>NC_045478.1:63869025-65119025 GCF_009650955.1 Corvus moneduloides | reverse complement strand
TCTTTGGGTGCAAAATGGCAATATGAGAAAGACACCTGTAAATTAAAAATTAAGAAATACATAGTTCACAGGTGTTGGAGCTGTGGGCAAATTTCTACAGTGAGCTTCTAAAGGGTTGAACCCATCTCAGAGAACAGAGAAGCAATGGAGATGATAGGTTTTATAAAGGCTCTCTTGCATCTTTCCTTACCTCTTTGACATCAATACAAGTTAGGCCATTCTTTTCAGTGCAGTGAGGAATTGTCCAGTGGTTTAGTTCTTAAGAAACACAATCACAGACTTTAAATATAACTGAATTTTCTAAGCAAAATTTAAAAATGTTTTTCTTAAGTTGAACTGAATTGCTGTTTGATATTTACCTGCCTTATTGGGGTCTTTCCTCATCATATCTCATCTTACGTGCTGTCAAGATGCCGCGTGAATTTCTTCACAGCAGTAAACAAAATTGCAGAAACTTGGTCTCAATTTCTGGGCTTAAAAAATTAAGTACTGAAGTCTGAATTGCCAGCTACCCCAAAAGTGGTGTATTTCTTCTAACCAAGTGCCTTGAACATGGCATGTGCCAAAAAAGGACAAGTTTTCAGAAATGTGGCAGAATTGAAGGGACAGGCAGTGCCTGTACATAGCGGAAATTGGACGTAGGTAGTGAGTGTACATGTGCTGTGCATTCCTCTAGGTCAGAAGCCAAACAGAGTACATCTGAGGACTGGGTCTGTGTAGTTATATACATATACTTTATGTATATATATACTCTACTGGCATACACCTGATTTCCTGATTCTGTTACCTGCTGTCTCCTCACTTAGTCACTGACTCTATCCCTTCATTCACTTGGCCTCAGTGAAGTTTTATAGCTGTTAAACACATGGAATACCTTGTGGAGAGAGACTACTGAGGAAAGCAATAACTTTTTTTGTTGCTGTTGAAACAATGACTTTTATTTGGACTGTACTTAGTTTTTAAGAATAATTGCTGGCTTTGTCTGAAAATAAATACATGTAAGTGAGCTATAATTTTTAGAGTATTTAAGTACATTCTTAGAACTTCATTCCCTAATCCAGCAGAGAACTACAAAGACTGTTAGGAGGCTGGAGCATCTCTCTTATGAAGTAGGCTGAGGGAGCTGAGCCTGTTCAGCTTGGAGAAGAGACAGTTGAGAGGGGATCTTATCAATGCACACAAACACCTTTAAGGGTGGATGTCAAGACAATGGGACCAGCCAGTGCTGCCCAGCAACAGAACAAGGGGCAGCGGGCACAAACTGAAACAGAGGAAGTTCCATCTGATTGTGAGGAAAAGCTCCTTCACTTCGAGGGTTAGAGAGTTAATTTAAGGGTAACAGAGCACTTTCGTTGCCCAGAGAAGTTGTGAAGTCTCTTTCTCTGCAGATGTTCAAAACCAGCCTGGACATGATCCTGTGCAACCTGCTGTACATGAACCTGCTTTAGCACAGGTATTGCACTGCATGGTCTCCAGAGGTCCCTTCCAACCCCAACCATTCTGTGATTCTGTGACTTAATTGGGTTAGCATTTTCCAAAATGAGTCCCTTCCTTTTTTTCCCTTGTTCTATCCCTGAACCCAGTGGGGTTTCTCCTGAGCTGAAGTACCATGAGGCCTAGGTGGATCTTCCAGTCTCTGTTAACTTTCTGGTCTGTGGTTGGTCTGTAGTGAAGTTGTAAAACTGAGCCAGAAAAGGACAGGAGGGTAAAAAAAGGGAATTTCTGCTCAGAATCTTACTATTTCCCTTTTTATCTGTAGTTTTGACTGCTTTTGAAAGGTGATCAAAAAGCTATTCTTATACCAAAAACCAACATGTGCTGTGAGGCACACAAGCCTTTTTCTTCAATCTTGCCCTAGAAGTTTTCTATTCCTCCTTTCTGACCAGCACCAACAGAGCTGTGTGTTGTGCATCTCTGTGTCTGACCAGTGGCTCAGTTTCTCTGAAGCTTGGCTGGTTGCACTTTGGCCATGCTGCAGAGCCCCCAGTCACAGGCAGGTGCCAATGCGTGAGATGCATCAGAAAGGCAGGACACAACCAAACACCTGGTTGTGGCTTTTTCAGCTGGTTGTGTCACTTCTGCTTTGCTTCTGATAAATCAGAAAAAAACTGATATGTGAGCAGTTGTCTGGAGGAAAAAAAAAAAAGGAAAAAGAGTGAGGGAGGAGAGCATAGGGATGACACAGGCAACGGGAGTGAGGAAGAGAGAGCTGTGACATGGCAGGGAAAGGACAGCCAAGGTTCAGGGTATGGCAGGGAAGAGCTGTGCAGAAGACATGTCCAGTCCAGCCGATGGGGACAAGGACAGTGGTGATACAGAGGAACCACTGGCCTAAGAGCGTGACAGAAAGATCCTAAAATCTGACGGGAAGATGCCACATAAAGGACTTCTGGGCTAAACCAATATAGACAACATGTTGGTCTGGAGAAGGGGAAACCATTGTTTATGTTTGTCTGATGTGATATCCCAGAAACTGAAGGGTAGCTTATGAATGTACCAAAGAAACAGAAGTGGAGAACTTCTTCTCAGTGCAAATTGTAAATATAGTCAAGAATTACTCTTTTAAAAATTGAACGTGGTAGATTTTATCAATTTATGCCTCAATTTATTGCCTTATGAATCAGTGAGACATTATGGATGCTACTGCCAATAGCAAAGTGTAGCTGAAGCAAAAATTAAATCCTTCTGGCCTTCTACTAGCTTTTTGGTATGGCTTTCCCTGAAGGACTGGTGTTCTTTGCTATGAGCATGCCAGAAGTAGCAGAGGTCAGTCAGGGACTAGAACCGTTAGCCAGGCTCAATTGTAAATGCTGTCCAAAAAAAATTCCTGCTTAAATAAATGGTATTCTCTTCTCTAGAAAAAGCCTACTAAAGTGTCCCATATAAAGTCTTTATCACAAGAAAAGCACCAAAAATGTAGTAGAGGAAGGAGGGAAAGGAAAGAGAGAAAGGAGGAGGGAAAAGGGAAGGGAAGGGAAGGGAAGGGAAGGGAAGGGAAGGGAAGGGAAGGGAAGGGAAGGGAAGGGAAGGGAAGGGAAGGGAAGGGAAGGGAAGGGAAGGGAAGGGAAGGGAAGGGAAGGGAAGGGAAGGGAAGGGAAGGGAAGGGAAGGGAAGGGAAGGGAAGGGAAGGGAAGTGCTTGCCATTTGTATTAGTGTTGTGTAGCTGGAGTAGTGACAGAAACTTCCTCAGGTATATCAACATCATTTTTTCAGATTCTGTCTTCTCACTCTGTCTCTGCATTCCTTGTGACCCTCTTCATCCTTTGCATTCTTTTCACCAATTTAGGGGTTTTGTACCTTGCCTTGCAGACAGAAGAAAATATTTTTCTAGCACCAATCATAATAGCATAAGGGAGACAGAATCTCTGGCATACAAAACTCAAGATACAGATTATTTAAATCCAAAATTGTATGAAGGAGGACTTTTCTATTGGAAAGGAAGGTGCATTTCTATTTTATTTCATTTCTTCATTGGTCCAAACAACAGCACCTGTATATAGGTCTGTGGGCTTTTTCCCCCAGATTATTACTGTAGACATTTTATGTTAGACATAACACTAGAATTACAAAGAAGTGGTTACCATGATGTTGTTATAGATGTGTGCTGAGCCCTACAGTTGTGTTTGTGTTGCTTCTCTTCATTTAGTAATTTATAAGCTGAATGCTTTCTTACTTAAATAGTGGAATTCAGTTTTGGTGATCATCATTTCTAGTAATTGCCTGGCTTTAGCAGAGATCAAATAATTATGTTCCTGAAGCAAGTCTTTGTTTAGTCTTAATTTATGTCTGCTTCTCTGTAGCTCCACTGTAGAGGCAGGATGGAGGGCAGCTTCTTCAAGTGTTTTCCTTGCTCACTTCTCACCAGCTGCTGGTATGCATGTGTCTTTGACGTGGACAGTTTGGTGTCACAGTTTCATTCCTCCTTGGGGAACACGCTGCACTGAAAGGAAACTTCCCCCTTCATTACCTAGTCCTTGCTCCTGGCATTACTGATTTTTAATTTTTTTTTTTTTTAACTGTTGGGAAAAACATTTTCACAGCTCTGAAAAGGGTTCATTCAACCTTTCCGTAATAGTTCAAGTGGTTGGTTTTCTTCTGGCTTCTGAAATACATTACAAATCACAATCTGGAAAAAGTTCTAATATGGTTCCAAGTCTTGCTGCTGAATTTGGATACGTTGCTGGGACTTACTTTGTAGCTCATCCTTAACAACTGACAAAATATTTACTCGGCACAGTGCAAAGAAGGCGAACTTTCTCCAAAATATTGTACAGAGTTGGAGTCAGAACACAGACAATGAGGCAAAAAATTGGACCTGCCCACCAGGCCATTAGTTGAATAATTTTCCAGAATGTCATGAGAAAGATCTTCATGAAATCACTTGCTGCATAGCTGCTTCTTATGATACAGGAGTGGAGAGGGCAGCCAGGTCCCCAGTAGTGAGGACAGCATATTGCAGATACTGAAGTCTTAAGTGTATATTTGCACAGGCAGTGCCAGCAGGGAATGTTATTTACTGTTTATTAAACAGTTACTTCATAAAAAGGTGGTTTCCCTAAACTGACCTTCTACATTGAAAATTAACAGCAAAATCTTTAACCCAAGCTGTATTGGAGTGTTGTTTCTGTTTTGCTATTTTTACAGTGTTAGCTTTCCCCTGGGGAAAGGATTATTAAACTATTAGAGCCAGATTGGAGTGTTTGAAGTGTGGTGGGCTGTTCATCTCTTAGTCTAGAAAATGTGGGTTTGTTTCACAGATTTCACCCCACCTTTTCGAGAAACCACGGAGGGAGAAAAATTGCAGTAAATTAACTTCAGTGCAGGAAAGCCCATAGTGACAAAACTGTAAGTCTAATAATAGGGGGGGTTATGCTTTTATGTTGTCTTCATATTATCCTTTGCAAAAGAGCCTCCTCAGTAATTATATTCCATTGTCTTTTTGACAGTGGTACGTTGTTGTTTTAGTCCAAATAATACAGGATATGTCCCAAAATAAGATCGCATCTCACTATGTACTTAAATGCAGTACACTGTGGTCAATATTTCTGGCAGATTCCTTATTCTCAGTGTATTTTCCCCTCAACAAAATGTATCAGACATGATGAGGCATAATAGTTCAACCCTTCTGAAACTAAGGAGAAATTTTTTCATAAAGCAAGAATATTTTGACAGTCTTAAGCTACAATAAACTTGTCTTACAACCACATTTATATCCACTGATGTCATGTTACTGTTTTTCCCATCTTGTTAAAATAATAAGAAATACACTGTCCCAACTCTCTAAGAAAGAGCATGGCACAGCTACTACAGCTGTAGAGATTTGGAGGGAGGGGATAAGAGAGGACTTTTTCCTTCTTTTATTTACTTAATAGTTTAGACATTTGTCTTTGATAATAGCAATCACATGAATTGGCATTTTGAATGATTTATTTGCAAACTTGTCTGTTGTCATCGTTTTTGAGCCCCTAAGAAAGCAGATTCTTTGATGGGTACTCAGTGATCCAGATCAAAGGTGTTTTTAAGTCTAGGAATAACGCACTACTTCCATAGGCAGTGAAAAAGCAAAGAGCAGTGTCTTGCTAGACACTTGTCTAGAAAACCTGTGAAGAGTGATGACTTTTTATTCACCCTGAGGCTCTGAAAAACAGACATGGATGTCCTGCAGCTGACTTCTCGGAACTCAAAACATTAAAATCCATTGTGTGGTGGTTTTCAGTCACTTGCTTTTTTTTGAGATGTTGTGTAACCTAAAGAAAATAGGGCTTTTCAGGGTTGTTTAAAAGTTCTATTTATGGTACAGAAAACATGACAGTCCAAGTTAATTACTATTTCAGTTGCTGACAAACTGGAAGCATGAACAAAAAAGGAAGATAAAGTTACTCTTAGAAGGATTTTGTCAATTACTCCTCTAGGGATACAGCTGAATTGTTATTATTTTTATATAAAACAAATGGGAAAAACTCTGTGCTGTATTTGAATATAGTATTTCATTGGTAAATAAGAACAACATACCCACAAATCAACTAACATTTCCTCAAAAACCCAACTGAGATGAAATAATGAAATAACTACCCAAATTGCTATTATCCCATATACCAAACTATTCATACTCAGGAAGCATGGGATCAGTTAAATCTTAAACAACTGAACCATTCAAGTTACATCAACCACATTATTACTACTTTTGTTTTGGCATACTGTTTTATCAAGGGTTGAGATTTTCAGAAAATTGCATGAAAAGGTTTGCCCACACCATTTTTATTAATATTAATGGAAGATGTGGGGTCAAGCCTCTGGCAGCTCTTTAAAAATACAGGTTTTTAAAGAAAAAAACAGGGAATTTCAAAGGAGAGGGGGGCACATTTAATCATTTTTCTCTCTCATTTTTTATCCAGGCTTCAGAAATATTTTCTGATGTGATAGAGAAATGCTGGCCAATTATAGAAACACATTATTTTCTTCCCATTGTACGTGAAAACAAAACTACACAGAGATACCAATCAAAACAAAACAAGAACAAAAACCTTTGTGTAACTCTCAGTTTCTCCTGATAATTGGTAAAATTAATTGATAAAATGGTCACATTTTAAGTTCTTCCTCAAACCAGCTGAGTTAGAGATTTTGAAAATGTGTAAGAATCGGAAAAAGAGAAGTCAGTATAGTGTTCTACAAGGAAAGATCAGTATTTCAGTTCTGTTTCTTCTGAATGTAACAAAGTCCTTTTCTTCCTCTACAGCCACCATTTGCCATCCCCTTGCATCATTTATATCTGAGACTGATTTAGAAGAAATGTGGTAGCTAACATATGTGAAAGCTGGCTCTCTATGAAACTCTTGATGCTGTGACAGTGTTGGTTTAGGTTGCCCAATGTTGCTTCCTTTCTATACCAAAGTGGATGTGGTTATGCTCCTAAAAGTATTTTTGTCATTGTAGCCTATTTTGGTCAAGGAATTTTCTGCCAACACAAACCGCCTGTGCAGAGTTAGGGTTATATGGAATATCTGTGTAGATACATCTCACAGTCTGCATTATATTTTGGGAGACTGACACCAGTGGCTTTAGTTAGGACCAGGTAGTGCAAAAGGTGAAGGGTTTGTATGTTTGCAGGCCAGCACTTGCTCTGAGTTTATGCTGACAAGAGCATGGGTGTGATGAAGAACTGGGCCCTTACTGTCACCTTTAAATTCAGTACAGCAGTCCTCCTCTCGTCTTCAGCATGGCGTCTTGGCCCCGACATGGACAGCCTTGAAACATGTCTCTCAGCCTGTTGAGAGAAGGTCAGGCATGGCAGTGTTTCAATCCCATACTTCTGTTCTCTGCTGCAGGATAGGTCTTGCCTCCTTTTACATTCCTACTCTGTAATGAGGGTAGTGGTACAGTTGTTGTATTTATCAGTGAAAAGTTGTTATCTGAAATAAACTACTAGCCATAGTCCAAGACAGAAATTATTACCTAATACCCATTTCTAGTGCTTGATGTGCTTAAAGACCATTTTGTCCTGCTTAAGGAGTGAATGCTGTACTTTAGATTGTGGAAGTCAGACTGTTTCTGGTATACATATTTTAATTGATAATGTATTTGACAATGGTATTATTGTATGTCAATTGCTGCAGGAATCTAATAAATTCCACTTAAAGACTCAGACATAATTGTCTGTAATGAAAGCATGTATCTTTTGATTAGTAAGTATAGCTCTTTAACTGAGATGTTTTGTACCTCAGATGTTAATAACTTAATGCTAGATGTGTTCATATTTTTTCATTTTGATTTTACTAAGACACACTACGAATGTATCTATTGCAATTAGAAATTTTTAGAATCTCTACTTGAAAAACAGCATGGAACATATTCTTATCCAAAAAGCAACGGTGAACAGTGAAAGAGCACATGAAGTCAGAAACGACTGCTGTTTGGACTGAGAAACTGGCACATTGAGCTTTACTTCAGTTATGTCCACCCCCCAGTTGCATTTTTCAGAATTTTTAAAAGTTAGAAAAAAAAATTTTTTAATTTATAAAAGTGGGGAAATTTTGTCTATTTATATTTATTCTCTCACATTAAATGTCATCAGGTCTGTGCATATAGGTAAAGATAAATTGCTTTGTTTGGTGGGATAATATTCCTGCAAGACACTACGTTCTCTTTTTACCATAGTCTTAACTGGCTGATTGTGTGCTTCCAGTAAAAAAGTCATCAGAAATCATAGTAAGCAAGGTTTTTTCTGACTTTTCTTCCCTCCTCCATCTGGAAGCTATACATGAACATCCTTTAACTATCATGTTAGTTTACAGGAGCTAAATTTGACATGGCATGTAGCACTTAACTACATGCCATGTCGTCCTTAACTTCGTATCATCATCTGTTGTTCTGGTTAGCTTCAAGCTCCCTTAAATGTAGTATTCTTTGTCTGCCCTAATCTTTTCACGATAAGTTACTTTCTACATATTAATAGACAGTAATTTTGTGGTACAGATGAGGCTGTCTTCAGCTGACTTTTTTTTCAATATAAAATTTCAGGGAAAAGAATCCTTTCTTCCCCAGATGCCTTTAACCTTTGCAAATAGTATTATGCTTTGTACTTACTTTGGAAGCTCTCTTATTTTGCTGTTCTGTATGGCTTATCCAACATGTCTGCTTCTTGGTTTAACTGTAGAAAATCCAGTAAGTCCCTCCCTGACCATGGCCTATCCTGTCGCATTGCCTTAATTGCTGTTTTGAAGTTGGTTATGTTCATGTCAGCCCATCATTCCCTATGCTTCCTTCATAGTTAGGTATTTTTTAGGGTACAGAGAGCACAGTTGGCACAGGTAGTACAACTACAAACAAAAAATCCTATCTGTATACAGATCACATCAGTTAGATCTTTAGCAGTTATCCTGTACATAGCAGTGAGTTTTGCTCCCAAACTTCAGAAGACTTCTTTCCCACCTCCTTGGTTTGGTTTGGTTTAATTTGACCTTGAAACATAATTAAGACCTATAACGGGTAGCTAAGTATCATAAAATGGAGCAACAAGCCCCTGAAGTTAACGCAGTTAGTGAAAAAAATGCTAGATAGGGTGTGGAAGATTCCTCATCCAGTCCTGATAGTAGTAATTATGCTGCAAAAATATCTTTAAAGGATAAGAGTGGAAATGTGATGGACAAGCTGGTGAAAAATCCCAGTGACCTTGTGGCTGACTGCAAGGCTGCCTCTGGTGGATAATTCCCTTTTGAAAGTCCTGATTCCTCTTCAAATGTGCAGAACATAGACATTGTATGATGGTCTGAGCTGAGGTACTGAACTAAGGTACCAAAGGATGGGTAAAGTAAACGCATCATTTTCATCCTGCTCAAGAAACTCAGAGACAGGTGGCATCATCAGTATCATACATAAATCTTCTTCCACAACAGGAAACTGGCAAAGAGAGAGAAAAAGGTGACTGCTGTGAAGTAGGCTTTCTAGGTACATTGGCTCTGTGATATTTGTGTAATTTCTGATGCCTATGAGCTAGAACATAGATATGATAACAAATATCCCTTTCAATGCTAGCAATGTATGGTGTGAATTCTTGTCTTAAAAACTTCAGAATTATGTATGGATGACAGGGAACTCACCCTTCCTGCTCATACTGTAATTGCAGAAAGTTCCCCTCATTTACAGTTCCTTGGAGGGGAGAGAAAAAAATATTCAGATGGTATACTGAGTATACTGAGCTAAGGTCACATAAGAAAAACCTTTTTTTACTGTGAAGGTGGCTGAATACTAGATCAGGTTGCCCGGAGAGTCTGTGAAGTCTCCATCCATACTGATAATCAAAATTCAACTGGATGCTGCCCTGTGCAATTTTCTCTGGTAAAACCTTGTCTGAACAGGGAGCTTGGACTAGGAGATCTCCAGAGGTCCCTTCACACCTCAGCTTTGGAAAAGTCTATTCTATGCTTAGCAACTTAGGACATGAATCTTTCAGACCATATAACAAAGCAACTAACATCAGCCATGATTCAGGTGGCCTTTGCTTGACTGCATATGGCCTAAAATGCTGTCATCTGGCTTCTGCTATTTTCCAGTATGAGAAGTAGATCATTGCATGCCATCACTGCAAACCCAGGAAAGCAAGAAGCCGAAGTGTACATTTGCTGACCTGTTTATTTGAGCAGAGGTTCTGCAGCACAGCAGGGTTGTTGCAGAAATGTGTCTGGCAGAGGTGTCAGGACAAGTCCATTACAAGCACATGGGAAAATTACTAGTAACATGTGAGTGGGCAGTGCAAAAGCTTTAGCAGATGCAATAGCAGCATGTGTTGCTGGCCTTGTGAGCCCTTGGAAAACTGTAAAATGCTTCTCCATTGATTCTGCATCTCTTGTAGGCAGCTGATGAAATGTCACTATTCTTCAAGGACAACATGCAGAACCATCACTGTAGTGGCTGCTCTGGAGAGACTTACAGCCTTTGGAGCCTTGGCAACACAGATAGGGAAAGGTTATCTTCATGTCTCCTGTGTCTGCTGACAGGGAATTGCTTCTCACTGGCTATATAGGAGAGATTTATGGTCTTTACTCTTCAAGAGTATACGATGGAACGTCTACCCCACACTGTCAATGTTCAGCAGGTGTTTGGAGTTGCAGTTTGAGTGACTGATCAAACTTCAACAGGAAGAGATGTGACATTGCTTTTAGAAGTTGCAAGTATTTAATTTCATAGGTTTTCACTTGCTTTAGCTAGAGGGTGAGAAGAAGGCATTTGAAACAGCTCATAACTAAATCATTAGCTGAGGTTGATGCTGTGTGTGTAATTGCTGTAGATTACAATTTAATTTTGTGATGTGCTTATTAAAATGGTGTCTGTTTTTCTTTGAGTATTTGTACATTTTAGAAGCCTTCTTAATGATTAAGAGGGGTTTGGTCATGGTTTTTGGACAGAAGAGAAGGAAAATAGTGAAGGCCAAAGGCAAGTGTGATTTTTCCAGAAGTATTTTTTCATAAACATGTTTAAAGGACAATGCCAGGAAGGATGAAGAGAAAAGCATGCACTGAAGGGATGTAGGAATTAGAAGGGAATCCTGTCTTGGTGTGAAGGATTTACTCAGTGAAATCCTGGTTACTGAAAAAATACCAACCCTTTCAAAACTTTTACCTGCAGAGGTAGGTAGAGACTTTGTTAGCATTTCAGTAAAAGAGTCAGGCATGAAGACTGTTTAAAAACAATCTAATTTTTTTTGTATTTTTACTTTTTCATCACCAGCATGTTCCTTCCACTGAAAAGAACAGTACTCTTAGATTAAGGATGCTGTTTCCGTGCAATCATCAGCTCTTGGAAGTAAGAGCTGCAGGGGGACATGATGAATAACCACATGGCTAGACTATAGCCTAAAAAAAAAAACCTGGAAAGACCATGGCCCTGAGCAAGCTGAAAATTGCTACATTCTAGTCCAGTACAGGTAAAGGCACAATACCTAAAAGCAAATTAAAAAAAAGGACCGGTAGAAATAGGTAATGGGTTGATAAAGCTGTGACAAGGGCTTATAGAGAAACAAAAGAGGTGCCATGGGTCGTTGTGAAAACAAACAATAGATGAAAATGGCTGGAGCAACAAAGCATTGCTTTTTGTTCCAAATGTCTGGGACATTTGGAGTCCCAGACGGAGTGAGAGTCTGGATCTTGATGAGAATGTGGACAGGATCAATTAATAGAGACAAGCCTTTCTTAAAATGAACAAATATGTGCTTCCCTAAAATTGCTGCACCAACAAGTGAGCCAAGGACATGATTTAGTGCTGAGTAGGGGCAACAGGACCTGCTTCCTGCACATGCCCCTGCGTGCTCAGGGAGCAAAAGGAACCTCCAGTCCCTTGCAGGGGTGAGAAGGAGTAACACAATTTGGGGGATTATGTTTCCCCCAAAACATAAGTCTCACCTGGGCTACAGATAAGCTACTCTTGGCAGCAGATACAGGGCCTGGATTCCCACTCTTCACCATCACCTTAAGAGCAGCTCGGGCAAACTTGCGTTCAGGCATGAAGAGGGGAGGCTGTGTCGTGCTGTCTCAAATCTATCCTCTCAGGAGGCAGGTGTGTTGATGTCTTTTTCACCAACATAAACAACTTGAGGAAATAAGATTTCTGACAGCCCACGGAAGCTGTTACAGATCTCAAGTGAATCAAGCCAGGTAATCAAGCTAATAGGGAGGCATCAGAAAGACGAATCACTGTTATTTATATTGTGTGACAGCTAGAGTCCTCCACCCTTTGTGCTTGGCACTGTACAAACCACATACTAGAGGATGATCCTTGCCCTGAATTCTTGCTGTCTAATGAGAGTATGGACAGCTACAACTTGCAGAAGTGGAAGCAGGGCTGAATTTTACTAGCTGAGATCAGTAATGCTGGTTCACTTCTGGAATACTTTACAGGTCCACAGAAGGTTATGGTAATTGCCTACATGGCCAAGCTGTTGCGTGTGGTCTTTCAACAAGCATGGCAGAAGAGTTTTTATTCACACTTTAGTGTATTAGAGCCAAAATTCTTGTTGGCATGATCTTCTTGTCCTGTTGTATGTTCCCACAGAATTGATTATTCTGTTGATTTGAGTGACTTAATTTCTCTTTCTTTTTCACTCTTAAAGACTGATTTAAATTTTAGTACTTAAGCAAAATATCTGGGACTTATAGTGATTGTGACCTGGTACTTCACAAAGACAGTGATGTTATAAATAATGAATGACGAGACTGCAGATTAATACCACTGAGATGACCACAGTGCAACCAAATGTTCTTCTTACCATACATATGGAGCCACAAATCTGTATTTGGATTTTTATAAATGCTCTTTCTAAAAAAAATTATAATAAAAACAAAGCATCCCAAACATGGCTTGCTGGTACTTGTAAGCTAGGTTTTTCCTTATTTGTTTTCAATTATGCTGAAAAATGCTCAAATGATCAGTGATCTCTTACAGCTTTTAAAACCAGAAATTAATTAGCTGTGTGTTTCGGGGATAGAGTGACTCAGATTCAGGGTGTTTCTTCTTCCTTGCTACTCTGATTATGCACACCTCCAAAGCTACTAATAGTATTTTGTTTAGCTGCTTCATGTAGGGTGTCATGTCAACAGTTTTCTGTTCTGCATTTCTTATAAGGACAAGCTTCTTGTGTATATCCATTTTTCCATCCTGCTGTCGGCTCTTGTGGTGTCATTTCCTTCTGTTCTTGTTTCTTCCTTCCCACACACCTCCCTTCTCCCAAGTCCACAGCATGATTACAGCCTAGAGCCTAACTCAGAGCTTGAGTGGAGCAGTTTGCAGCCACAGGGAGTTGCCATGACCATAACTGAGATTGACAGAAAGAATAAAGCTTTCCACTTTCATGAAGCATCTTCATGGCTACCATGGGAAGGTCTGTGACATACGGCAATAGCCCTAAAGGAGGCTAAAGGCATAGGCACAACATCAAGAATGCTTCCTGCAGCATATTCAGATGCCAGACAGGACTTTTTCCTAGCCAGTCCAGGAATTTTAATGGGCAGTCCTAACCTTGCTCACCATTCCTTTTCTGTTTCCACTGTTTACACAGTTCAGAGATTTAAATAGGCACATAGTACCTCCCAACAACTTGTTAAAAACAGAATTCCTCTTGCAATTCATTTTTTCCCTCCCACCACAAGCTCCACTGTGCCTGTGCAAACACCTGTGTGCTGCTCTTTGCCTGTGCCCCCTCTGCACACATCCTGTGCTTTGCATTAGCAGCCTTGCTTGAGCTTGGCATACACTGTACCTAACACCTGTAGTTTGTATTAGTGTTCCCTTCTTGCTCAGTCTGTGTGAGAGCCCAGCAAACAGGAAGGTAGCCACCCTCTTATGCTGATAGTTCTCCGGTGGCAAGCGTTCTCACCCTGTCGTCCCAGCTCTTCTCAGCCAGTTGCACCATATTTAGGGCAAATTTGAAGCTCAGCCAAGCTGACAGTCAAAGTTCCCCTCAATAAAGCCTCCAACAGCAGGAGGCTCCCGATGGTGTTGTCATTCTCATGCCTACTGCTCAGGTTTTTATTTTTTGCCCTAACACATGGGATATGCTAAACATGAGATGAAGGAATGAGTGGTTCTTAGATACCCATCATGAAATATGATACATATCTGAGTGCTACAGATTTTGATTTTCCTTTACCAATCATAGCAGCTGAAGCAGTGGTCCCTACAGTGAAGCTGTATCATGATTTCTAGTCCAGTTTTCTTTTTCAAACTGCTTGTGAATTCCTGAAACTTTTGCTATCTGAAGTACTTCAGCTTTATCTCTGTTTTATTTTAATCAAAGTCAACCAATTTTTTTTCCACTTTTCTTTCAAGAATGATTGAAGACTCCCTCAAAATCAAATCAGGCAAGTTACAAAGTTTGTTAGCTGTGCACACAAAGTGGCTTCATTCTGGAAACTGAAACACAGCATGGAAGCAGCCTTTGGTCAGACATCCCTGTATTTCATTGCCACTGGCTTTGGCTTCATTAGTCTCCCTGGCAAATGGTGAATGTGTGGACTTGCTATTTATTTAAGTGAAGTTAAGATAAGGAGTTTACTCTTCTTTTCTAGACTGGTGAATGTTGTCACTTTTAAGTAAAGCTTCCACAGTAGTCAAGAGGATCAATAAGGCTTGTATAGGTTAAACTTAACTTTCTGAATCTTCAATGGTTGTGTTTCAGTAAGTCTGTGAGCTCCATATGCTGTATCTGTACTCAGCATTAACTCAGGCATTGAGATGGGTGTGGGAATTAGCCCTCAGACCTCCAGCTGGCACTGAAGTTGTTGTCCAAGTAGCTGCATATCAGTCTTCAGCTGCTTGGAGCTGTGTATGGAGAGGGGCAGGGGCCTGACCGGTTCCATCAGCAGCTGAAGCTGGCTTGCAGCAGCTCGAGTCTCCCACAAGGGCATCCTGATACCCTCTAATCCTGTCCTAGAAGGGGACAAAGCAGGAACTGCCAGGCTCTGTGCAGAGCAGCTTTACATTGGCAGAGTCCTTCACATGGAGGGACTTCCTTCAGCCTGTGCATTATTACTGGAGTGGAAGGACACAAAGGCAGCCTGGTAGCTTCGAGGATCTGGATTCCAGACTTCAGTGGCTGTGTGGGAGGTCTGAGGGTCAAAGGCCCAGACCCAGGCATGCCTATATGCTCTTCCTCTTGCCTGTATCAGACTCCCATCTCCTTCCCACTTCCGCAAAAACTCCTGGATGTTTTGAGAAAAACTGCACATTGCTTGCCTGGCTGTCCACTGCAAGGGTATGGGAGATGAGGTCATGTGGGAAAAAGGCTCCAGTGGAGCCAAGAGGAATGTGGAATTTGGGCAGCAGCCAAATTCAGATTACTTTTACATGGCCATCTGCACCTGTGTTTGTGGGGGCAGGGATTTCTGATGCTGTTGAACTGACTCAGCAGTTGTACACACAAAGGCTGGCAAGGTTTCTCCCCTCTCCTCTCGTCTGCTCAGTGTCCGTGCCAACACCCCATCATTCCCATCCAGGTGCAAGTAATCTCTATCGAGAAATCAGAAGAGCTCATCCCAGGAACTGACGTGAGACTGATAGTGGAGGAACAACTGCTGAGGTGCTACCTCGAGAAAACACTGGCTCATTGTGAAAAACACTCCTGTCCGTAAAGCACCGTGCCCTGGAACTGTGGTCTGGAGGGAACAGCACACATGGTTTTCTGTAAGCCCTGTCCTGCTTTCAACACAGGCCCATAAAAGGAGATGTTGGTGGTAGTGAGGGGATCTGCTCTCTCCACAGCGCCTGAGCGGACTCGTGTGTACTGGGACCGTCTCTGAAGGATTTCCTTTAGTCTCAGTTGTGGCTTGGGCCTGTAATGCAAACAGAAAAAGAAATTCCTGGGTTTTATATGCACCACCAGAAGTGTGCTTGGACTTCTGAAGACAGAAAGGCTAGATACATGTTCCAAGTAGCCTTAAAACCAAGAAGAAAATTTATGCATAGATGGATGTAGAAGAAAATTATAAAAATAAAATATAAAAAAAATACAGAGTGATAGAGATGAATGTAGGTGGCAATATTGCCTCTTGGTTTGCAAGAAGGGAAGATTTTCCGTATCTGTGGAATAGGCATCACTAGCATCTATACCCTTCTCTGCATTATAATCAACCAAGAAGGTAAATCAGGGACAGGCAGAAATTCAGAGCTATAACCAGCTCCCTAATGGCCCTGCTGTCCTTTGTGCGGACACCAACCTGACACAGAAGCCAGTGAGGCATGTATTGTTCTCACACTAACTCCCTTCATTATGAGGTATTTAAAGTAGTGCTAATAAGCATAGTTTTCTGGCCCCCAAATTACTGACCTCATGTTAGGTGCCATGGGAATTCCACACTCTCCAGTGAAATAGTTATGTTACCCAGAGATGAACTGCCAGAGAGAAAATATCCAAGTAAACAAACATATGCTTAGTGACCTAATTAAGCAGAATGTTTATATTCCATTCAAGTATGAGACCATTTCAGTTTATTTCCTGCTCTGCATTCTAATTTTGCTGTCAGAAGTATAAACAACTGGCTGTGGAGGTTTTGTCTCTCAACAACTGACCCCGTCAGACATTGAAAGTACAGCTAAGATATGAGGTGTCAAGGAGTATCATGAGGTGTCAAGGAGTATCAGCAAACCTTTCACTTCAATGAGAAGTGGAAATGGTAATTATTCCACTGATCTCAACTTAGTTCCTTATATTTTTCCACATCATCTAATAACTCAGCTAAGCATCCTATATGCTTAGGAAAAGAGAAGTGTTTTTAATAGAGTTCATTGGCCAATTAATTGCAATGTATAATAAAATAGTCACAATATAATGTTTTATCATAATTTGTTGGGAAATATTAGAACAATAGGGCCTAATGTTAATAGTGGAGCAAAACTGTTTATAGAGCAAAATTGTTTGAGGGCAATTCCTGCCAGGATGCAGGGTTGTCCTGCCAAACTCAATATAGTCTCAGATAAAGGCCATCCACATCTGTGCCAAAGGATGTGCGGAAATGTGGGCATAAATACATGCACAGTATATCTGTGCACCACTTATCTCAGGTTTGTATGTCCATGAACTTAAATTGTTCCAAAAGTAAAACTGAAAAGTGAAGAGAGAAGAGCAGTGTGAAATTGATAGAGAAAGTCAGAATTTGCCATTTAGGAGGACAAAGATGGAGAAGTTTCATGCAGTGTATAATTAGTGCAATCTGACAAGGAAGAGGCATTTACAGGATGTGTTGTGTCAGTTCTTTTTTCTAGACAACATATTAGTTACATGCTGTAGCAGTGTAGTAAAATGGCATTTATTTATACATAATTAATTAGGGAAGCATGCAGCTTTCATAAAAGAACACGCATTTAGTCTAATACTGCCGTTGTGGGCATGCCACTAAAAACTGGCTGCTGTTTGAACAACCCCTCAGCTGGAGTAGTGCTTCAGGAGTGGCATAGGCCAAAGGGCCTCAATGGATACAGTCCTGTTAGGTCTGAAGCCTGTTAAATCAGCACTAGAAATTTCTATCACTTATGAATTTCAGCAGTGAGTCAGTGATATTACCTGCTTTGAGGGCAGAGACAGTATGTATGTACCTGTACACAAATTGATATACATGAAACAAAGATGTCTTTGTTTTGTCTATTGAATTTGCTATAAACCACTTAAATGGGACAGTAGGAAAGTGCTCCTGTGCTGTAAATAACAAAGGAGTATACTGGCAATCATCATAAAAAAAGTACCATTTCATTGAGATAAATCACATCAGTGAGTTCATCAGTTAACCAGTTAAACATGCATGAAGCCCCATGAGTGCTTTATAGTCATTTTGAAATATGGTTGTATACTTACTTACATTAATAGAAATATAGTGGCTTTTTTTAATAATATACAGGAGTCCAAAATTTATATAGATATGTTTGTGTTTGTATACAGATTTATACATTTACAGTTTAATGAATAATCCAGGACTGCAATCATGTTCAGCTCTTATTTCCAGTCTTTCAATATAAGTAGGATCATCTGAGCCAAATATGAGGAAGACTCTTCCTCTCGGACCCTGCTGCTTACACAGAAAAAGGCTTCAGGAATGGGGGGAAGTCATTCTTCAGGCTTCTCCCAGCCTAGTTCTTTCCTCTTTTGATGTCCTCAGATGCTCCCAAGGACTTTGGGGGCTTTTTGAGCTCAGCTTGGAGCCGCCTGCCAGTCCCATTGGGTGCCATTTCCTCTTCAAAGAGCTATTCCTGCAGCTGCTCCCTTCTGCGCAGGGAGCGGAAGCCTTTGAAATTGCTGCAGCTTCTCTGCACAGTCTGTTGAAACAGTTCGCATCAAAAAGGAGAGGAGGAGAAGTGCTTGTATCTGTTTAAATTAATTATAGAGGCTCCAACAGAAATGTGAAGGCAAACAGAGAGAGGAGAGAGAGGAGATTTGTGGGATACTTCTTAGAAAATCAATTGCTAATCTCTGCATCGACTTTCTGCTCCTGGCACAGAATGAAGCAGCCGTGCCAAAAATTCTTTTTACAGGAAATGTTCTCCAATGGGACAGACAGATAACATGTGATCAGCTCAGTAGCTGCACCTAGTAGGGAGCACCACAGGAAGGTTAAATCTTCAGCTGCTTTGATAATGGGAAGGTTCAAACCTATAAACAACATGAAGAAGTCACTTTAAAAATTATACCAAAACATTACATCTTTATTCTCAGGCTGGGCAGCTTCTGAAGGTCCCTGATCTGCCTGAGGGACCTGTTTGGCCCTGCAGCAGCCCAGAAACTGGGCCCCATAGAAGTCCCTTCTCTCTGTCTTCCATCATGCGGGAAGTGCTGCTCAGAGTGGTGGTCATGCTCAGCAGTGCCTGCAGATGAACTATGAGGAAGAGGATATTACATCAGGTAGCGTGTGATGAGTTTCTTAGCCCCATGATGGAGACCAGAAATTATCCTGAAACATGCTGAAAAATAGAAGGATTGAAACTGGTTGGGGATTTTTTTTGTCAGCTTTGTTGCCTCCCCGTGTGATGGAAGGGAAAAGGAATCTTTCCCTGTGTGAGGCACTGACATTGGTCAGACTGACAGAGTGTTAAACTGTTTTGACCAGGAGAACTGGAGAAGGCCCTAAAGACTGCAGAATATTTGCAGCCTTTCCAGCAGCGCTGTAAGGCTGAGACTCACGGCAAGTACATGCTGCTCTGTACCTCAAATGAGAGAGAGATTATGCAGCATCCACCTTGAGAGGAGTTTGAACTACAGTGTCCTTGACTGTGTGGTGCCAGCATCCTTCATATGAAGTCATCAGAAGCAATGAGCTTAGGTTCAAATGTTAAGCTAAGAAGTGGGTTCACTCTTAACTGTAAGATTTATCAGAGGTTTTGCCTGAAAGGAACTGACTTACAGGAAGATGCCTGGTCTGCATATCTGATATGGGGAAATAGGCAATATTTCCCTCTCTTTTTTTATTCCTTTGGCTTAATCTTTGTGTGTGTATGTAGAAGATACTGTGGAAATTAGCTTAGCAGTAGCAGTGCTGGTGCTTTTTTACAACTGCATTCAGTAATACAGGCAGACTTTGAAAGTAGATGGTTTGGGTTTCATTGCTTCACACATTCCTCAGCCATGGTTCAAGTCTGCTGTTGCTTTGGCTTAGGGGTCTGGGGACATTGTGCCAACAGCAGAAACTGATCTCAAGCATCGGATGTGTGACAGATACTGTGGCATGAGCTTCTTAGGTGGCATCTCCTCATTCCTCAGTTTGCCCTTGAAAGGATGAAACAATCTTTTAGCCATAAGGTCTCTAGTTCCTTTGTCCCAGCTGTGGGGCTTGCATTGCTGCTGGTTTTAGAGTCCTGATAGAGTTGGGTATGGGCAAAGGCTGGAATACTGCTGTCTTGACATTTGAGGATTCAGGGTTCAGTGGACCCCTAAGGTGTATGCACCACTTCGGGAAGAGGAAATCCATGGATTTTATTAAGCGGCTGATATTTAGGAGGCCAAAGCAGGGTTCTGAACTTCTCTCATTAGAAAGAAGCAGTGTTCAAGATACCAGGCTTGGATGCTTCTGGAGTTGCTGTCCATGGATAAATGCTCTTTACAGAAGGAAAGACATTTTCCAGCTCTGTCTTGCAGAATTCTTCCATGCTTTTGCTGAACTGGGAGGAACAAGTTAGTTTTGGGGCAATAATGGAGATGGCTTTTCTCATAATGTACCAGTCTTAATAGCATATTCTGTCTGCAGTGTTTTTCTCTGCCTGGTACATTTGGCTGCATTAAATCAGAGTGAATTTATAATCTTTTACTTCTGGGGGAGGTGGCAGGAAGGCAGATGACTACAGTACCTCTTATAGAATATTATTATAAAAGAAGTGTGAATTACCTCCTAGCCTCTCATGCTGTTGAAAAAATGGTTTGAATGACATTTTCAAGGTGTTGTTTCTAAGACATTCAGTAATTGCTATTCATCCATGAATGGTTAGTGAGATGAATAACAAAAAGTTGTTTAGGATTCATATGAGGAAGCGTTAAAAAATAACATTTGGAAAACAACCCTGGTTATGCTAAATTCTCTTGTATGTCTAAACTGCACCAAGGTTATCTTAGTGGTTTTAGGTAATCCAGTAATTGTGAAAAAGATTATTTGAGACATAGAAGTGGAAGGATCATTTCCATTTGTGTATGGACTCTTAAAGAGTTATCTGACATGGGCAGATGCATATGATATTATGGCAATGTGGCTTTGAGGAAGATAAAGCAAGCCTCCTTGCTGGCCATTCTTTAGGCAGATAAAATGAGTTCATTCATCCTTTCAGCAAGCAAATGTCAGAATTCAAACATGGCAAAGAGAGAGAAGGGAAATGAGAATGAATCTTAGAGGACTTCATCTTTGACTGGAAACCATGAAAATAATTGACCTGCAAGGAGACATATACTTACTGGGTGGTTGCAGGTAGGCTTTAAGAAAAGCTTACAATAGATTTCTGTCTGAAAATATTACAAAGAGGTGGTGTGCCTCAAGAAACCAAAATACTTCATCAGGATTTGAAGATGATCCATGTAGTTCTCATACATGTGTGCTTATGGGTGAAAACAACAACGTATGTTATTTTGGAGGTGCATGACACTTTAAAATTGCTGGTATCTTAGGTTGAAAATGGAAGAAATTATATAAATACAAAACATCTCCCTGAGCAGCACTGGCACAGCATCAGCACTGTCTGTCTAACATTTACTCCCCATTAGGGGGCTGGGAGTGGGCAAGTTCCTGGGAGGGAACATAACCAGGCCAGCTGACCCAAAATAACCAAAGGGATATTCCATACCATATGACATCAGCACAGATATAAAAGCCAAGGGAGGGAGGAGGAGTGGGGGGCATTTGTTCTTTTGCATTGTTTGCCTTCTGGAGCAACCCCTGTGTGTGCTGAAGCCCTGCATCCCAGGAAGTGGCTGAACGTCATTTGCCAATGGGAAGTAGAGATTAAACTTTTTTTTTCCTTTGCTTATGCATGTGCAAACTTTGGCTTTAGTAAAATGCTTTATCTCAGCCTACTGGTTGTTTTCCTTTTTATTTTCCCTCCCCTGTCCCACTGGGAAGGGGAATGATAGAGTGGCTTAGTGGGCACCTGATGTCCAGCCAAGGTCAACCCACTACAGATACATACATCTTACACAAATGTCATTACCAGTGCTGAGCTTCCATCCTGTAGGTCTGATTCCCAAAACTTTTATCTACACCAAAGCAATTGGTAAAGCAAATTATTTTTTGGTTCCTTGCAAGAAAGGAACTTATGCTAAAGGAATAGGTTCCCAAGGAAATGCTAAGAGCACTTAATAAAAAAGTCTTCTACCTATCTACTTCTGTAATATCTGTTTATAGAGTGTGCTTTGACTCACATGTTCTCCATCTGTTCTGTTCTGTCTATCTGTGCTTTTGCCATGCATACATCTGCTCGAGATGCAAGGTAAGCTGCCCATCTCTCACTGAGAAGTAAGCAGAGAGCATAAATATTTTTTGCCACATTAACAGCAAGAACTTGCACTTGTGATGTGCAATGCATTGTCTCTGGTGCCTTACGCACTTTGCCTACCCTCCTTATGTTCCCTGAGCTCTGGATGTCCAGTTGGTTTGGTTTTTGCCACTGCTTCCTTTTTTTGTTCCTGTCCTTGCAAGACTTTCACAATATTAAAAATACCAATGATGTGGTTCATTTCTTTTCTCCCATTCCATATTTTAAAATAGAACATCCATAAACAATGCTCTTTCTCCAACCTCCATACGCTATTCTCCTTGGAGGACTTCATAGCTGCACTGTCTCTATAAAGCCTGCCTGTTGCTGTGGCTGTGAATGAAGCAGCACCTTGTCTTGTGTGTGATACCAGAATAGAGCATAAAGAAGAAAGATAGGGAATTTCTTTCCTATCAAAAGCCAGACAGATCTTCCACTGATAAAGACCTTGTTAACACCCGTATTCACACTGTTCAGCACAGGTGGAGAGAGAATGGAGAAGCTGAGCAGTGTCCAGGCAATGTGAGGCTGGAAGCAGAAAGGAGAAAGGGATTTTATAGAGAAAAGAGGTGAAAGGTGGGAGGAGAAAAAACACTTCAGCTTGTGGTGGCTCATCTGAATGAAGTTGGCTGGAGGTTTCCCTGCTCTCGTACAACCAAGGCACCAAAACAGTAGTTGAAGTGATTTAGGAGTCCTTAGAGGGCAGAAAGTATGGTATCAAATACTGAAGACTTTTACCATATTACAATTAATCTAATTTTTGTTTTCTCACTTTCAGTTTGAAGGACTATTAAATACATCTGGAATTGATAAATGAATGAATAGACTGCCATTTACAAATCCTCAGCCAAAATGAAAGAATGCGGCTTCCTATTAAATAGGAGATTATTACTGTCCCAACATAGGCAGCAGCATTAGCAATGAGTCTAACAAAATTAAGGAGCCCTCTGAATGCTTTGACAAATAGAGTGCTAATGGCCTTGATGAAAAATGACTTTTAGCAAGATCTTCCAAATACTTCCTCCAATTTCAACTATATTTCAGTCCCACTACATGCATCTGTTCTTCTCAAAGGAATTCTAGTAGGCATTGGGACATTTTTTCAACATCATTGGTCAATTACGTTACCACCAGAGCTGGTCGCATATTAAATTCAAACAAAGTTATGCTTCACAGAGACAGAAAGCCTAATGCTTCATGGACACTGGGGCTGGCAAAGTCATGCCAAGGGGATCACAGCAGGGCACCATCATTTTTTGCCTCCCCAGTTTTCTAATCTGGCCCACCGTTGTGCTGGGGACCTCAGAAGCAGTGCCAAGATTCCATTACAGTTAGGGTTCAGAGAGACAGAAAGCCTAAGGCTCCAGGGACACTGGGACTGCAGAAGTCATGCCAAGGGGATCGCTGCAGAGCACCAACATTGCTGCCTTCACACCTTTCTAGTCTGGGTCACCCATGGTGATAATGGACCTCAGCCTTAGCACCAAGGTTCCATTATTGTTAGGATTAGGGTTAGAGTTCAGAAAGCCAGTTCAGCTCAGGGAACACAGGGGCTGGAAAAGTCATGCCAAAGGAATCATGGCAGGGCACCAACATTGCTGCCTTCAGCCTTCACACCTTTCTAATCAGGAGCACCCATGATGATGGAGTGAGGGGAAGCCATATGAAGAGTAGCTGAGGTCACTTGGTCTGTTCAGCCTGGGGATGAGGAGACTGAGGGGAGACCTCAGAGCTCTCTACAGCTCCCTTGTGAGGGGAAGAGGAGGAGCAGGCACTGATCTCTTCTCTGTGGTGAACAGTGACAGGATGCAAGGGAATGGCATGAAATTGTGTCAGGGCAGGTTTAGGTTGGATATTAGGATAAAGCTCTTCATCCAGAGGGTGGTTGGACACTGGACTGGGTTCCCCAGGGCAGTGGTCACAGCACAAAGCCTGATAGGGTTCAAGAAGTGTTTGAACAAGGCTCTCCGGAACATGGGGTGACTCTTGGGGTCACTCTTGGGGAGTTGGACTTCAATGATCTTTGTGTGTCCTTTGCAATTCAGGATATTCTGTTTCTATACTTTTTAATGTAAAAAGATGTTTCTGATTGACTCAAATAAATACTTTAACAATTTTTTATTTTTGAGAGGAAAAAGTAGAGGTTTTTTTTACTTTAAAATTTTTGAAAAGGGCTAAATCCACATTGTTTGCATTTCACAAAAATAAATTATTTTTGTATTAACCCGTGCACCACAAAAACAGCTGTAAACAGTTGATTTTCTGCAACTCTCAACACTTAGAAGAGGATTTACTGGCCAGAAGGACTGTTGACCTCTCCCAGATGCAGAGTGAGAAGGTCTCTCCACTTTTTGGCCAAAACAGTCCATCATCTGTCAAGTACACCGGGGGAGGTACAGTAGAGATCTCCTTCAGTCCTTCTGCCTGGGAAAGGAGCTTGTGTCTCAGCTACCAGTAGAGGAGGAGGATCAGTAGGGGTTTCCTGAAGGATCAAGGCACAGGTGTTAGTGCCGCCACTTACAGACTTTAATTATGTAAATAATTTATACTTACGAAAACTCGGTTCTGTTTCTAAAACACACAGTTTCTATTAGCTTCTTTAGACTTGTGATTATTCCTAAAGGTGTTGTTGACTTTTCCTGGGAAGGGGAGATGGGAAACAGTACAGAAACTCCTTCACAAATACTATGATAATGTTCCTGGCTCCCTAGTCAGGGAGCTGCATCCTTTCTGCTTTCTGAGCTGTGCCCAACTGAAGACCTGACATGGATCCTTGAATCTCAACCATATCAGTCACTACAATGCGTGCTGCTAAGCCTGGGATCAGGTTCATGGAACCTGTCTAAGTTGCCCTGAAGCTGAAGTCCATTGGTTTTAAGCCCCCAGTTGCTCTCCGCTTTCACCAGAAGAGAGGGGTCAGAACAAGAATAAATTTAGCAGGCAACAGCCCAAGTATTCCTCTGGCCTTTTTGTGTTCCCTCTAGCTTGTTTACATTGACATTTAGAGAGGAAGATGAGCTCACATTTAATAAAAATTTTGAAATAATCTGCTTTGATTGGGTGCCTAAACTACTGGATTTTATCCACATCATTTTCTTCTGCTGCCATGAATGTAAGAGGTCAGTACATTGATGCCCCTAAGTAGCTGTGCGCTTCCCACTAGTATTGTTCCGACTTTGACCTCCTGACAAGGGAGTGTTATAGTGGGCTGAGCCCAGTGGAAGGCATTTTCAGCACCTGCATTCCAGTTCAAAATCCATCACTGTTTGCCTTTTGCCTTGGTTTAGACCAGATGCTTTTTCTTTTTCTGTGTGCATGTCTTCACCGATAAAGTGATTTTGTTTCTCTTCCCCACTGTCTCACAGAAATATTATAAGGGTTGATAGGAATTTTTATAAAGCATACTGACAGTCAGAACTTTGTTTAGTTAATAAGACCGTTATAAAGAATTATACTCTGATAATCCTGACAGCTGGTCCCATAGGGTTGTCAAGGGTCTCTTACTGCACTTCTTGTCCCAGTTCACTAAAAACTTTGGGGTTTTGGTTTATTTCACTCCTTTGTTTTGCAGTAAAATGGCAGAATAGTAATTGATACTCCTGAGATGACAAAGCAGTGTCATGCACTGGAGAATGTGTTAGAGATAGCTGTTTAAAGTTTAGGATTTATCTGAGGACCATAAAGTAATACCAAGTCTTTTTGTAGTAGTTCCTCTGCCCTTGGACTTTCCATCAGAGAAGCAAGCTTTTCCTATTATTTTAATTTTGTTCAATAGTGAAGGTCATTAAGAAGTTGGTTACAGGGCTAAAGAAGCCTGCCCAACAAGGCAGGCCAATAGGTCAAGTAATTAAAATACAAACAGTACTCTACTGCCAGGTCCCTTCTGCAGGAGTGCCAGTACAAAGTTTAGTAACCTATTAAGAATGCACTACAGCAGCAGCAGCAGCAGCAAAGAAGAAACAAGAGTGCCGAGTGTGTGTACATTATGTACCCTCTCTCTACCCAGCGCTGCTGCCAGTCACACAGGCGGGTTCAATCACTTAGGTGTTCTTGCTGAAAATAACACTGGCACAAGACCCCACCTAGCAACTTGCAGAAGTGAATTACACACCTGGGTGCCCTTGAGCAGCAGTGCTTAACTGCTTGCTAGCAGTGGCTCCAAGCAAATATAGCCTTATTTGGGGGGGGAATGCCCCGGGGAAGCCCATAATGAATAAACCAACAGTGTTAGGTAAGTCTCCTCTTCTTTTGCCCTGCCTTTGCAATGCTCTTAAGTCAGTCTTACTCAGTCCTGGGAAAGTAGCTGCCGTCCTTGTGGTCTCCACCATGGGCTCCTCATAGCTTCTTGCCTTGGCTTGGCACAGACCCAAATCTGAGCCAGTCAGTCTTTCAGCCAGCACAGCTGAGGTGGCTGCAGCTCCAGTTCTGGAGAGAGAGGCTCTAACCAGCCTCTCTCAGCTAGCCTTCTGTTTGGAAGAAGTCTCCCTTCTCTCACCCAGCTTCCTGGGCTCACCTAGCCCACCATGCTGGCTCCCACAGCTACACTGCAGCCTAATGCACTTGAGGTGGTTCTTTGGTCTTTCTCTTAGAAAAGAACCTTCTCTTAAGGTTATCCTTAGCACTTCGTCCCAGTGGAAAATATCACTGCTATGGAGTTCAAGTGCTCTTAATTAAATGTGCATTTTCCCATTCCCAACAGACACCATTCCCCAGTATAAGGTCAATCAGATAGTCTCAGGCAGCTTGGGATCACAATTATTCTTCAATTACACATTTGTAGTGATCTTCCTTGTTTATAAGGGTTGACTCCACAATTCTTGCACTTGAGTACTGCAACAGAACAATGTTATAGCTAACATTATACATACTACATACATGTAGTGATTGGCCAGTCTGTTCCCACCTGAAAGCCATTTCCATAATCTTCTGCTTCAAACACACACCCACACACCATTAATATGACCATTAACAATGAGGGAAACATGTAGAACTGGGGCTTTTCTATCATCTTTCTGCTCCCCAGTTAAAAAATGGTGAGTTACATTTCTATAAAGAAAATACTGAGATTCTTCCAGAGAGAATACTCAAGAGAGACTTCAGAAGGGCAGAGGGCAGAAATACTGCAGATCAGGTTGGTTCATCTCTCTTTCCTTTTCTGCTCTTACCCAAGAACCAAAGGGGTGGTATCAAAGACGATGTACAAAATGCAGCACCTTCTTACACTGTTGGCCAGGGAGTGGAGATGGACAAGAGGCACTGAGTGCTGACAAGACTGGGTATAAAGGCCAGTGACCATAACAGCCAGGCCATTAGGGTCATAGAACCAAAGAGTGGCTGAGGTGGGAAGGCACCCATGGATATTGTTTTGTCCAAACCCCCTGCTCAAGCACAGTCAGCTGGAGCCAGTGGCCTAGGATAGTGTCCAGTCAGATTTTGAATACCACCAAGGATGAAGACTCCACAACCTCTCTGGGCAACCATTTTCTGTGTTTGATCACCTTCACAGTCAAAAAAAGGTGTTTCTTACATTTAAAGAAAAATTGTCATGAACCATTTGCATATGTGGGTCACCTCAGTCCCAGTGCTGGCATCCATCCCACAGCACAGAAGAGCTCAGACCAGCTGAAGCATGCGTGACAAAACTTTACAGAAGACTGATTGTACAGCTTTATGAGCAGGTGCTGCAAAGGAAGTTCTGTCTGGAATCCCTGTGGCAATAGGAGAATACAGATAAAATTTCTAGTACCAAAGAAATGCATTATGATACTACAATTATCACCAAAGTAATGAATTCCTGAGGCCACATTTATCAGGGTTGTGGGATAGAAAGGGGTACTTCACTTTAACTACCTTGAACCTCATCTGGGAGGCTGGAGCAGAAATTCTTGAGGACTTTATTCCACTATAGGAGCTGTGATACCAAGCAGAGTAAGAAGTCCTGCTTCATTCACGGTTCTCCCAAGTACGAGACATGAAACCACTCATCCCATTGCAACCCTGCTGTGCACACACTGCTCTCCCAGCAACAACTCACCTTATACATGGTAACTGCTGCTGTTCTGGTCCTCTGCTTGCTAGGAAAAATGCTACAGTGTGGTATCACATTTTGTCTCTAGTTCTCCTCCTTTTTTCACATTTAAAATAGAAAAGCCATGCAGGTCACTAACAGCTCAGTGAAATCAGCCTGGCTGGGGACAGAGCTGTAAGTGAGGAAAGCAGAGACAGGCATACCAACATTAAACTGAAAAGAAAAAAATCAGGCCAGAGTCTGCAAGAGAGCCCAGAGAAGCCCACAGCTTTAATACTACAGATGTCACAGAGCTCCACTGCAACCTGATCGTCTTGGAGCCCTTTGATATTATATATGTTCAGTATCACTGTCCTCTCGTGATGTTTGTATATTGCCCATCACTGTAATCCTCAGAAAGGTATTTGACAGCAAGAAAGGCCATTTCCCACGGAAAGGTTTTTTTGTTTCTTCTTATCAAGCTCTGCATTATCTGTGTTAAAGCAAGATTACTTATGTTTACAGAGTTCAGAGTCTAAAAAGGTAATGAAATGTGAAAGATAAACTCCTTACGGCAGTGTTAACGTCAGTTTTATTTGCATCTTCTATTTTACAGTATTCAGTAAATATGTACAGAATACATTTGCAGATTACAATATCAATGTCCACATTTTCTGAGAAAAAACAGATAAATAGAAATGTGTTCTGTGTAGGGAACGTGGTTGAATTTTGCTCTAAAAGAAAACATCACTTGTAATTTACTGATATTTGACACTGTAACAGTATAACCTTAAGTTACATGATGTATATTGTTTTCAGATCTCATCTCTTGGCAGGGATGGTTCACAGAAGATATGAATGCCTTAGTGCAGGCATGGGTGAAAGGCAGAGCACCTGTCAGTCTCTGAATACATTCCTCTTCTCCTGACCTTCTCCCCAAATGTGTACCTTTTCATGCTTGTCTAAACTGCACTTCAGCCATGCACTGTATTTAGATTTTAGAAAGAAGTGACATTATCAGGATTCATACATATTTAAGAACAAGGACAAACACTTTCTTGCATACTATACTGGTTAGCACTGAGATCTTTCTTAGTCCAAGCATTTATACGCGTGATTTAATGTGATTCCATTTGTAAAAAGCATGCCACCCTCTTGAGACCCTTGTATTTATCTGCTTTCAATTACATTTGAAGTATTCTGAAAGTCTCCTATACTAATCCCATCCAAGTTGGAAGCCACATAGCTCATGCATGAGACTGTCAAACATGAGTAGTTGCAGATGTCAGTGCACCAGTGGCAGGAATCCAGGAAGATAGATCAAGGCTTAGTCACTGAAAAATACACGCCAGCACATCTCAGATACATAGCATTGTAGCACCTCATGAGGAAAACGTGTCGTGACAGGAAATCAATAACCTCTTGGAGGCAATCTGTTTTTGAAATATTCTTGATTAATTATGCCAGGGTGTGTTTGGCAACTTAGCCTGATCCAGCCTTAACCTAATGCTTTTTGCATGAAGCACTATTGTTACTAGTCTCATAAGTCAAATCTGACAGTTCAAGTTGGGTTTTAAAGGGTCAGGCTATAGATTTTATAATGTCTTTGTGCCCGACAATCCTGTCTTTACTACGGTGTGTAGGCTTTTACTATCAATCAAAATAACAATTGTTTTAAGATGAACAATAGCATTTAGAACTAATTGCATTTGAAGCAAAATGACTCTCCTAAATAAAGTGTGTCATACAGTGTGAAAAGCAAGTCGGGAATGTCAGTGTGTTTTTGTGGCAGAAGGCCTTCATTCAGGATGTTCCCCAGGCTTGTTTGCTCACGTGCCTTCTTTGCAGAGGAGAAGCAGCTAGGAGACCCACAAGCAAGTCTGCATCTCTGTTCATCTTCCCCTGCCTTTCTGCACAAACTCATTTTTGCCCTCAACAAGTTTTTCAGCCCTACCTGCTACTCCATCTGCCTTTCAACAAGTGTGGGAACCCAGCCCATGCCTCTTGGTTTCTCTGCACCTTCACCACATACCCCCTCTTCCCTGTACCTCAACACATGCTAGTGCCTTAGTCATTCCTGGTCTTAATAATCTTGTGATGCCTCTAGACCCAGCCTTGGCCTTCTGCATCCTGAGCACAGAGTACAAGACCAGCAGCTGCCTTGGTGCCTGGCCACGGCTTGTCACCGTCTGTTGGGTCACTCAGCAGTAGCGGCGTGTGTGCAGCTGCTGGCACACAGCTTAGCCCTGCACTGTTGCACAGGCTTCAGGGATGCAGAGATGGTAGGGTAGTGTTCTGGTCACATGCACTGTTGCTTGAGGAACTCTTCCCTCATGCAGCTCTGCCTTGCAATGGAGTACATGCTGTTCAGAAGACTCAGGGCAATGCACGTCCAGTAAAACTGGACAGAGTGTTGGGTGCAGCAGTGAGACTGTTCTCACCTTAGTCTGCTACTGCTTTCTGTAATACAACAAAAAAGCTTAGGAGGTTACATCCTCTAGAGCTATTTGTTAAAGGAGTTTACATGTGCAATGTAAAGAAATAATTAAATAAAGATAATAACAATGTCTGTGAGATAAATTGTTTGAACCACATTGCAGATAGTTGCAATCATCATGTGATAGACCAAAGTTCGACCTTTGGCTACCTCACCTACACAACACCCAATAAATCCAGTCCCTCAGTAACCACTTCCAAGATTTTAGGTTTCCGAACACCATCAAAGAGTCACCACTTGAAAAAGAAACTGACAAATAATGGTTTTTTTATTTTCCCAAATGTGGAATTTCTTTCCCCAAATTATACTGGCCCAAAGCCCAGGACAAGCAATATTTGGTCCTGGACCAGTGACAGATTCAGAGGCCAATGTATTCAGGTTAGAAAGAGGATACTTTGGCTATCACAAAACCAAAAATATCCTCCTGTGAAAGCCTTAGTACTAGTTCTGGGAGACTGCCAGATACTAGAATTTAATATAGAATATTTTATGTACTGATAAACTTTTCAAGTCAGTTAAAGAGATTTAGAAAACATATTGATACAAATTCTTTTCCCCCTTTTGAGGCCTTGGAGTCATGATATGGAAAGATTTTGCTTTTCAGGGAGAGGAATACTGTTTTCCATATGAGTAATCTTGTTTAAACCATTGCTAAAATACATCTTCAAGCTCTCTTCAGTGATTTTTTTTGCTAGGAATACATGAGGCTTAATGACTTTACAAGCACTTTTTCAGCATGACCTGCAAAAAAGTAAAATATTCGTTCATGCAAATTAAGCCTTGGTAATACATGTAAAAGTCTCTGTGTGTGTGTGTGTATATAAGCATTGATTTTAAGGATAATTGTAAGAGACAACAATATATTTCTTTGCCTAGATAAACCTTTTTGCAAATAGTAGCTTGAGAAATTCTAGGGCAGGTGGTTCGACTGGCAAATAAACTGAGCAAAATACGTAGAAAAATTACTTTGCATAACACTGTGATTAATGAGTGCTTCTTGCACAGGATATATCTGTGTGTATATTCCATGTTGTTAATAGTGTGTTTTTTCTAAGGATTTCATGGCAAAAATAAAGACTGGAGGTTGAAAGTAAATTAGGGTCTCCAGGGTTTGCTCAGCTGTGGCTGAGTGCACAGAACCAGGACTTTGTTGATTGTCTTGTATTTTAAAAATCTCCTAAGGGTCAAGCAGTGCCTGCTGGCAGGAGCTGACTGGAGAGTTTGGGCACAGCACAGAACAAACACGAAAGCCTGGCTAAAGGATCCCAGCAAAGGGAGAGAGGTGATTTATGTGACCTTGCACTTGGTATGTATTAATGATACCTGCATACATGACAAGCATTAAAAGTAGTTACGTTGAATTAAACAAAGTTAAAGAAAGTGAAGCGTAGCAATGCTGTTCCATTTGGCAACATGGCACTGGTTTTACACAGTTTTACTATACTGTATGTGCCGTGTTAGGTCCCTACCATCATCTTGTTTCAAGTCCAAGTGGCCAAGATTTTGTGTGTCATGTTAAGGTATTAAGGATGGGAGCTGCATGAAAGCAGCTTGGAGCAGCAGGAGCTGAGATGGAAGAGAGACAGACAGCTCAGAGGGAGGCAACTGAAGAAGCCTCCAAAAGCAGAAGGGAACCAGGACAGGGGGTCAATCAGGGTAACAGCTGATAAATGCTGAAAGGGCCAAGATGTCTCAGAGCTATAAACTTGAAGGATTAGATTGGCTTTCATACCAAATTTTTGTTATTTCTCTATATATGCATGCTTATCTTAGGCTAACACTCAGGAATGGAACTGAGGAATATGATGTGGTTCTTCATTCCTCCATAGCTACCCTGTGTGACCTTGAGTGAGCATGCTGTCTTCATCTTGCCCTTCTTCAAAATAAGGATAGGATATCCTGCCCCTACAGATCAGGGCTGCTGTGAGGGTATGTTTAGTAACGCTTTTGAGGCGCTGAAGTGCTTTAGTGACTGGCACCGTGGAAATTCTATAGATAAATGCCTATATATAACCTCTGTGGCACTAGTACAGTCATAGGGTGAGATCAGATTGACACTGCTATTCCAATATATTGTATATACTGCATGTGTCAGAAGAAACAAAATCAAAGCTGTCAACATCAGGTATGCGTGGAGAAAGTGATACAACTCCTCGTAAGTCAGGAATGCCATGTCCACTGTGTTTATCTACAGAAAAGAGGAAAAGAGGGGGTAACATTAAAGAGGAACTGTTAATTTTCTTTTCAAAGAACTCTACACTCTCATATTGATTGAAAATGGTTATCTTTGGCTCTTATGTGTTTTATGGCATTATAAGGTATTGGTCTTTGTTTAGATCATATAATACTTCTTCCTCCCTCCAACCTACCATAACAATTAGCAAGCCGTCTGTGGCTGCCTTGGAGTGCATCCTGTGCATCAGCATGTCTCATTTAATAGTCATAATTTCTCATTTGTAAGAGGAAAAGTGCTACCAGCGCTTTCAGTCTCATAAGGGCTCAGACTCACTCAAGGATTCCAATTTATTATGCACCCAGCTCTGATATCCTGCTGCTCTCTTTATGGATTAGGCTGCCTTGGTAGAAGGTATCATCCTTCAGATGACACATAAATACTCTCTTGCCAGCTGTTCCTTTCTCAGAAGTTTCTCAAGGAGTAAATCATAATGATGTCCCTATTTTACTAGTTCCTGATCTGGTTTTCCATGCTACTCTGCTAGGAGCATGCAGAAAAAGGAGTTTTATTGCTGCTGTTACTCTACAAATGGCACTGACTACAACTGTAGGGATTTTTAGGCCTATTAGTATTGGTTTCCAGGGTGAACACACTAGAAGTGGTTTTAAATTCAGAGGAATGGGCATAGGTCAGTTAGTTGGTGGTTTCTGTAAAACCTTTATCTGAAGGTGCTGCACAAACCCCTGAGAGGGAAGAAGGAGTGGCAGACAGACTTTTTCACTCATTCTGACCTGGAGCAGCTGTTTAGCAACATAATCTCGTTGTGAGTTCAAAAGAAAAAGGGGAAGGGTAACATCCTGCTGATGGAAACTATATTTTATAGGCAAATTTAAAAAGGCAGAAAGCAGAGGCAGCCAGCAAACAGCAGTTTGCACAGAAGGGTGCAAAGAAGGGGGACACTGCCAAATTTGTACCAGCGTAAGTCTCAGGCACAGTGGCAGTGTGCTGCAGGGTGGTTTCCCCAGCAGATGCTGGAGCAGCTGCCCTTGCCAGGGCAGAGGCTTTGATGTGGACTCAGCTTTGGGTGGCAGATGTAGCCCTCCAGGTCCCTGGCTGCATAGGTTCTGTGGGTGAAAACCTATCTGCAGCCTCCTTGTTGCAGGGCACACCAGCAGTCCCAGGAGGCCCATGATGTCAGCCTCTGAGGTGCACAGTATGTCCATTGAACTAAAATGTCCTATACCTTGTAGTTTTTAGTCTGATCAAATTGAGTAACAAGTCACAGTCTGTTGACTGAAGTGAATTATAATCACATTTTTTGTGATGCTCAAACAGTTTAACCATTTGTACAAAACTTCTGCAAGATACCTGGGCATCTGAGATGCCTCCATAGACTGAACTCCTTGTCATAAAGGTAGTTCTAGACAGTCAGTGCAGATCAGGAGGATGACTTGGAAAGACATCACTACCCTGTTTGTGCTAAAGATACAATACATAAAGCAGTCAGTTTAGCATCTTTTGAAAAGTTTTAACATTCCATTTAAAACATAGTTAAGGGAGGGAGAAAAGGCCAAATAAGGTACTGTTGAAACCAGTGTTAAAAAAAGCAGCACTTACTGGTTGGAAGATAAAATATATAATCAGGCTTTCAAGAATGAGCACTTAATTGCCTAAAGACTATTACAGAACTCATTGTTAATGTACTTAATTTGCATAAAATCTTTTTTTCCAACAAACTGTTGCAGAACACATCTAAAATGGGGAAGCACAGTCTATCAAAGGCTCAGCTCCCAAGCACTGCAGTTGTGGTGCATATTTGTAATGTGACTTTCTGGTCTCAAATGTCATTAGGCACATATATACCATGTGGGGGGAGGTACATATCTTAGTAATAGAGTTTAAAGAGTTATTAATGAGCAAAGTTTCTCTCAGGAAGCTGTGACTGTGGCTCTAGAATTAATCCACCTGCAGATCCCAGGATGGCTTTTTTTATAGCGAGTGCTAATTCAGCTTCACTCAGAGGTTGCTTCTGTGGAGTCGGTCTCCAGAGTGTCTTGTGGATCAGATTCTCCATATGATAACCTTCCTGCACATTTCATCCAGGCTCTGTGCATTGTGCTGGTTTCTCTGTTTTCATGCATCATTATTAGGAGCTGGAGATTTGGCAAGCCATGTTTCTTCACCACTTGTAGGCGATGGGTCCCTGGAAAGCAATGCTGTGTGGTAGACACAGAATGGGAGGAAGTTGTAGCTTTCTGCTGTGCTGAGACCAGCACTTCCTAGCAAAAAGATCTGTCAAAGTTGTCTTTCCAGCAGCAGCAGAGGCAGGCAGTGATGGGGTCTGAGCAGAGCAATGCTGTGGCTGGGTAATGGGGGCTTATGGTCAACTCTTCGGCTCACAAAGTGGTCTTGGCAGATGAATCCTTCAGAGAGGGGTAGAAAATAGATCTGAGGGCTGCTGTCTTGGCACTCCAGAATAAAACAGGATTTGCAGCTGGGAGGACACCTTGCAGGTAGCTCCACAGTCACGGCTGGAGAAGCTGACCAAGAACATTTTCTTGCAAGTAGATACAGTTACTGAGCCCTGAAAAAGTTCAGTCTAAGAGCTCCTGCTAATGATACAGGGTTTGTTATCTCCCCCACTGCTGCCTGGGCCGCACTGGGGGCTGGGGACTACCCTGAGCCTGCGGTCACCACAGGGAACACGTGCAGCGAGAGCTGCCTTCCAGTGGGAGTGGTGCTCAGCACAAGTCTCTTGTGTCAGCGCAGTCATACAGGCAAAACTATCTCACAGGGTCACCTGGTCTCAGTTGGAGAAGAATAAGGTATCCAGGTAAAAATATAATTTTGCTTGTAACTACTGACTCCATAATAAAAGTGCCTTATCAATATAGCATTATTTAGTAGTGCTAGCATAGTTTACTACTGTTATAATATTATCCTAGTCATTATACTCTGATTATGTATTTGTTCTTAAAAACTTTTAATGGTGCAAAATGGCAACTACTGGAAAGCTGTTAGAGCAGCTAATCATCCTTACCATTTAAACCTCCTTGTTATTTGAACTTCCTCATTCCTTAGTCTTCTCTGAAGTAAGCAAGCCCCTGGAGATACTTTGGCAAACAAGGTGAGAAATGTGGTTTTGTCCTGCTGCGTGCCAGCAAGTAAAAAGGATCAGTCCCAGAGGTACCAGTCAGGTATGTTTGATCAGCACAGCGTGATCTTTAGGCAGGTCAAGGAAATATCAATGCTATTTTCTCTGTAAGCCTCCGATTCCCATTGGCCTGTTTATTCAGAAATCAGGTGGCAAAAACATTAGAGGATATGAAATCTTAGGCCCCCTGCAGAATACCCAGCCCTGATGGATCCCACTGCAAGCATATTTGATCCCTGATCATCTTCACTATGCTTCAGTCTAGAGTTTTAATTGGCACTGTTGGATAGAAGATATCCCAGACTACAAAATTTCATGTTTTTTAAATCAAGGTTTTTGGAGGAGCTGAAATGTAGAGAAAGGAAATTTTATCTTGGTTGTGGTTTAGTAAAGGGTCTGAAGCAGCTTTTTAGAGTGGCACTTTCACAAAAACATTTTAAACCAAAGTTCATCTAAATTTGTAAAACTGCAGTGTTTGCATGTAGCATTGACATTCACTCTAACAGACTGAGATTAAAGATACACATCTCTGAATTTTTCCTTACACTTCTAATTCCACTGTACTTTTAAAAGGGTTTTGTACACAAAGTCTTCAGTGGCACAGCTCATTATCCGCTATTCCCCCACCCCTTACCTTTAGAAAAGAGCAGAAGTGAGAATTTAGGAAAATAATAACCTATTTTGTTATATAACCACAAGAATTGGGAGGAGGGAAAGGAGAAGAGTATTCTAGATTAAGGCTTGATTGCTGAAATTATTTTAACTACTTTTTAATTGGCAAGCTGTTGAGTTGTTATCATCAATGAGGAACTCGTCAACAAGCAGTATTGAAAGTGATAAACATTTACATGGAGAAACCAAGCTCGCAAGCTCTGTAACAATCCTTTATAGAATGTAGAGCTAAAACTAAGTGACTGGATCACAAGAATACATTGTACAAGGAATATCAAGGGTGGAGTTTGGAATTAATAGTCGTTGTTGTCTTCTGGTTTTTTCTCTGAGTAAGTAACGGGGGCAGGGCAGAAGACATTTGCACAGTCTCCAGCTGCTCTGCTTTGGGGGCTCTTCAGAGTGAGGCACTGATCTCTCTCTGCCTGGAGACCTTTTCCATACAGACACAAGATAAGCAGGTGAATCTCCAGGGCTTGCTTTGCTCTCGGTCCCTGATCATGGATTCTGAAGGTCCTCTGCAGTTCACAGACCTCTCATCTAATGGTGGGCACTTTTATAGCAGACCACATGTAAAACATCTCTGCGTTCCCTTGATGCTGATTTATACCGTTTAAAGGGATGGGGGTGGAACAAGTTGTTAAAAGATGAAGAAATTGAAACCTCCCCTAACAGCTGTATTATCCGCCTGACATTCTCCAAATGCTAGTCATTAATTACTAATGCCTTGAAAATCAGAGCAGTTATCCAATTCAATTATGTTACATCTCTCAGCGAGAGCATTTCCATTATCTTACCATTTCCCATTCAAACCATTCTTCTTTGCAGTTTTTAAAGGCTTAGACCCCACTATGCTTCCTCTCAGTTGAACCTGTAATCCACGCAAGGATATTTCTACTCCGTGCCTTTCCTATCTGCATTCAGGTGAAAAGTCACTGTGGGTTTACATTTTGATTATTGCAAACTTAAAACCCGACTCTCCAGCTTTCCCCAAAACTACATGATGGCAAAATGTGGCCAGTGTACACCATAAATTTCCTTTCCAGTTGGTGATCAAGTACCTGGGGAAGGACTGATCCTGGATTAGGACTTAGGCTGCCCTTGCAATCCTTACACCTGCAGGTCTTCCTGTGGAGTGGGCAGGAGAGTTCATAGTTGGTCTTATCAAGCCCCAGAGCCAAGCTCTCAACTGAAGTAATTCCCTTTAGATGCCTGCAATAACTTGGCCCCATGGAGGCAAGGCAGGGTATGCTTCTGCAGTTGCCACTAATGCTGGTCCTAAGTGAGCTGTATACTAAGGAATTATGGGGTTTATTTCCTGGCACATTTGTTTTTTACTTATGTATATTTTCATGCCTGCCAGCACTCTGAAATGTAGACATTGAGTGTTGGGCGCAGGCTGGATGCAGTTTTTCATGCTGCTGACATTAATTGGATGAACAGGCCTTCTCAGAAGGGGCAGTGTAGGAAATGAGTATGCGAAAATGACAAAATAAGGAGTTTCACAGCTAAATAAAGACAAGTGGCTGAAAATGGTTTTTACAGCTTTGGCTTTCATATGATTCATTTGGGAATCTAAAACTATTTTGCACAACTAACAAATTAAGATTCACAACACCTTTCTGAATATAATTGCTTCTGTCTTGCAGATGGAGGAACAGAGGTATTGATGCTATCATTTGAAAATATGTCCCCTGTTTTCAAGTTCCCAGATTTAGATACATTTAAACCTAATTCTCAGATGCATTAAATACCTCCATTTGTATTCATTCATTTGGCATTGTTTGTACTTAGTCTCTGAAAACTAGATGCATTGCCTCCTAGCTATAATGGTCAAAATAACTGAAATGATGTGGCAGAGATCACAGAGCAACTTCAGGGCCAGACTGGGATTGGGACCTGTGTCCATTCATGACACATTCCCTTTTTACTCACTGAGTATCTGCCTTGGATTCCTGAACAAAAGGAAAAGCACGTTCTGGATACGCAGTTTTCCTCTGCTCTCTCAAACAGTTGAACAATATAGAGATGATACTGGTTGGGTTATTGATCAATTTTATAGTTATTTTACCTTGACTTTCTAACCATCAAGAATTGTCTTCGGGTTTCTGCGATTAAGTTTCTTATTGTACAATTGAAATGAAAATATAGAGAACCATTTATATCACCTGGTTTTTCCCCATTGTTTTGTTTTTTTCCAGCACACAACAGTTTTGCCCTTTGTATTAATCGAGATGAGAACAACACATCATCAGTATCCCAGCAGGAGCTGTGGACTGGCTGCAGTGTGCACCTTCGCTGTTGGCTATATTTTATGGTAAGGGCTGTACATGCTGTGTTTTCACATTGTATTGGGGGTTTTGTACTGCTAAATTTGGGCACATATTTCATTATGGATATAATCGCTAACAGATTCACGCTGCATGCCTCGTTTGGTCCAAGACCTGGGCTTTGTCTGGTTTCCCCAGATGCTTATATTTTTAGAAAGTATATGCCAAACCTCACACAACAGGAATTTGTTGAACAATCCCATGTAAGCAGTGGTCTTTCCAAGGGTACATTTTTCAACCTTTTTTCAAGCTAAATGTTTTTCTTGGACCTTAGTTTTATTGCCTAGGGTTTTTGTTCTATCAAATAAAATTGAGAATAGGCAAATGATTTCCGGCATCAGTATTTAAGCGGCAACAGAAAAGATAGAACACTGTCTTTTTTCTTTACTAGTTCATGAATTCTTTCTGTGAAATTGATTACAGAATAAGTCAGTAATCCAAATACTCTAAAGTTTGTTTTAAGAAATGCAAATGTTGGTGAGAAATGAAACTAAAACAGAAATAATCTTTCTTACACAACATTAATTAAGTCTTTGGGCAGTTTCTAATCAAGTACCTGACTTGCATGACAGAGTTAATATACTTTGGTCACCCTAGTATTTATTTTTCACTAAACCTTTGTTTTATTTATAGTTCTCCTTTGATACCATCTATCCTTTATCCTTTCTGCATTTCATGACCCCCTGTTTACTGTTCATATTCTTTCTTTTCACTTCACAACATCTTTCTCTCAGCTCAGAATGTATTTTCCAAAATTTCCACCAACCAAGTGAGATAAAACTAATGTGAGAAGAACATGGTCTCAAGACAGTACTATCACAATGCTTCAACTATGCAATTTTTCCCTTTAGTCCAGTGAAGGAGAAGCCATTATTCATACATATCCATGCACACTGAGTGATCATAAAATGCTATTAATCCAGCTGAAGTGGGATGCTGTGTCCCAGGACAACAGCCACATTCTGCCATTTGCTTTTATAAACATACTTAATATGTTTTTTTTAATTTTTTTTAATACTTTTACAAACATATTCTTAAAAAAGAATAATATTTGTAATTGTAAGATAAAGGCAGCCTCATGAAAAAAGGCACATGATTGTTCCTTCAGGAAAAACGTAATTATGTTTTTAACCCACATATAGTAATGCTTAACTGTGATAGTTCTTGACCTTCCTCTGATGGTACCTGAAGACAGATTAGCAGAGTTACCTGTGACTTGACCTTCTCCAGCAACTCCTGTTTTCTCAAAATTATCTAAGTAGATACATGCAATAGTATTTAATAAGAATTTTAAATTTAAACAATCCACTTTCACAAGTGAAATAAAACCATATGTGTCTTAAAATCTTTTAAGAATCTGCTACAGTATCAGTGTGATACTCATCTAGCTTGAACATGCCTACTACAGTGCATCTGTATCCTGCAGCTACAAGGTAAAAGAAAACTGTAGGACAAGTAAAGCAGGAGGAGAAGATTCTGCATTAAATTAATTACTAAGCAGATACCCAGGGACAGACTATGGTCATCTCCCTTTGCCTTTGCTTTGTTTTTTGGTTTTGCCTACACATATATTATTTCCAAAATGGATAGGGCTACTCTCAAGTGATTCACCTTCTTCCAATTTGTGATTTCTCTATAAATGGGCTGAGACAATCTTAAAAGTTCATCCTGCTAAATTATGCACATACAACCTATTTCTCCTACTGTTATGGAAGGAGGCCTTTGCGAGTTAGTGGAGGCAGACACAAGCTACACTGTGCCATCCCTTGCAAGTTCTGCTTTCAGCCTGCAGGTTCTATTGAAGACTCTCTCCAAGATGTGCTTTAGGCTGCAAGCCAAATCTTGGTTCCATTATATCAATATGATATATCACACTCACAGGTTGGAAAAATCTACCAGAAAGTATGAAAAGTGAGGACTTTGTCATCCCTCTCATTCAGGGTGTGCCTTCTTCTCGCAGCTGAAATCCACTGTCTTCCTGCTGCCACGTGACCACATTGCAGTAGAGAGGGCTTGGAATTCCTAAATTCAGATCTGTTGTCCTTGTTGGCAGAACCCTCAAGGTTAGCTTGGTGTATTAGACTTAGACTACACCTGCAAATGACCTAGTTTCATACAGCCTGGTGGAACTTCCTTACTTTGAACTTAGGGTTGACCATGGGTCCCAGGCTGGGTCTTAGTTCTTGTTTTATGTATTTTTAATTAGAATTTAGGAATCTGCCGCTTGAGAATTTGTCCTTTTACCTACTTCATTTTTCCCTCAGCAGAAGTATTTTCACTGCAACTCTCAGAATAAAGTGAAGACAGTTGCTAATCAGATGTTCTTCATGTTTTGTTCTTGAATTTTGAATTCTCTTCCCATCTCAGCTGAAACTTTCTTACCATGCTACATGTTTTATGTATTGTGTTGCATTTTTAACTGGAAAGGAACATAGTGGAGGGTGTTGTTCAGGTTTGATTCTGTGAATGCATTTTTTTCAACTCCAAGTAGAGGAAAGCTTGTTTCATTTCATATGTGACTGAATCTGTCATGTATGAAAGAGATGGTGGAATAGCAAGTGCTTTTTTATGTATAATTGGTAAATTAGCAAACTGGCAAACAATTCTGAATAGCATCACTGAAATTGTGAGAACATAGCTAAATAACCTGATATCTCCTGAGCATGATTCAGAGACTTGTTTTCTGAGAAACATCCTTTCTTGAAGAGTAAAAGCTTTTTCTTTTTTTCTGTTTTTTGCATGCTCTCCCTTCAGTCAGAGAGTTTTTGAGTAGGCACACTTAGCTCATGCACTCTATGTGAGAGGGAGCTCTCCCATGCTCTTAAGGAACTGTGCCCAGGCAGAGCATTCAGACTTGCATTGCCTGTTGCAGACCATACATGGACTTTCAGGACCGAGGCCATGGGATAAGATGGGAAAAGCCTATTGGCTTTATTTAGCATGGCTTGAAAAGGTCACAGTTTTTATTGAATTGTTAAATCTAGACAGTGAAAAGAAAACTGAAGCGTTTGCCAGTACTACCAGAAAATTCTGCCAATGAGTGTATGGAGTTGGTTGTCAAGGAACAGAAAAGAGCCAGAAATGTGTTGCTCCTTGTAACAAGAATGACCTCATGGTAACTAATATCAGAGCTTAATATGTCCCTAAAATAAACTGAGACAAATACGTTTATTTTAAATGGTTTTACTTTTCCCTCTACTTTTGAGCATTTCAGGATGCCAAAAAAACAGACCCTAGGAATCTGACTCCACTGCCATAGTCGTGCTGGGCTGCATGTTTGGGAGCAAAAGACTTGATCTGCTCTCTTGTTGCTATCTCAAATCCACCAGGAGCTGCCTCCACATGTGCCAAGCTTGGACTTGATTAATTCTTTCATTCTTTTGTAAATCTATTTAAAGAGCTTTTAAACTTTCATTCGAAGATAAAGTTTTTCTTGAAGTGACTTTAGGAGAGTTCCGTAGATTTGCTGAGGGAGAGCATTTAGATGGGGTAATTTGCGGAATTCTTCTTGAACAAATTTAAGAAAGGAATGTACACTGAGGATGTGGAATGAATTTGAGATTGATTCTATCGGGCTTGCTGCAGGATTTCCACTAGCGATTTTCCATAGAAGGAGAGGAAGATCAGAAAGAGCAGATGTTGGCACAGACTGCTAGGACAAACCTTGACATCCAGAAGAGAGGGGTGGTGAGCTAGAGTGTGAAGCTTGGTGAGAATTGACAGTCAGATTGATAAAGAAGTGCAGGGTTGAGAAACGAGAAGGATTTTTGAGGTTGCTGGTGCTGATGGAGCAGGAGAGACACAACATGGCTTTGCTAGGCTCTGCTGAGGGTTTGTATGGGGGGGGGGGGGTCATGCGTGCTTTTGGAAGTGAGCACTGGTGGTAAAAGTTTAATGAAGATCAGAGGAATCGGTAGTTAGAGAAAACACCAAAAATGTAAAATGTCCTGGGAGCAAGTAAAAGAAATTATCTAAAATTATGGGTTAAAAGAGAAGTGAGTGGGTAAGGAAACGTGCAGCTCACAAGTCAGCACCTTCAAAGGTGAAATCATGCCAAGTAAGTGGGGAATGCTGGGAGAGGGAGAGAGAGACGGACTTTGAAATCAGAGTGGAAGGCTGATGTAGAAGTGGATGATAGATAAGACAATGCAGAGGAGGAGGAAAGAGTTGGAGCTGGAGCTGCCCAGAACAGGAGAGAGTAGGAAGAAACAGAAGCAGCAGAAATAGGCCAGGGGAAGATTAGTGTCCCCTGTACCTGACCCAGAAGGAAGGTGGGAGGGCAGAAGTGCTTTCAGCAAGAGAAGGCTGTATGGGTCCCCAGCCTGTTAGGTCTGACATAGCCATTATGGACTGTTACTTTCTGGCTCCCCTCCACCTCCACATACTCAAATGTTTCAGTCAAAGCAACAGTACAATCACAGATGACATGCATGGGTAATATGTTCTCACTTCCTTGTGCAGCTCCTTAAAATATAGCTCAAGAAGGCATAGCAACCATTACTATATTTAAAATGAAAAATTATTTATCAAAATAAATGACTTCCAGAGATGACAACGCTTTGCAGTGAATCTGCTAAGTTTCTGTCATTCTAGCTACCTGTACATAAACACAAAATTTCTGCTTTGTTCATCCCAGAGGATGCCAGGACCATGTCATGCTGAATATGTTTTGGATGTGACATTACTTGCAGCTGCAGTTTCCCAGGACTTCTGGCTGCCTAAGCCACTCCACACCAGTAGCACAGTCCTGTGACCCATATATTGTTCTCCACTCAGATGAATGGAGAAGAATTCAGCATTAAGAAAATGGAGCAAGAGGGGATTATTGTTGTTATTTCGTAAATGATGACTGTTTATTGAACTTACATTTTAGTCTTTAAAATTTCTAAACTATGTACATTCCTGGTGTAGGTGTATTAGGTCTGGATGGCTGTTGATATAAGAAGCCCAGCATCTTAATACAGCTGAGATCTTAAGAATTCTGATTAGATGCAGAACAAACTCTCCTATGTCTTTTGAGGGAGTTATGAAAAGGTGCCTCACATCAATCAGTATTAGAAACCAAAAGCAGAACAAACTCAGTGGGTCGTTGTGCTCCTGTCCCTGAAAGCGTAAGATTGGTGCTACACTACAACCACAAATTATTTATTTGTTTGTTTGTTTTGAAAGTCTCAGCTGCTGTAAGCCCATCACTTCCTTTGGAAGACATTAACACATTTTAGTAGCTCTGGGTAAAGTTCTCACTTTTTGTGGAAAAGGAAAAGAGTGATGCTGGAAAAGATCATGAAATAAAGGCGTAGAAAATGCCCATGTTCTATTGTTTGCTAAAGAGTTGCCACTGGGAACTGGTCTACAATTTGTCTGGAACCAAGGATTCAGCCTTCCTTTGTGCCAGTCACTGGAAATATGAAGAGCACTGAAGATCTGGGAGAGGATTTGCTGTTGCAAGAAGTAACCAGAAATGAGCTGCCATAGTAGATGAGAGTTGTCATGTACCCAGGCTCCAGGTATTAGCTAATGTCAGATGCTTTAGGAGAGCTTAGCAGGCCATTATGAAACAACCAGCCTTCAAGGGGAGTTTTCTTCCAAAACTTATGTCAAAACATGGGTGCTTGGATCCTTTAGTCTTGATGGTTTATATACCTTGTACTCTTTAAACTTAGGCATAATTGTGCGTATTCTTACTGCTTGTACGATCTCCTGACTTCAGAAACTCGCTAGAGTTGCGTGATAGGGCCTAGAGAAGAGGAGTGGTCTAAGTAGACTTCCAGACTTTCATACTTCAAAACTTTTTTGAACGTCTTTATTTCAGTGATGTAGCACTGAAAGATAGGGTAGAGCATTCCAGAGTTTAACTAGGTATCATTCAGAAAGATGTTTCCATTATCAGATTTGAATTTCTTGTCTCTGAGTTCTGTTGAGGTGATTCTTCTGTTACGAGGAAGAGAATTGGGACCTCTTCACCCGTTTTATGTCGTGCATTATTATTCTGTGTCCTTTCATTTGCTGCTCTTGAGAAGTCACATAGCCCCTCATCTAATAGCCTCTGTTTCCAGAACTCGTAGTACTGGTTGTTGATGGCTGCAGATTATGATTAAGGACTCAAGCTGAGCAGGAAATGAGTGGATACTCTCTCTGAGAGTCTAGACCACAAAATGCTGCCAAGCTGTGACAGCTGGGAACAGCCACCATGAAGGAGACACCATCTTTTGCAACATGTCCCATTAAAAAATTCATGGTGTGTCATGGTTATTATCTGCCATTATAACCCACTTGCTGAGCTCGATTCTACCAGGACTAAGGTCTTTCACATGCTGTTGTTACAGCTGTATTATTTAAACTGACAGAGTACACATAAACCACAAGGTTCCAACAGTTTTTTGTACTTAGTTTTCCTCATTAACAAATGATCTATATCCAAAGAATAAATAGATGTGTATGTTCCCTGCATAGTTTTCGTTTTCTCCCGATTAGTTTGATAGGAGAGATATGCAACATCTACTCTATAGTAGAAGTGAAAACCAGATAAAAAGTCACATTTTTTGACAGATTTGTTAAAAACAAGCAATACTGTGCATTTTCAAATAGCTTTTTCTGATTTCTGCACCAACTGGTTGAAAATTTCTAAAAACAAACACTTTTTTTAACAGACTTTTTAATTTGAATACAACGTGTGAATATTTCCATTCCTTCTCTTTTTACTGTTCCTAACAAATGGCTAGATGAACTCAATGACCTGTAACACATTCATCTTTGAAAATACAGTTATGTCTACATACAGCTGCTACTGTTCCAAATCACAGGGAGGTTAGGGTTAATTTTATCTTCTCAGAAGTAGCCAGTCCAGTTTTAGTTTGAACTTTTTCTCGGAAGTAGCCAGTCCAGTTTTAGTTTGAACTTTTTCTCATCAGTTTATTTCTATCTAAACAACACATTTTTTACACCTGTTCAATAACAAAGTCTTCAATTTGATCTAGATTTGCACTCGTAAGTAAATCTTAATGCATGCTTTCCTGTGCTTAACTAATAATGAGGTTGGATAGGAGTAATGGTTACTAGAATTGCAACATTGAAGGCATTCATTAACATTGGCAATCAGCACTCTTGTGTGGAAGCTTTATGCGAATGGTTGATCAGCCCTTTATAGTGCAGCCTCGAGATCGCCTGTACTCCAGCAGGAACAAACCCACTAAGAAAGGCCACCAGCTGGGGTTTCCATGGCAGCAGTCGTCCCTTTGCTGCTCCTGTTTGTAGTCCAGACAATGCCGGAGCAGTCAGTGTGTCACTGCTCAGTGGAGAGAAGGCTAATATTACTCCACCCCAGCATAGCCAGCGGCATGGTGCAGCTCATTTTTAGAAGGCTCAGGTGGGTTTGTCACTTGTCTCCAGAGCAGTGCTCGGTCCCTCTTGTGCTCAAAGCAGTTCTGACTGTGTGACCACCCCGGGGACAGGCAAACAACAGCTACACTGAGGGCACAAGCAGCATCACCATGCAGGGAGTGGGCTCCTGTGCTGGACAGCAGGGAGCAGAGTGCATGAGCTGTCTGCAAAGACTGAACTAACTAGAGATTGCTGACATTCAGGAGCTCAGCAGTGACTCATTGGTTGGGATTAGAAAATACTTCCTCTTTCTAGCATAAATGCGTTCTAGTAAAAGCCACTTCTACTTGGTTCATGAAGTTGGCTACATAGGTGCTGTTTAGAAGGTCCCTTGTAAAGTCCCTCTGTACTTCATAGTCCTGGGCAGTTTCATCACACCAGAGAAAGTAAGTGGAAAAGAGACTGGCTCTTTTTCAGTCTTTTTCCTTGGAGCTTTTCACAGAATGATCATTAGGAAAAACAAGCAAATGAAAACTGAAAAAAGCAAATGAAACTGAAAATTGTTAGGTGATAATAGACATTCCCCACTATCCCAACCTGGTAGTAGGGGGCATCCCAGTACCTTCTACCCAACTGTCTCATCTTTATCAAAAGGAACATGGTGTCCCCTGTTACCATGGGTTACACAGGAGCCCTTCATTTTTTCATAGATAATTTTATCTTGTCAGGTTAATTCTATCACAGAAGAATACTGGGGGAAATAACTGTAAAGTACAGAGATAATTTCCCATATGTGAAGTGATTTGGAGAAAGGGGGTTTAACTGCATTTAGATCATGCAGATTAATTTACTGACACATGTAGTTTCCCAAGTGAAGTGTCCAAATGTTAAGGGTTTGGCTGTAATATAAGCTTTTCCAAGGAGGAGGGAAGCTATGTACATTTCCAGGGTGATTGTTAAATAGGGATTCTGTACTCCCTGTGTGACAGAATTTTATGGTAACAATTTTGTGTGGACTTCTCTGTCTCTGCCCTTTAGGAGCCTTTGACTGTTGATCTAGTGATCAAAAATCTTCCTTAACCAAATAGAAACATCAGCAAGTCAAGCAAACCATGGAAATCCTCATCTATAATAGTCTGTGCAGCTGCTCTAGCTGTGCTTCACTGTGAGCTTTTCTCTCAAATTTCCAGGTCAGAAAGGAAGATATTTACATTCTTGAAGAGAGCCCAGCAGAGCTCCAGCCTGCCTTCACTGAGCACTTTACCCAGTTAGCCTCTGAGATGTTTGCTCAGTTGTTTGCCAGTATTTGCTTTTCTTAACTTCCAGCTACTGGAATGTATGGACTCTCTCTGCTCCCTCTGACTTCACCACTCACCGCATCAGATCTCAACACAAAAGCGATCCCATCAGAGAGTACAGGTGTCCACTGCAACCATGCACAGCAAAACCACACACCTGGAGTGCTTCTTCAGGCTGCACTGCAGTGAAGCTGGTAGCCTGTCCCTTGAGTTAGTGTACCAACAATGTCCTCTGTAGCTGAATGCTAAAAATCTCTGTGTCATCAGCGAACTGCCATCAATCCTTTTCCTTTACTGCATATTGGTTGTGGAGCTGGGCACTACTTTTGAGGTTTTTGTTTGGGCTTTTTAAAAAAATATTTATCCTACCTAGAGTAAAATTACTAGATTCCAAATTATAGCAGGTAACTGAAAGAAAAGGAGGAGCAATCTAAAACATGGTTGCTGAAGAAATTATTCTCTCAAAGAGAATCTAAACCATATGCTTCTGGCAAACCCAAAAACTGATTACCATGTGTAGCGAGGAAAAGCAAAAGAAACACGCAAATGTGTATGAAGTGAAAGTAGGATACTGCAGAAATCAGAGAGAGTTGGTAGGAAAGCCTGTAGAACTCTGAATGCTCTTAGGATAGAGAACCTGCTTGGAACAGAGGCTGCTGCAGTTTCCAGCTTTGGCACGAAAACGGGGGTTTCCTCAGAAATATAAATGCAGCAAGGAAATACCTGCCTACATCAGAAATGAAAATTGTCCAACTGCTCATAATAAATTGAAAGCAAAGCAGTAAGAATGTGGGAAATCAGTCATAGTTTCATCATTTGTGATGTCTGTTTGGGATGGATGTCATCCAGATGCTCCAGTTCAGCTGCAACTTGCAGGCCTTTCAAATAATTGCTTTTTGGGTTATGGTAGGTAAGCCTACAGGCCAAGCTACTTTTGTAAAACAGGGCTATAAGAGTCAGTGCTTGTTATTTTTGTTTTGTTTCAGGGTGTGCTGGATTCACCATGTTACAGGAGTGTGGGTGTACCCACTTCTTGAGCACCTCAGCCCAGGTGTCAAGATAATCTTTTTTGCAGCTGTTACCGTAATAATTAATGTATTCTACTTGGTGGGAGAAGTCCTGAACAACTATATCTGGGATACGCAAAAATGTGAGTATTGTTTTAGGAATTTATCTTATGAAATACACCATCAGGACTTGAGTATGTTTCTCTGAAACTGTAGAATGTTTTAAGCTGACTAAAACAAAGGAGAATGACAGAAGTTCCACTGAAACGTCTTGCTTGCCTGCCCTTAAAAACAGACGGATGAACAGAATGGCTGCTGGAGAGCCCGATGAGCTATGAATATGTATTCTCTTTTATAACTTACAGTACTAATTTAAGAGCTCTTGGCAATTACCTGAGATGTTTACAACCCACTTATTAGCTGATGAACCCATTAAATGCAGCTAGAATAAAGTATCGTTCCATGCAAACACCATTAACGGTAAGCTTAGACTTAAAAATATACTCTTTTAGTATTTTCAGGTATAAGGTATTTTCTATGTATAAATTTACTCAGGGAAAATGAACATGTTCTTGTCAGTGAAATAACAGGAATGAAAGATCACTTTAGTGCAGACTCTACCTCATCTATCCTGCTTAGGCCACCCATTGCTGAGGAGAGCAAAAAGGAAAATAAGACAAACGCAAGATTAAAAGTAGATTCCTTTTGTCTATGAAAGATGTTTTTCATTTATCAAATTTAATGAAATAAGCAAACAACATTCATAGTAGCTGCTGTGGCAAATCACAACTGGAGGGAAATAAACTCACATGGTAATTTATTGCACACACAACTCTCTTTAAACAAGTCCTTCAGTACCAGGGAAAATCTAATGCTAAAAGCTCAAAGCAGTTTTACCTGCTGTTTGCCCATATTAGCATACAGGGGTAATGCCTTTTTGTTTTTGCTCTAGGACCATCAATCACTGGTCACAGTGTTCAAGACTGGTACTCAGTCATCATTTTCATGTCAAATTCACATTTATTTAACTTCTTTAAGTTAATTCGGGAAAGATGTTTCTAAAAAAGGCAGCTGCAAGGAATAATTTCACTTGACCTAAGTTCTGTATGAAGAATAATACTGTGGTAAAGAATCACATATTCTTAGCAAGTCCATGAATAAGTAGATGGTGGAAAATCTCCTGCACTATTCCAAAGTATGCATAACAAAATCCCTGTTCCTTGCGGCCCGAAGCCCTAGAGGAGCTAACTCAATTGGGTCATTCTTCCAACATCTTTCAAGGTTTACCCTGGCATTATTGTCCTCTCCATCGTTTCCTTCACGTAGATAAGGAGTATTGATCCCAAGTCCTTTGTGGCTCAAGCACTTACAAAACACAAAATGCCGTGAGTCACCTGCTGGTTTGCTGAGCTTGAAACACTTTGCATAAACTTAACACAAAGCACGTGGCAGGAACACCACAAACAGCAGAGATGTAAAATGATGCCAGTCTGTCACCTTGCAAGACCTGGGAAAATATTATTTGAAAACTGTACACTTAAAAGGGGCTTTTGAGCAGTAAGAGTGAGAATCAAAACAGTCTGCCATGAGATTTCTGGGGTGAGAAGGGGTTGGTTTGGGTTTGGGAGTTTTTTTATTTGCCTCTGGAGATGCATTAAATAGAATCTCACTACTGACAAAATGATTTGCAGTTAGTTTTTCCAAGTTAAACCACAAACATGGTAGGGAAGGAAAAATTTGCCCTTTGTACAAGCCAGTGTCTGTCCACAATTTTGAGGATATCTGCATTCCTGCCAAACTATTTGATGCCTCTGCAGCAGAGTGCTTCAGAAGAAAGGAAAGAGGCGCTTTCAAAAAGGCAAATTAAACAGCTTTTAAAATTATTGGAAAACCTCCTTCCAGGAGAAAGCAGAAGACTTAAGATTGGCTCTGGAGCAGCCTTGTAAACTCTGTAATCTTTTGGTCCCGGCCTCTTGTTTTGGTTGCTAAACCTTCAGCTGTGGCTCTCACATTGCGCTGGCTTGCCAGCAACACCCAGGGCCATTGTACTTGGGCTGCTGGCAATGTGCAGACCCATTTGTCTCCGTGTTGTTTCTTTCAGCAAGGCAGATCTGCAGTTGTGCTTTCTAACTGCAGATGGGTCTTATTGTTTCCCGTATTGGAATTCATTAACTATGTTTTTGAAGTGATTTCCAGTGTACATTCTGCCTATGCGTACATTGCACTAGCAGGTGATCTTACTTGTGACTGGATTTTCCTCTCAGCATTCTCAAGCGTTGCTTATTTTTTGCCTTTGGTTATCATAAGTCTTTCTTTTCCAGCATGCAGCAGGCCTGAAAACCTCCAAAGGAAATATTTGTATTTGAGATGTCTGGCAGAGAGGGCTTAGTCAGAAGAACAATACTTTTGTCAGATACCAGTAGTAATTCATTGTCCAGGAACAGGCATATGAAATAGCTGAATGTTTCCACTGCCAGAAAAAACACAGTCTGCTGCCCAGCCCAGGCTTTTCTCAGCATAGAAAAGAGACGAGTCCTGCAGCTAGAATAAGTTCTTTAAGGAGCCCTACACTTGACTCAGCTCTCCTGATATTACTGAAAGAAATGGCCATTACAAGAAGAGAGAGGCACCCTCTCAGCAGTAGTTTCTTCATTCTTGTACTTTCGAAAAAGGGAGATGTACCTGCAAACACTTAAAAATCCAATGTTGAAATGGAGAGGGGCTTCAAATTATTCAATTCTGAAACACAATTATTAAAATTTTCTTTCAAACAAAGTTGGCTGCTTAGATTCAGCTATGGAAACATCTCTTTTCGTTTGCTAGTAGGTAAGCAGAGCAGGTGAGGGAACTAAGTGTTCCCAGACCTCTGCAGCCGTCAAAGGCTGGGCGTGCGGCAGGGGGTCAGGCTGGTCTGAAAATGGGAGTGAGGGAGGGAGGCTTGTGCAGTTCCTTACTGGACAAGCACTGCCATCAGGTGTGCAGATGCTGTTTTCCTTCACAGCAGGTGAGGTAACACATGTGAGCAAGTGCAGGAGCAACAACATCAATAAAGGGAAAGGAAAGATTGATGCATTAGAGGAAACCCTTCATTTGTATTCAGTGAGAGATTTTTAAAAGCTGCTCTCTGTATGTTTTCAGGTATTGAAGAAGGAAAAGAAAAGCCGAAATTGGAGTGAACAATAAGAGGCAACACAGAGGATTGTTTATGGCTCCGTGGAAGATTTCTCATCCCCAACAGAGGTTGGCATGGAGAAGAATCTTTTGGAAAGGAGGAAGTTTAATGGGCCCACTTCTCAATGCAAGGATATTTTTGGATTTTATATGGGGGGAAAATGATTTTAGCTAAGAATAATGTTAATGTTTCAATCTTCATTCCTATTTCTCCATGCTTGCATGTGACATACACATATGAGATGTATATTTATCTCCAAGGCATTATCAACGTGCATTTCTTGAATCAAATAAGTCATTAAAACATTAAGTCATTAGATCTTTTCACTTCTGCCAAGAAGAACAATGAGTTCATTCTCTGTATTGTTTGAGAAAAGCTTAACGAGATAGGTTTAATACAGGGAGACAAAGCAATCCTATATATTTCAAAGTACAGCATAGAAGTTAATTGCATGAATGTATCTAAAGAAGAGTTCAGTCTGACTGAAATATTAATGTAACACTATGTAACAGCTGCCTTAAATTCGTTATGTTAATGATTTTACCAGTTCAGTGAAATCTTACTTGCAGTGTTCAGATCTTAAGGCCTAAATAAAGAGGAAATTATCCTTGCATTTCTGTTTCTTCATGCTGATTCTTGAAATTTTGGATGGAGTGATGGCATTTGAATGATATATTTTCAAGTTTTCCAGTGTCAACTGTAGATTATATAATTTCTACATGAGGATTTTTCTTCTTATTTTCATAGTAAAATAACAGATCCTGCATTTTCAAGTTACAAGTTCCCAATAGGTGGGCTGAGCTGTTCGTGTTGTACAGGAGAGAGCATTTAAGTCTACTTCAGGAAGGCACATAAGCGAATGTTTAAAGTTAAACATATGCCTGTTTGTATTAGGAATTCAATTGCAAAATACTGGCGATTGTTTAAGTTTGGCATGATTCTGTTTAATTATTAGACAATCAAGAAGTAACTCTAGTAGGCAGAAAGAATTGTCTAGAACTAAAATAAAGTGAACAGAATAATTTCTGGCAAGAAAATATTTATTAAAAAGTAGCTTTATGATCCAAATACTGATATTCATATCACTTATTTGTTCATTAGTGTATTTAGTAATTTATTTTAACACATGCAGAGCACTTTGAGTATGTGTAGTGTTAATGTGTTGGTTTTAGTAACAGGATTGCTGCAGAGTTTTAATATGATTTAACAATGTTTCTGCTCTGGAACAACTCTGGGGAAAACTGATCTCTTGCAACTCATTGCATGCCTCCACAGTACTTTCAAAATGTATTTATGTACACACTATCATAGGAAACAGCACAAGTTCAACAATGTGCTTTTTGGTTTGTTTCCTTCAAAAAGAGAGCTCTGTGATGATATTGTCTTTGTCCGTCCTCTAGATTTTTTTTACCTTGCTGATCAAGAGTTGCGAAGATTTCAAAGCTAAGCAAATTACTAGAAAGTTCATGGAAATAAGTGGCCCGATAAAGAAGGAGCTCCTCTGATGATTCTACAGAGGGAGAGGACAGGACACACAAAACCAGCAGAATTTGGAAGCAGATGGCCATAGCCATGTGGCCTTGCATTAGGGATATTATGTTGTGCTGTTCCTGAGCTTCCATTACATGTGCACAGTGATATTGCAGCATGGTTGCTCTATCCACAGATAGGGCTTGATTGGAGGTGGTAAGATGTCTGTTATTTGCAACAGGCTTTTAAAACTCAGGAAGGAAAGAAGGCATGAATTCAGTCCTGTTTAGTGAGCCAGGAACTGTTTAGGGTCACTGCTTCTGAAAGCTGTGGTAGCACATGAAAGTAGTGGTGGACAATGAATGTTCTGGAAGATCTGGCTGTACTTTCCAACAGCAGCAACTGTGGCTTAGGGTGGGAAGCCCAAAGCACAAACCTGTTGACTTTTTGTAATATGAAGAATTTGTGTAACCTATGCTCTGCTGTTAAGTCTAGGACTTTTTTTTTTTTAATTACTAATTTGTTTCACAGGTATTGTTTCCTTCACAGAATTCATTCTGATGGGAAGAATGTGTTAAATAAAAATAAGAAGTGCCAAAATGCCACACAGCTGTACCCATTCTGCTAGAGCACACTCAGATCATGTCTGCTGTATATATTGTACCACTGAGTACTGAATGTCTGAGATCTCAAAAACTGACATTGATGGAAAGATTCCTCTTTGTCAGCAAGTTTTGCACCTGCTCAAGATAGGTTTTTCTTCTAATACCATGTCATTATATGCAATATTAGAAATGTAGTAAGAATATAAAGAGACCAGAAATGTCAGAGATCAAAATTGCATAGATGAATCCATAGGTAGGTGTCCAAGGGAAAGGCTTCTTTTCAGAGGTACAGCACAGGGATGCTTAAAGTTGTCATCCCTCATATCTGTGAATTTGTGAATATTCAGCACCTCAAAAGAATAGACACCAAGCTTAGATCTCAGTTAAGCCCCTGAGGTTGGCAATGTGAGCCAAAGGCAATATATGTGATACAAAGTGTGGTGGGTTCCATTTGGTTTAAGGAAATTTATAGGTTTGAAGAAGGTTTGAACTCAATTTGTCTTCTCACATCTCAAAAAGTTCTCCACCTCCTGTGAGCTTTGAATCATCATACTTAAAGTCAAAAACATTTTAGAGCATTAAATCCAGCCTCTGATGTATGAACCATGATATAAATAACTTGGGGGCCTGTGTACCCAGAGAGCACTCTTCTAGACTGTGTTCATTCCCTTTAGGATTACACAATCCATCATTTTTAAGAAAGATGATGGCTGAATGATGACTAAAATAAAAGTCACTTGTAAACTTGCCAAATTTCAACCATCTTGGCTGAAATTGTCCCTGAAAGGTATTTTTCTTGGGGGAATTATTTTCTTGGTGGAAAGCTTTTTGTCAGAATAAGTAATTATTTCCAAGTGCAAGTCTATTAAAAAAAAAAAAAAAGGTCTGGAAAACTTTTCTTTTGCTGTGGAACTCAGTCTGAGGACAGCATTTATGTTTGTAGCATTTCTGAATTTATGGGGAATATCTTACTTGTCTTTGTCCAAATTTTAGGAAAAAAAATAAGCCTGCATTTCCCTATAGTGCACAGGTAATTCTCCAGAGTGTTTATCAACTTTGGGAATAATCCATCTTGTGGCTGAATAGGATTTTCCCTGCCATCCCTGATCTGTTGACCCTCTCCATGCCTTGACTACCCAAGACAGACCAGAATGGGGAAGCAACTTTGCTTCCCATGTATTGTCAATACCTCCCCAGAGCTCTCACACAGAAGTGTGAGGGAAGCAAAGCCTTGATGACAACCTGAGCAACAAAAATAGGTTCTAGATGGATGAACTAAGTGAAAAAAATGCTAGCTTTTCCCTTGAGGACTGCAATAAAATTAAATCAGTAATGTTTGTTATGTTGTAGCTGTAATGATAAACCCCATAGAAAACTCTGCGAAGGAATCATTAGTTTTGTTGTCGGAGAAGAGCACAGTGTGCAGTAAATAAGGAAGGCTGCCACACCTTGAACCACAAGGAAAAAACAAAATACAGTTTCATCATTCAGTGAGCACCATCCATCATGTGTTACGAATGAGGCACAGGAAAAAATATTGTGTGATCATCTAATTAAAGGCAATATCATAATTCATACTCACAAGGGGCCAAATTAAGGTTGAACAGACGGCCTAAATGCTGACATTACCTCACTCTTCAATGCCCAACTTTTCAGTCTTAATAGTCTCTTTTTTTAGTAATAGAACACAAAAAAGGGGGGGGATTATTTTTAAGGCTGGTTAGAAAGTCTAGCCACTGAGTTGTCATGCATTTCAGTGTGACTACATCCCCTATTTGGCTTTAGAAAGCTCATGCTTACTTTCTGCCTGCTTGTAGGTGCCCCAAAACACGTATTCGTAGATTCTATACCACTCTGTTACAAAAGCATTGCCACAATTTGCGAACTTGTGCCACAATTTCAACATTAAATTATTTTAGTCTGTGATTTGGCTTGTGTGGGATAAAACTGTAACTTGCTGTCTTTCTGTAGGAACCATTGCCTTATTTTAAAGGAAAATGACAAATATTTTCCCTAATTTTCCCTAGTCTTCACTTCTCTGCCCATGGGAGCAATATTAGCAAAATTACCACCAGTGCACATCAAAGCCACTTGGACACTGAGCAGACTGACAAATGGCTCACCACTCTGCAGGCTCCCAGGTGGCAGTCTGTAGTGCAGTGTATAAGGCAGGCACTTCTCAGTTCATTTTTCCTGTTGAATTTGCTTTTCAAAGACTGCTTCAAATCCTAACAACAATTTATTCTTTGCCTTTTATTTTCTGTAAGGATTGGTCAGTCTGCTCTGATTCACACTTCAGTAGCCTTTGAAGACTCAGATACCATTAGACTGAATGCTGAAAAGATTTATCATCTAAAACTTGAGCTGATGTATAGTCCTGAAGAGACCATCAACCTGAGGCTAGCATCAGCAAGGCAGGTTTGGAGTTCCTGCCCTGGGAGTAAAGGAGCAAGCAATAAGAGAGATGTAGGTTCACCTCTGAATGCAGTCTTGGAGAAAGGCTACTAATCCTATATTTATGCTCTTTCTGTCATATGAGCAGGGTCAAACGTTGGTGACAGGTGTTTTCTGTCTGCAGCAGCACAAGAAAGCTCCTAATCAAAGCCTGGTGCATCCCAGTAGAGGAGGTTATCTCCACTAGGATACCCCAGCTGCTCTGTTCCTGTGGTTCGGAGCTTCACCTGCTGCTGTAGCCAGCTGGTTAAACTGGGGCCACAGGTGTTGCTGGGAAGGACAGAAATGTGGGAGTTTGACTACTGTCAAAGTCACAGGGAAGAAAAGAACAACTGGAGGTTTGACTGGTCAGCTTTCTACAGTGGTGATGGTCTCTCTCTCTCTCCTCTTTTTAAAGCAAGAGCAAAGGGAGAATGAAACTAAACTGGAAAGTAAAAGGATCTGTTCAGAAAAATTCTTGGGCCCATCGTGAGCTCAAAGCACACACACAGGTGCTTTTGATTGCAGGGGCTTTGTGGAATGAGGGGACAAGTGGACTGGCATGTGGGGCATTTTGTGCAGTGCTTCTAATGATGTAATGACAGGAGTTTGGGCTTAGAGTGAAAATAGGCATTTTGAGCATAGTGACTTCCTCTTGCTGGTATTATTTAAGTAACTAGGAAGAACGGCTCTGCCCAATTTGCAGACCACAAACATGAAATATATTTAGCGTATATTCTCCAAAATGAGCAATTTTATTTTTATCAAAAATGCACTCTGTTTTGTTCAAGTAACAGATGGAAATCAATGGGTTTTAATGTAACCCAGAAGAGCAAGTTGTAGTCTTATTCCCTTAAGTGCCCCTTTGTTGTTCAGACCACAGCTGTAAAGGGATTTGAACCTCATCACAATAAATGCCAGTACAGAAATTTGAAAGGTAGGCCACAGACTTTGTGGCCCACCAGAGAAGGTATCAGCTGTTCCTTAGAGGGGTGTAAAATGAGACAGAAATGAAATAGCATCTTTTTCATGTTATTAATGCCGTAAATAGCCCAGTGGTGTTCAAGTTCAGCATTTTATATATAGCTTGTGTATTAAAAAGTAAACATCTACCATTAGGCTGGAGAATGTGCACTCTAAATGCAGAGATTGCTGTAGTGCAGTCAGTTCTAGGACAGAGTATCTCTTTGCTTCCTAATATGCAGCTAGTCCCCTCTGTATGTGTATTGTGTGGATAGAAGTTAAACACACACATGGACACACACATACATATACATGTATGTGTACACACAGGATCTTCTGCAGGAACAGATGATGACAGTGGGATGTTAAATGGCAGTTGCTTAGCATGGAAAGAAGTCAGGCACTGTGAAAGGCATCATTCTTGACATGGGCAGTAAGGCCACCATAACTCCAAACTGACAGCCCCTTGTGCTCCTACTTTTCTCCTGGGAATAAGGCTGGTCAGCTGCTGGCCATCCTGCCCTTAGCAATAGGGACAGTGTGGCTGCAGGACTCTGCATTTCTGCATGTTTAATTTTGCAGGCAGAACAGTTCTTGGCTAGCTGTCTACATATAATTGTCTTAGCTTATTTACTATGTAAAATAAAATAAGTTGTTCTTCTATAATAATGGTTCTCAGTTTGGCTCCAAAGTTTATACCTGACAGATGTAATGGGATAAGAGGGAGGTCATCCCTCTTCTGTGACTGTTATTAAGCTGCAAAACTGTTCTCTCAAGAGGTGGCTTAACAGGAGTGCTATTAGTCATGGAGTAGGAAGAGGCAATTAGTCACACAATACTTAGCAAGGCAGCAAAAATTACAATAATGGAGGACCTCAACTACCTGTGCATATGCTGGCCAAGAGTTACCATGGAATAAGGTATAAAAAAGGGAATTTCTTGAATCTTTATTTCTTGAAATGGGCAGGTATGGCGTACACCAAGGCAGGGAGTGCTTTCAAACATGGGTGAAGCTCAGGAGGTGGCTCACTGGAGATGTAATCCCAGCTGAACCATCAAGCAATACTGACCACAACTAATAATTACATTCACCCTGCCTGGAGTATGATGAGGTCCTGGTTCCCTTGGTACCAGGTAAGGTACCAAAGCCTTGTACAGTAACCTTAAATGCTGGAGAAGAGTGCTGGAGAGGACAGGAATGTGGGTGGGGGAAAGATAGAAGGAGCTGTTACCATCTAAAGGTTACCTGCCTCCAGCAAACCGCTGCACAAAGGAGCCCCCTTGGCACAGACAATGGGAGCTTTTGCCATCCCACGGGAATGTTTTGCAGTGAATGCTTAGGCAGCCCTGGGGAGTTGTGTAAGAAGGCAGCCAAGAGGAAAACCAACCTGATTAGAAAAATTACCTCGGTCAGGTGTAGCCCACAGCTAGGTGCATACAGTCCAGAGAGAGCACTCAGTCAAAGTGGGGTTTGGTCTCTTTCTGCCAAGGCCTGAGTTACACAGAATTTTGAGCCCATTCCTTGGAGAATGAAGTTACTGAGGCCAACCCTTATGCAGAAATGGTGCTATAGGCATCCTGCCAAGGACAGCAGAGCGTGTAAAATCCCAGGCCTGAGGAGAAAGTATGCAGGCACGTGACAGTATATTGTGGTACTTTAATGTCAGAACCCCTGGTGGGATAGCCATAGTTAAGAGACACACATAAATACAGTGGTATAATTATATTCCAACTCTTTCTAGCATTACAGAGTTTTTGAAAGGAGCCACAATACTGACTAGGCAGTAAGCTTAGAAAGAGGTCCACTGGGTGGACATATCATACAATTAAATCAAGAGCACTTGTAAAGTCAAGTACCTGGCTGTCTCTGCTGTCAGGGTTACAGACATGGTATCACTGCACAGTGTTGCAGCATCCTGTTTGTAGTGGCCCACAACTTAGTCCTGTGTGATGTGCAGTGCCTTTCCTACAGTGGGAAGTCCACACAGCCCAAGCCATCCCAGGGGTTAGTCAGACCCTGGCTGCAAACAAGTATTCTGCTCTGCTTGTGAACTCAGCTCCCACACAGGGTGGCATATGTACTGCCATGTGCTGCAGGAATGGTTGATGTGTGTGTCTGGAGATTTCAGGCTAACTCAAAGCAAAAGTATAAATAAAAAACCCCAAAAGAAAAAATATGTAAGGCTTTGTTTAATAGAGTATTAATTATGCAGGTACTGAAAGATTTCTAGTTCCTTTCAGCACTCAGAATTTAGATTCTGCTGGATATACTTAATTTTTTAAAGCCCTCTACATTTTGCAGTTTACACATTTGCATAGCGTAGGACTACTGTCAGGAACATATATCTACAGATCTGGGGCAGGAGCTGTTCTCATCATTTCAGTGGGATGGAAAAGAGAAAACAGTTCAAAGGAGGAGGATGGGGGAAGGGAAGAATTTCCATATATTTTTTAAGGAATCGTAAAGACACACAGGCAAGTGTGTCAATCATGAGACAGTTCTCTCTTTAATAATGTCGGGAACACAAAAGTTCACAGAGCACATGTGTGAGAGGGTGCTGCGCTGCCTTGACTACATGATCTGCATGATACATGTCAGAAGATGGGAATGTTGCTATGGCAATTCTTCCCTCTCCTGAATACTAAGTTGTCAAAGAAGCCAGTTCACAGTCAGGCAGGCTCACTTATGAACTTGCCTACTTGAAGATGCTAAATACTATTTATATCTTCTCTTGCAAGGAGACAACATCATTTTCTGCCCTGACCTCTTAAGGCCCTGTGCCCCAGCCCTCCAGTATTCCTGATGCTTATGTGATTTGGAAGCTGCTGAGGGCAGAGATTTAACTGAATTTTGTGCTGGAGAGTGTTGGGGTTTTCCCTCAGCTTATACAGTGTCCTTCAATTTTCATCTTGCTAACAAGGCAACAGACGGGTGGGTCTTTCTGCATTTCCAAAAGTCATCTTGCTGTTTTTATAAAGTTCTGGATCAAGTAATTCATTTATCTTTACTTTCAGTCTGCAGAGGAGTAGCCTGTTCTCGCTCATGTTTCCCCCTGGCAGACAGCAAGAGCAGGACTGGCAGCCTGTTGGTCACCCCTACCAATTTTTTCCCTGGGTAACCCTTAAGGCCCATCCTGTCCTTGCTTCTGCTATTGAGCCATTCCCACTGTGCTGTGTGGGTACTGTGCTGGGAAAGGGATGCCTTTACTGCCAGCTCTCCTAATTGCACCTGTGATTTCCCTTAGAAATAATGCTCTGCTTTGCTTCCTTCCCTAAAAACCTGCATAGCACTGCTTTGTGGAAGCAAAGCAGCCTTGTTGTAGAGGTGGCAAACTTCAGTAGATGCAAGGATTCCTGTATTACAGTGTCTCCCAATGTCCACATTGTATCATATTTTCTAGTAGCAGTCTCTGTTTTCAGCTATTTTCCTTTTACCTAATTTTCATTTTGTATCTTGGAATATTCCCTGCTAGGGAAATCCTACATGTCTGATTCAGGATAAATTTTCTTAGATGGCTCAGGCACTCCAGAACCGAAGATAAGCAAAAACAGACTGTATTGTCCATATTAAAAAAAAAAAAAAGTTCTTTCAAATTAGTTGATCATACTGGTTTTATCTTGGGCTTTTTTCCTCTTCTTCTTTTCAGTCGGAATGGATACTGCTATAGGAAACTCTGGAGGTAGGCAGGATGTAAAAGTCTGATCTGATGTGCTGTGAATGAATCAGGACAACATAGGAAGAGAAAAACTGTTGCTTGGCTTACCTGTGTGATGCCGATTATTTTACTTAATTTTACTACCTCACAGTTGGCCAGTAACTTTTTTTATAGTTTGAAGTGTTTATTTAGCACCTCCCATGGGCTCTAAAAGCACTAAAACAAATGAGTTCTGCAAGAGCAAATGATCAAGGCAAAAGGTATATGACAACCTAGACACCAAAGTACTCCAATACCCACCTCAAACAAAGAATGTACCCAGCATCTGGATTTAATTGATCCTTCAGTGATCAACTAAAGAATATCAAAGCCAACAGAAAATACAACAATGTCACAGAGAGAAACATGACCAAAAGAACAATAAAAGATAATTTTTATGTCAAATTCCAATAAGACCAATGAAACTCTCTCAGACAAGTCACAGGTTCGTGTACAAGAAGAGACATTTCCAAGACATCTTTGGAAACTGCAGGAGCAGATGCTTTCCAGAAATGTGTCTTCCTGATGTAGCATTCATTTGCACCTGTAAGAACAAGAAATAAGTGGAAGAATTTCAAAATCAAGCGCTGACTCTGTAACACATATTCAGACATAATTTAGATCCCCCAAAAATGTCATTGACTTAATGATTTATTTTATGTCTGGTTTCTGCTGTGCTCATCAAGAGAGCATTACTTAGTCCAGCTGAGTATTTTGATACCCATGTGACTCAGAGGCAGGGATTCAAACCACATTGGCCAGTACAGAGATGTCAAAAGTTTCCACAGTGCAAGGGACACAGAAGTGAAAAGCATTTGCTTGTTTAGAGGGATTAACATAGAAGGTCGATTAGCAGCTTTCAGCCACCCAGACCTAGGATTCTTAAACTATGCTCCTTCTTCTTTCTTTTCCATCTGAGCTCATTTTGTTTCCAGAGATTTAAAAGACGAACTTGAGAAGCCACCCCTGCTGCAGGTACTTTCCGTGTTTCTGAGTGAGCAGGCCAAAAAAAACAGCAGACCAAGATAATTTTCCTACAGTGTTCCACGCCAGCTAGAGAAAGATGATGAAGTGCAGAAGATTCACTGACAGCACAGCTCTCCCTGTAGAAGAGGACCAGCATACGCTGCTTTCTTATGGGCAGGATTGCCCTGCCCCCAGGTCACAGTGCTGTGCTGCTGCAGCTTGCCCAGAGCAGCTGTGGATGTCATGTCTGAAAGACTGAAAAGCTGAGAATTCCCTGCTCAAAGAGCAGCTCATGCTGCCAGAAGTTGTCCACGAAGCCTCATCTGGGATGTGACCATGAGAGCTTCCTCAAACAGCCGTGCTGTTTGCAGGCTGCCTGCCTCTAGTGACCACAGCGTGATCCCTTTGCTTTCCCCACTGAAGCCGAGAATCACTTGCCCATCCCTGGAACAGCTCCTCTGCATTCACAGCCATGAAAAACCGCAAGAGCTGGAGTAAACTGAGGTTTATTCAGAAAGAGGGTCTGAATCCAATTAGAGCAAAATAAACCGTCAACTTGACACATTTCCTTCTCACCTCGGCAGAAGCTAATCTAGCTGATCCCTTTGTGTTGTAACAGGAAAATCCCCGGCACCTTAGGGCTCCGCAGCCAGCGCTGGAGGACACGGCACAGGCAGCAAACACCAGCTGTCCGGGCCTCCAGCCCGCCCAGCTCTGCCTTCGGTGCTGCGAGCCAGCAGCTGCCTCTGCTGCCTCCTCAAACTTTCTGCTACGAGCCTACAGGCAAGCACTCACTTGGGGCCACATCTCGTTTTCTTATTCCCAAATAAGCATTCTGCTTTGCTGATGTGATGCAAGTTGCCTAAATAAGATATTCTGGGAAAGAGATCTTCCTGTGTGCTCTTGAGAGGAGGCAGTCGTTCCTTTCGGGAAGCATGGCGTTCCCACAGGCTGCACTGACATCCTGTGGCCCGACTTCCCCCCCCGAAAGGAGCGTGAGGGGACACCTTTGACCCTCCATGTCCCCTCTCTGCTCACCGCAAGTCACTCTTGCCTCAACCAAACCCTTTGGGAGGGGAAGGGGCACCTGCCCCCTTGCTGGGTCCAGCACCAGCTCCTGCCCACTGCGCCTGGCAGCCGCAGGGCCGGATCTCACCGCAGCTGCCCCTCATCCAGACACCACCAGCCTGGCAGTGAGGGACCGTCCCCCGCCCCTTTCTGGCGTCTTCTGAATCGCTGCCCACAGCAGCAGGGCTGTGCGAGGATGAGCTGTAGCGACCCATCACTGGGTGGGGTGTTGCTGGAAGGGTGGGGGCTTTTTTAAGGGAAAAAATGATGAAAATCCCTCACCCCCCGCCCCCAAGCTCTGCCCACAGGGCACTGAGCCCTGTCATGGGGTGCCCAGGGTCTGCAGCAAGCTGCATCCCTCGGCTCAGGCTAAGACGCTGTGCAAAATAGCACCCAGCCCCTCAGAAGTTGAGTTTAATTTTACTTCCCCTTGGGGAACAGAGTTAATCTGTAACTTTTTAGGCATCACTCAATCAGCTGAATTACAGCTATTAGCTTTGGACTCCAGGCATTTTTATGAGATATTAGTTCCAGGGCTTGTGGTTTGGCATAGAAAGCATATTATTCACACACAAAACAACTGCATTAAAATAACATTAGGAATCTGGCTTAAACTGACAAAACCTAGGAAACTCAGAATTAAGTCTGAAAGTATGTCCTTAAGTCACCCACTGTGTGCCCGGTGTGGCCGCTCAGGCAGTGTGTTGGTCCCACTGCCTCCAGCTGAGCCGTGCTCCCCTCACTGTTCCAGGGAGGAAACAGGCTGCACCTCCACTGAGGCCCCACCACCCTTGGGGAGCAACAACCCCTCTTGTGCCTTGGAATCCTTGTCCAGTCAGAGAAGTTTTAGGACTTACGTGTAATGCAAGTTTTTTCCTGCACATCTCTACCTAGAGCCAGGTTTCCTCCCCTGTCACCAGCATCACTGTGGCCAGCACAAAAGATGCACTCAGCTGTGGAGGCTGGATGGAAGCAACACCAGCCCCGAGAGAAGCAGATGGGCCTTTCTGCAACCTGCCGGGGGAAAATCCTTGGCTCAGAAAATGCCGTCTAATGTTCACTTTGTGGATCACCTTACTGTGAGGGAGCTGAGGCCAAGAAGCAGTGTGAGGACACAGGTTGCTGTCACTGGAGCTGGGGAGGGATGGGGGGAAACTTGTGCAGGAGTTGTCCCAAAGGGCTCCCCTTTCATAAGGCTTTCAGTCATGGGAAGCCACACTACACATCCAGAAATTTGTGTCATAGCATGCAGTAGCTGAAAAACAAAGGAGGGTCCCTAAAACGGTCATGCAGTGGGTCAAAAAGCAGCAGCTCTGTGTGCATTCCTGGTCTGAACATCAGCTGTGCTCCAGTTTTTCTCCCAAAGCTCTGCCCTTGATCACGGGACACAAATATCAAAATGCTCATCTGGGCCCTGGCTTTCCAGAAGGTGCATCTGAGCTTTGGAAAAGGTGATCTCAACTGCAGCATGTTCACTGCAAAAGCAAACAAACAAAAGCAGCAGCCTCAGCAGAATCACAGCTCACATCCTCCAAGAAACAAATTACCACAGGCCTCTAGGAGGGACTGATCTGCTCACTCCTGGAGCGTAGCTCATTTTAAGACATTCTTCTTCCATGGCCAAATATTTGCCTTCACATGGCAGCAAAATCAGCTCCTCTAAAGCCATGTTTGAAATAAGCTTCACTTCTGCCCTACCCATTCCTTTTATTTCGGAGCTCTGCTATTTTGTAGGAAACAATCCAAGATGCTCATGCATGAAGCATCTCTCAAGAATAAACCATATTAAAGAGAAAAAAACCCCAGAAGGCAGCAGCTAAAGAAAAAAAAATTGCGTTCAAGTTGCAAGGTTGTCACATTGCTCTGTAAAAAGGGGTGCACCTTAACCATATTGGGTGTGATTTTTTTCCTCTCAGTGAGGTGAGAAACACATTTGCTATTCCCATCTTGGAAGCAAAACAAATAGAGTAATTATTTCCTTTCCCAGCAAAGTCAAATGAAGCTGAACTTATAAAAGCTGTGCTTTTTACTTGTGTGCCTTAAATCAACACATTCCCTCGCTGGCTGGCATTTGCAACAGACCACAAACACATTACTACATGTGGCACCAAATTTGTGTTTCAGGTCAGAATTGAGATGTTCTGGTGATAAATGAGGGATGCTTGTTCTGTGGACATCTTGTCCCAGAAACACTGTAGCTAAATTTACCATAGAGCACTACCAGTTTAATTCTTCCTTAGGAGGTATTTTAATGAAAAAATGTTTTGATTGTTCTGGAACCATTCTCTAAACATAATTTGGGACCTCAGTATCAGGCCTCCTTGGATTTCTTTTAAAGTTGCTGAGTATCTCCGTGTCTCTCAGAGTACGGGCAGTGCCATGGATATTCACCACTTCTGAAAGATGAGTCTGAAATGAGCAGGTGTTGCATGACATAGGGGTTGTGTCACAACGTGCAAATGATGACCATGTAGGAATCAACCCTAATCCACTGCTGCAATTCCTGGAGATAAAAGTTGAGCCCAGAAATAGCAAAGAGCAAAATCTCCTGCATATTGGGCCACAGAGCCCAAGTGACCTGTAACAGAGCAAACGCGGGTGACTTTCACATCCCGTGGTCTCAGGGTGCTGTACGTGCAGTGTGTCTGCAGGACACGGCACACCCTCATCCTTTGGATCTCATGAGACAGACACTCAGAGCTGGGCCAGTGTGCATATATTCAGAGCATTTCCAGAAAATGATGGAATATAGGCCAGGACGGGTTTTCAGCTGTCACAGGGAAGGGTTTCTTATCTTGCCCATGCACATCTGCAATCCCCACAAAAAATTTTTTACCGGAAAATAAAAAGAGGTTGAGACTGCAGGTGTGTGCATTTTATTAAACCCACTGTGTCCCTTGCAAAAAATGGTTGAAATGGCAGGTGATTGTTTCCATATTAAGGAAGACTTAAGAATGACTGACAAGATCCGCTTTTGCAGTTCTCATTTCTGCCAATCAAGTTACTGAGCACAACAGTGAATAGTGCATATTTAGAAAATGTATTTTTAAGGTTGGGCTTTGACTGAACAATCTCTACTTCATGAGAAGCTGAAGCCTTCCCTTCCCAACAAGCTGTGACTTAAATGCAGCAAATGAAAGAGGGGGAAAAAAAAAAGTTGTAATAAAGAAACAAAACTATAAAACAAAAAATGTTGTCTTGCCAAATGGGCACCAGCACCCTACACTCTCTTCTCAGGCTTGGGAGCAAACTGGATTCTCTTATATGAGGACACTGATCAGAAGGAATAGACAAGAAAGAAGAAACAGTGCCCTGAGCTGGAAGACAGGGATGGAACAGAATGAAGCCCCCATGATCTAAGGGGAATTGGTCAGTGACCTGCAACACCACTTAGATACACACAAGTTTATAGAGCTGGATGGGATCCATCCAAGGGTAGTGAGGGAGCTGGCAGAAGTGCTTACCAGTCCACTTTCCATCATTTACCAGCAGTCCTGGCTAACTCAGGAGGTCACAGTAGGCTGGAGGTTACCAAATGTGACACCCATCTACAAGAAGGCAAGGAAGAAGGATCCAGGGAACTACAGGCCTGTAAGTCTGACCTTGGTCCTAGAGAAGGTTATGGAGCAGATCATCATGAGTGCCATCACAGGGTACATACAGGACAACTGGGAAAGCAGACCCAGCCAGGGTGGATTTATGAAAGGCAGGTCCTGCTTGACTGACCTGATTTAAGTTTACAATCAGATGACCCCACTTAGTGGATGAGGGGAAAGCTGTGAATATAGTCTACCTGGAGTTTAGTAAATCCTTAGACCACTTCCTACAGCTTTCTCCTAGAGAAACTGGCTGCTCACGGTTTGGCCTGGTGCACTGTTTGCTGCGTAAAATCCTGGCTGGATGGCAGGGCCCAGGGAGTGGTGGTGAGTGGTGCTACAGCCAGCAGGCAGCCGGTCACAAGTGGTGTTCCCCAGTGATCAGTGTTGGGGCCAGTTGAGTATGTACATTGATGATCTGGATGAGGGGATTGAGACACCAAGTTGGGCAGGAGTGTTCATCTGCTGGAGGGTAGGAAGGCTCTGCAGAGGGATCTGGACAGGCTGGATCGATGGGCCAGGCCAGTGGTGTGGGGTCCAATAAAGCCAAATGCCAGGTCCTGCACTTGGGTCACAACAAGCCCAGGCAGTGCTACAGGCCTGGGGAAGAGTGGCTAAAGTGGCCAGGCAGAAAAGGACCTGTGGGTGCTGGTCAACAGCAGCTGAACATGAGCCAGCTGTGCCCGGGTGGCCAGGAAGGCCAATGGTATCCTGGCCTGAATCAGGAATAGTGTGGCCAGCAGGACCAGGGCAGTGATTGCCCCGCCTGTACTCGGTACTGGTGAGGCTGCACCTCGAGTGCTGTGTCCAGTTCTGGGCTCCTCACTACAGGAGGGACATTGAGGGGCTGGACCAAGTCCAGGAAAGGGCAACGGAGCTGATGAAGGGCTTGGAATGCAAGCCCTGTGAGGAATGGCTGAGGGAGCTGGGGGTGTTTAGCCTGGACAAAAAGAGGCTCAGAGGTGACCTTATCCCTCTCTATGGCGACGTGAAAGGAGGTTGCAACCACGTGGAGGTTGGCCTCTTCTCCCAGGTGACAAGACAGGATGAGAGGAAATGGCCTCAAATTTCACCAGGAGAGGTTTAGATTAGATATTAGGAAAAAATTCTTCACTAAAAGTGTTGTTAAAAGGGTTGTTTAGGGTTATTGGAACAGGCTGTCCAGGGAAGTGATTGAGTCCCCATCTCTGGAGGCATTTAAAAGACATGTAGATGTGGTGCCTGGGGACATGGTTTAGTGGTGGACTTGGCAGTGAGCAGCTGAACTTGATAATTTCAGACATCCTTTCTGACAAACAATTCTGTAACTCTAACCCTTTCCACCAATCTGGCTTCCACCCACATCCCAACTTCATCAGTCCCCTCCCTCTTCATCTGCTCTTGCTGCCAGGTGGTCTGGCATTCCCTTATCGCGGCCTCAAAGGACTCTGCAGTATGGGGGATTAGAAAGACAAACCAAATTCTTCTCCTGAGATAGGGAGGTAGGTCCCCAGGTGCCTGTCCTCATTACAGATTGTGCTTTGGGAGCTCGTTCCAGCTGGCAAAAGTTTCTCATTAAGATGGCAAGGCTGAAAATGTGAACCTGGAGGGAAAATACATAGTTGTGGAATAGAGGTGGCCTTGAGGTTAGGTTAAAGAGGAGGTGATAAGACTTCTATTCTATTTTTATTTTAAGTTAGCATTGTGGTATTCTGTTAGTTATGGAAGTGGCAGCATGTTTTGGGTGTGTTCAGGCTTATTTGGATTTCCCACCCTTACCTCCCCTGCTCTAAAAATGTTGCGATCTTGCAAGTGTTAAATTTGACTAGTTCCACCATAGGCTTGGGACAGGAAAAAGCTTGTTTTAGGACTGCTAAAGTCTGGATCTTGTACAGTGTGTGGGAGTTCTGCTCCAGCTATTTTTCTGGTACGTATTTGAGGAAAAGCAGGGAGAGTAGGCAGAGCTCAGACTCTGCTTATTTTTGTGCTAGCAAACAGCATAGTTCTGGCAAAGGAAAAAGGATTTAAAGTGTTGATCTGACATGCTAAAGCCATGGGCAGCTCCTGACAGTGTCTTCACACAAATGAGATGGTGAAGATCATGGGCTGCTACTGCCCTTTTGACTGGAAAGAGTAAATGCCAACAGAATAGAAACAAGAGAAAGAAATTAGATGCAGGGCAATTGTGGAAGCTTTAAGAGACTCGGGTCCTTGTGCTGGAGGTCTGCCAGTCCTGCAGACTCTGTCTCTTTTAGCCAGTGCCCTACATGACAGCCCACCTGTGTGGCTTCTAAGGAGATTTTACAAAAAGCACTTTATGTGGCCAGCTCTCAGCTCTGCAGTGCCCTTCCAGCAGTGCAGCCCTTGCTGGCTGGAAGTGTTGGGCAGCCGAACCATGTGTGTGTACAGCCCTATGCATTCCCAGGGGTGGGTGAGGCATGTGCTTGCATGTCCAAGGAAGCTTGACTTGGAGCGCAACTCCACTATGATTATTTCAGTGGCTTTTCTCCCCCTTGATTTTGTGTACAGAAGGAGAGGTGTTCCGAGTAACTCTGCCAAAATTCACCCAACTCTGCTCTACATATGTTTCAAAGAATCAGTGAGTCTAACATCTGCACTTATTTAGTGATAAATGATGATAAACACTGGCTGAGGTAGCTATCCCCTGTTAAGAAAACATGCCTGTGTCTGTTGACTCCTCTTGTCTCTTATTCTGCTCTCTGCACTGACGACATCTGCCACATCCAGTGTTGTCTGGGTGCCAGCTGACCACATGATCCAGCCATCCGATTGCTGTTCAGTGATGAATGGCTACAGCTGCTGCTGGCTGCATATGGCAGTTCAGTAGCACTGCCTGGTTACATGTGGTGAATCTGCATTGCAGCTACTGCTTGCTAAAGGATGTACCTGAGGAGATTTAAGAATAAAGAGAGGGAGGACTGAAAAGCATGTGAAATAATATTGGGGGAAATCTACAGAAGTCTTTCAGTTCTTAGCTCTGTAGCCTAGTTCAGCTGAGGGCATAGGAAAGCCGGGCAAACACAAACAAACTGCCAAACTTCAAAATTAGCCCACCTCATCCATCCCTATTTCCTTCCATTGCAAGGAGGTTCAAAATCTTCATGAAGAAAGATTATAGTCATTGAGTCACTCCAATAGCAGTGATCTGGCTGCCTGCCCCTGCCAGCCTGCTACACAACTTGTGTGCTAATGTTTGGATTTTAGTGGTGGTAAGCTAATGTCAGGCTGTACTCCCTTCATGCACCATTGGGCTGTGCTTATGGTCGCTCTTGGCAGCACCAAACGATTAAACAGATAAAACCATCAGTCTTGTTATTTCCAAACATTAACCTAAGTGCTAATAAAGCACAACCCGTGTCTTCCTTATGGACTCTGCAGAGCTGAGTCACACTAAAAACAGGATCTGAATGCTGGAAAAAGCCTCACGCTTCTTTCCTGTGCCCAGAGACAATACCTCTCTGTGAGCAGAGCTTGCCTTGGAGCACTTTGCTGTGAGAAAGCTGAGGGAGCTGGGCTGGGCTGCATCTGCCAACAAAAGCAAGGAGGCTGTGACCCACATCCCTCAATGTGAGGGCAGGGGTCTGCTTGGATGGATGGATGGATGGATGGCCATGTCCCTGACCCTTCTGCTCCCTTCTAATGCTCAACAAGGATCTCCTCTTAGCACCCAGGCTGGGTGGGAAATGTTCGTCAGGCCCCAAGGCAGAGGAAATGAAGTGATTCTCCCTCTCAATGGACTTTGCTCTCAGTGGCTGAAGATATTATTCCCAAAACATCCCCAGCAAAACTGGAGGGCTTTGTAAATTCATTATGTCACTGAGGAATCTGTTTAATCTGCTGCCTTTCCCTGAGGGCACTTTAGACTTAATGAGAGGCATGATGAAAGGGATCAAAACTGGTTTACAAGAGTTTAGTCTCAAACCCCTCAGATGATGTGTTACTGACTGTGCTGTAATTTAGAGGAACAAATGAAGACACTGAATAGCTCTCACCCTGCCTGAGAGGGATGGTGGCAGAGGCAACACATGAAAACCTCGAGCCTCTGTATTGCATCATTCCTTTCCTAGGTGTCATCACAATGAATAGCCAAAATCTCCATGTTGCCAGGAGCCTGATCCATGCTCCTGGTACTACTTGGCAAGCATGCTTATTCCCCAGTTTACTGTGCCAATGACATGGTAAGGCATATCCTAATCTAGCTTATTTATATATGAAGATACTAACTCAAAATGCAGTCAAATGAGAAACATTGCATGTATGTGAGAAGGAGCTTTGTAAACTGGACAAATAGTGGGCCACAGAGATGGAATATGGAATAGTTTCAACTTCAGGTTCAAAACCCATTTTGCATATAATCTTAACATAAGGCACTTACTTGTTTTCTCTGCCTGCTTGCTTTCCCCTATTGCCCATGCTGTGTCTAGTCCTTTCAATTAACTTGTACCCTGCCTTCTTATTGTGATGGGATGGGACGATGGACCAGCATCTTTCCCACTATGAAGTTGCAAGAGCAAGGTCCTCAGGAAATTTTGTTCTGAAGGACTCTCTGTGGACCTGTGTATGATGTTGTGCCCTTAGAAACATGCAAAGTATTTTATTCCTATAAAATAATTCCCATGCCAGTACCTCATTAGCCTTTACTTTCCAGCTTTTTTTATTTTTTCTTCCGAGTAAATAAAGACTAAATTATTTGGAACAGGATTTTCCTGCAGTGTAATTGTGCTAGCAACAGCTGAGCATTTTTCATAGAGGATGGGAGTAACACTCTCTGCCAGGAGGGAAGGGTGATTTCGTAGAATCATAGAATAGTTTGGGTTGCAAGGGACCTTTGAAGATCATCTAGTTCCAACCTCCTGCCATGGGCAGGGACATGTTTCACTAGACCAGGCTGCTTGGAGTCCCATCCAGCCTGGGATGGGGCATCCACAGTTTCTCTGGACAACATGTTCCAGTACTTCACCACCCTCATGGTAAAGAATTTCTTCCTAATACCTGATCTGAACCTACCCTAAGCCATTCTCCATTGTCCTATCACTACATGCCCTTTAAAAAAAGTCCCTCTCCAACTGTCTTGTAGCTCCCTTTAGATACTGGAAAGCTGCTGTAAGATCTCCCCAGAGCATTCTCTTTCTTCTCTAGGCTGAACAATCTCAGCTTTCTCACCCTGTTTTCATAGGAGAGATGCCCAACTCTCTGATGACCCTCCTCTTTGTGACCCTCCTCTGGACTTCCTCCAACAGGTCCCATGTCCTTCTTATGCGGGGGGGCCCAGGTGGGGTCTCAGAAGAGGAGAGCAGAGGGGCAGAATCCCCTCCCTGACCCTGCTGGCCACACTGCTTTTGAGGCAGCCCAGATCATGGTTGGCTCTTTGGGCTGCAAGTGCACATTGCTGGGTCTTGCTGAGCTTCTCCTCCACCAAAATCCCCAAGTCCTTCTCCTCAGGGAATGGCCTCTCTCAATCCATTCTCTGCCCAGTCTCTATCTGTTGGGATTGCCCTGACCCAGGTGCCAGACCTTGCACTTGGCCTTGTTGAAGTTCATGAGGTTCACACAGCCCCACCCCTCAAGTCTGTGCAGGTCCCTGTGGATGCCACCCCTTCCCTCCGTGTGCCGACTGCATTGCACGGCTTTGTGGCATCAGCAAACTCGCTGGGGTGCGCTTGATCCCACTGTCCATGTCACCAACAAAGATGTTACACAGATGTTTGCTCGGTACTATCAAGCAGTGGCTGCCAGAGCCAGTGCTCGCTGCAGAGATGGGCTCCTCATGATACCACCCTGGGAGCTGGGAGGGACCAGCACCCTTTGGCCCTCAAGCACTTATTGAAAAGAGAGACAAAAGTGAAAATCTTTGAACTGTCTGACTGGTTTTTTACCCACTCTGGGTTCTAGTGATCTTAACGTTGAGGTGTCCTAGATTATAAACATACTGTCCAAAATCACACCCCAGAAACTCACCTTTATTGAAAGAAGTGCAATTTTGTGAAGATGAAGCTATTAACTTACCCGCCAAGGCACGATAAATAGAATTGCAATGAGAAAAGGCCTAAAACTGATGGGTTTTATTAATTTATATATCGTTTATAATACAATTCTATGTAATTGTGCATGTTTTGGATGTAGGTATTTAGATGTTGATATTGCTACAGTGTACAGTTTGTTTTTATTAACTTTATAAGGTATATAGCTTGGAATAACAATACCATTTTCTCACAAAGATGAGATGTAAAGATATTAAAATATTAATATTAAAATAAAGTAGATGTACAGTCATGATATTTATTTTACTTTCAGCTGTTATAATTGATAGTCTATATAATGTACACATATGAGGTTTTTTAAAATAAATATGGGTTTGTGAGAGTGCTACTTACCATCAGTCTGTAATGCATTATTTAGAGATTGTCTATGGGCTGTTGGTATCTTTCCCACTTTTTTTTTAATTAGTTTAAAAGGATCAAAGAGGAAAACAAAATTTAGCATGGAAATGATTTTTGCATCAGTTGGTTTTACATTAAATAACAATACAGTATTAAAAAATTGCACTGTCATCTCCCCCTGTGAAGTTGCATTATGTTCTGTAGCCTTGCCTCACTTATTAATCCTTCAGTAGCACACACTTAATTGTTCAGCAAATGACACAACATGTGAAGAAATAATACCAACAATGTGATTTATATCTCTCCAGGCAAAACCACTGAGGACTGGATCATCTGCCTTCACTTATTATACTGTGACACAGGAACAGCCTGATCTGAAAACAGTGGCCAGGTAGGACACACTGAAAATATGTACCCTGGAAACAAAAGGGATGTCTGCTCTATGAGTCAAGCACAAGTCTGAATTGCTCTTTAAACTAAACACGCGTGGGTGGCTAGAACCTCTGAGGCTCTGAGCTGGTGTGTGCAGAGCAGAACAAGCACAGTGGGACCACCAAAGCCCAGCCTGGTTGCTGGACACTCACTGGAGAGAGCTGGGGGACGCAACCAAAGGAATATGTCTGACTCCCGTGGGATATAGATACATTGACCCAGCAGGTCTTCTAGCGGGAGAGAAAAGGGGAGAGTGGGTAGACAGAAGGTATTTTTATAGCCGGTGGTGTTTCCCACTATGACTCCACCTGGATTAGTGAAGCCACTTTGCCAACACAAGCATCAGTTCACCAATTTCTAGACAGTGGCTAGAAGTGGTGGAGAGCAGAGCCTACTGGAAATAGTTTTGAACAGCTAGCACTGCCACAGCAGAAAGATTGCCTCCAGTCCAACCCTAAGCTTTGGCATGCCAGATTTCAAGTCTTCCAAATACAGCATGTTGTAAAGATCAAGTAAAAAAACGGGTGTGTGTAGATTGTGTGGCTCATCGTGTTTACATCACCTTGTGTCTTGCTCTGTACTTTGGAGGACAAGGGATGCAGATCTTCTGGCGCAATCAGCTATGAAGAGAACAACCAGTTCAGCCCATTTGTCCTCCTTAAGCCTCCAGAAATACCTGAAGAGCAGAAACCCAGTCTCCACCATGTTCTGTGGGTGCAGCGTTCATTTTTTTCCAATTAGCATTAATTTTTCCTCCAACTCCGCTGCTCCCATTTCTCTTGCCTTTTCTCAGCATAATTAATTTAAAAACAAATACGTTTTTAGCAAAAGGAAGTTAGAAAATCAATGTATTGAAAATAGGACTGTTTTCTTTCCTTGTGAGTAAAACAGGCTCCCACGTGTGTCCTACACATTCCACAGGATCAAGGCTTCAGTGATGTTGCATATTAGCATTTTTGCATTGTGGCACTCTGACTTGCCCTATCTTTTGCATTTATTTGAATTTTTCTCTTCTGTCATTTTTTTCCTATTCCCTTCTGTTTCTGTTCTTTTTGTTTTGTCAGACAGAAGATAAACACACTCTACAGGCCAAAAAGAAGTATCACTTGGATATTTCATGGATTGCATGAAATGCTATCCCTGGAGAGCAGTAATTGAAAAGAGTTAAGGCAATGGCAGCTCAGTTCAGCCATGTTTCTAAGTGGCAGAGTCCCCACACCCAGGTGTCTGTAAGGGGGGTCTCAAGTTCATTCCTGTTCAAACTCCGTGTGCCACCTGCACAGCTTAGGGCACCTGCACTGCATGGCTGCAGGCTGCGCTCTGGAGATCGCTGAAGGGAGAAGTCCAGGCACACTCGCCAGCTTAGTGTGTGTCAGCCATCGTCTGGATCAGCCAGGCATGGTCAGAACATATCTCAGCCCACCAGTGTGGGCAGCAAGGCCTGCTCCTCATCTGTAGAGTGTGGCTGGCCCGAGGTACCCAGAAGATGCACAGTGGAGTTGGAAGATGGTGGTATGGAAGGAAGGTTGGAGGGGTGGGTCACAGAACTTGCTGTGCTTTTCACCTCATGGTGCTTTTGGACTTAACAGTGCTTAAAAACCTTTCCAGGCTCCTTGCTTGAGTTTGGGAGAGTTTCTGAACCTCACTGAAAATCCTTTATACTGCTGATTTTTTTGTTTAATCTGCTGAGGTCCTAAATGTTTCTGTTCTAAATTTTCAAGTGTGTGATTATGAAGAAGCAATAGAGTGACAGTCTCTTGCTTATTGGGGCTCAGATCATAATTCCGATTCTATAGGAATTAAAAGTGGAGAATCCTTTGCTTAGAAAATAGTGGAAAAACAGAAAATGAGACCCATGAGGAAAGGTCTATAAACTGCTGGCAGTACAGTTCAGGAAGGAAAGCAAGCACAGGGTGTTATATGATTCCTGTGATGGTCATCTGTTGTACAAGCTACGAACACTGCAGACCTTAAAGACATCTCTCTTGAGTTCTAAAATCCTTTAAGTAGTCTCAGTCATTTGTACAGCTGAACAGACTCAAGGTCTCTGAAGTAAATTGAAAATACCTGTAATTCTGCAGAAAATTAGCCAAGAGTTATGTAGTCCCAAAGCAGAGGAAGAAATAAAAAGGAGTCATAAAACCTCTGGTCTCTGGGAAAGCTCTGGGTGAAGATGACTTTCTAATAGAATTTTCTAAACTCTCTCAGTCTCACTTGGCTTCTGACATATGGAAAAATTTTCGAAAGGCCAAAGCAAAAGGGTTCCATTTCAGCACTGATTGCAGTGTTGGGTTTTCTTAACTCTCTCTCCTAGGAAATAACTCACCAATGCACCATTTGCAATAATTAAATTACAGGCCAATTCTTCTGACTAATGTGACTCAGAAGACACAGGTTAAAACAGCATCTAGAAAATGTCTGAGCAGCATACCTTACGGACAAGAGCTCAGCATATAACTTGAGGTTGACATTAATCAGAAAGCTGCTAGAGAGTCTTATAGGCATGTTATTATAATTTGCTATTTTTAAAATTCTCTGAAGTAATCAGAAAATCAACCAGCTCAACATCCCTAAAGAGAGCTACTTCCCACCCACTAGCAGTGGCTGACTTCACTGTTGACATAAAAACCATGAAGATCTCAGTCTAGTATTCTGCCATGTAATTGTATCCTTAATTTTGGCCTTGTGGAAAGTCTGCTGGAAAACTGATCTTGTGTGTCCTCATTAGAAGCAATTCATATGTAAATCATTTCAGATTTTTTTTTTTAAAGAAAGAAAACATTCCTGTAACTTAAACATTCTGCAGGCTCTTGCTCCTCTTGTGGCTCCTGTGTGGCTGTGACTCCTGGCAAATCTGTGCCTCCTGCCAAATCAGAGTGAGAAGGTTGCTGGCTAGGCTCTCACCTTCTCTTGCCTTAGCTGCTGGAGAAAGCACCTGTCAAGAGACTTCACCTTTTCCCAGCCTTGGGTCAGTCATTGAAGGGACATGAGATGAAGCTCTGCTATCTTCCACACTCTTGTGCCTGGCATACACCCATGGAAGGTGCTTCATTCCCTTCAGTCAATAGTAGCCATCTAATTACCAGCTTTTCTGCATATTAGAAGGCTTAATTTTTGCTCTTTTATGTGCAAAAATAAGTTGAAGTGGTAGTAGTGGAATGACATCCTAGTGTTAAAATGGAATGGCTTTGAAAAGACATTAAATAAACAAGTCAGATGACTTCTCCGGGCCTTTATCAATAAAACTGATGAAGCAGCATATGAGGTAACAGCCAAGTACTTGTCTAAAAGTACAACTTTATCAAAGTTTGGGCACCTATTTCTTCTGAGTATTTCTGAAGTTGGAAATGGAAGTTATCATGAAAGTGTTGACAGCAATTTGAAGGTGTAAAGGAATACTGCATCTCTATAATGATTTCCATGCTTTTGAATTGGATGAGCTGAGTCCTTCACGATCTTAACTGTTCCTAAAATATAATGTCTGAGGTATTTGTCTCTAAGAAAGCTGAGTTTTTATTGCTTAAGAATAAATTTTTAACTATTGCTGAAGGTGTTTGGAACTTCTCTTTGGCACCTTGTTATTGTAGGCACATAAAAATGTAGACGAGCGGGACTAGGTAGCAGATGATGAAATTTAAGTTGATTAAAATCTGTTTGTCAAAGCCCTGTTTTTCCCTTGTATAAGGAATTCTACATTAAAAGGTAGGAAGGAAAAAATATAGGTAGAGCTTGAGGTAATTTGGGGTATCTTGTTCATGAATTGTCCAGTTCAATGCAAAATAATCTTACAGCTGCTAGGAATCTGACCTGGTGCCCAGAAATGTGTAAAAGCACAGCTGGCCCTGTCTGGGCTGCAAATCAGCTTTAACACTAATGGCAACGACTTTATTTCAAGAGAGTATTTAGCTTCAAAAAATGAATTGGGGCTGCATGTTCCAAATGTCATCTGTCAATTTAACAAATGGCAACTATATACACATCTTAATGCCAGATTGCTGTTTCATTAGGCTCCTTGTGGGTTATTCCTTCTTGGTAGCTGGCATTATTCTAGCTGGAGCAGCAGAAAGGCAGGAGGGCAGAAGCTCCTCGCCACTGCGATGCCGAGCAGCTCCTGGCTGCTTTCAGGAGGCAGCAGGAGAGAGATGAGGGCACCAAAAGAAAACGTGGCAGAGGAGAACAAGGGGGCGTGTTCCTCAGTACAAGTTAGGCTCATCACAGGACCAGACACAGAGGTATCTTGGAGTTAGGGCTGTGACTCCAGCCTCGGCATGCAGGCAAGTGCTGATGGCTGCTGAGCAGCACTGCCCGAGGGTGGCCTGAAAGCTGGAAAGAGCAGGCAGGTGGTTCCAAATGGGAGCACTAGCTCTGCCACAGAGTATAAAGGCAGATCAAAGTCTTGCAGGAACAAGCAGATAAACTCTCAGTACAATATGCTGAAGTGAGTGAGTGCTGAGGAAACAGCCATGGCACAGGGTGGAGGTAAAGATGGGCAAGAGTCTGCACTGTCTCACTTTGCCCAGCTCCAGCCCACTGCAGTGCTATTTCTGAACTGTCCTCTGTGTCACAGCAGCACTGCAAGGACTCTCCATACCTATAGGTCAATCCACAGGCTGGCTCTCCCTGAGCTGCAGTTGCCCACACCAAAGCTGTCAGATTTCCTGTGCAGTGGAAATGCTTCTGAAGTGTCCTACTTTGTGAATAATCAAGGTTTTGTGGCTACCGTGGCTGAGAGCCTTCAGCCCTCCCCCTTGTCACTGCTAGCTCAAGCATCCTGATGGAGCACCCTGGCAAGATAAACACATTGAAATACTTAAAAGTGCACTAAACAGATATAGTTTTGAATGATTCATTCAGGCTGCTGCCGGTACAAGTGCTGCACAGCATGACTGGAAAGAAGTTGCAGAGGGCGAGAAAATTAGTTTCTCTTTTTCTGTCTCCAGGGCCAGGTTTAGTAATAACAGGCTGGTCAATACAGGAACAATGGGTTCCCTTGCTGGGCAGCTCTGAATGGCAGGTGAGGCCAGAGCACAGAAGGGCAGCTAGGTAACTTTGTTCACAGGATAAACTGCCTTCATTTGCTTGTGCCTCAGCATCCAGGGCAGTTCATGCTGGGATCCATAAACCACAGGAAATGTGAACCACTCTCCCCCTGTCCCACAGCACTCCCACTAGGAACCTGCTTCTCCTCAGAAGAGTCTCACTTGCTCAAGGGTGAGGGGCTCAGCAAATGAGCTGCTGCATTCCGCACCTTGCTGGGAAGTTTTTGAGAAGGGAAAATTGTGTTGGATCCTCACAGAGTGCTGCCATGTGTGCTGACACATCTGTGCAGACACCATGGAGGGTTCTGCTGGGGAGTTAGAAACAGAGTTTACCCTGAGTCCAGTCTCCTAACAAACCTTTCCTGCTCAAACTAGCTGATAGTCAAATTGTCCTTTTTTTTTTTCTTTCAAGAAAAGCAGGTTTTGCAGGGAGATGGAACATAGTTACTTGTCTTCATTTTACTTACTTTAAGTGTGTGGAAAAAGCTGGCAAGCTTTTGAACTCGGTGTCCCTATGGCTGGATGTTGAAAATCTTGCCTGGTTTTTTCTGACTGTCATTTGGCTTAATAAAAGATATTGCCCCTCCCTACAAACCTTGTTTCTCTTGTGCAATGTGGCTGCACAGATAATGGCTGTTGTTTATATCCTCCCAAACTATCTGTGATGGCTACCTCTAAGGCTTGAAAGGAGAAAGTATGAATTGAACTCATGGGAAGTGTTAATTTTTATTGCACTGCCTCCTTGCATGCAGAGAAAGCTCTCAAGGTTAGAGAAGTGCCATGGCAAACCTTCCCCCACAGGTAAATGTGAAATCCTGACACCAGAAAAATCAGTGCTCCTCCAAGAACACTACAATCTCTAAAGCTGTCTCTGCTTTATCCAACAAGACAGCCCACACAGGCACCACAGTAACTGAGGTTTGTGTGTGCCACCGTAGCTGAGGACAGGGCATCACTGCTCAGGCAGAAATCAGAGATGAGCCCAAGCCTCTGCCCCTGGCAGAGCCCTTCACTTTATTTTACCCCACTCCCTACCCCCACGCCCCCTGTTTCTTTTTTTAAATCGCTTAGATTTTTAAAAGACAAAAGGAAGGCACCATGTGAAAACATCACTATGGAAACATCACAGGCTCACTTGTACTTTCCTGCCAAGCAACTACCTAACTGAAGTTTTACATCCTATTGGATCACTGTTGGCCATCTGCTCTCCTTCAAACTTCTCTGAATTCCATATTTTCCTGAAAAGTTCATTTTTAGAAAGGAGGGAGGAGGAGGCAAAGGGAGAATCCAGTATTCTTGGCTAGTGCAGAGCTATTGTGAAAAACGAAGATAAACTCACTTTAGAGAAGCCTCTTAAAAAGACAAAGATGTATGTTTTGTGAAGCAATTTCATAGAAAGTACCTTGTTTCTAGATGCACTTTAATGATAAGAGTATATATTGGCAGCCACAAGGCAAAACACACAAACAGCTGCTTCTAGTACTCTTGCACTAATTGTCTTCCTCTCCCCTTGTCTCATTTAGCCTCAAATGTATTTTCTTCTAAAATGTAACAGTTACTGCCTACACTGGAGTTGTTGGCTGCAGGCTCCACAGCCTTGCTCCAAATAAAACACAGAAATAGATTTCCTGCCAAGCACTGAGGAAGTTTGAAGACTTTAGTTTTTAAAAATATAATCTTTTTATCAGTGCCCTAAGCCTGCCAAAGGTAATTATGGGCCATGGCACATTTACATTAATGCATAGGACCTACAGACATTTCAAAAGCTTAATGGAGAAACTCTATAAATGTACGTATCGAAAAACAAATTAATTAAATTAAACTGTCATGTAAAGATATCACTTAATTTTGCAGAGCGGAAGGCACTCTTAATGGGAATGGAATGGATCAGTGAGCATTTCAAAACCCAAAGCTATAATTTAAATTCAGGCTCTCCTCTAGTGTGCAAGTCACAAGACATATTTATTATAGCCTTGGATTGTCAATTGTAATCGGTTTAGCAGAGACAAAGCCATGTTGTTTTCTTCCTGCCCTCCCAGCTGGTTCAATATATTTTGATGTCAGTCTATTGACAAGGAAACCAAAGGCTGAAATAAAATCGTGTTTACCTGTGATGAACTGGCAAAAATGCAGTCCATGGTAAATGTAACCCTGAAGCCCAAATGTTTACTTACCAAGCAACAAGGGGGAAATGGTGAAGCATTTAAACTTCTTTAAATAAACCAGCTGAATATATTTACTGCTGCTCTTGAGGCCTGCTATGTGGCAACCTAGAATCAAATAGATAAAAATAAGTAAAAGCACCGTGAAAATGAATAATCATTTATAGGCTGCAGCTCTTGAGTTTTCCAGGTGTCAATAACAATTAAAGTTGTTGCTCTTGACACTCCTCTAAAGTTAGAGCCAAAGCCTGACACTAGGTCCCCAGCAAACAGACAGCAACACTTCTTCCAGGATGTGTAATCCAGTTTGCTGCAGGATTTCACCTGGTAGCAGCAGTTACAAACCAAGTCTGTGCTTCTGCAGCCATGTGCAAGCATCTTCTCATTGAATAATCTTCCAAGAATGTTTCAATTCTTTTCTTAACATTCTTTCTGTATTCTCTAATTCTCTTCCTTGTTAAGTTTGTTTTCTGATGTAGAGCACCTAAACCAGTCAGCTCATCAGGTTATAATTGTCGTGGTTTCCTCTTGCCTTTCTCCAACCCTTGTGTTGAGCTTAGTCATGGACAGGTTTCTCTGAGTCTGAACTTAGAACCTTCTTCCCAGAATCTCTGTAATTTATTGTGGATCTCTCAAGTTTGCAAATCTGATTCTAAAAAATGCTAACAAACTCAAAACTCATGGTTAGGAAGAGCTGTGGCACACAGATTGGGACACCTGCTTGAGGTGCACCTCTGAGGGCAGTGGCACAGGATCAGCCTCGGGGGCTTCTGCTGCATGGTGGGAAGGCTATTTGCAGGGAGGGAGGAGAGCACTGCCTGGGGGGAACAAGGAGCAGCCAGCTGCATGGCTCTGACGAGTTGATTTGTTTATTTTATAAAAAATCCCTGAGTATCTGCATTTGTTCTCACTTGCGTACACAGCAGGATTTTCAGGTGAATGGGTTGCATTTTTGCTTCCAGTGTAATCTTTCAGCAGTTTGTTCCCCAAGCTAATTATTATGCTAAAAAACCCAAACCCAACCAACCAACAAAAAGAGCCAAACCAACCCCTCCCCCCATCCAAATTCACCTCAATACTAGACCACTGTTCTTTGTTTACACGTTAAACAGAAGTATCTTTTATAACCTTTCTGTAAAACGACAGTTTTTATCTTGCAACACTATTCATCTTCCATGCTTCTGTTCCAAGATGCACTTGATCACTCTCAAGAGAACTTTTTATTTTTCTCACCCTCTTCAGTCTCATTTTGCTTTGCACACGACTTGAACTGTTTATTAAGTGACAGGCTACCACTGACTCCTATTACAAAAAAATTCTGTTCCAATTAAAGGGTTGAAAAATTGGACCCAGCTTTTAAAAAGTGTTTTGCCCTACTACCGGTAATCTTTCTACTTATATTTACATGGCTCCTACTGTCCCATATGTTCCAATAACAACATCCTTCTTTGAAAGAAGGCAATGGGAAAGGAAAGTGTTCATAGCCCCTCTGAAAAAGAAAAGATGTTGAGAGATTTAGATCCTGATCCAAAACAGTCTGAAGTCTCCGATTCCTACTGTCACTGAGGTCAGTGACAAGCCAAATGTCTGATGTCTTCAATTTGGACTTCAGTGATTTCTTCAAGGTATAACAAAAATATGGTCCAGCTGAGATGTGAATGTATCTGTAGCAATAAGTTGCTGTCTTCTATCACCAGCCAAATATCATAACCACAGGCATGCCCGTTTCTTTCCAATAAAGCCATCCCAGTCATTAAAAATGGTCTTTTCCTAAATAGCTTTTCCAGCTTAGTTGTCTGGTTCACAAGCCCTTGGAGCTCTGAAGCAGATTTAATCTACAAACAGAGTCATAACTTTTGTTTATGGAATGGGAAAGACTCAAAGAGGGCTCTAAATAATGGTCAGGAGAATAGGATAGGCCACTGACATCAGTTAAAGGGCTTAAGTTAAAGAAATATTATTTCTAAACTCTGAAAATAGCTATTACAGTAAAAATGCTTCTCTCCCATGTCAGTTTGTAAACATTAAATAAATACATAAAATACAAATTCTAAGTTATTAAGAGCAATGGTGACAAAGTAATGTTTTTAATATTACTTTTAAAAACACTTTTGAAACTATTTATTTGAACTATCCAAAAGGTTTAATTGTATTCAGTTTTTATAGACATAAAATTTTCAACACTTCTGAAAAAAAAAAAAAGCTAGGGCATTTCTCAAATTTCTGAATAACAGCCAAATAAGCTACAAACAATTCCATCCTTAATGTAAGTATACACTAAGAGGTATACAATCAAGATTGAACGGTACTTGTATTCTTAATTCATTAGTGGAACTTGAAGGCCCTCTTCTGGATTATAAATTACTGCATGGCCAAGCAAAGTACACGGAAATGACAAAGCCAACCAACACTATGAAAAGATAAATATCTTAAATATATTTTATTCATGTTATTACCAACTTCATTTTCTGGCTTTCACTTGTATCTGCCCATCTCGGTTACTGTAACTTAGTAGTGAGAACAGCTTCAACTTCTTAGTGGATTCTTAAAAATGAAGTATTTCTTACACTAATATTCACAAGAGGAGTGGACAGTCTAAAGAGTTGTGGAGTTTCTCCGCAATTTTGTATGAAAGTGCTGTGCAGCCAGGTGATGTTTGCTTATCCTTATCAAGCAACAGCATACACAGACAAGTGATTGTGTGTATGTCCCTGTCTACACAGGTATGTGACTTTCAGAAATTACATCTGAAAATCTAGCTTGTGCTAGAGGGAGTGTAAAAAAAAAAGGAGAAACATTTACAATGGGCTTAAGTCTTCAAGGACTGTACCAATTCCTTTATATGCCTTTTGAATAAATACACACACACGGACTGTAAAGGACTTACAAATGTAACCTTCCAAGAGAGTGACTTACTTGCCTAAGCAAACATTTACTACTGAAAGCAAAGATGCTTCTCTGTTGCTTTCAGGTGGCCAAGGGATGGGCAACCCGGTGTGCCACGACCTTCCCAGAAAGAGTGTCCTGTAAGGACAACTCTTCCAGGAGCGGTGGCCGGCTTCCCTGGGCAACAAGTGATTTCAGGAAGTGCAGTGATTTCTCAGCTACAAGTGATTCCAGCTCTTGTGATTCAGCTCTTTGTGAAATCACCCACGGCAAACTCAGGAATAGAGAGACAGGAGCCTTGTATAGCAGTTCCACAGAGGTAGCCTTTATTGTCCAGCAGTCCCTGTGAAGGGGTGGCTAGGGACAAGGACAAGGCTCCCTACATCAGGGCTTGGGGACAGAGGTTATATGGGGTAGGCAGGGGGTGGGGTAGAAACCAGCTAGCCAACGGGGTACAGACTATTACCATATAGAAACAAGGCATGCTGGGGGTGGTTCACTTTCTTGCCATGACCCAGAGGAAGGCTGCTTATCTCTGGGGAAGATTGTCTTGCCCTCAGACCTCTCTTCTCCAAGGGAGGGCAGAAGGCTCTTGTGCCAAGGGCTCCCAGCCCTCCACACTTCTCCACAGACAGAAGGAAAAAAAAGTTCTAGAATGTGCTGTACAAAAGCACCAATTTAATGGATCTGTCTGTAAACAAGTGGACTTGAACCACCAATTTTCCTCTTTCTAAAAAACAGCCATTTATTCTTTCATTTTGTCATTAGGATAACAAGAAGTCATAAACATAGAAACAAGGGAGCAGATACTAAGTATCCTATTAGTAAAACCTCTGTACAGAAAATTAAACATAGTTTGATTGAACTGCACATTTAAAAAAGCATGATGCTGTGGAAACCTTCACATATCATTTTTTGGTTATGTTTCTGTGTCCCACCAGTGTAGGGCTACTTTCGACGATCCTTTTTCCGTACTTTTGATTTTGGTGCTGCCAAGAAACAGGAAAGGAAAAGAATCATCAAAAGTGAATGACAGTAATTCCAGTGCCAACATTCTTTTAAACTAGGTTGGGATCAAAATGGATGCATTAATGTAAAACCTACCATTGGGATTTTCTTGTCTGTAGAAAGCTTTTAACAACTCCACTGCTTCTTCAGCGCGATAGCCAGAAGAGCACTGTTCAAATTAGAATGATGTCAGTGAGCACATCTGAGAATAATGTATTCCATGCTTCACAATAATGCCTTGAGTACAGAATAATTTTAAACAACTGTACTATCAACTTAGGGGTCAAAAAAACCTCCTTTTCAGGTTTAATACCTAATACATTTGAAAAACACTATGTTGAGGCTTAGTAGAGTAAGTAATTTCCCTAATAACTCAAAATTAGGCAAAACAAACTTCCTTAGTAAATTATGTAAAATTTTAATGCAATCTACAGTTACTTTCTTCTTAACGTGTTTCCAACCTCACATACTCCTCAAGCACTTGGGAATGTAAGAGACATACACCTAGGTATTTGCAGATGAGATTCCTGACAGAAAACACTCATCCACATATCCATTCTTTATTCCTGAAGGTCACCTTTCAGTTCTTTTTGGTCATTCTAAAATACTTTTCCAGGCCATGAACACTAATGACAGGGCATTTAAATGTCACTCACACTAAATAAATCTCCACCCATGCTAGAAAATAATTAGTTACTCCTGTACATCCCACAGCAGTTGCCTACAGAAACAAAGGATTCATAGTATCAAGAGCCTTCTCCTTTTTTTCTTCTGAATGTATAAAAAAAATTAAATACCACATGCAATGTTAGCAAATGAACACTCTTCCAGTACTGACTACACCAATTAATGCAGATGTTAGTCTCACTGACACCCTGACAGAAAGATGCCTAATATGTTTACACTGGAGTGCCAAACAGTATTGTCTTGCTGACTGAAATTCTTTGAGACTTGAGCGTTTAGTGGTTATTTACAATGCTGAAATACATTACTTGTTTTTTACATTCATTAAATCATTAATGTGAAGTGTGGAAAAGAACTCCAGGAACCCTAATCAGTATCTTTGTATAAGGCAGGATCATGTACAACTGTGCATAATGTAATAAATAAAATGCAATAAATACTCTTTACATGTATGTATGGGTACACAGGTAATATCATGCTGTAAAGCACCTAGATTTACTTATACTCTACCTCCACTGAAAGCTTGTCAAGCCCTTCTCACATGACAAAGATGCCTCAATCACCCCAGACATTGTTCAGTCTTTCAGCATCCCTACTGTTCAGAAAGTTTCTTGATACCTAAACTGAATTTCCTCTGCTACTTTTGCAGTTCAGATTTATTTTGGGATTTGAACTACATGAAGTAAGTCTAAGATAATACATTTTACCTCATAAACACACAGACTGAAAACAAAAATACAATCATTTCCAGTGGCTCAGCCAAAACCCAGTAATTTTTTAAGTTGCTGTTACTTTATTAATTATGTGTTTGTACATTCTGCAGCTTAAAATAATTTTCCCTCATCTTTTCCTGCAGCATATACTTACTGTTCTAAGTATTACACATATTTTAGATGTATTTCTTACCTTGTTTCACAAGCATAATTCTTTCCCTCCCCTTTGATACATCCTTTAAAATAATTTAAGACTGTCATCAGGCTTTTCCTCAATTTTCTTTTCTTTAAGGACCTAATTGTTTTTTACATTATTTTCTTATAAAGCCAAGTTTACTTGACTTTCATCAACTTCCCTCTGTGTCTTCTTAAAGTGATGCATAACATTCTCAAAGCCTGGTAACGAAGACAGGCACAGTATCCTAGCTGGAAAACAAAGGGAAACATTTTATAGCTTACTTCAAATGGGTCTCCTGAGTCCACCATATCATCAGATGAGATGCTCAAAACTGAGCCACAGCCTCCAAATCGCTCATTTCGACAGCCATATACAACCCGTGGAATTTATGGGAGTGAGTCAAGGTATTAAGTGAAAAACAAGCAGGAAGTACAGAAGCCTGATCTAGGCAGTCATCAAATTTCCTAAAATGTGCTCGTACTTTTCAAACTAAATTAGTTTGAGCTACAATTCCTCCCTCATAAAATCAGAACTTACTTTTGAATGATGTAAGATGTATTGCTGAAGATGCACATCCAGCTTTCCTCAGAAAAGGAGAAGCATGAATCCCAAAGCAGGGGCATACAAAGACATGGTTTATTGATAGATGCAACATTCAGAACTGAACACTGAACTGCACCTAGCTCATTTTACATACTAACAGACATCTCTAAAATGTATTTTTCATCTCTAAGAGCAGTTGTTTGTCATAACTGCATCATATCTTTCACTCCTGAGTCTCTCACTATTCAGTATGGAGGTGGGTGCAGACCCTCAAACCACCCCTCACAGCTTTCCCTGACACTGTCAAGCCTTTCTTTGTGGGCTCACTGCCAAAAGAGTAATGGTTTGACACTGAGTTTCCCAGTGTGAGTCGGCATGAAAGGATACTCATCAAGCGCAGAGCAGCTGCACACATGATACAGGGCTCTACAGTTACGTACAACACCAGCTGTGGAAACACTTCCCTATAATCCCTGTCGTGTTGCTTGCACCAGTCAAGGACCTGGTCGATTGCCACCATTTCTGCATGTCGAGTAGCCTAGGAGATAAAAAAATGTATTTTCTTAAAAGTTTGCATTTATTCACTTTTGTTATAGAAGTAATGTAATGCTCTTTGCTAGTTCAAGCTGCAAAGGAAATTTCATGCCACCCAGACATCAGAAGAAATACTCAGCCCAAGAAAGCCCATATTCAACCTCAACCTCTTGTGTGCGGCACACAAAAGCCACAAGTGCCAGTTTTTTCTTCTACTTTTTCCTAGGCAGAGGAGCATGCTCAGAAGTTCTCCTCTCTCAGTCATGCCAGCACAGTGAGACAGCACATGAAAACTCTGCTTGAGGCTTAAGGGACACACAAAGCCCACTGGCATAACTAATGTAGCCCATAGTCTACTCTACTTCCAAGAGCAATAATACAGGCTGGATTACTTTCTCTGGAAATATCAAGAAAATGCTCCTTGCTGGTACCTTTTCCTTCCTCTGACAATGTTACTGGGCTTGCAAGGAATGAATACACTGTGAATATGCAATAATTTCAGTATGTTTCTGCAACTGCCTGGCATGCTTTGTACACACAGCATTTTCAGTTTGCCTCACATTTAATGCTGCCTGGGAATACATACAGGTACGGTAAGTCCCTCAAGTAATAGGCAGGGATTGTCGTATATGACTGACTACAAAAAGACAAAGGAATATTAATCTCTTTTTTTTATCCAAGATAATTGAATGATTAGTATCTCAACATCTATGGCACAAAAACCTCAACAAAAGCATTGACTTTAATTGCAGAGAGACCAAACAATCAGTAATGTCCCAGTACCGCTCTGAAATGTCTGCACCACTGTGTTATGCCAATGAAATGTCACAGCAAAAATTTCAGAAAGTACTAGTTTTGAAAGGACCCTCCAGTTAGAGCCTGATGCTTATTTGAATTAAGACTTAGTATTTTCCTTCTTTTTCTATCTATTCTGAAAAAATAGGATATTTTTGACACAAGCATTAGAGTAAGACAATCAATCCAGATGATACTTGTACTTCTGTTTAGTATGTCTTTATATGACCCTTGATAGCTTCCTCTCAAAACATGGACTTGGGCTAATGTTTTAGCACTGTGAAGATCTGTGGTGATAACAGTGAGATGCTCTACAACACAAGGCAAAGTACTGCAATGTTTAATACAGTTCAAAAATGGTTTAGAACTCCTAAAAAGGCCATGCAGCTACTGCAGGTCATACCAGCTTCTGCAGTGATAGAAGACAGCTACACAAAAGAGATTACACTAATACAGAACATTACTACACATCAGTGTACCCATAACTTAAGTAATACACACTGGTTTTGTCATCTCATGTCATAAAGACACAGGAACAGCGAGACAAATTCACCTCAGGGTGAGAAAGGATTATCCAAGTTACAGAACAGTCTCCGTTTAGAGACTAATTAGACTGTGGCTCTTAACAGATACAGTCATTAGTTTTCTAAGTTAAGAGGACTACAGTAGAGGTTTTTAAAACAATCAAGAAAAATGTGGAAAAATCACAGTTATAACTGTGATTTATTATTTCTCATAACAAGTGACCACTCAATGAAATTATCAGGCAGCAGATATAAAACAAACAAAAGAAAGTACTCTTTCACAGAGCACATAATTATATTGTGAAACTCATTGCCACAGGATGCTATGGAAGCCAAAAACATAAATTAGTTCAAAAAAGATTTAGACAAATTCATGGAGGATATGTGCACAGACAGCTATCAGAAGCAATGATCCAGATACAGTCTTGGACTTGGGAAATCCCTAAGCTATTCACTTTCAGAAGTGGAAAGTATATGGAAGGGGAAGGTTTACGCTACTCCCTTCTTGTTTCATGAGCTCCCTCCTTATGCACCTGTTAAAGGTCCCTCCTAAAGACAAGACAAGACAAGGGATAAAAACTGACCTTCTAGGTCTGTCTTAAGATTTTGGTTTTTATTAAGCTATGACTAGATAGCCTTTTTTTGACTTGCTGTGTGTAAAATAAGATACAAGAGGGATTATTTTAATTTTGAATTACTGACTCAATTCATAAGCTTAACTTGCCAAATATTACATGCTCTTTTAAAGCCAAGAAAGCAAAAACAGGTTAAGAGTAGCAAGCAAAAATGAGAATTGTTACAGAGTGGCAGATGGTGTACCAAGGAAAAAAGCTGACTCAGTGGGGTAAAAGCCTTGACAGTGCCCCAAACTGTGTCAAACATTTCACAGACAAATAAAGATATCATCACTGCCCTAAAAAGATTACTTTCTAAATTTTAGACCATCATTAACAAGTGGGAGTGAAGGGGACCAAAGCTCAAAGTTCTGTGTTATCTTGTGGCTTCATTAGACAAACAATACTTCATTTTCCATTATCCCGTAGTGTGCCTGCAAGACACTTGCCACAATGACCCAACAGGACAGAACAAAGAGGAGATGTCTGTGTGTATCAACAAAGGACCTAAGACAGAGAGCATTTTACTGGGTAGTGAATGATTGCATCACATGTGGGAATAAAGATGCCAAAACTAGCTGGAAAGGGTCACATATGCTGTAAGGGAGAAAATTTTCAGGTTGCTGTGAGGCAAGACTATGAACAATCAAGTGTGGGAGCTGCCAGAGGGAACACAGCACTGGCACAAGTTTGTGAAGGAATCGCCAGGCTGTCAAAAACCAATGTCTTACACAGACATTTGCTGCACTGTTGCCCAGCAAAGACAAGTAATGTCATGTCTAACTATTTTGAAATGCTGATGCCACAGCCATGCTCCTAAAAAAATAAAAACAAACACAGCTGTATATAAACTCCCTTCTCCCAAAGGCAACTTCTCCCAGAAGAATGCAATGATCAATAATTTTGCAGGTAATTTCCACAGAGTAAGCAGCAGTATCTCTGACATTAATATGTTCTCCTGTGGACATGGTGGGCAGAAACAAAGTATGCAGGGTGACAGGACACAGCCTGAAAACACTGGAGAGTTTTTGGCAACTAAACTTTTTTGCCAAAATTAGCAGTTTAGGAACATAATGAAAGAGGGCATAAAGAAGACACTACCTGCTCCTAACTTCAGCCCATTACATCAGGGGATGAGGGGACCTGCTTAAAGAGAAGACAGAATTTATTTGACAAAAGGCCCAGCAGCAAGCTGATTCCTGACCAAAGGCAGAATTGCAGGGAAAGACTGAAGATCTAACTGGATAAATGATCCCTTTTTCAAAGCAGGAACAAAGTTTTCAAGAAGTTAAAAAAGTCAGTATTTATAGAGCTGCATTTTGGAAGTCAGAAAGCAAAGGCTAAAGGAAGAAATATCAAATGTCAACCCCGCAAAACAAATGACATGAAAAGTAAAAGTACCTTGAGAGAAAACACGTGAAAAAAGAGTTAGCACTACTACAGTGACTTTGAGATGAGACTTAAATATAATTATAGTATTATTCCAAAAGAAAATTTATAATTTGCCTTTTCAATAAAAAATGATGCAGAGAATGTGGTGAAAAGGCTGAGTAAGAGCAAGAAAGCACAAATTACAGCATATGAGATAGAGAATTAGGCCTTTAAAAATTGCCTAGGGCATGGAAGAGGGATGAGGAGCAAACCCCAAGTCGATATTATCATTGCCATCAAAAAATGCTCAAGACCTTGTGCACAAGGCTGCCAGTCTCCCAGCAACGTTTTAATGCATCAAGGCAGAGTACTGCATGACTGCAACCTGTCAGAGCAAACAGAGTCACTGTAACGAAAAACAGGAAGGACAGGTGTCATACAGTCCTGACACCTACAGATCCAGGAGGGTCTCAACAGTAAAATAGGCAAGACAACAAACCTTGAAAGTAGCGTGACAAGGACTAGTCCTAATAAAAGGTAAATTAAACAAGAAACCAGTAAGATAGCTGACACTAAATTAACCTAGTAACTTTCTCTGACAAATGTTTTTTCTAGGCAAGAGAAACACCAGTCTCTCTAGACACTTCCAGTGCATCTGGCACAGCACAACGTGTTGAATTATTGTGAGTGGGGAAAACAGCCTAAAGCAAGAAATGTAAGGTGAACAAGAAAAGAAGAAACATTGCATTGACAGGGGAAATACTTGTCCAGAGGGAACTCTTTACCATAGACACTCAAAGATCATTTGGCTTAAATGTTTTCAGTTGTGTCACTGGCATTAACTGGAAAAACACCTACAGAAAACAGCTGACAATATGATGTCTTTTGTATGATGAAAGACATCACAAGAAGTGACAGGGTGAGAGTGTCACTCAAGAGGTGGATGGCATTCTAGGTGGGAGTAAAAAAAATTTCAGAATAACAAATGAAGAATAACAAAACAGCATAAAAGACCAAGGAAGCTCCAGAAAAGATGCGTGGACTTCCTTCCAGGGAGAATGTGAAGTACGATTGTTATCGAACAAAGCACAAGTCCATCTGGAATAAAATACAGAGTTCTGGTTAAGTGAATTCAAGAAAAATGAAACAAAGCTTGAATGGCTATATAAAAGAATTATTATAATGAACACAGAAAGAAAGCCTGTCTTCTGAGAGGAAATTAAACAGCTGGCTCGGGAAAAATAAAAGCCGAAAAGGAATAAGAATTTAAATACATCCAAGCTATGTAAAATAATGGATGATTCTGGCACAAGAACAGGGAGATATAAACAGAACATAAAAAGTTTGAAACTGGAAATCAGACATTTTTTAGCCATCTGAGGAATGATGTTCTGGAGAAGACCTTCAATATAAGGTGGAACAAACAGACCTTGACATTTATGATGTCTGCTGGCACTGCCTCAATGGTTCAACAGGATTGTTTTTTTCCCCCAGGATGGTCCCTAAATAATGCCAGAAATTGTTAGGAGAAAACTGAAAACCATTTTCTGCATTCACATTTCATAACAAGTACTTCTTTCAAGCTTACATTTTCTTTTAGACTACATGGAACAATTAAGTATCTGATAAAAAATTTAGAAGCACTAAGTACCCAGCATTTCCAATCACTACAATACAAACATTTATGAAAATTAAGCCACAAAATAACTGAAACTTGAGCTAAGCAGCAATTAAAAATAAGCTTGGCTTCCAAAGATATTAACAGATTACTGTTTCCAAAATCCAGCTGAATTTTTTAAAATCAGGCTACTTGCATTTTAGTACGTACCTTCAGACAGCCCTGACACTGAAAATGGCTGAAAGCTTCCCTGATATTTTTAAGTTGATTTTGTTATCAGTCTTGTCAGCTATGTTCTGTCTATTAACATGGGATTTTAACATAATATCTCTGGCATGATTTTCCCAAAAAGTGTCTGCTTCCCCACAGTGTTTACAACGATGAAATACCTAACTTCTCTGTCATCCGGCTTTCTTAGAGCTGTATTAGAATTCTCTTAGTACATTAAAGATTGTCCTGCAGAACAAATTAGTATAATGATTCATCTTTACTAATGCATTTTTGAGCTTGAAAGACTCATTTTGACTTTTTATTGTGTTTTGAGATTTGAGACATCTAATATAAATTACAGCCAGATCCTGCAATCAGATTAATTTATACGAAACTTCCATTTGTAAAAAACCCCTGTTGGCGTTAACAGGTTTCTCAGCATAAGATCTTATAGCTAATTTGATGGTTAAAGTTGCAACAAGTCTAAAATCTATAGGCAATATCTTTTTGTTCCGGCCTGTGGACAGAACTTCATCAGGAAAGGCTGCACAGGTCAGTCATTTCTTACTCTTAACTCCCAGGTGGACTTTAAGAGAGCACGTTTGAGACCCAGCAACAGGACAAGAGCGGGGCAGAGCAGGGGTGGCACAGCCACGGTGTCCCCGGGCGGACCTCAACTCACGTTCTTCGTCTCGTTGACCTCGTTCCTGCCCCTGCCTATGACCTCGCCGTTGTAGACCAGCAGGCAGCCCACGGGAACCTCGCCTTTCTCCAGCGCCTCTTTAGCCTGCGGGACAGACAGACGGACAGACAGACTCACGAGAGGCACGGGACAGCGTCACAACAACGGCAGGAGCTTCCGCCGGCTCCCATTTCCCGCCCCCTCCCCGCTGCCGTGAGGGGCCCCGGGGCTCCCCGAGGAGCGACAGCGGGAGCCCCGGCCCGCACTGACCACGTCGAGAGCCTGGTCCATCCAGGCCAGCACGGCCGCCTCTCCCCCCTCCGCCATGCCGGGCCCGGGCGCTGTTTCCGGGGCACCGCGGGCGGTGTCGCTGCCGCCGCCTCCGCCCCTTCCGCCGCCGCGGGCACCCGAGGGGCGGCCGGGCCGGGCCGGGCCGGGCGCGCAGGATGCTCCGCTCGCTCTGGAGTTTCTTTAAGCGGCACAAGAAGAAATGCCTCGTCCTCGGCACCTTCCTTGGCGGTGAGTTCCCGGTCGAGGGGCGGGAGCGATAATGCGGGGGCGATAATGCGGGGGCATGCGGTGCTGGCCGTGGGGCCTCCCCGCAGAGCGCTCCCGGCTCCCGCCGGAGAGGCCCCCCTGGAGCTGGCGCTGGGCCCGACGAGCCCCTGCGGCCAGGCGGGTCCCGTGCTGGCTGGAGAGGCTCCGTGCCCCCGGGCCGCGGGCCCTGCGCCCACCTGGTGACACCGAAGCGCTCTCACCGTCCGCCGCCGGGGAGCCCAGGTGCCAGCAGGACTTCTGCCCGAGGCAGGAAGGGGAATCTGCGCGTCGTCCTTTAAGCCCTAAAAGACAGGGACTCGGGTTGTCCGGGTGTTCTTACGGCGGGTGATCGCGTTGCTTTGAAACAACGTTTAAACGCGCAAAGCGTGGGTGACGCTTGTGTTGTTTTTAAGGATGCAGACTGAAAACCTGCGCTTTCATATGTGACTTGTGCGTTGAGGTGAATTTTCAAATACCGCAGAATCAATTAGGTTGGAAAAGAGATCGTCGAGTCCAACCTGCGACCGATCACCACCTTGTCAACTAGACCATGGCACTCAAGTGCCACATCCAGTCTTTCCTTAAACACCTCCAGAGACGGTGACTCCATCACCTCCCTGGGCAGCCCTTTCCAATGTCTAATCACCCTTTCTGTGAAGAAATTCCTCCTGACGTCATACCTAAACCTCCCCTGGTGCACATTAAGACTATGTGCTCTTGTTCTGTCATTTGTTACCTGGGAGAAGAGACTGACCCCCACCTGGCTACAATCTCCTTTCAGGTATTTGTAGAGAGTGATAAGGTTCCCCTGAGCCTCTCTTCTCTGGGCTAAACACCCCCAGCTCCCTCAGCCAGCCACTCTTTATAGAACATGTGCTCCAAACCCTTCACCACCTTCATTGCCTTTCTCTGGACAAATACAGATTAGTTGCAGACACAAAGCTTTCACAGAGAGGATTTGTGTTAATTATTCGAGCACTTCTTTCTCCCTTAAGGCTCTTGTCTAACCTATAGGGTGGTTATGGTCTAGTAAACTCCACCTTCCGCTGGAGTATTATAGGGTTGTTTTTAGTTGGAATTGGATTTAAAGGGGCACATTGGATCTGTCCCTCTGTGTTAAAAGTGCATAGCTGTGCAGCGGGAGATTAGATACTCCTCAAAAGGCACAGCCATGTCTTTGTGCACTCAGTCATCAGACGTACTTACATCCGATGTAAATGACACAGAACTGGAACTTGCCTGAACAGTTGAATGTTCTGAGGGCTGCAAGGCTTTTGTAGTATGTTTTGTCATATATTGAGCTGAAGTCCCCTGTGAAGGTGAATTGTATTTACTTCTGGCTTGCCTTGGTTCTTGTGTCATCTGCATTCTTTCATCATTAATTCCTTCTGCGTCTTTCCAAAGAGTGCCAATTAATCCATGATAACAGGCTGGGTGATGATTACTGCTGTACTTGTCAGGCTGCTCCTCCAGTTCACCCCCTCACCTGCAGGTTTTGTGACTCTGCAAGTGCAGCACACAGTCATGTTCACCACCTCACTATCAGCCCTGTGTGTTAAGCAAACAGATACATACACCAGGCTGTCACCTGGAAGATGCTCCCCTTCCCCTTCAACTGTCTGTGTGAGAGTGGTGGGTGGACAAATGGGAATAGTAAAAAATCACTTGTCCCAGTTCCAATGAGTAAACATGGATCAATTCCCAAGTGGTAAAGCAGGTATATGGGAGCTTGTGGCTCTAGTAGTCCTCATAGCCTGAAATCTTAAATTCCTCATGTATAAACAGCCTTCTGCCAGCCTGCAAACCAACCTAACATAACTGAATTTGCAGTTTTTTCCTTATGATTGGTGTTGTTTATATACAGCTCAGTGTCACTTTCACTAAAATGCTACTGACTGGATGAAGTGCACTTAAAATAATAATTATGGACTAAAATAATGTCACTTAAAGAATTACCAAACAAAAAAAAAACCCCAACATACTCCTTCTCTAATAAGCATTTCAACTTCTGACTGAAAATATTTAACTATGCTGTCATTTTCTGCAGCATGGATCAATTATCCATTTCTTCAGGCTGTGTAGCATTTGAGGGCTCTTAGAGAATTGGTTTTTATGTATTTGAGACTGAAGTAAATCTGGGCTTCCACAAGCAGGTAAACATCATTAGCTGCCACGGGTGGCAACTTTCCACCATGGTATTTTAAGGGAGCCAGGGAGATGGAGTGAATTACGGCAGAGTGCTGCTTTGTAGTTGTTCAGCAGCTGAATCTTGAGTGCTTTGGTCATCTACATAGTTGTGGATCAGACCTTAAAAAAACTCCATGAGCTATGGTAATGCTACCACCACTGAATCAGAACTCTGAGATCTGTGGTGGACTCTCCAGAAAATACTGCAAAATCTTGAAAGGTGGAATGCAACTTTACACACTGCTTTTACCTGAAGACAGAATATTTGGAAGTGGCTGAATGATTTAAGGAAAGCATCCAAATCTGCTGATTTAGTTGCAGAGTCTGGAATCTACATTCTCTGGTGGTTTTTTAAGAGCTGCAGGTGCATTTTCTGGGAAGGAGGGTATAACAAGGAAAATGGGACATCACAAGATTTAATGATTTTAAGTCCTTAACTGGCACATGGTCAGAGCTTAATGTGAATATTTAATGATTCATTGGACAGTACAGGAGTTTCTACATTATTACTGATACAGTGTTGTATCAGTGTTGTGTTACTGAAGAATTACAGCACCAAAATCAGAGTTGGTTGGTAGCTTTTCCTCTGTTTACTGAAGTGGATTCCATGTGTGTTATCAGTGACTGTTATTGTACGTGCAATTTCTCTCAATCCCAACACTACAACAGATTTTACTGCTTATGAAGATAGAAATCTCAAAAAATAAGAGCTCAAATTGAGGGAAAAAACAACTGAAAAAATATATGTAACTTCCCTTTAACCACAGGGCAGGATTGAGAAGGCCTCACCTTGGCAAAGACCCTGTACAAACACTTTCTTTAGAACTTGTTTCTTTAACAATATATAATAAGTTGCATACTGAAAATACTTAAATCTCTTCAAGCAAGCAAGCAAGATCTAGTGGTCTAGGATCAAACCCTCTAAAAATATGTAAAGTAGAGAGAGAGAGCATGATGAAGCCACAAGGACACCTGAGGTTCACGTGTTTATTGGACAGTTTGTTTAAAGTAGTTTTTTATCTCTGTGCTCAGCATTCAAGGTAGATTTCAGTAGATATTGCAAAATGATTCACCATTGAAATTCTGTTGCTGCAGTGGAAGATCGAGCTCAGGGTGTGTCTGCAATGTATGGTTCTGATTTCAGTGGTGCATTAGTTATTTCTGAATTTCATCTGTTGCAACCTTTGGCTTGCAGAAAAAGCATTTCAGTTCAGAAATCTCTCTGCTTAGCAGAGAAAGTTGGCTTGGTTTGTGAATAAGCACAGGGGCATTAAGTATGTTCTGATGGGACTCAGTGTTGCCAAGAGAATAAGGCTTCAGTGCCGGAATGTTTTAAAGATGGTTTTCAACCATAATGGGACAGTTGTATGGCTTGTATGTCACTTGATGCATGGCTTGCTTGAACATGAGGACAAACCACAACTTACGGAGCTGTCCGTGTCCTGGAAGGATGCAGGCTTCTGTGTGTCAGCACAATTTCTACATAATAAAATTCTTAAAACTGAAAATTTCCCTTCTGTTTTCCTGAGGTAAGTGTGGCAGTGAGGGCTGAGGTTACTTAGGGCTGTAAAAGAGGTTTCCTGAAAACCTGATGCCTCCTAGTTACCTATCCCACTCTTCTGCTCAGCCCTCCATTCCACCTGTGAAGAAAGGAAAGGGAGAGGGCTGAGCCCTTCCTTTTATGGGAAGCCATAAACTGTGTGATGTGAGAAATATCCTACCTGTTGGAGGCTACTAGATTGAACATGTAAGAGCCTGCAGACTTTGTAAACTTCTTCCATTACTTACATTAAGGTGGGAAGAGACTGTACAGTGCTACAGCCAAAGAGGGGTATGGAGACAAATTAGAGCATATTTATCTCAAATCAAAGTGTTGCTTCCACAGGATATGGGTGCTGTAGACCCCAGGGCACTCCCCAGCCAGCAACTAAAGCACCACAGAGCCTTTTCCTCACACACACATAGACACACAGACACACTCATCCCTCCCTGGTGGGATGAGGAGGAGAATCAGGCCTCACTGATGCCCAGCAGTCCCTGAGCAGTGCACCCCCTCTCCCCATTTGCGCCCCAAATTTTCCTGCTAACCATGACATCCTATGACGTGACATGTCCCTTGGATCTTTTGGGATCAGCTGTCCTGGCTGTCTTTCCTCCCAACTCCTTGTGACCCCCAGCCTCCTTGCTGGTGGGGTGGTGTGATAGGCAGAAAAGGCCTTGACTTTGTGTACTTTGCTCAGCAATTAGAAAAATATCTCTCTATTAGCAACACTGTTCCCAGCTACTATGAAGAAAACTCAATCCCAGCCAAATCCAGCACAGACAGCCCGTACAAATGTAAATACGTTTCTCTTTCTAGATCAATTGTAACACAGTATGAATTGTAGTTTGAGATCCTTACTGAGGTTCCTGTACTTGAAGGATCTGATATCAGCTGATGTAATCCTTGTTTTTATCACTCATCTTTTTCTGACTCCTCCAAATCAGATGTGTTGAGACTGTAGCATTTTGTATAGTTCCCATTTTGATAAAGATAGAAAAAGGCTTCCATAGGAATTATCTCATAGACAGTCTCACTATTTCTGAATTTTCTTAATTCCTGGTTTTGTATGAAACTTATGGGAAGATTTAGTATGAAGTTCCATCTATACAATAGTTTAGCTAATTAGGCATGAGTAAATCTTGCTGCTGCAGCTTTTTGCAGACCTCCTATCCCATACTGAGAGGTAAAATTAAGTTATATTAGTTATTACAAAAAGCTGGTGTTGACTTTGCATGTTTATAATGAGACTTTCAAAATACCAGCTTAGTTTTTTACAGGTTTGTTAGCTGACTTGACATCATGGCAGTTTTTGGATGTGGCTTTCTCTGGTCCTGCCTCCAGCTCCATGTGATGATGTTTTTGTGTGATGCATTCATTCTGGACTTCTTAGAAGAAGTCTGTATTATTGTCAAGTCCTCAGAATTAATGCAACATACTAATATAGATACACATGGTTGTCCTAAAGAAAAATGCAAACACCCATGCAAGCCAACCCCCCGGTTGGCAGCTCCTTGACATGTCTCATAAGCCAGAGTCTTGCAGAGGCTCTGCTGCTGTTGTCAGAAACGAGCGTAGTGGGCAGAAGTTCACTGTCACAACTGAGACTTGAATTTCACAAGTGAAGTGCTGCATCCTCCAGGCGACTTAGAGGCACTTACAAGCCAAGCAGTTGGTAACACAGATAGTCTGCTGCTGACAACCAAACCTCAAGATTGCTGTTGTTTGGTGGGTTTGCTAAGGCGGGTGGGTGGGTGGTGCGGCTTTTACCTTGGTTAACTAATGCATCGCATTCCAGAGAAGAGGATAATCCTGGATTAAGCAACATCTGTTAACAGTGGGTCAAAGTTATAGCTTAGTTCAGGGAAGGGAGGGAAAAATGAGACTTAGGAGCTGGTGTTGCATTGTTTTGGACAAGTGTTTTTTTCTGGAGACTCCTTGTTAAACCTGGGTGACTGCTGCTGCCCTGCTGTGCCCTCACCGGGCACGGCAGCTCTTAGTACAGCGTAGGCACACAGCTTTAACAATCAAGTGTTAAGCAATTAGCTGTCTCAATCTCAAAGCTGCTGCTCCAGTACATCACTCCAGGGCATGCACATGATTCTTCTTGAACTGTTTGCATGTCTGCTATGTCCTGTCTACATTCAGGAAGGGTATTTTTTTATACTTATGACTTTTCTCCCACAAAACCTGGAGTTAAAAGGATTTATTTTGGGGTGCAGAAAAGTAAACAAAACTAGTCATTTGGACAAATGACTATATGTTAATGTAATGTGAAAAATGTGGTGGGGTAAAATGATTGGAAATACCTTGTGTTCAAGAACTGATCACTAATGCTAAAAAAATTGTTTCTGTTCCAGTATATTAGCTGAAAAAAATAAGTAACCTGACAGTTGTATTCTGAATAGATATTCTTAGCAGGAATTGGTAACATTTTAGATGAAAATAATCTTGATTGTGAAGTCTCATTTTTGGTTAACAATTTAATGGTGAGATCACATTTGTCATATGTGGGCCCATAATAATAATATTAAAGTTTGCATCTAATGAAGTGAATATTCCATATGGCAAATGGTCAGTCTGCCTAAAGGCTGAAGTGAGGGAGAGATTTACCCATTTCTGTTTTATGAGGCTTTTGGGAAATGGAAGTGACTGTGGTTGTTCCAGACTGGTCTGGCTTGTAGTTGCCTATGAGCAAACATAATGCCAGTATGAATAGCTGGATTTTTTTACAACCATGGACATTGGAGCACAAAGTTGACAAGCCTTTTCAAGCACTGATGATAGTTTTGGAGAATATTTTGGAAGGTTTTAATAACCTAAAAAATGTAGCTGAATTCAAAATCTTGCCAGGTTTGGGTTTGTTTATGGGTTTTGTTTGTTTGGGGTTTTTTTTGTTTTTTGGGGGTTTTTTTAGTTTTTGTAGATTTGGTTTATAAAATTAATTTTGAAACTTCCGGCTTTCAGCAACTGTTAAATGCCTCATTTGTTCAAATACTGACTTCTAAATGTGAAAATTGAACTTTGAAGAAAACTTTGTGTGTTTACAACTTCAGAAAGTACTTTGAGGAAAAAAATTTAAAAATACTTGATTTGTTATTCAGATTTCTTCTGTGTGCCATTATTGACCTGACAGATTTGGAGCTGGCTCTCTGTAGATGAGTTTCAGTAATCAGAGTATTAGTCCACACAGAGAAAAGATTATTAACTTGTACAATAGTCTTTTTGCATGGGTTTGTTCCTCCCTTGTCTCCATCCCCTCTCCAAACCTTTCATGAGAGAGCATAGGAAGTGCTTGTTGCACACCTAAGTAGGTAACTGCTGCTGCCAGTGCATATGGGAGGCAGCAGATGAACCTGACACACGGGAGGTGCTATAAGAAGGCCCAGGTGGAGGGGGAGAAATTAATGGAAAGCAACTTAGAGTGGGCAAAGGTGCTGAGGATAAGCCTAGAAGGTGTAGTGGTGTCTTGAGGAATGGCTTAGAAAAGGGAGCAGAGATGAGGAAAGATGGGAAGAGGGCTGTGGGCAGCCTGGATAGATATCTGAACCCGTGGTGATGTGGGACAGGCGGTTGGGGGAAACTGCAGAGGGATGTAGGTTGGAAGAGGTGAAAATGCAAAGCAAAAATTTTTGGTCTGTCTTTATGGAAACAAAGATTCATAATGAGGGCGAAGAGGGATGGTCAGACTCTCAAGAGAAGAAGAGTGTGGCTGGAAAGTAGGAACCAGGTGTGGTAAAAAAAGAGGAGCCACAGTCAAGCCCCCTTGAAGCTAAGGTTCTTCCTACAGAAGTTTCAAGACCAAATGAAGGAAGTGTTGATCTATAAGATTTTTCTCTTACATGATCTTTAGTACTTGAGTTTTATCTCTAACTTCTGCTAATTTTAGAAATATATCTTTTAAAAAATTCAATTTTTCATCCATCTCTAGGCTTATGCATTTCTGTTTGTTTTCTCTATTCTTTGTTTTTCTTACCCTACATTGTTTCTCTTTTTCGTTTCAGTCTCTTCTGTACTAGTTGTTCACATTGCAGTAGTACCAAAAATGTCCTCTGTGAATGGCAAGATACCTCTATCAGGAAAGTTTCTTCTGATTCAAGTCATTAGCCTTGACATTTTAATTAATTTTGAAAACATTCTTTCTGAGTATTTCTTTGTCAATAATTATTAAAATACTCAAGACCCTCATATCCAAAAAAAAACCCCACTATGCACCCTTATGCTTTAAAATCGAAGAAAAAGGGTTAAGGGACCTTTCTCACTTTTTAAAAGCACCTTCTAATATGGATATTTCTCTGTAGGAGTCTATTTACTGGGAAAATATGGGCAGAAGAAAATCAGAGAAATCCAAGAACGAGAGGCAGCTGAGTACATCGCCCAAGCACGAAGGCAGTACCATTTTGAAAGTAATCAGAGGACGTGCAATATGACAGGTAAGATAAGGAAAAAGCTACTGTTCTCAAAAAGGGGGAGGTGTTCAGGGATTTATGCTACATATTGTCAGGATGGAAGAGGAATAAGAAATGTAGGTAAATTCAAAATCTTAATTAAATACTGGTGCATAAATAGAGTTGTTTTGCAAATAAAGAGAGTCTGAAGAGTAGAGGATTAAAGGGATCTTAGGGGACATCTGAACTCTTACACATCAATACACATACAAGTACACATGCAGGTTACAATTTTTTTGTCACTTCAGGATCCTTTTGCGTTAATCTGCATGTGGTGTTGAGGTCTGAAATAGCACTCAGATTCAAACAATACTGAATTTACAGCAGGATTGTTTTATTCATTTTAGCACATTGTTAGTAAGCAACATGGAGAACTTGCTGGGTAATTTTTAATAAGAAGCACATCAGCCCATCAGTTTCCTACTCAGTTAGAAGGTACCTTACTAGCCGGAGAGCAGAAAGTGAAAGTACTTACAGCACCAGTCTTAAGATTTTTGGAAAGGAGATGACAGAGAAGAGTTTTAAAAAATTCCTTGCCATTGTAAATACAGGCCATTCAAAACTATTTTTATTAAACAAATTAGGCAGCATTTTCTTTTTCTGTTGAAATTTGTAATGGCTTCTTGGGTGGCTGTAAGTTCAACCTGTTTACCCTGAACGATTGGTATTTAATTTTCATCTTCTCCATTTTGTACTGCTGGGAGTGATCTTGCTGCAAGGACTAAGTTTTTGTTTGCCGTTCTTTGTACAAAGTATCTTGTGTTTGGCAGCATGCATTCCTGACAAGATTTTTCATACTTTGTTCTTATTATTTATCATGTTTTTTATTTCCTGTTCCATCATGTAACAGCCGATCAGACATTGTTCTGAAAGTAAAGCATTTTTTCCCACTAGCTTTCTCTCATTTAGAACATACCTTCCTCCAGTTCTCATCAGACAAAATAAACCTCAGATCTTTTTCTTCTCACTGGGAGAAATGCAGCAGTGTAGGTTTTCAGCCAATTTTTTTCTGGGGAGTTGGAGGCATGTATATGCAGGATGTGAGTACACATTTGCATCTCGAGCCAGTAAAACCACATGGCCATGTAAGAGCAGCATTGTGCCCCAGCTTGTGAGAGGGACACAGGTTACTGCACTTCTGAGTACTCCTGGGATTTCCTATTTCACTTGTTCTCCCAGTTTTGCTTGTTGAGCAATGGGATGTACATCCTATAGCACCTGTTCAGTGTGAGCTGAGGATGGGTTTATGATGGGGTTTTTCTTGTTGATGTTGACAGGTTTTGTTGTTCGGTTTTCTTCTTTTAATAACAGTACTGTCAATGCTCCCAACATTGAAGGATGCCTTAATGCATCAGTTAAACTCTGAGAGTCTCACATCTCTTCTTAAAAATAGGTAAGACTGTTTTAAATGCATTGAACTCCACTTGTTTTGATGACAAGTTTTTTTCAAATTATATAATGTAGAGAACATGCAGAATTTTGGTTCAGTGTCCCATTGACTCATTAGTCTTAAGGTATTTTGAAATCACTATGTAAATATTTTGTCATGTTAGTTGTATTTTGATAGGTATGGCTGGCATTTTCCAAAAATTACAGGAAATAATACCTCCTTTAAGGTGCTGCAGTGAGAGCCATGTTTTTTGTTGAAGTGGGTGTAAGATAGGTAGATAAAAGTACTTAGAGGATCTAGTCCTCTAAACAGAACAGAATATTTTGTGTGAGTTGTTGATGTTGTGTTTGTAAAAATGTTTATGTAATCTTACCAAGTTCAGACATGAGTAGTAGTGGAAAGTATCCAAGATGAGATTGAAAAGGCATGTAAGTGATGAGAAGTAATTTTTTAAATTTTATTTTTGAAGTAGAACTAATAGGGACATGTCATACATTAACAGAAACGCTTCCCTGTCAGAAAACATCTTGGAATTCCTTACAACTGCAGGAACAAATAGCCTATTTTTAAATACGTAAAGTGCATAATGGCGTACCTTAAATGTAAATTGCTTGGCATATGGCACAGAGTAAAAGTATTATGTAGGCAGTTAACACAGGATTTCTGACTCACTCTAGACTGTCTTTCTAGTTTACCTCCCACTAGTTTATTTATACACCTATAACTTCAGCTGTCCAGCATTTAATAGGTTACGTATTCAGTCACTGTTTTTTTCAGTCCAAAAACTTCCACAGCAGAGCAGCGTGATTTAAAGGGGGAATTGCAGCCTGAATGATGTTTTTGTAATAAACTATCTGAGGATTTGCAACTGTTACTGAATAGTATTTACCCCAAACAATGAGGAATTGGGAAAGGTCAATTCTAATGATATAAATGTATTTATCATAATAGAAGTCTTATTCAATGAAAAAATTAAACTGAATGAACAAAAGAGCTTGTGGATCACCACATATGTCATCAGAACTGTGCAGCAAGTAGTCTGCAACAGTTTGTAATCCTTTGTTCAGTGGTGAAGACATATGATACCTTAGTTTGTTCTCTGTAGTAAGCATTCTTTTATCAAAATACACCTGCTATGTCTAACTTTTTTGACCAGTTGAAACAGTCACAGGATACAATGATGCACCTCTGAATTCCCACAATCCTAGTGAAAATAGAGATTAAGCTTTTTTCTTGTTATTGGTATGCACTTATGAAAACAGAATTTTTTTTTAATGCTTGTTATATCAACATTCGGTAAGCATGGATGACCATTTAGAGTGTATCTTACAGTGGAATTTGTGTCTTAATGCTTCTTATTTTGGCTTACACTGAGAAAGTTTTAACTGGATGCTTGAAAGTTTTGAACTGAAATGTAGGGAGGGGGTTGTGAAGGTACAGATAATGGAATCAGCCATCAAAGCTCACTCCACTTTGAAGTGATTCTTTGAAGAAGCTCTGCTACGCATGGAGGTATAGATTTCTTTGCTTTCCACTTCCATTTGAGAAGATCAGTCAAATGTCTCCAGACCTTTAAGTGCTGTTGTTGTTGAATATACAAAAGAGCAGATGTAGAGATTTACCTTTCTTAATGTCCCTGAAGATGTATTATTTTTCTCACATAATCTGTGGTGTGGCTTAACATGTTATGGATCTATATTATCATATATTACAGGTAGGTAATAATCTTTAACTTAAAATCCATTCAATTCCTTAAATTTGGGGTGGCCAGGGATGTAAGGAGGCTGAAGTCTTCTGGCTTCTAGAGAAATTTTTGAAGAGGGAACAGCATCCAAGACCACAGATACTCTTGCTCGGTCTGTCCTCCTCTTTTTAGAGCCCAGTGATTGGATAAGATAAGGTGAAGTCCCTGCTTCTGCAGCCTTGCAGATGTTGCTCATCTACCACCTCTTCAGCACTTAGCTTTATTCCAAACCTCTGGTTTCTGTTTGCATTGTCCTTTGCTTTCGTAGCAAGTAATGGCCTTCCAAATAAATAAACATGAAGTAAAAGTTGAGTTTTTAGTAGCAGCTGAGTCTTAGTAAATTGCAGGAGATGAAGACTGAACAAATAATTTATACTGTTAGGCTTAATATTTGCAGGCTTCAACTGCTATCTGGCTGCTGCCTTACCCTGTAAGGAGAAGCTCCGTAAGCATGAGCTCTAGGAAATGTTTTGATGTAAAATGTGCAAGTGTAGTTGGCTGATGATGTATTGGCTTCTCTGTCTCTCTTCATTCTGCATGGAGAACTTACCCCTGATAAGTAACAACTATAGCTTTGAGTCCCATTATATGTTTTATGTATAGAAATACTACAGTATTTTTTACGAAGTCCTTCCTTTGTTTTGCTTTAGCAAAGCTTTAAAAACCTGCACAGAGTAGCTTGTGAAAAGCGTGCAAATTGGTTTTGTGTTTGCCGTGGGTCCTTGTATCTCTTTCAGCTATTGTTTATTTAATCTCTCTAATTTTTAGAGTTGTAGATAATAGTTTATTCACATTATTTGATAGTGGTGAACTTAAAAATTCTTTGTGTAAGTGATAGAATGTTCAAACTACTGCCAAAGTGCACCTGTTGTGCCTGTAAAGAGAAATGATTTCTAGTGAGAAGTGCTGGGGTTTGGGAGTTTTTTTGGTGAACTAGGTTACTGTAAAGTATAGGTTAATTTGAACTCTTGGCTCTAAATATTTAAGTGTTAATTCTGATCCTGAGAAATTAGCAAAGGTTTCCCTAAATGACTTTTACAATGTATGTCTTCCACAATAGACAAACTGTAGCCATTCTTTACTGACAGTGCTTAACAGGTGAGAATGGCTGGTGAAAATTTTGGATGTTAGCTTGCTCTTATTCCTGCTACTGCTGCTGTGTTGCTATGATTACCTCTGGATAGTAGTTATAAATATGCAGTGTACTTCAGGCAGGTGTATCTATGCAATTGACAGTCTTGCGTTGTTGACTGCAGAACATAAACTTCTAGGAACTGGTCAGGTCAAAGAAGTGAACACACCTCAACAAAAGAGAAAAGATCAACATGTATTGGTGTGGACGGTGCAAGACTTCCTTTCCACAGATGGTTGTGATCTCTTTGGTTTTTGATGATCAAATATAAACTTTAAACACGTCAGGCAATGGTAATTCTTGCAAGAAAGTAGGAAATAGAAATTCTGATCCTGCATTTATTATACACAGGAAGTCCTGCTGGACTGAGTCTACATTAAGTACATAGAGAGTCAAGGCCCCAGAAAAGACCAGTTTATACCATCAGTGGCTTTTTCTGACTGCATACTGTAGTAACTCAGAACTGATCATGTAAGTGTGTAATTGACATCACTAAATGCTACATTTCTAGATCAAGGTTTGAATATCTTTTCCGTGCCTTTATAGTGTGTTGTTTATATACTGCTTTCTTGAACAAGGCCTTTCTTGAACGAGATATAGACCTGGATATTATTTGAATAATTATGGTAGCTAAATAAGCTCGCCTTAGAGCACTGCTGTGTCATTTAACATACTTGTTAATTTCCAAGTAAAATATAATTCTTAATATTTCCATTTATTTTTCCCACAGGCCAGCAAACAAGTTAGAAATATGGGAGGATTTAAAGATAATAAGTAAGTGGAAATGAAAGATTACATCTGCATAATTATTTAGCTTAGATTTAAAATGTCTTTTACACCATTTAAAACAACTTTACACTGGGTTGTTTCAGTAGATATGAAGATAGTGTAACACACATGGCAAACCTCCTCCCTGCCCCTGCACCCCCAAAGGCTTTTCATGAAGGAACTTTTCTTAGCCCCATGGGAAGTTAGAAGCTCAGAGACGAAGGTGAAGAATTTCATTTGCCTTCCTGCTACTCTACTCAGTGAAACTTTGTGAGACCTTTCTGTGCCATTGCAATAAAATGAAACTAGTTTCAGAAATTCTGTGCTGGATGTAGTAGAAATTCAATCAGAAATGTAGGCCAGCCCTTACATGGCCAGCAGTTCCCTTTTTTTGAACCTGTTGGAGAGAACCGCTACAGCAGTGGTCGTGAAACCTTTGCATCATCTTTGTATTTATTGGCTGATGGAAGCAGCGGAAGAGAAGGAAAAAGTAAACTCAGATAACTATGCAGTGAAATACTACTTTTGGTTTTTTCTCCTTTTCATAACACCTTTACAAATCCTACTTTTGATCTGAATCCTTTCTTCCCATCTCTGTATCTATTCATGATGCTTCTTCTCTACACCCTCATTGCCTACTGGCTGGTAGCTGATGCTCATTTTAATTTTCCTCCTTTAGATCTTAGCTGCTTCTGTCTTAGGTAACTTTTTTGACAAGATGCAGTTGGGTCCGAATTGCATGATGAGGGCTAACATAGACTGTGTATTTCCTGGCCTAATGAAGAAAGATGATTTTGACACTAAACATTTTCCTTCTGGAAAAACTTGTATGATTTTTATTTTCTCAACATAACTTGTGTAATGTGCAAAATAATATTAATATAGGACTTTAAATGGGACACTTTAGATGTAGATCCAGCACATTAGACTCATGACCATCTTGGGTATGTGTTGTGAAAACGTGTTATGACAACCAGTGAGAGAAATGTGACTGCATATTTAAAAGTCATCAGCACTTGTGAGTCTTGGAGAGCACTCTCTCCCTTGACTCATCCCCATTTCCCTGACTTTGCAGTTACTCTGTTCTGTCTTTCCAAGGTTTCACACGAAGTATTGTCGCTGTGTACAGCACCTGTATGCTGGTGGTTCTCTTGCGGGTCCAGTTAAACATCATCGGCGGTTACATCTACCTGGATAACGCCGCGCTTGGCAAGAACGGCACAGTAAGGGTCTTGTTTTGTTTCAGAGGTAGCACTTGCACTTCCTTGGAAGGGAAAGGATTATTTGGTGAGATAAAAAGGGCATAGCTTAGGAGTATTGGAATGAAACCAAGGGTGCTTACAAGAGTGGGGTACATGCAAGTATTACTGGCAGTATGATATATTGATGTCCTTTGACAGGATCTAAATTTGGATGATGTGGTGATACTGTTGCTTACCTGAATACCTGCAATATTGAAGAATACCTTTTGTCTGCATTTGTCTTGCTTGAAAAAGGCTTCTTTCTATCTGAACATGAAATTATTTCTTTGCTTTAATTTTTTGTGAAATGGTAATATTGTGTGAATGATCTGTGTGAATATGTAAGCAAAAGTATATGTATTATTAGGTCTTCCTAGTACATACATTAATTCCTCCAGTTAAATTTTTCTGAGATTAAAGAAGAAAAACGTTGTCTTTGAAATTTTGGCTATTTGGTTTAACTCCAAAAGGCCATCTATCTAAATGTCTGTTGGTGGGGGCAAGCAAGGTGGAAGACCTGTATTTTGTTGATGTGGTGTATCACTGCTCAATAAAAATAGATTAATCCCACTGTAAGGAAGTACCTGTTGTAGGGAGTGGGACCTGCAAATTGCTGGATGGCATATCTAAAAATAATGGATACAAGCTGATTAGTTCTTATCTGCCCCCCGTGATAGCTCCTGCTGAGAGTCAAGGAACAGCAGCATGTCAAGGCAGGATGGAGAAAAGCTTTCATTAGGAAGGCCAGAGTTGACTGAGGTCATGCTTCATTTTGTAAAACCTGAAAAAGCTGTTTTAGAAGGGCAAGATGAGTTTGGACTAGAAACATGTTTCCTTTCTGTTAGTTTCTCAATAGAGAAGTGGGTTGACAGGGTCAACTCTGAAGCATTCCATTGGGACAAACTGGAATCCTGTCTTGGTTTCTGGAAGCTTCTTTTCTGTCCGATAAGCTTTTGTTAGGTTTCAGCATAAATAACTAATCCACTAGATTTAATTTCTGGGGTGGTGGAGGGTCTAGTTTCACCTGCAATGCAGGTTTTTAAGAGACTTTCCTGTATATGAATGAAAAGTGAAAGATTTTTCTGAGCCACTGAAGATGAGAGATCTGTATAGGTTTGAAGAAAAGAATGCCAAAGGACTTAGGACAGACCTGGGGGTTGACAGGCAAGAAGAGTCAGTACAGAGTTGAAGAGAGTGGGGGAATGTTTTTGCTGAAGAGTATTACAAAGATTAAGGAAATGATTTTTGAAATTATTTTTGCATTGTTCTCTACTGTTGACATGTTACATAACTGTTGGGTTTTTTTTTTCCTCCACAGACACCACTAGCTCCCCCTGAAGTTCAGCAGCAATATTTATCAAGCATTCAGCACCTTTTAGGAGATGGTATGGTGCTTATTATGAGCTAACTACACTTACAAAATTCTTTTTTTGAGACTTGAACAAATCATTAGAATAATTTTTACTTTCTTCCTTTTAGGACTGACTGAGTTGATAACTATTGTTAAACAAGCTGTGCATAAAGTTTTTGGAAGGTAAGAGCCTGTATTTCTCTGTGGCTAGCTTTTAAGTTTTATTGTGATGACTGTTCCCAAAACAGTTTTATTAGAACTGGGTGGGGAAAGCAGGCACATTGACTTTTTCAAAACGATGCTTTTATTGTAGCAAGCTGTCTGCCAGTGCAAATCCATGTAGCTGATTGGAATCTTGTTACTTGTGAACATGTATGGCAGCCGGTGAGCCTGTGGTACAAGGGACAAAGAGAGTCCACTGGTGGGACAGTCCCTAGTATCAAAGAACCTCCCCAGGTTAGGGTGACAGAAAAGGCTTCCCCAAGATGCTCTGCTTTGGTATGTTAATGTACCCCAGTTCTGCTTCCCTGGTTGGCCCGTTCGCCTCCCTGCCCCTTTGTGCCTTTTGTGTCCCATGCCCTAGAAGGTTCTCCACCCAGGTTTCCCCCATTGGCCCTTGCCCCATCAGCACTCCCTCAGACTTTCCCATTGGCTCCCATTCCCCGGTCCTGCCTGTGTACTGCCCCTGTGCCCTCAGACCGTTGGTCCCTGATGCTCTCCCTGCTCCCGTTTATAAACCTGGACCTTCCCGTGTTCTTTGTCCCTGGAACCCTTCATGAGGGTGGCTGCATTAAACTCCTCCCGTGGAACCCCATACAAAGTCCCTTCCCAGCTCTTTGTCGTCAACCCATTTTCTGGAGCTATCCATGCGTGTGTGAGTGCATGGTGCTCCTGCCAAGCGCTTTGCTAAGGAGGTGCTCTTAGGAAGGTGGCGGCACCTCACTCTCCAGCACCGACAAGCCGCCGGAGATGGCGACAAACATGTTCTTGGTAGAAGGAGAAAGCAGCGTTACTCATTTTGCAATCAGTACTGTAGTCTTTTTCCTTTCCAGTATTTCCCTTAAGCAGACCCTGTCTCTTCTGGAGCTGGAACAGAAACTTAAGGATATCAGGGAAGTAGTGGAACATAAAGATTTGGATCAGATTGCATCGTACTCTCCCTTATGTCATTATCTGATGCCAGATGAAGAAAACCCCTTGGCTAGCCAGGTACTTGATTCAGTTCCTTTCACCTACCTTTTTTCATTCTGTATTTTTATTTGGGTTTTTTTTTGGAGAAGGAAGGGTGCATAACAGTCCTCTAGTGACCATGGCATCTGTGTCTTTAATAAATGGCAAAGCCTCTTCCGTCATAAATCAAGTGTCTTTATCTCTTTAATCTAGGCACAGTTGTATTTTCTTCAGATTTGACAGAAAACAAGTGTCACCCTCAGAATGTCAGCTTTGTGCTCAGAAATGCAGCCCAGTTAATGCCTTTAGCCCATGACAGAAGCTGTGACACAGCACAGCTTAGCTCAGCCCTAAGCTAAATTGTATCACCTGCACTTGAGTACCAGCGAAGTTCACGGAGTGTTGGAGCATCTTGGCTCGTGCACAAGAGAATGGTGTGCTGGAGTCCTTTGATGCTTTGGGCTGAAAAAGGAACAGGAGTCAAGAGAAAAGTGTATCTAATCTCAGCTGTAACATTAATTTCTTAATTTTGTGAAGGTGTTTGTCTCCATCCACACCACAGGCTGGAGAAAACTCATTCTTCAGTTGGTATTACACTGGTATAATGAGGAAACCTGAGCTTCAGCATGTGACTACATGCACTTATTCCTTTAACTTAAGCTGATATGCTGCATTTAATTCAGTATTGAAGGTCAGAATTGGAAAGATGACTTGCTCAAATAGTTTGGTATTCCTGCTAGTATTGGTTTTTAGTTAAAAAAAAAATCCTACAGTGACCATTTAAAACACAAATTATAGAGAATCTGATTTACAACAGTATTTTCTTTTATATATCACTTGTACATCTTGACTTAATTCCGTGATACTCAACTTTTCTATTTCTGCTCTTACAGTTGCTGATGGCACTTACTAAATAATATCTGTCTTTGGTTTCTCTAGGCCTGTGGACTCACAGAAAGAGACATTGCTACAATTAAATTACTGAATGAAACTAGAGATATGCTAGAAAGGTATAGAGAAATATTCAGTATTCACATTAAACTCCTCCTGAAAACTTATTTATGTAAGACAATTACTTGCATATAAAAAGCTGACAACTTTTCATTTGAGAAATGTGGCCATTCTGAATTAAATTTTTTGTATTTATCAGTTGTAGGTTGGGATTTTCAAAATTCATGAGCTCTGAAACTTTTTAAGAAATAATGCTGCCTTAACAAGATACCCAGGATGTCCTTGACAGTCAGACCTATTCTCTCTTCCTCACATGCTCTGTAGTTATGTAGGAACAGAGAAGTACTTCTCTTCTGCTAAAGCAGGGTAAATGGAGAGTAATTTTATTGGATTTACTTGCTTTAATAAAGTGAACACCGGTATTGGCTTATTGGAATTTATTTTTAATGCATGGTTTTGAGGGTGGTTGTATGTGCCCTTTTACCAGAGAGCTGGTAAAAATGAGGCTTTTATAATAAAGGTAGGATATGAGGGAAATGAGACAAGTGTCAAACTATTCTTACCATTTATAAGGTATTGGTATTACCAATGGTAAAGCTATTACCATTGCCAGGGATGGGGGGCACTTTTAGGATCAGTCCCTTCTATGTTATTACTTAATAAGAAATAGAAGTGAGGAATGCTTTAGGTTTATCTGCGTTTTAGTAATCTTAGGGTAGAGTTCAGGTTGTTGAGGGAGCTGGTGTTTAATGAGGTGGCAGTGCTAGTGGCATTTGTCTGGCTCACACATCACCTCTGAGGGGAGGCACACCTGTAGCACTGAATACTTGCAGGGCTTGTTAGTTTAAAAAAAATAAAACCCAGAAATAAAATCTTTTTTTCTATTATTCTTTATTCTCAGTCCAGACTTCAGTACAGTTTTGAGCACATGTTTAAATAGAGGATTCAGTCGACTGCTGGACAATATGGCAGAGTTTTTTAGACCTACTGAAAAGGACCTTTCTCAAAACAGCTCTGTAAATAGGTAAGAGGGAGCCAAAGCACCCATGGAGCTTTAGGTTTCACTGGTGTGCAGATAAAATGCAGTAACATTCAGGATTTTCTACATCCTCCTAGAAGACTGTTTAAAAATAGCTTTTGTTTTCGAGTTAACTGGTTTTAAGCAGTGTGGTGAGGGCATTACAAATCCAAAAGCTGAGTTCAAATCCTTGAAATACTATTTCTCAAATACTAAAATTAAAACCTTGAATGATAACTGGATTTATGTATGTTTATTTTAGTAACTATTGGCTTTCAGATAGTTATGTTTTAATTTAAATATATACTATTTACATCACTTAAAATACCCCGAAGTCTAGTTTGGCTATCTGTCTAAGCCTGGTTTAGTTTGAAATAGCGTGAAATTGTAGACTGGCACTTCTATGACCTGTCTACTTATACACACATGTGAAGACTGGCTAAACCATAATTCTCTTGCATGAGAAGCAAGTGTGAAACAGTGCAATAGGAACATGAACTGGAATTTGAATTGGTACTTCCCTATATAAAAGGAAAGGTTTGATATGGAGAAAAAACCCTTCATCCATAAATTTTAGTTTGCAGTCTTACAATTCTTCCTTTTTAAGTGGTAATTACTTAGAATTCTATAATCACAGTTTAGTGGCTTCATCTATGTCAGAGCAAGTCAATATTTTTTGTTCTTTCCTAGTCTTTCCAGTGTCAGTCTTCCTTTAGCCAAGATAATTCCCATAATAAATGGACAGATCCATTCAGTATGCAGTGAAACACCCAGTCACTTTGTTCAGGTAAGAATCTGCCTTATTTACAATATCCCAAGTAAAATCTTGAAATTAAGGTTGTATATTTCTTTTTAATAATTCTGTTTCATTTCAGTGGCTTTACAAAAAATTGAAAACAATTGCCATAACAAACTTTTTGTCAATTTGTATCTTCCAAAAATACACTGTTTTTCTAGAACTTCTTCCTTCTGCTGAACTGTGCAGAAGCACAAACTTCTTGTCTTGTCTTAGTTTTACTTGCAGGTCTGCTCATAAACCTTTCTAAAGTAAGAAATTCGTGTTGTGCCTGTGGGAGTACCAGGTGTTTTTCTTAGGAATTCTGTACTACAGCACAGGCAGGATAGGGGGGAATGCGTTTAATTAAGGAAGTTTATTTTTTACATTTCTTCCAGGACCTGTTGATGATGGAACAAGTGAAAGATTTTGCTGCTAATGTTTATGAAGCTTTTAGTACCCCTCAGCAACTAGAGAAATGACCTGCACATTTTTACAAATAGGTGGTGTATATATAACAAATCCCTGGCGACTACTGATTTTATAATGGTGTAGGAGTGGCAGACCAGAAGAGCACTCTGAGGAAAGTGGGAGTGAGCACATATTTTCTTCTAACAGAATTATGTTTCATCCATTAAAAATTTGTTGAAAGAAACATTGTAAGTGAACACTTTTCTATTAAAAAAGTGGTTAAACTCTTCTGTAATTCACTGGGTTGTTTTTATTGCATCTAAAAGGCATCTGGTGGCAGTATTACAGCAAGTTACTAAAAAACCCATTCGTTTGCCTGGGGTGTGTAAGTTTTGGGAAGAACTAATGACAGTGATCTAAGAATAGCACAGAGCAGCAGAATGAAGTAATGTTTTTTTCCTCTTCTTCCTCCAGATTTTTCTTTCTATAAAGTAAATCTTTTTCCCCTTAACTTTACAAATCTTGTTCCAAAGTCTTTCATTCTTCAGAAAGCCTTTGCCAATGGATGCATGTTCTTCTTGAACGAGCTGGGGGTCTGCTCTCTCTGTTACTTAATGCTAAAGGAATGTGGTTTTTCAGATGTTCTCTTGTTTATGCTGTTCAAACAGCTACACTGTACACATTACCTTGTAAATATTTTATCTTAATTTGTATTAATTTTGAGCCCAAGTGTCTGTATTGTAATAAAATATTTTAATGTATAATTTGTATGTGTATTAACATTACAGGAAGGAAAAAGAATAACCTGACCTGGCCCATCACTCAAAATCCTGACAGTTGAAAGAATAGATTTAACTTACAGACTACTAATGTTGCACTCATGAACATTACTCAGGGAAAATAAACTTTCAATCTCTACACTGAAACAGAAACAATTCATGCTTTTTGTTGTCCTTTATCTCCTCTTCTTTGCAAGCTTCACCTTGTGTGTGTATCCCTACAAATCATGACACATGATGAGTTTGGAAATTTTTCAAGTTGGATGCAGTCTACCCTCTGCTTAAAATGTTGTCTCTTTGCCAAAGCTGAAGATCCCTAGCAACTCCTGATTATTTGTCTTTTTTCAAGAGTTAGTCACTGAAGTATATGTTTTGTTTAATAGTCCACAGAAAGCACCCTGTTAACTGTGTAAAAACAAAGGCTGTAAAAGAAGAGGCAAGTTTTACCCATGTAAAAGTATACAAAATATAAAAACCCAACCCTCTCCCAGTTTACCTGTGTTTCAATAATGGATAGAATTACTCAAGAATAAGAACTTGCAAAAGTAATCACTTCCTTGATGAGAAATGATGATGTGCATATGCATTGCCTGCATGCATTTATGATGAATTCCTAATCCTTACAGGCCTGTTCTTTCAGATGTTACCCTACATAGCTGAAACTGCCAGCTAGCACTAGTTAAACACACCTGAAAAAAGTATATTCTTTTCTCTAAAACTGTCAGTTTTTACTGTGCAGTTTTATGGAAGTTAAATTTCTTGCATTAAAGACGGGGTACAATTGACTTACATGCATTTGAACACCAGTTTGAGCTTTGTTCTTTCTTTTGTCTCTAAAAATTTAGTGCCTGTTTTTCCCCCACCTTATTCTTCACATAACTTGGCCAGAAACTGACTAAACCAAGTGTAGAGGTCAAGGGAGATGCTCAATTTTTCACACAAGTTCAGAGAAACAAACTGTATGCAGAGGATCAATTATTTAGTGCTAGACTTTGTGAGGTTTGTTCCATTCCATCCATTAATAACAGCCCACCTCTCACAGAAAAAGTGAATTTATTGGTGTTTCTCAGTCAAACAAGTAAGTTTAAAACCAGGGATAAGAAAGAGCAAAACATCGGCATCCCCTGCTAGCCAGGGCTCCAGCAGAGTGTGGATCAGTTTACATCAGTCAGTTGTAAGGTCCAGCCCCACTGACATGGCAATTGCTGAGGAGTTAATTGAGGTAGAGCAATAATCATTCCCTTTTCTCCTAGGGCAACCCACTTCAGCAGTTCCTTGTACCCAGCCAGCTTCACCTAAAATAGAAACATACACTGGAGTTAGAACAGCACCTTTTCTAAGTACATATCATTGCAATATTGACAAAATAAATATTGATCTATAGCTACCTTACTAACCAAGTATCCTTAAATGCTACTTACCAGCCAAATGAGTGATAATTATTAAAGGTAATGGGAAAACATTTGCAAGTAGATATGCAAGTAAAAAAGCTACTCATGTTGGGTCTTGAGAAGTACTTAGGGCTGTAGAAGGTACATAAACACCTTTTGGAAGTATTTGGGGTGGGATTTAGGTCTAAGCAGGGATCGAGGTGCCACATTACAGAGCTTTGCATCCCCTATTTCCAAAATGCCTGCTTCCCATGGTGGAACTTGTAGTCTTGAAAGAGCATCACTCTTACAGAGTGCAGCCACGTATCTAAGAGAAGGCTGATCTGAAGGACTAAAAACCACAAATAGGTTTATGGTGACACTGACACCAGCTGGTGACCTGCTGGAGCAGCTGCAGACCAGTCTCTGCTGCTGAGGAACAGTACTCTCTAGTGCACATAGAGTCTAGCTGCCCCCCCAAAATTCAAGAGGCATCTCCATCACTTCTGAAATTACTCTCTCTCCCTTTTCATGGAGCTGTCTTGGCACCAGTCAGACAACTTTCATATGGAACTACACCAGAAGGGGCAGTCCAGAAACACCCCTAATGCATTTCAGCAGATAATGGACATGTAATGCATGAGAGCAGAGCAGAGCTAAGCCAAAGTGAATCTCCCCCTCAAATGCACACAGTTGATACCAACTTCTGCTTCCTTTGGGCTACTTGCTGCTTTCCAACGTAGGTGTGGCATCACTGTCCTCAACTTCTGACCTCCACTTGGTATAAGATGCACATCTAGGGTCACACTGACTCACTCTTCAGCCTCCCTGGGCAACAAAAACCCTGCGGACGTTCCCTTCCTGCAAGGCTTTGACTTCAAACAACTGCACAACTACAGCAACTCCAGTATCACCAAAGTCATGAGGACAGCTACTTCTAAAGAAAAGTCATGCTGAGTTAGAAGTCTACACAGGAAACAGGAGGGGTGGCACAGTTTTCTTCTCTGCTCCTTGGCCTCTGTGATTCTTAGTTTGCAAGCTAAAGCCATATCCCAGCAACATCTCAGTCTAATTGTGTTTGTTAGAGAAGAAACATCCCCCTGGGAGGCCTATGACAAGGAGGTCCCAGAAGGAAAACAAACATTTTGCTGGGTCTCTTCCAAAGTACTCTGTCCTAAGAGCTAAGCATTCCCAAAGATGCCAGAAACTTAAATAAACACGATGGAACGTGATACATCCTAGGAGGGGAGGGGTGTGTGTGTGTGCACTGTCTTTTACCTGTGTTTCTCCAAGCTTAGCCCGTGGCTCACCAAGTTCCAGAGTCCCAGAGCCTGGCCAGTTAAGGAAGATGGCGTTGACTTTCCCTTCTTTAGGGCTGAAAGTGTACCTGGTTGGAAATGGGGAACAAAAAGGCATGTCAGTTTTCCCCTGTAAATTTCTGGAAGTGATATACAAGAGTGCTTTCAAGACTGGAAAAACAGATTAGAAAAGTCAAGATTAATTGCATTTTCACACACAACCATCTTGTCAGATGAATTATGCCCTTTAATAATGTACTGTTCCTTGAAAATTTGTTCCAACAAACTAGAGGTAATGAAGACTATTAAAGAATTGACTACAGATGTTTACCTCTGAATTAACTTTAGCACACATGTAACAACTCAGCCATATAGGAAAGATACTTGCAGGATGTGGAATCACTAACAGATAATTGTAGGTTATATTCAGAAAAACATGGTAATTCCCATCTATACACCAACATGCAAACTAAAATAATTTAATAATAGTATGAGTGACAGAGTTTCCACCTTGCACAGCTAGTTTTTAAAAATACTATTTTCATCATTATGCCATTGGAAATCTTGTGGCATACCCCTGAAATATTCCTCCCTCCTTCCTTCATTTAGTTAGAATTTTTTATTGCTCTTGAAAATGATTTTACTAAACAGTCAACAGTTCAGCATCTCCAGGCTAAAGCCAGATGGCCAAATCTTACTGGGAATGGGAGTAAAAACACCCACTGAGACAAGAGGGTCCAGGCCAAAACCCTGATGGATCATTAAGATGTTAGAGAAGCTACAAGTAACGGGACAGAGGGGAGGCCAGAGACTGGCTATGTTTAGTGACCAAGTAATTGCTGTTACCTTCCCACTTCCTTTCTAAACATCAAGTGACATCGAGTATTCCTTTGTTTAGATAAACACTTCATAGCAATCTTGTATTTCCAGATTTTTTTTTTTTTTCATTTCTGTTGCCCACTGGAAGGAAACAGATTTACCTAACAGATTAGCCTACACCAAGAAGCAAAAGATCACTAAGAAATGCTTGCAGCTTTGCTTTCAGCCTCAGCATCATCCCAGAACTACAGTCTCTACCTACAGCTTAATCCACCCTTTTAGATGCAGTTACTGACACTAACAAAGGTGTTAATGCCTTCACCATATACCAACCATGACAGTGATTTCCGTAGCATCAAGTCATTAGGGATTTCAAAGCTTCACGTAACATTGGTGCTGCTTTCCAGAGCCTGCATTTTGGTTCAGCAGCCTTACCAGACTCCTGGTGTGACCGTGTCATTCTGTGCTCTCCACGGTTTCGTTCCATAGATGGCCTCTCCGTTGACCTTCAGCCAGGCACCCACCTGCCTCAGGCGCTCCTCAAACACAACAGCGATGCGACCATCGTGAGTGGGCCCGATATTCATCAGGAGATTTCCTCCACAAGACACTGTTTCTGCAAGTTGCTGAAATGTTTTCAAACACACAGAGCATATGGTTCTGAGTAATGAAATCACATATTTGAAGTACTTTCTAAAGTCTGCTGTACTGCTTCAGAATGATGAACCAAATGAGTTATGTTTCTGCTGCACACTGAGACTTTGGGGTTCATCCCAACAGTTAATACAAAATTTAAGCTCCCATGAAACAAAGCTCTGCTGTCAATTTTTACATCAGAAAACAGCCCCAAATACCTTCTTGCACCAATATATCTACCTGAATCTACCTTACAATCAGATCATACAACTCTTTATCATTTCAACTTCTGCAAGAATGTCATGAGGGTTTTACCAATAGGACAGATGATTTCCCTGCACCAGAGTAGAATAAGGCTAACAGTTGCTACTTCATCTTTATTCAATCTTAGAAAAGCAACTTCCTCCTTCCTCCTGTTTGATGCTTTTCCTATTTTACAGGAACATCTGTAAAACACAAGGAAGCCTCCTACAAAGTCTATAAAATTTGTGTTCATATCCACACTGCCCTCCAGAGATCATGGACTGAGATGCTAAGTCTGAGAGACAGCTGGAGACAAGCTGCTGAATTAATTCAAACTTTCTGCCTCTGAAAAGAGGTTACTTCAACTTGAAATTGTCTTTTGCAAGGACAGCACTAGAAACAGATTTGACTTAAGCAACAGTAACAATCTTTCCCTTATTAGCTGAATTTTGCAATTAAATGAATTATTCTGAAAGACTGATCAGTCTTACTTGCATTCAGGTTTCCTAAGCTTCAAATCTCTTTTTAATACCTTAGACTAGTAAGGGAATCAATGTTCTAACGACGCCAGCTGTCTGCTTCTGGTAATGTTTACCTGTATGTCTAAGGAAAGTGCCTCACTACAAAGTAAAACTACTGCTGAGTCATAAAGTGTTTCTATCTGTAAAGGGGAAAAGATGTAGACTTTAATCAGGAGTTCCTAAACAGGAGCCCTGAAACTGCAACTGTTTGCTTCTCATCAGCTTGCATATGCAGTTACCAGAGAAACTTAGTAGAAAAGGTAATGATGAGATGTCCAGATCAGTCCTTGGCCAGTTATTCACAGGGGAATGGCTTCTAAGAAACTGACTGAATTTTTACTAGAAATTCATTTTGTAGAAACGATTAAGAGAAAAGTTAAGAGTTACATGGACATTCCATACCACCAGCGTTAGGCTGGAAATTGACAAAATTATTTATTATTTCACAGATTCACTGTTGAACTAAAATAATATTATTTATAAAAACAGATACATAATTGACCAGCACAATATAATAATCAGGAGAGAGAAATGGGGAGTGGCAGCAGCTGCTGTGCCTCACGGTACCTTCACCAAGTCCTCGATGGCGAGGTAGTCGCCAAGCCGCGCGTCCCTGCGGTACCCCCAGGAGCTGCGGTCGATGGTCATGCAGTTCTCCCACTTGTGGGGCAGGAGGTGCCCGGGGTTGTAGCGGTCACTGCACGTGTAGAAGCCACCATGGGTGCAGATGCTGCCAACTCCCCAGCGGTCATTGGTCACTACTGTATCCCGGACTGGGCTGGGAAAAGAGGAGTTTTATTGCTTATTCTATAAAAGGCAGTCACAGCCAGCATAACCCTTTCCCGCACACACCCCTCCCAGGAACTAACATTTTGGATGACTTCTGTACTATTAATTTATTACAATAAGATTAAGTGCAATGTCAGGAATTCTATTCTCATCCTTTGCTAATAAAAGGTCCAGATCGGCATTTCTTAGGGAAATAAGCTCCAGACTTTTACAGGAGCTCTGCCAGAAATCACTCTGCACTTCATATCCACTGCCAGATGTTCAGTCTGCGATGACAACAATGTACCCATACTCTCAAATTGTCCTGCTATCCTGTGTTTCTGTGCAACAGCAAATACTTATGGAAGACTATGATTAAACAGAATAGCCAATACCATCTTAACTGATTAATTTGCAAATGTGTTTAAAAACTACAAAACAGTCTTTTTCTAAAGCTAGCTTTGATAATTCTAGGAAAGATCTTGATTCTGTATTTTAGGAGAATTATTATTTTGTTAAGTCCTCTTAACTAGAAGTAACAGGTTCCACAAAACCAACAGAAAATGAAACTGGACACAGAGCAGAATTTTAGATAAGGAGCTAAACCAGCATCATTATGTACCTGTCATTATACAGCCAAGCCAAGAAACCAGTGCTGTTCCAGTAAGTATCTGGAGCATTTCCATCCCCATCAGACCAAATTATTTCTGGCTGGTACTTGGTCACAATTTCATAGAGTTCTGGTAATGATTTGCTGGTTGGAAACTTTCTTGTCTTAAAGGCATTGGTGGCATCCTCAAGGAAGAGACGATTAAACCATTCAAACAGGGAATGGTATAACCCAAAATGCAAGTCAGTCCTGTTTCTAACAGATGTTGCTAGCTCAGCAACAAGATCTCGCTTTGGTCCCACATCAACAGCATTCCAGTTCCAAGAATATTTGGACCCCCACAAAGTAAAGCCTAAAACCAGAAAAATCAGAGGATAAGAAAGAGAAGAAGAAGAGAGGAAGTTACACTTCTTCTTTCTGGAAAATGGTTGAAAGTGTTGCAAAAAATAAAATGATAAAAATGATATATGTAATAATATTGTTGTCATGGTATAAAGTGTACCTATAACCTGTTTATGCACAATGATAGTAGTTTTAAGATCAGAATACCATGTATTTTTTAATACATACACATATATATTTATATTTTCAATTTCTGTAAAGCTTAGGATAATTATTCCTTCTCTTTAATTATTCAGTCTATTCGTATGTCCCAATTAAATTAACTGGATGACTTTTAAAGCCCCTTCCGACACAAGGCATTCTATAACTCTATGACTCTATGAAATTAACCAAAAATACAGCAGCTTTTGAGGCATCTACATCAAACGTGAACTGTATATACACGATCAGCAGCTGGAAGATAAAATTGTTTCTCAGCTGCAGAAAGCCCAAGCTATCATTTGCATTCAAAGACTGTTCTCTTCTCTTCTGTTTCCATCTTATGCAAATGTTCACTTTTTGTTTGCCTTCATATTTATAACAGCTCAGTCAACTACTCCATACATGTATAAGCAGAGGGCAAAAACTCCTGAAACAGCTTTTGAAATATCAGCATTAAATATCAGGAGGGATTTGACCTTTCAGATATCCACCAGTCCAGCACAAGCACTTCCAAATACTACTGCACTGCAGCCTCAGACCACTGCCAGAGGAGCTCCACTCTCACTCTCAAACTGCTTTATACTCACTGTCTAATAAATCTTGCGACATTTTTGTGAACTGGATACATGGAATTGTATTGACACACAAACAACCTAAAAATTCATGCAGAAGGCTATTGGACAGAATCCTGGTTCTTTGGAAGTCACTGGTAATTTCACCACAGGCATCATCAAGATTTATGTGTGTCAGAGCTGAGATTAAAATTGACACATCACAAATTGCCAGCCTTGAACCCACATCTCACAAAGACCAACAACATTCATTAGATGTATTCTAGTATATCTTAATATTTTATACTTTCTTTGCTACTGTATTTCCTTCCAGAAGCTTTCTTTTTCTTTATGTTTCTCTGCAAAGCATCTTCCAATTACAGTGCTAAAAAACCACAATTGTGCCTGTAAAGCTACAGATCTGGTTCAAGGTTTTGGCTTCTGTGCACTACATCAGGAAGAGCTATACCTTCCTAAATCTGAAGCTGACTCCTAGAACATGCTCCTAAATTCCTTGGAGAAACCAATGGCGTTTGTTAACTGCCTGCAAACAGCAGCTCTCCAAATGTTAAACAGCGCAGAATTCACTTTTATGGTTCCTTCAGCAATAAATCGCACAGAAACAAAAAATAAACTATGGCCACTGCAGGAAGCTCAGCTGCCACCACCACTTCAGGCTGTCCTCCCTACAGCAAGACAACAGCAGCACAATCTATTGCTCCTCCTATGCAACTCCATGGCCACAGCTTTGTGTAAGAGTCAGGAAAACACCTGCACATTTCTTGGGTAGTTTTTGTTTCCTCTCTGGCTGTGGTGGGCCAGGTATGCCTCTCTGGCTTTCTCTATGTCTCTAAGAAGGCAGGAAAGTCACCTGCTTTTTTCATCTATTGACAGAAATGCAACAATTACAAACATTCACAAAGCTTCCACTTACCCTCATGATGTTTTGAGGTTAAGACAACATATTTTGCACCTGAAGCCTTCAGAATATCTGCCCACTGGTTGGGATCAAAGAACTCTGCTGTAAACAGAGGACCAAAATCTTCATAACTGAAGCCAGGTGGGTAATTTGCTTCCATAAATTTCACATAGGGCTCTCTCTTTTCCTTCTGCCAGTACCACCTATAAAAAACAGAACAAAACATGTCTGCTGATGTATTTTTAGACAAAGAAAAGAGAATTGAAATTATCAGCTCCTATTTAACACTGAGAGGTAGAGGCTTTGGAGGTACATGACACTGGCAATAAGACAAAATTGCTCCAGAAGAGTACTGATTATCAAAGATTTCCTCTTCTCTATCCTGTTTGTCCATGCTCTACATCTTTGAATCACTACACTTTGGAAAGGTCCCAGAATGTCATCTGAACCAATGAAAAAAGCAGCTACAGTTCGAGAATGAAAAAATGACAGTCTTGGTCAATACCCAGATCTCAGAACTGTACTAGAGAGCACATACAGTCTGGGTAAGCAGCTCAGGTGGCATGAGAAATGCTTTTTTCCTGGACTTGCATGACTCACCTCCTCAAGTCTCACACCTCAGCCATCAGGCATCTCTGCTCTGCCCCCCACTTTGCAATCCCTGCCACCCACAAACATGGGGACCATCAGCTTTACCTCTCTGACAGTCCCGAGTCCTCTACACAACTGCAGCTGAGTGACCCAAAGTCCACAGCCCTGGGGCCAGAGAGAGCTGTGACCAGGTCACTGCAGCCTCTGCACACCTGAGGCTCCAAAGCAAAGGCACCCTGCTAGAAGAAGGCATGTCCTCCAACAAAAACCAGCCCCTGCAAGAACGTCACACACTTACAAATGCATCTCTGCCACCTTCTTATGAATGAAACCGAGCAGTAAAAATCCTCTTGTCAAATTTAGACATATATGAAAATAGACTGAAATGAGTTTCTCTCTCTTGTCCAGAGCTGGACTCTGACCTCAGCTCTCTAAGACCATAGTGTGAACATTGTTGTAACCTTCCCAAAACCACTTCAGCATAAACCAACACAATCTCTGGCAGCCAACAGGGAAAAAAACCTTAAAAGAAAGAGGCTGAGACACCTTTCCTCATTGAAAGGACCAGGGGCAGAGGAAATAATAACAACAAAGAAAAGCAAACATTTTTTTTTAAATAAAAACAAACAAAAAACCCACTCTGATTTCAAAGTATGTAATTTCTTAAACTAAAAAGTAACAACCTTAATTCTGTCTCTTTGTCACATGGTTTGCTAACACGAACACTTCCATGCTGCCATGAATAGAGTCTAGAAACATCCTTATCAAGGCTGTGCAGCTCTAAGGGAAGGAGGACAGGATGGGTGATAATAGTTTATGACCTTCCATTTGAAGCTGCTAATACAGGACCTCAGTCATCTGACTGCATATGCTGTCAGAAGGCCCTGAAGCAGCTCTATACCCACACCTGCCTAAGGATGGGAGACTGCAGGAACATAAAAAGCAGAGTTTTGGGGTCAGAAACCAAATGCTCGATCCTGAATCTGTGCACTACTACCAGAGTTCAGCACTCTGAGTGAAGCTTGAACCCAAACCTAGTTCTGTCCCACCCCTCCAAAAGTAATTTATTAGTAAATGTAGTCTGCATTAAAAACCTGCTGAAACCCTTGAACTGAATAATGAAAAGAACAGGTAAAATATTGTCAGAAAACATTGATTAGGTACATGCTGGCTTGTTTTGCAAATACTGTAATTAAGGTTCACCATAGCTCTGCCACAAACCTGCCCTTATCTTCCTATTGTAAATAATGATGTGTCTCACTTGAAGTCTCACAGGAAGTACTTGGTAGAGCATGGAAAGATCACAGCAAAAATATGCTTACAGCCAAAGGGCCTGAACCAATGAACACTCACAAAACGAAGGTTTCATTGAGCCTCTGAACTAAAATTATTTGAAAGATCAGAGCTATAGGTTCTCTTAAGAGCAAAGCACTCTTGAATAATAGCAGTAATGGTAACAAAAGAGAAGAAAACCATCAGCAGCACAGCATGTGCACAAGAAAACAGCAAGGCTGCTTGCCAAGTAAGGGTAGTGATGGGCTCCTGCGCTCCCCACAGTGCTCCAGCAGCTGTACAAGGCTGCTCCAGAGGCCGGGCGATCCCAAACACCTGTTCCCACAAGGGAGAACCCCTTCACCCATTCATTCATGGTGGTCCTGGAGGGGTCTCTTTCGGCCACTCCACCAACCACCTCTCTCACCAACACCGGTGTGCTGCAAAGCACTTCTCTCAGCTCTACCAGCTCTCTGTTTAATTTAGTCACTTCAGCCAAGGTATTCAGGGGTTTTAGGGCTGGGCAGACAGGCGCTCAGACACACCAGAAGCACTTTAAACTCCACTTCCTCCGCAAACGGCGCCATGGAGTCCATGGCCTCGGGTGGACACAGAGCTCTTCCCACACACCTGAGCTCCATGGTGAGCCGGCAGAGGGGCTCCAACCCACACCACCGCTGTACGGGGAGACACCACACCATCCCCGCCTGCCCTGAGCGCTGCTCTCCAAGCAGAGCCCTCGGGCCGCAGCCGTTCCGGTGCGACCAGAACGCTCCGGCTGCAGCTCACCAGAACCACTCGCTGCCGAAGCTGGGCACCGAGAACACGCCCCAGTGGATGAAGATGCCGAACTTCGCCTCGTCAAACCAGGCGGGCAGCGGCCGGGCGTCCAGCGAGCCCCAGGTGGGCTCGTAGCGGGGCCGCGCCAGCAGCAGCCCGGGCAGCCCCAGCAGCAGCAGCAGCGCCGGCGCGGCGCGGCCGCCCGGGCCCGACATGGCGGCGGCGGGGCCGGGGAAGGAGGCGGCTCCGCGCGGCGGGGCTTGCGGCGCTGCTCGGCCGGGCCGGGCCGGGCCGGGCTGGGGAAGGGAAGGGGCACGGGTGGGCCGAGCTCGGACTGTCCCCGCCCCGCCGAGCCCGCCGGCCGAACGCGGGTGCCGGGCTCCAGCTCTGCCCCTGGCGGCTCCCAGCCGCCACCGCCGCTCCTGCGCGCCGCCTCCGCCCCGCCCGCCGCCGGGGGGCTCGTCCCCATCAGTGCCGCTCTATCTGGCTGCTCGACCACAAATTGCCTCCTGGATTTTAAGGATTTTAAGAAAATGAAGTAACTGGCTGATGCCTCGGCCGACATCCCACCGTGCTCCTACCCTGGACGCCCCGTCAGCCTCGCCCGGGAGCGGCCTGACGGTGTCTGCTGGATCTACAGCGGGGCCCCGGTCTGAGCCTTGGATCTGCATCCTCTCCGCCTGCTTACGACCACAGGCTCAGCTTCCCTCCCCTTCCCAAGAAGGACAGGATGTAACATCTCTCTGCAGCTCCTTCCAGCCGACTTGAACGTGGAGGTTTCCCAGGTAGAGAGGTGCCCCAAAGCCTGTCAAGGAAACATTTCTTTGATCATTAGAATGGCCTGTGCTGGAGCTGCCTCAGTTCCGTAGAAGACACTTGACGTTTGTGCTGCGGATCACGGGTGGCAGGCACACACTTTAACAGATACATCTTCCAGCAACTTGTTGCCCGAGCTGGTTCTTCTCCAGTCTTTCCTGACGCCAGAATTCTGTATTTTTATTTCAGCCCCCAGCTGCCATGGGACAGTCTTTCCGAAATAATTTGGTTTAGTCAGCAGATACTAACTTTCCATAATCATCACCACAAATGGAAGTTTCTTTGGCAATCTCATCAGAACAGTTGAAAATGAATGAGCAGGCAACTGAACTAATCTCTCTCCAACTGCGAAGGATGTTCTATGGAAACAGAGCTTCAGTTTCCAGAGCCATTAAGCACAGCTGTTACATCTAATTTAAAAAGTATTTCAAGGGCTGTGAAAACAAGATGTACATCATTTTGTAATATTTTCATTTATATACATTGGTTAATATAATAAGTTACAGTCAGATAAAAAACATTGTGATTATCATATTATTCTTTCTGACTGACTGTTCACATTACTCTGATTTACCAAAGCACTTTGATATTACAACAGGAGCCTCTTCATATCTCTTTTACATTCACTGTTGACCTACTTTATGTCTTCTTTTGCCTTCACCTCTTTAGAAGTCACTTTGCTTCTCAAAAGGAATCTTTAGATGCCTTTGACCTTTTGCTATGGTATCCTTTCTAGTTTATCTTTTGATTTCTTCATGTTCTCCTTTTCGATCACACTAAAGGATTGCAGACACTGAGCCGCTCCATAATGTGGGAATTTTGAAGCATACATTTTGTACAGCACGACAAAGTTACAATTGCTCTGTGGCTCAAAATGTTTGGAAGGAAAAATGATTTTAAAAAAGCTCAGGGTCTGACCCAAAGCTTGCTGACCTGCCATAAACTTTGGTGAGGTTTGAAGCAGGGACTGTGTATTTCAATAATGAACTTGATCACATCTCTTAAAAAAGAAAGAAAAGTGGCAAACATTTCAGTAAATAGCAGTGATGAGTACACTTCTGATTAAGGCATAAATAGGTCCAGAAAATGTCACTAGCCCACACACGCCCAGCTACTGAAGTCTGTGGTGGGGAAAAAGGTCCTTGGTGTACAATCACATTTGTAATGATGCAAGCTGCAAAGGGTAAATAATAAAAATAGCACATTGTCAGCTTTTGTGACTAGCACAGGACTGGTGTGTGCAGCTGCAAAAGCTCTCTAAGCATGGGTACAGTGTGCTGTCTGTGTGACCATGGAGCCTCTGGGCCCCGTGAGAGGGACTGTAAGCAAGGAGCTCACGGCCGTGCCCTTGCGAGGAGAAGCCCCTGCCTCTCCCCCTCACAGCACAGTCCCACTGGGAAAGCTCTGCGGCTAGAGAAGGAGCAGGCTGGTCTGTCAGCAGAGGGAAGAAGGAGAGGAAATAATGAAGGCAATTCCCTGGGACAAGCTAGGCAAAAAAGGCCTTTTGACCTGACTAATGGCTGACATGTACTGGATCAATTGCTTGGACAAATGCAGAGGGTGACTGCTGGGAAGATCACAAAACCTCGGTGCCTGGGGAGTGCACGGGGCTCGGCATTGAGACGAAGGCACTTGCCTGTTTTTGGAAGCAGAAACCAGAAACTGAATTTTGCATGGACAAATTTCAGACTTGACAGATTTTGATTCAGACCTGGAGAACCATAGTTGTTCAAATGCAGCCTGAATGCAACTTTCACGTTGGATAGCTAGATAATGCAACTATGGATGCATTAAAAATATAAGGTGCAGTCTTTTCTGGTTTTGTCATTGTGGCTGCACGGCAGTGAGGATTTTATTCAAGGTAGAATGTAGTATGACTTGCCTGAAAGAAGCAGTGTAAACATTAAATTTCCTCTTAAAAATGCATCTTGCTGTGAAAGGGTTTCTGTAAAATACCAGGAAATGAAACCATGCAGGTTGATTTTGCTTCTGCCTAGGTCTGCGTGACTGATCTGAAAGGAAGGAGAGTACCTTCCTGCCAAAGTTAGCTAAGTCTCTTACATGCAACCCAATCCTTAAGAAAGATGGGGAGGGAGGTGATGGGGGGGACATTTGACTCGTCTCCCTCGCGGCTCTTCTCGCAGGGATGCGATGCCTTGTGCAACCTTCCGGCTTTGCGGGGGAGAGGGCACCCTGTTACACAAAACAGAAGTGGTGGTGTGGGTTGCTCGGCTCTTTTTAACTGATTCTCTTTTCTTTTTTTTCTTTTTTCCCCGAGAGATCGCAATGGCGGGAGCATGAAGACACCCCGGGGGATGGCTGCATCCTCGCACCCAACCCCCCATTTTGCTTCGCTCCTGTGCAAATACAAAATTTATGCTCCCAGAAACCCAAAATCGCCGCCGGCGTCCCGGCGGGGCGGTCGGAAGAGAAGGGCGGCTTTTCCTCCGCAAACTTTCCCTGTCCCCTCCCTCGCCGCTTCTCTCCCTCCTCTTCTCTCCTCCCTGCCCTTCTCGGCTCCCCGTCGACGATGGCTGAGAGGCCAGGGAGCAGCGGGACAGCATCGCTGCCCGTCTGGTCCTTGCCCGGTCCCCGCGGCCGCTCCCAAAGCGACATCTCCTCCTTCTCCTCCTCCCGGAGGACCTGCCTGCTGCGGTCCAACGTGGGCGGCTCAGGTAAGGGGGAGGGAGGGAAGGGTCCTTGTGTCGGAGACCTCGGAGCCGAGCTGAATTTGGGAATTCGGGAAAAGACATCCTCCTTGACACCCTGCCCTGCTCTCCCAGACGTGGGACTTGTCTTTTCTCGGTGACCAGTAGTGTGAATTTCTGGGGTACGTGGTGCTTGATCTACTCCTTGATAAGATGTTTGGAGAGTTGCAGGCTTTTTATACCTGTGTTCACATATTTAAATTAATCCTGGTAACATTGTGGCTACGCACCCATTTGGCAAAGCATCTCTGGCTGCAAGGGCAAAAAAGTCCCAGGACGTCAAAACTCCTCATCTTGCTACTTCACACATTACACTTCAACTGCATATCAGAATTTTACCTCATGCCCTTATATCTGCTTCGGGATTTTAATAGGTGAGAAAAACCGATGTGCAAGTCAGAATCCCACCAACTTTCTTCAGGAAGCAATCCCTGCAAGTGCACACAGGATGATTTAGGGGTGGAAGCTGGCCCTTTGGGACAGAGTAGGCTTCCTAAAGAATTTAGAGAAGATTTGCTGTGTAAAAGGAGAGGAAGTGAGGGTCCTAGTTTACTGTGCAGCTACTTGAAAGTGGCCAAAGTTTTACTCAGTCTGTTTCCTGAGGCAGGGCACAAAGGAAAATGAAATTCTGGTCTCCGCAGGGCTGAGCACATTTTGACAATGTGTGCTTGCCCAGTTGCAAATCAGTCCTGCTCTATTGACTAGAAGTCTGTAGGCACATACACCCTGGTGATGCCGGTATTTTGGGTGCACTCACACACTACTGCAGAGGTACCCATGAACCACCGTCAGGGAAGCTCCAGAGTGCACTGAGGGACCTCCTCTGCTGCAGCACAAGACAGTGCAGTGCATGGTTGGGTCTGCAATGGACCACAATGTTCTCTTATGTTTGGTCCTCAGGGAATCTTAAGATGAAGCAGAACATTTGCTTGGGGAAGATCAAGTATACAGCTACGCCTGCCTGATGAGGGGAGAGGGAATGAAAACTTGCTTAGTCACACAGGAGCAAGTAGATTCAGCTTATGGGGCCAGAGGCTGCTAGCAAAAACAACTCCATGCCATTTTCTGTATAATTTTCTGCTCTACTTTTTTTCTGTGACTACTTAAAAGTTATGGTGAAGGTCATTTGGGACAGGGAGGACGGGGGAGGTTCTAGTGCTTCAGAAAGGACTACTTTTAGGGGTAAAGTGTATTTCAGCACTGCCTGGAGAGTGGTGCATGAACAATGCCCTATGACTGGATGTGTACACCCCTGGATCCAGAGGGATCCCTGCAGAGGGATCATCACAGAGGCTGACAAGATTGAGACCATATCAATGTAGACTATGTTGGTTGGTGGCTTAAGTACAAAAACTACTGACAATGAGCTGGGTTCATTATGAGAGACTGGCAAATCCAGTGGAAGTAAAATGAAAGGGTTTTCAAAGATGTGTTGTTACTTGTAGTTTCTTACACATGACATTATAGTATCCCTGTTGCCTGGCTTGATTTTTTATTTTAATTTTGAGGATGTGCTTCCTGCCACTAAGGGACAAGTGTTGCTTTCTTTTTTTTTTTTTTTTGGTCACATTTTCTTTCATTCTATATTTTCTCCCTTGATGCTTCCTGTATCTTTTTTCCAGCTGCTCACTGGACACAACAAAAACACTTACATGTGGCCACATAACAGTTGATTCCCTCTTCAAAAAGGAAAGAATGCATTAAAGATGCAAAGCTGTTTAATTTTTAATATGGTGTTTAGAGAATTGGTTTTATACTGAGGTGCCATTAAAATAACCTGCTTTTTCATTCCCCTACTAACCTGGAGAACAACTGTAATGGGGACAGAAATGTGAAGCACTTAGAGGAACAATATGAGTCATTATTTTTGCTTCTACCTTTTTCTCTAGCCATATCATTTGTTTAAAGTAGGTGACTCATTTACATCAGATGTTACCTGTGCTCCAACTGCTGCATGTATAGAAGAACAATTTGCATTTTAAATAACCTGCAAAATGTTTGCTTTATGCCTGTTCCTGGGCTGAGTCACTTGCAGCTGTTGAAGTCACAATTTGCAGCTTCTGTTGCATATTTATTTTCATTTTCTAGAACCTGGCATGAGTTGTGCTGAGAAGAGGTTGTCTCCTCACACTCCGTCAGTGATTGGTACCCATGTAGAGGATCACAATGTCATTTATTTTACCACCTTCTGATCCACCATTCTCAATGCTGGATCCATTAAAAGGCAATATTTTTAGAGACCCTTCTAGCTAATGGAAATATAATAGCTTTTTTTAAAGCAGCTTTGGCAGTGGTTCATAAAATAAATCTGTTTGTTATTCTAGGTCAGTGCTGTATGTATCTTGATAGTGCAGTGAGGCTGGTCGGGGGGATCCTCATGTTTGTGCTGTCTGTACTTTCTTATCCCCACTCCTTCTTCTTCTGCTATTCTTACACACTGACAGAAGCAACTTCCTGGTATCACTTTACAGCATCTCACTTCATTAGCTGCCATCCAGTGTGTAAGGACAATATATTTTCAGGACTTTCTTCTTAAAGATAACCTTTTGTTTTAGTGCTAGTGGTAGAAGATGACTTAATTTCTCTTTCTGGGCTGTCACCTCACCCACTGTTTTGGCGGGCCTTTTGTAAGCCCCTAGGAGGAATAAGGTGATATTTATCACCAGTATGGGTGGCATGATCTAGAATTTTGGTGTAGACCCCGAAAAAGGGCAATGTTAGGAAAGTTCAAAGCCTCTATGACAGGCATAGCATGTGCATCACTTCAACATTGTGGTATGCCCCAGCTGACAACTGGCTGGTTTGTCAGAGCATCTGAAGGAGATTGGTGAAGAAAAACATACTCTTCTAAAATTTCAGAGCAACACCAGAGCCACTTGCAAAAAGCTGCTTGAGTTACACACCTTTATGCAGTCTTCCATGTTTAGTGACTAGATTTAAACCCACTCTAAAGGTGAATCAAGTAAGTCAAGTTTCTTAATGTGTCCAATACAGATGGGGACTGAACTGCCGTTTCAAAAAAAGACCCTGTTAAATGCCTTCCCAGAACTCATCCAAAATCTAGATTTGGTGGTTGTGGGGCTGAAGGTAGCTCTCAGCATGAGCTGTGGGTCCTGGGGTGCAGGATGGAGGAGATGCTGTTTCATATCAGCCACCTCTGTGCTCCGATGGTGAAGCGGAGGCAGTGGTTCTCTTTGTGAGAACCCTCAGGCACCAACCTCCTCTGCTGCGGTGCCCGCACTTTATCTGCATGTCCGTGTAGACAGTTTTCAGTTCACTCTCTTTTTAGTGTTGTGGGTTTTGCTGTATAGCCTTGCCTTTTGCTCTGAAGGCAGTGAGGTCTGTGGCGAGGTACATCTTGGTGAAAAGGGAACCGTACTGCTCAGACCAGAAGTCAGAAAAACACAGATCTCTCTGCTCTGGGATTAACACTCTTGTATTGTTGCAGTTCCTCTTGAGGTCTTGCTCTTTGGCAAGAAGAAGTTTCAGGTCATTTATTGCATTAGTAAGAAATGCACCTTTCAGGTGGAGAGGTGAGCTCCTCATGCATCTTTCCATTCCTTTCATGGGGTTTTTTGAGTCCTTCTTATGACAGACAAAAGAAACCTACCTAAGAATTCAGACAAGAATTCATTGGTACCTCATAGCCCAGATGCTGGATTGCAGAAGAAAATGAAAGCCTGAGTGCAAATGACAGTCCTGTCTCAAAATTTGCACATCCCAGGATTATTCTGGGTATTTTTGCAAGTTAATTTATTCAAAAATGATCATGAGTGACATCTATGATGCCATCTGCTGCTAACTCCAAAGTAGGGTGGGTGAAAAGACTGCTTAAAATCCCCCAGTTAAATGAAGAACTGGGGAAGCTTTCATGTAGTGATCGGAGCATCAAAGTGGATGATGTTAGAAAAGAAAATTCATTATTTTTGGACTTATTTAAGATTTTCATGGTTAGAGTACCCCACTTTGCAAAGTGAACAAATGTCAGATTGTCTTTTTACTGAACAAACTCTCTGGTTCATGCAAAGGACACATTTTTGACAGCTGAACGTATTTGAGAATCTAGAAAGGGTGAAAATCAGAATATTGACATTGACCTCTAGACACTGATCTGATTATCTGAGGGCGTGGAACCTAGGGGAAAAGGTAAATTTTGGGTGGGTAGGTAGCTGTTAAGGTGTGTCTGTATTTCCCTCTGCACTTGCACTCGTATTTCCCCAAATGGCTACAGATTCCAGTTTCCATATACACCAAGCAAGAGTCCTACCAAGCTCTCTGGGAGTTAGAAAAATGTTGTTTTTCAGTCCTAAGATGGGATTGATGAGGGAGAATATTTGTGCTGTGGGAGAACACCATAAATAAAGCAGCTGATTCTGGTACATTTTATGAAAATATGGGAGTTATGGGAAAACATGGTTCTCCATCGTACTAAGCAGGACTTGTTTACAACATAGGTTGAAGTACAGAATTTTGCAAGAAGCCCAAGGCAGACAATTTGTGGTAGAAATCTATAGTAGAAGTTAAGACAAGTAATAATTTGGTGGGATTTAGAAACTCAGCATGACTGTGTCATTTCCAAGAGTTAGTGCATCCTGTCCTAGGTTCACATTAATATTTTTGCATCAATTAAAAAATTTAAAATATCAGGAAGAGGCAGCAAGCATAAGCAAATGAAATTTGACTTATGCTCATAGAATTGAAGCATCTACTTCTTTGTAATAATCTATTTAGGCCATGACCCCATAATGTTAGATCCCATCCTGGTCAGCCTTACATGTAACTTGTAGTTTCAGAATGATGCGGAGGAAAAATATAGGAATCATTTGTACTGAATACATTGACAAAGTTTAAGTCTGCCTGAAAAACAGTTCAGTTTATAAAATAGATGGGCGTGTGGAGAAGAAGCATGTGTCAGAATATAGTCAGCCATTTCTAATCTGAGTTTATACCAAAATATATGCAAAATAAGAACTTACTTGTTCTATACTGGACTAAAAGACATTATTCCTCACCAACTCTTGCAGAATAACTGGAGTAGGTTCTTGTTATTAGCCCAGCCTGATTAAGCATGAAAGGGGAAACCCTGGGAATACCATGGTTTATAAATATAAACCATGTATTCTACATGTCATTTATACATGGCATAGTTTCTGAGACAAAAATTTTACAATAATATATTCATACTTGGGCTCAGGCTTAAAAAAAATTTTTTTTTACATGTGATGACAATCTTCATGGTTGGCTAAGTAGAAAGTAAGCTCCAAACAGCTTCAGCATAGGATTTGATGCATGTTTTTCATCAGCCAGACCAGTAATTGAGGCTGAGATCTGCTCAGTGGTTTGCTGCCGAGCGTGTTTTAGTTTCTCAAGGCCCTTTGGCATTTAGCACTTCCTGCTCCTCTGTGGCTTCTAGCAAGTAACCATTTAATATCAGACCACACGTCAAGTACGAAGGCTGAAGTGATTCAAAGAGTAACTGAAGAAAATTTTTTCTTCTTCTTTTACTGAATGTAAGCAACTTGTTCAAAAGAAGCTTTTGTTTTGGTTTTAAAATCTAAATGTTTCATTAGCCAAATCCATCATTAGCATGAATAATTTATCTTCCTTCCCCAGCCCACTCCTGCATGTCCTCCTCTTTTTGCTATTTTTTCCTGAAAAAGCAGACTCAACTTATGGTTCAAAGGCTGGGGAGAATTAGCAGGTTTTCAAGGGTTGGTGAAGAATTTACATTTTATATTTATTTATGCTTTTTGAATCAGAATCTTTTCAGTGCCAGAAATCCTGTAAGATTTCAGTTTTCAATAACATCAGTATTAGTAATGTTTCTGAATTTTTACTAACTCTCATTGAATATGTTTTATCATAAGGCAAACATATCTTTGGTGATAATCTTTTCTTTTTGTCTTTTTTCCCGCTAGCATTTTACCTAGCATGTTGCTACTATTTTAACAGATGCAGAAATTAGTTTTTCTCATGTACAAACAAAGTGGAACAAAAGCAAAAATATGCAGAAGAAAATAGAAAATCGTGATTTCAGCATTCTGAGTTCATTCCCTTCTCTCTTCATCTTTGAAACTGTCAGCCTTAAACCCCACCACAACAAGGGATACCCTTGCTCTTCATGCATGTGGAAAGCACTGTGATCTTCCTGAAATGCAAGCAGAGTTTGCAGGCAGTCAACACTTCCCTTGGTGGTGAGCTGAGAAAACTTGTTCTCCATCATGAGGTTTTGATGCAGAAATGGACTTCTAAGAGGTTGTGTTGCATAAATTATGTTAGTGCCTTTGATGTTGTCACAATTTTTGAGTTTTGAAACAGTGAAATATTAGTAAATTTTATCAGCATCAAGTATTTAGTATAATGGGCTCAGAAGTGTTGGCCCTGCTTTAATACAGCCTGAAGCTGCAAAGCTGCTGTGCTTTGCAAGTCTGCCACGCTCTCAGATGGAGGGAGTGCTCTGTAAAGGAGCTAAAGAGCAGCTTAAACCACCGCATCCTTTGGTGATGAGACACTTTTCTACCCTCTCCCATTTCTCTCACATTTCTTAAAAATTCTGACACGTCCTGCATTGCCCTTCACAGTTCTCATGCTTGGCTCTGTTTCTCTATTGAGAGAAATACAGGACCTAACAGTGTGGGGCTGGGAGGGAAATGTGGAAGAGGAAGCATTCAACCGCAGATGGCAACGTGGCAATGCTTCACATAAGCTAAAATACAAAAAAAAAAAAATTTTAAAATAATTATAGTATTTTTACTAGATAGTCACTTCAAAAAATTTACTGAGGTTTCAATAACTTTTCACCATACAGAAATCTGGTGTAGGGCTTTTTTCCTTCTAGTTTGGGGACCAGGACCAGGAATTAAATCAGCAGAGAAGTGCCAGAATTTCCCCACCACAGAAATGTGATTGTCCTAAAGGACCCTGTCCACCAAGTGTACACCCTTCCAAGGCAAGGGTAACCACTGCCAGATTCCTTTACAAATCATTGGATATCAAACGGTGCAAATACCTTCTTGACAGAATAAGGATGTTGAGTATATCAGAGAACCAGACCATAAAAAGAGCACGTTGAGCAAAGCTCTCCCTCCAGAGCATGTTTGTTTGCTTTTTCTGGTTTTGGGGGTAGAATCACAGCTTTCAAGAATATATCTGTGACTAATACACACATTATTGAAGAATATTACTAAGCCACTAAGTAGCATTGGTATTGAGGTATTGTTTTGCATCGTCTACAAGCGCAGTAAAGAGGGGTCATGGTGGTTTTGCAATTGAATGTGCCCTAATTGCAATCCTTCTTTGTGTTCAAACACAGGCAGCTATATTTGAACTCTATGAGTGAAGGGATAATTAGCAGTCATCTGCTTGCCACTTTTTAATTTAATTCCTCTGTTGCCCAGTGTCAGGGCTGCCAGTAAATGTTAGTAGTTAAAACCATCAATGAAACCATGACTTTTTTATCTGAAAAAAAGATGAGTGGTACCAATGCGTAGCACGAAAAGGCAGTGTCTGCAAGATATAATTCTGATTTTTATTCTGATTTAAAGCAGTTTAGGCAAGATCAGAAAGGTTGGATTTCAAATATGTTATTTTGCTTGCACAGCCAGAGCCATGGTAATTGATCAGGGACTAGTGGACATCCCAAACCACAACAAGAACTGCTCTAGCCCCAAGGATGAAGCATGGCAATGCTGCCTTTGTTACTTAGGTTTATAGGCACCTCAGCCTGTGTTTCTGAGTAGACCCTCGATTTTGTATCCTTAGGAGCGAGGCAAGAGGGAGAATTACACCTCCCCAGGGGCACGGCATCTTTCTTCCAGCTGTCTGACTTTTGAGCCCTTAACATTTTTTTAAAAATCATGGTGCCTTCCTGTTATGCCTTCCTGCAAACAAAACTGAATGGCAAATTTCACATCATGTTTATTTTAGTGAATAGCAAATAAGAAAAGCCTCCCACCCAGCTATTTTAGTATTTGGAGACACATCTGCTGTGAATTTTGCCTTATTCTTTGGAAGTTGAGATAAACAATGGCTTTTGATCTACAAATAGCAAAAATCATTTTGGGGAAAGATTACCAAAAAACCAATGCAGTAATTTTCAGATCTTTCTCATATTTAGGTGGTCATCTTGAATTTGTCTAATGGGATCCTCCTATGGCAAACTGGTGAATGTGTGTGTAACTTTGTTGGCGATTTTGGCTCACAAGCCAAGAGCTGCTCTGTGGTGCAGATGTTTATCCCTGGACACATAGTAAATGAGAGCACTGTGCATGCTCATGCATTTAGTGGTCTATCTGAAACAGACTCTGAAAGCTGCACCTTTGCAGTGCAGCGCTTGCCAGACCTGGAGGGAACCAGCAGAGCAAATGACTTTCTTTCAGCTACAGGGGCAAAAGACTTTGGGACTTCAAATGTGCTGCCTGCCCCTTTTTTGGCTTTGTATCAGATAGCTCTCCTGATGGTCCCCAGACACTGGAAGAAAGATTCCCCCCTTGCAATTTCCATGGGGATTTTTTTTTTTTTTCTTTTTTTCCTTTCGCTCAGTGCCTGCTGTGGAGGCAGTGCCAGGCAGCTCCACAGGCTTGCCTATGCTTGGGTGAGGGAAGATGGCACACTGTCCCAAATAGCAAGGTAATTGCTTAACAGTATCTTAGGCATTACTTTGAAATCACTTTTAATTCAAGCTGGGTTAAGTAAAATGGAAACAAAAGTACTTTATTTTATAATTTCTAAAATAGCTCAGTTGCCAGTCTTTTGAAAGCAGAAACAAAACATCGTGGACAGAGTGAGTGCTGGCAATATATCTGTAACCAGTCTGCTGAATTTAGGGGGAGAAAGACCCATCAGACTTTGCCTTGGTGTCAGCAGTTTAAAGATCTTCCGTGCTTCTCTTCTTATGTCTTCTATGACTTTTGTAATAATATTGTCTGTTTTAGACGGCTTTGCATTTCCGTAGAAATCTTGTGATTTATTGAAATTAGAAATTATGTCTTGCTGGCAATACAGAAGTTGTTATCACACAAATTTCTGGTGAGCAGAAGTAACTCAGTGGAGCACACAGCTTTTGCAACTTTATTGCACTATTATATAAACTCTGTGGGGAATAAGTTATTTGTTCTACTCATGATAGGCCAAGATTGGAAAAGTGCTGTAAGCACAGGAGGGGATGTGTAAAAGAGATTTCTTGGGAGTGAGATTTATTGGGCTGGGGAATGGTCTCCCAGGAGGAACAGTGAAAGCTGCTCTCCTTCAAGTGCTGGAAGCACTTAAAACCAGAGCTGGAAACACACTGAAAAGTATGTGAAAAGAAACTTTTTACAACAACAATGAGCAGGGTCTTCTGCAGTTCTGAGTGGTTTTTTGGTTTGGTTTTTTATTGCTGTGTTTAGGCCAAGTCAGGAACGACAGCAGAGGGACAGAGGACTGAGAACACAAGCCATCCATCTGCCAGACTCACTGGGCTAAGGAAATAAAGATGGATCTTGCTTTTTTAGTGGATGGAAGAGCCACATCCATGACCCACCCTCAGTGGCAGGGTGTCCTCTCTACCTCCTTTAAAAGAGATGGAAGTGAAAGAGATGGGAAGGAATTCTCCCAAGCAGCAAATAAATAACTGACAGTAAGATAAGTGAAATGAAAGGGCAAAGCCAAATTTGCCCTTAGTATTTTGAAGAGGAGCTGTGTTACACAGTTTTATCATAGGCTTAAGATAAGTATATATTTAGAATATTTAGATGAATTCTAGGTAATAGGGTTTTGACAGTGAGAAGTACCTCAAATAAACAAGCTTAGTCAGCTTTCTAAGACAATCACCTTCTTTAAAGAAATTATATCAAGGAGATTTCAATTCAGGCACTAATTAATGAAGTGAATTCTAATATTCATTAGAACTCCAAGCTTCTGCTTTAATGAACTTTTCTCAGTTATATATGCCCCATAGAGAAAAAAAATCCCAGAAAACTAAACTCCATGTATATCATGTATGAAGTAAGTGATATTCAATCCAAGATGTTTTTATACAAATACTGATTATCATAATAACAGGAGAGAGGGGGAAAAAATCCAGAAGGAACTTTGCAAATGGCAGTATGCGTCTCTCTCAGACTCAGAATTATATGCTTCAAATTATGCACATTGATAGGAAGGACCAAAGTTTTAAAAATACACTCAAATGATTTCTGATTCTAATCCTTTTACACGTCAATAAAAGCTACCAAAATATGTGCACTTTGCAGTAGTCCTAATCTCCATTTGTTCATGTGAGCTTAATCTTTAGAAGCAGAATTTTAAGAGTAACTTTTTTTTTTTTTGGGGGGGGGGGATTCCCATAAAAGTTGGCCAGTCTAATAATTATACCAAGGAAAAATCAGAAGCCAAGTTCTATGGCATTTGATAGATGCCAGATACCCATGGGATTCACTCTGATGCTGAAGACTCCTGTAGGATAAAGGCTGGTATGGTTCAAGGAACCAAAATTCCTTGTTTGTCTTTTAATGAAACACTTTCCTTTTGTGCCAGTCTGAGGGATGTAACATCCCTAAGTGGATTTCTCTGAGCCCTGGAATTTCTGTAATAGGACTGAACATTGGCTCAGTCATGTGGATAGCAGGCATTGAAATAAATGCTGCCACAGAACTGCAGGACAGTTTTTATTAAGCCTGTATATTTTTTTCTGTAAAATTGCAGTACAGATTCTTCTGCTGGGAATTCATGGCACACGAGGAAGAAGAGCATGTCAAGGGTGCCCTGTACATAGGCACTGAAGAGCTCTTGGGTATGATAACGCGTGTATATATAAAAAAATAGCTACCCAGCTTCAGTCCAGTTCATTTAAGTGACATTTTTCTAAACCACTGAAATATAAACATCAGACTGGTGGGGCCTTGCTTTCTCTGCTAGGAAATACATCACTGGGAGGGAAGGAACTGCTTGGTAGCTATCGAGTATCTCCAAGAGAAATGCTGAATGCTGGCCACATGAGCCCTTGCCCTGAACAGGGAGGCTTCAGTCACTGAACTTTGAGATTGCCATGGAAGAAGGGGCTGGGCACCCCTTTCCTTTCCCTCTCCAGTCTATGCCATCATTTCCCCTCCCATTTCTATGATTTGAGGTAGTGTTAGAAGGCAATATAGACATTTTGATCTCTGATCAAATGCACTGGCTTTGAGAACCAGGAGGGAGGGAGGAGGGAGGACACCCAGCAATTCCAGTAGACCAAGCACCTTTCAGTAGAGCATGCCACCCAGGCTAAGTAAGAGCAGTCCAGCCAAGTCGTTGCTGTGACTGCATCCCATCCAAGCTTCACCGTCAGGTGCTGTGCAGCCCCCTTTGGAATGCAGCAGTACACTGCCTGTGAAGCTACTGCCCTGTCCCTGGGCTTGTGACTTCATTGTGACTTTCCAGCGCTTAACAATTTTTTGTTTTGGCTCTTACAGTCACATCCTCAGTTGTGGTATTTTTCCCTCCAGTGGCTGCTGGACTTCTTTGGTGTTGAAAACTTCTGAAAACACAATTCTCCCATGCCCGGGCATTCAGGGGTTAGGAGAAAGAGGCAGAAAAAATCTACTGTTCTTTTTTTATTCCAAGAGAAGTTACAATATGCTTTCTATGGCATCTCTGTGTTTCTGGGGGCTTGATTCGAGATGTTGGTGCACTTGTGGTTGGCAGTGCTGCTATTGACTTCAGAGGGCTTTGTCTCAGGCTGGAATAGATTGCTGCAGCTTTTATCCCAGGAAGGGTTCTTTACAACACTTTACAAAGATGAGGTGACCTGAAGTCAAATATCACAATCCTGTAGAAGGCAAAAGTCCCTTTGGGAGCAGACTGGCTTTTTTCAGTTCCAGCCTCTTAAGAAAATCCTGACGCAAGAAAGGATGAGATGCATTAACAGGTTTTGTGATTGGCCAGGGTCAATAGTGATCAAAATAGATGCAAGATTGTTTTCTAAAGGAAATTAAACAAAGAGCAAGTACAAAGCATCTACAGCAATTCCACAGTAGGTAAGAATACACAGCAACTTCTACCTTTATCCTGTGAAAGCCGTATGAAGTACACCTGATGATGTGGAAGTCTGCAGGCAGCCTACCTTCACAGAAGAGGATTTCCTCACAGGAGGAGAGCCCTGCTTGGGTTCCTTGTTACTCTGGTAGGGGCAGAAAGAGGATGGGATTGTCCATGATTATCTATGACTCTCTTTCTCTGCTGCATGTGAGTGGGAGAGAGGATTGTGTTAGCTCTTCTTCTCTAGTGTGAGTGATATTATCTCCCTCCACACAGCTAGGCCTTTTATTATAGTACCGTGAGGAGTAGGAAGGGCCAGAAGAAATCAAGATGAAAGAAGCACTGACTCAGATAGCAAAGGAAAATGGAAATGGTTTAAAATGTAAAAGATCCCCATCAGAAACAAAAGAAATTATTTCATTGAAATTTTTTTATACCTTTTATTTATGTTAGTCTGCCATTATGTCCACAAACAGAGTAAATTATATTTTTTTATCTAGAAAAATCCATTGATTCTGCTTCTATCTCCAACAAACTAACTTTTGGCTCAGCATCTCTGATTCCTGTTCAGTGGAAATCTTTATTCTCTAGGTCTTTTGTACTATGATGCCTACCAAGTGTGGGAAAAGTAGGGATGCTCTCCATCTAGCAGCAGTTACTGTAGGAGTCCATCTGCCTATGGTGGCCGGCAGAGATGACGTGCTGGACCCTTACCAGCTCCAGCTCTGCTCTGCCATAGATATGAGGAGAATTGTCCATAGACAGATTTTCCAACAGATCTGTGGAGGAATCTGAAAATACTGACAAAAAACAGCAAATGAGTAGGTTGGTGGCTTTAAACAAATTGTTTGCATTGTAGTAATTGCCTGAAGAAAGCCTCAGTTATGTGAGCAATCTCCTCTTTTTTCCCTGTGTAATGAAGGTATAAGGTAATGGAGCTTTCTTCTGCTGTTGTTTGTGCTATTTCCTGTCCTACAAGACCCAACGGCTTCAGTGACCTTCCTGCAGGAGGAGGGAAATGGAAAAAAGTTGGAAAAGCCAAGATTTTGAGTTTTGTGAATATGCTTAGGTTCATCAATGTATGGTCAAAACGGAATATATTGCCCAGCCATAAGGTAGAATTAACCCCCTTATACCTCCTGCTTTGTTACCTCTTCCTTACTCCAGTTATTTTTGATAGGACTTCAGTGCTAAGAGCATCCTTACTGTAATTACTGCAGCATCTTGCCTTGTCACCACCCAAAGAGCTTCCCGGGAGCCCAGCCACACACCCTGAATGCCTCACACCATGTGCTCCCAAGTGTCCCCTCTGCCTTCCCACCCATCTGCTGTGCCTCGCATCATTTCTCACCTCGGCAGCTTGGTTCGGTGCCTGAACCTCCCGGCTGCCCAGCTGGCTGCCAGGGGCTGCTGGGGAAAACTCGGCTGGGCGCAGGTTCTGAGCCTCAGGGAGGTGCTGCTGTGTGAGGCTGATACACTAGATGGGGTGGTTGTGATGCTGATCAGCAGAACCCGACTCTGGCGCTGGATTTCTGCCTGGATCACGCACCTGCCCACAGAGAGGATCTGAAATACAGGCTTGTTACATGGAGTGATCAGCAGCAGATTGCCCTGAGCTGCTTTTGCCTGGCTTCTGCTCCCTCTCAGATGAACTCACAGCAGGGTCTTCCTTGGTTTTGGTGCCTTAAGTGCCTTTAAAGGCACTAAGCTGGAGTGGGATGGGATGGGGATGCCGTGTCAGCATTTTAAATTTCCTGATTCCCCCTTCTCCCCTTTTTTTTCTTTTAATCCATAAAGTGTATATTTAAACAACACAAAATATTATTATCAGCCATTGCTCTTCCCTCAGCCAAGGTAATGCTGCAAGCTTGGCATTATTGGTTGTGCTGGTGAAATTGGATCTCCTTGTTGTATTGATCCTGATGTACTTTGGTCGGCACTTGTGGGTTTTATATTGATCTGTCAGAGAAACTGCTGAGGAGTGGGTGAGCAAGATCTGCTGTCTGTGTTGTTTGGGAGCTAACAGGAGCTCTTATTCTTCGCCAGTAGCCTGTTGCACACTTGGATATTGACCCATTATGAGGGAATCTGGCTTTAATTAGATACCAGGTTTTCCAGTATTTGTACAGAGGTCTTTGACCCTAGTCCACAGCAAGTTCACAAAGGCAGACTCTCAGGCTGAGTTGCACATTTATTACATAGTCTTCTGAGAAAGAAATCATTAAAATAATTGGACTAAAATTTTTGTGTGTGCTGAAGCTGAAGCAGTCTTTTCTAAATCAAAATTCAGTTGGATCTATATAAAATGTAATATAAAATTCAGAAATAAACATATAGGCCTCAATTAGCATTGTGCACTTAAGTACCCTGATGTTTTCCTGGCCCAGTAGACATTTCGATTTGGTGTATGCAGCTCTAAGGGCAGATGCAGAATCCTTTGACTAGACTGGACGAAACTGAAAATAGTAATTCCTTCTCCCAGCCTGAAAATTCCAGCACTGGAACCACTTTCCTCAGAAGCCTAAAAGAGAGACATCACTCATTCTTTCCAACCTCAGGACAGTTTTATGGCAGGAAAAATCTTTTGTTTTCCTTTTTTTCTTTTTTTAATTTCTTTTCTTTTATTCCTAGAGGAGGAGGGCCTGGTAGATTTTTGCTTTTAGACTGTATTTCATGAAAAATAACCCCACAGTAATGTTAAGTGGTTCATATACAGCTGATAAGTGTCAAAGATATCATCAAAGCTTTCCTGTATACCAGTCCATCTGCAACAGAAATTCTTTCCTACATGAAATAATAAAAATTATAGAGAGTAGATATATGACTAAAAGTAAGCTAAAGTGGTTTTCCGATGACATATCACCAAACGAAACATGACAAGAACACTCTTACTAACTTATCAAAACATTTCTCTGTTATTTATTCAATAGTGCCTGAAATGGTCATAAAAAGTGACTCAGTGAAAAATGACTGTGTCATTTTATAGAATGTAAACCATGTCCAGGAAATTACATCTGTAAGTCCTGGCCATCTCCCACATATATAGGCAAATGAATAAGGAGAGAGAGAGAGAAACTGAAAAAAAAAAAAGCCCTTACAGTAGCTCTTAGCCAGATCCAGATGAATACAAGCCTTGAGCTGCCAAACTCTTCCTGCCACACCTGAGCAACCATTGAAGCACCTGCAAGACTAAGGAGCCAAAGCTCCTTCTCTCCACAGCATTGCCAAGAAATGCTTGGTGTGTTTCAGTCCCAGTGGCTCAAGAATGTGCAGGACTGCTGCAGGTTTCCTGAAAGCTTTGGGGCAGACTCTTTTGCTAGAGCAGGGTGGAAGAAATTCGTCATTCCTGGACTCTGGGGGAGCAAGCATGGTGTAATTCCATCCAGGTCTTGAAATGTGTAATAGATAATATTCTTATGTCAGGGTGAAAAACACAGAGTTTTTTATTTAGATTTTTTCATTGGTTGGTTGATTGTTTAGTCTGGGGTTTTTTATGAATTTGTAAATTATGCACTAATCTGGTTTAGATTCAGATGTAACTTTGACCTAAAGATACAATAAATAGGGTGGCCTACTACGCTGTTTGTTGCAAGCTTAGAACAATATAATATCTGAATTCTTCCTTTCACGTTAACTGTTTAGCCTGCTTCCAAAGGGATTTCATTTCTGATTTGGACTTAAAAGCCTGTGGGAGATATATAGCAGAGAATCTTCAGGTTCTGGCTAAGCTCATTACAAGGTTTATCTATTTCAATTGACTTTTCCTTTATAAAATGGAAATGTCAATTTCCATTGATTTTTAAACTTGTCCTGTGTGTGGGCAGGTCTAGTTTAGAAATCAATGTCATTTGCTTACTTATCTTTAAACATCATCTTTTTCCAAGAGGGCCATGGCAAGAGGATACAAAGTTACAAAAAATGTTAAATTACTAGAATGCTATAGAATTTGTGTAACTGTGAAGAGAACCACTGGGCTGCATGGCTGTTTTCTCCCACAGATTGTGAGATTTCATTCACAGGATTGTTCCTTTAATTTAAATGGGCTCATTGAAACATTGAGTCATGTGGGGCCAGCACAAACTTCTTTTTAGATCATCTTCATCTCTGCCATCTCATCTCTTAAACCATGTGGCAGCATCCTGAAAGCAAGTACCTCTGCAACTGATTTTTATTTGTTTCACTGCTGTTTTCTCCCCCTGCAATTGCTGGGCCTCTCTATGCATTCCTGTGCTTTGTTTGTAGTGCTGCATCATCAGCCCTCGCTCAGCCAAGCAGCTGCCTTGGCCTGGATTGTCCTTCCTGCAGGTGGAAGAAGCTTTTTCCTTCTGGTGTTCCAGCACAACCATTTGTTTGGAGGCCCTTTCCCAGGATTGGCTGGCAGGGGGTGGATGAGTGAGTGTTAACATGCTGTCTCCTCTGCCTCCATCCCTTGACATCAAAAAGGTCTTGAGACTGTTCCACAGGACTGTGTTTTACACTTAAGCCATGGAAACATGGCCTAGATGTTATCTTCATGAAGTAGGTGTACAACAGTTTGATAAACTGCTCTCAAAAACATGTATCAGTAGTTTTCTGTTAATCCAAAAGATCCTGCAGGATATTTCATGGGGCAGTCCGTGGCCCAGTTCTTACTCAGTGCTTCAGTTCTGATTTGAATGTAGGAATGTCGGATTACAGAACATCCTTGCAAATTTTGCAGCTATTGTCATGCCAGCAAAGTTGCAAGCACTGGAGAGGACCAAGGAGTCAAAATGCTCTTGACAAATTCAAGCAAAGAGGTAATACAGCTTTCTGTTGATTGGCATACCCCTCATTTGGTTTGGTTTTCATATAACTAGGGTGCACAAAGAAAGAATTATCAAAATCCAGGTAAAATTCCAAGGTACTTGAGAGGTTAATCACTGTCATGTAATTTATGTCCAATACTAAGGTTTTGCAAGGACTTAAAGATATTTGAAAAATTGCTTTGGAGAAATGCTGTAACTACCACAAGAAATGTACCATTTCAAGGCTTCACCAAAACACTTGTAGTTTGCGGGGTTTGTCAGACTTGAAAGCTGCAACCTGAGAGAACAAGTAGAGAGCAGAAGAGTTGTCAGGTTAAGACTACATATGATTATGCATTTTACCCACACTGCTAAACTGAATGCAAATTGGAGGAAGGAAATTGTTGAAAGACAGCATATCTGTGCTTCAAAACCAAGATGGAAAATGGGGAATCAAAGAGGGAACAATCTTCATTGTAATCCCATTGTCCAGGCTGACCTCAGTAACAAAAGAAAAAGCTACCTGTAGTAAAATAATTTGCTGTTTCATTATATTTTAATAATCAAACCACTATTAATAATGCAAATAAAAATATTTCAAATATATTTTTGTCAGCTTCCTTCTATAATATTCTCTTTCTCGTTGAAGGAAAGAAGCTTATACTTCTCACCACTGTGCAATGCAAAGAGAAAGACAACATAGCTCGGAAGTACCCAACCACCTTTTGTAATAGCTTTAGTGAGTTTTTTTTCTTGCTCTCAAGAGGGCACCTTTCCCTGAGTTATCTAAATACGCTCTCCAGATAAATTCAAGCATCATGTTCTTGATGAAATGTTGTCATTTTTAGAAATAAATGAAGCAGGATACATAATTTCCCCTCCTACACCTTTGTTGATGCTTTTAAAGAAGGACCTGTGTTCAGAACTTAATTGCAGCATCCTAGATTGTGCACAAAATAGGCACTGCAACTACCAGTGGGTGCTATTGTAAGGGGAAAAGAAAAGGAACAATGCCATACAAATGTCACTTTGGAGTTCTCTTTACAGCTGATTACCACCCCAGGAAAAGAGTGCTGACTTGTTTGCCACAAAGGGGATTAAACGGCCTTGCATGACACCCTGGGAAGGGATGCCTAGGTGAAAGGCATGTTACAATAAACAGGATATTTTGGGTAACAGCTGAGGAAGGGAAGAAATTGCAAAAAACCTATTTGCCATGTGGGTTTGACACCTTTTTGAACTTTCACGCAATGTTATGTGCTGTTTCACTTAGGATGACAAACTGATAATAGAAACAGAAATGTCTTCGATTTCTTCATCTTTTACTACACCAAATCTGTTTCCCAAAGACAGCAGGAGTCAAACAAAAGGGCATCATTTCACTGTTAGCAGCACAGTCTTTTTCAGCTGGTGTTTGGTCTTAGGTTTTCCTTAGGGTGTATTTCTAGAGTTCCCCTGGCTTCCTTGTTGCCTCTTTGGTCAAATTCTTTGGTCTTTCTGCCTTTCTTCCCCAGATATGCACACTTCTGTGCAAGGAAACCAAGCAGTTTGAACCAGATTTACAGCATGTTGTTGATTTCACCATAATACACCTCTCAGCACTGGAAGTTTTTATGTTGTATAGACAGCAGTTCATCCTCTGGCTCCATGCTACAGTGGAGTACAGTTGGAGTTTTGACTCAGAGCAAAAAAGTTTGGGCTGCTGAATTATCAGCATCGTTACCTGAAATTACTCCAGGATTTCACTTCTGCTATACTGGCCAGCTGTGGCCTAACAAAAGTACAGCCTATGCTGACACAGTTACATCCTGAAATGGAAAATATTTACCTTGTCTCTTCATTCAGCGGAAGCAAACTCTTTCTAATGCATGTTTTCCCAACACCTGCATGTGGCACATCTCCAGCTTGCCAATTTGCCTGATGTACTTTGCTGATACCAGCTAGGCTCTGTGTTTGTCCCACACATTTTCCAATAAGTTCTGGCAAGCATATTAGCTACCAAATCAGATTAAAATAACTGGTGTTGTTAACAAGCCTCTGCAGGTAAAATATGTGTTTTATAATAAAATATACCCGTCCTTTCAATACCTTTGAGGTGCATTTGAACGTCTGTTTTGTTGCTGGTATTAGAATATCATCAAGCTGCACAAGCTAAAGTGATCCTGTATGTGGCACCTAAAGCAGTTCAGGACAGGAGTTTAGCAGAAGTCAAAGTCATCAGACATTCCTGTGTCTGACCAGGGTACTGAAAGTTAAGTTACACATACACCAGCAACCAATTCACCACACTTTCTGCACTTGAATAAGTGAAGTTAACCTCTGACTGTTGGTCATTAAAAAGAAATATCTTTTGGTGTGAGTGTGAGGCACCTTGTACAATAGCTGGAGCTTTGATTCTAGTCTAGCTGGATCCCTTGAGGAGGTTGATCATGCAGACAAACTTCTCAATCATAAATCTCTCCCTTTGAGTCAGGAAAGAGCAGGTGAAACAGATAGGTGAAAAAAAGATGAGTATTTTGTTTCAGGGGTGTCTACTTTAGGTACCTCTACCCTGTTTAGGCATGCTGGGCACCCTTCACAGTTACACAGCCCATTCAGCTTGAGCTCCTGCCAATGAAGGAGGAAGGTAATCATTGCAACTCTAAGGAAACCCAGGGACTGAAGTAATAGTAACCCTGAGCTTGAAGAGTTGAGATGTAATTCCATCAGACCTTGTACAGATACCAATTGCTCATATGGGTAGCACAGCTTGGACTATGGGTATGTAAAGAAAATCCCTTTTATATGAAACAGAAGTTGTGATTAAGTGAGAATGCAGTCCCGGTATGGTAAAATATAGAGTAAATTCACAGATAAATATAGATAAATAGATATTTTTAAAAATCATTCAGGAAAACACATTCAAGTAGTGTTTTTCACTCTCCTTTAGTTATACTCTCCTGTCATTCTCCTTTCCAACTATTGCAGAATATCTGGCGCACCTAAGAGTGATCCTTGATTAGATGGTGACTTCTGGATGATGGATTTTACTTTAATAATGTGCACTATGGTGTTCAAAAGCAGTACAGGTTAGTGGCGAGATCTATATGAAAACTAGCAGTACCAGGAGGGAAGAGACAGCAAGGTAACAAGCTGAAGTTATACCTCTCTGTAGTGCATCTTGTCAAATGCCTCCTCTGTTTGTTTCCAGTTTATACCTGCTCGGATCTGTGTCTCATGAATCAAGTTATAAAACATTAACCTCCAAAGAGGTTTGTCTGGCTAAATGTGCAGTGCATCATGTACAGCACACAACTGCACACTAGCAGTTGTTTGTCAGCTTTTGGAGTTTGAAAAGCTTTCACTTTTTTGATATTTATTTGTTCATTTTCCTAAGGGTGGCATTTGACATTTAAGTGATCATTATCTAGCTCCTACTTGCCTAAATTTTACTTCAGCTTGGAGACAGGGTTAAGACAAATGCAGATAAATATCTTAAATGAAGTCTTCTATTCCATTACCTAAGACTTTATTAATATATTTTCACCCACGCTACTTAAAACAAACTGAAACATCCAGAATCTCCCCTATCCTTAATTTAAGTCTGGCCACATGTTTTATGTTCAGAAACAAAGTCCTGGTGTGACTGAAGTGGAAGTTTTACTGTTGGCTTCACCGTAAGCTGGTATAACCTCAGACCCTCAGACCAGGATATATTGCCTTTCCATGTTTTTTCTTTACTGGATTATCTGTTAGCATATTTTAAGGGAAAATAGAAAGAGAGTTATGCTTATGCCTCTCAATGAGGTTAAATTCCCTCTTTTTTCATTATACGTAAGATTGCAAGAGAAAAATCTGCAGAAGACACAAGAGGAAAAGTGGTGGGCAGAAGGTAAGAATAAGGTCCCAAGATAAATAGCAGGATAAAATGTTCTGCAAATCTATTATACGCAGTCATTAAGGCATGATAAAAGTCTGACATTTCACTTCAGCAAGGATAATGAAGACTGGCCTTTTTACACAGATTCATGGCACTAATGCCAAAGGGATTATTAGGTCTGACTTGTGCAATACAAGCCCTTAAATTACACCCATTTACACTCTTGTTGAGCTCAGTAACTTGTGTTTTATTGTTGTCATCCAGAAAGACATCTAGTCCTCATGTGATGACCTCCAGAGACAGAAAATCCACTGATAGCCTTGGGAGCTTAATCACATTTGCTGTTGCAATAGATACATGTTTTTATTTGTACATGCCTAGTCTCTGTTTTCAACCATTGTTTTTTATTGTAACTTTCACTATCAGAGCAAAAGGCATTTTGTTTCTTCTTGGTGCCCTGGCCCCTATGACTCAAAAAGTGTGTTCACTTTTCACATTGCAATAAAAGGCTGAAGTATTTTTGCTTGTACTACCATCCTGGTGAAGTCAGATACTGAGATGGAAGTGTCACTGCACCAGCCTCAATATGACTGAGACAGAGACAGTCTGGGATCCAAAACTGGCTGTCCCTGTATGCAGAGCTTCAGTTTGGCCTCTTTGTAGAAAATCTGTTCTAATACAAATACGAGATCTAGTCAAATATCATGATGGTTTCAGAACATTCAAAGATGTTATCAGATTTTCAAACTCAGAACATCTTGTAACAGGCTCTGTAACTGTCTGGCTCAGGTGTGAAAAGCCCACAGCCCATAAAATGGAGTTTGAGTCTGGAACTTTATTTCAGTGGACATGTGGAAGCAATTTTTCTATTCCTTGTTAGTATTGTATAATACTGAGGATTATAGCAGTCTGATACCTTACCTGATACTAAAAAGTCTTATTTTAAACTGATTTGCCCTGTTTCCTATACCTGATTTAGCTTGGCACTCTAGGTAACAAAGGCCATGCTCTGAGGTAAGGTTTTGGTTGGAGCTCATCTCTGTTTCCATAGGAATAGTAACTTGTTTCAGAGCATTTGTTTGTGATATTTAAAGAGAAAAGGAGAGAGGTTATTTCAGTTTGCTTGACAGAATTCATTTATGTGAGCAATATGTTGTATTAATGCATGAACACCCACACCAGGCACTGTAAACGGCAGCCCAGGTCTTGTAGCCTTTCACCTGGAACACTTACCCAGTTTTCTGTGACAGAGAGGAAAATATATCTTCCGGACCTTCCCAAATCATAGCCCTAATCCATTTAGTAGCCATTTGCTTTTCCAAGTAATTTCCAATTTTGGGAGACTGTAAAAAGCAAACAGAAGGGCATATTTTGTTCCTGACAGCAAATGCTTGGCAGTTCAGTGGAAGACGTGTAGCAGTTTCAGATCTGTAGAAGCTCCCTCTATAGCAGCCACACTTGGCTCTGTACAAGCAGGTACATGACACAGTCTGAGAGTCTGACTTACAGTAAGGGCAGAACACGGAGGAATAACCACAGCCTAGGTTGTGTGTGAACGTGTGCTCAGGAGAGGACAGGATGAGGGAAGAAGGGCAAGCGATACAGAAGAAATGGCAGGCTAAGAGGGACAATGGAACACAGAAGTCTGCCACTTAGGGCATTTTTACCAGCATGTCAATTAGACCTGACTCTGAGTAGATTTAATTGTCTTCTGAAGGCAGACAGCCTGCCAATAGCTCTGGGCTGGTTTAAGAGTAGTAAAAATGCTTGAAGTCATTAGACATCTTGTTTGTGAGGCTCCCATTGCCAGCCATGCAGCTGTGCTCATGGTGACACCAGCACATAGTTAATATATATTTACTTTTGGTCATGCCAGGTACAATTCTTTCAGGCATATCCAAATCCTAGAAATCCTCAGGTTTCCGGGGCTAGGTAGGCAGTTAGGCACATGCAAAGCCTTCATAAAGGAATTGATAAGAAAACTAAAGACCAAAACCTTGTGTTTCTTTTTCCAGTATTTCAAACTGAATACGTACCATGCTGCTTTGTAGATATGAGTTCACTAAAATCCAGGATTCAGAAAAAAAGCTACAATTTTCTTAAATAATCAAGTATTTAGAGATGTTTTTCTTGTCCATGCTTTTATCTCCTGCTGAGCTCCCCCTCTTCATGATATGCTGAAACCTCCTTCTTGACCTCTCCCCATGTCCCTGCTTTCCCCTCCCACTGCCTGTCCCTCCTCTCACTCAGCCCTGCCACCCTCTCTGCGCTGAACTCATCATATGCCCAGCCCCTTCCTGCTCCCTCTGAAAACCCATCTGTGCTGTGAAACTCCCCACCTACATCGACCGCATATTGCTGTCTGGATCCCACTCTCTCCTTGTTTTCTATCAGTTTAAATCTGTTGACTTCAGAGGTGTTGCTTCTCCCCTTGCAGCTTTCAGCAAGAGTCAGAACCACTGCATCTGCCCAGGCTGTTCAAGGATAAAGTCTTCCCGGGGAACAAGAGGTTCCTGCTGTTTGCTCAGCAAAACAAAGCACCCTCTGCACTTACACCTGTGTATTAGCAATATTTCCAGGCTGAACTGGAGCTTCTTCCCAGGAAAAGAACATCCTTGTAACTGTCCTGCTCTCAAACTCTTCTGCCTTTGTAAGGCAGGGAAAAGACCTTTGTCAAAACTTTTTCCCATCAATGCTGGGAAATTTTGGTGAGGCTTAGGGAAGGTTTCTACTGGAGGTTGCTTCTGCACTTTGCTGAACCCTCAGCTCTTACCCAGGGAAGCCTATTCCATGCATACTGCTCAGCACATCCTCAACAGGCTTTCCCTTTTGCCTAGCAACTTTCAAGAACGTGCCAGAGGAGGGTTTTAATATTCCTAAAGCCTGGAGAATGTGTATCTAACAACTTTGTATTTATAGACGTTACTAATTCCAGATTTTGGTGCAGTGTTGCGGTGGCTAAGTTTATAAGCACCAAAGGCACTCTGTAACAAGTGGCAATCTTTGTTATCAACTGAAATACTGGGATATGTCTGTAGCAGAGTTCAGATCTTTTGCTGTCATTCCTGTGCCTTCTCAGATTGTCCTTCCCTCTCTCCCAGTGAAAGCACCTCACCATTGGTGGATGGAAAGGTACTTCAGAGAAGGAAATACCTTCTGGAGCACTACAGATCCTGTGTACTCAGCACAGTCATTGCCCTGGGACTTGGTGGATACTTACAAGAATCGCATGAAGTTGTCTATTTAGAGTATTGACGTTGACTATTCAAACCCACAGCATCTAAAAACAAGTATAGCTTATCCCAGAGACACCTGCCTGATGATTTCTGTGTGGGAAGAAACAGACACAGTGAAAGGGAAGCGAAACATTTTGCCTGAAATGGCATCTTACAGAATCAGATCTTTGCAGTGACAAATGTGCACTGAACAGAGCCAGATTTCACATTTTCTAAATGTGTTCTTAGGCATCTTTGTCATGATTGGAAACACCACAGCTGAAGCTGTCCATCGATTCTGCAGGTTTGTCAGCTCTAAGTGTTTTTGATGGCTGGGCACTGAGGTCTCTGTTTATCCTGATTTCTCTGATGCTTACCTGGGCAGATTTCTGTGCCTCCGTGAATCGTCATTGATTTTCCTGGGAGTGAAATGTCATTACTGCAGCAGGCTGTGTACATCAGGTGTATTGGAGAGTGGGATCGTTAGGGTTCTGTGTAATTAGCAGTGCTACTAATGTACCCTGTAATGCTTTCTTCTCCAGGGGTTGGCCCTGATTATCTGGGTTAGTGACTTCACCAGCTCCTAACTCTGCACTGGGGTCTCACATAACCTCCAGTGTGTTTATCCTCACACAGCTGAGGTGTGGGGGCGAGCACAGTACAAGCTGTTCCTAGGTCAGATGTTGGAGGAGCCTGCACAAAATCAGGAAGTCTGTGGATGAAAGGAATTGAGCCCAGGTCTTAAGTGCCTGTGGCTGAAATGGATTGTGATACAGGACCACCTCATAGGTGAAGAAAACCAGGATACAGTCTGATGGAGTATGAGATTTTTGCAAGATGAACAGAGAGTTTTACACCTGCACAGATCTGATCTTCTTAGTCCTTACCAAAAATTTTCCTTTAAAAGACTTAGTCATTTCATGTATTGTGACGGGGTTGCTCTGTACTCACAAATTAAGCAAATTTATGCCTGGAATATATGTATATTTTACTTCTAAATAACAATCACAGTCTTCTCGTTGAACCCCATCTATTACCTGTATCTTTCTTTTCCCCCATGTTCAGTCAGGCAGACATTGCTTTAACCCTGTAATAATGGCATCTGATCATACACACCTGTTGATTTCTATGCAATAATCGAATTACCTACAATTTTAAAAAATCCCACCTCAATGAATGTATTTTGTAAAGCTTTCTCTTTTTCAAAGTTTCCTGATGAGATGCTTTCTGTTCAAATGGAGGAGATTTATATCACATCATATGAAATTTCCATTTATAGTTAGCTTGCAAGAGTTAATAAATTCCAGTAACAGTTAATTTCATTAACAGCACCTGTCACACAGCCATGATGAAGCACCCAAACTCAATGCTTAGCAAGCTGTTGCAATTGGGACTTCCCATACTCTAGTTAGCACCTTATAATCCTGATCCTTAGCTGACCTGAAGCTGTGAATCTGAATTGCATGTCAGGCAGGGGCCTGGGTACACATTAGCATCTTCCAGGGCATCTTCGGAAGGAAACCTGTGCATGAGGGCAGGAAGGGAGCTGTGGTGTGCTTCTGTAGGTCTTCTCAGCTGTGTGATTGGGGGACCAGCACCCTGAAGGACACCATGAAGCCCATCTGCCCTGCAGCTGAGGTTCAGCCATGGCATGCACACTAGGACTGCTCTGCACATAGAAATAGTCACTATGTGGAGCTCTTCACTTCCCTGAAGTCTGAGTAGGTGCAGCTTTGCATCTTCCCTTGGGCTCTCTGGCAGAGGGTGTTGCCCACCTGTATTCCCCAGACACAAGGGTAGGAACTGGTTTCCAATAGCTGCACCATTGCCTGGTGGCTTCTCAAGTGCAGAGCTCCCCATTTCCAGCTTTCAGTGAAAGTCAAAGCAAACAAGTTGGATTCAAAACCAGTCTCTCTTAGTTTTAGTCAGCACAAGACATTTGCATACTTTGTGGGATTTAAGATATGTATCTGTCCTTTTGCCCTGCAGTGGCTTTGTCACCATCCCTCAGTGCTGTTTGAGCTCAGACACCTGTAGATTTGCAGCTCTGCAGAGCCCCATCTCAAAACCAAGCCATCTCTTCTTTTCACATCGGCAGCTTGATGTTGCCTTGGTTGGCTCCATAGTAGAGCAGTAGCATCCTAGCACGAAGGCACAATCCTCTGCCCTTCTCTCCTGAGCAGTCTGCCAGTGCTGCAGCACATCCCCCAGCTCACTTGAGGACATGTGGGGCTTTAAAGACAGAGCAACAGCCTGTGCTTTCTCTCTTTTCTGCAGGAACCCAGCATTCTCCAGGAAGCTCTCTCCCACAGAGGAGCTGGAGAAAAGTGATTGCCTTTATCAGATGGTCACCACACAGCCTCCAGTTTAGTGCTCCTCTGCAACTAGATTTCACCAAATGCACATTAACCAATTACCCAAATTGGCACATTAATCAACTGTCATTAAGTGATACAGAATCTAGCAAATGAATAAGCTCCTTATTGGTCATCTTTAACCCTTTGTATGAGTGTTGTTGTAGCTATTTGTGACATGTACTAATGCAACATGCTTATGCTAACTTCTATTTTTTATATGCTCTTCATAAGCCACTTATAAATAGAAGCTTAATATCAAGTGTGACAGATCTCTAATCTTTACTCTCTCCTTAGCCCTCCAAGCACTTCCTTTCTGGAAATACAGAATATATCCAGTATGCCCTAGATATTCTCCATTCTTGCTGATGACTTTAGCTCTCATTGATTCTTTCCACTTCTTACTCAGTGTAAATAGCTCAGTGCCGCAACCGTCTTTTTATTTAAATTTTTAAAAAGACAAATAAGATCAAAGGGACGGGATGATGAATAGAAAACATATTTTGTTGCTCATGTGATGCTGTGGGGCAGAGGGTCAATATAATGCAGATATAAAAAAAACTGCATTCCTTCTCCATTGCAATAAAGAGGATTGGAGTGAATTATCTAATGGAAGGTATAAATACTGAGAAAATACTGTGCAACATTTATGCAGTGTCAGTACTTGGTGACATTGTCTTTCACCAAAGGCCATGTGTGTAATGGTGCCCCTGTCACAACTGGGCAAACACTGTGGCACAAAATGCCTGGTTTAGGGTTACACAGCAAATCAGTGCCAAAATGGGGGATAGAACCCTAATATTCCAGAAATGTTTATGAGCCTATACTGAGTTTGTTTGTTTGTTTGTTTGTTTCCTTCTATGGGAGAAAAGCCTGTGCATCAAAGTCTCAGGTGGTATGGAAAATTTAGAAATAATACCTCTTCATTTCAGCATACATCACTCAGATTTTGTTGAGTCCAATCCCTCCAGCATCCAGTGTTTTTTACTTTGACTTTAAAAGAAATAAAGCTCTGTAGTTACTTTTCACCCTTTCATTACATTCAGCTATGATCACTATAATAATGAATGTTTCCAGGCAGTTAATATATTTATATGCATTTACAGATAAGCACACCTACTGTGTTTGTCACAAAAAGGAGAACACCTGATGTAGAGAACATCAGGTGCAGAACTTGCAGGATTTAAAGCACAGCCAAAGCTAATGGCTGCAAATTGTAGCCTAACGTAACACTTTCTCAGACACAGATTCCTCCCCCTTTTTTTTCCTCCCTAAAACTTTTGCTGTTGCGTCACTGATAAATAACAGCCCTTTGCTTGGTAATATATCCCTTTTGTATTTAAGGTTTTGCCTTCCTACTCATTAAACCTCTCCTCATCAGCATTACTTTTACTTTTCAGAAACATATATTCAGTATTATAGGCTCGGAGTTCTTTTGTTTTCCCCCCATAGATGTAAAACCCTGGGGGATTTAAGTATCTACTTGATAGGCTCACACAATCTTAATCAGCCTATAATGGAGCTAATGGCTGTTTGTCATCCTTGGAGATATAAATTTCCTGGTGATGTCTACTGCAGTCAGTACATGAAGTCTGCTCTGACTGCCTGCAAGGTCTAATAACCAGGAGAAGGGCAGCCAGCTTCATTAGCGAGCCTGAGACTGTACCGGCTGCTTTTCTGGGGAACTGTGCTTTTTGAATACCGAGAGGGAATAATGGATAATGCCGGTAAGTGAAATAAAACTGATCTTCATTCTTAGTGGAGCTATGGGGTTCGTTTGTCTCCTCTCTCACTTGCTGCAGGAGATGTGTTTCTTTACCCTTTGCGGCTTCTTCCTTTTAAATGTCCTTTATTAAAGCAAATTTTTATGTCTAAAATGTGACACACTTAAGTTGTTAACCCTTTAACAGTCTGGTTTTTTCTGCTCTGTTTCCTGGAAATGTGAACCTAAACTGTAATGTAGGATCTGCCTTTTTAAGGTATTCAGTGTTATTTTGGAAGCTATATGCAGGAAATGTGGCAGGAAGGGAAAATGCGTGTACTTCAGAGAGAAATATCTCTCACAGTTTGAAATAGGTGTGGATAGGTAACTAATAAAGCTAACAAAAAGTAGATAGTGGTTAGCTCCTATCTGTCTTATTTTAAGCTGCCTCTATTTTCTCTGTATAATGATTTACTCTCTTTCCTATTTAGTACATAAAATACTGAATATATTTGCACTTTTTATTTTCTTTGATGTTCCAACTTTAGATCATGCATTTTCATCCCAAATAATGCACTTCATGGTTCCTAAGGAGGTGCACACATCATTACCTCGGTGATGAAATGCATTATTTGCATTTCCCTTTTGCATTACCTTGTATCACAAGACAGAGGAAAAAGAGAGCTTTTTGGGACAGATACTTTGCATGCTGCTTTGACTGCTGTGAAACTTGAACATGTTGAGATCTCACAGATTTATTGGTACTAGTGCAATACATATTAGGAGACACAATCTGCAGTAGCTTCAGTGCCCTTTGAAAACTGCTCAGATCATCAGATTTGTCTAATGTTGACCTTAAAAGTGATGATCACCTCTACAATGTGTGTGTGGCAAAGATTATTCTACAGTAGGCTTCAGTGATTTTCAGGGGGTTGTGGGTGTTTTGGTTTGATTTTTTTTTACAGTAGAAGCAGAACTCTTGCTCATGTCTGCTAAGCTGTCCAGGTCATTCTCATCTCACATGTATTGTTATGAACTTCTGTCACAAATAGATAAAAGGGTCTTGCTGCCTTTATTTCTATAAACTCCAAGACCAAAAAAAAAAAAGTTTTTCTAGAATTAAAAATGTAACATCATGGAAAATTACGTCACCAGCATCTAAAAAAACCTGACATGGTCCTAGTAAAATATTCATTTTTGGATATAAATAAGATTAGCAATACTCTTTGCACTTGGTGCTTTGGCTAGCTTTTAAGAAGCCTTAACATAATAAATGATAATGACTTGTGTTTGATATTGCATGACAAGGCAGAATTTTCTGCTGGAGGAGAAGGATTCCTGCTTTCCAACATAGAATGCCTGTGGGCAAGAGATACCCTGGCAGGCAGAGCTGCTAATTCCTCCAGGTTTTTACACTTCAGCATCAACAACTAATACTATTGAAGTCCTGATGGGGACACCACTTTAATCCAGCTATAAGAATCTGTTCTGGAATGAGTCACATTTATTTTAAAGGCCAGTTTTGGGGGGATGAAGAGGGAAGCTTGTGTCTGAAAGCCATAGAAACAGATTTTCCTCTGTGTGGGTTTTTGGTTGGTTGGTTGGTTGGTTGGGTTTTTTGTTTTGTTGGTTTTTTGGTTTGTTTTTTTTTGTTTGGTTGGTTTTGTTTTTCTAAGGAAGAGTCCAGTTTGGTTACTATCTGCAAAAAGTTAAAATAAGTAAGACTTGATGTCTGCACAACTTGCCAACTATTCTCACAGCTTCTTATAACATTAGTTTGCTGAATAACTCCAGATATTTTTTTTCTCATGAAGAAACAGTGATTGATGCTTTCCATTTTTATAAAACAACCTATATACCATTGAAATTGGTTAAAATAATCCTTTTGGACAAAAATTAAAATCTAGTTGGAAAACAAAAGCCCCAAACCAACCCAACAACAGATGAAACGAAGCCATATTGAAGATATCATGGCAGAGGGTAAGGCTGTGATCCAGTTTCTTCTGTGGTTACCAGTGATCTTCCTGCTGCCTGTGGTCAGCTTGCTCCAAACCCCCAGAGGGCTTCAGCTGCACATGTGGCATGGACATGCTCCCTTCTCCAGGCAGCTCTTCTAAGAGTGCAGCCATTTCCATACTTTGAGCAGGATAGGGAATACAACCATTTCCACAGAGCCTACAGGGTGCTGGGTAAAGACACCCGGATCTGTAGAGGAATGTTTAGGGATCGTGATCCCTAACTGGGATGCCCACATGGGGACTGTGCAGCTGAATACGTCTGTATGTCTGGCCTGTCCCTCTGACTTCTACAAGGATGGGAAAGTACCTTTGAAAACCCTTGCAGTGTCATCTGGGCGCTTATGAGATCAGAGAGAGCAGGATTATTTTCATCCCTAAGCCCAACCTCCTGATTGATTTGTTCTTCAGCAGTCCGCCAATTGAAATGTAAACACGCTGATGTATATAAACTGGATACCTGCCCGAATTCTTCCTGGAGAGATGCTATTTCTGGTAATACAGAACTGCAGAATATTAGAAAAGCTGCGTGTTTTAGCTACTGAGTGTTAGAAATAACAATTTGGTATCAGTGTCAGTGAATCAGGCCTCTGTTATTAAACTCATCATGCTGCTGAAAGAGACTTCCAAAGTCAGACCATGGATAATTGTTGGGCAAAACTCCATCTTCTGCTCCGCATAACAGAAATATCTCTGTAATTTGTCACTCTTCTCCTCTTCCATCATTAAAATTATTTTCTGGCCAAAACCGTCATTTAAAAAGATCAGTGTTGCTAATAGGTCACCTGTGTACACTTTTAGCTGTTGATGCCATTTTGTGAGGTTTAGAAAGAATGTCTTCATTTTTAAAGTTCTTTCCTTTAGTGTTAGATTGCTTTTATTTTTATTCTGTGTACAGAGACAGCTCCACATAACTGTTGTCTCGTGTGTTCTTTTAAAAGCCTTTCCTGGAATAACAATAAAATATTCATCCATCTGTGTAGGGCACAACAGGACAGTTCTAGTTGTATTTTTTGCCTATTTTGGCATCAGCTGTTTGTGACAGGCCGTCTGCAGGTATTCAGCTGCAAGGCTGCCTGCTGCTCTGGGCAGGGGAGGGCAGCCAGCAGCCCCTGCCTGCCACTACTGGCAGGTCCTGGGCTCTGGCTTTGCTGCACACATCTACTTTGGGCCAAACACATCAAACCTGGAGACAGCAGTGATGTAACAAAACTCATTTTAAAAAACCTAGGAAGGTCTGGAAATAGCTTGTGGGGGGAAAAACACACATATAAAAGCAGCAAGAGACTTGCAGTAGCAGGAAGAAAGAAGCTGCGGAAACAGAAGTGCTCCCAAGTGATGCTTTTGGGGGGGGATTTCCTGTAAGAAGGAGTGAGATCAGCAACATCCCTTCCCCCAGAGCTCCTAGTCAGCTGTGTCGTGCTCAGACAGGCATCTCACCTTAAAACAGACAAATCTTATCCACTTGTTCTTACTAAGGAGAATGCCAGTGTGATGTGCCAAAGACTTGGGGGAAGGATCTCGTGGAGGTGAATGGCACCATAGTGAGGTCCTGTATCATGCATACCATACCAGCAGTGCACAAAACCAGGAGGCCTTGTTTCAGATTTCTTGGGGATTTACTTTGATGACTTCTTTGCACTTGGAATATTATTTTAGCAGTAATGAGCTAGCTGTGGTTAATTGTTACCCTGAATTATGTAGGTTCTGCAGCTGTGGCTGCAGGCTATGCCTTCAAGTAAAAAATGTGTTTTAAAGGGACTTGGAGGTCTTGTCTGTTGTACATCCTATCTCTGAGGAATATCCAGTAGCAACATCAAACTTTATATTTGACCTATAGTGAAACTTAGAACTTTCCATTGAAGCAAGACTTTAACTTAAAGCCTGAAATGCTGTGGGATGGGGACGATAGCAAGTGGTCAATTTAGCGTTCTGCATGACATCATGTGTTCACAGGAAGAGTAAGAGACACAGGAAACTGGAAATGGAAATTCCCTTGCTTTTGAAGTAGCAGGTCATTTTTGTCTTTCCGTATGTCAATAGGACTTATTTAGCACTCTTTAAATATAAGACTGCTGGGATCGAATGCTGGTTGAGGATTTGACCTTACAGATGCTTTGTTATGTCTTACCTGATTTCGAGGCATCTTTCTAAAACACAGAGGAGGAAAAAAAATAACAGGCAGAAGAACGAAACTGGGAGGTGGACTTCAGATTATGATCCAGGTTTCTCATCAACTCATAGAGTTCAAGAACTTCTAACCAGTTGAGCTGATCTGTGTGCAGAATTAGGCTAGATAACAATCTCAAAGGTTAGGTTCATTTGTTGCCTATAAAGGGCTCTGAAATCCTTTGGCCATCTAAGGCTTAATCTCATCTGAATTGTCCCTATGAATCTGGAAACCCATTAACACAAAACCACTTGCAATGGAGACGGTAGCATTGTTGCCACAGCTTTTTGAGCCCTTGAGACAATTCCAAACTCCAGCAGCAAAATCAGTCACGTCCTTCGGCAGCTTCTGTTTTGCTCTTTGATGGTACTTTGTCCATGTTCTCCCCAAGCGTGAAGGTGTTTTAAGAGGGGCAACAGCGCCTCCTTTCTCTGCCCCACTCTTACACATATGTAAATGGAGCTATCCATGATGCCATGCTGTCTTTTATCGGGTCCGTATGCCATGTTCTATAGACCACAAAATGGTTTGCTCATGAACAATAAAATACAAAGCAATAAGCAACTCTTTTATACTACATTGTGCATTCTAATTTGCCTCCTATTTGCACCCATGCCCTTGTTTGCAGTGAACACTCTAGTGTATCACAGGTCACTCTCTGTTGGAAGGTTGAATTTCTTCTTGTTGTAATTTTAGAATAATATTCATGGTTTATGCCCCTTTACCCAGAAGTTGGAACAGTGTGCTTATAAACCCATGACCTTGGAAAACTTTTCTGTGAGGATTAGACTTCCTTGTGATGCTGCTGCTCCCCGTGTTATTTTCGAGTCTGTATACACATGGCCCTGGATGACTTTAGGAACTTGCACTAGAAGTAGCCAAATACTGTGTAGCACTGAAGTGATGGAGCGTCTTCTAATGTGGAGATAGTCCACCCACCCTGCTTCAAATGGCTGTCTTTAGCTAGAAATGCTGTGGTTCCACTGGGCTGACACACACTCATGATATTTTAAGCAATGATTCCAGTTGCTGCAGTGCTTCTTAGAGAGAAGCACCATGAACTCTAGCTGGTTTGGAGAGATGGTGTAACACCAATTTTACTTACTAGTAATTTCTGATTCTTTTTTCCTGGTAAAAGCTGGCAAGCATCCAACCATCAGGTGCCAAGTTCATGTCTTATGTTTACATCTGCTGGTTGTGTGGCATTTTTTGGCCAGCTGCCTTCAGACCCCTGTTCTGCACTCTGGATCATCACTGCCACCCATGGTGAAGAAGCAAGTGTAGTGTATGGAAGTAGTAATCCAAGTTTGGGAGGCAGCACTTCCCCATAGGCTTCTAGCAAGGATGAAACCAAAATTGCAGGAGCCAACTATTTTGACAGTACAAGAAATCAGTCCAGACAAGGAAAGGTTGTATTAAGAGGCACTGGCACAAATTGTTCCAAGAAAACCAGCCTGTGTTCCAGGGGCTTTGAACACCCCAGATTGAAGGGGCTGGAAGTGAGTGACAAGGGAGAAAGCAAGATTGCATGACCAAAGAGCAGGTGGCTGATAATAAGGATCTAGTCTGCTGCTGTTTCATCATCATTCATTGTCTCTAACAGTGAGTCTTTTATGAAATGTGATACTTAATTTTTGAGGTGACTTGCAGGGGTATTTCTTTGGGCTCAAAAAGTAGACTGGATGGAATTTTACCAAAAAAATTCTCCCTTTCTCTATTTTTTTCCCTTACTATTTAAGCATTATTATTCCCTTACTATTTAAGCATTTTTTATATTTTCACATAAAACGTTTACGAGTCTTCCTCCTGAAGTATAATTGGAAAATATAAGTAGCTTAGGACTCTAAGAATACCTAGCAACCTTCTCCCAGCAGACAGGAGTAAATCCTGAATAAAACTGCTGAGTTTGTCTCTAATAGCTCTTGCTGGCAAGTGGCGCCCAGCAGTCCCTGGGTGAGCGTGGAGGCCTCAAGGCCAAAGTGAGTGTCCCCAGCCAGTGCCCTGTGGAGAGGCAGGGTATTGGAGAAGACTGGGCAACTGGATTTGTTATCCTACACCCATGGAGCTCTGTGTGCCTGACTCTGGGCACAGCTCAACACTAGAAGGGATGTCCCATGTGCTGCTGGAGACGCAAGAAGAAGGAAGTAGCCGTATTCATTTGAACAGATCTATGACCTTTACTGCAGATACTGGGCTTGTATTGACACCTGTACAGAAGCACCCTCTCCAAGCACCTCGTGGGGGCAGTGGTACCAGCAGAAGGACTTCTTGCAAAGAAGACAAGGAGCGATTTGTCTGCTTTCCTCACAGACGAGACGACCTTAACCCAGACTTGTCAGCAATGAGGTATTGAGTTGCTGGCAACATATGGCTCAAATAGTGGATTTGAGTGAGGAATTAGGTCCCTCTTAACATCCAATTTTCAAATAAAACAAAAGGCTTGGAGAAAATGAGTTGGCCAGGGCCAAATATTTGCTTAATCTTAGTTTGCTCTGCAGCACTGTTCCTGTAATGTAACTATCAGAGATTGCTTATTTTACAACGTATTGAACAGGAAATTCCCTTTCAGTGTATTTCTGAAAAGCAACAGAATATTTAATGACAATGATAAAGGCAAACCTATGTCTCTGTAGGGAGGCAGACACAGTAGGAGAGAATCCCAGAAACAATTTTTTCACCCATGGCTTGACCATTGCTAGCAGGCATGCACAATGCAGTTCCAATACAGATATGACAGCAGCTGGTATTTCCACAGGAGACAAAGTTGTGATCGATTCGTCCTAGCGCCAGCTCCTGCTGACTCACAAGTCCCTTCTGTTTTTCTCACTGGGACTCGAGTCAGTCCAAAAAACAAGGGGTATTACATTATGGAGGCTTGCCTGGAAACCATGTGGAGAGATGAACTGAAAATATGGCGATCTCAGGCATGAAATTTGTGCTACTGGGAGCTGTTTATTGACATTTAAATCATAGTTCAGCAAGACTTTGCTATGGCCTTACTGTCAGGGAAAATGGTTTGTTGATGGAGGAAGCCTATGGAGTTCACAAGTGTGATTCTACCACAGAAACAGGCTGCTTTGGTTTTTTAGCTGGGTTTTTTTGTAGCTGCAGTTGTTGTATGTCTCCTTTTCTGTCTCTTTTCTGTTCCTATTTTTATAGTTTAATATTATTAAAAAAACTAACATGATACATTATCCTGGTTTAATTTCAAGTGAAATTTGGCAACTTCTACTAGTGAGATAAGGTTTAATTGCTCTTGGCATTTTAAAAAGAAATGCAAATGACAAAGATATTAAACTGACAAATTATGACAGCTCACATAACACTTTTTACAATGGATTTTTTCCATGCATTTTTAATACCCAGAACAGTCAGCCTTAATACTACCATATTTACAATAAATCATTATTCTCATGGAGACATTTTGCTTTGTCAGGCAATACACAATCAGCAGTTTTCAATAAAGAATCTGAAAACTGTTTAACATAAATTCTGTGACACAAACTCATAAAAGCCAGACAATTTATAAATGGGGCCAATATGCTGCCCTTAAATTGGGATATTAAGGAATAATTAGAGCACAGTAAGGGCAGGTTGCCAAATGTAACTTTTAAGTTCCCCAGTCTGTATCACTTAGCACAGTGATTGTAAGGTATTATATGCCTTCTGTAAGGCATAAACATTCCTACACAACAGCTTGAGACACCCGCAAGCGGTTGAAGTAGCTGTTTACTTTGGCAGGAGTGGCTTCAAGGGGCATAAAGCACCACAGAATTTAGGAACAAGGATGGCTTTGGGGTTAAAAAGGGGAATGGGAAGCCATAGTAGAGTTTGCTTTTCTCAGTTCCTCTACAAAACTCAGCAATGGGGTTTTTTGTTTGTTTGTTTTTTCTCTCCTTTGGTACCCCACGAAGACCATGTCTGCGCTGTGTAACACGAGCGGTGCCAGAGGTCCTTGAGGCAGCTCTGAGCACATTGATATGGTGCAGTACCTTTTGCCCAGAAGACATTAATCTGAGCCCCTAAACAGCATGGTCACATCAGCTCTGGTGGCTGGACCTTGACTGGTGAGGCAGCTGGGGTTAGATGTGATGCAGGGCCTCACATCTGCACAGCATCCAGCTCAGGACACAGCTGTTCTAGTTCTAGCTGGAGAATCTTTCAATGTTGTGCTGTTAATTGATGGAAACAGGCCTCAGAGCCTACCCCTGCCCACAGTTTTGGAGGAGCCATCCACTCTGATGAATTACCTGTCTTATTTAGAAGCTGGGGTTAGATAGTCTGGGTAGTGGGGGAAAATACTTTTTTTTAACCTACGTGTGGGAGGTTCTAGGGTGAAATTAAATGTGATGAAGTCTTGAGCAAGATTTTGAGGTCTCTGAAGATGAACAATTTACTTTGCAACATCTAAGGGTGACAACCCGTGCATTATATTATTTTATTGTCCTAAAAATAATGTAATATCTATCAGTGTTCATTATTTTACCTGTGGGTGTTGATTCTTCAACTCAAGTACTAGACAAGATGGAGTAGCTCTACGCATAGCTCTTCATTTTCACACAAGTTTCCATCACGTTTGCAAACCCTCAGGTTCTGTAAGTGTTGTGTATATTCTTTAATGCTTCCTGTACCTCAGGAAGCCTGACTGCAAAGACGAGTGGGAAGGTATAATACTGGCAAAGTAGATGTACTGCTCAGCATCATTAGAGTCTTATTTTGAACTGCTGGAGAAGAAAGAGTAGAGCCAGCGTTATTTCCCAAAATGTTATCTTCTCCCATGGATGAATAAGAAGGATGATTGTGGGGTCCCCTTCCTCTCTCAGGTGGTAGCCTGGCTACCTCTTTACTCTGCACTGCAGGTGAAGAAGCCAGTGATATGCCACTTAAGCCAAGGGGGAAGCTTGTGTGGCTATGGTTTAAGAGTACTTTTCTGAGAGTAGTGTTTTTTCACTGCAGTAGTAATGCCGTGTGTGCATCAGTAAAGCCTGGAAGTCTGCTTCTCCCTGCAGTTCCATTGCCTGTTGTGACAGAGAAACGCTGTTAGCTGCTTCATGGAATGGCTTGCAAATTTGGGGACATGAAAGGCTTGTCTGAGGTAAAGATTGCCCTGAGATAAGTTTCCTCATCCCTGCTTGCAATCACAGCTAGATTTCTTTGGGTTTTTTTTAAGCAAAATTTGAAATTCTGAGGGCAGATTCAGCTTTTTTCACCTTGTAGAGCAGATGGCTGCCAAGTGTTAAAAATTGTGTGCATCTTTCAGATGCAGACCGGTTGTGCACCCATTTCAGAGGAGCACCTGCAGGGTGAACAAGGTGAAGGCAGAAATCAGAATACTTCCCAGATCAGCACTTAACCACACTTTTGTGCCATCACTGCCTCTTGCCATGATCTCCTTTTCCTCTGCTCTGCCTTTAAGCTTTTCCCCCAGGGCAATAGGTGCTATCTCATGCAGTAGATCAGACTGCTAATGCAGAAGAGGGTTGCCACCATGACAGCCTATATATGCTTGCCTGAAAAGTACCACAAATAAACTTCTTGGCATATTGTGGATGGAGTTGTGTGACTGCAGGCTTTTCTCTGCTTCTGGCATGCTGCACTAGTCTTTTACACCTTTGCCTTTTACAGCTTCTCAGGAAGTGTCCACAGGATGCAAAAGCAGTGCTTCCTGCAGCAAAGCATCTAGTGCCTGCTACTGTGCTGGATTGGTCCTGATAACTCCTGCGGTCCCCTTCACTTTCACATTCTCATGCTGGTCTGCATGCTCTGTGTGAATCTGCATGGCTGGGGTTTATTTTATTTTATTTTATTTTTAATTTCTTTTTCTTCAGCCCATTTTCACAGTCACAGTGTGTTACGGGCAGAATGAAAAAGGAAAAAAAGTATTTTGATGATATTACTAGCTTGGCAACCACAAAGCTCTCCCATGGCTTTGCAGAGGAGTTTGGAGTGCTTATGTTCTGTACTTCCCTTTATCTTGCTGTGCACCGTGCACCAGAGCTCCAGTTCTGCAACTGATGCCATGAAAGTAGGCTGCTGTGCTCAAATCCGGGGTTTGTCTGAGTCTTCTCAGTTCAGCTCTAGGCCTGGTAAGACAGTGTATGCATCGCTGATTTAGATTGCTTCCAACAGGGATCACCCACTGGTTGTCTCATACTACTTGGAAGGGGGAGTAGGGGAGATCTTAACAGCAACTTGGTTTCTAGGAACAGAAACAAAATGATAAGAAAACACTTACCTTATCAAACCAGGCTTCCTCTCAGCTGAGGGAAAAAGCAAAGAAAATTTTCACATGATTTCCCTGCTTGCCGACTCCCTGGTCACGTTGGCTAGACCCAAATGTCAGAAATTGAGATTCTTTACACAGGTATGAACCAACTTCCCATAGCTGAGAAGTGGTCTCTAACCTATTCCAGCTTTTGCTGTGTCAAAGGTGACTAGTCCAAGAAGATATTTACCATCCTTAAGCATATCAACCCTTCCACTTTGGTCCCAACTTTTTCCTCCTATTTCATGATACTAAATCAAATTCCATTTTGTGTTCATTTATAGAACGAGCTGTGTTCTCATGATATTTATGGATGGCTGCATCACGTGCTTTATGCAGGTCAAGAGACATTGCAAACACAAAGGAACAAAAATGATTCCCAAGCACAACAGCACACTCCTCAGCATGTGGAGGACTGGCTTGCATGGGTGACATTCAGCCACTTGAAGAAGGAATGCTGGGCTAGGTGCATCTTTCCTATATGTATAGGAGGGAGGCAGGTATGGTAGGGAGGCAGAGAGGTCCCAGCCTGCTGCAATATGTGTTAGTCTATAGTAGTGGTGAGTAGGAAGAGTACTGCAAAAGAGCTGCAAACAGTTGGCCACATGAAGGCACAGAGCTGGCATTTATTTTGTAGCCCAGAGACGGAGCTGGCACAGCTTTCTGGCCTTCTGCTTGTGATCTGGGAAGGCAACGAGTTGCCTGGGCTCAGGAACATTCTGAAGTTTACCAGGTAAGGTTCACAACGTATCCCTTGGGTCTCCCTTGTGAGAGAACTGCATGCTCTTGAAGAAATTATTATTAATGTGTCTTGCAACAATTTTTAGAGAGAGTAAATGAGGTAGACTCATAAGCATTAGCTAGTGAGTTTAACATCAGTCCCAGGCAAAAATGTGAAACAGATGATACAGAGACTGAGCCAGAAAGAATTAAGAGATTGAATACGAATAATTTCAATTAACATGGGTTGGAAGAAAAACAGGTTTGAGAGAAATATTTCATAAATTTATCTTGCTGCATGAGAAGATGCTTGGCTTGGTTCTGCTTTGTAGAACCTAAAATGATACAATACTTATATGCTATGTATGAGACGGGTTCTTCTCTGCCCAAATAGCAGGTTTCAAAATACAAGTGTATTTTGGGAATTATTGTCACTCATCAGGTGTGATTCAGGAGGTATCCAGCAAGAGCTGGTCCTTTGCTCCAGGCTGTATGGTGGTACTGGCACTGACTAGCAAGAAAATATAAAATGATATTTAGGCAAGAAATGAATGTATTCAGTATGGACAAAGGAAAGCCCATATAATCAGGGACAAGACCAATTAGATCATAGTTACCTATTGGGAGGCTCAGTGTTGAGAGGCAGTGGTTTTCAAAAATACTTGCATGATAGTGTTATGCTGGAAGCAGGTGTTCGGCTGATGAGCTCTGTCTCAGAGATCTGAGACACTCCTTACATGTACTTGCAACATTGAAAGGTGCTGTCTTGCTCTAGTTGGAGCACTGGAGTGACTGCTCCTGGGATATTAAGTAACCTTTGGTGTCCCATGTCTTCCTTGAAACACAAAAATCTCAGGAGGATTCAGGAAGCCTTGCAGCTATTCAGTCTGAGCTACTGTAAAAGAAAGTTTCCTAATTCTGAATCTCCTTTGCGCCTCACCCTAAATCCCTTTGCAGCTTTCTAACTATAAAAATCCTACAAAGAAAGCTGTTCCTTCGTTTCTTACTGGAAAATACGAATTTGGACCTCTTAATTCCCACTTATGAATAAATATCACCAAGTCGCTGTAGATGTATGTTGTTGGCAGCCATAATATATGTATACATTAACATGCATGTGTGTATATATATTAGATTAAAATATTAGTAATGGGTGACGCTGAATATATTTCAGATTGGAAAAAGGAAGGTGACTATTAAGTAGCACAAGTGAAAAACAATACTGCAAAATTTACATCAGGCAGACTGCTAAGAAGGCTGGATATGAGGGTGTCAGAAAGACTCCAGCAAGATGCTTCCTAATGAACACTCAGAATTTCTCCTTCCAGTTTTAACAAAGGCTTTGTTTCCACTGGATCTTGCTGCATCAGCCTTATTTGCCAGCTGTCAAACACAACAGAATGGCATCACTGGCACATACAAGCTTTGGCTATCCTGCCTTCTCAACAGCAGAAAAGCTTGTTGAAATAATGACCATTATACTGTTTTTCAGTGCCCAGGTAGTTAAATGAAAGATGTTTGATTCTTTCTCATCACCCCAAAGTCAGCACCAGCCAGAGATCCCGTACGAAGCATTAACTCATGTTCCTTTCAGGTGGTAAGTGCTAACCAGAGGGGCAGGTGAGGGTAAGGCAGAACCAATTATGTCATTTATATCCACTCACACCAATGGAGGGGCAGATTTGGGCATCATTCCAGCATCTCTGAAATCGGACACCACCCTCATTTCTCAGTGCTGCTGTCAGCCTGGCAGTGTAGCTGGAACTCTTGCACAGCTGCAGAGAAGACCATGGTTAAACACTGCCTGGGTGTTACACCTAGCAGGAAGGTTTCACTGGCTAAACCTGGCTTTTAGGAGGCAAGTTACTGGTGCTGCTCTTCAAACTGCAAGGCAACACTTTCCAGTCTTACTACCATTGCTTTGTGCAGGTGCTGCGGCTTTCTCCTGTGTACTCCAGAGCGAGATCGTTTTCTTAATTTTTTTTTATTATCATTTAAATCAAGTCACTTAAATCATGTCCTTCAGTTTTTTATGTCATTCTTTGTGTGGCAGCTAAGAATTCTACACCACAGGGCACCCCTGCCAGAAGACGCCTCCTGGGACAAAAGAGCTGGAAGCAGCAGAGCAGGTTGTGGTGAGGGTGAACACTGTCTTTGGAGCACACAGACAGTGTCTGCAAACTCCACAGTGCCTAAAATAACAGGCAGTTCATTAGGCCTTGAATAGACTATGTGTATGATAATACAGCCTGCTGATGAGGGCCTTCATCTGTCCTTCTTTGCATCTACTTAAAATGAATGCAGAAGAACTTTTTTTGTTTGTTTTTTGGAAGGAGGACTAGAAACAAGAGCCCAGCCCTATGCCACTATGCTAACACTATTTTATTCTCCATGCAAAAACACCACCCGTGTTTCCCCCTAATCCCAGCTGGCAGGATAAAAGTCCTCAAATACTGGTACTACACCAGCAAAAAGATCAGGTTATTTCTGTCATTGGAAAGTCAGAGAAGCAGGAATTAATCCCTTCAGGCAGAAAATAAGATTGAGTCAAGAACCACCCCCAAAACTGTTCTTCATCCTGCCCAAGCTATTGCATGGATGGACAGAAAGGGTCTTTCCATCTAAATGCTGGTGTTGTGTGTGTGCTTAAGTCTGGAAATAGAGCCCCTGTAACAGAGATGACAGTCAGACTCACTACCCAGCCACTAGGGTATCTAAGCTCATCTCTTGAGAATGGGGACCCTAGGAGAGAGGATAAGCTTTTTCCCCAAACATGTCTTCTTTGGACAGCCCCAAGTCACTTGAAAAGGCTCCTCAACAAGCACAGTCCTCAGGACTCTGCAGGACTCTCCAAAAGGGACTGGGCACCATTTCTCCACCAGTGTGAGTGCTAGCAGGGCATTGCTGTTGTGCTGACAGCTGTGGTGGTACTCCCAGGGGGATGTTTAGGATGAAAGCTCCAGTGTACGGGTCATTCTGGTGCCTGTGTGGCTGGGCAGCAATGAAGGAGGGGGTTGAGGACTGTGGAACTGAGAGTTTGTGTATCCAAGCAAATTTCAGTTAAAGGAAGAAATTCCTCACAGAGCTATGCCTATATTATGCCTGTTGCAGATCTGTTTGCTGGGTGCTGTGGGGTACTCAAATATTGCAATGAGGAGGGGCCTGAGGTTTGGTTTATGCCATAGCTGGTCACCTCCCACTGAGCACACTGTTCAGCAACTCCATGTTTTCAGGATAAATGTGCTCTTGCTCTACCTTCTTCTCTCCTGGGTTGCAACAATTGGCAAAAAAGACTGACTGTGATGGAAATAGCCACCACACACATGTGCATTCTTCACAGCAAAGGGAATGGGAGTAAAGGAGTCAGCACTGGATGCAGGCTTTTCTTGTAACCTTTTACTCACATTCACAAACAATGCCCTATTGTGATGTTGTTTCCTGCAGATTATTCTAATAACCACTGAGCAGTGAAGCATGAGCATGTGTTCAGGTTTCTTAGATTGAATTCCAATGTAATAAAATGTGCCAGCTTTCTAAGTGTTGATAAAAATGCACAAGAAGGAGAATTTGATAAGATGGAGTACACAGAATTTTGTTGTAACTCTCAAAACTTGGAAACTTCCTGGAAGAAATGTATTTTATACCTAAGGACACACAATGTTTGCTTTCTTTTCTGCTATTTTATAACTTGTCAATTATATTGATATATCTCCTCTCTAAAATTGCATAGCCTGGTGTTGGCAGTAGAGCTTTTATAAAGGCCTGATTGCAATTATAATGGGGGTAGGGTTTTCGTGTGCATGAAAAATCCACGGCCCGGGGCCTTGCATGGTACTTGAGCCAGTCCGAATGCTGATCGAGTGCCTTGCCAGGGAGAACAAGGAGTCCCAGAGCTCCTATGTGGCTGCTTCATTGCACATGTGCTTAAGCATTAGAGGTATTTACTGCACCAGCAAATTTGTAACATATTAGGTATAAATTTACTGTCAGTAAAATACATTGTAGTGACCTGAGTGAAACAGCACCAAAGAGGAGCAGAATGATGACTCGTTTTGGCAGTTCAGGACCACGCTGTGGGCAGCAGACTCGTGAGGTGGGCACGGAAATGTTCTGTCTGTGGAGAAGGTCACCCTCCCCCATGTTCTCAGTTGTCTTTTGTCCTTAAGACTGACTCAGCTTTTTGCAAGCAATAACCTGAGAGGTACAAAATGTCATGTCACTTGGAACAGTTTGCAGTCAGACAAATTGTGTTCCGTGTAAAAATTAACACACACACAAGCCTAAAATAACTTGAGAAAATGTATGGACTTTTCTTAATAAGGTGTTATAGTCCATTAGTTAACCAATGTTGCTAGACAACTTATACAAACAAAAAATGCCTTCAGTTGTGGATCCAGTTATCTCAGTTAATTTGATGGGCCAAATTATTTATAAAACCACCTAATATTTATCATAAGGAAATGCCTGATTTGAATATGTTGTCACACTATACTAGTTTAAGAACACTACTAGTGTTATTAAAGTGTTTCATTTACTAGTTTAATAACAAAATACCTTAAAAAGCGGAATTTTTTTTTCTATTAGACTGGTAAAGAGACACCTTTGGTACATCTTCCTTTCTATAACTCTTACAGTCCATAAATTTGAACTGCAGGAGGTCTCACTGCTGAAACTCCTATTCAGACTTCTAAAAATTAATAGGATTAATAGGATGCTTTAACACAAATGTCTATGCACTGAGAAAGTTTCCAGTGATGCTGGCCACACAGGAAAATTTGTATGTTTTTACTGGGTCAGTGTGCAACTGACTTGCACCCGTTTCACATATCTATACATGGATATGCATAATTGTAAATGCATTCACTTTATGAATTATTTTACTTAAGCACAACCTGCCTTGTGAGGCCAGGAGTTAGTACTGAGTGCTGAGCAAGGTCTCCATACCTTTAAAAAAGCTGATTTTTATTAGCTTGCGCTGCAACCATCTGACCCCTGACAATGTAATGTTATTTTAACCACACTTTGTCTTGAATTGAATGGAAGTCTGTCTGGATCCAGATGTAATATCCCATGCTGGGACATTAGGCTTTTGTGAAATTCAGCTGCACGAAATGAAGGTGGCCCTATTTCGTCCCTTAACCGAAAGGTGATGATCTCTCTTAAGGGCTCTCTAGAAAGGAGAAGTATTTTCTCTGTATACATTATTAAAAAACCTAAAAAGTGCTCTGTTCTTTCCTCAAATGTTAATTCTGCATACTGCACTTTGATTTATGTTCAGCACATCAGGATAATGGGGATGGAAAGCACAGGACACACTTCTTGGTCGCATAAATACATTGTAAAACATTCTGAAAGTTTTCAGTCTGTCTCCAGCAATGGACCATTAAATAAGAGGAATAAACATAGAAGGGACCATCGACCTGACCTCCACATAATTTACTTTATGACTGCCAGCTACATTCACAGATTTACAGCACTGGGTTTTATCACCATGTGTGAGTCAAGGTTGTGGTTCATAATTACTGCGCAGTTCGTGGAAAAACTCTAAAGACATCTTGTGTTGTATTTCAGTAGTTTTAAGTGAGTGGGTTCTGTGCTTGAGAATGCTTGGGAGCACCCCTTGTCCTGCTCCATCACCTGCATAGGTGAGACTTTACATAGACTTCTGCTACTGATTTTGGGGGAAAAACAACTATTTACTGTGGCACACAGCTAGCACACAAGGAAATGTCTCAGCCTTTTTGGAAAGGGTAACTGTTTAAAAAGAGAAATGGAGTGGGTGTGGGTGTCTTATGTACAGTATCTTTTTTTTTTTTTTTCACCAGCTAGCACGGTTCTCCAAGTGACTTCACAGAAAATACTGAAGCAGAATGCCAAGCTGGATTTTGTGGGTCATATCCCACAACCAAGTGCATTTGCCTTCCATCCAGAGAGCCCAGTACAAGCTATTTGCAATGCACGTGAAGGCATTTCTGTGTGGCATGGGACTGCGCCTTGCACCCACATGAGGTTTTAGAGGGAGTTTGGCATTGCTGCCTGGCTCCCAGTGCTGCCAGGAACGGCAGAAGGGGCCATGAGGGCTCCCCGAGCAGGTCGTGTTTTCAGAAATGTGTATTTTCTTCCTTTCACAAGGGGTCTTCTTGGGTTAATGTTTTCTACAGTCAAATACTTGCAAAATGCACTGTAAGATTAAGTCCTTATTCTCCCAGTAGGTGACATACCAGTAAAGATGATGTGGCTCTCCCACATCAGCTTTGCTGCTTCTGTACTGGAATGTAAATCAGTGAGCCACAGAACCATGAAAACATCTGACGTACTATTTCTTTTAAATGGATTTTCCTTACATAGAAGCTATCTTCCTGGGCATTTCTTCTGTCAGCCCAATTTAATTGGATTGTAGCTGAAAAAAAATAATATTACATTTACATTAGCTCTAAAAGTCTCTGCATTTTTGCCCCTGCAGCCCATCTGGCTCTAATGTTGCTGAATTTTAATTTAGTGAAATTTGTTCATTTGAACTAACTAAATGTGCTGCATTAACGATTTGCTGTACTAAGAAAATAGTGAGAAAAAATGTGTGATATTGATGTTTAGTCTTGGTAAAAGCACTTTTCCCAAGAACCACTCCTGCTTTATTTCATATAATTGTTTTAGTTTCCTTATGTGTGGGTTTGCAACTGAATGAACCTGAGCTAAATCAGGACAAAAAAGACCCCCAGGACTAGCATGGTTAAAGCATGATGGTTCTCCTGGCCACCAGCAAGTCAAAGAACGACACACGAGGATTTAAATAGCAAAATGAGACTCACAGGTTGACACTTGATTTGCACAATCACCATCTAAAGACCAAATGCCACGTGTACAGGAGGAGCTGGTGACAAAGCTCACCAGGCTTTCTGCCTCGTTAAAAGCAGCCCTCACCAGGGAGATGCTAGCAGGTTACCAGATCAGAATTCTGCTACAGCACACTGGCAAGCCTGCAAAACCCAACCCTTTTTAGCCCTCCCTATACACAGCCATGCAGACTTGGTCATATAGAAGCTAAAAAGGGATGACATGTTTCCCAGCATCAAGGATGGCTTTAGAAACAAGTGGTGTGTAAAACCTATTGCAAAGACAGCTACCTCCACTTACGAGAATGAAAGCAGCTGATTCTGAAGGTTCAAAACAAAACCCCAAACAAGTGCTTGGGAGGGGAGAGAGGTGTGTGGTGCGCATGTTAGCATGAAATTGGATCTGATGGTATCTTTGAACCAGTCACGCCTGACATTGCCACTTAAAGCACAGAGCCCAGCCACCAAGGCCAACGCCCACAGAACACATTCCTGTCCCGGAGGTGTTAGGAATCCCTGGCAGAGCAGGCTGCGAGCTCTGCCAGTCCCGCCTGCTTGCCTGTGGCTGCTCTTTGTGAGCCCTGCAGATCCTCCCTACAAAGAGCCTTGTGGGGAGCTGGGGCCAGACCAGAAAGAGAAGAAGTAGCCTCAGTCAGTGCGCTGCTGGTGCTGGTGTGTCTCTGCAGCCATCCAGACCATGACAGAGCCAGCAGGGAGGGGACATGGCTTTCCTGTTAAACCTCTGGGGAATACAGGTGGAAAGAGAGATGCTCCACCAGCCCCACTCCTGGGAAAAATGTCAATTAATGTTTGTATTTTACTGAGACTCAAGAATTGTGAGCAAAAGCCTCAAATCTGCAGGAAAGACAGTCTGCACAAAAACATTTTACGCCTTTGTTTTGGACACTTGTAACTGGTTGTGGGCTTTCTTACAGATCAGCAAAGATGTAGGCCAAGCACCACAGCTGTAATTATGGTAGGTGCAAAAAGAATCGTGGAATAGCTTGGGCTGGAAGGGACCTCTGAAAGGTTATCTAGTCCAACCCCCCCGCAATGAACAGGGACATCTTCAGCTATATCAGGTTGCTCAGAGCTCTGTCCATCCTTAAATATTTCCAGGGATGGGACATGTACCAGCTCTCTGGGCTACCTGTTCCAGTGTGTCACCACCCTTATAATGAAGGATTTCTTCAGGATATGTAATCGAAACTCACTTCCTTTCAGATTCAAGCCATTCCCCCCTTGTCCCATCTCACGTGCCCTTGTAAAACATCCCTCTCAGCTCTTTTGTAGGTCCCCTGTACATACTGGAAGGTTCTAGAAGGTCTCCCTGAACCTTCTCTTTTCCAGGTTGAACAGCCCCAGCTCTCTCAGCCTGTCTTCATAGGAGAGGATCTCCATTCCTCTAATCATGGCCCTTCTCTGGACTTGCTCAAACAGGTCCATGTTTTTTGTGTGCTGAGGACTCCAGAGTGAGCCACAGTAATCCAGGTGGGGTCTCACCAGAGCAGACTAAGGAGATTTTCCTTGATGAAAAACTGTCCAGGGCCAGGCCAACTGCTTTGGAGCAACTGGAAGAAGCAGACCAAAGATAGCAGAAAGGGTCTGCCAACGAGGAGTGCAGCTGAGCAGGATTCCCTCACACCTTTTGTAGCACACTCCCTCCTCCCGTCACCCCAAATGAGATGTGGAAATCCTACCTTGGGGATAATAACACTTCCCTAGGACCAGTGAGAGGTGCTCACATGCTATAATAATAGATGCTGTGTAAGTGCTGCAGATGGAAAGTGGATATTGGCTCAATATTTGCAAAATGGGAATAACAAGCCCTGTCTTCCAGAAGACTGTTTGGCGAGTGTGGTGCAGGAAAGAACATCCACCATTAGCTCTTTATTCTGTTACTCTGCAGCCACTGATGAATTAAGTGTATGGTGTCTTGCTGTGAAGAATAAGTGGAACAGACACAGGGAGATGTCTGACATATATTTTGAGGTGCATTTAATATTGTAGTGCTTCCGGATTCCACTAGCATGCTAGGGGTTTTGGCTTCAAACCAATGTTTGCATCAGTACCATGTGTCTCTGAAACAGCAGTGCTTACTTTAGAGCTGGCTATGAAAATAGTTTCCATTATAACCTCTTGTTTTCACATGCTTCTTTTATTTTATTTTGAAAATTCTCTTTTGAGTCAAAAATTTCCATCTGTATCTTTGCCAAAAGGTGAAGTTTTCCCTCTTCTTTTTCTTCAGCTTGGAAGGAGAATCTTTCAAATGTTTTTGAGTCATGGGAGAGTGGAAAAAATGCATTTTCCCAGTAGGATAAAAAAAGTCCACATTTTCACAGTAGTAGAAACATACGGGGAAAGGAAACTGAAGGCTGAAACTTGCATTTTGGTCCAGATATTTCTGTAGTAAACCAGCTTCATGGGGAAGGTCTTTGTGAAAGGCAGAGATTATTCTGATTTTTGGCAGTTAATCAGGCATGGGTCCAGGTTTGAAACTTTGCTGGCATTCAGAATATTGTTCAAGGTAGCATCTTTACAGCTAGCCATTTAAAAAGAAAAGAGCCAGTCCCCTGTGGACTTCTGCCCTTTAGAGCTAATTATACAATTAAATTAAATACAATACATTTAAATTCATTCTAAAATCTAATTGAATGGAGAGGAACTAGAAGAACACTGGTGCCAAACATTTTTGAAACTTTTTCTCAATTCTCGTTCAATCCAGCAAGAGCAAATGGATGTTGTTGAAATCATGGACAGGCTCATGCACTTCCAAAGGGCCAAAGTGCACAACAAGGTATTTACACACCACTGGCTTGAGCAAACGAGAAACAGTATGCCTGCCAAATTTTTTGTTGGATGTCTTTTCCCCTTCACATCAGCTAGGAAGCATCAGTGCAAAACTCTGCTATGTGTATTTACACTGAATAGGTTAACAAATAGAAAAGAAAAAAGGAAAAGGGAAGGGAAATGGAAAGGGAAGAGGTAAGCATCTAACCATCATGCTGATGAGTGATCCTGCACCCCTGTGCTGCTTTCTATTACTGTTTTTTCCTGGTGAGAACTGTAGTGGATACATTACTGGTAAGTCCCCTCCATGTGTTCTAGAAATACACAAGATCTGAATAATTTGGGGGCTAGTGATCGTGTTGTGACCCTCAGTTTCATATTTTCTGGCTCTTTTGAAACTTTTAACTACGCAGCCTGCACATTTCATTAAACCTTTTGCTTTCTATCATTCAAAACCTGCTCCAAGTGTACATACATTTGGCAAAGGCATCCAAAATGATGTGTTTATTTTGCTTCGGTGCCAAAAAGCAGTGATTCATTAAGGAGCTTGGAAACATAGAGGACAAGCCGCAGCCAGCAACCACCACACGTGCCCTGAAGAGCAGAAAGCTGTGTTTTTCTAAGGAAAATGGTTAGTGCAGCTGGACCAGTATCATGGCTGCCTTCTCTGAAGCAAGGAGGCACTGCTGGACAGGCTGGAGAGCACAGAAGTTCTCCTGGATAACTGGGCTTTGCTGCAGCAGCAGCAGCCGGAAGGCAGCCAGAGGCTGCTGTTAAGCCCAGATGGGAGGGAGAAAAAATGCCTGAGGGGAATTGGTCCAGCTCATAGGAGCCTTTCCTTGAAATGATGAATTAGGGAACTCCAGTACCGTGCCACTGCTATGGTGAACACAATAAAAGGTGCAACAGGCCTTGAGAGAAGAGGTGGAGGAGGAAAGGTGGTGACCTGCAGTAAGAATAGGCCTCCAGCTGCCCTTAGCTGCACTACTCCGTTTTCTCTGCTGGGGATATGCCAGCTTGTATCAGTAAAGGGGCCTGTTTGTTCTGGTATTGTAGCTACTGATAGGAACTTTAGCAGCAGCTAAAACCTTTGAAAACCTGGCAGAAACCCGACTATTGAGGAACTCTACACTCCAACATGTCATTGTTATGCCACTGTTTTCTTCTTCCCCAGTGGCTTGAACTAGGACAGGCAGAATGCTATTTATAAGTTCTAATACAGTCCTTTTTTGTCTTTCATCACAAATCTGGAACCCTGGACAAAATTGAAATCTGGTGACAAACACGCTGTTGATTGGAAAAGGTCTGATGGTTATTTTCTTCCTGGAAAGGAAATTCTGTCCTGTGCTGTCACAGTGCTACCACACAACAGGAGGTGCTGGGATCCAGGAGTCAGTATGAGGCACGAAGGAAATGATCATGTATGAAAAACATTAATACCAAGAGTTCTTGCAATTAACAGTCATAAACAGGTAGAAGAGTTTTTGGAAATTCAAGGTTTAAAATTTAAACCAGGACTGTAGCATTTAAATTATTAAGTACTAGGTGTGACCTTACAGACTTTGGGTAATATGTCATGTCACCTACTGGGGGGTTCTTCACCTGTTTTTCAGGAATACCTGATTTAGGCTTAGGGACATAATGTGATCCAGTATGCCAGTTCCCCTTGGTGCTTTAAACAAAGACAGAAGGTAGCTTTTTCCAGCACCAAATGAATACTACTTAGCCCTTCTTAAAAGAAGGCAAGAGTGTTATCCTGAAGAACACACATTTCTTATAACATATTCGTTTTAAGTAAATTCAAATTTTAAAACTCCAACATTTAGTGTCAGATGGGTCTGATTAATCTGTCATTTTTTCACTTTCATAGTATTACGCAAGTAGTTCTCCAAAATCTGCATTACACCACTTCTACTACTGATATCAGAAGTCTTTAGGCAGCTGATAATTTTTAAAACAATAGATGTGAAAGTAATAGTCCGCCAAATAATTAGTGAAATACTCTGAGTTTGTGAGAAAATGAAGGTTCCTGCATAGCCCAGGTTTGATGAAGCAAAGCAAGGGAACTGACTCCAGATCAATCACAAGCAAAGTAAACAAACATTAGCAACAACTGTGGGATGGAGGGAAAAATCAAAAATCTCAGGGGAATAAAAAGTTTTAGAATTTGCCTTTAAGGAACATTAGGGAAAGAAAACACCTTTGAAAGACATTGTGGAACAGAACTGGCCAGGGATGAAGCATGTAGAAGTTGAAATGTAGGAAGAAAGCACAGTGGGGGCGTAGGGCAGTTTCTGAAGCTGAGGAATATGCACAGGAGAGGAGTAGATCTGCTCCCCGTGACTCACTGAATATTTGTGTTGGGACCATTTTCTTTCTATTTTCTGCCTTTCAGCCACACACAGTATGTAAATTACTTTAAAAGCCCAGTGTCTACAGTACCACAGAAACTGAAAACTGGTTTTAAAATGACAATGGAGATTTTTCAACATACTTGCAAATGTTCAAGGCTGTAGAAGTCATTCCTACGACAACTTGCCAAGGAGTTACTTAATATGGGAAAGAGCAATGTTAAGTTAAAGGGTACAAGAAAAGAAAGCCACAGATCAGATGATAATACCACACAAGTAGATCCATAAGCATTCATTACTAACCATTTAAAACCATATCGATGTGTTTTTATGCAAGTTTCCTCTAGGTTCAGGCAAAACCCCTGAGTCAGAGAGCACAAAGAGGCCCATGGCTGAGGGCACCTAGCACAGAGCCTGGGTAATAAATTATTGAACTCCTGTGGCCATGAATTGTTCACCTGCTTCCCAGTGTTCAAAACTGGCTTGCAAACTGTTATGGTGAATAATTTAGGGTAGCAAACAGCAAGTGCAGAACCTATTTGCCGATAATTTGTGAGCAGAAAGAAAACCTGTCTGTGCCAAATCACCAGGAATGAGTTTGCCCAGCTGTGCTGTTTTTCTTGCCTGTGATGGCAAAGTGCTAGTAAGGATAAGTACGAACAGACATTGAAACAGGAGTCGAAATCACCTGAATACTAAACGAGTCTGAGCCCCTCAGATCTTCCACAGGTAACAGCCTTGCTACCCATCACCCAGTGCAATCTTAATGTGAACAAGCAAATCTCATCCAAGAAATTTCTGCTGTATGTTTTAATCAGAATAACCCTTATTTGCATTTTAACTCCTGTGATCTGAAGTTTTGAACCTCTAGCTTCCAAATTTAGAGACTGAACTACAGAAGCTCCTCTCAGTTCTGTATAGTTGCCTTCCATTCTACTATGTAGACAGTATGTGCAATGGGATTTTTTGTGGGAGGAAGACTGGTGATGATCACTCACAAGAACAACAGCCTCTTTTTTAAGGAAGATGTCAAGTTCTTTTATTTTTGCCTTATACTTGGGCACTGAAAATGGGAGGTGACACTGGTGAAGACAGCATCGGTAAGCCATTAAAAGTTAAAAAAGGACACATAAAAATATTTTAAAATATTTTCAAATGAGAGAATAATCTAGGGTTATTAAAAAAGTCCCTGGTTATTAAAAGGAAATGGCCTAAATTCCTAACGCAATGCCAGTATAATCCATGAATATGGCCTGTGATTTTATTTTGACAGCGCGCGTTTAAGAACTGCATTCAGTTTCACAGAAAACAGAACTAGCTTTTCGCTCAACCACAGCTGATTCTTCAGTCCCAAGCAAAGAGATTTTGGTGGTACCCTCCCCAAATTCTTCCGCTTAATAACTGCAGGTTCTCTACAGGCAGGTACGAATTCAATGTCATTGTTACAAACCTTAGTGTGACTATGACTGTAAAATGACCTGGCTTCTTGCTTGTGTTTTCTCATGCCATGACCTTTGCTTTGTTTGTTGTATCGTTCAGCTCTGCAGCCTGCTGGACACCGTGCTGCTCATCTTCCAGCAGTTCTGCACACTTGCAGGAGCTGTGAGTGGGTGGACCACACAAGAAATGACCTGTTTGGATCATTTCTGCTCTGGACTCAGTGCCATCCTCTTGGTTTTTCTTAATAAGCACCTGGACAATAGTCTTTTCCTGTTACATGTTTGCCAGTCCTGCATTACGAATCCTGGGATTAAATGGGATCACCCCTCCTTACAGCTTCTGTTATATTTAGGGCCATAAATTAATCACAGTAACTGAGGGAATAGTAATACAATTTCACCTTTCTAAAATGCCTCTTTACATGAGACTTTATGAAGACTGGGCAACAACATCCTACAAGTTGTAGGTCATCTATTGCCATCCATCATCCCAGTATGGGAAACACACTGAAATAGAATTGTCTTTGAAGCTTTACTTAGAGGAAGGAATTTGCCCTTTCATATGTGAGATAGATTATTGTGAGTATTATTTCATTCTGACTTCGGAAGATTTTGGAAGTTTTACATCATTTTCCACGACGAGACCTTGTATCAGCCATTTCAACAAGTGAGACATTCTAGTTTACAAACACTTCCAAAATCCATGAAGAATCTATTTTTTTTCCTTTCAGTAGAATATTTCAGTTCTTGAGGGTCAGCAGTGTCTCTTTAAGAGTACTCTCTATGGTACTCAACATGATAACTTTGGAGGAAGAAAAGCGCTGTGCGTGTAGCATGAAGCAATCAGATGTTATTACTCACATTGAAGTCTCAGATCTAACTGGGACACTGGGTCCAGGAACCCCATTGAGGCTGCTGTGTCAGAACAGCCTGGCATGACTTACTGGCACCTCTTGTACCCATCAGCTGAACCGCTGCTTCCCCACCTGATAGAAGACACACATATTTTAGCATCTTTTCGCAGAATTTCCTTCAGTACAAGACTAGCCCTGGATAGAATGGTCATGGAAATTTTAATCCTGAAATTCTCACTTTAATTTCCCCTGCCTATTTTTGCTTTGCTTGCAATTGTGGGTTTCCAGAAAGCCCAGAAGACTACAATACTGCAGAATGCTGGGCAGTCTGTTTGTGTGTCTTATCCTCTTAGTTGTTTAGATGCAAAGTGGAATATACAGCCTAAGATATCATCAAATCATCTACATCCTAAAATGTATTCTATCTATGCAATTGTAATCTCAAATCTCTGCTAGAATCACTTGTTATATCCTTAAGCTTTTAACTGTTCTCCATGCCACTTATGAACATGGCAAGAAACTTAATGCACAGATGAGAACACCTCTATCATACTGCAGAATAAAAGTATACAGGCAACCAAATATTAAATGTGTGTATTTTGTGTGGATGCTCATATGTGAATGTCAGCAGGGTGTTAGAATCCCTTTGCATGGAGGCAATTACATAAATATAGCTCCACATACGAGAAATGTAATATATCTTTCAACAGCCCAGTTTCCCTTACAATTCATAGAAAAGAAAGTCACGACCAGCAGTTAACCTAGGAAGAAAAAAAAACAGAAACAAACACAACAACTAAACCAAAAGAAATTGGTAATTACTTCAATTACATGAAGGATGTGGTAACTAGATTTCATTTATTTAGCTCACGAGTTGACTTTGAGGACTTCATTACTTCACGTGAACCACTGCAGACAGATGGTATACACTTTTGCATTGTAAACTGGGCTTTTACGCAAGAGGGGAACACAATTTCCTTTGATAAAATTAATGAGATCCACCAGAGGCAGACAGGAACACTTTTATGTTCCTGTTTACAAGTGGTTCCAAAGAGGTAACTCAAGTTTCTCAAAACAAACTCTTTAAAAATACTTTTTAAGGTAAGAAAAAAAAAGCGCCAAATTGCATGCAAAAAAAATCCAGAGAAATTAACGACAGAAGTTGTCTGTTCCACAAGCTGCCCTTCTGGAAGCCTTTCCTTGGGCTGACAAAGGGACCATTAGGCCATCTACCTTGACTCCCACTGCACAATTCAGCCTGGTTCTCTGTATAAGCCCCACTTGATTATCTTCAACACCATGCTTTGTATGGAACCTGGATTTGGGGATGTCAGACAAACGGTCCTTCCCTCAGTGCTTGAACATCCAGGACTGTTGCAATGCTGTTCTTTCCTTGCAACAGCACTGTTAAGTTAAAATGCAACATCTGCCTTTCCCAAGTGCATTGGCTTTTTTCACACCTTTTGTTGGAGAGCACTTTCTGCAATTTCCATCTTACCTTGTGGATCTCTTTCCAGGTGTCTCACATCACACAGCATTTTTTAAGGGACAACAGCACAGGATATGGGACAGCACTTTTTGTCTGATAAAAAGCACAATGATGTAATAGGGTTTCTACCTACCTTTTTCTACTTGCACATCTGTACGTACATATCAATCCCTTTTCTACCAGCATAAGCTCACTAGGAGTTCATGCTGAATTTCTCCAAGCTCCCATACGGAGTGACTTTCTAAGATACATTCCTTGGCCCTGTAGGTAGTGTCGTTCCATCCTGCAAGTCTGACCTTTTTATCTTTTTGACCCTACTGAAACTTACTTGTTTAAAAGACTTGAGTTTATTAAATAATCCAGATAACTCTGTGATTGCTTTGTCCTCATTATCACTCTATTATCACATTATCTACTTATTCTGTCTAAATTTGCTGTCAGTGGTGATGTACTTAGTCTTTTTAAAGCTTTTTGAAATAATACTTCTCTAGATTCCTGATGAAAACTCTGAAGAGCCTCCCTGCAGCTCACCAACAGAAACATCCTCATTAAATGCTAGTACTGCTTGGACAATTTCATTTAGTTCCTCATCTGTTTGTGCATTATTAATTCTGTGTTGTACTCACTTTTTACTCTCTTACTAAATCAAGTACCTAGCAGAAGTCTATTAAACTCAACCCTCTGGCAATTTAATGCATAATCATATAAAATGAGGAAATAAAAGATCTTTACCAGGACCTATTTTCTATAAAAAACTAGCATTTGTTGTAGTCTCCTCTATGCATTAGCTGACAACCACAATTCTTCTGCCTACCACTCGAGCAGCAGCAACTTCTTGTGCTCCTTTTGTGTCCTTGGTATGGGCCCCACACTAACACACTTGCCCATCTATTGAAGCACCACCACAGTGCCACCACGTGCAAAGATCATCCAGCCAGATATCACTTCAACCCCTCTAGGATTTTCCTCTAGGATTCCCAGACCACTGAAAAATAGTAATTTCACCATTTCTTGCTAATAGGTGTTCTTTAGGTGAGCCTCAAGTGTCCTCCTGTGATACGTATGCATCTCCCTGCTTATTTCTAGATACTGCATAGTAATAGCTATTGGTGCTCACGTTTATGGGGGTTTTAATATTTTTCTTTTTTTCTCTCTCTCTCTCTTTTTTTTACCACTGGTAACTTGTTCTAACATTAAGCTTGTATCATTGCTTGGATGATGCTTATGCTTTAAGGAAGACAAACGAATCCTTTGTTCCTTTTGCTCTAGTGCTACATGCACAATCTCTATTTCCCCCCATCTTCCCCATAAGTTTGTCCAATTGATTCTGTCCCTTCTTGTCACCTGTTAGGGCAGACTACTGCTGTCTGGATACTGCTGTCTTTGACTATCTTCTTTCTTTCAAAATTAAAAGTAGTCCTGTCTTCGATTATGTACCTGTGAGTGTGGCGAGGCTCGGGCACTTTTCCAGACCTCAGTGACAGCCAAACGAGCTTGGTCAGGACCCCGTGCCTTGCCCGGGCGCTCCTTTTCCACTCGTGGCGGCAGCGCAGCCCTGAGAACTGCTGCCAGCAGTGAAGCACCTCAAGCAGGGCGATGGGATCGCTCCCTGCGGCTGCCTCAAGTTTCCCCTGTACCTTCAGAGGGGATGAGAGGGGGTGGGAATAAATCCGTCTCTGGACTAACGTTTTGGAGGAGGGCGGGGGTAGGCAGGGACCGGGACTCCAGCAGCGCGGGAAGCCTCGCCAGCTGCGCACCGTCCTTCCCCAAACTCCGTGTAACTAGAGGCGGGTTTTTCTGTCTTTGATTTTTTTTTTTTTTTGTTTAATTTATTAAAGACCCCTGCGATCCGCGCGGGGCCGGTGCGGGAGCGGCGCGCGGCCCCCCCGCGGCCGGGCGGGGCCGAGGCGGGGCGGGGGCGGAGGGGCCGCGGCGGCGGCGGCCGGGCGGCTCGGCGGGATGACGGGCAGCCGCCGGCCCGCAGCCGGAGCGGCCGCCCCCCGCCAGCCGGCGGGGAGCGCGGGCCCGGCCAGCACCGGGATGTTCCCTCGGGAGCAGCCGCGGCGGAGGCTGCGCGCCCCGCGGGCGGCGTGAACGCCTCCCGGCCAAGCCATGGGCCAGACCTCGGTCTCCACGCTGCCCGAGCCGGCCGGCGGTGAGTACCGGGGCGGGGCGGGGGGCTCCCGCCGGGGTCCGTGGTGGCGGCGGGGGAGCCGCGGTTCCCGGGCCGGCGGAGCGGTGCCCGCGCTGCCGGGGCCGCCGCCAGTGCCCCGTTCCTTCGGAGCGCAGCGGGACGGGAGGGACGGCCGCTCTGCCCGCTGCCCTGCCCGGCTCGGCTGCCCCCGGGGGGCGAGAGGCTCCGCCGTGCCTCCCACCTCCTTCGGGGCTCCTTCTTTCCCCGTTATTAAATAAGTAAGTACGAAGGCTTCCCCTTCGTAGAGAAAGAGAAGGGAAGGAGCTCTGGCACCTCGCCCAGGAGCGCGGCTAGTGACCCGCCCAGCTGGTTGCTTTTAGCTCCAGTACTTTTTATATGTAGGCAGACTGTTGAAAATAAATAAATAGCGTGTGAGTGGAACTGTTTCGGTTTTTTTCCCCCCAGTAAAGCAGTCCTGGCTGTTTGCAACTTTTTGACGATAGTACAAGCTACTTGGGAATGTTGTTTGGAGGCATGTTAGGATAACCTGGTGTGTTTTAGTTACTGAAAAACAGAGTGGGTCTCTTCCCGCAATAATAGGATGTAGAATCTAAATTAACTTCAGAGAGGTTTGACGTTTCCTGCAAAATTCCTGCATGCTTGTTTTTCCTCAACGCCTGTTTCCTTTACATCCATTGAAAATAAAAATACAAAATCCCGTTGTGGACTTTATTGCTGAAGGCTGAACTTTATCCTTAATTTGCTTATTACTGTTAATGTGGGAATGTTTTGTCAAATAGGAGACAGTGCAACAAACTTTCTCTTTTCCCCTTTTGTTTTTCCTTCATGGCCGTTATAGAGAATAGTTTTAGTATTAACACATAATTTTCAGACAAACACCATTATATTCCTAGTCACACCATCCCAGTCAAAACCTTGGATGATTTTCTCACCTGTCAAACACTGCATGAAAGCAAAACTGGACCATTTCCAATAAATGTCACCATCCTGTTGAAGGTTTCACCCGGCAGCCAGTGTGTTAGGATTGTTTCAAGGTAGGCATCAGGAAGCAGATGTAAGGAAACAGATGGACCAGTTAAAAATTTTTGTTAAACTTCCTGTACAAAAAAAGTGACTGAACTCTCAAATGCAAAAGTTTATTGTTGAGAGCGTTTTGCCTAGGGGAGGCTTGTATCTTGACTAAGGATAACTGTGGTTGCCTGTGTTCACTTGGCTGGATGATAATGGACAATAATTGGGCTGAATTTCTAGCTTTACCTCAAAGAAAAAAAGTCACAGTTGAATTCTTTCCTAATTGAAACCAAAATTTTCAATCAGGAGCTGTAAGAGACAGGTATCTGAAGATGTAAGTTACGATGATGCTGCCTCAGTATCGCCAAGTAAATTTTAAGTATCTTTAAGTAATTTTCAGAGCACTGCAGTTTGGGATGAGACAGTGGTAGTGCCTCTGGGAGGTTTCACAGAAGAGTAATCCCACTGCACTTTCATTGCTGTTGAAATTGTTGGGAGGCTATATCCTCAACAAGAAACTATAGGGGCAAGAGGGTTTCTGGGTGGCATGGATTCTTGGGGGTGCAGTCATCTTTCTCTAGTCTGTTTTACTGACATGGTCTGGACATTTAATCCATTGTGAAGTTTGGGAGGCCCTGTCCATCTGTGATCAGGGCAGGAGAATGACTTCCATTGGTTCCTGTTCCATGGGTTGCCCTTTAGGCAAGCAGGCCTAAAATCTTCGTTGATTTTGGCGTGCCAGGCAGCTACAAGCCATTTAAGTCTTTGACAGCTGCTAGAGATTAGAGTTGAAGGAGATATCTGTCTTGCACACGCAGGGGCTACAAATCTGTTTTAGTGCTATGGAATCAATAGTGCATTCAGATCCTCAGTGAGCCACACAAAAGCAGCTGTGAGGAATTGCTTGCCTGTTTACTCCCTTTTCCCCCAGCCATGCCAGCCTGGAGGGCTCAGACCCTGCCCTACAAGCCCTGCTGTGCCGGCAGGGCTCAGAGGGGCTGTTGGCTCCGTGCAGGGGAGGGCACCACTAGTAAATCACTGTGGGGCCTTCGGCTGGAATGGTAAAGTGAACGTGGTTTGATGTAGCAAGCTAACGTAAAAGATTTTTCCTGAACGTCACAGAGTGCTAGAAGAGATGAAATATATACGTAATGAAATACTCAGGATGGACGTCAGCCAGTGTCCTGAAGGGTTGGGCTTTTTTAAGATTTCGTTTAAATTAAAGGCTTTACTCTTGGAAATGTAAATATATGTTGAAGTACTTAAACAAATCAAGGTCCTAGTGTCACTTTCCTATAGGGTTAAGGGCAGAACTGAGCCCTAATGATAAAATTGAGAAGTCCTTCTCGACTGGGCAGACCAGGTAGATTAGCATGCCTATAAAGAGAGGAAGAATCAGATTTTCGTACTCCCCTGGAACTTTCTTTAGCAATACCATGTTGCTAGAGTCTGCCATCAGCTGCATGTGAGTGAGTGTTGAAGTGTTTTGGACAGGAGGATCTGGGCTTTAATCATCTCCCATAACTATGTGTGGTAGATGGGCAGCAAAGCAGGTCTTGGATTGCCTGGTCAGTGTCCATAGGCAGCTTTTGCTCCTTCTCCTAGGTTACAGCTTTCCAGTCATTTAGATAGTTTTTAAAGCTTGTTTATTTGCCATGGTTAGAAAATGTGAACAAACATCAGTCGCAACAGGAGCTTGGGAAGACAGTATAGATACGTGGATAAGGGGGAGCACATACTGTCCTTGTTTGTTTTCCTTCCTCTTCTCCGATTTTCGCACGCCTGGCAGGACTTAACGTGCTCTCTCCCCATTTACTGGCTGGAGTTCAGTGCTTTTGGGGGTTATCAGCCATCGTGTGCAAAAGCTATCACTTCTACTTTCTGATCTACAGCTTATCAAAGGGCAGAAGAGCTGTGCACTTTTTTCAGTTTGGATTTTTTCTTTTTTCTTTTGGATTTGTTCTTTGGTAGTTCAGTACCAGCCATAGCACAGAGAAACAAACAGTGGAGACACGGTCAGCATATCAGGAAGGTAACATTTCAAAGCAGAACTAGTTAAGTGGAAAAAGATTTTTGTTTTTTCCTGAGTAGAGACGCCTTGTCAAGAATAAAATTTCCAGTAAAAACAGACCTTATTAGTGTTCCTAGGAATAGGTCAGGCAGCTCAGCATGGAGTGTGGAGCACAAGCAGAGGGTATGTGAAGGGGAAGGACAAGTTGCCAAGGGAAGGTCCCGGGAAACTCTTGTCCCACTGGTTGGGGTGCCCAGTGGGGTGAGCTGAAGGCTGGGGTCAGATCCCTGTCCTGACCTGCTGTGCCAAGGACATAATCTGTAGGGCTGTTTACTCTGGGGTGGGGGGGAGTTCCTCTCCTCACATGCGTTTTGCAGAAACAGAGCACAAACTGTCTGGCTTGCATTTCATCCTTTTACAGACCCACAGTTTTTTTCAAGGGTATGAAAATGTACTTCAACAGCACAGGAAAACCATTTCCCACCCAGCTCCCCCCATGAGATGAAAGCAGTCACTGGTAGGATCCTGTTGTTTGTTGACCTTGGCACTCAGTGAAATGATTCTCATAGGTCAGAAGTGAACATGTTTCTCAGACTGCTCCTTTTCATCTCTCTTGGCTTTATGGGATTTCCTGTTCATGGACAAGGAAACAGCAGCTTCACCTGTGTCTGTGCAGAGGAATTGTAATTGCACTAACTGGGCAACCTTGTCGTAATCCTGAACTGAAATGGAAAACTAGTATTTGCTTCAGCACTTCTAGGTGTTGGTAAACAAACTAATTGGTTATCCATGGAGCAATTCCAAGACTTGTCTAGTAAAAGAAGTTATTCCAGTAGTGCTCTGCATTGGTAGCTGCTTGTGAGCCTTACTGAGGGTGCTGTTGAGAGCAAGCCCTCCTGTACCTGAGGAGCTGGACATGGAGATGGTCAGCCACAGACTTAAATTCTCATCCTGACTCAGTCCACTATGACTCTGAATGTACAGAAAAGCCCTCAGAGTAATAATTTTCAAAGTGTTTAAAAAGGAAATTGATTTTTCTCCTCTGGCTATTTTTCCTTTCAAAAGTGGAAGAACTTTGAAACTCATTGCACTTTACAGGAAGGCATTTCAAAGCACTTAGAGGTGCAGTGAACTACTCCCAACACACCTGTCAGCTGGTCATTTCAGGTTTTGCTGCACTTGAAAGAGTGGAAAGCAGAGCTATTGAGATGAAATGGTAATTTTCATTTGATATGAAGCCCCAAATGACTTGTCCATAGCCACAAAGGACATTCGTAGCCAAGAACCTCATCTTCCTTATACTTTTTCCTGAGTTTAAATTGATTGGGGACTTTGAGGCTGAACCCTCATAAGACTGTGCTGGGAATCCTATTCATTTTTTCCCCCTTTTTTTATGCTTTTGTAAGTTATGGAAGAGTTATAAGTACAGTGTAAAGGTATACTGTTTTCATTTGCCGCTAAACTTCTATCCAAAGCTTGTCAACTTTTTGGGAAACTCTTTCTTCACTCTACCAGTCTTGTCAGATGGGACTACAGTTGTGACATCTCCAGAATTTGGGTTAATTAAGTATGTAATCTGCCTCAGACTTCAGGCTGATTGAGTGGATATTTTGGACACCTAGTCAAAGTTATAAAAAGTCCGTGTTTTCAGACAGAATGGGTAGCCATGAAGTTGCCTGCTACTAATGGGAACTGCAGGAGCTCTATTTAAAAGTTGATGCTTGTGTTTCTTGAGCTGAAATATGAAAAGCAATGGCAACTGCTGGAAGCGTAGGTCTCATCATGCACCCAGTGCCATGATTCTGATTTGTGCTGCTGGTGAGGGTCTGAATGTGTGTGGAATGAATCACTATTTATAGAAAAAGAAATCGCGCACACTTTTAAGTGTAGCATGTTTGTGGAATATGAGGTGCGCGTGCTGCCGCAGGCTCTGTGATCCGGCCGAGCCGAGCGGTGCCCCCGCGGCTCCTCAGCTGCAGCAATTCCTCGCTGCAGAGGAGGCTGCACCTGAGCCTGCCCCCTGGGGCACGGCCGAGAGCACGGGTCTAATAAGGACATCGGGGACCAGCCCCACCCCAGGGACCGCGTGTGCGTGGAAACAAAGGTGTCGTGCTCAACAGGTCTCACCTCTTCTCCCTCTGAGGCCGCTTCACGGATGACCAGGATTTCTCCTTGTTTAGCTGCCAGGGTATGTGACCTTCCGTGTCACTGAGATATCTTCGTGTGCTGATGTTTGGTAGCCGCTAATCACCTGTTCGCAGTGTTAATCATCAGCTTCCTCATCTGCCATGAGGAGAAGGAGCGCTCCTGGACAGGGGCCGAGCCTTGCTGGCTGCCTGTGTTTGTGTGGGGGTTGTCTTCTCAGATGACCACTCCAATACTTCCCCAGATGAAAAGCTCATGGAAGATCTTGTTTCCTGCTGAGCCCCCTGTGCTAAGCCCCACTGACAACTGATCCCAGCCACCCCTGGGATCAGTTGTCCTTCCTTCCTAGCTCCTCTTCCTTGGCTTTCTTACTGCTCCTGAGTAATATGGCCTTATCCTTAGGTGGTGTTTTCTGGTACAGATTTCAAAATGCTTTCCAGTCCTTTTTATAGTATTCCTCGATTTGAATGGGAAAACTGATCACAATGAAACAGGACAGCACCTGAGATAGCCAGGAGGAAACCAAAGAGCTCTCAAATCCTCATCGGTGTTTGCACCATATGACAGTCCAGCCTATTAAAAACTGAAAAGACGTATACATTTATATCTTTCTTTATATGTTTCTCCTTGAAGTTGTTCTTTATTCATTCTGGACACTGATGCTTTTGGAGATTTAAAAAAATGTAGCATTGCAGAAAAAGACTTTGAATCAAAGCTGGTATGAATTTTTTTTTCGCTGAATTGTTTTAAAACACAATACCAAGTGCTCTTAATGCCTTGGGTTGATCACTGATGGGTTTTTAAAAATACTTCGGCAAACAGCCTGCTCCCAGAACTTATTTCTGCCCATTGTATTAAAATTGTAACAGTGGCTAGAAAAATATTTCTGATATGCAGAAATACCCCAACTAGCTGCCATTCAGTCCCATATGGAGGAGTCATTTCTGAACTGTCTATGCATTGTCTTCTCTAGCTGGCACAAGCCAGATCCCTGATCCTGCTCTTTTTCTGATACAAAAGGATTTATTTTCGAGTAGGGCCAGTGCTAGGCATAGGAAAAAAGAAAGGAGGTAGTTAGCTGGTGATGATAAAATTACTCTTATAACAGGCAGCAGTAGCTCTGGTCTGTTTTGCCCCCAGCAGATCCCAGAGAGTGAGCTGTTGGTGCCCCTGCTGAGCCAGAGGAAACTGTGACTAAAAACCATCAGCAGGGAAAGAAGGCAGATAATGAGGAGTGTTTTTGTTAGTTTTTCTCATGCCCCCAAAGCAAAATCAAAGACTGACACTGAGTAATTTATATCCCCCCCCCATATGTGAACTCTACAACCCCTACACTGTTAAGTGTATTTTTGGGCAAATGTAAAATTGTGGTGGGGTCCGGAGCGTGCTGTTTCCTGTAGTGTCTTATGAAATGGTTCGGTAGGAACTAGGCAGGAAGATCACCATGGATGTCCAGGTGATGCAGGGTGTGAAGATGGACTACTTTTTCTTCTCACTGTTTGTCCAGAAACACATGGGTGACAGGGCTGTGTGTCCTCTGCTCTGGGTTTGGGTTTTTTTTTTTCTGGGTTTAGATACTACAATATGTGTATTTAAACCTTGCCTATTTGTAGTCCACATAGTGGTTTGAACTAGTGTGATAGTTTTTTTAACAACATGCCCATCAAACTAAGTTTTAAAGCTATCACAACTAGCAGTCCGCAAAGACCATGAAATTAACATCTGTTAATCATATGGCAGCTCATTATTAGGAAATTTGATTTAAGACTTGAGTTTCTTGCAAGGCTTGATACAAGGTCGCTGTGTAGGAATATGAATTTCTTCTGTCCCTGACTTGGCTTTTGGACACTTGGAAATAAAGTCTCTGTCCAAAGGGGAAGTCTTATTTACCTTTTTGTTTTCTAGCTGCTTTGTACAACTGTGATAATCAGTGTAAGTGGGAAAAGGCTAGGGAGAAATGAGGATCTATGGTTGCTCCATCATTGTATGGAAGTATAGGCTATGCTGTCAGGTTGCATGTAAGTAGAACGAGAATGACAGATCATTGGAGTGTTGATACCAAATCTGTGTCAATGATAGCTTTGTGAAAATGAAGTTTTGTATGAAAAGCTAAGGGCTGTGTTGCCTTTTTATTCTCTGATCCCTGCATTGGTTTCATATGAATTGGAATGATGTTTTGCCTAGCAGTTAGGCTGTGATACAGCTGTCCTAACATTTGAAACAATATGAGCAAAACCAGTTCTGTTCCCGAAGATCAGCCTGCATTCCTCACCCCCGAGAATGTGCTTTTTTAAATTAGTGTTTCAAGATGTCTTCACTCTTGACCATCTGCCCAAACTGTCAGTAAAATCTTATCAGGTAGATGCACCGTAGTCACTTCAGTGTTATTTAATTCCTTTTGTATTTTCTGAATCTGAATATTTTAATTTGTTGCCCAGTAAAAGTCCAAGAATGGTGCAGAGGCCTTAGATGCTGGTTGGGCTTTAGAGCCTGGGCTACTGCATGATCTGTGCAAACAGATCATGTAGTTTATGATCTAGAGATAATTCACAAAAAATACAGACAATCTCTAATAGTTATTGATTTTAGCAAATGATTTGCACAATTAGAATAACTGATACATGATGAAACTTGATGTTTTCACTGCTATCATAATTTACACTTTCAGCTTAAGATGTTGCTGACAAGACTTGGTGACACACGGGGACTCTTTTTCAAGCTTAAGAGCTTTTCTTTATTGCTGGAAGCTCAGCTCAGAAAGTGCACTCTTGTCTGGGGATTTATCACCCTGGTTTTATTTCTGAGATTTGCAACATCGTTGCACACTAAAATTATTGTTGTTTCACTTGACCCTTTCTGCTGAGGAGGAAGACAGGGCTGGCTCTTCGTGCCTTCTGCCTGCATGGCTGTAGAGCAAGGGCAGGCAACAGAAGGAAAGTAATCTGGATTCCGACTTCAGGTATTCAGATCAACTAAGCAAAATAGCACTTGTCATGAGTGAAATTTGGTCTGAATTCCCAGGGAACCTCATGGGAGGGCAGCCTGTCACTGAAGAGGATGGTGTGTTGAAGAAACAAACTTACAGCAATGAGAGCCTGGAAGCCAGAATGTGGAAGGCTCCCTGCCCCTGGCAGAGGGTTTTGAACTAAATAATCTCTAAGGTCCCTTCCAACCCAAAACATTCTGTGATTATAAGAGCCAGTCTCTGCCTTCAGCTCAGCCTGCTGCAGTTGGGTGCACCAGTGATCTTCCCTCTCAAACCAGGAGCTGGGAGACCAGGGTCGTGTGCCAGTGCCCGTGTCTGACTGCAGCCTCTGCTGGCGTATCCCGGTTAACAATATAAGTGTGTAAGTGTTGTTGCACAGGTGTCTGGAGCAATAGCAGTTCATGGAAGAGCCCCAGCTGCAGATACTGCAGGGAGTAAGATGCCCAGGATACATGCTGCTAGCCAGTGTGTGCCCATGAGGCCGTGGAAAGCCTCAGCATGGCTCAGACATCTCTCACCTCTGCTGTTGAAGGGATTTTGTGCTTGGGCACCAAACAACTGAATTTCACTCAGCAGCAGCTTCCTGAGTTAAAAATGTGGTGTGATGTGAGTAGTAAGGGAGGGTCCAGTTTGTGACTCGTCTCCCAATTGCTCTCCTTGCTTATAACCCTCAGAGATCAACTTACTTGAAGCATTTATGTCATAACAAGAAATATAAAGTCATCCAGGCTGAAGGCTGATCTCTGTGAGCTTTTTTTCCCCCTCCCTTTTTTTCCCCCAAGATCCTGGATGAGTCAACAAAGAAATGACACTTCCATGGCATGCTTATGAAAGAGATTTAGTGGGATACAATCAAGTAATTTGAGTCACGTTACAACTTAAAGTCACTCTAAGCTGGTGGGAAATGATTTTTAGATACTAGCTGTCTTTATGAGGAGAAAAAAACCCAAACAGTTCATTGCCAAGAAATTAGATGTTTAAATTATGCATTTATAATGTGTTATAATTTATTTCATTGTTAATAATTCAGAACTGGCTGTGCATTTCCTTCCCTGTAAATTCATTCAATGTGTCTGAAGATTACTGGTTTGTTTCTTGGAGTTTTATAGATTTATTGCGTTTCTGAGGGGAAGGAAGTGTTGGTTTTGGCACAGACGCTAAGAATATTCTTGTTCTGCAAATGTGAAGCAGTGTTCTAGTGCACTGCAAATCTGGCCTCTTTTATGTTGATACAGAGAAGGGTGTAGTGGTTTTCCTGCCTTACACATTATACCACCATGCATGAGTCTCCTACTCTCATGAATTGTTCGAGTGATTGATAAAAAAGAGGAGAATATTTGTATTAATAATTAGTGCTAAAAAGCCATACAAGGTTTAAAACAATTGCAGTAGTTTCTGTGCTTAAATTCTTGAAGGAAAGTTTTGGAGGGCTGGTCTGACTCTTATGAGAGGACACTAGCTTTGATTTCTTGGAAAAACAATGCTGTTGTTTATTCTTGCTTGAATATTGCTGCTTTTGACACATAGAAGTAGGGTATGGAAGAAATAAGTGAGACATAACAAAGACTGTGTCTGTGCAAGGGAGTGAGCAGCAAAGTAGACAGCTTAGACTGTGGACAAAGCCAACTTCTTGAGAGCTGGACAAAGACCAAGCAGAAACAGTATATACTTTAGTTGGAGGAGAAAGTAATGAGAGTAGCAAAACATGAGCCAGAAAGAAAGAGAGAGAGAGATTAACTACAAAGCATGGCAGAAATTACCTGACTGTCACTCTGCTTTTAAAGCTTTTTGTTGGACAGTACTGTCATGCAACTGTGTCATGTTACAGAGAGAACATGATTCTGAAAAGAGGAAGAAAGTTTGTGTTGGAAAAGCCTAGGGGAATTCTCAGAAACCTGAAACTGAAAAAACAAGTATCTTGGACACTTACAGCAACACCTCTCTCTTAACTCCCCCCCAGCACTTCTCCTCCTGCTGGTTTAATTTTCCCATTGCTACCAGAAGCAAGGGGGGAGAAGAGGAGGAGAACATATTTTAGCCAGATCCAGCAAGATGAACAGTGTGTTTCTGAAACATTTAATGCACCTGGAAACTCTGTAGCTTAGCTTGAAGTGCATAATAAAAACCGTGCTGAAGGAGAAAAGTATTTGATGTCGGTATTGGATCTCTAGGATTATATATTTTTGAAGGAGAAAAAGAGGAAAAAAGAATGTACCTTTCTAGCTGACATCCATGAATGGTGAAAAAAACCTTGAGAATACGGGGTTAGGCCACTAGAAAGTATGCAAAAGGTAAGCATTATTTTCAATACATTTTAAACCATTAACAAAACTTGGGACTTGGCAGTTTTCTCTAGTTAGTAGGAGAAGCTGGATGCAAAATTTGATGTCTATCGCTGCACACTGTATCTATTGCATAGACCACTTATTAGTTTGGGAATGGCTGCAGTGACTGCATCTCAGCCCTGATAAGGTACAAGCCTTTCCCAGCAGCTTCAGTTCAAAATTAGCAAGATATGATAGCATGTAAGAATAAAGGCCACAGATAATCACCCTGGCGTGATCTGGAAAAGTTCATGTCTTCCAACTCTGAATTCTTCCATGAGCATTAATCAGTCCTGAAGATGGGTCTTGAGTGATAATTCAATATTGTTATTCCCCCACCTGGCTCCAGATGGAGTCTGTCAGACCTGAAAGTCACAGACCATGGACATAAGTGAGCACAAATGATTGAAGTCATGCCATGCATCTTTGTGGTTTTACTTTTCCACCGGCTGTCCTTAGGGATCTGTTTGTAGAGAAAACATCTCTCTCTCTCTTTCTGTAGCTCATCCTACATTGCATTCAGGGTTTCCTCAACCACAGAAGAGAAACAGTTCAGGAAACATCACCAGAAGGTGAGATGAACCAAATAAACAATTAAAATCCTTTGTTAGGTGAGTTCACCATGGTGAAGGAATCAGCTGAAGACAGCTAGTGACTTATCCCACTGCTGTGGTTAACTCTTTCTTTAGCTTTTGTGGGGGAACAGGCTCCTCAGCCCCTGCCTGCCTGTGGTTTAGCAGATAACATCATTACACCCTGACAGTCCCTGGATGGGAATGCTACTGGTTAGCATGTTTGGCAACCTGTTTTTTCCCCTGAGGGCCTGTATTTAGCAGCAGGACAGAACTGAGACTGGTGTCCTTATGTCAGCAGGGAGGTGTCTGGTGGCACAGATGAGTTTTTCTTAACCCCCTAAGAATTGATACATCCTCTGTATATATGAGCCCAGAGGTTTCTTTCTTTCAGTTTAGATTTTGTATTCCTTATGCAGTAAATTCCACATAATACTGAGGGAAGAGGAAAGGAAGAACAGATGCAGTGCTGCTAATTTAATTAGCCATTTCCTAAAAGCAAATAGCAGGCACTTCAATCTCATTTAAAAAATACCAGCATGGAGCCTATTCTTTCTGGTTTGAGTGATTACTTACATGTCCAGATGTCAATGAAGGGAAGCCTTGCAAATGTAGAGAGGTTTATTTTGTCTTACTTTGTATATTTCTTTATAATTCAATCTTTGCACCTACCATTTTTGGTGCTTTTTTTTTTTAATTTATTTTTTTATCATAATGAGTGGTAGCAAAAGTTTTGAGACAAAAACAGTCCTTCTTGCATGGTGAGAATAAAAGGACTGTGTTTGAGGTGAGAGGGAAGGCAGGGAAATTGGGATAATGCTGAGGTGGTGCAGGAGATGATGCTTCAGGAGATGGGTAGCAAAGTGAAAAGTCTTTTCTGAGGACTTCAGTAGCCCTCTTTAGCCTGGCAGCTTACCGCAAAGATAGGTGAGAAAAGCAACCATTAGTTTATCTCAATGAATTTATTGTTGGTATCATATTGATGGCTCTTTTTCTGACACATTTGCAGGAGCATTTTTTTCCTAACCCAGGAATTATGGGTGAAGTCCCACTGAGTGATGCACATGTGTGGAGTCACATATACTTGCCAAAGTTTTTAGCATCAGACTAGGATTTGTGTTATATTTTGCCGTAAATGTCTGTAGCACAATTTTCAAGATAACTGACAATTTTTCAAAATATTTGTTGTGTCCATTAAAATGGAGAAGCCAGAGGTCTGGTAGTAGCAATTGTCTGCAGTTGGAGGAAGAGTATGTGAGAGAAGGTGAGAGATAGAACAATGCTCCCCAGAGCTCCCCAGTAGTAGAATAAGGCAGGTTTAGGATAATACAGTAAGGTTAAGAGTCCCTTCAATAGCAGGGATTGCTCTGGGCCTCCCCAGTTCTGAGTGCCATAAGAAGCAAATCGGATCCTTCAGTTTTGTGGATACAGCCCTGCATTTCCTCCGGTGTTTCTGTATTTGCCTGAAAAAAAGAGCTCCTTCCATATTAAAGTGCATGTCAGTGAAATTAGTGATGAGAACTTTTCCTTGCACGAAAGCCTACATAATGTTTTTTAGTTATAGTCCTTGCAGCATTCTTACCAATTACTCACCTGTTCCTACCAGCAGAGTTTTGTACTTACAAAAACAACATCCAGATACACCCTAGAAAAGTACTATGACTTCATATAAAATTGAGATTACATTCTTTTCAACAGCTGGACCAAAGCACACCAAGAAGAGTATTCCAGCACTGTACATTTAGCTCTGGCTTTAAGCTCTGGCTTGTTTTAGTTGTGAAATCGGTGGGTTTATTAAAATATTATATGGAGTCAAAGGTCCTTTCTAAAACCCAGCATGTAGGGCCATGGATTCCAGAGTATTTAGTAATGAGGCACTTCCCTCTGCATGAATAACAAGAGCATATTCATATTTTGTATTTGTGTTTTTCCGTGCTCAGTTGCCTCCCTGGGGAGCAGGTGCTGAGCCTGGAGTGCTGCCACTGCTGGGGAAGGGAACTGTACATCCCCCCATGAGCTCCACACCCCACACCCAGGGGGCATTCCCAACCACCAGCACCTTGCTGTGGCATGGGTCTGCATAAAAATGTGCAGTATCAGTGATAAACCATGGTACTCATAGCACATGAGCAAATTAGGGAAATACAGTCTTTTGGCTTCCTCTGAGTGTGAAGAAAATGTGTGTCCTATTGTAATCCCTCTTTTTTTTTCTTGTTATTCATTACTTTTTTCTCCTTAACTTTTCTCAAAGCTAAACTTCCCACAAAATTCAATTATACTCTAAAAGTCTGTGTTGGGATGAAAGATAATTAAAAGTCCACTCAAATCTTTGATTCCCACGTGGTTTACAAGACGGAAGTTTAAGTTAGCAGAGAGGCTGGCTGAAGTAGGAAGGCAGTGTTAGTGATGGAGCTGTTTGGATTGGAATCTTTGAGGTGACATCTGAAGGTTTTTCATCCTCCTCAGAGCAGGTGTTACCTAAAATAGGATCGTGTTTTCCCTGGGACCTTGACACAATCCATGGACCCTTTCCTTTAGCTGGCTGCTCCAGTGGGTCACCAGCTGGATGCTTGGCCAGACTGCTCCTCCTCATGCTGACGCCTGTCCAAAAACTAAAGGCAGCCTTTCAAATGCAAGGCTGCATACAGCCCTGTTGGTATGGGCACAAACATGACACTAAAGTATTTTCATTTAAGTGAAAATATTTACAGAACTGGTTTTCAGTGACCACTATTCATAAATGCATGAAATGTCATAACGTTTGTCAAAAAGCCTCTGAGTAAGACACACCTTGCATTTCTGTGCTTTTCAGTTTAGTATGTTATTCATGATCCTATACAGGAATTGAAAAAAAAAAATTAAAAAGAGCCAGTTAACATTTGATTTAGTTAATTTCATTCCTTCTAGAACAAGAAAATGTTCAGTGAAGGTTAGTGGTGCTTTTCTAGCACTTTTTTAAAAACCTGAGTCAGGCTGTGCTGCTGCCCTTACCTATATTCCTTGTATTATTCATTTGTATTGATGTACAGAAAATGTCCTACTAAATACAGAAATCTTCTGTTTTGCTTATCGTGGCTTATATATGTTTCATCACAATTCCAGGTTTTTCCCTGGTCTGCCATAGCTTACGTGAGCACAGCATGTGAAAGACAATGCTTGCCCATGGCAAGGAGTTGTGTGGTGTAACGCACCAGTCCCTTTTTGAGTCTCTCCTGGGGTGAAAATTACCACTCTCTCCCAAAGTTCAGCATCCAGCTAGGGTGAAAAGTGAGTGCAGGGTCTAAAAACGTTGAATATGTGTGCCAAGTACTTGAATGTTAGCAAGAGTGGGAGGGAGTTTTAAGGGAAACTGTGAACCTTTTTCAAGGCAAGAAAAATGACTGAACTCTTTCTCACTTCTTTTCATTTCCAAAATGTCACAGCCTCTTGCTAAGCTCAACAAAGTTGCCGTCATTTATTTGTAAGCTGCTTGAAGGTGCTCTTTTAAAGAATAATTATTAACCTTTCTATTTCAAAACCTGTTCTTATACAAAGCATTTTTCGCTGGAGGTGGAGTTCCAAGGCCATTTTCTTCAGTATGGCATAGAATTTTTCAGGAGGTATTTTCTGAGGGAGGTAAATTACCAGGGATTGCATGAAGGCTCTCTGCTCCTTCAGTTGAGATTGGAGCTCAACAAGTTTCAAACCACACAGCTGAAGTAACTCTGGGGAGTGGCTGTGAAGACATTGTGCCTTGCAGAGGGGCTCAGGGGCTGGGTTTGACTCCTGCTCACCATTGCAGGGCTCCAGTGTTCCCTCTGTGCCCACCAGCATGGTGAAAAGATCATCCATCATCCATGGGATCTCTGCTTTCCTTTCCCTCCTTGGATCCCTGCTATTTTGGGGGCTGCTGGGTGGGAGGAGCAGAGACCCAAGCAAGTCCTGCCTGCCAGAGTGGACTGCTCATCTCTGGGCAAACCCGCAGAGAGAGACCCTGTGGAAGTAACACCAGTGGAAACAGTGATTGCTCATTCCTTTGTGGGACACTTTGTCCATGTGTTGATTCATTATTAACTAAGCAGATAAATAGCCTTTTCTCTCGTTTGTTGGGTGCATCAGCTGCTGGGTGAGTTGCAGAAAGCCCAGGATGAGAAACAGTCGGCTCAGGCAGAAACTGCAAGCAGGAATTTCTGAAGTATTCCTGTGGGCTTTCCTAAGAAACAGCTTGCTTTCCCATGGACCGATGGAAACAGGCGAGCACTCCGTCACATAATGTTCCCTCTCTAGGAAAACATTTGGTAATAGTATAAAAAAGAAAGCTTTATAGAGCTTAAATAATGCCAAAGATGAATTTGGTGAAGACTGATGCTGTACATACTTTACTTGCAAGGATTTGGAATTTCCAGCGCTGCTTGGAGTTGCTAGCAGTAGGTCCTGGGCTTGCCAGTCATATTCAGGTTTTTTTGCACCACCTCTTTTATTTTAATCACGTTCTTATTATGGCACTCTTAAGCACGTGGCTAAATAGTAAAGCTTTTGTGTTCAATTCATCTGTATCAACAAGGTCATGGCACTTGTAATCATAAAAGTAAAGAAACCTGATAATTGCGGGAACAGCTTCAGTTTCATTCGGTTTTTTAAGTAATTCATGTCAGTGTGTTGTATTCTGGTTTGTAATTACTCAAGGGTCATGTAGCCTGGTTTACATCTAAATAAATAAGGAATAATAAATTTCTTTTTAATGAAAACTAAATTTTTTAAGGGTTTAAAGACAGTCTTAAAGAAAATACAAAATTCAGTGAAGCATGTCATTCCATACAGTGGGAGTGATCTCTGTCAGCATTAATCTGGCTAAAACAGGCTAAATTATTCTTGTTGTCTGTATTGGGTTTTGTACAGAGTAAATAAATCAATATCTTTGCTGATTCACAATCAGCCTGAATGCATCTTAATGGTAACTGGAAGGCATAAAATGTCTCACTGGCCTATGATGACTGCTTACTCCTAACACCACTTAGAAAAAAGGAATGGTTTTCCTGGACAGCCATGTAGTGATGCATGCTGGAGTAACTGGGTGGGCTCAGGTGCTGCTGACAGGCAAACAGGCATTTCCTCTGGTGTCCTCTGAAACCCTAATATGTGTGCTGAAGCTAATGAATGAATATTGTTAGGTCATGTGGCAGTATAGTGCTGCAATGCACTGGCAGGAAGGAGATGGGGTCTGGTATTTTTTCTGTTGGTCCTTGCTTTCCAATTCAAGGGATGCTCATCCAACTCCAGCTAAAGCAGTTCAGTTTAAACTGGCACATAAAAGTTCAAGTTGGCATTTTGTTTTAGCCTACAGACAACAAAGATATATTTTATGATTGCTTAAAATGCCAATGTCTCAATGAGATAGTTAGAAAGGGACATGCTGCAAACAAAGTCATAAGGACTTGTGGATAGCTAAAAATTTTTTTTAAAATGCAACAGCTGAGCAGGTGTCAATGAAAATCAGAAATCTATTGTTCAAGCTGCTGTCTTTCATTTTATACCTGGAACTGAAACAAGAATGGTCTTTCTGGTGTTTGTCTGTACTGCTCTTTTAACAAAGAAGTTCTGATCTGTGGCCAGCCCTCTTTAAGCACCACGATAATGCAGTCATTCATTATTAACAGAGAGCAGAGGATTAGTGGAGGCCTCAAATACATCAGGAACAAGCAAGTGGGGAAATGAAGGTATCAATTATGTATCTGCCATGTTGATGATGCTCTTACAGAGCAGCTGTTTTCCCCTAATGGAAGAATCCACTGGGAGAGCAAAGCATGTTCTCAGTGCCTTCTCTGACAACAAGATGATGTCTCCTCAACTGAAGCTTCAACAAGCCCCTTTCTTTAGCCCTTTTCCCTCCCAGGAGTACTTGATGCTCAGGTTAGTCCTGGGCTGGTGCCTGGACCTAAAAGGAGAGTGCTGCTGGCTCTCCCACAGGGAGGTGGGATCCGGGTTTCCAACCCTACCTCCACAAGTGACAAGCCCCTGCCCCCTGGGGCGCTCTGTGAACAGGGCAGGCTCCAGCCCAGCATCCCAGTGCAATGAGCTGAAGGGCAGCACCTTTCTAATTTGCAATCTGTTCCAACTAAAATTTTTTGATTACCAGCGCCTCACTTCTGTAAACACTGATTCCATGGAAAATTAGTAGTAAAAGAAGTAGAAAAGAAGTAGAAAGAAGTAAAAAACTGTGTACGGATACAGTCTCACACCTTCACGAAGATGGTACTACAATTCCACTGAGTTTTACTATAGTGATTACAGTGCCATCACCTTGCTTGATGGAATTACTATTTTTGATTGTGTAGGAAAGGGACCATACTGGTTTTTAAAGTAGAACTTAATCCCATCACAGTTTGCACAGACCTGTCCTTTGGTGTGAACATGCCCCTGAGTGTCAAAGTTTAAATTGGCAAAAGAAGGGCAGCTGGGTGACAAATATGTCGGCTTGTGCCTGATTGTCCCCACCTTGGCCCTAGTAAAGAACAAGATACAGGGACTAAAACAGCTGTTTGCTGTGTGGCTGGGGATGAAGAGGGTAATGAAACATGATGCAGAATAAAAGTCAGCTGCAGCTTGGCAACTCCCATTTCCTCATAGCAGAGAAGATGACTTAGACTGTATTCAGAATTATGATATTTTACTTACAGAATTATATGAATGATTTTTACAGGTGTGGTTTTAGAGTTGGCAAATTGGCATTTTGACTAAGAAGACTGTGTTTAATCATTAATAGGTTGTTCTGAGTATTTTGGAGTTTTACTATTATTGTTTATTCAGGCTGGTATCTAGCAACAAAGACAAGCATTTTAAAGGCAGCTAAAAACTGAACTTAAAAATAAACACAGTTCTCTCTACAAAGACAGCAGAGCTAAAAGCCTGTACAAATATTTTCAATGACAGCAACAATCAGAAATTTGCTGGTTGGGTTTTAGAAGTGTTCTTGACTTCCCTGGCAGGGTTCTGAGGTCAGCAAGGTCATAGAAAGAGACTATTTACTTTAAGATTGACTTGCACACATTTGGACAAGTGCAATATGCTGTTTCCTGTACTAGAAAAAAGGGTGTTGAAGTGGTGCCAGTATAGAAGAAAATGTTGCTCTTGAAAGGCAGCACAATGAGCTCTGGGCTGTCCTGTCCCAGGCATTTAATTACATGACTGATCAAATTACTCCTAAGGTTTTGGGTACATAAATGTTCTTTGTAGATCAGGAACTCCTTGTCATAGTACTTAGGGGTGGGGAAGCATTGGGATGGAAGCCCACAAAACCAAACCTGCTTTCAGATATATAAACATGTTAATTGTGAAAGATTTGGTTAAAGTTAGTAATAATAAAGGGGAAAACACGTGTAATATTCATACAGAACTGTGTTTGGCAAGGGCACTGGATGGTCTGGAATGAGTTGGAGTGGGTTCCCCACCTTTTTCACGCTGAAAAGGAAGACAGCTGATGATGTCAGCACTTCAGGTGGTCATTGCTTCAGCCCTGGATGTGTTAAAGGCATCAGAGCATCTCTCTCACCTGCTGGCAGTGAGCTCAGGTGATCACTTCCTGGCAGAAGTCTTCCTTCTCTTCACAGACTTTTCTCTCCTTTACCCCTGTTCTGTTCCTGCCCCAGCTCAGTGGTACACACTCCAGCTCCACTGTAGGAGCTGACTCAGTTTTAGAAGCCCAGACAAAAGGCTATTTTTCTTTTGTCTCAGTGCAGTGATAACGTGCAGCCTTACAAATGGTCACCAGCATGGTTGGTGGTTCAGCTAAGGTGTCTGTTGTGGTGGTGCAAAAACACGGGCTGAGATGACTGGAAGCCCACTTGTGTGAGCAGCATCTCTGTAAGGATGCTACTCCGCTTTCAGTGGTGATGGCTTCTAGGGACACAGCCAGAGATCTGCAGGGAAATGCCTCTGTCTTTCCAGGTATATCGGAGGCATGGCTGAAAGGCATCAGCAGCTGAGTTCTTTAGCCAGTGATGCAGAGCAGGTGAACTGTTAGCAGAGGAAAGCCCTCCTTTGGGATCATATACAACCTCCGGAGGAACCAGGCAGCTGAGGTCTGTAACAACCTCAGGCTTGCTTAGGGATGGAGAGGAGAGGAGAGGAGCTGAGCTATAAGCAGGCAGAGTAAGTCTGGCCATGCTTTGACTGTTCTGCTAGGTTTTTTGACTCAGAGTGGACAGCGAGTAGCTAGAGCCATCTGAGAGTGTGCTGGTTCACTCTCTGAAGGCAAACAGGGTCCTGAGAGAGTCCTAGATAACCATCTAGACCTGTCCAGGAGTGACCAGCCTGGTGGTAGAGGGGATGCTTGGCAGACTTTGCACCAGATAACAATCTTTGCCTTTGCCTTGCATCCTTTATGTTTCTTCTTCCCAGATTCCTGTGGACTGTTTCTCATCTTGTCAGGTTTCTGGAAATGCCAGGGGTGGGATATTCCAGTAGGGCAGTGACAAGGCATACCTATTGCCTCATCTTTCCTGTCAGTGAGCCAGCACTGGGGATCCTCCCCCACCTTCCCTTGCCTCAGCAGGTGGTGCTGCTGCTCAAACCAGAGATCCAGGGGCTCCTGGCCTGTTTGGGGCAGATGGAGAGTAACTTGCTGCTAGCTGCAGAAGTGGAAACCAGGGCCAAAGGCTTCCCTGTGACACTCCTCACCCAGTTTTATCTCAGCATCAGTATAACACACCTATTAACTACTGCAAAGGTAGTTTCTTTTAAGTCTTCTTCATCACCACACAGGAGAGGGGGCATGTGCTTCAGTTTATTCTCACACTTCTAGCCAATATCTGCTGGGGAGATTTACCATTTGCCTGCAGCTAAAAAGATTTGTTGTAAACTTAATATAGTTATTTTTCTCCCCCAGATTAAGGCTATGCCAAGAAAAGTCAGTGAAGAAGTATTTCCAGTTTTGCAGTTCTGGTTTTCAGATGTGACATTTTAAATATATCAATATAGAATTTAATAAGATGAGTACATGCAGCTTACTTTTAGGTAAAATTACAAAATTATCCAAAAAATATGTAAACTATAAATAGAAATATATACTGTCATACTCCAAGGAGAGTTATCCCGTAATATTCAGACACAAGCAGCATTAATTTTCAATTAACAGCTCAGTTGTTCAAAGTAGTTTGGTTGCTCTTTTATGTACACTGCTTTCAGTTGTTGTTTTTTCTGTCCTCCCACATCTCTGTTATTGTGCCTGGATTTTTTTCCCCTGTTTTTGTGGAGGAGTTGCTTTGACCTTTGATATGATGTTTCATATATCTGGAAAATGTAACTGTCTGGAAACTTTCCATTTGTTGCTATTTTCTCAAGTATTGAGGTTGAGGAAAAAAGAATAAGCAGCCTGCGTTAAAGCTATGATCCCTTTCCTTCTGGCTGGAGCCGTGTCCAGGGTGAGAAAGGAGGTAGCAAGAAGATTTTCGGCCAGATTGCTTTCAAACCTGTATAACAGGATGGCTGAGCATTTGCTTGCTCCTTCTCCAGGAAGCTGGAAGTATGGAAGTTAAACAGTTTATTGAAGAGGAGGAAGAAGTTGTGTAGCTGTTCTAATAAGGACTGCATGTTGCCAACATGTAAATAATTAATTTACAAACACATGTTTGTGAGCATATTGCAAGCATAGGTCAGATCTTTATTTTTTTTCCAGACCTTAAGAGAATCCCTGATGTGTTTTGACATAAGAAACAGTTGAGAAGGGAGGTGGTATGATTGTAGAGCTCTGACTGCAGTGCTCAATGCACTGTTGAACACACCCAGCTCAGATGCCAGTGTAGATGGAGCAGATGAGCTCTGAACCATGTTTCCTGCATGGGAAGTGTAATTTTGTGAGGCTGGGTAGCCCTGGCTAGCTGTGTTGCCTGTGGTATTTCCAGTGTCTCTACAGAGTGCCCTACAATCATAACTTTGCCTTTTTTCTGTAGAATTAACCCAGTGGGAATGAAAACTATACTGTGAAGTAACACTGAAGCTGGATGTTACAAGTGTGTTTTCCACATTTGGGATGCACGAGCAAGAGACAATTCGTGGTAACTAATGTGATAGCCTGTAACCTGACAAGCCAACCAACAGCACTTAAGTTGAGGTGGTTTTGTGACCAGGAAAAAAAAAAGCAACACTTTTTTGTGCTTTACCCCAGTGATGCAGCAAGCACATCTCAAGACCTAAAGTTAACCCTGTTTTATGTCCTGTTTATGTCCTGTCTTGTGTAATTAGTAGGAAGCCAAGGTCAGGTCCCCTCCTTGCTTGCTGGGGATCAGTGTCTTGTAGGACTAGGGCATCCTACCTAAGAGAGAGAGCTAAATAAGCTTTTCCAGGCCCTCAGCCAGTTAATCCCAGGTATACAGGTAAGAAAGTGAGAACTAGAACAAATACATCGTTTATAATTCTGGTCATATTCCTTCTCTGCACACTGCAGAGGAGAACAGTGTGGCTGAGCATCCCTCTGAGCCACATGGCTCTTTGTCTGAAATGTGGAGCCCTGAGCATCCATGCTATGGCTTCCAGGGAAGCACAGGCTTCCCTCTTTTCCTTTGAAGTACCTGTGTAGCAGTACCTGTGCTTTTTGCAGAGCTTTGGTAGGGGCTCATCACAGGCAGAAGAGAATATGGCCTTTTGAGCTGAATTTCCACTCTTGCAGTGTTTGACTTTCTGCAGCAAGGCACCACTTTCCTTGTGGAGTAGTGGGAGTTGCAGGGTTCATATTTGAAGCCCTTTCTGGACTTTGGTACTGCTGATCTAAGTGTGATTCCAACAACCCCAAAGGCATTTGTGTGTGTGTCCTTGCAGAAACCTGGTGGTATTCAGGCAGTCATCTCTGTTCCTGCTGTGGTTATCCTAGGAGGATTCCCTTTGGCTGTTTCGGAACAGCAGCCAGCATCCCTATGAAGTAGCCGCTACCCAGCCTGTTTAGCTCATTGCCAGCGGGAGGTCCAATTAACATTTGGCAATATTGGCAGTTCCATATGGAAACTACCACTCTACTGCCTACATTTGAACTTCAGCTTTTTCCTTTCATTTAATTAAAACACAGTCAAGTCAATTAGCTCATGACAGAGTTTCTCCAAAGTTAAACTCCAGATGTATGGCAAGGCAAAAGCATGCAGATGCCAATTCATTGTGCTGCCTGGAGGTAGATTATATCTCTCCCATTTGCCAGTTTATCCACCAGGGATTAGCTGCATTTTTCCCTTCCAAGTAGATTAAAAAAAACCCCAAAACAACAAAAAATGAAATGTGAGGGGAAAAAAAACCATTTTTCCATCTGGTTCAGGTCAGGAAAAATAATAATTTGAGATACTTATTGAAAATGACATTTATAGTGTCCAAATGACTTCTGATTTTTAATGACTACGTCAAACCTTTTACCATGCAATGTCTTGAAATTTGCCAGTAAGCTCAAGGAATAAGGAGCTTATACTCTAGCAAGTTGATGACTTACTGGCAATTGGGGATAATAGGCAGCTGCAAAAACATGTTCATTCTGCTGGCATAAAAACCATGATTTCCAACTCTGTGCCCTCTGGCAAGGTGGTATAGAAAATCATATTGTTGTCAGAAGAGGTTCTGAGATCTCAATAAACCAAGATGACTTTTGCAGCACATCCCTCCAAGGCAGCAGAGTGCAGTGAGAGGAAGAGAAAAAAAATAACTGTTCTAGCTAACTGGTAGTTATTAAGCACAGAAATTGTATCCAAATCCATATGCAAGGTAAATCTGAACTGGGGCCAAGGCATCTTCTGCTGCATTTCTCAACTCATTCATGGTTAGATATGGCAATACCCTGAGTCACCTGTACTCTGATAGGATGAAAAAGTTTTCCTCACATGCTTTAAGAGTGATGTGGTGATATCATGGCAATACTGCAAGAGAACTATTGCTAGTGAAAGTATTAGGCACCAGTGCTACCTTAGTGCCTTGACATCAGTGGAGCACTTGATTCTGCGCCTTTTTCCCTCTTGGTTGTGCTGTCCAGCAATAGGAGGAGGACTTTTCCTTCATCTTGCCACTCTTAACCTTGTTATATGACAAGGATCCAGAGCAGAGTTGCAGTGCAGGTGGGTGAGCCTTGGCTGATGTGGGTGGGAGAAGGGATTGCAGCATGAAAGGTGCAGCACGGTGGGGAAAGAAGAGAACTTGATGCTCTGGTGGTACCATCTTGTGCTTAACAGCCCTGATGTGAGGAAGAAACCCTTAAATGTATATACCAGTGCTCCAGCAGGATTAGATTGGATCAGTTGTGTAGAAGGGTGCTGGTGAGGGGAGTGCAGGTTAGGTTCTTCTACTGGCTTTTTATTTTCACTGCCAAGAGAAAAATACACAGAAGTAAAAATACAGAACATTTAATATCATAAATATAGTCCTCTTTTTTTTTTTGATCATGAATTTCTTTAAGTCAAAAGTTTTTAAGAAATGGTCTTGCTGCATTCCAGATCAAAAGGCCTGGAACCAGAAGAAACACAGCTGTTTACTTCACAGAAATTGATATTAGACTTGCTTGAAAGGATCTGATGGATCGTTCTTTTGTTGCATTTTGCTTTTATAAAGTTAGCTGTAAGTTCTTATCTGCAGAAAGTGTTAGTGTGTGCCAGTGCTGACGTCTTAGTGTTGAAGTGTACCATGCCCTGGGAAAACTGTGATGAGTTCACACGCCTGCCTTGGCCACACAGCATCTCTGGAGATCATGCACAGCAGTAAAGCGTTTCCTTGGCAGCTACAGAGATCAGTGCTGCTTCTTTCAAGCAGCCTTCCTGGGATAAGACATGTTCAAGCATTTCCATCTCTAAGCATTTATAGGAAAGTCAGGGTCATCTACAGACTGATCTAATCTTCTCTGGCTGCTCACAAGCTTGAAGAGAGGCTGTCCTTTTTGTACCTTTCATCTAATTCACACCCCATGTGGCACAATTTGGCTTTGCAGTGTCTCCCCTAGCCTTGCTGTTGGCCTCTTGCAGCAAGATCTCCTCGTTATGTGACATCGACATGCAGGATTCATGTCCTCACTTGTTGTCCTTCTTGCGTACCCAGCTGATCCCACAGCTGGAAAATCTTCACCTAGGGCAAAGGACTGGAATATGATAACGTAAACTATGCAGGTACTATGGCCAAAAGTCCTAGTGTCAAACTTATTATTAATGTTTTTTGAAGGCAATGAAGTGACTCACTGGATTTTTGAAGACGGTGGGAAGAAGGCAGGACTTCAAGACACCAAAGAAAAAAATAACACAAGTCAGCAAGCTCCTCTAAACCTCAGAAAGCTAAGATGTTTCTTTTCCCCTCAGTGAATATATATAATGTTCATAATGATTAATAGAAGGTAGGTAAGTTCACTGAGGTGAAAACCACAGTGCTTTATTCTTAAGTAGTACATGACCTAAAAAGCAAATAGTGTACATCTAAAGCATCAGTTTCCTGTGGAGTGTTTCAAAGAAAAGGAGTAATAACTTTTGTAAAGATCTTTCCATAAATGCTCTGAAATATCATTGCTGAAATCATGGGGGTTTTTCTAAATAGTTTATTAATTGGTAAAATGTGCTAGCTTGTGAATATGTATGTATACACATAATATATATGCTTTTGAATATAAATAAGTTCTTTTATGTAGACATATTACTTTATCTTAGATTATTTCTAAAGTTAGTCTGTGATATCTGGCTATGCTTGTTCCTTCTTTTCAGTTACATATTTCAAATGAGGGAATTGGTACAAGGTCCATGGATTAGTAAATTCCCAATTATGAACACTTGTTGAACTCACTAGATAAATCAACTCTTCTTTTATTGTCAGAAGGAATTACTGCTGACATCTGTTTTCAAAAGATTCCGTCTTCCTAAATAGAATTATTGTCCATGAATTTCAAGTTTTAGCTCTACTGAAACAGACAGATTTCTGTAGCTAGGATGACTATCATTATTTTGGAGTTACAAGTTTTCAGCAGAGGGCAGAACAGGGACTGATGCAAATCAGTATTTCTCTGTGGGGAGCTATTGGAGCCCTAATTCTCTTCCATTTCTGCTGGTAGGCACAGGATGAAAAAATCTAGATGAGTTTTTTGTGGACGGGGTCTTCTGCAATATATTGGACTCCATGATTCAGGAGGATTTGAAAAGATTGGTGTTCTACTCTTTATAAGACCATGCTGTCTATCACCAGGATGCAGGCTCTTCACACCAGTAGCCCAGCCTTTCTGAGCCACTGGGGACAAGAACATGGGTTTCGTCCTGCTGCCTCAAGGGTGGGTAGCCTCTCACTCCACCAAACTGAGAGACAGCTTCTGCCAGTGAGATAATGCTTGGCTCTTGTCCCAGGACAGAACTCTACAGCCAGCAGATCCTGGTCTCTTCTCTTCCCCACTTCACTTGGATTTGCTAGCGCTGATTTCCCAGAGAAACCATGTATTTCTGCATCCCCTAGCACCATGGGAATCTCAGCTGGGAGGGACTCAGGAGGTTACTCAGAGCAGGACTATTCCTGACAGTAGGTGAGGTCAGCCCCAGAAGGAGCTTTGGAGGTTTGTCTGGCTGAGCCTTCAAAGCCTCCCAGGACCTGTTCCAGTGCTGCACTACCCACCTCCTGGTGGTGTTTTCCTTACCTGGCTGCAAAATGTGGCCCTCATTCCTTCTTATGTCAGATGGAATTCCAAAGATAAATTTTGCTCTCTTGTCTTTTTAAGTACCTTCCAAGTAAATGTAATTCTCCCTTAGATCCACAGTTTCCAGCAGAGGCTTCTGTATTCCATAGGGAACTGCACTCCATAGGCAGTGCCTGTAAGCCCAGACAAAAGTGCAAATCCTAATTTCAGGCTAGACACACCTGAAGGGCTCTTTCTGCTTCTCTATGCCTCTCTGCAGAGCTGCTTGCTACCTTTGGTGATCTTCTCATGCCCCAGCTCACACCTGGCTTCTTAGGGTGTGTTGGGGGGTAGCTGCTTCATTTCAAGGGAGTCTCATTTTAAATCTCTTTAAGGTTCACCTTTTTCTCTAGGGCACACAGGTGAGGAAGTTGGGATTTTGTACTCCTGCAAGGGGTAGACATAGCCAAGTCCGTTCCAAAATCTTTGCTTTTTACATTTAAAGTCCATTTGCATGCCATCTTATCTCCATGTTATGGACCAGAAAATACCCAAAGCAAACAAATAAAAGCTTTAAACTCTGTTGCATCTGAATAACCATGATTTATCCTGGAGAAGTTTTCTATCTCTCAGGCAATACAGAATATCTTGAATTTTATGGCATAACTTGCTCAGATTTCTTTGTTTAAATGCTATCATTTTCATACCAATTTATCTCTAGTTTTAACTTCATGGACTTCAATGAAGTTATACAAGAATCTTTCTTCACAGTACTTTATTTCAAATAATTGGAAACAAAGTTTCTAGGATTCTGTTTGCATTATATCAGCTTTCTCACAGAAAAGTTTTGGGGTTTTTTAGCATCCTGGATCAATCTAAAGCCTAGGGCAAATATAGGACTCATTAAATGCCATTTGTCTGAGAAACAGAATAATAAGATTGCACCATGATGTTATGTGGCTGAATCTTTTTAGCAGCTAGGACACAAGACCAGGATTCAGGAAGCCATTTGGCAAACATAAAATTAAGCACTTAACAATACTGTGCCTCATATTTTTCATCTGTAAAATGGGGACATGGATATTTCTTTCTTTGAATAGCATTTCTGATTTAATGATCTATGATTATCATTAATACTGTTCAGAGTGGCATCAACTCTATTCTGAATTGGTTATAATTAGAATGTTTAGATGAATGAAAGCAATTGCAGAGTCTATATGCCACAAACAGTTAAGACCATGATTAATTTTGTGTCTCTAAGTAATTGCAGTTACTTCATTGCTCATATGAGTAAAATTCAGCACATTGGAAGTGTTTGCAGGACTACAAATGGAAGGCCTTAAGAAACCTTAATTCTTAAATAGAAATGAATAATAGTAGATTTCTCAGGGTAGCTTATTTTAACTGTATCCTACAGCATGTTGTGGGATGAGTCTTAATTCGGTTCACAAAACTCAAAGTTTGGCCATTGATGCTAAATATTGGTTTTCATATCATTCAATATGTTTTTGCAGAAAAGAAAAGAAATCCTTCTTTAAATTTTGGCTCCAGTTCAAAAGTTTGTTAAATATGCTTTGCTAATAAGAAGCCTGACTCATGGCAGGCTGTGCTGTGAAGGACTGATTACCAGGAATATCAAACAGACCTGTTCCCATTCCACTGCCAGAACAGTGACCTTTAGAGTTTGTTTAAGAAAGGGTTAATTTTACCCAAAAGAAATAGCTAATGTTTTCACATTGCAAGGGTTTTGTTTTCTATGTGATGATAGCTAGTCATTCAACTTTACCAAGGATAAGGAAAAAGTCATCCAAACATATGGCTGAAAGAAATTCTCCTGTAGCAATGGCAAACCACCAGACTGTGCAAATATGCCAGAGGAGCATTATGAGAAGCAAGTTGTGGACAGCTGCAGATGAGGTGCTGAGAAACAGTGAAGCCCAGGGCTGCCTTCTGAAACAGGAAAAATGCACGTGGATGCACACACAGCCTGCTGCCATCTGATAATGGAGGAGTTTAGCTGTTGGGGTACTATTTTGTTTTCCATCCTTCAGTTATTTTTACTTCTTTTCTTTATACAGTTGATGGTTTGGACAAGGCTTCAATTGCTAACTCAGATGGACCAGCCCCAGGGTCCCAAACTCCCCCCTTCAAGAGGAAGGGCAAACTCTCCAACATCGGCAAGATCTTTAAACCTTGGAAATGGCGGAAGAAGAAGACCAGTGACAAATTCAGAGAAACATCAGCAGGTATGTCTGTGACCCTTTGGTGGCAAATAGTAGGAAACACTGTGATGGTTTTGCAGGGTAATATTTGAAAAGCTCTGAATTTGTTAGATGGCAGGGATTATTTAGCATGGTATTTGATGTATAGGCAAAAAGTTTGATCCTTGGCAAGGAAAAACCTAACCTTGTTCAGCTTCTGTCTTGAATCTCTCACCAAAAATACACAGCAGATTTGTTGACTATACATATCCTCAAATATATTGGAAAATCTCTCTGTCCTCCTGACAGTCAGTGACTTGGATTATGAAACAAACCTTGCCTTCATGGGGACGGAAGTTTGGGGGAGAAGCCGATGTAGCCGTGCCCAGCAGAAGAACGAGGATCAGCTCTGCAACCCCTGCCTTCATAGAGGCTGCTCTGCCCCTTCACTTCCCCACTGACAAGGCTGGAAGGATGGTCTGAAATAAAATGCTGCGATTGAATTATATTCTGTCTGAAAAAGAGTTGAAGGCTGGGATTTAGTTAACCAAACATAGTTGTTTGGGGCCACTTGAGATGCTCTGGGGTGTCCTTGCTGCTCCCCCAGAAGGTTTGATACCATCTCCAAAAACCTAGGGCATCTGAAGTGGCTGTAGACATCCACATTTAGAAAACTGAATGCCACCCTGCATATATGTGTGTGTGTCTTTGTGTCACTGCTCTAGCCAGACTTTATCTACAAAAATCCCAAATTTCTGGTTTGGGATTCAAACATTTGATGTTGTGGTTTCCTAAACTTGAATCTAATTAGAGTCCAGTGAGCTTCTGTGAGCTCATTGCCACAGCGCGAGCCCTCTGTCTACTGTCTTTCAAGACTGTAGGCAGTAAAACCAACACTAGTCTCCTAAAGAGTTATCAGTCTGCTCTCCTGAACTCTTAGAAGTACACTGCTTGACATTTAAACCCATAGCAACCCCTGACAGTTACAGCAAGGAGCTCTATGGTTTGACAGTGAAACTTCTAGAACAAACTTTATTTACACAAAAGGCAAAAAAGAAACCGTTTTCTCCAGTATCTTCATTGCTCCAGATGCCAGCTGAAGTTTTAAGCAGATTTCTGAGATCTTCAAATCCTTCTGTCTCTCATTTTTTCCTTTTATTTTGTTCATTTTGCCACATAACCTGCAATAACTCTCGCACAATTTCTTCTACTACTGCAATCAAAAAAAATCCCCTCAGTCTGATATCTCCTTCATTGCTTCCTATTTCCTTCAGTCTTCCCAGTACTTTTATCATATTGCTAAAGCAAAGTTATTTCTTGTTAAAGACTCCTGAATGTTGTGCAACTTCTCCTGGACAGGTATGTGGTTTTATATGCAATGACTTCTTCAGAGGAATGACCATTCATAAGCTGTGTATACAGAGATTTTCTAAACTTTCACAGCCTATTAGCATTTATTAGCATAAATTGTTATGCCGTTAAATAACAACACATGTATTGTTTTTCAGTTATTTTTTTTTAAATGAATATCTGGTAAATTCCTGTTAAATGTAGTATTTCTTGCACTGTACTATCTTTTGAGGGCCTGAATCCAGTCTTACAAGCATGACACATCAATTCTTATAATACCAAGGCAAAGCATGTGATCGTATTTCTTTTAAAAAAGGAGGAAATTAAGCCTAAAGAAATTAAGGTCAACATTTTCAAAAGTGCCTCCTTAGATACTCACGTCTACTTAATTTCCTGGTCTGTTTATGATGTTGTGGTCCCTCAAGATACTCATTTGCTTTTAAACTGTGCATGGGATCACTTATGTTTGTGTATGTGCCTCATGTGAGGCTGGAATTTGAATTGAGAAGTCGTTTGAATTGCATTCATTCTGCCTTAGATGGTAATTTCAGGGATGAATAAAAATAGTATTCCCTGTATTTCTTGAGGAAATAGACCCAGGACCAGTGGAGACTGAGAAGACGCATTTACGTGGCAAGTAGCCCCTTGTTGCTCACTTACTGACACAGCAGAAGAAACTTGCTTATCTAATTTGAGAAGGAAATGGGAAGACATCCATTCAAAATAAAAATCCTACAAGATATCCTTTTCCTCACACTACTCAATCAGAGATGTATGTACATTACCAAGTGGGGGCTGTGTGTGTGCCTGCCCTTTACATGCAGGAAGCCCATTTCCTGGCCTGGGACCGTGGGGAGAGCATGACCATCCTCATTTATTGCCAGTTCTCTTAACAGGGCTACAACGTGGTAAATCCACGTGCAGCTGAAGACAGGGTTTCTTCTAAGACAGAATGTGAGCTCTTGGAAGGAACTCTCTCTGCTTCCTCTGGGTTTTCAATAGGCTTTTTGAGACAGGTTCTTGCTATGGCCTTGCTAGGACATGTACCATGGAGTGCTTTTTGTCTTAGGAGCAACTGGAAGATGTTCATAAACAGCAAATACCACAAACATCAAAAAAGGATGGATGTTTAGATGTCAGTATCTGTGCCGATGTGGGAATGATGGTTGGAATTTTTTCCTTTAGCAACATATTTTCCACGCTCTGTCTTGGAAAGTCTATTCTTTGGGCACTGGCTGTATGCTATTTGGCTAGAGGACTTTCAAAAGCAAGTAAAAACAAACATAAAATGGCATAATCTCAAGGGTTTCTCTCCTCTGCAATGTTTTGCTGCGAAGGAAAAGGCAGCAGTTTGTGTCTTGGCACAAAGTAGTTGCCACTTCAAAGCTTCACTGCAAAAGTATATACAAAGAGGGACCAGAGGGCAATTTTAGCTCTTACTAGGTCAGAGAAAAATTAATAATCTGAATTCTCTCAAGCTTCTCTTAGAAGAACAAAACTAAATACTGGAGAATATCCAGAATCTCACTTCAAGTCAGAGAATGGGTTTTAAGACTGCCTGAGGTTTGCAGCTGCTGAGCATCACTAAGCAGTCTCTTTTGAGGGGAAGGAGAGAGAGAGAGAGAAGCTGCTTGTTGAGGTAAACTATTCCCATTATTAGTGTTACTATTATTTGTATTGGGCAAAAAAGCAAATGTTTGTGAAGGGGAGTAAGATTTACTTGAGTAAATGAGAGCTCCATACAATACAATAAATTCACATCCTTTCTGATGGTTACACCTGAAGTCAGAGCAAGCTCTGCTTTTGACTGCAGCAGGGGAAGGATTTTGACCTGGCATTTTCTGATTCTTCAGGAGCATGAGACTGGAGACTGCCTGCCTGCCTCACCTCAGCCTTCTTCAGTAGGCAAGGACTCATAACTAGTTACCCTCAGGATTGATCACTTTGTAATCAACCTCAATACATATACACAGATGGAGAAATTGTTCTTTCCACTATATCATTGCTTAAAGTTATAAAGAGTGTTTTGGTGTTCATGCTGAAATTTTATCTATATTCACACCTTTATATACACACATATATATCTACATATATATATGACAGGCATGCTGAGATATATATATTCACATATATAGATATATACATTACCATATACACATATTGCAGAAAAGATTTGTACTGATAGCATCAACTGGTCACTCAGCCTAATTGCACAGTCAAGTTAAGAGTCTCAAACCAGTCAGCTAAGCCAATTACTTTTGACTACTGTTATGTTTCAGTAAGGTCTCCTAAAATGATAGTTACAAAGTCAAGTATTCAGAAGTCAGGAGATGTTTGGATGATGGTGCTGCATGACTAAGTGGTACAAAATACTTGACTGTGTAAATGTGAAATATATTGCATAATCTAAAGTCTGCAATAAACCATAAATTATTATGATGAGTCCACACTGACTAAACGGCACCTAGTAAAAGTTCCTAAGTTGACAGGCTACTCTTCCTCTCATACAAGGTGACATATTTTTGCCACTTTAATTTAAATTAAGATTCTTCCTTTTTCTTTGTAGGAATTAAAACTATGATACTAGTAGTGAATACTAGCTTGATTTCTAATGTTCTTTCCATGGGCCAAATAATATTTTAAATAAATTATCTTTTCAAGCTGAATTAATTGAGCTAAATCAGTTTAAAGAAAAACACCACTCAGGGCTAGCATTTTAGAATATGGAGGACTGGGGCTTAAGCTTCTTATCTGTTCACAAATTTTCTAATCTGTGAAAAGGAGATAGTTATGTCTCAGGGATGTTATGAAACCTGTGTAATTTATAAAATGCTTTGAGGTTTTTAGTAGAAGTGTAAGGGGTTCATGTATTTTAATGACAATTGACATTTCCCATGATAATTAATTCAATACAGTTGTTAATTCAATGTTGTAGAACTGAAAAAATATATCATCCTGAAAACTAGAGAGGGACATTGATGGGGGGAGGTCTGACTCAATGTTCTTAAACTTGATGGAAAAGGCATTATTGTTTTCAAGTGGCATTGGATTGTCCCACAGGTATGTAAGAGATCATCTCATTTCACTGTCCCCAAGAAAACAAATGTAAAAAGGAAGCAGAGACAAAAGAGTGGGAATTAAATAATATTTGTAATGCCAAAATAGTAAAAAATAATATTTCTGTTGCCAGCAACAAAACAAGTATAAAGTGTGTGCATAAGGTGTTCATCTTTCAGGGCTGTGTAAAAGGAGATTTCACCCTGCTTACAAATGCACCTGCTTTCTAGAAAGACCAAGACACTCCATCCATGCTTGCCCACGTAGTCCTCTGTCTCCATGACCCTCCATCTCTTTTAAAAGAGTCTTTGTGGGACTGAGTGTTCCCCTACATGAAAAACTCTTTGCAAGCCTAGGGCGCACTCCCTGTGCCAATGTGTGACACACAGTTGCAGGGCACATACTTTAAAAAATATAGGGGACCAACTGGAAGAGCTTGTGAGTAATTTAGGCTTGGGACCCAAGGCAGTCTCCCTTGATCAGAGTTCAGGCTACCACACTCTCCCCAAGGAGGTTGGCTGATGTTGAGGGTCTGCAGCCCCACTCATGGGCTCCTTTATGTTGTCAGATGTGATTTGAATGCTGCAGAGGTTTGACCTTTAATGGACAGATCCCACAAAGTACCTGAGTATATAGACACAGACCTAATGCCAGCTTACATGTTTTTGAGCCAGTAGTGTTTGCATTTGTGAACTCTTGATCTCACAGGCATGAGTAGCTTAAACTGGACTGGTCAAAATGTTTACTGCCTCCAGCTGTTCTGCCAGGAGTTGGTGCTATTTTGATGGGGAAATGCATGCCATGTTGAGCAGTTGCTGAATCCCTGCACTTTGCAGTGTGAAAAATAAACCTGGTACTGTACATCTGAGAAGTACAGAATCTGAGGGACTTTTTACAAGAGCGTGTAATGACAGAACAAGGGAAAGTGGCTTTAAACTGGAAGAGGGCAGGTTTAGATTAGATGTTAGGAAGAAATTCTTTGAGGGTGGTGAGGCACTGAACACGTGGCCCAGAGTTTTTGTGGATGCCCCATCCCTGTAGGCATTCAAGAGCAGATTGGATGGGTCTTTAAGAAACCTGGGTTAGTGGATGGTGTCCCTATCCATGGCAGAGGGGTTGGAATGAGGTAGTTTAAGGTCCCTTCCAGCTGAAACCCAAATTCTTCCATTCTGTTCAACCATCCCCTTCCCTGATGGAGACTACCTGCTGCTGGGAAAGGTGTTTTGCTATGCATGAAGGGCAGCTTTCTCAGAAGAGCCAAACTGCCTCTCTCTGTGCCTTCATAGGAGCCTGTCACTTCACTCTATGGCTGAGTCACTCCAACTGGGCAGGCACAAGTGAAATTAAACACTGCAAGAGGTATTATCAATCTGCATACAGCAATTAGACTGACCCTAGAGAGTGTTTGAATTAGTTGATGAGACAAATAGCCCTATCCCAAAGCATTAAGAGGATGAAGTCCAGCACAGCTGAAGCTTCACCACATGCCCTCAGCTTGAGGTCCAAACATTACATGGATTTTGATGTCCATATGTAAACAGAATCAGGATAGGAGACTACCTTTTCCTAACAGGGGAGACGGGATTTTACAAGTGATGCCCACATTTTGTGGACATTAGGCACCATGGTCCCATAGATCATTACAATAATCTCCCAGATCACTGCATTGGTTTGGGGATGGGATGCAGTGTGGAGCTATTCTGTTTCGGCATCTGTAAATGCTTTTCCCTATAAAACGATTCAACACTTTTCCCATGGGAAATAAATATAATAATTAGAATGCTTTGTGTCACAGTCTTGGGGCTTTTGTGTATGCTGCTTTTTTTTTAATCTAAACCCAGGAGGGTGCATTTTTTTCCATGAAAGCCAACCAGCATCGATCAATGAGGATGTTACTTCCTTTTAGAACACAACTTTCTGGCTTCTGTCAAAGGTTGTTTTTGTTGTTGTTGGTTTTTTTTCCTTTAAACAGTCTGCACGTCCCAAAGGCTACTCCATGAGTTGCTTGCTATGAGCAGGATTTGTCTCTCCCTACTCAAAACCTCAACAAATCAGATGGAGGTATCTCCAGCTGAGCTAATCAGTCTAGTTAGTGGGAAAGAGGTATCTTTACATGTTAAATGCCTGTGCTAGGATCAATTCAATTTCACCCTGAAAGTACCTTTTTCCATTGACAATAAAAGAAGCCTCAAGGAGACTTGATCAGCATATTGGGTCATATGAGTCCCCACCTTCTGTGCCTGAAGTTGCAGGACAATATTTTCAGAGACTGTCCATGAAAACCCAGACCACTTCTCCTGCAGAATCAGAGTAAAAAAGATTTCTCTTTCTACAAAATAAAAATCGTTCTCTACGTTTTTTCACAAGCATCAGCAGTATGAGAATAAATCTATTCTTAACTGTGCTTTTTCTTTAGTGTTGGAAAGGAAGATTTCGACAAGACAAAGCAGAGAGGAGCTGATAAGAAGGGGAGTGCTGAAGGAAATGCCTGAGCAAGGTGATAACACATTAACTAGAATTTAGCTACTAAGTACTAAACATGTATGATAAAGCCACTGTTGCATTGTTTCCATGTAGTATAAATAGGTATGAGGAGACAGTCTGAGAAGTGTGAGAGGTAATTTGGGCCAGTTTACAAATGAAGTTGAGTCAAGAGATTTGTGGTCTGTAACTGCTTCTGCCATAGGTGCCTCAGATGACTTCTGGTCATGTCCTGAAGTATTTTAATGCTCCCTGTAAATAATGTGACAACTGTGGCTCCTACTTACTGTTTGCCAGAATTTTTTTGAATTAGTGATGAATCTATTTTTGAGTCAAGGTCTGCTGTCTAAAGCTGCTAGAGTATAAAATGAGAAATTTTGTCTGAAAAATTAGGGATTTTGGAACCCAGAAAAATCAACATAATCCATTTCAGGTGTCAAAAAGTACCAGTGCTGGGATCATATGGATCCCACCGCTATCACATAGGCCACAATCACAAATGGCACCAGCATAAAGCTGTAGGGAAGAAATCACTTGTTTCAAAATGCTCTAAGGTTTAGTAACTGGCATTAGTCAGAATTTGCATTTTGAAAAGCCTGAGTAAGCCAAGGTTAATACCTCTACGCCACATCCAGTTATGTTTCTAGCGGTATTCTCTCTAAAATTCTTTATATTCTATAAATCTAGATCAAATAAAAGTCACGTGAGAAAAATAGTTTTGTGTAGCTTAAAATCAAACCATTGGTCGTTTTATCAAGGAGTCTAAGAACTCCATGTTTTCCAAAAATAATTTTCTCCTAGAAATGGTATTTTTCTGTGTGATCTGAAGAATCAGGAAAGTATCAGTGTGTATGGTTTGTATCATACACATAGATATTTAGAAGTAAAGGGCTTGTTTGTTGATTTGTGACGTCACTTGTCCGTACAGAGTTTGGCTAATTATCAGACTATGACTTTCAGCATAGCTGGCTTCTGCACTTGTCTCTGCCACTGTCATTGTCTTAAAACAAGACATGTAAACTCTCCATACCTCAGTTTGTCCATCTGTGAGTTTGTTGTGGGTTTTGCCATGTGCTTTACTGGGGACCTGCATGACCTTGTCCCTTTGAAAGTTGTAAATTGCATTTACAGCTGGGACAGTTAATGAAAAGTGTTAACTTCTCAGGTTGGTTACAGTCTGAACATAAATACTATCATTTATGATAAAAGTGTGAATACTTTGTTCATCAGTGTCCTTGATCCTCTCTTCCATCCTTAAAAGGGAATGGGACTTTAGATTCCTTACAGGGATTGAGGAAAGTGAGAAAAGGATATAAACATGAACAATTTTCTCTTCTTCCTTCCGTATCAGTCTGGTCTGAGTTATCTCCATCATATTTTGCTTCATGTTTGATGAAAATTGTAATTTTTAAGGACATTTTGAAAGAATATGGAGTTGGTTTGAAGGTACTAAAAATGGAGAGGTAGGAAAGACAGTTTAGGAGTGTGAAGGTAGTTAGAAGGAATGGCTATGGAGATGAAAGCTAAAAGAGGAAATTACACGGAGTCTTGAAATGTGAGAGGTAAGAATGTGAAGAAGTGACGGTGTTTCACATGGAGTGAAGAAGAATGAAGTGAAAAGTGGTAAGTGCCACTTGGAGGCAGGAGGTGTTTGCAGAAGCAAGACATGAATAAGAGGTGGCAGTGTCACATGTGGAGGTGGAGAGGACAAAGTCGATTTAAGGACTCCTGGAAGAGAAGCTGAAGAAACTAAATGTTACAGTAAGGTAAGTGCAAGTGTCAGCTGTAGTAAATTAGACAAGGTTAGGAAGGCAGAATGAAATTTTTACAAATCAAGTTGATGTTAGTGTGTGGAAAATAATGAAACAGTCACCTTAGTGGGAGCCCCCAAGGTGGTAGGAAAGAGGCTGCATGATTGTGTTGAAACCAGGGAAGTGCCAAACATCCAGGTCTAATAACACACAGCAAGAAGAGAATTGCCACAGTTAGTGAAGAATCAATGGGAGAAATCATAAGAGATGCCATGTATATTGGTTTATATTTTGGATTGACAGCAAGAGAATCCTGCAGAAAGAAGTTACCAGAGAAGAAAATCAACAGCACCTGTAAAGTGCATGGAACAGAGAGAGCTGTCAGGCAGCAAGAGTGGCACTTTTCAGGAATATAGAGACAAATAGAGAAGAGAAAGAAGTTTTTTTTCAGGATCAAAAAAACTCTCGAGCTGAGCTAGTCTGGCTAAGTGAGTAAAGTATCATCAGAGCTGAGAATTTTATTTGCAGAATTTAATAATGGTATGATATGCGATACAGGAAGACTTCACCTTGATTCTTAAGACTGGATGATGTCTTTGTGACATTTTTATTAAGTAAATGGGCACATACATGCTGAGAACTTCTGTCAGAATTCTTGGCTGATTTATGTACTGGGAGTGCACCATACTAGTCCTGCAACTCTGCCCCCTCCTTGTTCATTTTTGGGACACACTGGAACACGTTGCAGCTTTGTTGTGGCCCATGCACACATTTCTTTGCTGTGTAAACCAAGATGCAGGGATAAGAGAACAGGATGCTCATTTACAGACATGAAAAAGGAAACCAACATGAATTTCCAAGCCCGCTACTGCGGAGGTGTCCACCCAAATAATATGAAAGCCTACAGAGTTTCTTTACAGAATTACTTTCCAGAGCAGATCTGCAGCCTGATGCTTCAGAGTTTAGTAAGTCTTTCTGCTTTTCATCCACAGAAGCTTGAAAGCAGAGGGATGCTGTATGTTGTAAGTAGGTGCTAAGTAAGTAGTTAAACTAGGCAATAACTTTTTAATTTTCATTTCAGATGGCAATGTAACAGTAAATTTTGAAACTTCAAATGGACACACCGTAGCCATTGGTGAAGAAACGATACAGGAAGAAAACGTGGTAAAAGCCAGTGGAAATAATGGCACTTTATCAGAAAAAGCATCAGCATCAGAAGGAAAAAAGGAAGATCAGAAAGGTAAATGAACATATTCTTCACAGATTGTTTTTTGCCTACTTTAAATATTAACGTGTTCTTCCACTAGCACTTATACATGCTGTTCTGCCACAAGGATGCCAGCAGAACCTGCTGAGAAGACTTGTGAAACACCAGTATTCCATCATGGCAGGCATGCCTTTTCTTGTGCATATGGTAAGGTCATAAAGAGAAGCATGGTCTGAGCACAACAATGTGTGCAGGGAGGTTCAATTTCTAAATTCACTGTGAGCCTTTCCTTGTAGCCATGGGCAAGTTCTGGTGTCAGGTTTTCCTCTTATGAAAGAACATATTAAGTGCATATGCATCACCTTGCAATATCATTGTAGAAATGGCTCGTGGGTTGAATGTTCAAAAGTGTTTAAGTTGCTTGAAAGCCATCTGTCATTTTGAAAGTAACTTCAACAACTCATTCCAATTGGTTTTCATGGAATCTTAAACACTTGCAGTCCAGCTCTTCAGGAACATTCAAGCGGCTGTGTCACTACTGCAAACAGAAACTAGGCCATTTATGGAAAATGCACTTTATAACTAAAGGGTTTTCTATAGACAAATTGTAGTACATACTGCTAAATATTTAGCAGTCCCAGGACCCATCTCAATTTTGTTACCTTTACTCAGATCTACCTGAGTTTGGCTCATAAAGGAAATGTAAAGATTAGTGTGGAATCACAGGATTTGGAGCAATTTTATTTTCTTTCTCTACCATCTTGAATAATGCACTACTTCTTTTCCCTGCCTAAAAGTGTTCTGAAGTTCTATTTCATTTACTGGATTTTCCTACCAGAAAGAGCAAAGATACAAAGGATCAAGACCTTCATGGCTGGCTGAAGCCATGAAGGCAGGACTGAACAGCCTTTCCAATGTCTTCTATTAAACTCTACCTAGTGATGAATGAGCCTCTGGAGGTTGAGAGGGTCAGTTCAGCTAACACAAAAATTTGAATTCTTCTCTGAGCTATGTAAATCACTTGACTATGTAAAAAGTGGATAGACGTCCAGGGAAAATCTTTGAGATTTCTAGTACTTCCTGTCTCCCAACAAGGCAGAAATACAAGATTAGCCTTTGTCATGACATTTAAATACATCTATCTTTTTGGTGCCAACTAGAACCAGATGTGTATTGGGTCAGGGGAAAAGAATTATAAAAGCCATGGAAAACTCCTTTAAAATGGTTAAGTTTGACTTTGGGGTTAGATCAGACCACTTATTATTTTGTGCATCACTAAATACAGCATTTCAGAACTGTCAGGACTTGGAAGTTTTCCTAAGGTACAGTTTATTTTAGCAATACACATTTCTAACCATTTTGAAATCTCCTCTAGCTGACTTTGCAGAATGTAGAACTCCAGTGAAGCAGGGAGGTTCAATATCTACTTCAAACATCTTATTAGACTCTGCACTCCCTACATATTGTTTTGACCTTATAGGGAGAAATTAAAAATGATTGCTGTACAGGAGTAGACTCAGTACAAAAGAAAGTGTAGCTATCACTCCAGTCCCTCTCATAAAATTAAGAATATATGGAGGAAGGAGAAGGAAAACAAAAAATGAGCAAAACTGGTATTCTAGGCTTCATAGAATCTCAATATGAGCATCCCAAAGATGCAAACCCCTTAAATATACTTTTCTCTTGCACCTAAACATGAAGTTCTTCTGTGAGTAAGCATCTTGAGTCCCCTGAAACAGAATGAGATAGATTTATGGCAGACAATATTCTCCACACAAAAGGTGTTAAGGATCAATTTCACGCATCAGAAGCAGTGTTACACTGTGTAAACCCACTACCAGCCACCGCATAGTCATTGTGAATACACTTCAGTGATTCTTCATTTATGGCACACTAAGCAAGAAAGTGAGCCAGCCTTCTGAACTCAGTGGAAGAGTAAGGCCCACAGCATCCCACAGATGCATCTCACCTGATAGATTAATCCTGGGTGATTTATTTATGGCAGATGCAGTATGTTTGCACCCACTGGCAGAGCGAGGAATCAACAGCTGCAGAGTGGAGGTTTGCTAATGCTCACAGAGCATCAAAATCAGAGCTGAAGCAGGAATACTTAGCTCACTGTCTCCTGCTAAGACCATAAAAGGTGCTGGTGCTTCAGATCACAACCCTCCATCATGAGAACTGAGATAGGTGGACTGAATACTAGCTGACAATCAGGAGAAATGGCTGCAAGGAGTTCATCTTTAGCGAGGCTAACGTGAGGCTTCTAAAGTCATGAACTCTTAGGTGTAAATCTTGAAGGAAGATACATACACTTTCCATGTTTGTAAGACCGAAAGACAGGATTCATTCCTGCTGCTTAGTAGCACTGTGTGCTGCAGTTCCAGCTCCCATTGAATCAAAGTTTTCCAAAAAATGCATCTCAGCCCTGTGAAAGTCATGAGGTTATTTTAAAATGCTCTCATGAAATGATGGTGGTCTTTATTTGCCCTCTTGTTCAACTGGGTCTTGAAAATGGCCTTCTCATATTTATATGATGACTACTGGAGCCGGAAGCTTAAAAAGAACAGGTGATACATGCACATTGTGATAATATGGTGAGAGCTGGCAGCAACAGGTTGTAGAATGTGGAATATTTTAAGAGTTAAAAGAAGTTAAAGGAAAAAAGTTTTTCAGCATGAACTATGGAAATACAGTATCAACAGGGCAAGCAATAGGCTCAGCCATGCATATAAAAATGAGTAAAGCAGAAGCAAGTGAAAGCTGTTGCCCTTGCTGCCAGGCAGTTCCATAAGCTGTGTTCCCATCTGCTGCCTGTCAGCTCAGAGGTTCCTTTTGTATTTGGTGAAAAATTCTCTGGCAATTTAATAGTATAACTTTTACTATTTGTAGTAATGATGACAGTCATACAAGCAGGGTGTTTAAAAGATAATTTCTCCTACATGGCAGGATGATAAGAAACGAGTGACAGTTTTACATAAAGCAGGTAATTGATGGATAAAGCCTTGCTGCTGAGAAATCAGATAAATCTTTTTCTAAGATCATTTATTCATGTAGTGTTTGTACTAGGTTGACTTCTGAATTCTTTTGTTTTGACTAAGGAAAGTCACTAGCAACTTTTGCAGAAAATAAAGAGCTAAACTATAGCTATTTTATCTGCAAGCCTTGCAATGGATACAGAGCAGCAAGTAGACAGGCAGCAACATCAAAGAACACCCTGGTCATCTGGGCAGCAGACTGAATTCTACTGCTGTGCCTGGGCTCCTGAGCCATGGCACTGATCTGCAGTCTCCCCAGCAGTGCCCAGAGCTCCAGGTTCCAGGTGGGGTATGAGCATCGCAAAGGGGATCCAAAGAGTCTCTCTGCCTCCTGCCCCCTATAGCAGTGGTGCACAAGACCAAAAGCCACATCAGTAGAATAGGTATCAAAATTGTCGCTGTTTGCCTCCCTAGGTATCAGGACATAGCATGGTGATGCAGTATGCATGCTGCACATTGTAAAGCCTCCAGGTACTGTGTCAGAGATGCTTTTCTCCATTCAACCCTCCCAAGATGTCTCTGGAACACAGATTTATGAGAGAACCCCTTATTTGTATCTGAGTTCAGTTTGTAAACTTCATTCTTACTCATTTTTGTCAAAGCAGGCTAAATCTTTTAATGACTCTGGCAGATGGTTCCATGTTTCATAGTTAGCTTGGGCTTGGAAGAAGTGAAAGGTTCAGTAACCATCAGCAAGAGGCTGCCTGGAAAAAAACAGTAAGTTCTGTTTTGCATACCATCAGTCAGGTGTGTTAGGTGCTGCTTTGATAAATAACTGCATTGCAGAAAGCCAGAGCTCTGTTACAGGTGCTTTGGGTGATATGGGGCATAAGCTTCTGGAATGTTCCTGGGCCATTTATAGATTGATCCTCTCAGGTTTCCTCATGTCTGAAGTAAACATGAATGAAGGAAACAGTTTTTAGTTCTGTTTCCAAATGAATTATTGGGCTATGTGTGCATATTTTTTTCCACCGAAGAGGCTAACTTTCATATGAGAGTTGGCAAAGGTTCCAGGTCTTAGTATGTTGGTTTTACAGGTTCTTTCCTCTATATTTTATCTGCTCTCCTTAAATCTGCCATTAAATTTAATCTTTTCTTTCTCATATGGGTAACCAAAGAAAAGAAGGTTGGAGGCACAAACTCTGATCTTATGCATCATTGCTCTCTAGTGCTTTAGTTTGTCTTCCAAGGAATGTTCTTCGAAGTCAAATATTTTAGGTTCCTTTTCTCAGAGATCTTCTCTTTATTTCCCCAAAGCAGAACAAAACCTGTTTGAATATAAGGAAGTAACCCTCATCTCTCAGGGTCTCAGACAAGAGCCTACTTTGTCTCAGAAGGTTAAACCTGGAAACCAGTCACTGTGAGAAACGAGGCAGACTTCCATCCCTCTTGTGTGCCTAGCTGGCTTCCTACACTCCTGAGCTCTGTAGATCATTGATATGAGCAGCATACATAAAAGGCTGTGGGCTTTTTTGCCTGACTCCCTAAGAATCTCTCACTCCAGCTGAGTTATTTGCTGGCTAAAACCAGTTCTTCTAAGAATAGTATATCTTCAGTTCATCACCTGAACTATGTAAATGAGGCTGAATCCAAGTCTTCTTAAAAGGAAAGCTACTCTAGATAAAGCTGCATTTGGCCAGAGCCTGTCCACTAAGTCAGCAGGGCTGGCTCATGCTGGTAGGGTGATGTGAGAGGCACGGGCTTTCACCCACAACAACTGAGTGCCTGAAGAAAGCTCCTGACCTGTAAAGCTGGTTTGTTTGTTTTGGTTTTTTTCTTTTATAGGAACGATATCCTAATGTGGCTCCAGAATTAGGATTGTGTACATTGTTTTAATGAACTAACTATTCAATTATTTGAGCATATCTTTATAGAAAGTAGAAGAGAATGTAGAAACCTACATGCCTTCCACCTTCCAAGATTTTCATAGATCAGCTGACAGTGAATATGTCTTAGGCATTCTCTTTTTTAGCAGCTTACTTCTTACATAAAGATTGGGCAGTTATAAAAATGTCAAATGATAGTCAGGTGGTTTTTTTACCTTTTTAATCTTGAAACTAGTGCAAAATACCTGAATGTGGTTGCTTTAGGTGAGATGTTACACCTGTCCCTTTCTCCCCTCTCCTGTTTTCTACACTGTCTCTAAAGCCTCTTGCATAGGGTGCTGTTGAAATTGCAGAGTCAGTAAGATCTAGAAGTCTGCAGACATGCAGATCTGCTTATCCATCTTCAAGAAGGATGAATTCAAAACTGCAGAGAGAGCTGCAAACAGCATTGTGAGACAGCTGTCCTGGTTCAATCTAGCAAAACAGAGCCCAAGAGAGCCTGAGTGCATTTGATGAATGTTGCAAGTTGGTAAATAGCCAGGAGAGAGCATGGCTAAAGGACAATGCTGGCACAAGTAGAAAGGAATAAACAGTGGTTTGAAATACAGTCAGAGTGGAAATTAAAGGAAGCTTTCTAACAATTAGAATGGGTCTTTTCTTAAACAGACTGTACTAGCAATAGCAGGAACAAAAAATGAGCTGGTTAAATCTGAAGTTTATTAAAGGATTTGTCTGAGTTGACCACCTGCATCAGCACAATCAATGAGTCCAAAACAGTGACAAAAGACACCTTGTCTTGTCCTGTGTCCCATGTTCCTGACTGACAGCTTCCTGGATTTTGATTAATCAAAACAAGCTCTCTGCATAGCCTGGAAAGGAAACTCCTGATCTGAAAAACTCTTACAGAGTTAGTTTGATTGTGAAGGGAGTCATACTGCAAAAGACGACAAACACACGTTACTTCCAGCTTTCATTTTGCATAGTGTTTCTGCAATGTGTTGTGTTCATCTTGTGGGAGGAGGGTGCTGTGCAGTTGATGGAGATCATACACTTGTACTGCAGTACTGCTGGTTTTCTGTGAGGTAGCTCCAGGACACTGCTTGAGCTGTACAAATGAAAATGCCAGTGCTGTATGACAAAATCCTTGGGTAGAAAAGCTCTGGCCTTCTGTTCCTTAGAAGTTCACAGAAGTAAAGAAAAAATTCTTGTATTTCACAACCTAGCTTCTGAAAGTATGCCCAGGACTTTCATAGGTTCATTTGGTCCAGAATTTGCAAAAGGTCCCACTTTTAGTTTGCAAAATAATCTGATTTTCTAGCACATGTGGCACACTGGTGTCTCTCTGAAAGTCTTTCAGACTTGATGAGTCCCCACAAGAGCTGGTGTATACTGAGTACTTTGTAACCCTGGCCATCATTTAGGTGTTTACATGAGAACAGAGCTTTGTTAAGAGTCTGGCCCCAATCACAATTTCTGGAAACAAGAAATTCTGTTTGAAAGTGAGCTTTCTTGAAAATCTGGCCTTTGGAAAATTTATTCTAAACATAAACATATTATTGATCCAAATGCTTAATGAGATATTAACATTTGCTTTCCTGTTAAAGAAGTAATTTATAGGCAAGCTGCTTTTACAGCAGGTATTTCCAGCAAGGCAGCAGTGAATAAAAGAAATCTGATGTGTTTTGGAGACCTTTTGTTAAAAGGTCAGTTCTTGATGAGCAGATGTCTAAATCAAGAAAAACAACAGCAATAAAAATGTGTTGCATCTGGTACGGAGGTACCTGGGGGATTGGTTTGAACAAATAGATGGGTCTGAACTGATTCAGATGCCTCCTTGTTTTGGCAAAAGAGTGAGCAGGCATGAAGACCAAGGTTCAATACTCAAGGAGAATCATGTTAGGGAGGTGCAATTACAACATAATTGTATCTGTAGCCATTTACAGACATCAGACCATCCCTGTCACTGTTCAGGATCAAGCCACTGTTGCAGATATTAGTTATTTGTATTACTGCAGTGTTATTGTATATACCAGATGTTTATTATAGCATCTTACACAGATGCAGAGAACCACAAAAATTTTCCAATGGACTTGCAGTAAAAGAAAGGACACTGTGATTAGACACTGGAAAACAAGAGGACATCAGACCAACATAAAAAGCACAATACTGGCAGCCTAAATATTGTCAGCTTTGGCATCAGAGCAGAGGGGAGTTTGAGGGAGGACAGTCAGTGAATGTTCACAAAGCCTGAGGGTCAACAGAGGAAAAGCAATGAAAATCATCTACTTCAAACTTGGCTTGTCACTGTCAAAAGCTGATACAATGGACTGGTCAGGTGGGAACTGGAAATCTCTATCTCAAGCAATTGAGAAAATCATACTATGGGCAAAATCAGACTGACAGTGACATAAAAAAAATGAAGCTAACAAAGGTAAAAGCAACAAAGCCAATAAGATGCCAGGAGGAATGATACGGTCAAAGGCAATGATCTTCACCACAGGTTTCCTCCTGGCTGTGAGTAAAAAGAAGGTTCACTGGTAAAGGCCAAGAAAAGGGCAAGACTGGATGAGAAGTGTAACTGTCTGAGCAAGTAGGATGCAGCTGTGCAGAAGGAGTCTGCCAGTCTTTGCCAGTCTTTGGAATGAGGTACATAACAGTATGAAAAGAGCTATCTTAGACAAAGATAGTATCCCAGTGATGGCAAGGCATTTCTATTAAAATAAATGCTGTATGAATTGCCAGCTTTAATCACAATTGAAGTTTGCAAGCAAGAACTTTGACGTAAATGAATTGCTCCAGTTTTGGTTTTCGTTTATAGTTTTTAGGTATTTGTCTAAAGAAAAATCAAAAACTATCAGTTGGTTGTCACTAGGATGTGTTTATTTGCAAATAAATATAGCTTTAGCCTTATATTTTGTTTTATTTTGTAACTTTTTTCCTGGTTCAGGAGATGAATTCTGATATATTTAATCAGTTATATGGTTAAATGTAGATTGACTGTTATTACTTTAGAATATGGTGAATGGTATATTACTTTTTCTAGGTTATCATTCTGTTTTTAACATTTTCTCTACTAATGACCTGAAACAAAACACAGTAATGGTGTATAAGTAAACAAGTTTTAAATTCTTTCTTATTAGTAAATAAAATTTTAGCATTATGGATCCTTAATTAAAACGTATAGCGAAGAATTGTTAACACTTGTAATTATTTCTGATCGTCATGTCCTTCAGGATCTTCAAAATACAAAATCATATCTTCTCTTGCCATATTTGTTATTAATGGACTTCAAATTTTAAAATGTCCTGCTTTTTCAGAATTATATCAGCATTTCAACTTTGAATGAAGGTAGGTAGAATTTCACAAGGAGACACTTTTGCTGTAAAAGAAGAGATCAAAATGTAACAAATAAGCATGTTTCTTTCTCCATTTGAAGTCTTTCTATGGAAAACAAAGAGATGGTACAAGAATCTGTGCTCAAAAGAATCTGTTTGAAAGCTGTAAAAGGTTTCTATCACATGGTTCTTCCAAAGCTTTACCAAAAGTATATTAGTCTATCATAGGCTGGAGATAAAGGAGGAAGACACTGGACAGTTAATGTTAATTCCTTCAGTTCATGAAGAGACATGTGTGCATGTTGCTTTTAATAACTGCAGGTGATGCATTAGGTTCATGTTAACAAGCCTTAAGCTAGAAATTGGAAAGGCTTTGTTTCTGAGAGGAAGAATGTCTTTGTTGTCTAACATGCTATTTGTTTTTCATCTACTAATCTTAAAATTAAAATATGTTGCTTATCTCTTGGGAATCTTTTACGTGGTAAAGAAGAGAGACGAGAATATCCATTTAATGTGTATTAAGAGTGAGGCTCTAATAGGAACATACTGCAAGAAATGCAATGGTTTTCCCTTGAGTGATAGAAGAGACTGTTAAAAGTCTTTGTAGTACGTGTTTGTCTTCTTTCTTCCCCAGTCGTAGTTTTTAGTAACTTGCAAACAAAGCCTATATGATTCTGATGGAATGCTCTTGCTTCTATAACATCCTTTTTCAGAAGGGTTTGGGAAGGCTATCTTGAGACCAAATGGGCACAGAATTGGTTTAATTAAATAGATGAAGATTCCCATCTGGGAACCTTAGCTCTTCCCATCTGGGAGCTTTAGCTCTTCCCACCTGGGAACACCAAGTTTTACAGCCATAGTGATTATGTTGCAAAATTGTATGTCAACTGTAAATGGCTCACCTACATTAACATTATAGCTGGCATTAGGCATGCACTTCTGAAGTTAATTTCCTGGTCATCCCCACTCACCTTTCATTGGTTTGCAGGTTACAAACAAACCAGGTTTCTTCTGGATGAAACTAAGACAAAAGATGCACTCAGGAACTTGTACTCCCTCCACCACTAGTCATGCAATCTACAGAACTAGCCTGAAGACAGTCCAAAGTCAAGTCTCCTGAGATGCAGATTGTGGTTATTGGGTCCTCAGTGCTACCTCTTTCACGCTGCAGAGCCATTCCTGTTGCACAGCACAATGTAGATAAAAACCAAATTCCTGCTGACTAATGAACTCTTGACTCTTGAAAGTGCAGTTGTGTAACAGTACCTAAAGAAACTGCAGGAGAGGAGAGCATTTCCATGCCAAATGATATCCTATCTTATTTAACTTCATTTGTTTCCAAAGAGTAGAAATACCCTGAGGAAGTTACCCAAAATAAAGCTGCTGAGAGCAAGCAATGTGCAGCTCAGAAGAATGGGTTGTTTCAGGGGAAAATCTGGAAAATTTCCACTGTGTAGGCATGTTTGAGCCTGTGGCTGAGAGAATGGCCCTGTTCACATTCAGGTTCACATGAATCTGAGTTTTATAGCCTGTTGATCTTGGGATGGGTAGGGTTGAAAAGATTTGTTAGAGAAGTAAATAGCATTCCTTTGTTTAGTTTGAAGCCAGCGCTCTAGTTTGGGATACTGAATGTAAAGGCTGATCCTTGGAGGTCTAGAATAGATGTGTCTGAGAGAAGTTCCAGGTAAATATTTTCCATGAGAAGGTCTTGAATTGAGATGAAAAGTAATTTTCTTCTGAGGTAGCTCTTCATTAAGAGGCAGAAGGTGAACTCTCTCCTGATTCCCAAGAGCTCAAGCAGCAGAAGTAGTCACTGTTGTGAGGCTTGCTGTTGAATTTACATGGTGTATGTCTGTGTCAGTTGGCTTCTGTTCACTTTCTTATCCATAGAGAGCACTGATCACTGCCCAGAAATACCGACATCCCATGCTCCACCGCTACCTAAGCCTAAGCCTAAACCTAAAAAAGCTCCACTACCACCAAAAAATGCCATTGCTGCTTCCACCACCACCACCACCAGCCATAAGAGTACTGAAGCACCTCATGCTAAAAAAAAGGGAAAGGCTCCTGCTAAGCAGCCTCCTGTCCCGCCGCCCAAGCCAACAGGTGCCAGTGCAAATCGAGAAGCTGGTGAGTACTGCCCATGCAGTGCAGTTGCGGTGGGTGCATGTGCATGGGGGTGCTTGGCTTGGTCCTACGGTAACTCGTGCCTTGGTGCATAGCAGTGGTACTGGAGAGCATGCCACGGGTGTTTGTAGAGAGCTTCCTGCTGAGCTCTGGTTCTGCTGGCCACAAACCCCCCAAACAACACACAGACCCCCTCACTGTTTAATTAACCTGTGTACACCAAGCACATCAGAGACACCACTGAATTCCCAGTTCAAGTGTGAAAGCTGGCAACAAAATGACCCAGAGAAGTGCTCAAGAATCAGCAGGGAAGAAGGTGACTTCTGAAACCAAGCACGAGTTGCCCCTAAGGAAAAGTACTTTGGTATTGCTGTAACTTTCTACTGAAAATATCAACCATTCCAATTTGACAATATTACAAGACCACAAAGAGGTTGAGAATAAAAACCATGAAGACATCTTAAAAGACTGTTGAATAGCAGTTGGTTTAGCTGAAAAAAAAATATTTACAGCCATTAGAAATGATCAGGCTTCCCTCAGGTGCTGTGATTTTAAGTGCATACTGGAAAAGGAAAATATCAATCATCAGGCATATAGCACATGTGTTTATCGCCACACTATTAGACCAAAATTCAGCAGTGATGCAAGATTAAAGATTATAGGTGGATGCTCCTAAGGTACTGATCATGAGTTTGAATGGTTGCAGTGTGGACAGTGACCAAAATGAAAACATCCACATATAATTTGAACAAAGCAGTATTGTGATGAATGGGCTCCATATACATACTGGCAAATTTATACAAGCCTTGTGTTTTCAATCTCTGTCTGTCTTTGAAAGCCCTCCAGTCCCTCATTTTCTCTGCAAGTATTTCTCTTCACAGCTTGTACATTTTGGCAAGTTTTGTGTTTGCAGCATACAGAAGAGGACTGTTTGAAAACATTGCAAGACTTCTAGAGTTACAGTAACAACTTTGCCATAAAATATCCATTAACTTGGTATTAACTGTCCCTACTACATCAGATGACTACAAGAATAAACATTTTGAAAATCCAGAATTTGCTGGTTCACATGCAGCTGGAAAGCTCAGCTCTTCCTGGGTGAAGCAACCTTGTAACAGCAGATCATTCAGAAATAAAACAACCCATCACATAAAGAAATGTTTCCATCACATAAAGAAATGTTTGTAGCAGTGTTTGGTAACAAGCTGTCAGGTATCTGACTTTTCAGATTAAAATACATCCAGGTTCCAGATTTGTCTTCTGTTTGCTTCTATTGCCTTGCTGAAATGTCATGCAATGCTTGAGGCCATACAGGTGTAAAATACATCCACGTATATGACTTATTCTACTGGTAATTTCTTCCAACATTAAAAATACGTTGTTTTCATTCAAAGTGGGGCAGTACTAAGTAAGTAGAGCTGGTTTGGAACAGTATTAGTACAAGAGGTTTGTCAGATCCCCATGAAAGTGAACACATGATGCAGCCAGTGATCAAGTCCCATGAAGGAGGAGAGGACTATGAGTAACAACTGAGCCATGACTCTCCTAAGGGCAACACAGCAGGTTTCCATACCGAAATAGTGGAACTGGGAGAATGGAACTTAAATGTAGGCATGGATGTATGCCAAAAAACAAACAACAGCCATTAAATTTTTCTTTTAATCCGAATTCAAGTATTCTACTGAAACAGAGGCATGACAGAAAATCATTACCCAGCGCAGTCAAAAACAACAACAGCAACAGCACTTCTGACCCATGTGGACACGTCAGGGCGGTTTTCTGTGGGAGAAATCTTTTAAGTTTCTGTATCTAATTGCAGGTCCAGAAAGGTTCTGAGAATAATGTGAGGATTTTTACAATAGAAACATCTTTTGCCATTTTCCCAGCCACAATTGTATGGCCATGTATTTGTATTCTGCTGCAGTTCTTAAGTGTAAGCATGTCACTGATTCTGTTGACCTCCTGCGGGCGCACTAGCCAGGAGAACACTGAAGAAGTCCGGAGGTCTGGCTGCACCCTCTGGTTCAAAAGGTAGCAGAGAGTGAGGTCCTCACCCGAGGGAGCTGCTCCTGGGCTAGTTGGAGGGCGCGCAGGTGAAGAAGGAGAGAGGGGACTCTTCCTATAGGTCCCATGTGACAGTTAGCTCGTGAAGGGACTAGGGACAAAGAGCCGAAAATAACTGAGGGTCTAGGAATTTTATACGAAGGGATGGAAAGGCGGGGATAAGGGTTACAGCCAATGGGGCAAAGGGAAGGATGTGGGGTTGAAGCTGAGGGAACCAATGGGAATAACACATGGGAGGGAATAAGGGAAGCAGCCAATGGGATGTCGATGAGTACAGAACTTTCTAAAACTAATACATAGTTAATTAAGGGAAATTAATATTTACAACTTTGTACATAAAACAGGGAGGGGAAAACATTAACCAATCAACTTTAGATATGCAAATCAGTGAACCAGGGGGATGATGGGTTCTCACCCTAACCGAAGTATGTTGTTAAACATTGGTGCTGCCAAGGGACAGGTTGTGGAGGGTCCGTTGGGGTAAGGGTGGTTGCAGTCAGTTGTACCCCCATAATCTCCACCTTGTACTGATGTGGATCAGAACGTGTTCTTTCTGCTATCCACGTATTCAGTAAGATTTCTGTTAAGTAATTTGCACGTGGGAACTAACATCTATTTCTGCTTTAATTATCAGCTTCTGCCTGTGCCATTTTTCTGCTTCATTTTGTTTTGCTTGTAAATTGAGTGATTTGTACCTGATGTGGGAAGATTAGTGCAGTATCAGTAGATTCAGGACAGTGCCCTCTACAGTCACCTTGGAGCACAAAGAGGAACAGTGATTTGCCTGAAATTTCTATGGATTTTTTCAGATTTTTTCATGTACTGGAAGCTTCACAGCACTCTAGATGTTTATAAACCATAACACTCAGCCACAGAAGAGAATGGTAAAGTGTGTCTTTTGAATTAGTTTCCATCTTCTTTGAGACTGAGAACAGTCTCACAGTGAAAACTGTTTTTATATTGTGAACTTTTTATGGCCAGTGTCTGTGCTTCAATTCTCTCCTAATCTGCTGGGGAGGGTGTTTTTATTTAAATGCTTATAAGTAAAGTAGGCTTTTCAGCAGATTTCTATTGCAGCTTACTGTTTTACAAAGTAAGCTTAGCCAGAAGGCTACTGTGTAAGTTCATAACACTTTCACTTGTTCTCTGGAAGTTAATGAATTTTTACTCCATCAGAAGTGTTTGAGTTGGATGGATTTTGATGAAAAGGACTGAACCATTAGATGGTTGTCATTTTTATTGCTTTTTAAATGAGAGTGAGAAATTTGAAGCTCCCATCTCAGGTGATGGGTGCATTAACCCAGCAATTAGAAATGTGGCTGGAATGCACATGTGCATGCAGACTAGCTGAAATCTCCAGTGAACTTGGGCATTAAACATATATGCTTCAGCATGGTGAGTGTCACAGCATTAAACAGCCAGCTTGGCCAGCTTGTACAGCTACTGTCAAAACCTTGTTTCACTAAATTTTCAAGACTGCCTGAGTTGGTCACTGGTAAGATGAAAACCTCCAGTACATACAGGAGGCCTTCAGTGCCTCCTCCCTGCTGGAGGTCATTAGGGCAGAGTGATAGCAGTGGTTTCTGCCTCTCTTTTGTGGACATACCCAGCTGGACTTGAAAGTACACCTTGTTTTGCTGTCCCGCTGCTGTTTGTCATTAAGTAGGAGGACACCAGTTGCAATAACATTGTGAAAGTGATACTCAGTAACACTGCTCAGATGTTCATTGAAAAGTATAAGAAAAATCACAGAGTTTTCACAGTGATCAGACCAAAAATTCATGTAGTAGGAAAGGTCAGGCAGTTTTCTCTGCCAGCAAGCTTTTTTTTTTTTTTTAGCTAGGACACTACACATATTTTGGAATAAGTAATGGACTTCTTAGATGATGTCCAGGCAAGGTGTAATGGGCCAGTGCGGAATGCTTGAAACAAACCCTTACCCATTTGTAAGGTTGGTCCTCTCTGCTGTTCTTGGGCAAGTATTCATAATTTCTGTGTCTCCAACTACAAAGGTGAAATTGGAACTGCAACATTTAATCATCTCAAGAATTTACACAAAGTATTGTAGAAGTATCAAGTGTATTTTTTACATTTTTAAAAGACCAACACAACTCAATCCATGCAGAAAATACAGTGCAAAAATCGTATAATTGCAAGATTGTAAAATGCCTTTTCTTTTTTTGTTTTAGCTGGTTCCTCTCATGCAAAAAAACTACCAGTCTCCAAGTCTTCTTCATCACCATCTCCTTCATCCACATCATCTCATCCCAAAGCCTCTAGGGAGACTTCCAGCAAATCTGGCACATCAGGGACTCCCAGGGGCAAGAAAAAACCTGGGAAACAGTCAGCCCCACGAACAGCACCAGATGGGGCTGCTTCTTCCCCCTCAGGTGCGACAGCTGACAGTTTGGAAGTAAAGGCAGAAAAACTCAAGCCTGAGCAACCTTCCGTAGTAATTTTTGAAACAGAGGACGCAGACCAGTCGAGCAAGCTTGTTGTGCCCCCTCCTCCCACTGCTGCCCCTCCTCCACCTCCACTTCCACCTCCTTTTCCTGCTGCAGCTAGTCAGCCTGCTGGCTCCTCAGGTGGCCAAGATGTGTCAGACAGCTGTGTGGCAGGGCCACGCAGCCCTGGTTCCGACATAAAGCCTCTTCTCCAGACGGAGCGCGGCACAGATGAGAGTCTGAGCAGTGCAGCCCTAGGCAGCGCTCCAGATACGGGAAGAGAAGACATGGAAAGGTAAGACAGGTTGGCTGTCCTGGGGGAGCGGTAGCACCACAGCCGAGGAAGCCACATTTCTTTGCACGGGATACTGTAGACACGTGGGGATCGCTTCTGTTTCTTCTGCTGACTGGGAGCAGTTTGTGTTGCAGCCCAGCACAGTTTGTTCCTTCCCAGTGCCTCTGAGCCTTTCACCTGCAGTGCCTCATGTTTGCCCAGATGGTCATTGCTCATGACCTATCTCTTACTTCATTGTGTGGCTGACACCGTGGTCAGCAGTTCAGCCCATAGATGATGACTCTTTTCTTTATCTCTCACTAAGGCAAACAAGAAATGGTGCCGAATTACAAGGGTGGGGTTTTTTTTTTTTTTTCTGTAGACGTCATTAAATATCTCGCTGCTGAAATTCTCAATTCAGTAGCTGAATTTACTCGAACACTTGAAAATGAGGGTTTCAGGATCCAATTAGTAGGTGTTTGGTCCTTCGCTGCCTAGTAACTTGTCTAAATCTCAGGTACTGTAAAAACTGGTCAAGAGAAAAGTCATAATTACATTTTTTAAGCAAAATAGCTGGCAGAAAAATGAAACTGCCTTATTAATTTCTCTCTTCCCTGCCACAAAAATCAGTATCTTTTACATAAATCCAAGAGGGTTTAGTCTAGATGCCAGTAGCCTAGAGACCTTCCTTTAAATTCTTGCTGGTACATCTGTTGCCAGCTCTACATTCCAGTGCTGCATCTCCCCCTGCTCTACCCTTCCTTTACATAAAGATTTTCCCAAGGCAAAAGGCAATCTGCTGCTGATCCTCATGTTCATCAGTTATGGGCATGGACATTTTGAACTCACCTGCAGTGAAACTGTATTCACAATAAATAGGGTTATGCTTCCGAACCAGGAAACTTTGCTCTCCCATCTGCTCTCCAACTTGCTCCTCTCACCCTCAGCTTTATGAACTGTTTTCTCTCTCAGTCCCACGCCACAAGAAACAAAAAACAATTAGGATTTGTCTTAATGCAGTCTTTACAGTGCATTGTTCCAGATTGTTTGCATCCTTTTTCCTAATGTACATACATAGATATATATACATATCTGCATATGTTATAAATGTTTTATATATGTATGTTTTTTAGAAAGTAATTACTTTCATTAACAGAACTTTTATTTTTGTACTTGCCTATTCAGTCTGCCTCTCACTTCTGTTTTGTCTGCTTGCAATAATGTATCACCTTATCTGCTCATGAATAAAGCTTGGCTACCAAAGAAGACCAAGAAGGGGAGGCCCCAGATCAAGCATTCTCTGAGCTAGTGGAGGAGGCTTCTGATGCTGCTGCCCCTTCTGAGAGTGAAAGTAGCAGAGAGAGCCATGGCAGTGACTCGGACTCGGACGGGCCGATCCTGTACACAGATGATGACGACGACGATGACGATGATGAAAGTGCAAGTTCTGAAAGTAAGCATCCTGCCCAGAAGCTGCAGGCTACCTTTTTCAGATTGATTTATGTGAGCATGCCTGACCCATGCTAGTGTGAGGCAAAGAGGGGAATGGCTTCAGGGAATGGTTTTAGGAGCTTTAGTATTTTGTCACTACTGAGAAATGAGTATCCTGCTTCTCCCAAGCAATCATGATCAGAAACCTGCTGGGGGCCTGTGTACAGGTGAGAGCAGATCAAGCATTGCACAGAGGAGAGTGGAGGTGGGAGGAACAGGTTCAGAAGGACATGAGGGTGGAACAAGGCCTCCACATTAGGGCATTGCAAGCCATTGATTTGGCTTGCCCATGTCGTGAGTTCCTTGTGGGAGTTACAGGTGTGGTGGATGACAGAGGAAGCCCATCTGTCAGCAGCTTCACTGTCTGAAAGTCACTTGTTCCTCTTTGATCAGGATGTTTTAAGGATTGGAGCAACCTTGGCAGACAGAGCAGATCACAGTAGATTGCATCTAAGTTTTACAGCTTTGAAATTTCATCCGGGGTCATGACTCAATCATCACCCTAATTGGGCAGAAGCCCTGCTGTGCTGAAGGGGTTGTCCTGCCCCCATTCTGCCTAATCCCTGCTCCCAGATGTTCTTTCCTTAGGCTAGAATTCATGTTTATTTTTGCAGTAGCACCTGTTGTTGAGCTGATTTTCAGTAGAATTGGTGTTTCCCTGATCCAGCTCACCCAAAGGTTTCTCCTTTGCTTGAGCAAAGAAGGTGGCAGCAGCAGGCTGTCAGGAGCAGGAATGAGGGCAGCCCTCCCTCTACCTCCTCCAGGGTGGCCTTGTGTCAGTATGAAATCACCATCAAACCATGGTTTTGAGAGCCTTGCTCACATCTTTTTTGGAGGAGGTGCTTCACTGTGCTCAGCAAAGAAGGCCTAAACACCAAGGTCCAGTGTACCAAAGTGGGATGAGGCAAAACGAACATTGTTTTTCCTGTCATGGCCACTGGTGCAGGAGAAGGTGAAGTGCCAGGTAGCTCAAGAGGCTGAAGTCTTCTGCAGTACTGTGTTGGGTTTGAATACAGCCCAAAGTGACAGAAACCAAAAGGTCATGTATTCACACAGCAGCACGGTGCCTTATGAGAAGTGAGCTGGAGCCTGTGGTCTTACCAAACTTCTTTACATAGTGAAAATCTGCCAACCTAGGGCACACAACCACCTCAGTCAGAATGTCAAGACACAAGGGAAATACTACAAAGGCTGTGAAAAATGCTCTTCCTTCCACAGTTGGCTGAAGCTAATGCTGGCCTAGCTGCAAGGCCCTTGTCCCTACTGTGTCAGTTTTATGGAGAACAGATTGCTTAAGTGTCTGGGGGTTCCTGCCTAGGTTACTTTACAAACACTCAGAGTGCTTTTCTAAACTGTATTTTTTGTTTTAATTTACAAATAACTTAGAGATGGAAAGCACTATCAAAGAACTAAGTGGTAATTGATTGAAAAAAAATTTGAAAGAATGAGGGAAATGATGATAGAATGAGACTAAACCATTTAAGGCTGAAGAAAAAGAGCAGCAGGTTGCTAAATATCCTAAGCAGATAAATAAGCCAACCTGTAATGTATTAGACTTCAAAGACATTTTAGTGTAGATTTGTCATTTTTATCCTATCACTTCACAGATGACAAGTGATGTTTGTATCAATTTGTCTGGTAGCTTTTTCCTCCAAGCCTTTTAGCTTCTTATTTTCATGAACGGAGCTAAAATTTTTCTTTTGATGTTAATTAATATTCCTCTCCTGCATGTGGGACCAAGGTTGCTTTGGGGAGGTATTAAAGTTCTTACTCAGAGTTTGTGTCTGTAATCTGAGCATGAATGAACTAAATCTACCTTACTCTTCCTTTCCTCAGGCTCTTTGGCAAGTAAAATTCGTCGTAGGGATACTCTTGCTATCAAACTTGGCAACAGACCATCTAAGAAAGAGTTAGAAGACAAAAACATCTTGCAGCGTACATCCGAAGAGGAGAGGCAGGAAATCAGACATCAGATTGGAACGAAGCTAGTGAGGTATCAGTCTCAGGGTAAAAGTGCTTTCACTGGCTGGAGGTGGAGGAAGAGAATTGAGAACACTGGGTTAATGTTTTAAATGCAGCCCAATAAGCACTGCAGGATCTTTGTGGTACAACTGTCTGGAAAATGGTGGTTTTATTTCTTACAAAACTTTAAACTGTCAATAATACATTTTTTGTCCTGCAAGAAACAAAATCTGAGAGCTTTTAGGGTTTTGGGTACTTTGGTTAAAAAAGGTAAGAAGAGGAAGAGAGTAAGAACAAGTCCACGATAATCAATGCCATGGTTCAGGTTCTTTCTCCAATTTGTTAGCAGAACTTCCACTTGTATACCCATCTCAGACAGAGCAGTAGTTCCTGACACATAGAGCATGCCTGTGCATATTGTCCCTTCTGACCCTCCCCTTTCTCCCCTGGCTCTCCAATTCCTTCATTATTCATATGCTGATTCCAGCAAAAGAAGTTCAGCTGATCAGTGTTTAGTGTTTTCTGTGCCCACCTCTGAGGCATGTCTTTCTCAAGCTGATAAACTGCTATGGGATATATGTTACTTTCTCTTTCTGAACTTGAGAACATTGCATAAAAAAATTTCACTTGCCTTTTACAGGCTTTTTAATAAAAAATCGTCATGTATATTTTGGCTTTTGTGGTCTCTGAGAATAGACTACAGCTTGTCTGTATTTTGCTAGACCTGTCCTTGTTTCTCTTTGGCTCAGGAATGTTGTCCAGATTTGGAGGATGTCCCGTGTTTGTTGGAGATTTCCAGATACAGGGTAGTCCAGTCGGTACTGCTCCAGTACAGAGCACAGCAGCCCTGCATAACACCCAGAAGATGAGCTGAGCTGCTCTGTGAACTGGGTGTCTGGCCAAGGCAGCTATTTCAGTACTGAACTGTAAGAGTGATACATCTACTGTGTAGAGCCCAAGGGTAATTTTTCTTCTGCTAATAAAGAGGTGTGGTTGGTATCACTGCTTTCCTGAACAAATCCCAGCTCCAGTGATCACATCCTGCTTGTCAGTCCTCCCTTGGGAGCTGGAATGCAGAAGCTGCTTTGTGGGTTCTGCTGGAGAGCTGAAATGCACCGTACACAGCTCTGCTTTGGTGGCAGGAGACATTACCTGTATGCATCAGGGCTGTGCTCATACCCAAAATCACAACCAAGTTTGATGCCAGTTTCTTAAAAATTCCATGGTGGTCAGCACCTGGCAGCATCAAGGTCCGGTGGAAAATCTATTCCCACAGCTCAGTCTGGGTTGGGTCAGGCCCCCGCCTGGGACTTCCTACAGCTGGGACTGGTCACCTGTGGTAAACCTGCCAGTCCTCTGGGACAAATCTGAAAGTCCAAGCACGACTTGAATTGGATAAGTGTCACGAGGCTGAAGACAGTCTGTAGCAGACTCTGTGAGTGCTGTGGGACAGAGGGACATCTATCTTGAACACATCTGCAAAATAAGTTTTACTGCTGATATTTTTCTTGCTCCTTTCCTCAAGTGAACAAGTGGACTTGTTTAGTAAACACAGAGACAACATCAACCATGTTCTCCCCTGTACAAATCAGAAAATTAATATCTCAGTTTGGAGTTTTTTGTAAAGGCAGTTGTTATATTTAGCTAACTAAATAAAATTAAGTTTCGGTTAAAGCTCCCAATTTGTACGTACAAATTAGTGAGGAATGAACAGCTTATGGGCTTTGTTGTTTTGGGGTTTTTTTTAAAACTTTATTAAGATTTCAAAATATCAAAAATACCAAAATTCATTCAAAATATCTGAGAATTATCTAACAATTGCACAACTGATTGTAGTGATGATGCTTGGGAACAAAAAAGGTTTATGAATTCTTTCATAAAATTATACCTGTGAGGACTTTAAATATGCTGGTACAACTTCTGTAATATTATTCAAGTATTCTTGTGTTTGAATGGCAACACTACATCTTTTAAAACAAATGGCCACTCCGGTAACATGAGCAGTTACTGTAACTGCCTGGAAATTACTTCTGGAAGTTACACTTTTTAAGCTGTATTGCAAATTCTAATATGTCATTTATTGGTTTTAAATCAATCACTTACTTTGTTCTCACAGGAGACTTAGCCAGAGGCCCACAACTGAAGAGCTAGAGCAAAGAAATATCCTGAAGCGTAAGTATTTCATTCAGGTTTCATATACTATTTACTTAGAAAGGGAGCATATGTTGGATTCAAATGGAAGCCCATCATTGTTGCTGCAGTATTAGAAAATCCATGACTGGAGAGAAATGATGTTCTGGAAAATAATGTGTCAACACTTTCAATATGCCGAATTTTGCTTGCCACAATCCCGTTTCTTGAAGCTGGTCGCAAAGACCAGGAATGACTTGGATAGCCTTTAGAAGTAGTTCTAGGTTAACCTTCCACCTCATCTTTATGAGGAGGAGGAGGGAGTATCAGTAGGAAGTGAAGGTGAGATATAAGGGCAGAGGTTAGAAGGAGGATTAGGAAGAGGAAAGGCAAAGTGTTCAGCAGAAAGTCAATAGGTATATGCCAACTACTTCAGCATGCTGCCCTTCATATTCACTGCTGACATAAATGTCTTCTGTACTGAAACCTGCATGAGATTCTCACTGAACACCTTCCCATTGATTAATCCTTCCTCATATCCCTGCTGAAAAAAAAGTCTGTAATTCAAATAGTCAAGGGCAGAGGAATGAAGTACATTGGAAGTTTACCCTTTATACCTATTCTGCTATTTACTTACATTACTTTTGTTCTTTGGCTGGCAAACTCTTCAGAACATGCATTATTTTATCTTTCTTTATGAATCTTTCCATAATACAGATGTTACCTAAAGACACAGTGTAACAGCTGCCATGCCCAGCTCCATCCAGCCCTGTGTCCATCTGGCAGAGGTAGCTAGTACTTGATGGTTAAGTAGAAGAAATAAATTGAGAAAAGGCACTTTGTAGCAATAAATCAAAAATCAAACAAATAGCAAACCAAAAAAACTCTCAAGGCATGAGAACTTCTCACACCTGATGAAAGAGTTGGTATAATGCTGTTATTCCCAGCAATTGTTCAGAAAAGTTGGAGCTCATCTGTGCAACCCTGGTGTCAACCCTGGTGTGTAGCATGCTAATGGGAAGGAAAGAAAATGGGCTGTTCACCTGACAGCATCCATGGACTGATGACTCTGTCACTTGCTCAGGCCAGCAAATCAGGGAGAGGGCAATTACTGGCTTTCAGGCAAACCATCCTGATAACAAAATGCTAATAAAATCTTGTTGCTGTTTTCTGAGCTCTCAAATGCCAAATAGTGCCAAGTCTTACTGAAAAGGGAAGCTACAGTTCATGCTTGCACAGGAGAGGGATGAGGGACTCTTGTCCACCACATAATGTGAATAGACTTTCTAAAACTGTTATTTCTGAATGCATAGATAAAAGATAAAATTTGAAATAAGAACTTTTTTTATATATGACAAACTGCTCATGCTGAACTATGTAAGAAATGTTATTTCAAAACATCTTTGGTAGGCCACGACATAGCCACTGAGCTGGGAGCACCAGCTGGGCTCCCCTATTGCTCTTTCTCACTTATCTCGAGGTTACCAACCCAGCAGCGAACCTGCCATGTATTTATTATCCCTTTTGCCAGTGTTTATTCCATTCACTGGTTTTGTGGTAAGTAGCTCAAGACTGGAAAGCAGTTAATAGATTTCCTCTCTTGTTTCAGCTTGTTTACTTTAAGCTTTTGGCAGCACACCAGGCTTTGCACTCAGTGCCTCCTGCCATCCTCTCCTGCTGCTGCTGGGGGGTGTCTTAAAGAGGCCAGGGAGAGTGAAAAATAAAGGCTGGGAAGCAGAATTGTAAATCACAAAAAATCACAGAGACCCTGGTGAGGACATGGGGAATTTGCTTTTTGCTCATCACTGAGATATAAAATATTTCAAGTTAAGCGTGATCTGTAAAAACCAAAGCAAACCAAAAACAAGCCACATTGTGTGATGACAGTGTAACTCAGAGTCCTTTCAGGGTGCAAGTTCTCTCTAAGCCCTAAGGCACTCATATTTTACATCAAAATTATTGCAGTTCCTTCCTGTGGATCATTTGAAAATGTTGACATGTCTTAAATGTCTTTTTGGTGTAGTCAGCTTTTGTGAGTAAGTTGGGGTTTCTTTCATAAAGTTTTCTTCCTCATATTTTTTAACCAGTGGAAAGGGAGAAGGAGTTATATTATTGTGTGTATGTAAACTGCAGCTAAGGGGATGTATTGTTTTGAGTAATATTTATCAGACTTTGAGGTTACTTTAAGTGGTAAAGGTCCAAATGTTTACTCCAGGATTAAGTTCAACCCAAATCTTCTAAGAGGTTCAGAAAAAATCCATATTTTTTTCTTTTTTTTGTATTTCCAGTCAGTGAGGAAGTCTGTTTTGCAAGCAGCTTTGTTTTGATAATATTTCCAGATAAATCAGTAACTGAAAATCCTGTTTCCAAGTACGATCGCAAGACATTGCAGGCGGATTTGTATAAAAACTGTTTGGGTAAAACTATCCAGACTTCTGAGACTTCCCACACTAAAACAAAGTTACGATAACTCAGGAGTCCACTTGAAGACCTGTGTTTTTTACAAAGGCAGGCTTCTTGTGTACTGGCTTTGAACCAACAGTATTTATAGTATTGCATTATGGCAAAGAAACTTTTTAGTCTTCCAGGAATTTCAGATTAAGATAACTGTATTTTTTCCCTGTATTTGTAAGGGACAGTGAACTTCTTGCACAGTGCACCTGCATGCTTGCCAGTAATGGCTTTGTATAAAAGGGGTTTAGCTCTCAATGCTTGTTAAGGAATATTAATGGTTATCTTTGCTTGTAAAACCAGGAAAGAGAAACTGCTTAGTGCATTTCAGAGCACTGCAAGAAGCAAGTGCTTTGTTTGTCTTTTCTTTCTCTTCCCTTAGCAAGCCCACAGAGAAGTCTAAACATAGCTAATCCCATAGGGGCACAATGGAAAGTTCAGTTTTATGCTCCAGGAGTACTTTTTGGTCAAGAACGGAGCAGCCGTCAGGCAGGAAAATTTGTCTCTTCTCTTTTCCCCTTCTGCTACAAAACAAGTGTCCCACAGAACAGAAGGTGACTAGATTTAATGTGGTAAAAGTTGCAGGAGGAATAATGTATAGATGACAGGGAAGCTGCTTGTTTGGCTTTGACTGGTGGATTATGTAACTTGACGGCCACAATAAGTGATGCTAAACAAAACTGTTTCAATTAGGAGTCAAATCCCAGTTTGACCTCCTAGGAATTGCAGGCAGGGAAAGAGGGAAGCCATAGTTTTGCTGGGATCTAGAGACTTCTGCAAGCAGAGGACGCTCACTGGGCTGGTTCTTTGCCAGTAGGGCAGCAGCAGGACATCTGAGGAGGGGACTTACAGCTGAGAACGCTGTGTTTATATTTTCTCTCTCCACATCACACAGATTAGATCTGCTTTTAAGGTGGAAAGCAGTCATAAGTGTGTTCCTGTGCATTAATATGTTCCTGTTTGGCCAACTGAGTCAGTTCATACCTGCAGCCAAATCTTGGCCGTCTGGCTGGAATTTTCCACAACACCTACAGGAACCAGGAGCACCAGACCCATTATTTTTAGCACCACACATCTTCTTAACTCCCTACAGCAACTTTCAAAACTTTTACCTTAAAAGACCAAAAACACACTGTAGTTTTTCCTGTTCGTAGGGATTTGTATCCAGGCAGTGTTTCTGTAGCACCAGGCTTAAAGCAAGACTCTGCTCAGCAGGCTGGAGCTGGGAAATTGGTGCTTTAGGTACAAGTCAGTGCCAGAGACAGGGGCCCATGTACCAAACAGCAGATTCAGTATTGTAGCAGCAGCCATGAGATTTCAGTCCATTTCCTTTAGCTCTTGAGTTTTATTCCTAGAAGTAAACCAACTTGAATGTATAAAACACATCCTGTTCCTGACCTGTCACGCAGAAGACTGACTGTTCCTCATGGGTTTGATCCCCTCCTGCTTTGCCCAGGATCTAAGGAAGTTCCTGGTGCCTCCTGTTGGTATTGTCCTCCAAAAGATGAGCTGCCAGCCCTCCTTGATGGCCTGCTCCAAGGGGTGCCCAGACCTTCTGCCCAGTTGCTAAGATGATTGCCCTTTTTGGGGGGTTTTCCCTTGTCCAGCCGTCCCAGTGTGCAGTCATCTGCTACCCACAGGGACATGGGGATAGGCAGCTAACCTTCAACCTTCCTAAATGCCTAGAGCAAGCTTTTTAAGGTATTTTATCCTCCCCCAAAATACAGAGAAACAGTGTTTCAGGTGGCCATGCTGCTGGTAGTTCTTCCTTAAGGTATGCGTTAAGCAGCATGAGCTCTTGTTTCTTACATGAAGCATCTTATTGCTGCTTCTTAGGAGATACTGTGGTTTAGATAGCAAAGAAATGCCAAGATATGAATAATGCACAGCATATTTTACAAACTAAATTAAGAAAAGGGCAGTACAGTGATAAGTATATTCAGTCGCCTTTTTTCCTGCTATGGCTGCTACTGGAGAGTATCCGAGGTAGGACTTAAGCAATTCCATTCATGAAGGGACAAAATTTTTTATGTCAGATGATTCCCAGGTGAATGGAACCCCAAAGTAATAGTTTGTGTTTAATTACCTCAGCTACTGTGTCTATTGATTGCAAAGACAGGATGTTTAAACAAAAGCCTGCAGATGATTTTTCTGTCCTAAAATAGCTAGAGACCTTTTGATTTTTTTAGGTGAGGATATTATGAGGAGAGCTATCCTTTAAAGTTAGAAGTCCTTAAATACACCCAACTTATTTATTGACAGATATATTAATTAAAAAAATTAAAATATAGTTTAATCTCTAACTCTCCATTCTTCAGTTTGAGTCCATTTACAGTTCCTCTATGGAAACAGGCTATCCATTTCCTTTCCATTTAAGAGAAAAGCAATGAATAAACCATAAATTACATCCATGTTTCAGTATCTCAGTAACATTAGCAGCAGCATGAGATCTAACCTAATCCTGGCAGCAAGCCTGTGTGATTGCACCCTGCTCCTGGAAACCTGACATTGGTGTTGGAGTCTTCTCATGGAGCAGATCTTGGTCAGGCATTGCCTTTTTCCTACTTTTTCCCTTCCTACTTTGTCATTTTTATAATTTGTCCTCTCCTCCTTTCCCTGATATTCTCCTTACATGAAAGTGTTCGAGTAAGCAAAGGATATCTGCAAGTACCATGAGGTGTCCTGTTGTAGCATTGTCTCCAGTGTAAAAGCTATTATACAGAAACTCTTCTGTGGCCAGGTCACCTATACTAACACAGGGGGCTGGCCATAGGAAACAGGGCAAATACAACTCTACCAGGACTTAAAACTCCCTTTTCATCTATGCAAGTTGGCTGTATCCAGAACAAATGAATTCCTTTAAATTTATAGTTAGCCTATAACTATACTCCTGTATACGCCTCCTGTAATGAGGAGTCTGTAATCCCCAACATGAATAAAACAGGATCAGAATTTTACGTATTTCTCTAGGTGCGATATTTCAACCACAAAACTTTGCATATAACCATCAGAGGTGGACTGAAAGGGCAAATACTGTTCTTCATGCTGAGCCCACATGAACATGTCTTTGTAAGTGTGCTTTTCACTGGCAGTCAAGAAATCAAGTTTGGTTAGAACAGAAATTTGTTAAAAGCAAATAGTTTCATTCATATGCCCAAATACATTCCAAAAATGGACATCATTTTCTGCTGTACTCATTCATTGGGTCCAGCCAGTGGCCCTTAACCAAGAGGGCTTGAGTGCTGGGTCATATGCCCCCATTATAAAGCCAGAAAGAAAATTTAAATAGTAAAAACAATATGCACTAACGAATGACAGTGAAACAAATGTCATTGATTTGTGTACTGTCGCAGTAGAAGAAACTTGGGTAATTCAAATAGAGCAAACTTCTGCTTGGCATTTAAAATTAGACTCTTATTCTAAAATAGATGGCATGTTGGAAGTAAAAGCAACAGTGATTTTAATGTTCGAATAAATAATTGAAACATCAGGGAACTCTGTCAGGGAATTTGCTTGCTGGTACACAGAAAGGAAATGACAGGCACCTTCTCTTTGCTGTGCTCATGACCCACAGTTGACTTGAGATGTCTACAGAATCAGGGGAAATGCGGATAGGGAAAAGAATGAGAGCATACAAAAGCCAAAAAGCAAACAACACATGCGGCATCATCCAGAAATATGAGGAAACATGAGCCAGGACTTGGAGTTCTGAAGCTTTCAACCAAGAGAAATACAGTATGTGCAGTTATAATACTTAAATATTCACTCCTTTTTATCTCTTCTGAAAACAGAGAAGAATGAAGAAGAGGAACAGGAAGCCAAAAGAGAAATAAAACGTAGACTCAGTAGAAAGGTGATGATGTGCTTTTTTGTATTGTGTATTTTTGTACATAGAATTATGTTTTATAAGAATGTAAAAATGAGTGTATTGACATTGCTGCAAATGTCCATCAGTCATTTTCCCAGATTAGAAATTTGCTTAAAAAGCACTACAAGCCAAGTCCATCCTGTCCAGTTCCCCACACCTGGAGAAGCATACCAAGTCTGGCCATATTGATGTTTCTAAGCAGGGGACATAAGTGACACATTTCCTCTGTAGCATGACCACCCCTGTCATGTACGATCAAGAGTAGCCACACCTGTAGATCCACTCTTCCCTGGAGCAGCAGAGAGGGCAGCAAAACAATGTGAGCCTTACGAAATCCCTTCACTGCTCATCTAAGCACATCAGTGGTCTTAGCTCCTGCAGGTGGGATCATGCTCACTGTCCCTGGAAATGGAGCAGTTATGGATCTGTTCTGGGAGGGGATGGGGGGGGGGAGTTTTCATAAGTATCCCTGGTCTGCCCTTCTCTGTAAAACTACAGTTTCCTTCATATGATCATCCTTAGTTAATTAAAGTGAATATTGTTTGAGGTGACTGAAACAATTTGGCATCATAATGACCCCTAGATGGTCAAACCCTTTTTTTTTGTTAGGAAGATACCTCCTAATCTCACATATTTTTCATATTACAGTTTTAACACAGTATAACCATTAATGCAAATGGCCTAGTGGGGTAAATGCAGTGACAGTTGCAAAGTCACAATTAATATTCCAGGGATAACTGTCATGATTCTCTGTGACCTGCCCAAAAAAGACTATTTTTATAATTCAAGAAATCAGGTTATTCTGCCTCCCCATTCCTGCACAGCACTCCCAGGATGGTGCCTTTTTTTAGACACCTGAAAGTGACCCTATTTAGAAATACCATTAAAGTTCTCTTGAGATTGCATCATACCTCCTCTTTTATTTTATTTCATCTTATTAAGCATACTATTTTCTGCCTCCCACTTACAGCTCAGCCTGAGGCCTACAGTGGCTGAACTTCAAGCAAGAAGAATCCTTCGATTTAACGAGTATGTGGAGGTCACGGAATCTCCGGATTACGACCGTCGTGCTGACAAACCTTGGGCCAGGTTAACTCCTGCAGACAAGGCAAGGGACAAATGTATATTATAAGGAAATGCTTTCATCTGTCACTTTTGGGGAGCTTTCCTCTGGTTTACATTCTCTTGATGCCGGCATCACAAATGACATCTGCTACTGACAGCGAGATTGTCATGGTACTACTGTGCATCTACTGTTTGCAGCTAAGAAAACCCACTCAGGTGCCTATTAAGAGCATATTTTCCACTTCCATTATGACAGTTCAGGCCAGAATTTCTAATTTTTTTTCTAATTTTTAAATCCTTGCTATGCCAGATAAATGTTTACCAAAGGTGGCCCTGATTCCTGGTGGGAATTCAGGTAGGGGTTTGCAGACAAAAGTCTGCATCACTGCTACCAGGAGTTACTTTTGCTACTCATTTGAGTGAAAAAAGGTAGAAGCTGCTCCATCCTCCTCAAGGTTCTTGGCCACAACCACCAATGCAGGAACTGACCATGTGCATGCAGTTCACCTTCTTGGGAAGTTTGCCCCTAACGTGCTACCGTTGATATAGCTCTGCTGCCCAACTACAAAGGACGAGACAAATGATCCTGTGATTCTCATTTAAAAAACACATCAGTCAAAGATTACCATAAAACGCTCTTCCAATTCCCTCCTACACTACTTAATGAAACGAAAGCTGTAAGATTCAGGTAGCCAGAAGGGCTGGCTCTTTAAGCCTTGGGTGTGAACCAAGACCTCTGGACTTTATGGAACTCTTACGAGAAGTGCTTGACATGAAGAGTGGTGTATGCAAGAACCCACTCTCTTTTAGCTATGGGTAGTGAAGCACTGATTTTATTTCAGCTTGTATTTTAATATTAATATTAAAAGATTGCCAGCTCATCTGACAATCATATCAAGTCAAGGTGAAATAGTTAAAAATGTAGTCAGAAGTGTTTGGAGATGTTGGTTATGGGAGATGCTGAGCACTGTCTAATAGTCTGTGGGAGGTTAGAAGACCCAGCACCTCCACTTTGACAGAGGTCCAACCAGGTAAACCACACTAGAAAAAACAATAGAGTTTCCTACCTACTTCAGAGTAGCAGTTTTTAGTCTCAATTCGTTTTGTAATTAACAGGTGCCCAAGGCTGATTCTGTGAGCCCCAAGTTTGTTGGCCTTAGCCGAAAGGCAGACTTGGGGTTGCCTGGAAACTCCCTTGTCCTTTTTTTTTCTCGGAGAAAGGATTCTTCTAATTCAAGTGGGAGCAGAAAATTGTGCTGCAACTATATTACAGAGCTGGAGATCTGCTGCCTTTGTTGCTGATTTGGTGCTCAGAAATCACTGTCTCTTTCCTAGCTCTACAGCAGCCTCATATAAGCATGCTGTTACACCTAAACATGACCACCCCTGCTTAAAATGAAGTTTCTCATTTATAAGACTGCAGCCTGGTAATGCTATAATTTTCTCATGCTGCTTGTCTGTTCTGCACTGAAAGGCATGCACACCAGATGACATTTCTTTAGGGATTAATTAAATGATACTGTCTTTATTTAAAGGAATGAAAGAAAAGAATGAGTAAGAATAAACTGTCATTTCCTTTAACAGTGAAGGTGGGAAGGTGTGTGGCATAGAAACAAAACCTCTTGTAGTATATACTAGAATATTTCAGAAATTTTATTTATTACTTAACGAAGTAAGTTGCTTACCAGTGTCTTAATGTAAGCAACAAGGCATTTACAAAGTGTACTGAATTTCTGCTGTTCTTTAGTATCTGCCAACTGAAAACCCAAGGCTGAGATGTCCAAATAATTCATGTTATTTTACATAGAAGTAATCAAACCAAGTGACTAATTCCACTTAAAAAAAAATGCTGTTCATCTTGCATTCCTGAAGTCCTGTTCTCCAGAAGGGAGATACAAGGCCCCTGCTGTGTGCACAATGGCTGTGCAGGCAGAGTGACTCACCAGCTCCTCAGGGGCTTCGTCTGGAGATAAAATCCCCTCCTGTCTGCCTACTCAGCAAGTGATTGTCAGGGCAATCCAACCCCTTGCCCATTTTTGTCTGTAAAAGTGCTCTTTCAGTGTGGGCTTAGTTCACCCGTTGCAGTTGATTTGGTGTTTCTTGGTTTACTTTTGGTGCTTGATGCTTTGCGTTTCTTTGTAGCGGATGAGTGCTTCGAACAGCTGTAATTGAAACGTAATTCATGTTAATGATCAGAAATGTGTGAGATGTGGATTACAGTAAAGGAGACTAGAAATGGGAACTGTAAGGCACCTGCCAGAGTAGGGCCACGTTTCTTTCAGACTTTTTATTTTCCTTAAAATTCATATTTCTTATGGTTGCATGTATCATTATTGTTTATTAGGCAGCAATACGGAAAGAACTGAATGAATTTAAAAGCACAGAAATGGAAGTACATGAGGAAAGTCGGCAATTTACCAGGTGGGTGAATCCATCTTCTTGCATAAGTGTGAGAAATAAGCATGACAGCAACCCTCTGCCTTTCTGCAAGTCCTCTGCAGTTGTGTCATGATTTGTGTGGATTCCTATCATGAGTCCCCTTGAATCCCACCACTGATTCTGTTGGAATTCCCAGTGTTGCTGATGCCATCTCTAGCTGATACAGCAGTTCAGGTGACTGCAATGGATTGGTCACTATGTACAAAAAGATTGTTTGGGGAATCTACAAAATAATCCTTTGAAAGAACTCATCAGTTCTTACAGATGAAGATAGTAATCCCTAAGCACACAAAATAAAAGGAATTTCCTTTTCTGGCAGCACTCCCTTGCTCATGAAAGTATATGTTTGGGTACATGCATTTGCTAAGTGAAAACTAGATGATGTTTTGAACTTGAAAAGCTCACCAGTGTCTTGGCAAGCTTTCTAAGGGTCACTTAGGCTCCTGGCAGCAGTTTCTGGGGAACAAGATAGATTCCCTTGTTGCCACATCTAATGTGTTAATGTGGATTTGTTTTGTTCTCTGCTTTGGGTAACACCAAGATATTATCTGAAGCATTATTTTAAAGAGGTCTGAAGTGTCCACAGTTTTTAGCAGGCTTTAAAATTTAGCAGAATTGTTCCTAGGGGGAGGGAGACACTTCCTGTAATCTCCATGGCATGTGTTCATTTTTCTTGGAAGTTACAAAGGCTGAAAATTGCCACCAGCAAGCAAAACTTGATGTAAGGGTTGGCCAACATTGTGTACATAGTATTAATGTCTTTGCTTCCACAGAGAATTAAGTCAAATAAAAACAATTGTCTAAGGCTGGGTCCCTTCTGTTCCCTGCTACTGTTTCAACCAAACTCAGGATCTAAGCTAGTGAGTGTGAATCAACTAATTAAAGAGTGCTTCACAAGGGAAATTCATAACAGGTGATGGGTGTTTCATGTATCTCTTACTTTACAGCCTGATTTCACAACTGCAGTGATTTCTTTCTCACCAAAACATGGATGTTTTAAAAATAATAATTTAGTCACTTCTGTGTAGATACAACATAAACAAATTAATTTTTAAAAATTCAAACCAGTTTCACAGACAGCAAACCTAAGCCAGAAGATGAACTAGGATGCAGGGTTTTAATTTAGATTTGCATTCTGACCATTAGAAAATGCCCTTTCAAACATGGAGATATATCTTTTCATTTGGCTTCTGATGTAATTTTCTCTTTAGGTAGCAGGTAGTATATCTTTTTCAGAATATATAAAAATATTACTTTTAAAAAAAGAGCATCCCAAGAGAGACAATAAAAATAGCAGGTATAGAAACCAACCCCCTGCTTACATTGTTGTGTTTCTTGAGTTGCATTGCAGTATTGAAGCCTAAGTACAGACAGGCATGATTCATACAAAAAGAATTGGATATTTTTTCATGAGCTTCAAGAACAGTTGAGGCTGATTACAACTGGGTTCTTGAAAGCTGAACCAGGAATCTAGTGGAGTGACAAACCCATTGAAAAGTGAATTATTTTTTCAAGGAGGGCCTTCAAAAATGGAGTAAAAAATAGGCACAGCCAAATTGTGATTAAATATAGGCAATGATTCTGTAGGGTCCTGAAAGAATTTCAACCTGAGGGAAATAGTTTTTTTTCTGTTCCCCATCCATGCTCTTTTTTCTCACTGGTCATGTTGTGGAGTTACTACGTAGAAGTCAGAAGAGTAACACTAGGAAAAGCTAATTAAGAGCAGAATAACATGCCGATGTTTTAAGGCAATTGGGATTTTGAAAATAAAAAGAGATCCCATTTCCTCTGGGACTTCTCATTGAAAATTATGTCGTTTCTGCTACATAATATCAGATTGGTGCAACAAAAGCGATTTAAGAAAACCATAGACAGAAGTCTCTAGCCGGAGAATTAATTTCTCCTACTTCAGTTATTTTCAAGGATATCACTGAGACAATGAAAACCAAAAGGCACTTGCATTGGCACCTGATTAGCAAAGGCTATTCTGTGATAGACTGAGACAATAAGGAAGCTGCTTACTAAACAAAAATAGTTTGTTGTATATGGTTTCCTATATTATTGCAGATTAAATATAGATGCTTTAATATTATAATCAGTACTTACAATATATTTGAAATGTTAAAATTTTATATTAAACTTGGAAAAGAAAGAACACTGGTTTTCATTGTTCATCATTTACTGTAATGACTGTCAATTGACTGGTTTTCCATTCCTAGTAATTTAGACTGATTCTTTCCGTTATTTCATAACAAAATCCAAGCAACTGAGTTTCTAAAAATAGAGAAATCAATACAACCTGGGGAGGAGCGTATTAGCAGATGTTCATGAAGTGTTTCTAATGAAATTGCTATATATAGTCCAGTATATTGTTTTTCTACACAAATACAAAACCTGTGTGTTTTTTGCAATCCTCTGTACCGTCATTTAGCAGATGAGGTGCATAGTTTTGGATGTCAGGCTTTGTGCGCACCTTCTTCATTCGAGAAATGCATCCCTGGATGGTATTGAATCAACTTACAGGGATGATGTGTGGAACTGTTAAGAGAAATGTGTCAAACAAAAACTTAGGTAAATCTATTGTGTAGATGCATCATTACTTACACCTTTTTAAAGCTGCTGCATCTTTTACTACTTCATGGACAGATACATCTTTTAAGCCATTTAAACAGAAATTTATGTCTGGTGATAGATATACTGAGATATAGTGGTGCCCTCCTTACTGTTTTGCTTGGATTCATTACTTTTAACATGATTTAGAATTTCAGTTGCTGTAGGTTCCTAACTTATTATAGAAAAGGTTGGTGACACCTTTTGGAGCAACCCACTTCTCTAGCCATCGTACAGGCAATCTGGAGTGATGTACATGCCCTACCTAAAAGTCTAAAAAAAATGAGGTACATTTGGGCCTTCATGTGCCTCAGTTCATTGCTGTTAATAAGAAGAAAGTATCTGAAGTGCTATAAAATTTGTTGCTTACTTAAAAGAAAATACAAAATTTTTATTAGCCTCGTTTTGCACAAGGATTAAAACCCCAGAAATTTAACTTTTATGGTTTAGAAAAGCTTTTCTGATAATAGTTACTGACAGCACCCCCAAATAATGGATGCAGTTGTGGCTAAATCTGTATCGGCTAACAAAACAGACTGGAGACGGTTCTGTGGCCCTGAGACCAGCAGGTTTGGCACAGCTTGAATTAATGCAGTTAACCTCTTCCTCTCACCTCAAAACAGGGTGATGTCCCCCCATACCCAGCTTGCCTGCTGTCTTGTGCTAACCCCAACCATGCCCAGGCAGTGCCTGAAAGCATTGGCTGACCCAAGCAAAACTGTGCCAGGAACCACACTGTGAGGTTAATGGTACGGACAGACAGTGCTTGAGCCACACCAAATCTCCGTTTGGTATTCTAAGTAGAGCAAGACGGACAGCGCGGAATAATAAGTCTGACTGTAAACCAACACAGATCAGGAAAATCAGGAATAATTGGGCTACAAAAGGAAACAGCTGTGGGAGAAGAATGAGGATCAGTGTCATGGTCAGTTGAAATAACATAATTCTAAGTTCTTTAATTTATCTTTTCAGGTTTCATCGTCCATAACTGATCACATCCCATATTTCATGTAACAATTTTCTTTGGGGAAATCATTGCGTCCTGAAGACCTGAAATTGCACTGGAACTTTATTATGAGTGTGTGCTACAGCTTACCCTGAGGCTAATGAAGAAAGTGGCCCTCGTCTTTGTCAATGGACAAATGATTTGTGTAAGAAGAGAACCACAGGAAGCATTTGTCCATGTCCAGACAGACCATGGTTCTGTGGCCACCCAACATGGACAAGCCAGTGGACTTCTTCGTCAGAGCTCCACAAGTCAGGAAGTGCTGAAGACAATCGCTGGAGTGCCTGCTATCGGGATCTCATCGGGTTTCATAGGGTTGTGACTGAGGGCAACGAAGCAGGAGGGGGGGATGAGAAGAGAACTGAGAGCTGGGGGAATAGAGACTTTGTCAGTCCACAGAGAAAAGTGGAATGGATGTGACTGCTCAACAATGCACTTGGCCAGCGGGAAGAATTATTTTTTAAAAAAATCTTGAGAGTGAGTGTAAGCAACTGTGCACATAGGTTTCTTTAGTGGCTGCAGCCTGTCTTAAAAAGATAGCAAGCCGTAAGTCCTCATGTCATCAGTACTTTAGGAAGAACTGTCATTTTTCTTTGGTGCCAGTAAATACAGTTGCCAGAAATTAGTCCTAGTATAACTCAACTGTCCTTTTTTTAATCCCAGTGAGCATGCTTCAGGAAAACACATGGAACATTCATACAGAACAAGTAATATATTTTTTTGTTTTTTAATGTTGACATTCTCTGGATCCCCAGAAATACATAAACAGGATTTGAAGGACAAATAATGTGACACTATGAATCCAATGAAATGCGCTGTATTTAGAAACACTCCTTGCTGTCTGTCACTTGCCATTCAAACCAGAGGGATCATTATCTTTTTCATCCATGGCAGGCAGTGATAATGTGAATCCAAAGTCAGAATTTAAATTAGGCACAGAAGTCTTTATTAATAGGCCTGAGCAGTGATTACTAATGTAACTTTTTACATTTAAGGACTCTTGCACTGCTTTGAGGAAGAACTCCCAGATTAATCAGTATGTCTTCAGCTAGTGGTCCTGTAAAAGTGAAAGGGAAATCCTTGGAGTGTCTCCAGCCTGTTTTTGTTGAGTGTGAAGAATGCTTCTTAGATTCATAATTTTTTATACTATCTTGAAATTGTACATGTGAATACCGTACTATTAAAATTAAGTGGTATGGAGTGTGAAAGGCAATACATGCTTTTTCTAAGTTGGCCCAAAGGTCTATTAAAAAGCCTGTGGCGTTGTTTACACTAAGGAATTCTCTGTCTTATATTAGCACTTATTTATCCTTTGAATTAGTGTACACAACATTGAGGGGGGGTCTGGAATTCACATATGCATACATTTAATGCAGTATTACAATATATTTGCTATTTATCCTTTCTAATATGTGTACATATTACAATTTATTTTTGTCTTTTATGTGTCCTGTTCAGTTTTTAATTATGAAGTGTAAGTATTTCTTTTTCTGGCAATAAAAGGTCTGTGTAGATGTGATTTTTACCTCAGAACCTGCAATAGATTCTTGTGGAATGTGTTTAGTTTATAAAATTGAAGGTTGTTGTTAATGATGTCAGCCTAAAGGCAGGAAGGCAATTTGGTGGCTAAAATTAGATATCCCTCTTTAGAGCTATTTACAACAACACCAAGTTTGCATAAATGAGGTGGATTATTTTAATGAAGAGCACTTCTAGTAACAGGAGAGTACTTTCCAACAGCCATGACTCTCTGTCACTCTATTACTTTTCAAGAGATTAGCAAACCCTTGTTAAAAAAGGTAAGGTTTAAATGACTGTTAGGATCCCTTACACTTTAGTAAAAATAGTGATGTACAAGCCACAAAGTATCAATGACCAAATAAAAAAAAGCCATCTACATGCTTATAGCGAAGAAAAGGAAGCAGCACCTTCCTTTTTTAATGGAATCAATAAGAGTCATTAGGATTCCATTCCAGAAAATAACCTTCTGGAAGGCCCATCATTTTATAAATATAGAGACACCACTTTGACATCAAGGAAGCAGTGAAAATGTATTCTTTAGCACTAAATCATACAGGAATTAGCAGGGCATTAGATTAAGGTTTGTCAGCAATTCTGGTAGAATGCTAATTTTTATTTTTAGAATTTGAAGAGTAAACTTAAAAGTTACAATAGAATAGTTCTGCTTAAACTTTTTTTTGCTGATGTTGCCAAGTTTAGGAATGTGTGTCCAAAATCGTATAAAGGTCTACTATGTTGACTTTGAAGTATAAAACACAGTATTTCACTTCAAAGGAAATGAGTGGAGCAATTAAATAGATCTCAATGTTGCCTTAATCATGTTGAAACATTTGAAAGCAGCCAGGATACTGAAGGCAGAAAGACAGCTGTTGCACAGGCGGAATAACTCGGACAAAGGTAAGGTCAGACTATAAATACTTTATATAAGACAGTAGCTCCACCATCATGCCAAGGTACAAACAGGTTACATAAGCAAACTAAAACTTGTTAAACTCTCAGGATGAAGTGAAAAAATTGACTTTGCAAGAAGATATTCCTCTATATTAGGCCTGGAGCATGGATAGAAGTCATGTGCCAATCTTTTCGTTTTAAGAGTTAAAACACAAAGATAAAGATACAGCTTCTGGCTCAGACTTCTTCAAGCTGAAGTTATGTCATAAGAAATGAGGATGCGTAGGTGAGGTATCACTTAGGTTTCCCTATCCTCCTTCTGGGCTTGGAGGGGTTTTTTTAAAGTATTCACTACAAGCCATTGCTAGATGCAGAACACTAGCCTTGGTAGAGATGCTGAGTAAATTTTTAATTTCTTACTATTTTGATAATAATCAGATGCATTCTTTGGTCCACAGTTCAGCGAGCTAATTAAGCACATTTATGTAACTGGACAAAAAGAGTTGCCTTTAGTGGAACTTATGTAAAAACTTATGTGGTATATTTGCAGAATTAGAACTATAAACTATCCATTGTGGACTGTGCCCATACACAGACATAGAATTGTATATACTATTTTTATATTCTAAATATCACCTGCCAGAAAAACAACAGCTGTAAAGAGTTGTCCATGCAATAAAAAATAACGAGAATTTGGTATGTCACCACGTGCAGTGAAGCAACTTTGGTTTACGTTATTGAGAAGCCTGAAGTCAGTTTCTGCTGCATTTTCTAGTCCTCTGTATTGATGATTTCAAATGTCTTCCAATTGCATCAACAACCCATTGGAAATATTAAGCCATATACCTGTTACGGTGCTGCATGCACCTGTTAGAAGGTAAGTCCTGAGAAATTAATGAGTGAGTAATCCTGGAGTTAAAAAGATGTTAAAAAGACAAAATAAAAATAATACTTTTGATGCAGAGTATAGTACAGTCCAGTTGGCTAAGAGGGATCAGTATGATAATTTTTATCAAGCTGGACAAATCATTTAAATGTCATCCACAGTATATTACAAACCTTACACACATGATACCTATGTTCCACAGAGTCAGATATGAACTCTGATGTCTACATCCACACAAAGAGAAAATGAGCAGCTTGAAGTAGTGGTTTCTGAAATGACCTCATATATCACATTTACCAGTACAATCACGCATCACAGCATGTTGCTGTGGGTACAAAAGAATGGATGCTTAATCAAATCCTAATTTCTTCTTCACGTAAAAAATTGAAGTGTTTCCAGACTGTCTCGTCTCTCTCTTCTTTCAGGTAATACATATTAATCTTTATAACTCAAATACAGTCTATCGGATTTTTTTTTTAAATTGTGCTATATATGTGACTCAAGTACAAAAAAAAATTTAAATGCTAATGATTATTTAAGCTAAATACTATTTCAACTGGTTATTTGAAACATGGTAGGACAAGAAGCAGCATCTCTTCAAAATCACTGTAAGTATTCATGGCCATTTGTAGGTCTACAAGACTGCATTTATTTGTTGGGTTTATCATTTACCTACAGTTGTGCATGTCCCTTGCCGTGGTGAACTTCTCTAACCTCTGATGTGGTGTGGGGCAGGGCAGCCCCACCATCTGCTTTGGCGACCCTGAGCACCTCTTACAGAAGCACCACAACCTCAGTGTTGACATGGAAAAAACACATCAGATGAGCATCCCTTTTTTAACTTGAAAGCCAAATGAAAGCTGTGAAACAAAGGGATGAAGTATCCCTGATATTACAGAAACTAGACCCCTCCCTCCAGGTGAAATTAGTGCTTGGTTTCCTGCAGAGATGCTTCAAACTCAGACCTGTAACTAGTAATACTACAGCTCCATCAAAGAATTTGTTTCAAATTAACAGTCGCTTAACCTGACTATAAACTCAATCTGAGCCCCGGCTTTGTATCATCGTAAAGTACAAGAAGGTCCAGCCAGCACAGACTAAAAACACCTAACCTAGTCTGGCAGCCTGGAAATCAGCCAAAACTCCCTGACTGTCTGCAGCTGGCAGAGGCTGGAGTCAGGGTTGGGAGAGCCACACTGTCACCTGGGTACCTGGCAGGACAGATCTGTGTGAGCACTGCTGACATCCAGAGACCAGAATATTGGCCCATGTCTTAATGTCTGTTAATGCTTTAAAGATAGCGCAAACCGAGCTAAAAGCCCACACTTGCATGAGACTGTCAGGTACATATGAACCATGTGTTTTACCACTTTCATGTCCTCTGTTTTTAATGCTATTCAGGAGTTAAGACCTGTGCCACTGATGTAAACTAAACTGAAAACGTACTCAGGGTGAAAAAAAAAAAGGATGGATAAACTTGCCTCCTGCCTTTGGGAGCTTCCACACTTAGTTCCATTATTGTTGGGACATAGATTCTGATGAAAAGAAAAAGAGATATTCTGAAAGTTTCTGTAAGGTTGATACAAAAATAGTTTGAAGGTCAAATAAAAAAAAATAAAAACTAAAAAAGTTAAATTCCCCAGAATAGCTTAAAACATTTATTTAACAGAAATCTAAAAAAAAAAACCCACCAAAACTTATGGAACTGTATCTATAGAGAGAAAGGGAGAAATGGAGTGAAATTAACATGTATTTGCTGTAATGTTCAAACAGATTTCTATTTATTAACTTCAAAAATTAATAAGGTCTTGTTTCACTTTGTGTTCTCACTTTGTTTCAGGATTTTAATGGAAATAAAGCTCATATGAATTAGATACAGCATTTCACCAATATTTTCTACGTATTGCTACATATTGCATTGGATAGAAACAAAGAAAGTAATGGTATTATCTGTATCTTCTTGTTCAAGCATTAATTCTTTATATTAAAAAAATCTTGCAATACTATGTCAAATTTAACAATATTTGAACATTGTTATGATATAGTAAAATGTTGCTAAACACATCTCCTCTTCCTTTCACTACTTTGTGTGGTGGTATATTGATTTGTAAACTTGTATAAATTTTGGAATTAAAGAAATACTGTGTTTTGGATTATTATTTTAGCTGGTATGACTTGAAACAAAAATATATCAATGGCTTGTTTGAACGGGCATCTGAGTGTATCAGCAGGCTGGGAAGGGTGTGGAGATGGCACATGTTTAATCGCAACTGTTTGAATAGTTCTTAAGTTTTGGGGAGGGGTTCCTTTTAAAAAAAATAGAATTCCATTTACAACTGAACTGCAAATCTGGGAGAGGCACAAGAAGACTGCAGAGCACAGACACCACTGTACACACAGCAGCTGATAAGTTTGTGTCCCTTCCCAGCATTCTGCGGCACAATAGCTCAAACAGTAAATCATGGCAACATTTGTGTGCCTTGCTTTGGACCCAAGCATACCTTAAACACTGGGAGATCATGAGCCTGTATTTGCCTGGCAGAGCTGCAATACACCGGGGCAGGCTCAGCAGTAGGAATCATTGCACACCTGCCTCTTCCGAGCAGGTCCGCACAGACACTGCGCAGCGGTGACTCCCGTAAGGAGGGCTTGATCACACCTCCACACCAGTGCAGGTTGCCAAGCTCCACTAGGGTCTTACGAGGGTCCAGTAAAGCCAGAAGATTCTTACTTGGTGAACAGACTCTAAAGCGGCCACAAGCACCTGAAATGGAATTTTCACGTGAATTCATTGGAATTAGAATTTTGCATATAGAGTGTCACCTATTAATACACACTGGGCCAGTTCTTAGACTTTCTTGTTTCTATAATTTGATTAAAAATAGGGAAAAAATTATTCTTTAAGTAACTTCCTTTAATTTCATTAAATGTTCCTACTAACAAGTAAAGTAAGGCAAACAAAATTCAAGCCTTGGTTCCCCACTGCCCATCATGCTAAATAGTTACTGGTAACTACAAAAAATGTATCTAAAACATTATCGGCTTAGAATTGCTTTCCATTTTAAAAGTACTTTCCATGTTTCATTACTTTCAAAAGATGGAAGGCTGTGGAGAACCAATACTGATCACTTTTCAGCTTATGCAGGGTGGATTTTGTGTAACAATTATAAAATGAATGCATCTACTTGGTTCAGTGTGATTGAATACGGGAACTCTAAAGAAGTGGCAGACCTGATACTGCATTTTACAAAGGTGTGTGGTATCTGTGAATGCAAGTAACTGTAATTGTTACAAATTAATGATAGCTGCTTCTTGAGGTTTTATCTGTAATGTAGTGTGTATATATATACACACATATGCACGTGAATATAGTCCAGTAACATCACCTGAAAAACAAATGAACTGGTAAACTTATCTTACACTTAGGATACAGCTGACTAACAACAGACCTGAGAGCAAAAGCTAATTTTTCCCACATCCAAACTGATATAATGCTCCTAGACCAGATACGGGACGTGTGGAATGATCGTACTGCCACCAATAGATATGGAGGTCACTAGGTTTAGGGGATTTTAAAGTGTAATCCTGTTACCAAATCTATGTACATGCACTTCCGTGGATGCCAGAGGCATGTCTGGGACTTGGAAGCAATAAGGAGTAATCTAATCTACATCATTATCCCACAAATAAATGCTAAGTACTGTGTTTTCAACAGCTGAGTGATTCTGCTCTTAATTACCTTGTGAAAATCCAGCTCTGCAATTCCAGCTGTCACTGGGTTTGCAGTACAGACGTACTATAGGGACGGAGTTGTTGCTGTTGGGTGCAGTCATGAAAAATCCATTCGCAGCCTGGAGTCCAGGAGGGGTCATTGCTGACCTCCTTGTGCCGCGGGGTGTGTACCACACCCCCTCATGGCTGACAGCAACAAGACACTCCCCGGGCACTTTCTGCAAGTCAAAGTCCAGCCTTTGCACACATATATGCCGAGATAATCGGAATCGTCTGAGTACAGGAGTTATTCCAACTGATGGAGTGGATCAGATTAGATAATGCACTTCTGTAAGAGTGGTGTGATGAAACTTGGTAAAGATTCAAGACTTCAGAAAACAACAGCCAGAAGAGTGAAAATCTGGGTTCTTCTAGAGCTGTAGTGACACCTACTGAAAACCAATGAAATCCACCCAAATATGACTAAAGCTAATATTTTAAGGTACATGTATGCACATATATTTAGCTGCATACATACACACATACAATGTGAACAATTTTCTGAATTTTCAGTAAAAACCTCTTCTTAGCTGTTACTGTTTTATTTACCTGTAAGCACATGGGAAAAAACTGCTCCATTCTGTGTTTTACACTTTCTTTAGAAAAGCAACAAAGCAGGTTTTAAAATACCAAGCATACTTCTCTTTTTCTTAGCAAGGAGCCTATACGTGAGTGCCTGTGTTTGTGCACAGCCTGCTACATGGTGTAGACAAAATTTATACAGCTACAGTGTCATATAGCAGAATGGTTCAGGTTAGAAGGGACCACAGTGGATCATCAGGTCCAACCTCCCTGCTCAAGCAGGGCTATCCTAATGCACATGGCACTCGATTGTGTCCAGACGGCTCTTGAATATTTCCAGTCAGGGAGACTCCACAGCCTCTCTGGGCAATCTATTCCACTGCGTGATCACCCGCACAGTAAAGAGGTTCGTCCCTATATTCAGGTGGAACTTCCTGTGCATCAGTTTCTACCAGTTGCCTCTTCTATTACTGGGCACCATTTAGCAAAGCCTGGATCCAAACTCTTGACACCCTCCCTTCAGATGCTCATAGACAGTGATGAGATTCTCCCTCAGTCGTCTCTCCTCTGAACAGGCCCAGTTCCCCCAACCTTTCCTCGTCAGAAGTATGAATTCAAATACGGCGAAACACTGTAAATACCAACACGTGTTACTCACTCCCGATCCTTCAGACTCAGCCCCCACAACCCGCCCCTCCCCTCAGCGAGCCGAGCCGAGCCGAGCCGAGCCCAAGCCAGCCCAGCCCAGCCCCGCCCCGCCCCGCCCCGCCCCGCCCCGCCCCGCCCCGCCTCTGGCCCCGCTGCTGCTGCGCACGCGCGCTGCCCCTTGGCCGCCTGCGCCGCGTCTTGCCAATTGAGGCGGCCTGAACCATTCTTCATTATTTCTAGGGGAGAACTGGGAAAATGTGCCTCTGGCGGGCATCTGCGTGCGTCCACAGAGCCTCTCTTTTATCAAAATACTATTTCAGTCTGAGAAAATGCTCATTGTTCTTTTTTTCTGACTGGCAAGCAAAACCCCACAAACCTGTCCGGACTGGCAGCTTATAGCCTTCCCCCCGTTGGTCACTGGTCTATCCCAAGATGGAGGGCACAGGCCGGCGGCGCTGACGCCTGGCCCGCGTGGGAGCGAGCGGGGCTCGGGACGCCGGGAGCGGCCAGGGACAGCGCCATGGTGAGTGTGCCGTGTTCTGAACTCGGAGCTGCCGAGGGAAGAAGGCAGGTTAGAGCCATAGGTAGCCCCCAGGTATATCTGCTGTGACGCGTTTTGGTAGGTTGGTAAAGCCAGAAACCTTGGTGGGAATGTTTTCCCGGGTCAGATGTGCTAACTCGTTGGAAAGGCTTTCAGCCAGTTGAGCATACTTGGAGGTTTTGATGATCCAGAACGCATGTGTATTTCGATGTTAAGAGCTGTGCCTGTGTAGTGGTGCTGCGGATAGTTCTCATGGCTGATGTTGAATTGCTGCTGTAGGAGCAGCTGTGTAAAGAGCTCTCGCAAAGCAAGTTGTGTCTAGATGGATTTCTGTATGTCAGTTTCCTGTGTTTCTTGGATGAAGTGTGTTGTAGGTACTTAAGAATTCCTTTTTAGGCCTGTATGTTAAACTATTTGTGCTATTATCAGATATTTACTGTACGATGCATTGCCATTTTGCAGCTGAATAAGCTGAATTTGCTGTTCGAACATACGAAATGTCTGTTGTGCATGTGGGGAGATGAGTTAAGCTCCCACTGGTCTCTTTATGCTTTGTCTCCAAGCATATGTTTATAAGGCATTTGCCTTAAAACAAATACAGCAGCACACTACAGAGAAAAGGTTCTCATATGTGCCTTTAATATTTCATTTTTGGTTAACAGATAACCAAATTTCCTTTTGCAGCCTCACAAGAAAAAGAAACCCTTCATAGAGAAGAAGAAAGCAGTAACATTTCACTTAGTGCACAGAAGTCAGAGGGATCCGCTTGCTGCTGATGATACTGCACCCCAGAGAGTTCTGCTGCCTACACAGAAAGTAAATACTCTCTTTTAATACTGAGGTTCATTCAGATAAGAAAAAAAGTTGGTATCCAATTGTACAATTCAGAAATATAGCCTGAGAGAGGGTAGTTTTTAGTTCCGCTTATTAAAAAGAAGGGGATGTTGTAGGGAATTTCATAGTTGTGTTACTGCCTGGTGGTTGAAGGATGACTTAACTGGCATTGGAGGTGTAAATGTATTTTAAAACCAACAAAACTTGCCTGACTCGCTGTGATAAAACAGGCATTGTTGGTTGTGTTGCTGGTGGGAAAGAGTTGTTCGAGGTCCTGCTCAGATAGCACCCAAATATGGAACCAGCTGATGACAACATTCTAATTAGCTGTGCATTACGGTAAGGAGTGGAGAGGACTACAAGGACTTTAACGTTCAGACACTCTCAGAAGATGTGTTACTTTTCCTTTTGCTAGTAAGTTTTAAATGGACTTGAGTAACTAAATTTATTTCTCTTTATTCTTTTTTATACATTTATTTATTTATTATATGTTAGCCAAATGTATTTCTGTTTCTATTTTCTATTTTCCCCTCTTCCTAGGGGCATGAGGAGCAAAGAAGGGAAGAGCAGCGCAAGTATGGTGTCTTCTTTGATGATGACTATGACTATTTGCAGCACCTCAAAGAGGCCTCTGGTCCCTCTGAGCTTGTCCCGTCTGTGCGTGGACAGCAAAGCAGAATTGTCATCACAAGTGAGGGGCACATAGAAGATGAAATTCAGAGAATTTCAGTAAGTCGTATTTTTGCTCATGATAATGCTGTTCTTTGGCGCATTAACATCCTGTAGACCCATTAATTGTGTGTGTATATATGTATTTATTTATAAGGATCTCTTTGACCCACAACCAGACTTTCCAACAAGTAAACCCAAAAGCTGACAAGGCAGAATTTACTGCTGAACATTATTTTGCTAGCACAGTGTTAAAACACTTCATATACCCACGACAAACTTTTCTCTACAGAGGTGGCTTGTGAAGGTTTTTGTTTGAACAAGTCATGTGCCTTTCTGGGGTGGGCATTTATTTTTCAGGTTGTTTAGAGCTTCAGAATGCTCTGGGAGTTAGGAATATGCCAGGTTGTATTATCAGCACACCATTTTTTTTAAAGGGGAATGTAGCAGAAACCAGAGGGAATAAAAACAAACTTTTCAATTGCTGGCATAACTTGTAGGAGTTCATGATGCTGGATCACATTGGAGTGGAAAAGCAGTAAGTGCTTTGAAGCAGTGAATTATGCCATTGTCAGTCACTTATAGCTGAGGGTGTTTGATTTAACCAAATACTGTAATTTTAGTCAAAACCAATGGTCTTAGTCAGAAGTACCTTTCAGGTACAGTTCGGTGATACTACTTAAGATTTAAAGTTAGGTTAGATATGCATGTTGTGAAGCTTTTAACAAGCCTCTCAGTAAAGGGGTGATTTCAAATGTGTGTTAGTGTTCTCCAAAACAACAACAACAAAAATTTTTAAGATTTCAGTGTGCCTGCTGTACAACCATTCTCTAAAAGCTTCAGAGATGCAAAAAATACTGTCTCTGTACCTGGAGGATATTGACACGAGAATTGATGCTGCCAGCACTTTCCATAGCTATCATTGTATAACTCTGAAAATTTGCCACTGATAAAGTAGTTTGTTGTAACATTTAAGTACCGCTCACAGAGTTTCTTTTGGTTGCAGGAGTATCCACATGTTTTTGTTAATTTGAGCTCAAATGGGAAACTGAGAACAGATATATTATGGTCATGTTTTTCTGTTTCTTTTTCTAAGGCTCCATCTATTAAGTTGCCTTCCTCAGTATTTGCCACAGAGTTTGAAGAGGATGTGGGCTTGTTAAATAAAGCTGCTCCTGTTTCAGGTATTTTTTACCTTGCTGTAATGTGAGTTGCCATCTAGGAACTAGATGGTAATTATAGCTTCAATTCTGGTGTTATATTTTTTGGCTTAGAACAGGCTCAATAGCAGACATAAGGAATGATCTGTGAGAGACCCATGTTTCAATTTGAGATTTATTTCTGTGATTCACTAATAAGAATTCTTTAGCTTTGCTTGGAGAGGGTGGAATCCGTGAGCTCTTACTATTGTGTAGCAAATACAAACTAATAACAGGGGAAACCTGTAGTTAATACTATTAATTTATTATTCTGTCTGAATCCGAGTCTGGAACTGGATTTTCACTCAATTTCTTTTGAAATGCTGAGAAGTGTTTGCATTCCTTCATTAGTGTTATTTCAGTGTTACAGGCTGTGAGCAGGTTTTTGTTATGGATCCATGTTTGCACTGAACATTGACTCTACAGCTATCTCCATATTTCATAAGAGAAAGGAATTGTAGCAGTTCTCTCTGTCCTAACAGAAGGATGCTGAAGACATTTCTGTTAATTGCAGTGGAGAAACACTTTTTAACCTTTTGTAATGTAGGGAATTTCAGGGTTGGAGCTAATGCTGGTAGTTGATCATGTGGTACTTTAACCTAGATATTTTTTCTTTTACAGTATTCTATATTAAAATACGTTTATGGAAGCTTAAAACCTCTGGGAAATGTTTTTTTCTGAATGATACAAATTGACAAGAGATTGGTGACTTACCCTGGCTTGTATCAAGTCTACAAATATTCTTGAGGAATTTTATGATTCTTTGGTTTCAGCTTTCCTTACTGCAAATTAATAGCCTAGCTGGATTGTTTTTTATCCAGGAAAGTAGCTTTGTAATGTCAGAAAAATGTAAATATTTATGTTTTGTTTTTTTAACTTTCTAGGACCACGGCTAGATTTTGACCCAGATATTGTTGCAGCTCTTGATGATGATTTTGACTTTGACAATCCAGAAAATATCCTGGAAGATGATTTTGTTCTACAAGCAAATAAACCCCAGAAGCGGTAGATAGAGCTTTGTTGAAATGTTTGTCATATGTAACTAGGAGAGATGCTATTTGCTATTGTGTGTGGTGGTGTAGGAAGCCACAATGGTTTCAGATTTCAAATGGAATACTTTGGTGTGTTAAAAAAAGTATTACCATGTGTTATTTGGATGGTAGCTTGCAAAATCAAATTTCTTATGTTATCCAAGAGATGGGTTTCATTTGTTACTTTGAGCTCATGGATTATATGCAGTGTTTGGAATAATAGTGTTCTTGAACTGTTTAAAACATTGTCATCTGTTACATATAAAATACATCAGTAATAATATTGAGGAAGGCTAACGGGTGTTTCTGGAACCTTTACAAATGCTTCATGTGATACCCCACTGCATTTTATCTGCTTAGGTTTTGGTATCATCCTCATAATTTCATGAACAATGAGAAATTTTGCTTGTTTTAATATTCAGGAACGCAGCTGGTATTTTTCTGCTTTGACATGTACAGCTGAATATAAACGTAACTTTCCTCTCAATGCACAGATGCATGATCCAGCCAGCAATGCTTTCAGCTCTCAGGCAAAAGTCTCACTCTTTATCTTTCCCTCTCAAGATTTAAATCTGTTATTGCCAAATTGTTTCAGATAACCCAGCATAGGTCAGAGCTATGGAAAGGCCCATGTATTATTCTAAAACTGTTTTATACTTCTGTTCAGGGGACCAGATGCTGAGGATGAAGATGAATGGGAAGATATGGAAGATGATAGTGATGAAAAGGGTAGCTGCAGTAGTGATAAAGACTATGATTCAGAAGGTCCTTTGTCAGATGATGACGTTAATGGACGGACAAAAGAATTCCTTTTTATGCAAGAAGAAACCAGGAGTCGTTTCACGGAATATTCTATGACTTCTTCAGTAATAAGACGGAATGAGCAGTTAACTCTGTTGGATGACAGATTTGAGAAGGTGAGGCAGCTCAAGAGTGTAACTGTGAAGGGTTTTAAATGCTTCTTTGTCTATTGATTCATTTCATCAAGCAGTGTCCTGTATACCTCTGCAGATTTTACTGCTTTTAGCAGTCAGGGCATCAAGGCCTGCTCTTTGCATGTGTCCTACATTTAATACTGGGTACATTAAGAGGCTTGTGTCACCTAGGTTATAGTGTTAATTGCTATTGAAAGGCCTAGCACTGATAGAGTTAAACAAAATTACTCCAGTGACTATATGAGCATTCATAATTAGTGTTACAATTCTGTCTGAGAGGCTCAGTTCAACACAATGAATCATGTATAGGCCCCTGGTAAAGTATACATTCATGAACTGATGTCAGAGCAGTGGAAATACGGTGTGACTTTTGTTCTGAGCAGTGACAGGCTTCTTAAGGCACAGATTGAAATAATGCATCAGAATAAGAAATGTTTTCTAGAAGCTAATTTATATATTATTATTATAAGATAACTTTGTGACTCCCATGCTGACAGAATACTGACAGTAAGGAGGAAATGCTGCTGCAGATGTTTGGCAGTTGCTCAGCAAATGAGAAGGGACAGGAAAAAGAAGCAGATAAAAAGAAATGTGTGGCTCTTCTTTAAGCTGTCAAGAAGTTGCATGACAAATGTGATCTAATTACAGATATCCACTTCTTTATTTTAGTTTTATGAACAATTTGATGAAGATGAAATTGGAGCCTTAGATAACGTGGAGTTGGAAGGCTATATTAACACCGACAACGCTCGGTTGCAGGAAGTCCTGGATGATTACTACAAAGAGAAAGCAAAGAAGTATGTATTCCCAGAAGTACTGCTTCACATAAGTAGTTCTGTAATCCTCTGTTTATATTGAAATTTTGGGCATGTTGTTCCAAGTTCATGTACTCAAAGATTACATCCCACAACAAAAGCAGCTGCATATGAGTATTATCCATTTGTATGATAAAAGTAAGTGGAGGAATTTTGTTGGTTTGAGTGAGGTTATGCTCCTTCTGTATAATTGTATTGAATTTGTCCTCTTGAAATGCAGAAATACTTCTTTTGTTGACTGTGTCTTCGTCCTAATGTTTTTAGTTTTATTTTGAGGAGGCTTGCTTAAGGAAATTTCTTTGGAAATAGCTTTCTTGGGTCTAGGGTTTTACTGAAGGGAGTCTGGGTTTATATAATTATACATTTTCAAGAAGAGATAAACCGTATTTTTTTCTTCTCTGAACTTTTTCAAAGTTGTGTGAAATTGGATGCTCTTGAACCTGATGAAGATTTGGACTCTCCTACAAATGAAGAAAGTGAGGAAGAAAAGGAAGAAATTGTAGCTGTAGTTATTGAGGAGCCAAAAGAAAAGTGGGATTGTGAATCTATATTGAGTAAGTATTTTGGAGTTTGCCTATTTGTTCCTAGGATTTCAAAGTAAACGATAGGTGATTTCAGAACTTTTCTGTCAGTGTTTCAGGTAAAATGGTTTATTCTCCGAGCACAACAGGAGGAATTTCCAAAACCTAAGTAACAGTACAATTCATGATAGATTTACCTCATTTGTATTTGCTAGCCTTTCTTGACTACTTTCCTTTTTCTTTGTGACTTAGGTACATATTCAAACTTATATAATCACCCAACACTTATTAAGGAGCCATCAAAGGTAAAATTATTAAACTTACTCTGAGGAATATCACTGGGAAGACTTGAGACAAATGTTTTTGTTTTCTCAATGGGTGTCTGTTTTTACAGATATGGGAGCAGAAATGAAGGTTGGGGAGGGTGTTAGCCTCTGGTATTATTTCTCCACTAAAGAAGGATTTGGATATATTTTTTTCTATTAGAAGGAAAACTGAGTCATTCAAAATTTCTGTAATAGCTAGGCAGAATCATACAGAGCAAGGAATTTCCTTTGTTGTTATTTGTGCTATACCTTTGTGTAGTCTGTGTCTCACAGCCCCATATTCTATTCCTTCAGGTTTATTTTCCTATGGTCTGAAACAATTTATTCTAGTTCTTTGGCCTTCCAGATGTTCCCCATCATTAGAGCACAGCTTGATATCCCCAAATTTGAAATGAAACCTTTTTCTTGCAAGGTTATAAAGAAATATTAAGTGGCTACTTAAGTTCTTTACTTTTTCGGTAATATTTAAACAAAAGGGAAAAATATTTTTCTTGTTCTGAAGGCCAGATTCCATCTCAGATGTGTTTGATTTCTTACTTAGGGATTAATGTGTGTTTTTGTGAGAAAGTTAAATGAGGAAACTTAACATTTGTTACTGTTAAATCTGGATCTAAAGTTTTTACACTGGTAAGGCAGTGCCATGTGCAGTTCTTGGAGAGAAAGCTAGGGACCTCTAATACATATGCACTCTCTATTTTAGCCCAAGCCAATAAAGATTTCTCAGAAGACTGGAATTCCCCTACATATCTTGCCTCAGAAAGGACTTACTGCTAAGCAGGTGGAACGCATGCAAATGATCAATGGCAGTGACCTGCCAAGAGCATCAACACAGCCTCGCTCCAAAGCTGAGAGCAAAGAGGATCGCAGAGCCAGGAAACAGGCAATAAAAGAGGAGCGAAAGGTACTGGCTGGAAATAAAACCTTGCAAAGCATTTTATGTTATCTGAGTTCTGTCTTATGAACTTTTTTTAAAACGCACTTGTCGTGTCTGAAAATAATGGGAAAAACTTGCTGGTCTCAAAGGACTAATTACTGCTTCTTTAAAAAAAACTGTCCAGTAGATTAACTTCGTACTTTTGTCTTACTGATTTCCAGAATCAAAACTTTGGTTCTGTTATTGTGGCCACTACTGCAGATACAACTTCGGAAGGAACATCAGGTTTCCTTACAATCTAGAGTAGCAAAGGAAATAGTTACGATGTTTCAGATCACACAAAGTGAAAGGTATCTGAAAGAAACATGGAAAATCCTAATTGGCCACAATGAAATCCTAGCTGTCTTATTTAGGAACAGAAATTGCCAGCATATTAGAAGCTTCAGCTAACTAAAGATGTTTATCCTGGTGATACACATATTAATTTGACTACTAATAATTAGTGCCATAGATAATATCGTTGTCCAGATTGCTCTTGTTTTCATGATCTAGAAGAGTTAATTGGAATAGTTTGATTTTGCATGTTAATTCCTATTTTGTAAATTTCTCACTATTTCTATGCACAGGAACGCAGGATGGAGAAGAAAGCCAACAAGCTGGCCTTCAAACTGGAGAAAACAAGACAAGAGAAGGAGTTGCTCAATCTGAAACAAAACATGCAAGGTCTAAAGCTGTCCTGATGAAGCGAAGAAACTTACTGTGGAAACATCCCTAATTTTTCATTTGTGTGGAGAAGGGAACTGCTAACTCACAGCTTTGCCAGTCCTGCTCAAAGGGGTTGTTCAAATCTCACTGTAACAAGACCCAGTAACTTGTCATTTTTTCTGAATTGAAATTCTATATAAAATAATGTATTGGTGATGTCTGTTGTGTCACGAGTGACATGGCAATTGCTGCAAAGTTTCATTACAGTAGAAATGTATTAGAATTTTTAATATTTTTCTTAAAAGTTATCACTGAACAGAGATATATATAGTTGTTGAATGTATTCAACAAATCAGAATCCTACAGATCTGATCTGATTAGATTCTTCTATTAAATTATTTCAGTTTACAAAACAATATTTTCATTAATGTCTTCTGTCTCTTATACTGGTGGTTGAATATAGTGCCTTGCTGTGATACAGTTCTGTAAGTCAAGGAGTTGACACCTGCTCCTTGGTTCTTTTTTTGGGTAGGTTATTCATTGTTTTGGTACTATAATGGAAGCTGTAGAATTATGTTTTGGAAACAGAGGTGTCTGAAAAGCTGTTGTGTAGTTAGACATCCCTGTTACCTAACCTGAGTTTTACATTTCCTGGCAAATAAAATCTTTCACAGTGAGTATTGCAGTTACAGTAGTCAGTGATCCTTAACGTTGCCACTGGAATTGGCACTGCTGGAAGTACTCAGTCTGAGTAGGATGGTAACCAAACAGCAGATACTTGGATAAATAGCGTGTGTTTTCTATAGTCACTGTCTTGGTGTTCCTGGAATACTCTTCCTCAGGTCTTGAGTTAAATTTGGTTTGATTGGAATACGAACTTATTACCCACTACAATTGTTGTAAAGACTTTCTAAGGATGAGCTGAGGGCCGAAATCTGTAGGTTTGGGGTGAACTTAAATGTGTATACTGTGAACATGAATTATTTTGATAGCGACTGGTCCATATGTGAATAAAATGAATAGGATTTGTAGTCAGTCCTGAATCCTTCTGTATTCATAAAAAATCCCTTGGGTTTAGGTCTTTATGTTACAGACAGAGCAATCTTCTGCCTTTATGTGAAAAGTTAAGCTTTTTACTGGAAGGGACATGGTAACCAACACATCAGTGTAGTGGCTTGACTACTGTTACATTCAAAGTATCTTCAATATTCCTTTAATAGTTTTTTGAATACTAGATGGAGACAAGCTAACAGGGACTGATGAAGCCTTTTAATGTACAGAAACAATTCAAAATACTTGTTTTTATTGGAAGAAAGCTCATATAATATATTTTAATTGGTAAAGTAACGTAATTTTGGAGAAGGGAATAAGGACGCATTTGAGTCTACAAGTCTTGGATCACTGCTCAGAAAGCTGAAGTATCAGTACAGTATCCACATCTAGATTAAGCCTTCATTTTCTAAAATTATTTGTTAACAGAATCCGTAGAAATAGTCTGTAAGATTAGAAAAAGTTTCAGAGTTTTCCTTTAGCTGATACCTGTACTAGTTTTCGTGTGTTTGACAAGTTTAAGCAGGGTTTGCCTGTGTCATAATTACTAATTGTGTAACTTGAATACTGACCACCCAGTCCTCATGACTCCGGACAACAACACAGAAGAGGAAATCTGAGAAGCATTTCTGTTGAGATGAGTCAGATACCAGGAAATAAGTTAAATGGAACAAGTAAGTAACGGATGCTGTTCAGTGCTTTGGGGTGGAATATGATTTTGTGGTTTACCAAAAAGGACAGTCTTTTACTAAAGACAGTGAACATGTTCTTTGCTAGATTTCTCATCACTCGTTCAGTGATACTGTGCTTATACCTGAAGTTCTTTAAAATAAAAGCAAAAACAAAAGAAAAAGAAACCTTCAGGGGATGAGAACGGAATGAAGAGGTGGGGGAGGCAGAGGAAGACATTTGAAAGGAAGAGTGTAGTCCGGACTAAGGACAGACACAGCTGTTGCTTGGAAACAAAAGAGGAAAGACTTTTAAACAAAGACAATAGGAAAAGAGTCGAAAGATTACAGAATTGCCTTGTTCCTCTGCACATGTAATGAGTGAAACACTGTAGTAACCTTAACTGTGCTTTGGAGTGTGGTAAAATCCCAAGGAAAATGTAAGAAACAAAAACAGTCACTCATCTGCTTAGCAAGACAAGGATTTCTTTTGTTTTAACAAGAGCAGGTAAAAAACACGTGAGAAGTCCTTACAGAAGTTAATTCAGTGAAGTACCTCTGTGGATTACAAGTCTCTCTTTTTCCTAAAGTTTTCCTAAAGGCTGTTTTTGTTTAATACAAGTCATGTCCCTGCTCTGGAATAAGAGCATGACTGTCTTTGCAGTTAGAAGGGCCTGAAACTACTTTCCATGTAACTTTAACACCTGTTTTTAAAGAAAAGTAATTTAAATGCAAATCTTAACAAATTTGACATCCACAAATTAAGATCATCTTGGAATGCTGTTTAGCATCTTGCAGAAACATTCCACCTTAATAATGAGGATCGTGTCAATACTTTGCCTGACATTTTCTACCTAAGCCATTACTGGGTATCACTAGCTCCTGCTGCCATCCAAACAGAATAAATCGGGGTCGGTGCAGGTCACCTGCCCTGGATTTAGGCAGTGATGAACTTCAGTATTGTTCCACCATCTTCTCAGCCAACTGTGATGTCATTGTGAAAGCACATACCTGAGCAGTCATGTGGAAAACAGAATGCTGCCCGTCATAGCAAAGGAGAGCTTGTGCTTTGTTGGAACAGGATAAATTAGGAGGGAGTTCTGCAAAACAGAATTCTGGCATGCAACTGGAGAGCTGGATTTGATTTGGATAATCCTTGAGTCCTTTCCAGTTCAGGATATTTGGTAATTCTATGGAGATGTCCCTTTCTGACAATGAAGTACTGTTCCAACAAGAACCCTATCCAAGTACTGACTCTGCCACTATCATGACATCCTGTGCTGTGTAACTGAGACTCTTGCATGCTTTGCATTTTGCACATCTGCCTGCAGTCAAGGTCTGGCTCCTTCTACAACCCATGGAAAACACTTTGCATAAGATGTTGTGGTAAAAAAACCCCTTCTTTTTAATGGGAATGTCAATGCATTTAGCTGAAATGGGTGATGAGCCCTGGGGAAGGAGGGGGTGACTACTAGTAGAAAAGTGGGTTGGACACATTTAAAACAGCAAATTAACTAGTAACTGCTTTCATTAGTGAACTTGATTAGAGAACTGATCATGCACAGACACACTGTGAATTCATCTTCAGTCTTGCACTATCTTAATTTACCTGCTTGTCCAAAACCATGTTTACTATACACTGAATTTAAAATAATGTATTTTCTCTCCATGAGGCATAAATTACTAACTTGCAGCTTCCTTTTTTGTTCCAGGGGTTTAGGCTGAATTTGTTATTTCTGTCTTCTTGGAAAAAATAGGCTAGTAAACCATCTGATAAGTAGTCCCTTTGACAGCATAATGTGGGCACCAGCCTCTGTTCCAAAGCCTGCTGAAGTGAATGAAAAGATTCCCCTTGACCTCCCTGATCCCTGGATTATAAACTGAATGAGTGTCTGCACAGTTTTCCTGGCACAACCCAACCACAGGGTTTTTCTGCAAGGGGTGGGGCCCTGCACATACCCCTCTGCTCCTCAGTTTGTGTCACTGATCCTGTGTCTCTGTGGTAGATCAGATTAGCTCTGCAACAGTGCTAAAAACTGATTAGGCAAGGATAAAAACAAACAAAACAAATACACTGGAATCTGAGTGACTTTAAGAACCAAGACAAAGTGCAATTACTTTGCGTTCTGTGTTTGATATCTCAAGGTACATGAAGAGCACAATGGTTTTATCCAGCAAAATAGTTTGAAAAGAGAGATCCATGTTATGAGAGAGAGGAGAAGTTTTGTGTCACTGTGACTAGCGTGAGATATAAGTCCTACAGTGGCTCCCCGTGCCCTGATGAGTCAGGGCTGGTATACTCCTTGAGGAGCAAGGTATCTGCTGCTCTTCTGGTACTGCAGAGGAGTATTCCTCTCAAGTTTGCTGTTAAAAATGTCTAGAAACAGAAGGTAAGGTCCTGAACTATATGAGAAGAAGGTTCAAAGGGAAATGAGAACTTAGAAATGTGTTTTAATAGAATGAGATGGGTTTTAGCCCAGCTGAGCTGTAACCAAAATGCCTTGCTTAGGCTTCTGCTTCATTCCTATGGAAAGAGAGTGGACAGCATAGAGAAATTAATAAGACTATCAAGAGCATAATGGAGAACTAGAAAGGGGGAGAAGGCAAAATAAGATAGGAACAGGGTTTCTAATTTACCAGCTGTGGATGGACTCATGAGATTCACAGTGCAGGAGAGAGGCTTTAGTTTGGTCCTTCCTTCCATGGTGTTCCTCACAAAGGGCTTTGCCTTTCCTACTGCAGAAGAGTGAGAGTGATGCTAAAATTTGAGATGCTTCTGTACCTTACAACTTCCTTTGTCGTGAGGCATGGCTCTTCCACAAATTTGGCACTGGATATCGTATCTATCTAAAATTTCCCTGTGCTTCTAGCTGCAGGTGCTATCCCTAGTTTTCCTTCTGTGTTGACAGGTTACGGGTGCTGGTGAGCAGCTGCTCCTATTCAGCCTGGGCTGTGGCTGTTTTCAGTGGTGGTGGGATGGACAGCACTGCTGTTCATCAGGGGAGACCCCACTCTGGAATACATCTAAATTCAGAGAACTAACAATGAAAATATTGGCCCCTTGAGCAGGACCAGACTGTTCTCCCTCTTAACTGAGAAAGAAAGAAAACCAGGTGTGTGTGAGGGGGAGTCCAACGGGACCCAATCTGTTCTTCTCTGTATGTCATTATTTGGACTGGCCTCCAGCATATCCCTGAGCAGAACAAACTGGAAATGACTTCTATTTCATATTTGTGTTGAACCACAGCTGGACTTGGACAGCTTTTTAAAGCTTTGATGAAGTCCTTCAGGAGTTAAACTGAACCCAAAATAAATAGTGCTGCAACTCCCTGCTCCTTGTGAAAAACGAGGTTCACTCTCCTGTGAGAATTTAAAAGTTTAATAAAAAGACAATAAGAGACTCATAAAATAAAGCAAAAGAGGTAATGGCTGGGTGCCTTGGCGCTCTGCCAAGAGCACACCTGATGCTCGGGGATAGTCCTTTTTATACCATTTTTACTGTCTGTTCTCTATGCATATTCAAACTTTTCCAGGAGCTGTTCTGCATGGCCCCTCCTTGGTTCCGCCTTTTTAGAGCATGCGTATTCTTCTGCCTTGCGGTTTTATTTCTTTTGATTCTTGGGCTTGGGCTCACTCGGTGAGAGTTGATAGTAGAGTGGGCCTCTTAATTCTCCAGACAGTCAGGGCTGATAGCAGCTTTAGCCTCTTTGCTCCCCAGGCAGAGTGGTGATAGCGGCCCTGGCCCCCCCTGTTCTCCGGGCAGAGTAGCCTTTGGGCCCCTTTGTCCTCTGGACAAAGTGTTGATTAGCAGCTTTTCGGGCCTCAACCTCTACTTGCTTGGAGGTTATCTTACTTGGTCACACTTGCTAATATTCTTGCTAAAAAGAAAGAAAACTACATCCACACAGCAAAAGCATTTCTAACATTATATGATATCTACCTTAATACTTGCGAGAAGCCAATATTACGATATGTGTTTATAACATCCTGAATATAAGTAACTTTAGAGCCTGGGTAAGAAAGCATGATTAACAAAGCATCACTTCAACTCATAAACAACTGTTTTTCTTTGGGTCCCAGCCGATTCAATGTGCCAAGAAAGCCTTCAACAGAAAGTGCAAGCCCTTCAGCATCTTGAAACAGAGACTTTAGGCAAGAGAAACCACCTCTGTGAAGAAGCAGCCCCTGCAAAAGGTACAGTTAAAACAGAAACGTGTGTGTTATCTCCATACAAAGTCTTTCATCCAGTAATACTATTGTTTCCGCCAAGGACAAAACCTGGATGTTGTAGATGAGTCTCACATATGTGCTTGACTGGGTGCCAAATTCTTTCCTCCCCCTCCCTATGCTGCTAGTGTTTGGGAACATTTCTCCGTTGAGAAGCCGAATCAATAGATGTCATGCCTGCCTGGGGCACATAAGTGTCTCTGCTCTTCAAGTAAATGTTCAAATATGTATTTTAAAGACAATGTGAATCTCTAACAGATTTCTCTTCACCTAAATCTGAAAGAGAGCATGATTCAAGACAGTTGGTGCATGAATGCCCAAGGTCAAACCTGAGAGCTGCCCTTCCACAGATGAAGTTGCAGAGATTCATTGTCATTTTGTTGAAGGGTTTAAAAAAGTATTTGATCTGAACTTATTTACAGAGATGGAGGAAAAGATGCTTAAGCTCTTACTGGAACAAGTAATTTTGCTGGGGAGGAGGTGAATACACATGGATATGCCATGTATATTATTTTATCCAGAGATGCCAATTCACTACTTATTTGGTCAACTGCTGTTGTAAAATGTCATTTAAAATCAGTTGTAGAAAGAAACAGAAGTGCACAAAGATTTAAAGTAAAAAAGAAAAAATGTGACAAGAGGAGAAGGGAAGGTATTGGTCATAGTGTCTTTTCTAATCCTTCCTAAGTGCTCTTAGGTTTGTCATGACCACAGTCTTTTGTTGGAGTGCTGGTTTTTTGTACTTCTTCTGGTCCTCTCAATAGACAGTGAAGGGCTGAATCAGCTTTCCTGTGCCTTTCAAAAAAAGCAAATTTCTTCTGTTTGTAATATTTTTTCTTTCCCTCAGAAAAAAAAAGAGCCCTTGCTCTAAGATATTTCTGTCTGTTGCAAGAGGGAAGTATTGTTTGTGTCTTCTCTAATTTCCATTGCAGAAACAGCCGGGGAAGGAATCTAACTGGAAGCAGGATTATGATTATTTTCTTAATACTACTCAATCAGCCAAGCAGGTCACAAAAGCTGTGAAGGAGGGCCACCCTCTTCTACCTTCTCCCCCACCAAGCACCAATCCAGATTTGTGGACTACTTTATCTTATTGCTGTTCTTGTACTGATCTTTGGCAAGGCAGTGATACTTTATTAACCACAGATGGGCTTCAGTTTTGCCTGGCATAACAGAATGTGAACATTAATTCCCTCCATACACTCTAATTTTCAGCTCTATTTTTTGGCTTGAATCGAGTAGGAATGCAAAGCAGAGGCAGCGGGGAAGAAGACAAAACTAACCATACATTTCAAACTTACACGCAGCAAGTTTGGGGTCTGATATTAACATTCAGGAGGAGAATCAGGATAGCTGTACTATCGCTTAACAGAGGGTGAAATACATCCTCTCTCCATTCAAAACTACTGCAGTGTACTCAGGCTTCCCCACCCCCACATGGTGGCTCTTCCACTGTCCCCTTCTCTACCCACCTCTGCAGACAGGGAAAGGCATTTAGAAAAAGACAGGTCTGGTTTACTACTTAATACCAGATTCGGCCTCTACACAGAGCTCCCTGTGTTAAAAGTTACAGATCCAAAAAGATGCACATACAGATAATATGCTAGCGTGATTTATAAAATGTGGGAGCAATCTTGAAAAGGGTCTCAATGGAGTCCTGCTGTGTTAGGAAGGCAGAGAGCAGAAGGGAGGAGAGGGGAGCTCTTTGGGCTCGGTTCCAGAGCAGGAGTTCATGACTGATAGCAAAAGCAGCTGCCATGATTCCGGCCTCTCTCCTCTCCTAGACGACAGCAATGCAACATAAGCAGCAGGACACATCTTCCTTCCTTGATTGGGGTCAAGCTCCCCTACAAATTTCCATTGCTGAGTTCTTTAATGACTCTTATTTCTGGTCTTACTTTACCAACTCTAAGAGCAGACCCTCCCTTTCCTTCCCCCTCTTGGAGGAAACCAAGCATGCAAGAGCAGTGGTAGTTGCGGAGAAAGGAATTGGAGAATTGCTTTTTAGGAAGGACAAATTGCTGAGTGGCCTAGTGAGGATGTATATCCTGTACTACAGGACTGGTGAGAAAGTACATGGACTGTGGGAAAGAGAAAGATTCCTTTTCTGTTTCATCCTCCTCCAAACAGAACCCAAAACTCCCCATTTCTCCCCTGAAGTTCCAAGTGTCCCTGCCAGACCCCTGAAGCCACGTGTCTGCCCTGCCTTGGCCTCCCCTCCCCTCCCCTCCCCTGTGCTTAGAACCATTTTGCCACGCTACTGGTCTAGAGCAGGCTTTTGGATGCTGCTTGGGCCATCTTTTCTGTATTGTTACTGAGAAAAATAATTTGAAAACATGCTGTATCTTTAGTATTAGGATAAGGACACTTGAGCTGCTTTTGTAAAAGGCACTGGACAGGGAGGAAGGGTCTGAGATGGCTGCAATGGCTGAATGTGACGGCGTTGACCCTGAACACTGATTGTTCACTGCAATGAGTTGGACTGCACGAGCCGTAACTGTTGCTGAAGAGCTTCTAGCAGAATCAGGACAGTAATACTCCAAAAAAAGATTTTAGAAAGCACGACTACATGTTCTTCACAATGTAGCTTCACACCCAGACACCTGGCTCTTGGATGTGCCTCAGCTGGCAGGGCACAACTGCTTCAGCAGCGTTTTGTTAAATCACAGAATCAACTAGGTCATAAAAACCCTCTGAGATCATTGACTCCAACCTATGACCAAATTTCCTTGTCGCTGCCCACCTGGACAATCACTAGTGCGTAGTAATCAGTGTGCTGAATTAGTCCAGAGAGTCTCCTGGAAATATCCCTTACTCTGGCTCCAGTAAGGCAGCAGACTTCCCTGTGGTATGAGTCTGGTTGACATATAGGACCCTCAGTTCCCCTCAGAAGCAAGGCACACACTACAACCACCCTCATTTTAATACCTGTAGTTGTGATCTGTCTGGTGGACTACACCGATCTGAGAGACCCCCCAGACAGAGCTTCTTCTCTACTGTCACCTGCCCGACGCTTGAGATCCAAGGCCTCACACCTATTCTGTAAGGGCCTCTGGGAAGGCAAGGGAAGCCAGCAGGGGATTCTTCTCCTTCCCTGAGCAGGGACCTGTTTGTATTTCCCTGCTTTTAAGTCTCCTTCTTCTGCTTGATGGCAAGAGAGGTGGAGATCCTCAGACTCTTGCTGATCTTCCACCTGCTGCATTTCTCTCGGGGATAGAAGGGTGCAACTCCACGAGTCTGCTTCTCTTTTGCACTCTCTGATACTCCTCAGCCTCCCCACCTTCTCCTTAAGCTCTGTCACCAGGCTGAGCAGATCATCCCCCTGTTCACACCGCATGCAGGTGTCTTTCCCATTGTCCTCCGGCACTTAATACCAGGCTCAGACCCTCCCTGCAGCCAGAGACCTGGATATTTGTGTGCTTCTCAATAAGCTCTGCTCAGACTAGTTAATTGTGAGGTTGGGAGTTGGTAGGAATAGGACAAAGATAATAAAATCTGCTTTTATTAATCCCCAGGATTTATTCCTGAAAGCAATTACTGTTTGCTGGGTTAATACCATAAGTATGCATTTTAGCATCCCAAGCATTTTTCTATAGGAAGGTTTTGGAGTTCTGCTTTGTACTTTGGGAGCTGATGGGAATTCATCATGGACACGTGCTGGTGGGGCCAGGTGTTGAACTGCATCTTGAGTGCTGTAGTGAAGCATGGGAATTCTTCTCCTGTAGTGTGTAAACTGTGATACAAGCTGTTCCTTTCTTATGGTCAGACTATATTCAGCATCCATGCTGCTCACAAATGTTTAATGAGGCTCCACCACAGAGGAACATGGAGTTTTTTGAAGAACAAGCTGTCTGCCACGCTGCAAACTCCACCAGACAGGCTTTGGTAAGCAAACACAGTCACACCTGTCTTGTCCTGGAAGCAGATTTGCTGAACTGTAGTTCATCGTGAGTAAAGACCTGTATTAACGTAAGACTTGAAATTCCAGAGAAGTTGATAAACTCTTGTAACAAGACACATGCTGAATATTGTCTGGGAGTTGCCCATAACTAGAGCCCTTTTTCTGATAAAAAAAGTGACAGAATATGACAGTACAAAAAACTGGGGACAAGAACTTCTTCAGACTCTTCTGCAGTTATATTCCAGGGTAACAGCTGTAGAGAATCAGAAACCTGGCAGCTTTTGCAGTTCATTGAGAAAGCTCTTCCTGTTCTTTAGGGCTGCCTGCTGTTGGAAGGTTTGCTATTCCCTGGTCACTAGACATAAGGCCAAAGGGCTGAGCCCCTTGGGGGAATCAGAAAAGTGGACCTAATTATCAGTCTCTTGAAGTGGGATCTTGTTTTGTTACAGAAAAGAGAATAATGTAAACAGTTCTTTAGGAGAGTACTGGTTTGGGGGGGGATTTTGTTTTAGAGTTTTTTTAAGATGTTGAAAAATCTTCTTATTCTTTCACCTATTTTGAGCAGGAAAAATGTCTTGCAAGTGGGAGAGGGTGGACCTTTTGCCTGTTCCTTCCTGGCACCGCTTGAACAGCAATTTGCAGAGTTTTCACTAGGGTCTATAAGCTCCTTTCTAGAGATGAGTGATGATTGTGCATCTTTTTTTACTAGGACAAGCAACCATTGACTGAGAGAAAAACTCCATCATTAACAACTGCTGTGTTATCACTTCTGGAGAGAGTACAAAAAGGTGCCAACACAGACAAACATAAGGCAGGTAAGGACTTCATTTAGTCATGTTTATGTTTTTCTTATAACAAATCCTGAGGTATTTCAAGTGGGGGAGGCATTTTTAAAGCAGATCCTAGACTTTGGAATCCAGTTTTCTGACAGAATAATGTAGAATTATAAAGTTTGACCTTTTTTTGTTGGGTTTTTTTGGGGAGGTTTCTTTTGGGTTTTGTTTTGGAGGTTTTTTGGTGGGTTTTTGTTTGTTTGTTTGTTTGGATTTTGGGAGGTTGTTGTGTTTTGTTTGTTTGGTGTGTGTGTGGTTTTGGGTTGGTTTTTTTTGCATGTCCTGACATGAAATCCTAAACTCATTTCCATATGACACTTCTTATAAAAGAGAAAGGACAAAAAATTTCAAGTGGATGTTGTTGATAGTGAATGGCTTCCCTGGTCATTATCTTGATCCGTTGTGTGGACTGTATGCACAGAGGTTTTTATTTAGGTCCTCAGGGGGGACCCAAATGCATTTTCAGTTAGAGGTCCTCAAGCAGAAGTATCTATATAGACCTAAAATATACAGTCTGGTTTTGAGGTTCTTTTTGCCCATAAAGAACTCCAAACCTTTAATCTTAAATTTTAAGATTTATTCCATCCTTTTTACCTTAAATCCATTTAGATGAGGTACGAAGCTTTGTGTGTTGTTTGTTCCAAATGCCCTTGTTGATCCAGCCTTAAAATTAACACCATCGTTTCCCTAAAACAATTCCCTCTTAGCAGGATACCACATAATATGTTTTCTAGAACCCATTGCTACTGGTAATCATGACCTGTATCAGTCTACGTTTAGAAGATGTTTTTTAAAGTTATTTTAAAGGTTACTTGTAGTATAACCTGTGAATGATAATGCATACTGCCACTTGTATCAGTATCTTTGATCCCTGCGTTTCTGAGGTTTATGAATTTATGCAGGTTATCATGTTTTCTGGCAAGTAAAGTTTTTAAATAATGATCTGCAGAGATCACATCAGAAATACTGAAGAAAACAGGAAAATCTTTGGGTGTATCTACTGGGAAAAATTCTTCAGGAAAATCTGGGTAAGAAACTATTATTATTTTTTTATTTCAACATTATAATGTAAAAAGACCTTGTTTGCTTTTGTCATATACAATATTCTGTCACAGTGTTTGCAGTATGAGCTCCTTTGTGTTAATTGAAGCAATCAATTTCACCGAAAACTTTGCAGAGCTCCTCAGGCCACCAGAATAGGCTGCTGAGAATACTAATTTTGGTGTTAAGTGTTCTTTGATTTGGAACAGTCCTATCCCAAGTAGTCAGTGTCTGTGCTCTGCTGTGACAGACATCTTGAGAGGATTTGCTACTCGATAGTGCACACCTCTCCAGCAAACCTTGTGCACTTAAAATGTGCTTCCATTGTCCGAGTGTGGAAGATGCCAGCATTCATTTCAGTGATGACTATGTCAGGATAACAGTGTGGTGGTTCTTCCTTCTCTTCAATGTTTCATTTTCCAGACCATGACATTTGGTGCTTCCGCTCCTCAGACCACACAGTCAGTGGGGTTCCCATCTCTGGACATGGCAAGCCATGTCAGAGCAGCAAGGAGCCCTTCCAGCCCCTGTTTAAGGTGGTTGTGGTGCTGTTGCTCAACAGGATGGCTCAGAGGGCCAGCATCTTGCACCCTGGTGAAATGTATACAACTGTAGAATGTGAGTTCCTAGGAGGAAATGTGGTCAAGAATGATTCCCTGTAGCTGGCAAGGTATTTCAAGCCTGGGAGAGAAGCTTGTGAGAGTGCTTGGAGCATTGGATGGAAAGGAATTGCACAAAACAGTCAGTTGCAGAGACTCACATTCAAAGTTGTTGCAGGGTTCTTCTGTGTGCAGTTTGACTGTCCTTGGTTGCTGCTGGTCAGTGGCTGGGTCCTTCAGCTGTGGGGAAGACTGCAATGGGCATGGGAGTGTTCAGTCCACAGCACTATTATCAGCTCTACCCACCTCTGTGACCTTGCCAGCTACAGGAAAAGCTGCTGTCAGTACCTAGTGGTCTCATCTGGTGTTCTCCACTCCCTGGATTACCTGGGACAATGTTAACAGCACAGTAACTCCTGTGGTTATCATGCAGGGTCTTGCAGACCACCAACAGGCATTTATTGATGCCATCACCATTCTTAAGGTTTAGCCACTGAATTCTGAAACTTGGGGCTTGACACCTCCTTTCCCTAGGGACACTGGCAAGTCCAGGTATCACTGGGATTGTAGTTGCAGCCATTTGCAGAGGCTTGGGACAGCCATTGCCCCCAGCAGGTCCCCAAGACAGACACCCACACTCGCATCTAATATAGAGGACAGTGGAACTGTGGAAAGGACTGGCCTGGGTGAGCTTGCAGGTGCTCAGCATTGGCAACTGCTGCTGCATGTTCTGTAAAACTTGAGCTTTGCCAGGTGCTTTACAGAGCACTTTGGGCAGGTGAGAGATCAGTTTCAGTGCTACCCAAGAGCATTTTTCAGCTGAAAAAGCAGATGTGAGAAACTGGCTTTGAGTGGTGCAAACAAATGGTCTCATCCTTAATGTGCCTGGGAATGGTTTCCAGGATGAGCTGCTCCATCACCTTCCCACGAATACAGGTTTAATCTTCTTAGACAAAATAGAGTCAAATATAAAAGCTCCTTCTATAATAAGAAATAGCAAGTATATGGCTTGTTGCTGCTTTTAGACCACAAACGGACAACAGAAGATAAGAGTGGCTGGTCGGCAAGGATGTGTTCAAGCTTTCTTCTGACACATTATGGAAGATCTTAAGCAACACAATTTTCCAGCACCACTTCCACCTGAAGTGCTACAGCTACCAATAAAATAAGCAAACTGAAATTCATTGGCTTGGGTTTGGTTGGGGTTTTTTCTCTCTACACTACAAATCTTATTATTCTGTCCTTTTAAAAGTTGTGAGATTATTTGTATCTGTTGCCAAGGTTTAATTAAATGATTGCCTGCAGGGGATGGACATTACCAGCAGTTCATTCAATGGTTTTAATAAAATGTAGGAAGATCCAGTACCATGGCATTTTCTTTTTCTTCCTCCTGATGCTTTGAAATATTGACCAAGACAAGTGAACATTGTGGAATTTCATGTGAATATTTAATAGAATCTTTGAGTAAACAATGAATGATAGTGATTGATACGTGATAAACAGGCATGTGTGCTGTGCATCTTCTTCAAAGCACTTTGAGTTCAGACTAAAATCAAATCTCATTCTTGCATTAAACACTTTAACTGCTTTTAGAAATTTACAAGAAGACAGAAATGTTGTGGAGGTATATCCCTTCTTATTTTTTTGGTCACTTGATCTACTGTCAGTCTTGGATCACCTTGCATAAACTTTCAGTGATGCAACATGTTGAGGCTTTTTAGCCCAATAAGTTTTATTTAGGCTTTCACTTAAAATCTGTTAGGAATTTTCTTACCTATTAAATGCTCATGAAGTAAATGAAGATGAGAAATAGTTGGACACAGCAGTAATAAATACCATATTTTAAAGAGTTTAATTAAACTACTCAGACCCTAGCTAATAGTGATTAGATGGATACAGAAAAGATGACACTGAAGCAACTGTAACTCCTAGAGCCCAATATATTAAAGCAGTGCTGCTCAGCCTTTCTTTGAATCCAGGAAGAAGAGGGAAAACACCCCAAACCCACATACTGTGCAATGTTACCACAGTTGCTTTCTTTAACAACTAAATAAATGAATCCTCAAATTTAGAGCAAGTGTTACTGTATTTGTTGTTGCGTGTGTGTCCCCATTATTTTCTGTGTATAGAATGTAGGATTTCACGGCTTAGTTTCCAAAACTATACAAAAAATATAAGGGCAGGAAAGGTGTACTAAAGAACAGCATTTTAAAAATTCCACTAGAAAGGAACCTATCATTAATATAGGGAATGTACCATCCCAGTTCAGACTGGCTATGAAAAGCCCTCTGAAATTAACAGCAACCCATTGATTAAGAAAATGAAAAGTTCCAACAGGAAAAGTTGGTAAATAAAACTGAAGGAAAAAGAAATGAGCTTGGTTTCTGATAGAGGATGGGAACTTGGCAATATAACTATTTGTGTTTACATAGAGGATGCAGTCTTTTGTTCCATGTAGTATAATTTTAGCTTCTTGACATTATTTCAGCAGGTTTACATGTCTTTTTTTTTTCCTTCTTTCATAGAAAGAATACATTTTTTAATGAGACCAAAAGTTTACCAGATTTTGTTCTTTTACAGTATCATTTGATTATATTAATTCTGTTGTTTATTTGCCACATACTGCTCTGCTTCTACAGGTTTTCAAGCAGAGTTCAATTAAAAGAGTATTTTTATCTCTATTTGAATGTGAGGTAAAATATCCTAAGATCTCCCAGATCTTTCTCTCCCATCTCTTAGCTGCTGTGCCATGGCCTATCCTGCCTTCTCCATGGCAGTTACATCCACTTCTCACATTTGGAGGAGGAATGGACTGTGCCAGAGAGGGAAGACTGGTCGGTGCTTGGGCTGCTGCCTTCCTCCACTGTACCCCCACTGGATGCGGGGCTGCCTCCCCACACTGGTGCTGTCACAGCCCTGCATGAGCCAAAGGCAGTGCCACCAGAGAGATGTCAGCTACGGATGGCCTCTGAGAAATGCTCACAGAGGCCTCCCTAACAAACAAGATCAGAAAGTCCAGTCCCACTTCCACTATTAGATGGCACAGGGGTACCTCATGTCTCTTGAGTTGCAAGAATTTTAAAACAAAACTTTTTTTGAAAACATAACTTGTTGAAATAACCTGCCTTTCTTTGTCAGGGGACATCATCAGCTTCTGCTACATTTATGATGTCAAGAATCTGGAAAAAGAAAATAGGATGGGCTGATGGGTTTAAGCAGTATTGCACACTTAAGGTTTGCTTCTGTGCTTTACTTGCAGACACCACCACTGTGTGCTTTTTAAGCACTTTAAAATGCATCAAAAGTGGTTATTTTTTTTATTTGAATAAGACTTTGTCTTTAACCTGTAGTTACGTATGCATTGCTGAGAAATGCTTGTCATCTTTCCATATTTCAGAAGAGGCTGAGATCAGGCAGCAGCACCTCTCTTGGCAGCCCAGAGCTCAGGCACCCTGCTCCAAGGACTGAAAGAGCAGCTGAAAGAACGTGCTCAGTGTTTGCATAATGTTTGCTTCCTAACATCACATTTCAATTCAAGGACAAGTATTTCAGTAATTACTGACACCTCTTATAAAACCACAAACCAAAATGACAAAATGCGTATGAACAGGCAGTGCTACAATTTTTTTTTGTAGCAAAGGTTTTTTTTTTGTTGTAGTTTAGTTTTTTGGGTTTTCTTACAAGTACATAAGCTTGGATGAAGCCAAGTGAATATAATTTGTGCAAACAAGGGGAAAAATACAGTTAAGTGAATATACACACACACCCCTTTCCAAGTCCAGACAAAAATACAAGCCTAGCTGTAGAACGTGCATATAACATTGTTTTCAACCTTTTCCCTATTCTGGAACTTGTAATTTAAATAACTGCTTACTGGACATGACTGTGCAGTACCTGTTCTTTCTCCTGCTGTTGTCATTACAGGAATGATCTTAAAATTCCTTTTGGTTTGTCTTATGCCAGAAGTTTTCATAATAAAAAATACCCCTCAGCACTGTATCTGCAGAGCATATTCTCTCATGAACTGCAGTAAGACAACCCTTCCTTAATCCAAGTATCAATCAACTTGTAAGAATATTCAAAGACATTACACAACTACAATGGTCCATAGCTCAATAACAGCAAAACAGCAATAATTTAAAAATTATTTTTTATTTGAAGCTCTCTGGAAATATTCCTGTGATTAATGAGGGAGAAGAGAACATGCTTGCTTCATGTTATACTTGTAATGATCATTGGGTAATATGAACTCTCTTTGGATTTAATGGAAGAGTAGTTCTAGGGGTTTGAGAATTTACTCAGATTCAGAAGTTCCGTGTCTGTTTTAGCTGCAACAGAATCCATTAGTAACTGCAACATTCCCTAAAACCACGATTATTTTTTTATACCTATGGATTAGGCAACAAAGTAAATTGTGAAGAGTTTATTTAACCATATCATCTACTGGAAAAAATTATTTTGGCAATTTCTGCTCATTCATGCATCAGGTGATGGGACTGTCCCACCAACACACTGTCCACTGGAACTGTTCATGGACAATTCACCCTAGGAAACAAATGGAAGTGTCCATGGTTCTAGTCTGCAAGAAACAAAGGCTGGAGCCCCAATGTTTCTGAGCAGAACACCCATGAGTAAAATGGCCTCAACCATTATCACACCCGCTAATTTCAGTCGACACTTGTAAGGCAGCTTCAGAACCTGGTTTTGAGCAGGACCCAGTGTCAGCTCACCACTACAGCCCCTCGGTGCATGGACCTGCCCCTGGCTCCACACACAGCTTGGGCACAGGCTCCCCTGGCCCAGGGTTGGCTTTCTGTGAAAGCCCACATTTTCAGATGGTTACAATGATCATTTCCCAGACTAAACGAAGGCCATTTTTATCAACAAAAGGTGAATAAAGGCCCCTTAGGTAGAATGCGTTATTTTTTATTAACTGTCAAATTAATCAAGCTGTTGACTCAATGGGATAAGATAAGCTTAAATTTAAGCAAATGCTCAAGTGCTTTACAAGAGACAAAGTGAGAGAGAGAGCAGTGTCTGATGTCTTGACGGATTCAGCTTGAAATGAAAATTAATGTTCTGTTCTAACCTTTGAGACAATTCACTGCCCATTCCAAGGACTGCATGTATCCAAGACAGCAGTTCTTAACAGTCGTTCAGAAGTGGTAGCTATTTCCAGCCCTAGGAAAAAGGCAGGAGAGGCACACAGCTGAACTGCCCACCAGAAAATAAAATCTAGTTTAACATAATCATAATAGTGATGATCTTCATTTGAATAAAGCGAAACAGGGACATAATATTTACTCTTGGAATTATTCTGATTTAAATTAAGGATTCATAAAGTTCATTAATTAAGGGCTTAACAGAAATCTATCTGATGTTGATAAATCATTTGTTACATTTGCCATGTGTACAATTTTGCTGTGATTTATTTAAATTGATTTCTTTATGATTTCCCCCCTCTTCCCATTCACCCCAACCGTATTACTCTTATTGCAGCAGCCAGAGTTTTATTGTGCCTGTTATGATACTTTGCTGTCATTGAAGATAGTTATTCAGTTGTTTGCATGAAAAGCAAGAAACAAAAATATAGAGGGAGCTGAGGGAAGTATGTTAGCTCTACTGTTGTCATATGCTAAAAAACTAATAGTATGAAAAATAGAGCTTCTTGTTTATTAACATCCTGAATTTAACTACCATGTTCATAATGTGCTTTGAAAACATCTGGGGCAGTTTTTCTTCAAAACAACACAAAACCAAAACCACCCCAGTCCTAACAGATTCAAGTAAGAAGCACAGTCTTTAAAAAAAAAAGGGAAAAGACCCACACAGGGTGATGGTTACTTGAAGGCATGGTGAAAGTGAGGCAATGTTACAGAATTTGTAGTGGATGGAAAGGAGCGAGGAAGATGATGCAGCTGGTTTATGGCCATCCCACCAGTTGCTAGCTGAAGACCTTGCTGTTGGCCGAGGCCATTCAGCCTGTGTGATGGTTCTTCTGAGCCAAACGCCATTGTGATGTCCCCAGTAGTGTTCTGGCTGTCACCTGGTGGGAGCTGCCAGAAACCCATCACATGAGTGAGATCCATGAAAGGCAGGCTTGCAGTTTCAGCTGCTGCCTCTGTCTCTTTGTGCACTGGGTACTTGTTAGTATCCCCTACAGGCCCTGAGGAAGCTTCTTCCATACTGATTTTGTGGAGAGACTGAGGTTCTGGTAATGGCAGGTCCTCGAGAAGATGCACATTGTAACCTTTAACATCCACTTTTATCGGTAGATTCTTGAGGGATCCTGCTGCAAATGAGGTAGAACTAAGGTCATATTTGTTAGGCTGATGAAGGTGCAGGTTGGTAGGGACAGCTGCTGAACATGGTGTGGGAGGGACAGCTGGGAGACTGTCTGCACAGCCCATCCTTTGCAAGTGAGGAGAAGACTCAAGAGGAAGAGCAGTTTGTAAGCTTGGCTGGGAATGAACATGTGAACAGTTGTAATCCTCTGTTTCTGAACTATTCACAATTCCATTCTGCACAGGGACCCTTTCAGGAAGAGGGGACAGCATGCTGGCATCTTCCTTCAGTCTGTATGAAAAGAGCTGGTCAAGGAGACCCACTGAGTCACCATTCTGCAACCTGCTCTTCAGCAGTTCTTGTGGATGGGTCTTCCTAGTATGGCGTGTCAAGTGGTCCTTCCGCCCAAACCTTTGGGCACAGAACTGGCACAGGAAGTCTTTGCAGCCGGTGTGTACCACCATGTGACGTCGCACGTCTTTACGGGTATAGAAGTGACGCTCGCAGTGGTCACACTTATGTTTCTTTTCCTTCATGTTGCCAGTTGGTTTCCCTGCATGACTTTTGAGGTGTTCCAACAGAACCTCGGTACCTCCAAACTCTTGGGCACACACCCTACAGGTTAGGTCCCCGCTGGTGGCAGCATGAAGAGCCAAGTGTCTCTTATAGCCTAGCTTGGTGTTGTACTTCTTGCCACACTCTTCACACTTGAAGGCCATCTTGTTAGGGTCATGAGTCTGAAGGTGATTCTTTAGGTGGTCTTTCCTATGAAAGGTCTTTTCACAGTAGCCACACTGGTGAGATTTCTGTGGAGAATGAGTGGCCGAATGCCTAAGAGAAAAAAACCAAAAACACACACACAAAAGTTACTTGTGTTTATATTTATTCTAGTACCTTTACTCTTGCAGCCTCAAAACTTGAAAACACTGGAACTACTGAAGGAAGGCATTTTCACAGCTTCTCAGGTTATTAGTAAAAGCCTACATTTTTTGGGGGTGAGGAAGCTGTTAATCATAAAGCATAGAGTAGATTAAAACTGCTCAACATCATCTTTTTGAGTAGCCACCATAATCCAGGGAGACTAGTTTTCTCCAATACTATCAAAACCAGGAATAATAGAAACTGGACCTCAGGGATTAATTGTCACTAGAACACCCCAAAAGAAAAAGAAAAAAGATGTCTTTTCCCCCGCCCCCCTCACACCCAGCAGAAAAGGAATGCCTTCAGAGCTGTACCTGAGCAGTTTATATTTGGAAATGAAGGCTTTTGTGCATCCGTGCTGGGAACACTTGTAGGGACGCTCCCCTTTGTGCACATAAGTGTGGACCGTGAGCTTGTCAATGGAATCAAATATCTTCCCACAGAGTCGGCAGGGATAATTATCTGGCTGCTTCACTTCTTTTCCCTTCAGCAGTGAAGACCGACCATTCCTCCATTTAGGTATAAACCTTACGAGAGCATCACAAGTGCTTCCCGAGCTGGCACAGCTGAACTTTGCAGCAGAGGAACAGGAAATGGTCCCAAAGCATTGAGTAATGCTTTTGCCTAATGATGCTCCTCTCAGTTTCCCTTTGAGTTTGTTTTTTGCTTTTACAGGTCCCAATTTATTTGGTGGTCTGAACCTCGTAGGAAGGACTCGGTCTTTATGGATGCACTGGTGAGATTCCAGCAGAGCAAAAGTTGCAAAAGTGCTTCCACAGCTGGAGCATATCCAAGGGTCTATGGGCTCTTTCTGCAATGAGAACAGAGACAGGTTTTTCTTACCAGCCATTCTAAGGAAAGGTCATATTCTTCTCACTCATCTTCTCCTGGGCTTTTCCAAGACCCATCTTTGGTGACATTTACTTCCATGTGCTACCACCCAGTTGTTCAACTGGCAATAGATTCTCTCGAAGAGAACAAACTCAAAGGAAAAGTAAGATTGGCTAAATACTGATTTACATGTTTTTGTTTAGCATTTACTGTAACAGTCCTGAGTCCCTCACCTTTGATCATCTGTGCTTACTGAATTTCAAAGTCTCTACATTTGTTGCATTTATGAAATTACTCATAAAAGCAGTTGTAAGTTGTACTTTATCTCTGGACTGACATCGTTTATCTGCTATTTCAGCCACACAAAAATGGGATGAGTTTCTGCACAGAAATGTGGTTTAGCCATACAGATTTCCTTGTGCCTTGGGCCAGCTCTATGCTTTACCACACAGCAATGGCCAATGGCTGCAGGAGAGACCTCCTCACTTAGTTTGACATTTGGCATTAGACTATCATTAACTGGATAGGAAACACCTTAGGTTTGGGGATCTCAAGCCTATCCTGACTTAAAAGCTTTTTTTTTTTTTTTTTTTTTTTTTTGGAAACAGTGTATTATTTGGAAGTATTATTTCCATGGAAATAAGAGCTCTACTGGATTCAGCTGAATTCACTTTAAATACTGATATTATAAACATTCTGATGAAAAACAATTACCAAAAAACTTCAATCACTAATGAAATGTACTTTCAATTAACACATGACCATGTACTTCCTCAACTTCATCTACCTTTTATGTAAGCTTCTCATAAACTGTCCTTCTTTTCCTTTGCTCTTGGGATAGCTTGCTCTGGAGAGCATGGTGAGGCTGTGCCCACTCCATCTTTATTTCCAGACTGAGCTCTCCTCTCTGCTGAGACTCGTGTCTGATGCTGTGGCTCTCCCACACCTTCCTTCTGGGATATACTCTGAAGGCCTCACAAGCCTTCCTGGAGTATGAATTCCTGGTTCATTTGTATTCCCTGTTTCACACTCCTTCTAGATTAAGTATTGATTTTTCACAGCCATGTTTTCAACACTTGAACTTTTCCTATCAGTTTAAGGATTTCTGCTATGATACAGAGGGGAAGTATTTGAATTAGTAGAGAAGGGTTACTGAACAGGACAGACTGAAAACTCTGGCCAATCAGTCAGAGCAAAAGAAGGGGAAATGGTGAAAGAAGTCTGAGGCTGGACAGCTTGGTTATCCACAGATTAGTGCCAATCTTAAGACTTTCAAAGAAATCAAGTGGTGCCACTTACTTCCGACTACATCCGATGGCTCCATTGGATCACAGACATAGGAGAGGAAGAACAACCTCTCTCTGAGTATCTGTTTGGCTAAAATTGCCAAAAGTACTCTATGGCCTACACTTGCATTACTAGAGTTACATGAACAGAGAAAACATGTAAATAAACCATAATTTAATATGTCTAGTGAAGACTTCAATGCAGACTAGGGGTACTTACTGCTACTGGAGGCAAAGGAGACACATCTGATTCTTCTTTAATGAAGACTGCAGAAGCTTCCATAAATTTGGCGTAATCGGCAGCATACCATACTTTCAATTCTGTGTGGGGTTCAATTGGCTGTGAATGGAAAAAACCAACACCTGTTGACTTGTGTCAATTTTCCTAAACCAAAAAACAAGAAAGATAGGTGGGGTAGGGATGTGCAGTGTTTTGTCCTTACCCAAATTGCATTTTTGATTCTCTTCAAATTATTGGTAACTTAGTTTCAAGATTCAAGCACTTTTTGAGCACTACTACCCACTAGGGCTTGACACATTCTGTTTCTAAAAGCGAAATTGTGTATGCACAGAGATTTGCTGGGGGGGCCCAGTAGCAGGAGGGATGCCTCAATCCTCATGACCTTTGCTCAGCGAGATGTATTTGTCTGTGATGTTCAGACATCCAGCACTCTTTCCAAGCAATGTCCCATGCCCATTCCTTGATGTCTGGAAGCCCACTGGACACAACACTTAACTACAGGGTACATACAAAGGAAAAACGCATCACGAATGCACAAGAGCTTGGATATCTCCTGGATAGGTCACACTGAGCAGGGGTGCAGAGCTGATCAATACATGGACTGCAAGGCAAATGGGCGCCTTGCCATGCACTGGCTCTAATGTGTCAGGCTTGCTATGAGCGTGCTTTATTTTAACGCTGCCCTCCTGCCACTGAAGCCTTCCCCCACAGGATTAAAGGAGCTGGTAATCTGCAGTCTCCCATCCAGTCATGCTTGCCCAAATCTCTCCTTGGACTGGACTATGACCTCTTCTGACAAATACCGTCAGTCAATACTATAGCAAATAGAAAAAGAGAGGAGTGATTACACTCACTGGCTAAAGAGCTATTAGTTCTTTAAACGCAAAGGAGAAAACTAAACTTTGGGGTCCTGATTTGTAGGACTCCCTAACCCTGTGCACAATTTTCTTCATCTATAATAAAAACCAACATTACTGTATCAGGGGTAGAGCCAAACTGTACATGTAGTTTTATTTTAACTAAGGTAAACTCACGCCACTGAAAGAAAACCAAACTAGCCAGGAAAGAGAGCAGCTGAGTTTTATTCCAGAAAATGTGTACATTTTGAAAACACCTGGCTTAAATATGGTCTGTCCTGAATTTTCCACTCAGTTAAGGACATGAGGCAGAGCCATTAACTAGAAGGCTCATCATGCATTGTGAGACAAACGTTTGAGAATGTCTTGGGACCTTCACCTATGACACCTGAGACTGGTACGCACAAAAAACTGCACAGCGTAGCACTGTCATGACTTCCTGCCCAGCATTCCTGGACCAGCAGCCATCTCCTTTATGGGAAGCTGAGATGTGGTCAATGTGACTTTTGAGGGAGAGCAAGTGCATCAGTATGTGAAACAGACAAGTAATTCAAAAGCTTTAATCTCATTAAAACTGACACTAAATACCAGTACGCAAATCCACAAGTTGTCTTTTACTCTGTGCCATCAGTGCACCAATAAGAGAACTGCAGCACCCACATGAAACTCTCCTGGGATCAGACCAACAGCAACCATGGATGATTTTTATTTCCTCACAATTCTATACCTTTTAAAGCACTTATTTCTAGGAATTGCAGCCATTAGGTCAGCAAGTAAGCTAATGGTGGTATTAGTATGTCATTTACATGTGTGCTGTAGTTCCATGTCACTGAAATCCCATTTCTTTGCAATAACAGGGGGAAGAGGAGCCAATCCTACTCCCATCTTAATACACTTCGTTAAAAGTATCTCAAGAAAGTATCTTCTTAATCAGCCCTAAGCCAGCCTCACAGCCCGACCAGCAGGGTGTGCATAAGTGTAGCACAAGGCCATCGCTTTCATTGACCATGACAAAGTCTGCAGGATGCCACAGTACCCTGAATGATACCGGGACTTCAGAGAAATAAAACCCAAGTAATGCCCTATGACACACAGCACAGAAAAGGTTCCAAGACACATGCCTCATACTAGGACACTCTGTGTCAGTATACAGGAGACAACTCTCCATTAATGCCAGTGTGCAGAGTTCCGCTGAAGTCAGCAGAGAGTTGGTTGAATAGAATTTAAACTACACTGGAAATTTTAAGTTACCAGTTTATAACAAGTACTTCAAAAGTTCATGATTCCCAAATAAAGTATTAGTAATACTGTCAATTTTACAAACATATCATGCATTTCAAATTAAATTGAAATCTCAAATGATATGGACTGCATGAGAATCTCAAACACAGCCTGTCTCAGAGTAGCACATACTGTTTCAGATTTTGCTTTATTTTCTTAATAATTATTTTAATATTAATCCCCAAACCAGCTATACTCCATACTGTTATAAAAGACTTGTAGGTTATGAAATGTTACTATCTCATCATCAATATACAGTAAATATTTTTCTCACAGTGCAGGTGGAGAAACAAAAATGAAGGAAAAACTGTAAATACTACTATGCCACAGAAATATGTGCCAATCTTGGAAATGAAACTGAAATGCTGTATTTTAGTTCATAGTAACTTCTTTTCACTAATATTCTTTTTTTTTAATGTTGCTCACAATGACACACAAGCATTATGTTCAACAGATAGATCTCAGTTTCCCAAGCGTGCAAAAGAGTTATTTCTGGTTAAAACAAACTCTGCCTAAAAAAGTGGCCAAAACAATAAAAACCAATACTGTATGTTCTAGTTTTGTTTATAAACACAGAGTACCTTGTTCTCTCTCTTCAGACAAAGATGCAGTCCAGAATCTCTAACATAAACTTATCATTTCATGGCAACATTGCAATATTCTAAGTTTTGCAGTTAAGTCATCGGATTTAATGAGCATGAAAAATTGTACATAAAGATTCACTTAACACCCTGCTCCTGAGCACAGGGTAACATGCTCAGAAAACAATATGTATCCAGAAATGTAATAAAAGAGAGGAATTTGTTTGTTATTTCCAGAATGAAGTACTGTTCAATGTAATAATGCCAATGTCATCATATAGCTACCTGAGATTGAAGAGTGTTCAGTTTAAACACTATCATAGGGAATGTTTTTCTGTTTCCCTCTGCTCAGTTTCTTCACTACCCACAACAGCAAGTACACAACACCTTTTCCCAACAAACCCCATACACTGCTTGCTTTACTATGGATTAAATGACATTAAAGGTGGTCTGTACGTAACGATCCCGTTGGCAGAATGTAATCAATCTTTCATTGTAAAAGAGTTAGTCTTTCAGAACCTTTGCCTATAAATTTCCTTTTGGATGACAGGTGAAGCGATGTAGGTTTAACTACCTTAACTGTTGTGAAGTAGACTTCTCCACAGTGCTGATAAGCCACAAGGGTCTGTTCTTCTTGGTTCCGGGCTAGCCGGACAAACATCATCCAGTTTCCACAGTCCTCATTGGGAGTGTCCAGAAAGTACTTCCCTCCATCTTTCAATACCTGAAACAAAGGGGGAGAACAGGAGAACGAACATGATAAAACCAAGTCCTCTATAGAGGCACATTCGTTTTCTTTAACTTGCAACCACAGCTATCAGTTATCTACCCTGTCTTGGTCATATGTCCCTTGAAATCATGGTTGTTTCGAAATAGATCACTCTTAATGAACACTGAGTGCAAAAGAAAGTGAAGAACAAGTACCTGCTGAGCACCCTGTTACTAAAATAACTGTAGGCCTTTGTATGTATTTCCAGTTTATATTTCATCATTTTTATGTTACATGAAGATAATATTATAAGAACTAAGTGCAGGCAGGTAGAGAGATAAGCTTTATGCCTTAATCTACTTCCTGAGCACTTGATAATCTCAAACTTCAGTGCTGCTACATTTTTCATGGAACAATTGTATAACTTGTATTAATAAGTCCAGAGAGGTAACATACAACATAATGGCATTTTAACAGTCTTCTCTTTTTCCCCTTTACAATGCAAAAGTAAATACAAATGAACAATTGTGCCAGAAAGATCTCTTTCTTTTTGCTTTACTTCATTCTTCCCAGATTCCCTTCCAAGAGAACGCCCCTATGAGGCAAAAACTACCGACGTCAAACAAGACAGTTGCTTTTCTGCAATAGTGTCTCGACCATGGAGAAAGCTGCACAACAGATGTCAGCACAGCATGTATTTGTTCTACTAACCATGTAACTGAGCAAGTAACTGCAAAAAAAAAAATAAAAAGTTGCGTTTTCACTGCTTCTGGGAACTATTTTATCTAACTTCATCATGCTTCCGATGAAAGCACCTGCCCGCTGGACAAGTTTGGTCACATACTCATGCTAGGGAGAAGTCAAGGCAGCTCCTGCTGTCATGTAGGAAATCTGGGACTCTAATCTCCTCTTCTGAAGAAACAGTCCATTCATCAGCCAGAGCTGTGCTTATCACTGTATACTTTTAAGCAAACGGTGCTGACTGATAGAGGATAGGGTGTGGTTTACAATGACTTGGTGAAGAGGAAGGAACTGGGTGCTTAGCTCATCTATCCATTGTTAGAGAAGTACATTTTCTGCATTTATAATAGTGTCTAATAAAAAGACTGAAGAAATTTAGTTATAGAGAAGAATAAATGCTTTCTGTTGTCCACATGCCATGAAAATCCCATGATGGACAATGTTATTTTTCTGGCAGATGATTCCCATAACTTCCATGTGCAAATGGCATTTACAGCAACTACTGAAGCTATTATTTTTGCTCTCAAACAAAAGTTCAGAAATATTTCCTCACAACACAGAGTGTTTTCCAGTCGAAAGCTTCTGGAGAAAGCTCAAATGAAGACACAGAGTGTGTCACAGGACAGCTGCTGCTGGTGTCTCTCTATTCAGGGGTGAGAGGGCCTGATATGAAATGCAAACTCTGGGAGAACCGTGACCTGATGGGAAGTCCTGACGGAGGCTGTAGCTTGACCATGGACTCACTGTATGACACAGAGCTGTGCTGAGCCCCGACCCTGACAGCAAAATGCAAAGACCGGGGCCCAGAGGATTGTGATCAACTCTCACTCCCAAGGAACTCCTGCGGGAAAGGATGTGCACGTAGCTTTGTCTAAGCTGGGCTAGTCCTGAGAAGTCGTGATTTTTTCTGGATAAAGTACAAATAACAGTGTCATGGTCCGGGTGAGACGGTCAGTACCTACGTGTGCAGCAACAGAAGGTACCAGCCCTAAATAAAAATCTGATTAAATAAACTGAGCTAGTGCACTGTGTGTCAAAGTCTATATATAAATTAACAATTATTACTCATTAATAACAATAGCAATTAATAATAATTTAGAAGTGTTTCCCTATCCCTGCACTGTTTCTCCTTACTAAGCTGGTGCCTTAGTGCATATTTCTGTCACTCCTGCTAACTCAGTGAACAAATTCTTTTGTGTTATCTGGGAAGAAAGTTCAGTAGCCATGCTCTGTGAAAAGTTTATCAAGAGCCATTAGACTGATAGGCCTAACACCCTGGAAATGGTAAAACTAGAAAGCAGGAATGCAAACTTCTAGAAAACACAATATACAGGAAATTTTGGTACTTCAGGTTATACTGTACTGCCAAATGATGTGATTTACACTTATGCTTACAGATCAAAAGCACAATTAATGAACTCGATCAGATGGCAAATTGACTGATTAAAATACCTAAATATGTATGAACTGCTAAAGACACATATGCACTTCATAGAAAGGCAGTGGGTTTTTACCTGCAGGACTAGCCTGCTCTCATCATAACAGGTCAGTTTTGTAGACAGTTGACCAACATAAGGACCAAATTGTGTTCTCTTCTGTATTCCTTTCTTTGCAAATACACCAAGGACTGTGAACAAAACAAAGACCAGTTTAATATTAGTATAGACATCACGAACTATTTCTTGGATGCTTACAGTTGTGAAAATGGAGATAAACAAAATAGTGCAGAACACATGGATTCTTTTTCTAGACAAATAAGCTCTGTAAATAATTCTAAGGTGAAGAAACTAAGAAGGATGTAAATAGGTAGCGATTTTTTTTTTTTAATGGGAACTACATCAAATACAAAAGTGCTGAAAATCCATGACAGGATATTGAACTGGGTATGCAACACAAACCTGTTGATACTTCTCCATCTACAAACTGATGTTACCATAGTCCTCTGCTTTTTGGCATAATTTGGGAGGTTGTTCTCTCCTGATATAAGTGGAGAGAATCTATACAAACACAGTATTAGCCTTCTTAATCATTCCAGTTATTCTGCTGCCACAATCAACGGAGTGACAGTATAGGCATCTTGTCATTCTTTTTCTGAAAAGGAACCTAGGCAGGACTAATTTTACACAGGTAGCTGTGGGAAATTTGCACGCTAAAGACACCATTCCCTTGTTCACATTTGGGCATTCAAATTGCCTTGCTTTTAGATGGAAACAACAGTCTTTCTATAATACGAATTTAAAATGCCGCAAAAGGTAAAAAAGATCCACTGTGATCTTTTGAGTTTGCAATGGGTGGATAAGGGATGTCATTTACCATTTTGTTTCTGACTTTTCATTGAATACTCTTTCCTGTTTTGCATGCTTGGGGAAAAAAGAAAAAAAGTAGTAGTGCATGGCTGTTACTCTTAGATACAAATTCAACATTCATTAAACTTGGATTGACTGAACAGAGCTAACTGGTTGCTCACAGCTAAATGTCACACCAGCTCTGGCTAATGTCCTGCCATCAGTCTATGCATCTGTTACCAGAAATCAGTCGTAAAAACAGTAGCTGACTGTGAGCTTTAGCTGTGCTCAGCTGAAAACAGTCTTCATAATGCTAATGCCCAATGATTATGCCTTGCGTTACTCATGAAAACAGGCCAGTGTTTTTGTCTCTTCTTTCTCAAATGTGGGAAAAAGAGTTAAAATACTTACTCTGCTGGTTTCCAGCTCGCAGCTCCAACACTCGCAAAGTGAGGTAGTGAGGTAGGGTGAGACGGGCTCGGCTGGGAATAACCCTATCTTTAGCCCTGATGAGTGGCCCGTGGAGTTTGCATTCTCCTATAAGGCTTTTACCGCAATCCTCACACCCTACAAATCCAGAAAAGGGAACCTGTTACTAAAAATGACATCCTGCTTTCCAATTTAGTCTCTTCTAATTTTGTCGTCTTGAGAACACATCTGGAATTACGAATGCTTTTCTTCACATCAGTGTTCTACATTAGGTAGTGAAAAGATTATCTGCAAGTCAAAACTGAACTAGGAAGGCTTGCAATAACACCTCCAGTTTGTGCATTCTCTCCTGTGCAAATTGGTGGGTCCTGACCTGTAAAGATTTATACGTATGTTCATTTGGAGGTGTCACAAACAGTGCCTTTCAAGATTAGGATGGGAGCAAAACTGCACCTCACTGCATGCCCAGCTACAAAGCAAGGTGCATGTATTTATACAGAAATGTGGACAAAGTTGTCGGCAATAACCAAGGTAAGGTTGGTCCCTTCCAACCTTACCCATTCTGTGATTATGAAATTCTGAAATTTGCAGAGATCCAAGGAATCCGAGAAAAACTTTGTGTCTGCTGCACAGAGCATTCTCAGTAGAAGATGAGACCCTCAGTGTACCATGAGAAATGAGTATGATGGGTCCTACAGTCACAGCTCAGTTGACAATCATGCAGGGGCAGCCTTCTTGTAGGCTGTGCTGCCTGTGGAAGTAAGAAAAAGGGGCACACCACATCTCCCAGCTGTTGGTTCCCAATAATGACATCTGCAGGCTGAACACAGGGACCATCCAGAGAACTCATTAAAGAGAAATACATGCCTGCAAACTGATTTTCCCCCAGCACAGTGAGATATTTTTGGTTCAGTGCAGCTCAAACTGGTTGCCAGGGAAACTCATACAGAGCAGCGACAAAACTGAGCAATGAGACTTTCCAGCAGAAGGTCATCTCAGCACCGGCGTCACACAGGACGATGGGAAAAAGGGTACTTCTTGCACAAAACGTTTTTATAGACAGTAGAAACCAAACCAGTGAGCCAACAATGCTTTACGACTGAGTTAAAAGGAAAAGCTGATATTGGTCATCCATGACTACCTCGTTTTGTTTTCCTTCTGAAAACTCTGCTGAGCAAGTCTATTCAGTAAGTGACAATACACAGCAGAGGAGGGGAGCCAGAACAGCCAAGAGAATCCAAGGGAGCAACAGGACACTGTAGCAGAGACTGTGGCAGGAGAGGTGAGGCTGCACCACAGACAGGGACTCATAACCAAGGAGCATAAAGGGCTCAGGAGACACTGCCTGGGGAGACATCAGAGATGGTCTTTGAAAAGGACAGTAGCACCATAAATGTCATGTTCAGGTTACCTCAAAAAGGTTTCTGTTTGTAAATGCAAGCAGGCACTTGACTGAAACATGCGCCTTGAGAGTCTAGTCCAAAACCTCCCCAGATAAGCCTAAAGTACTCCTACCGAGTTCTTTGGGCTCTCCATCAATTCTAACTGAGGAGATAGACTTGTGTGTTGGTCAGGCTGCAGGCACTACAATAGTCAGTATTTTTCAATAATTTGTGGACCCTGTAAGTTTTCTTTTGCCATGGCTGCCAGGCTGCACACCTGCACTGTGAATAGCTGAAAAACATGACTTTTTTTGCTACTACTACAGATACAGAACATGCCCCTCTACAGCCTTCACTTCAAATGCACAAAAACTCCAACAACACAGCTGCCAGGCAGATTTTTCTTGTTATACACTTGTTTATGTACCCAAAAGTCCTTTACAGCTAGGCTGCAAGAAAATAAAAGTATTTCCTTGGTGATTTAACTTAATTGGCTTTTAAATAAATTCACCCTTGTGAGGGCAACAAAATTATGAAGGCTTCCTGAGCTTGCTTAGAATAATAGTGACTTTGTCTCAAGTCAAACAGCTCCTGCATGGAGAGTCATTGTATGCAAACGGCCGAAACACATTACCAAAAGCAAAATGGAGACAAAGAACTGCTGTTAGAGGAAGGATGTGTCTAATCGTAAAGTACACGACCTTATCAATCCATGCCATACCTCTGTGATTCATCACTAGCAAGCTCCTGAGCAAACCCTCTAGCTGCCCCAGAGCAGTGCCCACCTCCAAGGCCCCAGGGTGGGCAGCTCACAGGAAGGCTGGAAAGGAAAAGCAGGGGAAAAACAGTATCCCTTGAATAGCCTCCACATTCTGCAGTAGTGCTCCATTAGCTAACCTTCCTTGGTCCTCCAGATCCAAGACATAAGGTCTGAAATGATTCACACAGGGGTACTGGGGACGCTCTCCTCTAAAACCAGGGACTGCTTTACATCTGACCAGGTGTTGAATAAGGGCCTCCAAGCTGAGCAGCCCCACAGACAGCTCCCCAGGCAGCACACCTCAGCAGCAACACAAAGACATCAGCTAGCCCTGAACAAAATTACCTGCAGAGCTTTTAAGCACCTTGCTAGCAGGCCTGGAATTCTGACCTGGCATAGCTGCCCAGCACCTTGAAATATGAGGCTGGCCCAGCTGGTTAGAGCATGGTGCTAATAACACCAAGGTTGTGGGTTCAGTCCCTATACACTTAAGAGTTCAACTTGATCACCACTGTGGGTCCCTTCCAACTCAGAACATTCTGCGATTCTGTGAAACATCCAGAGCTGTCCAATGCTTGCTCTAAGATTTTCTATGTTTCATTATACGGGTCATGAAGATAACTAGAATGACTTATTAAATAACAGGCATACTGGAATTACATTCACTACACTGTATTTCTGACCCCACACCAACATGTTAGTACCCTGACTGCAAATTTATTGCATTCTAAAAATTGCCAAGTGTACCAGAACAACAGGATTGGAGCACTAAAAATAGAACAACTTTAGGGGCTACTGTAGGGAACAGGGATCTTTGTAATTTCCCTCCCCAAAACTAACAGTGCAAAACTGTCAAGTTCACATTCTTCCTCAGAGATCACTACAGGCCAAGTCACGATCCTTTTTATTTCAATGCTAAATTACAGATGTCATTGGCAAAGGAATGTATATAGAGCCACAGCACACAGTTTGTAAAGCTCACACAGAATTTTATGCCCCTTTTTAACTTGGCTAATTAAGTAAAATGTATTTTTTTCAATAACAGCCTCAGAACACACTCTAACCTGTTTTGAAATAGAGTGCCATCCAGCTATGGAAACAACACACACTTTGTCTTATTAGCACTAGAAATGAAATACACTTGGTCAGAAAAATCACTTTTTGCAAAGAAGATTTCTTCTGCTTGTTGTTAGGCACCTTAGTACCTTAATGCTTTTTCAGTTTCCTTGCTCTCTTAAATTGTATTTACACAAACAAAATGAACGGATTTGAGGTCATGTGCAAGCATGCAAGAAAAAGTAAAACTGCCACCATTCCTCTGCTTTGGTGTGATTTAGATGAGTAGGCAACAAAAAGAAATAAATGAGATTTACAGGAGTTACAAGCAGTTAAAAAACAGATTGTGTCATTTACTATATCTTTAGAAAAACAATGCTATATTGTCCCCTAGAGGGTACTTCTTCATTCTTCCTCTGTCTTTGCAATGATTCTGAAAAAATTCCAAATAATGCCTTTTTTATCTGTCTGTAGATAAAACTGCACAAGCAAATAGATCTTGTAGTTGTTAGCTTTTTATTTTGCTGGACTTCACTGCAGCAGTGGGGAGGGAGGCATATAGAAGAGCCCAGCCCTGGTGCAGATGCAGGCTCTGACTATGCTGCGGGTGTGCAACGCCTCAAACACAAGGACGAGGTGCTCACCCCTGCCAACCAGCGCTGGAGGGGCTAAGAGAAGGGTACATCTCCCCGACACCCCCAGCTGGTACCCCTGCACCTGAATGCCTCTGCTCCCACTTCTCCCACATACTGGGAGGCATGGCTGGCTCACAAAACTGAGACCTGCTGCCTGCAGGATGCACTCCCACCACATGAGCTGACCAGACACCGGCAGCTGTGTTCCCAAGGAGGAGAATGGGCTGTGAGTGTGGCTCACCTGTACTGTCCTCACCATGCTGGTGCTTCTCCCCAGTCCAGGTCTAGGTGACAGTTCTCCTTTGCTGCAGACTATACAGCCTGGCAGCCTCAGCTGCCAGCCTGCCTCGTCCTCCAGACAGCTCTGGGGCCAGCCACGCTGCACTGGGACAAGCTCCCACAGCCAACAGTAGCAAAGCTGGCAAGGCAGCTTGGGCAAGCTGGACTTGAGCACAGTCAACAAACTGGTTTCCAAAACAGCAGCACGGTTGGAGCACTGTGCCACCCCCACAGGCACAAGTCCGGCCTCGGGGAGAGCTCATTAGTGTGGGCAAGGAGCCACCGGCTGCGGTCACACAGAGCCCTGCTGCACAGATAACGGGAGCTATACATAGCCATACTAGGAACTGCAATCACTGTCGTGACAGCTCACACATGCCACCAGATCCTTAAACAATCAGCAGCAGAACATCCCTTTTTAAAACCAGTTTGCTAAAAACTAGATGCCTATCAGGACCTCCTTCCTGAGCTTTCTCCAACCCCCGCTCAAGCGAGACTTTACAGTACCTGAACACTTCAGTGGCCCATAAGATGCCCGCAGCACAATTAGGCTCCCTGTGAAGGCAGAGGTAAATCACTCCTTTTCAATTGTCCACTTGGAGCAAATGCACCCTGTGAGAAATGATCAGAGGCTGAGCAGACCTCAGCATTTGCTGTGCTATTTTGCAGCATTAGAATTAGTTCCCATGTGCAGAGGGAACAAAGATCAGTGTACACAGCAGTCCAAATCCTAGCCTAATTACAATCATAAGATTTGCATAGCAAACAACAGTAATTTATCCTGGAGTAAAACAGTAGCGCTCCACTAGCCTTGTTCAGCTTTCACACAGAGGAACGCTGCAAAAATACCTTCTGGACATTTTCTGTCCGAGGTACATTGCACATGCCAGTCTTGGTTCTTCTTCAGCAAAGGTGCATGAGGATTTCCTGCCCTGAGGTTTGTTCTGCAGCACTCTGTGCTGGAGAAGCTTGAAATCCTTGTTCTACAATTTATTTGGCAAAAAATTCAAAGTACTCAATTAGCAAACATTTAATCACAAGTTATTTTCCCATTATTGTGGGCCACCAACACACATTCCCTCTGTAAAAAACACTTATGAAAGAAGCCTTATATCCCAAGTTTGATGTGCAAAATGAAGCTTTTAACTGATTAATAATTGATTCTATTTATATCGAAGTAAAATAGAGCTTGTTATAATTACCAGAATTCAGAATCATTTTATTCAAATCCCATTAACTTCTGATATTTTGTTATGCTAAATTGTCTACAGATTGATCTTTACTTGTTAACTGCAGTAATTGATCCCTAGTCCAGCATCAAAATAGGTGAACATTTCCTCAATGTCTCCTTTTCATCTTCTATGAAATCTATCCTTTTCTCTTCTATGTCATACACCAACATCATCTTGTATTAGCAGAGATATACAACTGTTCAGCTCTGCATGGAAAAAAAGAAAAAATAAATAATCAAGGAACCACACTCCAGGCTGACTTTGCAATCATACTCACTCACCTGGATAAAGACTGAAAACTTGCACTTCTGTGCATGACACTGTATTATATGGGAAGCAGGTGCAGTGTTTTACATAACCCTGCACCCAAAATAACAGCACCCTCACAAGGAAGGAAAAAAAAAAAGCAGTGCTTGAGAGGGAAACTTTAGATTTCAAGCAGTGAGTTCCCATGTCTTTGACACACAGAAGCCCAGAAGCCTTGCAGTCTCAACCTGGTGGCACCAGCACAGAAACTGTGGACATGCTGCTGGGGCAATATTGGCCCCTTACCAAGGCCTTGTGTTGCCATCTCCAGGCTTTCTGGTGAGAAGACAGGAGCTCCTGAGACACAGGTGAAGGGTGAGGAGGAGTCCTGGTCCTGCTCAGGCATTAGTGGCACCCTGCACGTAAATGCCTACTGCTCTTGGGGCCTCCTCCCTGGGAAAGAGAACGGTAGGTGGTTTGCAAATATCCCCAGAAATCATTCTGAACATTAAACATATTCATGGGAACATGACCTCACTCTACTAAAATGTAAAACTTTAAAAATGAGTTACTATATTTGGACACAGAAACAGAGAAAGAGAACAGCAAACATGCCTTACTGCCACCCCACCCCATACATTCAGTCAGACCAGCAGTCAAGCTAATTCCCTAAAACTGGGACCCAACCCTGGAGGTGAACCCAGCCCTCAGGCACCCTGACCCAGCCACTGATCTGCTGTGATACCTTCCTTCACCTCACCTCCATCCTATGTGTGCCTGTTGTTGTTCACAAGAAGAATGAAGATTTGGAAGGAGAGCACACCCTTGGGTTTCCAGCAGCGGGAGATCATCTGTCAAGGCACCTGCTCCTTCCTCACAGCAGTATGATCCTTACCAGCTGTTCTTATGGAAGAATGCCTCTAGAAGGGTGGCTCAGCACTTACCTGACTGTAAAGAAACCTAACACAAAGGATGTGTGCATTTCTCTGGCCGACACAAGTTCCAATATGTAAATTCTTCCAAACTGCAAAACTATTTGTTATCCAAACATGTACGGGATAACAAACACTGTGATTTGTTAGTAGTTCCTAACAGGGAGTCATCATGATGATAGTTCAGCACATCTGGGAACAGTAAGATTTTCACCTGGTGGCCATGAAGTACGGCAACAGGCATAGCCAGAAGGAATTTAAACAGCTTTCCATAAAAGTCAGTTTCACACCAATTCCAATGAGGTTTTTCTACCACGCTTGTTCTGTCTAGCAAATCTTAGGAGCAAAAAAGTAAGAGAAACCCCAAGGAGCACAGCCGGGCTATGAAATTCAGCAGTTTCAGCATGTTCCCATGAAGGCTGTGCAGCAAAAGCATACCTGTGTTCTGCTGTATCTTACAAACTCCGCAGAAAAAAAGTTACCTTCACTGTTTGAACACCTGAAAAGGCACTAACTTACACAACTTTCCTGCAAAATTAAAGGGGAAAAAAATCCCAAACACCACAAAAAAAAAAAAAATAACAAACCCCAACAAACCAAACAGGAGGGAAAGCATGTAGGTGCAAACTTCACTGCAGTCTGATAAAGTAGGTTATCAAAGTTCTTGGTACGTTCATTCATCTAAAAATGACCTGGGGTCAAAAAATTCATTGATTGATCGAAAGCTAATTTAAAACGTAATCTTTTTCTGGTTATTCTTGGGATAAAACTTACGTGTCACATTTCCAGTACACCACATGGGGTTTGGTTGTTATCAGAACCCATACACGTAAATGAGCGCAGTTCAAGTGAAGACACCTCCCACAGTTTACATGTAATAGCTTCTAATCAGAGCAAACAAAGAGACTTCTCTCTCTGCTGAAAGCTGAACACATTTCAAACAATCATATTGAAAAATGCAGTTGGATTTTCCAGGGGGTTTTTTCCCTTCTCTCCCTCTCCCTCCACTGTCTTGGCATGAAATCATATAAAATTAGATCCAGAAACAAGGAAGGAGGTTAACAGCAAATTCACAGAAACAACTATTTTTTATGAGAAAGAACCTGAGTCAGCATAGCATGGTCCTATGAAATGCCCAGAGAAAGCTTCCTGAGAGGGAAGCCTTCCTGTTGCACTCTGCCCATCTTCCCCAGCAGTCAGCAGCAGTCCCACCTGGTGCAAGGCTGTGGCTCCTTGGCTGTGACACCTTCTGCTTGCTTTAGGTCTTCACTAGCACTCTCCAAACTGTGCTGCTTCTATACTGCAGACAGCAAGACTAAAATCCCCCTGTTCACAGAAACACAGCCACCAAACTGCTCATAAGCACCCTGTGGCTCCTGGGCCACATGTTGGACCCCCTAATCTGCATCTCCCACACCACAGATTCTACCTACCACAGCAGAAGTATTTTATATTTATCAAGAACTTTTCTTTTGGAGATATTTTTGGCAGGACGGTTGATTTATTTTAGTGTCAGATGTTTTAGCGGAAAATGTGAATGCTACTGTGGCAGTTCAACACAGACGCCAGAATCTCCCATCTTTGTTCTAGCAGAAAAAAACTCCAATAGTACATCTTCCTAAATGCACATATGTATAAATACACATGCACACAGCCACACACACACCACATTAAGTGCATTAATACAGTCAACAGTTCTATTGATGGCAGGTCAACACCACAGTTTCAATCCTGATAAATGAAGTGCAGCAATTATAATGACTAAAGCTTAGTATCGATTAGTTGAAATATTTCCAAGCCTTGCAACATTCCCTTAAAAGGGAACCTTAGATTGGGTCTCTCGCTCCTTCATTGAACTTGGTTGTTACTGGCCACCAAGTCCAGATGTTGTGTGGGGGAGACTGGTGGAAAACTTGGTGACAAAAGCTACCTCTCCTAAGAAAACCAGCCCAAATCAATGCTTGATTTTCCATTGGTGACTTTCAGCATGGACTTGTGGGAACTTTACCAGCAAAGACACTAGCAGCTGGGATATATTTCCAGCTGCTTACTGGAAGAAAGAACCAGGCAGGTAGACACAATTTGGAGAAAGTAATATGAGTTTACTGTAGAATGCAAAGAGGAAGCATGGCATGCAGAGCGAAGAGATATCGTACTCATCCTGTGGCTGCAGAACCTGATGTCTTTAAAGGCACGTAAAACAACACGAAGCAAGTACAGCTACTGGGAATCAAAGCGCAGTGCTTAAACCCTAGGATCCACTTCTGCAGGTATTGGTCTGTGCACTTGGCTCCACTGATGCGCAAGTAGCCACATCATGAAAGAAAGAAGTCCATGCAGAGAAGTGAATACATGGACACTTAGGACTGGTCAGGGCTGAGACCTGGGAGGGCCAGTCCTGAAAGAACACTCCAGTACACATTACATTCAGTGAAAACTATTAATAAAACTGGAAACTGAGTTAACTTCCTCAATGAGCCATCCAAACCTCCTACTGATATTCCAACTCAATGAAGAGAAAAAAAAAGTTAATTTTTTTTGATCAATGAACCCTAAAGTATATATCTAAAATACTGAAATGAAGGAGTCTTCTTTCAAAAGCATTTGCTTTTGTAAATGAAGGGTCATTAACAGCTTACTAGAACAGCTTTAATTCTTACTATGCATCTGCTTCATAACAGACAAGTTCTGTTATTCCTTGCTTCATTTCCAACAGGAAAAGCATGCTTGATTCCCAGCTTCTTTGGGAACAAAATGGGTAGGAGACTCTCATCCTTAGCCTTTATGACCCTGTTAAATTACTCTTCTCTTTTAAGGCACGAAGTGATTTTTTTAAAAAACACCACATAGGCATTGGGAAGCTCTGCTGCTGAACAGACACAGGGATTTATTTCTATGAAAAAATACTCACATGTGCAAGCATGGTATCTGTGTTTCCATTTATTTGTTTTCTTTTTCCTAAGATCTAACATTTACTTCTTTTTTTCTACACCAAAGGTTTTTATAGGGAACCATATGATAATTAGCTAATGTCTTGACTGGTACTGTACTAAAGAAATTATGTCTACCTGAGCTTCTTTAACAGACTGACTAAGAAAGGATAATAAAATTGGCAGCAACAAATTAGACAGCAGTATAGCACATTTTCCTCACAATAACTATTCTCCTCAGGCATAAAGGCAGTCCCGTAAGACACAGAAATACAAAGTACATAATTATAGATTATTATAGGAGAATTGCATGAGAGTTTCAAAAATTTGTGGGTTTAAAAAAATTGCAGATTTTTTTCTATAGATTAAGCTCTCAACTCAGATTATAAAGTATCTCCATACAGCTCTATTTATTCTGCTAACAGTCATCTCAGCTTGAGATCAAATAAAATTCAAATATTTTTTCTACATTTCTGATTAATCTGTAGTTTCTTTAAATTATTTCCAAAAGTCACACACACACACAATAACAGTAGTCTCTATTATTCAAATCTAAGAAGCAATCTTGCAATGCAAAATTGCAAAGAATTTGTTCCTGTTTTCATACTTTCCTAGCTCGAAGAACAAGATCAACAGAAGGTAAAGGCATCACTTTGGGAGAACCATTCCTCAGATATGTATTTATATAACTCTGGCTATTTAACATGCATATTTACTTAAAGCTCTGTATGATTACATATCTCACCTTGTATTTGGTATACTTTACTCTGTTGGTTAGAAATCAAATATTTTATACTTCTTCCACTTCAACACTGCCAATAGGTCAAAACAATTTCATATTTTATAAAGATATTAGAAGAGGCAAAGGGACAACTGTCCTGCCAGAACATCCCTACACACCTCCCCATCACATCTGCCTGAGCACCTTCCAGTCCAGTAAGTTAAACATAACACACTCTGCCTTGTCTTATCACCCGAGAAACAGAGAACAAGTGGCACCTTCCGTGTCACACATGAATCATCTACTTTCTTCCCCATTACACCAACTAAAAAAGCCCTGATCAACTGAGCTTTCCACAACCGTGATTCTTTTCTATTTGCACCATTACAAGTACCCAGGAACCCTCACTGTTCAACATTTTCATAACATATCTAGATTACAGCACTGAAAGGACCTACAAATATATCTCACGTCCAACTTAAATGTTAACTTTATATTAGCTTTACATTTTAATGGCTTCCAATGCCTATCATGCATAAATACACTTAAGTGAGGTCAAAAAACAGTTTTGACACATTTGGATAACAATAATGACAATAGAGCCCACAAACTTCAATATCTGCCTGCTTGAGTTCAGTGTTTTCACATCTCAGTAAAAATTATAAATGCATTTGCTTTTTTTGCATTTCGTCTCTGAAAATCTTAGAAACTTAACAGCAGAAGCCACAAGCAAACATGTTGATGCTCTACAGTTAAGCAATGTATTTTCATTTCAAGGATCACAATGTAATCTAAAGAAAGCATGTTTGCATATGGAGCCCAAATTCTTCCAAGAAAAACAGAGAAGTTATCTGCTGGGAAAAGCACAAAATGAGACAAAACTAGTAAGATGACTAGCTCAAAATCACTCAAAGAAAAAATGCCAGACTGAGGAACACAAACTATTCCAACAAAACATGAAACTTCCCAAGCACTTCTCTCAAAATGAGGGGACTACTTGAGAGTTTTCAAACTACTGCACCCATGCACAGACACTTTTAATGCTTTTTGTTTGCAACAAAAACACAGCAGCTTCTACTGCCATGTAAGAACGAGGCTGCAAGGCGGCAATTACTCTGTTCTGAGCTTGCCCTTACACTTCAAATAACAAAGGAAGAAATTACATTACTTAACTTTTTTTTCCTGCTATCATAAGTGGGCCACACCTGAAAGCTGTAGCTGCATGAGCCCAGAAATCTGTTCCTTCAATCACCACAGAAACTAATATAGAAACCCTGGCGATTTGTTCTCCTGTTTTCAGTAAAAAATTTACATATGAATTACATACCAAATTCCCTTGGTCTAATAAACTGTTCTGGACTCGCACAACAAAAATACTGCTTCTTCATTATCATCCTCCTCTTGCTATTCTTTGCTGTCTTTACAAAAAAACCCTGTACACCTAAAGCCAGCAGCAAGAGTAGTGGTATGTCTACCTCTTGCCTTGAGTCCCGTGGAAACAGAAGTTTGGAAATACATCCTCACATTTCAAAGCATTTTAAGAGTCCCAGATTTTCTGCCAGACAGGCCCTCTTGTTAGTCACTGCCTTGTGTGTAAGTATTAACACAGCAGTCTGTACCAGTTAAGAAATCATCTGATGCGAACTCAGCTGATTCTCAAAGGCATAAAAAATTGCATATAATAGCCTACATAAACGACTGATGTTCATGACCTAACTGGAAGACCCAAATACTGAGTTTCTATTACTTTTCATATTCATTAATCACCATTAGATAAAGAACAAATGAACACACACAGAGGCTAGAAACAGCACAAGAGTCACTTAGGTGTTTCCCATGACAGAATAAAACTCAAACATTGGTTTTGCACTCAAGAACAGAAATGCAAACATTTCATAATCGCACTACATATGGGAAATCAAAATAAACCTTACCTTATTTTAAATGGCAATTTTAGTAAAATGTCAGGCTGTGCTAGTACAGGGTATAAGGAACCATGCCATCCTCCTTCAGCAGACTTTTGCAAATGCCCCTGTATTCAACTAAGTCTAACTCCACTCTGTTTTGTTTCCCCAGGAGGACCCATTCAGGACCATGTGCTCCTTTTCAGCTGTCAATAAACAGAAGCGGTGAATTCTCCAGCGCTTCACGAAGCTAGTTAGGCATAGCCATTCATTTCTTCAGGAAAACAGGGCATTGATTTCAGCAAATTCCCAGGGAGCAGCTACAACAAAGAGATCAAAGACCCACCTCCTTTCCTGCCTGGCTTTGGCCGGCTGGGCTGAGAGGAGCAGCAACAGGTTTCCTGAAGAGCAGGCTCTATCCTCACCGACCACTGCATGCTCCATTCATGCCCATCGCCTTCCTACGTTCCCGGGACAGCCCCCAGCACTAACCGTGACAAACCCCTACATTCAGGCAGCATAATATACTGCACGCTAGTTCATCCAAGGATAAAAAGAAAAACAAGCTCCAAGGGAAGTCTGCTGCTTCCCTGACCAGCCAAGCCTCAGTAGCTGACAGACTTTTCATGAACGTCTTTTTTTTCTTAGCTTCTCCATCTAAACCAGAGAAACACTTGCTACCTCAAATTCATTGTGCTGAAACTTCTCAGGAATGTTGGCTTTTCTGATTTATTTCTACAAGCTTGAAGACTTAGCTGCTGGAGTTTGAAGTCTAGCGGCAGCAGCCCTCGTATTGTGCAACCATGATATTTATTTTGTGCAATTTGCCCTAAGACTGCAGTAGGGTTTTTTCTAAGGAATTTAAGGGGGTTTGTTCCAGTTTGGTTGGAATTTTTACTTTTAAAATTATACATCTTGTCTTCATTAATGTAATCTGGAACAAGATTTTTAATGCTAAAATTTGACCTTGTATTGAACCAAGCATTAGCAAAAGACAATGCTGTGGTCAAGCTTAAGGACTGGTGGTTAGGCTACATGTCTACTGCTAAACAGTAAGAGCCAGAGACCTGGTGCTGAGACCACCTGGCATCAGCTCCACATGTCTAGATGCCCCTCATCTCCTTCTCTTTTCCCCCACAAACAGTTTGGTTATATCCAAATTCCTTACCTGGAACACAGTCTGGTAGGTATTATCCCTCCAACACACCCTAGTGTTTGTTGCTTGTTAGTATAGGCTAGTACTGAGCTCACAGGCTGGCCCTGAAATATTTCTTTATATGCATACAGACATAAAGATCTAAAGTCACTGCACACCTGTACAGATTTTCCATGTCATTCTTCAGCATTCTCCTGCACACGGATGTTTTACCAAGGCACTACTCGTCAGCCACAAATACCCAGCAGGTGGAACCTGAAAAGCCCCCTCAGCACTGGTACTGCCTCCGGGCCACTGACACATCTCCAAGTGAGAAGACAATTGTCTACCCCACTAACAAGAGCAAGTATCACAGGACCTGGCACAGCACAAGCAGTACAATACTGAGAAGACCAGGGACAGGCGGTAGGCATGACTGCTCACTGTGCAGAAGACAGCTGAGGACACGAGGAAATACAGAACTGCAGAATTATTGAAGTTGCAGGAGAGCAGCTATGACAATCAACCAGCCCAGCCTCTTGCTGAATTCAGGCCCTTTAATGGCATTACCCAGGGCCTTGCAAGCTGTATCTCAAATACTTCCAGTGAGGGCAACTCCACCACTTTCCTGGGCAGCCTATTCCAGTGTTTGATTGACCCCCCAATGAAAATGCCCCTTGCATCCACAAGCATCTCCCCTGAAGCAACTTGTGGCTATTGCCTCTTGTCCTGTCACAGCGCATGCCTGGGGAAAGGCTGCTTCCAACTCCTTCTCTATAACCACCGTTTTTGTACTGAAAGACCAACACTAGATCCCCTTGAGCCTTCTCTTCTTTGAATGGAACATGCCCAACTCCTTCAGCCTCTGCTCAGGTGACAGCATCTTTAACACACTGATCATTAGGGGGAACATGAGAAAGGCACTGTTGCTGAGCTGAAAAAAACAGAAAAGTGAAACTGCCAGGGCATAAAATTGCTAAAACAGACAAACATCTGAGTATAGTTGAGGAGTCTTGACCATGATCCCTGTGCAGTTAACCTGCCCTCTGCTTTCTTTAATATTTCACTCCTGCTAAGTTTTGCCTGTTGTATACAATACAGTCAGGCATATGACATTCCTTATTTTAGAGTTCTCTCTGTATCTAAATGGCTTTTAAGCATGCCCCGAAATTGCCAGTTCACAGGTAAAATTCAAAAAATGCATTTTAACAAATAACTTGATCTTGAAGAATATGTTTCACCCCCACAGATAATTGCTATTTGCCATTAAGCCACTGATGGTTTTATATTTATTAACTGATTACAGTTATTAATGAAAAAAACCCCAACCCTGTTTTCTTTGTTCCTCTGAGGAAGTAATGAAGAATGATAAAACGCATGTCTGAATGTTCCCTCTCTTCTATTGCACAGTGTGCACCTGGGTAGCCCTTGGAGGCAATGATAAAAAAAGGCAGCTGAGGAACTGGAGGGACTCCAAAAGAAAGCATGTAGATCAGATCAATAAGCATAAAAAATGTGCTTAATGCTTCAGATAACTTAAGCTGGAGCAAGAGAGTGCAAGTATCGGGAAATCGTGAGCAGCCACCTTCCGTGGTAGTTACAACTGCAAAGTATAAGGATATGCCACTTGTCTGTTAAGAAGAAGGATGAATAATAGTGATAAGGCATGAGATTTGAATGTGACTGGGATAATGATGCCTTGGAAGCACAGGAGTTAAATTCACAAAATGATTAAAAACCCCGAGCACATCACTCTGTAGTAATCTGGGATGGTATTTGTGCCAAAGATAGATAAAACATTTTAGACAGAATTGCAATTTTAAGTCTCAATGAACCAGTCTGTTCTTATACTTGGGACAGATTTTTACAATTTTACTCATATTAAGTCATGCTTTACTCCAAGAATAATCCCGCTGATTATAATGGTAATATTGTTCCACAGATGTCTCAGAAGAAACGCAAATGTAAAAGCAGACTTTATACTTCACATAAAAGACATCAATCATGAGTACATCTGGGAATCCGATAAAAACATATGGTACAAAAAAATCACTGTGGGACGATGGAAATGTACTTACAGAGCAGGTCTGTGGACATGTTTACAGATCAGGCAAAGGAAACCTACACAAAATAAATGAAAAAAGAATTATCAGTTTTCTGAACTAGTACTATCCATGTTTATATCTCATGCTAGTAAACACATGCTTAGTCTTTTAGCTCTTTAGGAAATAAGGAGAACATATCTACAGAAATCTTACAAGGAAGAAATTTCAATTTGTAGAGGAAAAGGAAAAGAAAAACTGATTCCACTTCATTTCACAGACAATGTAAACTGGCAATATTAATGTAATGCATTTTAAATAAGAGCAGTTCACTGTATTCCACATCTTCATTAACATTTATTATTATGTATTTTCCAGGCATCAATTACAACAGAATTTTCAAGCATCATGTATTTTACCCCATTGCATGCTATTCTGTGTTTAAGCCTCATATACCTGGTATTCATCCTAACAGTTCTGACCCTTGCAGAGTCAAAAAGAATATTAACCAAATATAGGACAAGACATTTTATTTGCTCTCTTGAAAGACTTCTGGAGACTTTTGGCTTTCTGCTGAACTCATTCATCTTTTTCCCTTCCCATTCATCTGCTGGTTTTTGACTGAAATTTTACTATAAGCACATAGGAGCAGAGTCAGAGGCTTCTGTAGCTGTCTGAGCAATCCCCAACACACGGGTATCCCAATGACTGAATAAGGCTACTTGGAGCTACAGAAATAATAATGCATGTATTAATAAGGAGACACACAAATAACAGTACAAATCACATCACTATATGCCATTTTATTCCCTGTACAAATCTTGAAAATTTCAGGCAGTGTTTAAAGGTGTGTGTGTATATGAATTGGGATGAAAGAAAGACGTTCAATAAGTCCAAGTGCCAAGTCCTGCACTTGGGTAACAATGCCAGGCAGTGCTACAGGCTTGGGGAAGAGTGGCTAAAGTGGCCAGGTAGAAAAGGACCTGGGGTACTGGTCAACAGCAGCTGACCATGAGCCAGCTGTGCCCAGGTGGCCAAGAAGGCCAATGGCATCCTGGCCTGTGTCAGAAATAGTGTGGCCAACAGGACCAGGGCAGGGACCATCCCCCTGTATCTGGCATTGGTGAGGCCACACCTTGAATCCTGTGATCATTTCTGGGCCCCTCACTACAAGAAAGACACTGAGGTGCTGGAGTGAGTTCAGGAAAGGGCAACAGAGCTGGTGAAAGGTCTGGAGCACAAGTCTGATTGAGGAACGGCTGAGGGAAATGGCATTGTTTAGCCTGGAGAAAAGGAGGCTCAGGGGGGACCTTATGACTCTACAACAACCTGAAAGGAGGTTGTAGCCAGGTGGGATGAGTCTCTTCTCCCAAGTAACAAGGGACAGGACAAGAGGACATGGCGTCAAGTTGTGTCAGGAGAGGTTTAGGCTGGATATTAGGAAAAAAGCCTTCACCAAAAGAGTTGTCAAGCACTGGAACAGGCTGCCATGGGAAGTGTCCCCATTCCTGTGGGTATTTAAAAAACATGTAGATGTGGTGCTTAGGGACATGGTTTAGTGGTGGGCTTGGCAGTGCTGGATTAATGGTTGAAGACAGCAGTATTTTGTTGCTGACTGAAACAGGTCAAAGAAAACATCTTCATTTTTAAAAATACAATGATCATTAGTAAGATGCTTCCAAATTAATTGGAGCTGGTTGCAAGAACTGAGTTGTGCTGTGAGAAAGCAGCAGTAAAGGGGCCCACATCACTGAGTCCTCTTTCCAGATAAAAACACGCATGCTGAGAGCAGGCTTCCTAAGCAGCAAGTGTCCTAGTCTGATTTCCATCACCCAGAAAACACTTTATTTCTGAAAAAAATCTACTCTGCAGTTTTACTCCATTCTGGCTGAGAGCAAGACTCTTGTCTGTGGTGTTAATTTCTAAAAATATAGGCCTTGCAGAGGGAACAGTGGATTTTAACGGCATCCATATGTGACTATACACGCACCAGGCTTTGTCATCCCCAGAAACAGCAGGCTACATGTTATCACTGTCAAAGCAGGACCATCAACTAATAAAGATTTCTTTTCCCCCATTGAATAACTAGATTCATGATAAAGTAATTTAACTGTGCTGGCATTCAAGCTGCAGGCCAATTACTTGTTAAACTGCAACACAACAAGCTCTTTCCTCCCATATGGTTTGAGTCATTAGTTATACCTTCCCCCTCACACATCTGGTCTGCAGCAGCCTCCTGTCATGAGAAAGTGCAGCCTCATTCCATGCCCTCCCTGGCCCCCACACATCCTCCATCCAGCCTTGTTGCAGTGACACTGTGGTCCATGAACACCCCAATTAATGTTTTGCCGAGTTGTTCTGTGATGTCATTTTGGAGGTAAATCACCAAAATGTTTTTCTCCACAGGCCACTGAAACCTGAGAAATTTTTTCCCCCCATACAATTCTATGATGAAGTGGTCCTAGCAGCAGCAACCCCAAAGTGCCCAAGTCCAGTCCTTGGGAAGGGCACAGAAACTACAGACCAAGAGGAAGCACCCAGTGACTGCAACGCAACCCACTCGCACAGCAGAAGAACATCAGGCACAGCATCACAAAGAAGTGCTGCTCCTCTTCCAGCAGCTGGTTCAGACATTATCTCAGACACAGTGAGGATAAATACAGCAAAGTGTATTTGCAGGGGCAAGGGCGTTTAAGTAGAACTACAAGCTCCTTCATAAGCTATGCCAGCTCTTACCTGCAGTTATCCTCAACGTGGACCCAGAACTGCCTGTCATCCCAGCTGCACAAAACCACACCATAAATCCCTCTCCTTCTTCACGGGCACAAGGGCACCCCTTGTGCAGTGTATGGCCCCCTGACCAAGGGGGCTCCAACAGATGCAGAGCTGTGGCAGCCACACACGCTGTGCCAACCAGGCACAGTGTCTGGTAGCTTCTGGCCACATCAGTCACTTGTCCATCTAAATTCAGGTGGTTGGCCAGTGGCCATGCTGGCCTCAGTTTAACATTGGCCAATCTTCTGTATTTTCTCTGCTTGTAAACTACACTGATGTACCACACTGACCTTTACACAAAGTGTTGTAGGTATATTGGCCATTTTTTCGCCAAATTTGCTGTGCTGCCCACAGAGTCAAAAGAAGTTGTTTGTGGTTGCTCTTAAGTATCCCCCTTTCTCATCAATGAATGGACAGAAGAGGAAGAGAAGCAGAGTAGGGGACATTCCCATACAAGAAAATTGGAACCTTGAAAGTGTGAGGCAAAGCCTAACGAGATTTTTACAGGCTTTCAGGTATCAGGAAAATACTCATTTAGGTTGAGTAGGACTTGATGGGTTAATATAATAGATGGTTAACAGTCAAGAGATAGCAAAGCAGTGATTACAGGCACTTTGGATGATGAAAAGTTCAATGCTTTGTGGTGGCGGAAAGTGGTTTGCACCCGTTAGAGGAAGTGGGGATGGGTTCTGCACTGCTGTCATAGGTTAGCAGGCATAGTCCCGGAAGGGACGTCCTTGCTAAGGGGTGCTTACAGTTTCCTCTGGGAACTGATAGAACCTATCAGCTGGCCAGTTTGAATATGGACAATTCTCTAAGCCACTTAAAGTTGTGATCACCTCTGTGATCCACATTTAAGAATAGGCAAACTCCCCCTCCAAGCTCTCTCTCGTTTCCGGCGCTGGGACAGGTGGCTGCAGGCCCCGAGTGGGGGCCAGCGGGCCCGGCCAGGCCCTGCTTGGGCCAGGCCGGGCCGGGCCACGGCCATCCTGGAGTCGATGGACCTGTTCCAGCCGTGGAACCCCCCCCCCCACTGCCTTGCTGTGGGCAGCCGGAGCGGCTCGGCTCTCCCCGCTCTCCACTGAGATAAGAAAAATTCAACATTCCAGCTGCAAAGCTGCAAGGCCGAGGTGAGATTAACCCTTTTATTGCTGTGAAGAGCTGAAAACCTGAGGGAAGAGAGAGAGGAGATGCTTAAAGCTGAAAGTCTGTTGTGAAGCTATGATATATCAGAGTATCCCGTTGTAATTCCATGAAGATATGGGGGGTGGAGTGTTCAACTCGTGAGCAAAAGCACCTGCGCTGAGATAGGCAGATGCTGATGCAGCTGTAATTTCATGAGAAGTTTGGACAGGGAGAGATGAACCAGATGAGGACTTTTGCTCCAAACGGGAAAGGAGAAAACCTCAGTCCGTAGAGATGAACCAGATGAGGACTTTTGCTCCAAATGGGAAAGGAGAAAACCTCAGTTCCTAGAGATGCTCCCAGAGATAGTCCTAAAGATGAAGATGATGAAGACCCTTTGCTCCCAGGGAAGGAGAAGGGCCTCTGTTTTTGTTTCTGAACGGCTCAACCTTAAAATTGTACCCCAAAAAACTTCAAGAGTGGACCCTCGAAAGCAGTTGCGGGAAAAGCTGCAAGTCGGGGGAAAGGACTCACACGCAGGCAGAGAGACTCCTCTTCCTAAATGGACTGAACAATATTTGGAAGTGGGCGGCTGTCTCGTTGTGATAATGTTTTCATAGCATGAGCAAGAAGAGACTTCTCTTTCTAAATGGACTGAACAAGGCTATTATGGAAGTGGTAAACAGACTGAACATCTTAAGGGTTGTCTTTTCACATTGTCAGTGGGAGAAGGGAGGAAGGTGGGGGGAGGAGGAGAGTTCTGAAGGTGGTATAATTTTTTTTTCCCTCTTTTAGGTCTGTTAATAAACTTCTTTATATTCTTTCAAGTTTGGTGCCTGTTTTGCATTTCTCCTAATTCTTATCTCACAGCAGATAAACAGTAATGAGTATTTTGGACCAAACCACTACAACTGCCTAGGACATGTCACAGTGTATTTTCTGTAGGAGCCAGGATTTTAGGGTTTGGGTTATTTTCAGTTGCTCCACCATTGCCAAAAATTCACAGACTATGCATTTTGTGTTTTATAAGTGATTGTAGTGGGCACACTGTGGGCACGTATGACTCAGGATAGATACACATGATGGTGATGGGACTGCCCTGGGATGCCCGGAGTCCACAGTAAGAAAGGCCACAATTTTAGGCCTGTTACCTGTTCTGTTCTGGTGCAGAAGACGTGGAAGTAATGAAATCAGGCAGCATTTTCCAAGTATGGTTCATGAGGAGGACCCACAATGAGGATCAAGGTCACTGCTACAGGAAAGGTGCCTCCCACAATGAAATGCACAGCAAGGAAAACCAGCCTGCACAGGACCTATGGGGCTGTTCATGATGCACAAGACATCAGTGAAGGCTGCCAGCAATGGCCTTGATAACTTCTCTGCTTACCAGTGGTTCACAATGGAAGGGCAGCAAAGACTCCACTTTCTACAGCTACTGCAGTTTACTGCAGAGTTCTAGGAGGACGACAAGGTTTTACCAAAAAAGCACTTATTTCCCTGGCCTTGAAGCTCATCTTTACCAGAGACAACAAACTCCATGACAAGGGAAGCCAGGAAATTGCTCAGGGACCTTTGCAATGTCTGCAACATGAGACTACAAATTGTTGTTCAAGACAGCTGCCCTGCATGTAACACCCAAAGATTCTCATGTGGCTTCATGTGGTAGAGCTCTTCCACTGACCTCTCTTTTAGAAGATGTACATCTATCCTCCCTGGTATCACGCCACAGAAAGCCAAGGGAAAAGCAGGGCCAGATGTGGGAAGAGCCATAAGTGGCAGCAACAGGAAAAGCTTTCACAGTGCAGGTGATACCCTTGTGCTTGCAACACGATGCCATCTGTAGATAACAAGAGAACACGCTGCCTGCAAAAGAGACCTATGCCATGCAAAGACCTGGATCAGAGCTTTTGAATGATGAACTCACTGTGAGTGGAAACATGGTTTCAAACCACTCAGCTTCTGCCCTCCAATAAGTCCTCAGAGGTTATTACAGAATTCCACACAATGTCCAAAAACATGGACAACTGTCAACAGAAGCATACTCTTTGTAGCGATCTGACATCATGGGGCCCTCAAATGAACCTCAGCTTCACGCTGCTCACCAAAGAGGCACATTAGCTAATCAGTCACCAAAGACTCTTTTCATGATGTGAAGTCATCTGTCCACCTTACTCATGCAGCTGAAAAGGGACACTGCTATTCCTTGGATACTCAGAAGAATGCCTGGCACAACTCATTTATAGATTCACAACAGCTTCATGTAAGTGACATTGTTATCTAAGTACCTTTTATCATATTTTAACTGCATAAAGGTAAAACACAAGTAAATGTATTTTTTCAAGACATCTATGGTAAGTAGTAGAGTTGCAGTTGTCTAAAATACACAAGCAAAGATGTGACAGGAAAACCACACTTAACCTACTTACACTGAGATTAAATCAGGAAGGACTCTTTCTCCCACCATAGAAATCAGTTGCTGGGGTTTAACTTTCAGCACACCTTATGACTCAGGTTGCATCCCTCAGAAGAAAACACCTTCAGGAGACAACACATCTATCACATAGCGTTAGCATTCCACTAGTGTCCCTACTTGTGGTCTTTTGGCTACTGCAAGTGCTTGTGCTGGGCTAACTGTTGACACAGTTTCTTTTCTCCCAAATTCATAAACAGGAAAGAAAATCATGATATAGAAATTATTTAAGATTAACAGAGTACCAACAGGGAAAAATGAATATGCAGGGCCAAAATCTTCATATAAAGAAACCTGCGCAGATTTCCTGAAGTTTATGTTAGTCCCACGTGTACCTCCACATCAGGATTTAGTGCATGCCGAGTACAACTGATCCAACATGTGATCTGTTTGGTATCCCTGATCAACAGAGATTTTCTGTGCATTTTTTATCTACCACATGTAGAGTCCCTCACTGGTGAAAAATATGAAATTATAAATCACTTTATTTATAATATAAAATAGCATAATTTGTACTTTTACCATTACTTGGGGGTTTTTTTCATGTCATGGAATTATTCTATAATTACAAAACAGAATAACTGTGTTGCCATCATCTCTTTCTTTATGTACGGGATTCTGCATCTTTCCCTTGATTAAGCAAAACAACTTGAGCAGTACCCCACACAAAACCTTGTGTCCCTGATCCAGAAATCTGGCTCACTAATATTGCAGAAGTTCCCTAAGTAAGTCTTATTTGTGAATATAAAAATTAAGTAAAACCCAAAATTATAAATGTAACATGTTTCTCTTTTATAAAGGACTATGCAGAGGTAAAAGAACTATACAAAATCATAAAGCAGACTGCGAATGAACAAAAGTTGTGCCCTCAAGGATGTTTTCTCTAATGCATTTACCAAGGATATTTTGTATGCCTTCATGATAATGTTTTAAATTGTGTTTACGCACACACAGACACTATACAAATACATAAGCCGGTCCCACTGCTGAAAGAAACTTTATACGCATCTGTACAGATTAAATGCAATAGTATGCAAGCAACCAAGAGCCCTGTCAGTTCCCAGTGATGTCAAGAGTTATCCTAATGAAAATTTTTGGATCCCTTACCAAATATTTTGGCAAAGCTATACTGAGCATTAATTTTGGATACGTAAAAAAGTCCGGCCTTACCATTACCTCCACCAACCAAACAATATTCTAACCTGGTTATGATCACCTCAACATGTAGCATCATCAAATATGGTCCACACATGGGCACCTAATCTATCCAAGTCTGTTTTCAGTTTAAAGCAGAAAAACCCCAATTTTCATTAAAAGTAAATATGTTTTATATCCTGTACCCTGATACCAGAAACACAAAGATCAACAAATCCCACTCCATGTTTCAAAGCAAGTTCTTCCTGTTCTGAAATATGGCACTGTCTCTCACCATAATTTTCCCAGCCTGTATCACTTGACGCTGGTCTATTTTGGTCAGCAAAAGACCTGTGGCAGACAAGTCTTTGCCCATCTCCAGTGCCCTGATAACAAGAAATGCTATTAAACAGCATTTTTAAAAAGAGATAGTAACAAAAGGGAGACAAATTCCTAGGGAATGATACCAAACGGCATCTCATGCCAGCCTGCCTTACTGAGGGCTGCTCTTGTTTGGCTTTGCAAAGCACTCAGCATTTTGACTGCGATCCAGCAAAGCAATTCTGCATTTCCCATGTTTTTCCACCACTGACTTGCAGGGAACTATTTGTACACATGAAGACAAACCTACACTTCATATTTTGCTGGGTCAGGATCAAGGCACCAATCATCTTTCTGGATCCTTATTTTCTTATGAGAATTGGATAAAATGAGCTAAAAAAATAAATCTTGTTTAAGTGTGAGCTTTAGAAAGCCTCAAGACCCAGGAACATTCCTAAAATAATTTGCATTCCATAGCAGCAGGGCAAAACCATTTCCATTTCAATGAGCCTGTGGAGAGGACTCTGGTCTACTGGCTGAAACTCAGGACTGAACCCCAGCATAAAATAAACACTAAACCTACTTGTACAAGGTCATGTGAAAAAGCACTTTTTCCTGTTCTCCCTCAATACCTTGGCTAAACTCTTTTTCATCACTTCAGGCCTGCATCCCAACACTCATTTCAGGAAGGGCACAAGCACTCCTCTCTGCTGGACAGACTGGTCAGCAGGGAGATTTCCCATCCCTTTCCTGCATGATCCTCAAGCTGCTGTCCCCAAAGAGTCAAAAAGTCTGTGGCTTTAAAAAAGGTTTGACAAAAACCTGGGATTTAACACTCACTTCTTTCATAAGCTTGATACAAATAACACACACTAGCAGCTGAAAACTTTCCAAATGCGGTGAGAAAACCCACAGCGGAGACAGACAAACAGACAAGTTCCCACACGGTGCAACAGTGTGACCAGAGAGGGGGATACACATTTAGCCAGTACTTTGGCAATGTCAATAAATTTCAGGAAATCAAAAAAACAGATTTATCATCTGGAAGCCAACACCTTACCTCACACATCTTGCTTAGATTATGGTAATCTAAAACCTCCCACCCTCAAAATGCTCACAAACTTGCACATTATCTATGACAGATGCATGCTAAGCACTATTGCAATAACGTGATGCAGTGTGTAATGTTGCTGCTATATTATGTAAATACTTATATTCAAATTATTTGGTCAAATTGCACTTCTCAGTTTTGCTCACTCTCATATACTTTTAACAGTTTTAAATTTCAATGCTGTGAAATTCTGCTTCATTCAGAAACTTGTAAAAGTGAGGAAGTCTTACCTGAAAAGGGATTTTGGGTCAAGAATATTGGTATTTTTCAGTTATTTTAGATGCAAAATGATCTTCATGGTGATTCCAATGGGTTTAGCTTAGTCTCTTTAGCTGCTTCATAAAAGCTACATAAATTACATGGCAAAGGATAATTAATGCTCTTCCACAATATGCCTCACTGTTTGTTAACAGCTTCTTGGCTAGTACAAATGTTTTCTTTTTCTGCTCCACTCTCAAAGGCCTCATACTTAAGAAATTTGCTTGAGCTGCCTGAAGTAAGCAATGATAACATGAATACATCCTTATAACTCTAAAGCATAGGCAAAGAGTTTTCACTAAGAACTTAATACTCGAGGCAGAGAGACAGCAGGAGCTGATTTGTCTTAATTAACACTACAAGACAGAGTGGGTAACAGCTGCCTGTCACATCGCTCCATTTGTTTGCTTCAACCTGCACGCTCAGATTTACTTCGGACAGCAGCTGGGCATGTCAGCGGCAAACTCGGCAGCAATACCACCCACATCCTTTCCCTCCTGTTCACACACATGGACTGGCTGGAGTGGGATACTGCATGGAAAATGCAGCCTACCACTTCAGAAGGTACAGAGGCAAGGGATAATTATTAGAACTAATCTACTGAACCTAGCCAGCACATGAATTGTCAGGGACTGGTTCTGTTGGAACTGAACTGTAACTTGAGGAGTGATTTCTTATTGCCTTTTCTTAAAAAGTATGTTAGTTTCAGGGGTTATATTTTCATAGTAGTGCCCAGAATACCTATGGTGCACAACTCTAATAATATCCAAATCCTCCAAATGGTGCATATATGCTTTAATAATGGAAAGCTACATGTGTTCCTAAATATTACTTAGCTGTTTCCTTAATTTTTCCTTTGGCTATCAAGCCATTTAATGAGTCCAAAAATCTGCAAATTGTGGCTCACACATTATTGTTGAATAAAAGCAGATACGGATGCAGACTATTCATATTCAGCACAGTAACCTGTTTCTCAGATAAAAGAGAGAGAAAATGTTGCTCCCCACTGTCAACTAAAGATTCATTGAACCTCTTGCTCTCCCATACTGACAACTGGTAACACAGAGTTATAACTGGACTCCTGCCTTTCCAAGGTCTGGACTGAAATTGCATGGTATACAAACCTTTTTGGGATTCTGTGCCGCTTGCACATTACTCAAACAAGAAGCCAAAAAAATTACATACACTGTGCGTTACATGCACAGTGTTCATGCTTGTTTAAAATTTCATCCTGCAAGGCAATGTTGTTCTACTGTTTTCTGCAGCAAAACTGACACTTGACTAAATTAAAGGAGACTGTCTCTTCTCTACACAAGTTTCTTTTGTTCAGTGAAAGAGAACACGAAAGGAATTATGAAAACAGGATAACAAGGTCAATGACGTAGAGACTGGTAAAGGAAGAGCCACTACCTCCACAGAATGACAAAAACAACTTAAAAACAAGTCACCATTAATTCTCCTGTCAATACCAAATAAAGAGCTTGGAATACGGTGCACCATAGATTAATGAATACCAAGTGCAGGCTGATACAAAATACACCTTGTATTTCAGCAGTTTGGCATTTTTATTGCAGTCACTTGTCTGTATGCCAATTTTTCAGAGACAGCCTTGGAACCTGATTAACATCTCCACAGGCTCTAGCAACAGAGGCAAAGAACACAATTTCTTCATTTAAAAGTGATCCTGACATAGAAAAGTTACAATAATGTAGAAAAAACAAGCTAAGTGATCTCTTAGTGATCTAACCTTTTATTAAAATTCACCAAGAGGTCACTTGTCTTCATTTCTTCACCCAGTTGCATGACCTCTTCAACTCTGACTTTTAAAACATCCATTCAATATGGTTCTGTGAGTTAATGAAAAATAACCTGAAACAACTCAGATGTTTGGCATTTGCAGCCCAAGTCACCAGAAGGCTGGATTAGTAATTTATAAAAAACCTACATGAACATATTCTGTCAGATGTTTATATGGGACGTGAGGTCTGCAAGTGGAAGAACTTAAGATTATCTAGAAGTGCCCAGTATCAAATACTTGGATGCTTTCTGTCAACAGCTACCAAAGTGTATTTTACTTGTTGCACCATGACATTCTTATCCCCAACATCTACTACGATCTTAACAAAAACAGATTTCTAATGAATGGTCACGAATGACTTGCTAACCAGATTCATATTGGGAGAATCCATATGATTCAGGAGTCAGTGCTCTGCTGAGACAAACTGAAGGCACAGGTCCCACTCTCCACAATGATGCCATCTTAAATTGTTCTGTAAACTTCAGGGATGCAACTTTGTAAGAACATCCCTGTCAAAATACATTATATTAAAATTAAAATTTAATGCAATTTCAGATTCTGGGACCCAAATATATGTATATAAGTATGATAGCAACCATAATACCTAAGTAGATGTGCAACATTCTTCGCTATTAGGCTGGATTTTAATACTAAAAATTATAACCTGACTATGGGTCTCTCTAAATTAGATGATTATTCATTAAATTTATAAAGCTATCAGTGCAAATCACTGACCACAAAGATAATTCAGAGACTTACACAGTTTAAAAAATTGGTGTATTTGACAATTAAAAATTTTCAAAGTAATCTATCCTGCTGATATTTTTACAGATCAAAAAAAGACACTCATTCTACACTGTCTTCAACTATTTTGTAAACTGCTTTTTTGATTTGGGTAAAAAATATTTAAAATAATCTTATTAATATTCTCTGTTTTTCTATTAGTTTAAGAAGTTCACTCATTTTTTTAATGCTTATTTTAAAATTATTTTATAATGCTGAGATTTTTGATGTTGATAAAAGTGGTATGAAAAACTTAGCAAAAATCTGATAATTTTATTTTTTAAAGGACTGAGACCACAACCCCTTCTCAGTCAGGTCACTTTGATGACCTCTAACATCCTCATATACACTCTGTAACTCAGTATTTCGTTTTTGCTTGAGGTCTAGAAATCTGTAAATATTTGGCTGTAGAGGTCCTGAAGCCTCCAAAACTTGAAGTGTTCTGAGATTCAGGCATCAATGCTGACAAATCGCTGAAACAGTAAGAACAACTTAAAGGAAAAAAAAAATCATTTCAATCCTTATCTTTTCTATTAGAGTAAAACAAAGGGTGGAAAGCAATTTACTCTCCCATTTATCCTTGCTTTGTTTTCTATCTTGTCAATCTCTCTGTTTTGGTCATGGCAGCCTCTCTTATTTTCATTCTATAAATGCTTAAAAACTAGGACACATTTTTATTAGCTAAAGCCCTCCACAGACTCAGTGAAAAATCTGTATAGCAAATTCAATGATTAAAAAGGGAGATGATTCCTTCTATCACTTACACGAAGAGCATTTTAGAGAGAAGAACAGCATGTAAATGTGCACAAGTCAAGTAAAGATGATTGCCAAGCGTGAGAATTATTCTTGTCCCTGGCAGCTGCTATGTGAGAAGCAATAAGGTCCAGAAGCCTTGCCGGGCACAACCAGTGACAAGAATATCATTATGATCCATCTGCAACCCCCAGGAGATGCAAAATGCCTCGGCAATCTTTTGTTCTAAGCTAAACTAGAAATCCAAAGCAACAGGTTTCCAAGCCAGGACATAGTGAGTGTCACCATATGAACACCTCCCTGACCCCCTCAAATGGTTTTGAATAAGGGCAAGCTGACAATACCTTTCAGAACTACAGAATAGTGGTATCACACATTTTATAGTAAATGTGTTTTCTTTGCCTGCATATTTACTTGCTTTGTGAGGAAAGAGTGTTGGGTTCGTAAAAACAAGTGAGTCATGAACAAGTCAAAATATTTCCAGTAAACTTATTTTTGCCTGAATACCCTGAGTTAACTGAAACCAAAACATTTTGCAGACTTGTATCAGTTTCACTGGCTTGTGATGAATAGGTGCTACAGGCTGTGGTACATTTTGCTGAAATTGTTAGTTACAGAATAACAGAATCAAGCAGGCTGGAAAAGACCTCTGATCATTGAGTGCAACATGACCAATCACCACCTTGTCAACTAGACCATGGCACTCAGCGCCACATCCAGCCTTTCATTAAACACCTCCAAGCACAGTGACTCCACCACCTCCCTTGGCAGCCCATTCCAATGTCTAATCATCTTTTCTGTGAAGAACTTCTTCCTAACATCCAACCCAAAACTCCCCTGGGCCAGCTTGAGACAATGCCCTCTTGTCCTGTTGCTAGTTTCCTGGGAGAAGAGCCGATCCCCACCTGGCTAGAACCTCCTTTCAGGCAGTTGAAGAGAATGATAAGGTCTCCCTTGAGCCTCCTTTTTTTCCAGGCTAAACAACCCCAGCTCCCTCAGCTGCTCCTCATAACACTTGTGCTCCAGACGCTTCACCAGGTTTGCTGCCCTTCTCTGGACAAGAGAAGTTTCATTTACCTTCATTCATTTGGGGTCTAACAGCCTAACTGTGGAAATCCTCACCTGACACTTTTTTTTGTACTTTCATTGGCATCTACCACTGAGAACCAACACAGAGTGATCTCTTCCCAGCGCCTGGCACCGCTGGGATGAGGAAGGGCTATCTGGCTGCCAGGTTTACAGGAAGCAAACGATGTATCTACTCATGATACCTCATGTGCTAGTTTCCACTGAAAGAGAGAGGAGTGGTTTTGTCATAGTGCATTTGGACTCATTCTGGCCGGCAGCCCTGGTCTTCTCTTGGATGAGCCCCGAGAATACAAAAACATAAGCACTTCAGCAGGCAAATCACCTGCTGCTCTTTCTCACTGTGAGAGATATTAAGTCATTTGCCTAATTAATATGGGTGATTGCTGAGATACCTAAGGACAGTTGAAGCAGAAAAAGATGACGTTAATCTTCTTGGTTTGTCTTAATCATTTTAAAAGGGTTTAATGCCTTTTCCTTACTCAGTGATGCAGGTGAGCCATGACTCCCAGCACATAACAAAGAAAAAAACAGGAGCCAGAAAGCATCCTAGACTATGCATGGAACATTTCTGGAGCACTACAAAGGTTGCCTCTCTGCACAGAAAATTAAGCTGGTTGCTAAGACTGAATGAAAATTGAATTAAAATAGAACTTATGATTTCAAAACAAGTCTCTGGGGGTTTTGTACTCCTATCTACGAGTTTCCCTTTTGTTATGGCAATCCAACATCAGTTATGTTTTTAGTAACTTCTTTCTTCTAGCTAATACTTTCCAGCATTTTACTACCTTCCCTCTGCCTTTTGCTTACTGCCTCTTTCTAGATCTTTGTACAGTGCCTCTTCTTCCTTTCCTTTCAAACTCCTCTTGGTTCTCTGCATGCCGTATCTGTGACAATGACTCTAGAGACAATTCCACCTGGAAAAGAAGTAATATCTACCTCTCTGGGGACAAAATAAGCATTGAACTAGTTTAGTTTTGTCTTTAATATGTGCTTCACTGGTCCTTCCACTGCTTATTATTGCAGGACAATATAATGATTAGACACTTGGTGTCCTCTTTGGGCATCAACCTGTCAAGGCAAAATAGAAGTTTAATGCTATATCAATAACTTGTTTATTGCTCAGTTTTACAGCACTTTTATTGTAATCTTTAAAAAAGGCATACTGAATCTGAAGTTACTTATATCTGCAGGATGGGACAAACCAAAGCTGTCAATCACATTATACAGCTGCAGGGATTGAAATAACGTTCTAGCTTAAGTACACCAACAAAATTCCAGTGATAGTTTATGACCAAGTAATCACATGGGACTCTTCCTGTTGTGGTTCTCTCTGAAAGATACATGTGACACTCTTGCAGAAGACATCCTTGCTTCTCCTCAAGAGTCCCTCAACACCATGAACAGCAACAGGAATCTGGAAACAAGACAGTGAGTGGAGTAGCTAAGTTTAATATTGCTCAATGCACTACATTTGCTTGTTGTTGTCCATGTTAGCACAGGTTAGATACTGCTGCACTAGTATTTTCAGAAGTGCCGTCTACAGCTGCTATTCTGCATTTGCTACTAATGCATTTTTTGCTACAGTTCTTCAGATGATCATTCAATGATCTAAGTTTGACACAGGACAGTGCCTCCCAACAGGGTAAGTCCAGAAAATTTACTAATCTGTGGATGAATCTTGCCATTCTGGAGTGATTAGAGCTCCCAAAGTGGCAGCACAAGACTTCCTCCAGCATGGTTAGCATCACCATGAAGACAAAGCATGGTGCCATCTGCACAACGAACATGGTAAGCCATTCCATGAGGCATGTCTGGGGCACCTACAACACCCCTCAGCACCCAGAGCTGACACTTAGCACTGAGACACCTCTAAATGAAACATCCAGGTCTGGGTAGCCATCCATTCAGCTACCTTAACCATGAGCACAGGTTTCCCTGTCATACTTTTTGCCTGTAAGGCAAAAAGAATACTAACATTCCTGACACCCAAGAGATGAATCCTTTTCTATTATATCTCAACACACAAAACAGACAATTCCCCTACTCCTTCCCAAGATAACAGAAAAAATAGGCAATGAAGAAACATTCTCCTAGAACAGACCCTTTCCCACCTCTCTCAGAGCAGGGGAGCAAGAGACAGAGGAGACAACTGAGACAGGGAATCCTTCTACATTACACAGCAGCTGGGCTGGGATGAACATCAGCATTTACTCTCTGACCTCTGTGAGAGCTGGAAGTTCTTCTTCCCCATCACTAAATCATTGATGAGCTAGGACTAGGTGCCACTCACAGCAGACCATGATGATATTCCTGAGATACTCCCTACATCATCTTCTATACTTCTAAGTTAAGAATAGAAGATGAAATGCTCACAGTTCTTCCACACAACTGCTTTTTCAGTCTTTTCACAGATACTCACCAGAACTACAGTTTTTATTCATAGTTCTCTAATATCTTCAAGAATTTGTAGACAAATGTTTTTATACATGAAACTTAAGGGTCTTCCAAGGAAAAAAATACAACAAACAAAAATGTTTTGTAACCAACTTTGCATGACTGAGCTTAATTTAAGCCCTTTTATGACACACCAAAAGGACTAGAAATGCATGCTCTTCTAGTTTATTCCACCTGCAGTTTTTGAGGGTTTAAGCAAGGGAATATACAGTGTCCGTCTTCAGGGATGCACTTCGAAAAATCACAGAATCTGTAGTGCAGAAGAAAACACCTGGAGGTAATCAGTGTGCTCAAGTTATCTTTCCAACTCATTAGAACTAAAAATCAATGCCTTATGATACAATCTATCATATCACGATTCCAGCTTGCAATGATAAGCAGCTAATGCTATTTGGAAAGCTTGTATTTTCTATCTCAAGCTGTTTGTGAAACAGCTTCTCCTAAAATAGTGTTCTAGGTGCAAGGTGCAGAAAGATAAAAGCAGATTTACTCTGTCCTCCAAGACAGAACTAGTTCACAAAGGCATCCTTGATCCTGATTTAGCACTGCAACTCATGCCATTTTACACATGATCAATCAGTACAAGCAGAAAAAGCAAGAAAAAAGAGGAAATATGAGAAACAAAGAGACAGCAAAGTCCATTGGAAAAAACTGTTGCTTCTAGATTGTCATGTCAGAGACATCTGGAACCCAAAACGCTCTTTCGTAGCAAATTGCAAATAGCCCATATGCAGAAGAATGAGTTGGAAGATAAAGACAAGTCAGCAAAAAAAGCAAAATTGGAAGCAAAATATTTATCTGATTATCCCCAGGACATGTGTAGAATTAAATTTTATGATCAACTTTCAAGATTTTCCCATACAGAATTCAAGTCAACTGACCTTCTTTCTGTCCTAACTCTTGTTATTTCCTACTAGTTATCACAAAATAGCAGCATCCTTGGCATCATTCAAAGAGATTTCCTACTTCTTTACACACACTCAAGAAAAGAACAAACAGTTTCTTCTGGGTTTAGTGACAATTAAATGATGCAGCCGCTTGCACGGTGGCATAGGCTAAAGTAGAAGTGTGTGACTGCTGTTCCCGTGGTATTTGGAGCAGTCTTGTTTGCCTCACACTTATCTTTGAAAGCAGGAACATCTTAAAATAAAAGGTCAGAGGGGCCAGTAGGGAACTAGCTGGCAATACTCTAGTTTTGAAAACATCTTGTGAGCCAGATTGCTCCTACTGAGGAGGACGATTTAGATTTGCAAAGTTAGGTGTAAGGTCAAGTGCTCAAAGGCATCAGAGTTACAATGCCAGCACTGACTGCCTTAAGTATAGAGCGTGTATTCACTTATGGGCAGGGTGGGGGTTGATGTTTTTTGCGTTTTAATCATCACTCAAGAAATTAAGAATTTGAGGGAGAGGGACATCAGCTCAGGTCCCAGCCCTGGCAATACACTGCAGATTAAATGTGTCTCAATAGTCAAGGGAGGGGAATTATCTTATGATGCTTCCTTTCCACTGAGTCCTGGCAGAAGGGCAGGCAGGGAGAGAAGACATGCAAGTGCTCACAAAACTTCACACAAGGAGATTCTGGATAAGGAGAAAGTTATAGAAATTAAAGGAAATAGAAGTTATTGCCTTTAGTTAGCATGAATTTGTAACCTGCCCTGGTTAAACTCAGAGAATAAACTACATGATTTAATGGCCCCCTTTAGGAAATAATTATTTATTTTCTTGTATTTGTGTGATTTTTGGTATCAAACTCTCCAAACCTCCCACTACTGTCCTCACTCTGATACGCAGGTCCAGAGGAACAGGTACAGTCTTTCTAATCTTGTTTCTCTCTTTTATTCCCACTCATCCCATCTTCTGTTTCTTACACAAATAATCCTATTATCAATTTTCAGCATCTGCATGATCAGAACAACCAGGTCCTATTTACATGTCAGAGCACTGAACAATTCAAAAAGCAGTGGCAGTCAGCCCATTACACAGTTACAGTACTCCAGGATCTATACCTATTCCCATTAGGTTTGCAAATGAGATTTTGACTGCTTTCACTTGCAATTCAGGGCACACTAATGGTGGAAAATATACTGCACATACAGTGGCACCACAACAGCAAACACACAAAATATCGAAAAATAAAAACACAATTTGTCACCAATCCTGTGACTGTACCTGTACTTCTGTTTAGCAGAACTCCCCACGTTCCACCCAGAGCCACCTGCTCCACACAGCCCCATTTTGTGTTGTGCAGTGTGACCACTCCCCATGCACAGAGGCAGAGCAGTGCTCATGCACTGCTCCAGACCAACAACAGGGACAGGAAGGACCAGCGAAGGGAAATTCCCAACGACAACATCTTTATTTCTCCCTGGTGGAGGGTCAGAGCACAACAGAGATGTTGCAGGGTCACTGGCATACTGCAGACCTTGCAACGAAAAAGAGAAGTGCCAAGAAGGGACAGGACTGCTTGACACCTTGTTCTGCTGCATGTAATTAGGTATCTCAGAATTAAACAGCCAGATTTTCTGCTAAGCATTGGGACAACCAAGAATCAGGTCACACCTGCTGATGTTAATTTTACAACTGCAATACTGAGATGTGAGTGCTCAGATTGAGAACCTCTTCCCCATTCTGTCAGAGATGGATTTGCTAATCTCCTGGTTATAATGCCAGGCACATTCTCTCCTACTGATTCCTGGAAAGAGAACGTATGTATTGTTTGTATTTATTCATGAAGATCCCCATCATGTTAGATGAAGTGGCCACAGACAAATATGTATGTAGATATATCGTGCACCCAAAAACATAGCTTGGATTCTGTCCTATATAGTCCTTTATAAATTAAAAATATCAGCTGAGGTGGGAAGATTGTGTGTAAACTCACATTTTAAAGACAGCTACTACTTTGTGCTCTTCATCAACTACTTTAAATATCTTCTACAAAAGCAGTTTGCCTTACTGGCCATCCATTGTAAGGTGGAACCTACTTGCTGTGCTGAAGTCAAACAGGAGAAGCAAGAGCCCTTAGAGAAAAGTCTGGCTGTCCAAAATCCACCTTTCTAAAAAATGAACTGTCATTTGACTAAGGGACAGAAACTTTTAACAGAGAAATAAAAAACAACTGAAAGTTAAATTTTAACCAAGTTAGGCACTTTAAGAAAAAAACCAAATCCTATAATGTAGTATATTCGTCTTCCCCACAGGAAAAAAAAAAAAGTCGTGTGTCCCGTAGGAGTCAATGACAGCTCAAGGCTTGACCTCGGCAAGCTGTCAGCCTGCTGAAGAGAGAGGGAAAACTGTGCAAACCGTGCTGCGGCTGCTTCTGTCGGCGGGGGTTTTGATGCAGGCGTCGAGACCCGTGTGCGAGCGGCGGGAGCACCTTTGAGGCCGTATAAGTTTTTCCACGGGGGAAGAAACCTCCCGGACCATGATCGGAGTCTCTCGTCACGGGGTGCCACCGCCGGACGCGGGTCACGGCACTGCCCGCTGCCCCACACTGTGCCCTGAAAGCCCCGTGGGGGCCGTGGGGCTGGAGAGAGGCACGAAGGAGAGATGAGGAGATGTCCCCTCCTCCACCAAATTCCCGGTCCCTGCAGCCTTTCTGTGCCCAGAGGGAAGAGAGGCCGGGGCGAGAGCCCATCCCGGGGCTCCGGTGCACGGCGCTGCGGGAGAACAAGCGGGAGAGCCTGCACGGCAGCCGGGGCGTGGGGAAAGTCGAGGGAGACCAGCGGAAAATAAATAAGTAAAGACGAAACTCTCCTCCTGAAGGCGGACGCATTGTGGCACAGTTTTCCTGCGGCGGCGGGCCCGGTCCGACAGTCCCGGTGCTCGGCGCCCGCCCCCCAGCGCCCTGCCCGAAGCGGGCCCCCCGCTCCCCCGAGCGCCCCGGCACCGCTGCAGGACGGCGGAGCGCCCCCGGCCCGGCCCCGCACGCCGGCCCCGCTCACCTCATGGCCCAGCTCCGCGGGCGCCGCCCGCTCCCCCAGCTCCGGGCCGGGGAGCGCAGCAGCGGCGGCGGCGGCGGCGGCAGCAGCGACTCCTCCCGTCCCCGCGGCAGTGCCCGGCCCCGGAGAGACGCCTGGCGGCGGGGCGGCGGCGGGCGGGCCGGGGGAGGGCCGGGCCGAGGGGCGGCCGCGCCGCGTCGCGTCCCCGCTCCGCCCCTGCGGAGCGCCGGGGCAGCGCGGGGCGGGGGGCGAGCCCCGAGCGGAGCGCGGGGGCGGCGCGGGCGTGCAGCTCCGCCGCCGGTGGTGCCCGAGCGCTCGCTCTGCGGCGGCGCTGCCGGGAAACTTGCTCTAGCGGAGCGCGAGTGCCGCGGCTGTCCGGCCGCCGATACTGCCTCTGCCGTGGCCACGGAGTTGGCCGTACTGGTGAGGATCCACAGAACGCCCTGACCTGCACTGCTGGTGGTTAACAACTTCCTAGGAAGGCACTTCACAGGACTTAGAATGTCCTGCACACACGTCCCGGCTTTGCTTCCTTGACTTGGGGTTCAGTTGCAGACTCGCACCCCCCAGGCCGAAGGGGAGGGCAGTGGGTGCACGTCCCCTGAAGCGATCAGTGGCTGCTTCTTCTGGTACTCTCACGGGTCATCCCCGCGGAGATGATCCCACCTTTTCCGTTACCACCAAGCTGGATGGGAGTTTGAGCAACCTGACCTAGTGAAAGGTGTCCCTGCTCATAGCAGGGGTGGGGTTGGACTAGATCATCTGTAAGGCCCCTTCCAACCCAAACTACTCTATCATTCTATGAGCCAGTGTGGACTGCACCGGCTGACTCAAAAGTTGGCTCCTCACGTTATAAATGAGTAAATTTTGCAAAAGTTCGACACCATTGGGGTTTAGCAGAGGAGGGAAGTTGAGATGGGTGTCGCTAGTGCAGGGTGTGCAACGTGCAATAGGTGACGCCAGCAGTGTCTTTCCACCCGTTTCTCCAGCCGGGTTGCCGTGGGCTGTCCTGCCCTCTAGTGCCTGCAGCGCCAGCTCCCTCTGGCCTCTCTCCGCTCCCCCCTGCACGCACACCCAGGAGCTGCAGACCCCCGTGCACCCCCCGTGCCACCGTGGGCGCAGAGCTGTCCACCCTGCGGCCCTACCTGCCTGCCGGGGACAGCTGCTCCTGGGAACACTGACCCAGCAAGGAAACGGTGTTGCTGCAAAGTAGCACAGATGTACTTCTGTGAGGGGGACTGCCCCACCTGTGGAACTGGCCTGTGAACAGACAACTAACTACACGTGGCAGTGAAGGCACATTTTGTCAGTCATGTCTGGTACTGCTTCCAGTGAACCGGCAGGAAAGAACGATTACAAAGAAAACCGAGACTGGACTTAGCATGTAGTTCCAGCCCCTCACCTCCAGGAGGGGCTCTAAGAGAGGATGCTAAGGAGGATTTTGCGCAGGCAGAAATTCCCAGGGGCGGGTAACTCTTTGAACCTGACAAGCCTGAGGAACAGCTGCTTTGGCTCTATTGACTGCTGAGATGTCCATTCAAGTTTGTGTGAGGAAAGGAAAGACTAACACGAGTGAAAAGCAGTTTATTTAATTGCTGTAGTAACTACCTTTCAAAATAAGGAAAGCAAGGAAATATTCTTCCAAGAACATTATCAAAGCACTTGCAAAGGTTATTATGATGCGCTCAACATCCTTCTCACAACCTTCTAGCACAGGCTGTGGGACAGCATTTCTTTCCAACCATAAACCTCCCAGGTTTTTGATGGATTGGATTGTGTAAAAGGAGACAAAATTTCCCTGCCATTCATTGCACTAGTATCTTCTCTCTTGATTCTTACAGCCTGAAGTCAGCAATTCCAGCATATGGAAAACATGTTTTAATGCTCTACTGTTGCTTAGGTTAATCCTTCAGCATGACTAGGGCACAATACCTGTAAATAGATAGGAATTAATTCCTTGTTTCTAAGCCATTGGTCTCCATTTACTTGATGACTTGCCTGTTTGTCACTCAGTTTCCTAATCCAGTGCTCCTTCTTGACCTGATTATTCTAACTGAGAAGAGGTGGAATCTGAAGGCTATTCCTCAGCAACAGGTTGGTCAGCCTCTTCTTTCTCTGCAACTGGTTGGTCAGCAGCATCTGCCTCACCAGACACCTGGGGAGCTGCATCTGTTGCCCTGGGCTCTTCAGCAGGTGCCTCTGTCTGATCAGATGGAGGTGGATGGCTAAATTCATCTAAGCGTTTTTCAACCACCACACGAATCAAGGCTGAAACAGAGATAGCCACCATTAACAAACATGGAGGAAAAACCCTATAATTTGAGATTTTTTAATACATTACTGACCTATAAATCCTTACATAGAGAAAGAACCCTGAAGTAACTCTAAAAATGAAGGAATACCTAATTGAGAAAAAACATTTCAGCTGCTGTAGCCAAATGATTGGTTTACACTCACAGCAGTAATTTGAAAGAGTGCACTTGGGTATTTTTGTTGATTTCCTCACAGTTGCTTCTCACTCCCAGAGCAGGTCACCCCCCCACAAACAAGGACTAGTCACGTTACACACAAGGTGATGTTTTGGGCCGTCTTCATTGAAATAGGTTAAAAATGGATCTTTAGAGACTTTCCCTATGTTTCTACATAAGAGGATATAGAAGCCACTAAATATCCTCTACAAAATTTGAGGAATATGATTTGCAGTTCCTTTTGCAGAGATGATGTTTACTCTACAGTGGGTGAGTGGGTATAAGTCAGGAAATATGGATGATAAATAGCAAATGGGCTGCTTACATTACTTACTGGCCTGCCCCAGGTATGTCTTAGGACTGGAGCAAGACAATGATACCTGGTTAAAAACTTAAACAGATTTAACAAGAAAATTATAGATATTCTCATCAATACTGTATCCTGCAGCAACGTTCTCCTTAGGATGTTTATTCAGTACTCAGACTATTTTTTTCTTAAAATAAGAGAAATTTCCCTTCCTTCTGAAGAGCTACATGAAGAAGTGATCCTTGAGTGTACTTACTGGCACATGTATCAGCATAAAATACCTAACAGACAAGCTGTAACTGTCCAAATCATATTATACCTTAAAAAATAAAGTTCAGGGTCCTGATTAAACTAACAATAAACCCAAAGGAAGCAAACACAATTGTAACACAAACCCAAAATCCCAGCAAGAGGAAAACTATAGCAATGAAGATGCAACTGTAAAAAGTGGTTTGATCTAGGAGCACACTGCTGGGCACACATACACCATACTTTTGTGCTTCTACACAAGACAGAGTCCAGGTTTTTCAGGTGTTTCAACTACAGCCTCTGAACTAATAAAAGAGCCCAAATATTTAGTTTGAACTAGCCCAAAAGAAGACTGATATTTCAATCTATTTCAAAAGCAAGGACATGACTATTGACTGATAAGGAGGTAAGCCCTTGTTTTGATGAAAAATATTGGTCACCTCACTTTTTAGTCAACCATGGCCTGCCATCATCCTCCTTTCATGCAGGAGAATAATCCATAGCCCTGGGAGCTTACACAAGCAGATTAAGAGACTTTCATGGTATATATGTGGCAGTACACAAGGTGGGTTTTTCGGTTGCCACTAGCACATTCAGGTGCACTACAGAGAACACTACAGCAGTGGTGGCTGGGTAACACAGAGGAAGTAGAAGCTTTATAGCAGAAAAAAACAATTGTGTTCTTTAACCATTCTGGTCCTGACATATGTGTTGTATCTCCCAGCATTAACACATCTCAAACAGTATAAAGCCAGAAGAGAGTGGATAGTGCAGCATGACTGACACTTCCATTGTTTCAGCTGAATATCAGTTACCTACTTGTATGTAGTAGTAGTTTTCCAATATTAAAAGATGTTAATATAGCAAAAAACCCAAACCAAACCAACAAACAAACACAAATAAACAAAACCCCCAACACAAAAAGCCATGGGTACTTGGAGCTTTTCCTAAAATGTCACCTCCTACTGATGCCTAGGTTTTAACTTTTATATTTTCCTGATTCTGTACTGCCTAGAGTGTAACTCTGAGGTTTCTTGTAGCTTGCTAGTTTCTGCTCACTTGTGCTAGGTAGACATAACAAAGCCTCTCCAGGCCTGCTCTCCAAGGTCACCCAGACCATCCTAGGCCCAAAAAGTATAATCCAAAGAGCTTCTAAGGGGGGCCAGCAGAGGGGAAATTACATCATTGAACTGAAGCTTTAACTGGAGAATTAACCCTGATATGCAAATGAACCAAACCTATAAAGGTGTGAAGAACTCGTGACCTGTCGTCCATCTTGGGGTTCATTTTTGGCAATAGCCTGTGGCTCCCAGGGTGTACCTTTGAAGGCTTTTCAAATAAATACCTATTTTATTCTTTTACTCCTGTCCAGTCTGTGTCTAGGAGGCCTCTTAAGGCATCACTACCTTAACCCACAGTGACCATATAAATGTGACATTTGTTCTGATCAGCAAAAAAACAATTAAAAACATCAGGCAGCCCAGATTACATTCCAGGATTTGGTAACTTACAGTCAAGCATCATCCTTCCCAGAACCTTCCTCTGTAGTGTTTCTTCCACTTCTGACATCAGCCATGGAAGGAAGTCTGTCTCAATATCTGTAAGAATTTAGCAGGAAGAAACAAAAAGAAAACATCACTTTATAAAGGATGACCAACAGGACTTGGTGGCTGTTTTTATTTGCTATGACAATTAAGGGATGAACTCCCCTGCCAAAAGGCACTTGCTCTGTAAGAGTCAGATAAAATCTCTCAGATGATGTTTGGTTTCTTACCTCCAACCTCTCTTACTGAGGTTCATCATCATTACAGACTCAGAGCAGAGTCCTCTGAACTGCAGTTGTTTTCAAAGAGGTCTAGCACACTTGAAGGGCTCAGAAGAGATGAGATACACAGCCATGTTCTAGTGAGATCCAAATAACTATCCTGAACAAGTCAGGAGAATAACATTTCCTGCCTCACTTTCCAAAGACATTTGGCTTCTGGTCTGTTGAAAGCATTTGTTCTCTCTGACTAAGGAGTTCTTGCTTACCCGTGTATTTCTCAAATGATACTATTTATACACTGTGATCCCAAAGCCTGCCCTGGTTGAAAACCACACTCAGTTTCTGCATTGACCCCATGATTTATCCTAGCGAGAGTGTAACCATTCCCAAGCTGTGGTCTGTGCCCATGTGGAGACTGGTGAAGTGGGATGGAGCAAGGTAGCTCATAAGAAGTGCTGCTGATTCTAGCGGCTTGGAAGCCACTGATATACAACTCCAAAATTGTTTTCTGGGCCCAATTCTAATTGACTAATTTCTCCCTTGTTCTGATAATCATTACAAAATATTCAGAATGGCAAACTGATTTGTCTGTTCTATAAAAATACATGTACTTCAATTTGGATCTCTCTCTCTCTCAATCCTAACCACCCATTTATTTCTCTCCAGTTCCAGAGCAGCTCTTCTCTTTGTCACACTGTCAGCTCTCACTTATTCTTCACTATTTGTACAGATGATCAATAATGTTTGTGTTAAAACTATGAGTTCAGCCACAAATGTAAATTAATAAAGTCTTATGACATTATTCTAAATAATAGGACAATATGCTGTGTTTCATGGTTGTTTTGAGCTTTATATTACCTTGCTCACATATTTAAAAAGAAAAAAAACAAAACAAACCTCTTTCTATAGGGTCATAAAAAAATCCACTGGCATGAAGATTGTTGAAGACTGAGGGAATGAGATCAGCCAGGTAACGCTGAGCGAATGCCCGAGCTGCAACTTTCTCTGCAGTCTCTTTCTGTTTCCTCAGCTTTTCCAGGTGCTCAAGTCTGCGACGTTCCTGTCAAGGCAATTATGCATGTAAAACTTAGAGGCCTTTAGCTGTGACTCCTTTGATCTAGATTTTGAAGAATTATCACAGTGTGTGTCTCATAAATAAAAAAGATAGTCAAAAGTACAGGTAATTATGATCTCTACCTGGTATTTGCAGCCTCTGACTTTCACTAAAGATTTCATTAAAGAGTGCTTGAAAGCAAGCTTGTACTTTATCTATGGAGTATTAAAATACCCCCAAATTACAGGGAAACACATTTCTGTAGTATTCTTTTTCTGATTATGGCAAGTCTATAAAATAAAGGCATCACAGCTGGCCAAATGAAACCCTTTTCTGATGCCTTAGTACACATTAATCTCATGACTTTTTGCTTTATTATTGCAGATCAAGCTGTTTGTTGGCCTTGGAATGTGATGAAGTTGGATAAGTATTTCCCAAACTTTTCATCTTCCAATATTATATCCTATTTCATGTATAAAAAGATTAAAACTCAAATTAGTTCAGGAAAACATTAGAACACACAATTATACAAAGCTGATGAATAGTAAGTAATTAAGTCTTGCCTTTTCTGTTTATTCCTATTTACTAAATATTATTAATATAGCATAATACTTGGCGATCTTGAGATGTACATGTGCACACAGAGTAGTGCATGCATTGGGTGTGAAAGACTAGGTGTCTCTCTTAATTCCAAGCACTCTATTTGTTTAGTTATTATAATGAAAAGGCTTAAGAAACAGCTGCACCAGGTACAGAAGAAAATGCTGTTGGGGTTTGGCCTTTTGACCAGGTGTCCAACTACACCAGGTCACTCAAGTATGACTGCTCCAAGTAAACACAACGGTGTGGTGCTGTTGTACGAGAGCAAGTGGCAGAGTGCAGCTGTATGTCACCAAAATGCTTTAAGGTATATCAAAGCTGACAGTACCCTTTTGGGCATACCCAGCTTATATCACAGCTTGTCGTTCCGCACTGGAAATGTTTTTCTCCCTTCTGACATCATTCAGACAGGCCTTGCCCTGAGGAAGGCTTACCTTCTCCTCTCTGATTCTCCTATCCTGCTCTTCCAAGCGCTGCAATTCAGCCAACTCTGCATTACGCAGCTCTGCGAAGGCACGCTGATGGGACCACAGCTGGGCCAGCTCTTCTTCCTCCATGACTTCCAGCAAAGCCTGCTCAACTGTTTTCCCAATCAACACTTCCAGGATCGGCTTAACTTCAATATCAAAGTCAAACAACTGAGGATGGGAGTCAGAAAAACAGAGATAAATGTCCCTTGATCACAATTACTCTTAACAAGGATTGGCAAGGAGAAAAAGGATAAAAAAGCCCTTGTACTGAAGTCCGGCTGGATAAATGCAGGTGCAGGTGGGGGACCAGTGTCAGCTAAGGCAGAGAGAATCATGAGTGCTGCTGGGGGCTAAGTAGTGAGTGGGCTGGAGTGAGACACCACACACTCTCCCACAGCCCCTGTGCGGACTGCCAAGCACTTCCCTGGACCCTATTTCTGTGTTCCCAGTCCCTTCTTGGGCTGGACACGTTTTACAGAAGAGAGCATTTCTCAACACTGTAGTTCATAGCTGAAAGCAGCAGAACCAGTGCACATGGAGACACATCTTCCTTAATTTTACACTTAACCTCAAAGCAGACATTGGTGAGTTGGGTTTGGGGTTTTTTTGCATGTTCTGTGAGGATTAGTTCCTTTCTGTTTCTATTTCAATTTTGTATCAAAAATGTGTTTTGTATGGGAGCTATATTTTGACGGCACTTGTGGACCTGACTTCATACCTCCCCTTCTTCTATTTGTGTGGCCACATCTTTTCCTGTTTTGGCTGGTATGAAGAGTGGAGTGGGTGGTCTGTCCAAAAATTCATCTGTTTGACACTCTCCATCAACCTCTATTATCCGATCACTAATCTCTTCCAAATACAGTTCTAGAAACAAAAGCACAATGAATACTCAAAGTGGGATTCTTTTTATTTTATCTCTCAACTGTTTTTGATGACTCTACATTCTGAATTACATCCAAAGAGTGCAATAAAATGTTATCTATAAAGTTTAAAAAAAGGCCTCTCAAAACACAGGTCAGTTTGCTGCATAGGTCAGTAGTTCACCTTAAGCAAAAGTTTTAAAACCTTCAATTTTAAGCATATATGAAACTTCTCTGATTATACTGAAAATGGAAATATATGAAGAAGTCTTGATTAATGTTCAAGAATGTACGCTGAAAAACAGACCTTCTGGGAAAATGTCACTAATTAACAAGTTTAGAACCTCTGATTCCAGCATTCTATGATTTAAACTTATCCTTGTATCCAACTTCATCACCAATTTAGCAAGTGAATATAGATCAGCAAGTTTTTGTTTTCAGACAGATATGAAAAAAAGGCAGCCTTCTACCTGTCTGCACATGAACATGTTCTCTGCCTTCCACAGGCTCTGGCGTTCCTGGTCGGATTTGCACGTGTGTAAGCTTTCTGGCCAGTAATTTTTTCTGTGCTTTCCTCTGCTTTTTAACCTCAGGGGTACTGGGCTGGGTACTCTGAGCAGGGGTGAAGAAGAAAAACACCCACAAAACAGAATAAATTTTGTACTTGAAAATGATACTCAATTGCCTCTACAGAAAAATGAAGGTTGCTCTTTGATTTTAATGCTAGCTATCTAGTATTTTGGATTTACTTTACTGGGTCCTGGCCCCATATTTTCAGTTGACTTAAAGACTGTATGGCATGAAATTAATAAGTAATGCTAGCTGCCTACAGACACATAATAATGGCATCTCACACTGAGTAATTAATTAATTAATTTGTTATGGGAAAGTAAATATTGTATACAGAACTTTGTAAGATAAAGTATATTAAAATGGTGTGGTTTTTTCTGACAAGTAAGTTTTCAAATTTTGAGAGGTCAAATGGACTTACGTCCAGTTATCATATTATGAACAGAATTGTTTGCTAGATAAAAATTATAGGACCAATTATTGCTGATGAAACAAAAGAAACTCACAATAACTTTTCTATTCAGTACTCTACCTATGGATTGAGATAAACATCAGTTTTGAACTTCTTAAACAAAACTTACATAAAATTCACTCTAAGAAACAGCTACTGAACAACACAAAGCTATTTTCAACAGTAGCTTTAAAAAATACAGACTGCTTTAAGTTCATATATGATCAAATTATCTATGTAGAAATATTCTCTGAAAACAAAGTATCACATTTGGGTGGGACTCTGAGCAACCTCGACCAGTGGAAGGTATCACTGCCCATGGCAGGGGGTTGGAACTAGATGATCTTTAAGACCCCTTTCAACCCAAACCATTCTAAGATTCCATGATTTACTATTGTATACTATTGTATATAGCAGTAATGCAAACAAAATACTTTGGCATCCTCACAAGCAGCTTTTGCATACAGCTGGACCATTTAGCTCTGCTTCTATGGTAGGAAAAACCAAACTCTACCCCACGACTCAATTTCCCAGGAGCTGCAATTCTCCCTGATGACACCTCGCATATGATAACAGATTATCCAGTAATGACTTGTGCTCAGGACCATTACACTAAAGAAATGGAGAAGGAAAATGAAGGAATCAAGTACTCAAAGGGAGGGAAAAAATCAGAACTGCACAAGTTCATATGAAACTACATGCTTTAAGAATGAGCTGGAAACAGTTAGAGGCTAGTTTAACTGGAGAGCCTGTGACTACGTGAAACATTGGAAGTAAAATTACAGCTTCGGTAGTTAAAATTATAAATCAGGAACAGCTTTGCTGCCCTCCCTATGACTTTCCCACAAAACTGTAGTATGATCCACACTCAAAAAGCCCCATACCTCCGGTAGGAGGCGAATGGACAAAGCGTTTCCGCGCACCACTCTCGGGTCGATCATGATGTTGCCGTAGCGCCGCGGGCCCTTCTCCCTGCGGCACAGCACAGACAGCGCCGGTTGCGGCCCCCGCACGCCGGGCACGAGAAAGGCAGGGCGGCGGGGGCTGCGCTCCCCGGGAAGGGCCGGCAGGGAGCTGGGCTGAGGGGAAAGGCGCGGAGGGCAGCGGGGCAGCAGCCCGCGGAGGGCGGCGCGGTCCGCCGGACACCAGCACTCACGTCTCGGCGGCGTTGGACTGCTCTCGGTACTTGGGGCGGGGGAGCAGGGAGCGGGGCTGGCTGCAGAAGCTGTAGGGCACGTCCAGCTCGGGCGCTCGGATGGGCACCATGGTGGGCTCCGTGCGGCAGCTCCGACTCCGGCTTCGGGCGGGGCGGGCGCGGCCTGAGGGAGCGGTAACGGCGTCCGTCTCCCGGGCAACGCGCGGCGCATGCGCGGGCGGGTGGCCGCGGGCCGCTCGGGGCATCGCGGAGTGGCGGCGGGCCGGGAGGCGCCTTAAGGATCATCCATGGGCAGGGACACCTCCCACTAGACCAGGGTGCTTAAAGCCCCATCCAGCCCGACCTCGAACACTTTCAGGGTGGGGAATTCTCAGCCTCTCTGGGGAACCTGCTACAGTGCCTCACCACTCTTCCAGCAAACAATGTCTTCCTAAAATATAATCTAAATCTACCCTCTTCCCGATTGAATGCATTCCCCCTTGTCCTGTCACTACATGCCCTTGTAAAAAGCCCCTCTCAGCTCTCTTGTTGGCTCTCAGGTACTGGAATGCGGTGGCCAGGTCACCCCGGAGCCTTCCCTTTGCTGTGCGCGGCCTCGCCCCTCACGGAGCTGTTCCTGCCGGGACGGAGCCAAAGCCTCGGGAGGAGCCGGCCCGCTGGGACCTGGGAAAGCATCACCGTAACCCACAGCGGGTTGGGCTTGGCAGCGCTGCGGGGCCCGCCCTGGCCGAGGCAATGAGAGCGTCGGACCGCGAGGTGTCACCGTCCTCCCGCCGCCTCGGGATAAACTCCCCAGGGACTCGCAGCTTTCCCGGGAAACGCGAGGTGCCTTAACCCGACCTGCACTAGCACTGGCTTGAGAAGGTTGGCTGGGGGGTCGCGAAACCCTTTTGGATGGCGTGCTGGTGGCTTAAGTGCTGGTGTCCTGGAAGTACCGGCTCTAACAGCTGCACTCCAAATTTGTGTTTTCCACACAAGCTGGAGATTTGGATACTGTAAAGGTGTCCTGTGAGGACAGATACAAGATGAGGTGAGTCCTCACTATGCCATCCCACCCATGGTGAGATGCACTCCCTGCCAGGGCAAATCATGAGGAGGTGTTTTCAGCTTCTGGAAAAATTTTCCATTAAGAGAAACATAAAAGCATTGCAGGGTTACTGATACAGTGATAGCCTTTCAACCTCTGTGAGTAGGGATACGCCTTGATTATTTAGCAAGATTTAGCATATAAAATAGCCTATGCCCTTTGTTTCTGAAACCTTTGGTTTAAATGTAATTCACGTGTTAAATTCTGTTTATTTCAGCTCAGACATCTGAGTTACTGCTGCAGACATCTGTGCTCCACCACAGCCCCGAGTAGACAGTCCCAGGCAAAAAACTGGAAACAGCAGAGAGTACTTCGCAGGAGGCCTCAAAGGCATGGGGGAAGCATCCTGTGGAGCAGGAGAAACTATTTGAAAAAGAAGTTAAAAAACCCACCCCAAACTAAAAGCCTGCCAAAAAGCCAGGTGTGGGAGGCAAGGGGGAAAAAAAGAATGTTTTCGTCATTTATTATTGGGCAGCTTGCAGAGTCAATAGAGGAATGGGAATTGTGTTGACTCCACTGTTGCTAGCTGGGTGGTGGGACAAGTGGATATGGGCCTGCAGAAGTACAGTGCAAGTGTCACTGGGGTAGGAGGGGAGAGAAGTCCTTCAATATTTGCTTGTGTCTGGGCAAGCAAAGTTAATGAATGAGTTCTCGATCCAGCCAAGCCAGAGTACTATGGTCCTTAAATTTGACCAGAACCAATACAATCCTTTGATTTTGAAAACTTGACTCATATTTTCTGAAAATTTAATTTTGGTTTTATGGTTGGCTCTACTGCTGTTAGACGGGGGACTTGAAATCTGGGTAGACCTTTCCAAGATTGTTAGAGATCTGGTGTTTCTGTTCACGTGAGAAACAGCTGCAGCATAGCCTTAAAAATGTCAGTCTATACCTGTCCAGAGTGTGCTTGCAGAACAACCCTAGAAATTGGGCTGTAACGGACTGGAGAGGAGGGCAACTAGAAGATGGCCTGTAACCACTGGAGCAAGGATTCCTGAGGAGCTGCCTGTTACCTATTGCACACAAATCTTGTGAAGATGAAGGTGTTGCATCACAGGTTCATTTTGTTAAGCTGGCCCCAGCTGGTGTCTCACTTTTTGGGAGAATTTCTCATTCAGCTAATATGTTCGCTGGTTGAATGGCAGTGACTCTCCTCCTTATCTCTGTGAAACACTGCTACCCCCTGAGTTAGCAGTTCAGTGCAAAGGTCTCTGCAGGTTTATAAGTGACAAAGCTATGCCCAGAAAAGCTTTTTTCCCTTGGCCCCTTTTATGTTGGTTTGTTGTTGGGGTTTTTTTTTGGTTTTTTGGCTAAAAATAGCTGGTGAGTTCTGGAACATTTTGCGTCATCACAAGACTGAGTAGAGCAGGATCCAAAAACATGTTGATTGTAATCAGATTGCTGCCATTAGTTGCTCTCTGGATCTTACAGTAGCAATGACTGTTTCACATATGCTTTAGAGGATTTTCTTGGACCTGCACGACAGCAGTGCCAGAGGTATTGCCTGGGAGATGGGCCTACCTAGCAAGGAATGAATCAGCCCGTATCCCATATGGCAGCTAAGAAAGGTCTTTTAAAGTGCCTTCAGTTGACTTGAAAGCTGCAGAACAAGGGCTTTATCTCCTTCCAGGTTTGCTATGGGTCTGTTAAAAGGCCTTGGAGCCAAAACATACTTTTTTGTTTGTTCGTTTTCATGAGAATCTCCTGGCATTGTACCATGCCTTATGGCATGCCCTTGGCTTTCTTCTTTTGGATGTGAAACAAGTTTATTCACAGCAAAGCAAATGTGAAGGTGCCAGTGTGTAGTAACAGAAGATGTACACCCACTATTTCCTGCAACACTTGGGATGCATTCTGTAACTAGTGAATGACACCTTGAAATACAATAAAAGGGATCTACAGTGCTGAGCCTGGGTCTTCCTGTGGCCCTAGCTTGGATGTTGCTAGATTGAGAGACCTTGTGCCACAGTGCATCATACAACACAATGCTGAGCAGACCAGCTGAGTCCAGTTTCTACCATCTTAACTTTCTGCAACTTAGTCTCATAACTAACAAAGGAAGGAGGTTTGTGGGTATAGGCAATGTTTAACTGTCAAGGAAGGACAGAGAGGGGCATAATGCTTTCCTAGAGCATTTTCTCTGTCTGGAGGACCATGGCTGCTTATAAAATCACAGGAATGCTTCCCTGGTGTAAAACTGTGTAATTATATGAAATTTGGTTTAGATTTGGTTCTCAATGGCCCTGAGATGGAATTTTAATATATGATTCTTACCCTCTTGAGCCTGCAGTTAAAGGCATGGATCTCCCAGTCTTAGAAGTAATCTATTTAAGGCCAAAATGCCACTGCTTTCAAATAGACATGAAAGAAGCACAGAGCAATCTAGACTGAAAAGGACACTGGAGGTCTCTAGTGTAATCCTCTTGGCAAAGCCAGGACAAATTCAAAGATAGATCAGATTGGTCAGGACCTTCTCCTGACAGCTTTTGAAAATCTACCGGGATGGAGATGCTTGCAGTAGCCTTGAAAATCTCAGAAATCATCATGCTGCTGCTAATCAATGCCCTGAGATGTCTGATGGAAATACAAAAAAACACAAAACAAATGTGGAGAGCTATCAGTGTGACTAAAAAGATGAAAGAATCACAGAGCCCAAGTGAGGTGTATATGAACTATTTGTCCTGATGCTGTGAGAGAACAATTAATAGAAGTGCCCTGAAACCTATTTCAGCTTGCTGCAGTGACGTGATCAAAGAAAATTAGCAATACTGTGTCAGTATTGTATCAGTGGTGTCTGCCAGATCACAGATGGTGTCTTGGCTGCTGTTAGTAGGTGCTGGGTTCAGTGTGTCAGAGATAAACAGGCCTGGTCCTAGCAGGGAGACACTTAGCTTTAAAAATATAATGTGCCAACCTGAGATTTTTGATGGATGAGAGACATAGAAGGAAAAATAAATACTGGAGCTAAACTTGAGTTCTGCTGGGGACATCAATATATTTTTAATAAGGGTTGTTGATATGTAAACATGAATAGAAAAAAGTGCAGATCCTATCACTCGTATCTTCAACCCAAGCTATTAAACTTCCTTTTCTTTGCAGCAGCAGTTCTGTGTTTGTGGAGTTGGGCAGGACTGAAAAGTTTCGGTTCTCAAGACCTTAATTTCTCTAACACTAGTGAAGAACCAGAATTTATTAATTGTGGTTTCCAGCCAAAATTTACGATGCTGTTTCCCCCTACCACTTCACCTCTGACTCTCAGCACCATTTTCCCTAGGTTGCCTTCCCTCCATGTTCCCCACAAACTTTGTTTTTCAGTGGTACAAGCCTGCTCTTGGGGCTGCATTCTTGCCTTTTGCCACCATGTGCTTTCAGAGACAGTGACTAGAAAAAATTATGGAGGGGTGACAAAGCACTTTAGAGGGTGGAGCACACTGAATTTTAAACTGTCATTCATTACAGTTGCCAAATGAAAAATCAATTGTTGGTGACCTTCCTATTTAAGCTCAAATAGATTGTGTGCTGCTATATTGCTCCAGCCCCTTCTTACCTCTCCCTGTCTTGAGTAGGGCTCTCCCACTCCATCCTTTTGCCCCAGGAAGTTCTGCCTTATTTTTCATCTCCCTGTATTGAGGGCACTTGTTCAAATGCACTAAACTTGCAGAGTAAGACACAAGTCTGATCTGCTTCTGTTGCTCCTTCACTGTAGTCTTGGTGTTTGTCCATCTTGATATAAATTACCCTTTATCACATCTCTGGGAGGCAGATCAGTATCACCTGTGCTTAATTTGAGATAAAACTGCACGGTCCAAAAACTGCGCTGGGTAGGAGGCCTTTTGGAAAAAGCAGACCAGGATGTTGAACACCCTAACTACAAGTCTCTGGTCTTTATCTCAAGATCATCCTCCCTGATGAACTATGGAGAACTAGTGGCTGCTCTGCTCTTTCTCACACCCAGGGATTTCTCAAATGCCATGTTTTCTGGTGTCTGTAGCTCACAAGATGGGTGTGCATCTCTGTATTGTACCATGTAACGTTGTGTACTCCTCAGAGTACAGCACCCTGAGAAGTTGTTGAATGATACTGTGGTTGCTGTCTCACCTGGTCACCAGTTGTACTGAAGAAATCTGGTTGATGTATTGCAGGCACAGCTGCACAGGTTCACTTGCTGTGTGAAGTCACAACTTTACAATGGAGAGAGAACTGCATGGCCCAAGACTGTGCAGCAAGTATGTGGAAGAACAGAAAAATCCCTAATCTGTATTGTAAGAGCATCTTCTCTGATCACCTGACTTGGAAACTGCTTGGATTTGGCTTTAATTTTTTTTTTTTTTAAATACAGTTTTGTAATTTTCAGCATAGCCTGTGGGATACTGAAGGTGCAGGCTTGAATACGGACTGTTGCATCTGTCGAGGAGGTTGGTGGGAGGTTTGTGGGTTGTAGGAAGGAAGAGTTTTGAGCAGCCGTTGGATCAGTTCTGTAAATAGACTTGTTGGCTGAAGAGCAGGTTTTGTTTAGAAAGTGTGAAACCCTTCATAGACACCTTTTCATATTATTACCCATCAGAGGAAGCAGAGCTCAACAGAGTCAACTGTGTTTAGAATTTGTGAACCATTTGTTCAGACTTATGTGCTGACACCTCAGTTAGAGAATAATCTGTGGTTTCCTCTTCCTTAGTAGAAGATCAGGTAGAATTTGGAATAGGTTTCACTCAGAAGTGAAATTTAAATTGATGTATTTAGCACAGTGAATGGTAAAACAATAAATTATTGGTAAATAATTGGTAAATAAATAAATTGGTAAATAATAAATAAATGGCAAAACTATTAAAACAATAAAAGCTATGTATTTCTAGAAAAAGTTATTATTAGATAATTAGCATTTCTGAATAACAGAGAGACAGAAAAAAACAGTTGTTTACTTAGCATCCACAGAGACTTGCAGACAGCTACATATATGATAGTCAGCTGCCCATACGAGGATTATATCACTTCTCCAACAGTGGTTGCTCTTTTCCCATGGATTTTTCTCTATCATTGTCAGACTTTTTATTTAAAAAGTTGCTCCCTCTTCTGAATTTTTAGCTTTCAGAAGTTCATCTGAAGTTTTCACTCTGTTCTGATGACACATGTGATAAGGACTGATTTCTAACAAAATTCAGAGAAAAATGTAACCCAAGTGCCTGCCCAAGGTGGGTTTCCTTTTCCTGTAGTCAGAAATTGTCCTCCTGGAAACACAAGATAGCCACACTAACTGTGGTCTGACTCATGCTACCAGGGTAGCATCGTGTTCTTATTTATTCAGAGTTCACCCCTGCGATAGCCAAGTGGCCTCAGTGTGATAAAAGTAATATTCTTTTCTCAGGTTAAGAGACCTGCCTGGGTAACGATGGGAAGCTGAAATTGACACTTGCAGTTTATGAACAAGGAATGAGTCAGCCTGGGAATAACCTGGTGTGGTGCTGCAGCAAACTGCCTGGTCTCCTGTGATGTATCAGCCCCAAAACCAGAACAGGCAGTACAGAAATAAGAACTCCTATTCCCAGATAAAAAGCAACACAGATGGGATTTTTGTCAGCTGTGATACTTCTCCATGCTGTAATTGGAGACATTAGATAGCAATATTGCAAGAGGGAACATTATGTAAAAAACCGTCTGTGTGGAACTCCCTACAGTATGTAACTGAGCTATGAAGCAGTAATTTTGTTATTAACTTTTAACATCAATTTAACATTAAAGTATACATAACCCAAGCAGAATCCCCAAACTATCCATTTTGGCTTTAGTGTTACAAGAAATTAAAGATCTAGTTCTAAGCAAAAGGCCAAAGAGATACAATCCCATCACAAAAAAACCTCCAAAATTCTTGGCTTTAAGTGAAAGAGTTGTGGAGCACAATCACATCCTACAGAGTGGTTCAATCCCAAAAGCAACAGAGTTCTGGGTGACCAACAGGATGCTCTACCTTCCCTAATACTACCTGTCAATGCAGGGTATGCAGTCTTGTCCACTGGTTACACGATGTCCAAAGAAGACTTCAAATCCTATTTCATCAAGTATAAAGAACTCTGAAGAGCCAAATGCACACACACAAAAGGAAAAGCCAGCTGTCCTTGTTGTAAAGAGGTATATGTGAAAAACAAAGTGTGGGCAGCAAGGTCAGTGTAATTCCATCCACTAATATTTTTGCCATGGGTTTGTACCAGCAAATATTGCATCAGTGTTGCATCTTGTGCCTGGGGTACACAGGTAGCAATTATGGGAGGAAGACACAGAAGAAAGATCTTATGTAGAGCAGCAGTTCTGTTGTGTGAGTGTGACTAGTGAAAGGCTTTCTTGGGTTATGTTGAGGCAGCTATCATAGAAAGTGACCACGGCAGTAACAATTCTCTTGTGCCTCATTGCTAAGTGCTCAGAAGTTGTTCTTTCTCAGGTGTGAAGGATTCATTATCTCTTTAGTTTTCACAGTTCCCAGAAATAAGTGCCCTTCAGATAATAGCTTTGAGAAGAAGTCAGACAGGTGAGAAGGTTTCTCCCCCAAGACCTTGCTTGCAGAGGCAGAAAAAAACTTACTGACAATGCCTTTTCTCAGAGAACATGAGCAAATTACCAAAAATATCCCTTACACCATAGCTTGTGAATTGCTTTCATGAGACACAGGGAAATGGCTTATTTTGACTCCTTATTTCACCTTAACCTAGCTCCAAATCTCCTTCCATCATAGCTGACAGCCTGTATTTCCACACAACAAGAGATGTTCAGACTGCTTGCTGAAATCCCAAAAAATCAAGGACCTCTGTCCGTGGAAGGTTCATCCTGAGGCTTTCCATGATTACAGCTGTGAATTGAGGTCACCACTGGATTTTATAAATTCTGTATTTTTTTCTTGTAGCTTGCAGAGAGTTTTTTTTCTGTTATTCTGATTCTCTGTATTTGCAGAGGCTAAAACAAGGTGGGGCATGTGGATGGGACTGAGACTAGATGAGTTTTGATGGGGCTTATTGCAATAACAACCAGTGCAGATAAGAGGGGGAAGTGTGGAAGAATTGGAAGGGGAAAACTGAAACTGGCTGACTGAGACAAGTGGGTCCAGGGAGGGAGAGGAAATGCAATTGGTACTTTGAGAACAAGTCAAAAGCTGGGACTTGTTCGATTAAAAGAGAAATAGCTGGATGAGGTCAGGAATGGAAGCTGGGAATGGAGAGGGAATAAAAATGAGGCAGAGATAAGGAGTCAGAGGTGGAGAAGGTAGAGGTCTGAGTCAGGGTCTTCTGTGGTGGGATGGAGCAGAAATCCCCAAACTCTGGAGGGGGTGTAGTGGTTTGGTCATTACTCATTACTCATTACTCCTTTGGTTAATACTCATTACTGTTTACCTTCTGTGAGGTAAGAATTAGGAGAAAAGCAAAGCAGGCACAAAACTTGAAAGAATATAAAGAAGTTTATTAATAGACCTAAAATAGGGAAAAAGAAAAGAAAAAAAAATCATACCACACCTTCAGAACACTTCTCCTCCCCCCACCTTTCTCCCTTCTCCCCTTGACAATGTAAAAAGACAGCCCTTGAGATGTTCAGTCTGTTTACCACTTCCATAATAACCTTGTTCAGTTCATTTAGGAAGAGGAGTCTCTCTTGCCCATGCTATGGAGAAATTATCACAATGAGACAGCTGCCCGGGTTGGTTCTCTGCTCGCATCATGTGGGAGTCCCTTCCCCCGACTTGCAGCTTTTCCTACAACTGCTTTCGAGGGTCCAATCTTGAGTCACTGGGGTACAATTTTAAGGTTGAGCCGTTCAGAAACAAAAGTTCACCCATCTCTGGGGGCATTTCATCTCTAAGAATAGAGGCCTTCCTCCTTCCCTGGGAGCAAGGGGTCCTCCTCATCTTCATCTCTAGGACTATCTCTGGGAGCATCTCTAGAAACTGAGGTTTTCTCCTTTCCTATTTGGAGCAAAAGTCCTCATCGCTTCTATCTCTCCCTGTTCAAACTTCTCATCAAATTACAGCTGCTTCAGCATCTGCCTATCTCAGCGCAGGTGCTTTTGCTCACAAGTACAAGCTGAACGCTCCACCCCCCATGCCTTCATGAAATTACAACGGGTACTCTGATACCTCATAGCTTTACAACAGAATTTCAACTTTAAGCATCTCCTCTTTCTCCTCCCTTAGGGTTTCAGCTCTTCACAGCACTAAAAGTGTTAATCTCACCTAGGCCTTGCAGCTGGACTGTCGCTTATCGCTGTTGGTCACATGATCTTTGCTGGGCAGCAGGGCAGCTTCAGCTGAATCTTGGCTGCACTGGAGAGGGGGAGCCGAGCCGCTCCGGCTGCACAGAGCCGGGCTGTGGGGGGGGCCACGGGTGGAACAGGTCCATGGCTCCAGGATGGCCGTGGCCCGGCCCGGCCTGGCCCAAGCAGGGCCTGGGCCGGGCCCGCCGGCCCCTGCACTGGGCCCACAGCCACCTGTCCCAGCGCCGGAAACGAGAGAGAGAGTCTGCCTGGGGTTTGTCTGTTCTTAAGTGTGGATCACAGAGGCGGTCACAACTTTAAGTGGCTTAAAAAATTGTCCATATTCAAACTGGCCCGCTGATAGGTTCTGTCAGGTTATAGAGGAGCTGTAAGCGTCCCTTTGCAAGAACATCACTTCCGGGACTATGCTTTGCTAACCTATGACAGGGGGGCAAGCAGAAAGGCCTATACCTGCTCAAGAATGCTTCTTTTGAAGGCATAGATGGTGCCTAAAATCCCAAGTGTTACCCTTTCTGTGGTGGCAGTAGAAATGTCAGCCCTAGATTATACAGACCTACTTAAGGTATCTAAATGTAGCATGTGTATGTAAGGTGAAAGTCTAAGCTTACATCACAGTCAGAGAAGATTTTGGGGAAGGATTTTACAACCTAAATGTCTGGAATTTTATCCACTTTTGATGCCTTAGAAAACTCCTATGGCCCTAAGATATCCAAATGACTTGAAAGGACCTTCTTTCAGACAACTGTGTTGCACCTGCACTCAGCTCAGTCCCAGTAGTCCAGAGAGATGAGACAATAAGAGCCTATGCCTCATTTTCTGCAGACTGCAGAAGATGAGGCACAGGCTTACATAAATGCTTGCATATAGATAAATAAATGTGTGTGTCTACATCTGCAGTCTGCACCTGAGTGTTTGAATGCCTGCAGTCTGCCTGTGTGTGAAACCTGCAGGCATGATGTTTCTCTCAGTCTTCACTAATGTTTGGCCACAGAGTTGATGACAATATCCTTTTGCTGTAAGTTGCCATCCTAATTCAAGTGGCAGAGAACAAGTTTGCAACTTCCTGGTGCACAACATGGTTAAAGAAGGAGTTACTCCATGAGGAACTCCTTTGTTCTTCTGTTTGCTCATTCAAATCCTGGCAAATGAGACATAGATGTATGTCCAAAACGTGGATGCCTGCTAGGCAGACTATGCTGGGGAATGCCAGAACTAAAGTTTTCTCCTTTGCTGCACAACCTTGATTCCTTACCGGTGCAGGTGCATCTTATGGGAAAGAATAGAGTGAACCATGTGTTTGAAAACAGCAGGCTGCAAACATAAGGAACTGAATTCAAGCTGCATCACCAGCCTTAATTCCAGCATTGCCTTACAAGGCAATGGCTTGGATTTTCTGCTTTAATATTGCTTTTTTCCCTCTTCCAGTTCTACCTGCCCTGTATGTTTGGAGTGTCTTCATGAAATTTAATTAGAAAATTTTGTGTGTGAAGCAAGTGGTGCAATACTGATGACGGACAAACTTGTGGAGAGTGGAAGTCTGACTGTCATCATTCGACTCTTGTGCCAAAACCCATCTCCAGCTGACCCAGTTGTAAACGGGTGTTTGATCATTCTGGCTGAGGAGTAAAAGGCAGCTTTGGCAAGGCACTTGTAAAACAGATAATCCACTTGGTGGATACAGGAGTTAAAGGGCCTTACACTTGGAGTCCAGGGTAGTTGGTCTGGGTCTTAGAATGTGGTAGGGTGGACTGGGAGTATGATGAAATGGTTTTCTGAGCCAAAGGCCAATGAGTAAGTGCTGAAGCAAAGTTCTCTACTTCTTGTGTCATTCTAGTCTTTTGAGATCTCTTATCTGCCTGCATAGAAGAAAAATCACTTCTATGGAAATACATGACATGAAAATAATGCTGACTAAACAGTCAAGTCTGAACGGGTGAAGGAAGTCAAAAGCTATCTGTCAGTGAGGAGGCAAATATCTTTTGGGGTCTGTTTGCATTCAGATTTTCTTTAATCATGGTATTTGCTGGACTTGAAGAAATGCAAGAGCAGGGTGAGGGGGACTAGGCCACTCTTTTATAGAACTCCTTCACCTTACCCCTTTTTTGTTAACAATGTATAGAGCTTCTCTCTCTTCCTTTTGAAAATTGTCTTTTCCAAATGTTTTTTCTTATTCAGGAGCTGGAAGATTTATACTCATCAATATTGAATATTTAAGCCCAGGTGAACTTTCTGAGTGAGATTGTCATATATGCCTTAGGACATCTTAGACCTAAAGAGAGACTTTCCTTGTCACTGGTGAAGTGACCGTGCTTATTTTCCCTGGGTTTTCTGGTGTAGTTACAGGGCAGGAATCTTCTTGGGAGACTTAGTCTTCTCACAGTCAAAAAAGAATGAGTCACTTAACAAAGAAGGAGCTGTATTGTTTTTAGATTACATTTCAAGGTTCGTGTTTTCTGTTTTATGGCTTCTGAGCCTTTTCACTGCACATGGATTATCTCTTCATACTTGTTCTTCCATGAAGGTAAGATGCCTGGTTTTTTACACAAGAAAAATATAATTCCACTAAACACAGAACAAGAGACTATAGGCACAAATTAAAATACAATCAAATTCCATCTGAATGCAAGTAGACACTTTTTCAGTGTGAGGCTGGTCAAACATAGGAATAGATTGCCCAGAGATGTTGCAGAGCCTCCATCTGTGGAAATATTCAAAAACTGTCTGGACATGATCCTGGGTAACCTCTTCTATCTGACCCTGCTTGGGCAGTGGGGTTGGACAGGAGGACCTCAAGCCTCACTGATTCTGTGACCCAGGAGATGCAGATTCTAGAAAAAGGTAAACACCTTTTGCATCAGAGCCCTCTCATTCAGCTTGCTTGGAGGCAGAGTGCCGGTTTGGGAGGCCAAGAGAAGTGACGTTTTCTCTAGTTGCAGACTACCAATATGGTTTTTCTCACGTAATTTCTTCTCAGGTCAGGCACCCTCCTTCCCTTTTCTCTGTGTCCTGGGAACACCCATACCTGGAAAACATCATTCTTGAGAAGGTGGTGTGCCATTTTTAATGTGTTGCACTTTCAGAGCAGCATCACCTCTTTGCAGTTTAACTGCTGTTACATGGTTGTAACAACAGAAGTTGTTTTCCTTGAAGAGAGGGATTTGTAGCCTGCAGCCTCTTACAACAACAGCAGTGATACTGCTGGTCATTTCTTTCTGCTACTCAGCTATGCCACGTCATTCAAGCAGACCTGCAGTACCTGTAGAATAGTATAAAAGTTGGTACAGTATGTGTATGGCCTGGATGTTTTAAAAACTGACAATGGACAGTTAAGCATTCATGCAGAGAAATGTTTTATTGTAGTGAAGTTACACAGGAGAAAAAAGTCTCCCTGCTCCTGGTTTAAGGCTATGCTGAGCCATAAAAACACATTGCACTTCCAGTCATTTTTACAAGGTTATAAGGACACCACCGAGTATTTTCTTTTTGTCTTTTTTTTTTTTTTTTTAATGAGCTTTAACTATTTAAAGCTGGAATGCAGCATATTTCCTTATTGGAGTTTTTGTTGTTAGTTTTTTTTTGTTGTCCTCAAAAAAGCAAACCTGAAGATTTTCTTTCTCTTTCTTTCTCTTTCTTTCTTTCTTTCTTTCTTTCTTTCTTTCTTTCTTTCTTTCTTTCTTTCTTTCTTTCTTTCTTTCTTTCTTTCTTTCTTTCTTTCTTTCTTTCTTTCTTTCTTTCTTTCTTTCTTCACCTGTCCAGTGTATTTAGCCTAAAAGCACCTCAAGACACACGAGGGTTACTTTACACATTCCCATAATGACCTTAGAGGGCTCTAAACCCAGGCTCAGTGTACAACACTAATCCTGATTAGTGGTCAGATCATTCTTATCACAGCAAGCAGGAAGATGGAATGGCAGCAGGTACGGGGGGTTTATGGAAGAGTGCTGAAGTGGCCGAGATAACAGAACAGCTCTTCCCCTATGAAGGTAACTGCCAGCCCACTTTTTAATGCAGAGAACCAGCGAAGCACTGCATCAGCCTGGAGCACACACACGCATGACAAATGGTACAGAGTCTGTGACAATACAGGAAACAAAAAGAAGGTGAGACAGGTTTTGGACCTGCCAACATTTTAATTGTCATTTCAGAAATACAAATACAACACTGTTTATGATCTGCTAACTACTCTTCCCACACAACAGGTTATGTACAGCATACTAACTTACATTTTTACATAATGATACACAGGTTTTCACCAGCAACAACTCTCGTGGTGAAAGGATGTGACATGTCAAGCTGACAGACACTTCAGAAAAAAAAGTTCATGCAGAGCTAGCTTATTCTTTGTCTCTTGAAAGTAAAATCCTACAAATGATTAGCAAGATGTCTATTTTTACAATATTTACTTTGTACAGTGCAAAGAGGAAGGATAGGCTTTTTAAACGTAGGACTCCTTAGCAAACTGGATCTGCTCTACCTCAAAAAGCGGCTGGCTGCACCTCTGTGCTACATACTCGAGTTTGTTCTTTTGACAGGACTCAGACATGGCTCTCATCCGGTAGACTCCTGGGGTCACGGGTAAACTCACACGGGAGTTTACTCCTACAGTGATGCTGAAGGTTTCAGTTTCCATGTCAGAATCCTTTGTTGCAGAAACTCTGGCACTGTGCAGATCCCTTAGATCTGTATATGCTGTGTCCTGTGCACTGTGGCTGCATGGATGAGGCAGCAAAGCATCCTGGTTTGACACCGCTAATCTCAGAGTTTGAACTGTGAGACTGTGGGAGGGAACTTTAGTGGCCAGGCAGTTTTTAACAGCCTCTTCATAAGAGGGTGGTCTTCCAGGGTTTTTCTGGTCCACATCTCTGAACACTTCATCAACTGACCTGAAACGGGGCCTCTGCTGATACTCCACATGCAATGGTTTGTCATCATTACGACTGTCCTCCTGGACAATTCTGCAGGAGAACTGATCTTTCTTTGTGAAACTGTCCCTCTGAAAAAACATGTTTTTTCCAGGCCCCCAACTCTGGGTTTTTATTAGTGTTTTCCTGTGGTTTGCAAAAGAGAATGACATGGAATGTTTTTTGATCTCTCTGCTAGGTGTACTGCAGTCTTCAGTGGCCTTGGTGGAAAAGGACTGAGGCCTATTTAAAAAGGTTTTTTTGGGACTAGAGGGTGAAACTACTGGGGAGCTGGTGAAAACTGAGCCATCAGAACTCTCCAGAGAGCAACTGGAGGATGTTTTGGGTAGAGAGTCAGTTGATAATTGTGAAGGTAAGGCTGCAAGACGTTTCTCCAGTGCCTCCAGCCATGGCTGTTTCTGCTGAACTGGAAAATTGTCCTCACTTTTGTTTAGTTTCTGTTTCCTTATTGTGTCATCAAGGCAGTTTTGGAAGGACAAGTCTGACTCTGAATACCTCCTGTCCATTGTGCTGATGTCATTTCTGAAATTAGTCAGTGAAGGGGCAGAGATGTGTGTTGGGTATTTTCTGCTCACGGTAGCATTCCTCCCTTTGGCCTGCTCCATCTCAGAGGTACAAGGGCAGCCTTCCACTTCGGGATCTGGGCTGTCATAGGCAGAGTCGTTCTGATGAGCTGCACAGAGTTGTTCTGTGGGGAGAAAGCAGACATTAGTTTTCACTGACCAGCTGAGAATGAAAGAGAATTACACAGAGAGAGTTCAGAAGAGCACTTCAACAGTTTTGAACCCTCTGTGTTTCCACAGATATATTCGCATATCAAATTCAATAATTTGGCCCAGCAGCCCCAGTCAGTGACATCCCCAGTCCCTTCTCATACCTGTGGAGCTGTCTGTGTGCTCTGGTGACTCCTCAGCCAAGGCACAGGCAGGAAAGGCAATGTCTTCCTCAAATATTTCCAAGCAGTTGTTTATGAGGAACTCCACCAACACTGTCACCTGCACACAGAAAACAGCCCATTTCAGTCAAGAGGGATGAAAACATATTGCAGACTCTTTCCTGATCCTGCCTGCTGTCTCTGTAGGAAGGATGGCGCAGAGCAGGGTGGCTTCTGCCAAAATCCTGGCTTACAGTCTGAGGGTGAGTCCACGGTGGGGGGTGAGGCCTGGTGCTGCAGACAAATGGATCTGCCCCAATACAGACAAAACACCATCAGCCCCAGCTTTGGCCTCGCTGCCCGAGGGCCCGGGGGTGACAGTGCCCACGGGTGGCCCTTGCTCTCCACATGCAAAGTCTGCAGGAGCTGTGCTGTGACTTAGGGGGCTGCAGGGCAGCTGCTGCTTTTGCTCAGAGGAGGCGAGACCAGGGGCAGCCTGGCCCATCCCATTGCGGGCTGAGGGACACCTGAGCCGAGGGGTACCCCCAATGTCCCGGGGTGCTGTTCTGTTCGGCTTCCGCAAAGGCAGTGGGATCCCTGTGGATGGCTCTGAACTGCCGCAGAGGGAGGGAGCGGCTGCTGGGTGAGTTCCACGCACCTTGTCGTTCATCTCCTTCTGCACTTCCAGCGGGAGCGCGTTGTCTGTCCCCGGGCTCAGCATATTTGGGCCAATGCAGATGGCCAGGTTGCTGGAGTCCATCCTGTTGGTCTCGGCATTTTGGCTGATGTGGTGGAGCAGAGAGAGCAAGTGCTTGAGCAAGACGAGGTTTGGTCTTGGCAGCTTGTCAGCCACCCTGCATGAGCACAAACGACATGTGACGTTAATCGATGGTGCAGTGGCCTCTGCTTCTTGATTTGAGCAAGTCTCAATTAAACTTGGAGCGACAACACTTCCTCCAGAAAGGGGCACGTGTGTGCTCACTGTAACTTTCAGAAATCCCCAACTGCAGCTGAGCATGTGGTTAATTATGAGACCTTGAATTACAAGGTCCTGACTGAAAGGCAGCATTGCAGAAGCCCATGTCCCTGGGTAGATGGGATGCTGCCAGGAGATGTCACTGGAGGCTTCCCAGCATCCGTGGTTGTACTGTGGGGCTTTCAAAGCACTCCCAGTCAGCCTCCACACCTACTGTTCCTAAAGAGCAAAACACAGTGGTGGTCTCCATGTGCCCAACTCCACCCCCAGCAGATGTGAGAGCTCCGTGGCAGTGCCTGTCCCACAGCACCGTGACAGCGTTAGCTGAGGCACTGCAGCCTCTGTCCTGTTCCTGCATTGGTGGTTTCATAAAGCAATCTCAAGTAACTTCAGGAAGTCCTGGAACCCTCTAAACCAAACCCCATGGAGCAATAGCAAGCCGATATAAATGGCAGGTTTTTAAATGAGACTCTTGATTTCAAAAGACATTGTTGGCCTCTACCAGCCACTCCATTTCACTGGGGCTGATTGCAAAATTTCCTGGTTGAAAAACTTACTCTTTCAATTCTTCAATTTTTTCTTGCTTGTTTGGCTTCTCTAGAGCTTGCATCCATTTCTCATAGAGGTCATCTGACAGGAGTTTGGAGGGAATATTTCGGAGAAAGTCCTGCAAAGCCAAGAGATTTAGATGAAGCTTTGACACCACTCCTGATCACAGAGGGAGCATTACTGTCACATGGGCTCTCTAGGAGGCAGGTTGACTTGAGCTACCTGACCATCAGCACTGACAGAGCAGTGCAATGCACAAGTGCACTTGCACTTTTGTAGTAACAGGACCCAGCTTTCAGTTGCTTTTCCTTTGCCCATAAATCTCACTATTGCTCCCAGGCAAGATACTGAGCAAGAGGACAAAGTGAGTTTCCTGTGGGCATGCAGGAAATCAGCAGCCCAACAAGTAGGACTGAAAATCAGGTGGAAAAGGCCAAACTTTCCTAAGCCTGAAGCAGTAAGTCTGGCTTTGTTCTGTCTTTAGCCAAGAGTCCCACCTAGGTCAGCTTGGTGCATTGGATTGGGCCTGTGCATATTAGCAATGTCTTCCCACCAGTGTAGCTCACAATTACTCACCTTCAAAACCACTGCCAGCAGGTGCACAGCTTTGCTTTTCAGATCAACATTCCCGCCTTTGTTTAGGTCCTCCTTCAACTCCTTTCGTGCTTTCTCATTGGCAGCTTTTCTGAATATCCCTTCAGTAGAAGGTCCTTTCATATACAATATGGCTAGGAGATCCTGCAGGAAAAAAAATCAAACAAGAATGGAAGAACAGTTACTTCGATGAAGGAAGTTAGCAGGTGAGCATTTCTTTAGAAATAGAAGAAAAATTGTCTGAAGGTACACTGTACTCTGATTAGCTCAGAATCTAGTTCTTGCTCCAAGTAGATTACATGGGAAGTAGTCTGATTTTCCTCTAATCCACCTTCTTTTTGAACTGATGAACTCCACTAACTTCAGTGGAGTCATCCTTGCTTGCTTCCGGAAGGAAACAAGAGATGGCTTAAATCTTAGTTCACATCCCCTTTCTCACAAGCCAGGCAAATACTACATAGAAGAGACAAATGCATGTCTATCGGGAAAGCCAATTCAGTGTGAGAACTGTTTTTATCCAGACCATTTTTATCTAAAGATGGTCTTTGTTTGGTCTTTGTTAGAAGATGGTATTTGTTTGTGGCAGTCCATAGCTGAATACTTGTTTTTCGTGGAAATACAGAAATCCTTGGAAGTTTATGTTGCTGAAAGATTCATTTAAATTACTTCTTTAAAATCACAGATGTTTATACTAAGAAGCCTATCTTCAGTTCCTGGTCCTGGGTTCTCTACACTCCAAGTTACTTCCAGTGAAAGTTGGGTGGGCTGGACAAAACCTGCAGACCTGAGCCTTTCTACATCAGGGATGGGTCCTGAGTTTATCAGGGGTGTGTGTGTAGGGTAAACACCAAAATCACTCATCTCCTGGGTGATGCAGCAGAAGTACAGGGTATCCTGCCTCACACTGAAGTCAGAGGTATCACAGAATCACAAAATGGTTTGGGCTGAAAGGGACCTTAAGGATCATTTCATTCCAAGCCTCTGCCATGGGCAGGGACACCTTCCACTAGACCAGGTTGTTCCAAGTCCCATCCAACCTGACCTGGAACACTTCTAGGGATGGGGCAGCCACAGCTTCTCTGGATGACCTCATACCCTCACAGCCAAGAATTTCTTCCCAATGTCCAATCTAACCCTGCTCTCTGTCAGTTTGAAGACATTTCCCCCTTGTCCTGACACTCCAGGTCCTTGTAAACAGTTCCTCTATAATGGTACCTCCTTACCTGGACTGGCTGGGGCAGTGTGTCATCTTCCCCACAGATAAGTGCCAGAGGCTGGCCAAACAGAGTGATTTTGGCACCTGAGTCCAGCTGTCCTGAGGAATTTCTTTTGGTAAGGCTCCGTCTCAGAGTAAATGACTGCGATATCACCTTCTTTCTTTTCTTTGTTCCATCTGCTGCAAATAAGAGGAAAACAAAAGATCGATTTAAAATAAAAAAAACCCAACAGAGCACTATGTGGTCTTTCATCTATGTGCAGTGCAGAGATGTATGTTGAAACAACTCAAACCAAATGGGGAGAAACTGAGAGACAACTAAGTGGTTACTAGAGAAACAACTGCATAAACTGTAAAACTGTGGCCATCTCCCTAAGGCCACCACCTTTCCTGTTTTGGGTTGGGTGTTTTTTACATTCTAGTCACTGTTTCTTCTTAGAGAGTGGGAACATACAAGGCACAGAAATAACAACATTTGTAGAGATTTTTGATATTGCAGTAGTTTCTGTGATAACTCTGAGGCAGATATACCACTTGGGCACCTAGCAATGACAACAATAATTTTCACTACGTGGTCTGACTGTGCCCCAGCCTTAGGGCAAGAGTACAAGTAGGGGTTCCTGCTTCTTGGCCCCTTTCACAGCCTGAAAACATATGGCTCCAGCTCTGCCAGCTCTGGAGCCAGCTCTATTGACAATGCTCCTAGAGCTAGTGCTTGCCCCCTGCCAGCCAGCCAGTGGAAGGTGATACTTGCTCCAAGAGGATGGAAGCATCAGAGTAGGGCCTCACTGGCTTCAGGGCTAGAGATCTCTTAGAATGGGTTTTCCATCTACTTCATAAAGAGGAGGGCCTGGAATTTGAAGAGGATAGTTTTAATGGGGGGGGGGGGGGGGTGTTTGCCTTTTTTTTCCCTTTCAGAGACAGAGAGAAAAGAAACCTTTACCGCGAAAGCTTTCTAAAGGATTTGCCTTCTGCAAACTTCCAATATATGTCATGCCTTCTACTCCAAAATGAAGTTGTTTTACACAGATGAGAAGTTCTCAGGACCTCTCCTTGTGACTTAGCACAAGCTCTTGGTAGGTGGGGGTTAAAAAATTTGAAGAAGTCACCTAACATTATAGTGTAATGTGAAATACTTGCTTCTGATACTCCTGAAAACTGATCTGCTGTGGTGGTCTGCTCCAAATCTGACCCTGCTCTATTAATGGTCTTCTGCTCTGGGTTGTTTACAGGTGCTGAGGTTTTTGCATGGTGAGAAAAACAAGTGCTGGTGCTTCTGCCAAGAGGGTTTATTTGCTCTGGTGTGCAACAGCTGGTAGCAGTACTCAGTACTTTCTTGCAGTGCCACACCTCAGTGGGGATGCTTGAGTGAGAAAGAAACACATTTACTTCCCATTGCTACCACAGAACACAACGAAACCTGGCTCTGAGGACCAGGGAATGGGAATGCAAGATCTCTGTCACTCAGAACTGTCACCTCTGCCACTGAGCATATGGGAAAGAAGTAATTTGTGAGTGGCAGTCCAGGGCTTAAGTCCTCTCCTGGGTGGGAACTGTGGCTTGCTCTCAGGGAGGGGAAGCAGGCGGTTTCGGGTGGTTTTGCACAAGTGCCAGCTTGCAAGCATTATATAAGAAGGCAGTTCCTCAGTTTGTTTTTGAAACTCACCATTTGAGAGGCAAAGTCCGTCTTCAGTATCTGCTGGGCCTGACAAGGGACATTTCTTGGTATCATCCTGCAAAAAAGCATATTAGGGTTACAGAGCTGCCGTAGCAGTGAGGGCCACCAGCGAGCTGCTGCAGCTCCTCAGAAGTCTGGGGAGGCCCTGGGGAATAACCAGACATGCCCAACATCTGCTGAAGGGGTGCCTCGGCCCAGGACTGACACTGCATAGCTGCCCAGTGGAGGGGTCTGTGGTAAACCCTGCAGCCAGACACCCCAGTCATGCTCAGGAGGTCACAACCCTGTGCTCTTTCAGGCTGCACTTTCAATCCAGAAAAGCCACAGTAGGACATAGCCTCCATTTTTGTGTCCTCCCCTGGCACTGGAAATTTCCTCCCAAACTCCTCCAGGAAGCCTTGATGGCTTTGAAGCCTGTAAGATTCCTGAGAAAAGCTCCTCATGAGCCAGGGGAATGCATGGACTGCCCCCAGCAATGTCCAGCTCCCTCTGCTCAGTGCAGCACAGAGCTGCCTTTGAAGAGCTCTGCCCATTCCTGGGTGAGGGTAAGCAGCTGGCAGCTACTGAAGGAGCCACCCTCACTTTGCCAAGGTATCTCACACCAGTACCCAAGAAGGATCCAGGAAAATGTAAGGGCTGCTTACCTCTGTCTGGCACTCAATCAGACTCTCCATATTCCCAGCATTTAGTGTCTTTGACTAGTCAAGAAAACAAAGACACTGTGTGAGTAACTGAATGCTGTGGTTTAGAAATCAGAGCTTTTCAAAATCACTATGTTGACAGAGCTGAAATAATTAAGATACTCACAGTATTACAGCTGCTTAACACTTTCATTAGGAGTTTGATCGGAGGAGCTCTGGACACTCTGGTTTCCTTCAGTCCTTTTGTTTGCCTGTTTATTGAATAGGGAATGGACAAAGAAGGAGTCTTTTACAACTGCACCCTTCTTGGCTTTCTCCTCTGCAAGCCAATCTAGCATGTATGATCCCGAACCAGCAATATCTCCCACACAAGTAAACCATTAATCCCTTCTCTGGAAGGGCATTCAGCTCTGCTGCCCTATCTGCCTCCTGATTAAAACAAAATAAAAGCAGCTTTCCATTTTTAATCCACACAAAAAGTGAGAAAGTGGTGACAGTGTGGTCATTAATCCGCACACCCAAGGCTGAGCGACTCAGTCAGCTCTGCCCACAAGCTACACTTAGCAGTGGGTGCACCTCTCCCCATCTATATTTTTGTACATCTCCGTGAAGCTGCATCTGAAGCTCTCCACTGACTTTAACCACCATGCCAGAGATTTTATCAAAGGCAGTACTTACCCAAGGAGTGAGTCCAGCCAGAGCTCCTTCACCTCCCGTGAACTGCAGAGGAAAGGAGAAACAGCATCACTCCCCACTGCTTACTAGTCCTTTGGATGGAGGCAGGCAACTAAACAGTGCATACCGCGTGTGCTGCCGTATATACGCAGAAGGGGCAGGTGGAAATTCACAGGCAGGAAGAAGCATCATGGGGCAGGACCGAGACACTACCAAATTTCTGGCTTCCTCTTTCCTTTTAGAGGAGCTGTTTTTTTGGTTTTCCCCCCCTTAAAGAAAAAAAAGAAGCTCTGATAGCTGTTATGGATGGAAAAGATGAGACACTTGCCAGGTAAAGGTTCCAGCTATCATCACCAGCATGAGGTGAGATGTGCAGAGGGGACTGCAGTGTGGGCAGCTTCTCTTTACCATTAAAGGACAGTGGTTACAGTGTGTCCTTTGACTGCTCAGAGACATTAGATTTGGCAGTTTAAAGACGCACCACCAGATCAAGTTACACTAAGAACAGTGAAAACAGCGGGGAGGTGAAATAGACCAGATTCAGAGGAGTGTTTCTGTGTATCTTTTTAAAAGCTAATTGCAACAGTTTACTGTCTACAAGCAGATGTAGACACACATTTTGTCAGTGCTAAGTAGTTCTTGAAAATCTAGGCACTGGACTTCTATAGATGAAGTGGTGTTATGTAATAATTTAGTAATGCATGACAATATATAATTAAAAAGTCTTGCTTAAAATATATCTTAATAAGAACTTTGTGTCCACATATTAAATTTTGATTCAACTGAAGAGATAAAAAATCTAGGAAAAATCTACCTCTGCTTGACCTGTACCATTCTGTTGCTGACTGCCCCCCAGCTTGGGCATATCAGGAATACAGTGCTCACTCTACCAGGCCATTATGAAAATTCATTAAGGTTTGATGTTAAATACATTATATTATTTCTATTGATTTATTGACTGAGGCAAATTACAACCCTGTTCTGGGTGCCAGTCTGCTGATCTTGTGAAAAAGAGTAGCTAAGGCTGAGAGTCAGGGTTGGGAATTTTTCAGTAGTGGATTTAGCTGGAAAGCACACTTGTAAAACTGTAGTTCTGTCTTTCTGCTGCTTCCCTTGTGGATGCTCCATTTCACATGTGCAGAGGATCGGGCTGTCTTAGCACAGCTCTTTGCAGATGCACATAATGGCTACATCCGCTGCTGAATTCGCCCTCAAAGCCATTTTTGTGTAACCACATCAGACCCGGCCAGTGTAGTACTGACCCTGTTTCATGCAAAACAGAAAGGTGATCTCTGTTTGACTCTGGCAGAAATTCAAAGTGCAAAATTCACTTTTGGTTCAATAGAGATGTGTCCAGAAGAGCAAATGGAGACCTGCTCTGCTTTTGTAGGGGGAGTTGCTGTAGGTCACCTTTTAAGTCCTCCTGAGGCCCATCATTTCCATGCTCCTGTAGTGGCACTGGTCTGTAGACTTGTTTAGGGCTGAAACTTACAGCAATCTTAATCAATTAGTCTGCAGCCCTGTGCATTTACCACTGATCTTTTACTCACTGCTCTGATTTTTTGCTGATTATCAGTCCCATGACGTTTGTTGTAGGTTACGGGCGGGTTCGGTCGGGACGGAGACGGATGGAGAGATCTCTATAGGCAGGTCTTGGGACACAGTCGGTTTATTGTAAAGGGCGTGGGTATTGGGGCACTGCTCAGAGCTGCTAGACTCAGCTCTGAGCAGGCCCAAGAGAGTAAGCAGGTGAGAGAGAGAGAGAGGGTGTAAGAGCAAGAGTGGAAGTAAGAGTAGAAGTGGAAGAGAGGAATAGAGAATGTCTGAAGTCCTGGTTACAATACAATAAATCATCTTCTGTACTGAATATTCTAATTGTCACTAACCAATCTAATACAAGATACAAATCCTATAGCATTTACATACAGCCTATAAGAGTTCTTATATTACCATAGAGTGTTACATCTTAACTTCTAAAAACTACTCTTTGGACCCCTTCTGCTGAGCTAGTAGGGTCTGCTCTGACCCTTGGACCTGTTTGCAAGCAGAGGATATTGTTCCATCAAGAGGGGATTATCTTCAGTGGCCATACCATTGTTTTCTAGTTGTTCAGTAACTAAGACCTGGTATTTCAAAAGTGGCTTTCATTTCGATGTTGCCTGTAGTTTTCATATTCCCAAAATCTTTTGTCAGGCAATCATATTTCCAAGGTTTTCCTGTTTCATCTTCCCCAACAGTTTGTAATTTCCCAACTAAATTCCATGGGCTGCTGCACATGCTTCCAGAAATATTGTCATCCTACATCACTTTCTCCTGAGAATTTCTTTTGAGGGTCCTTGGCAGCTGCAGCACCACTGCTGATAGTTTCAGTGGGATTCCTCAACAAGAAGCATCTATTTTTCGCTGCATCTGTTAAATGTATATCCAAACACACCTGTCTCTTAAGTATGTCAGAGGTTTAGGGGACCTATGCTGTTCAATTCTGCCTTGCCTTCACTTCCAGCACTGTACATAGATGTATTTCTGAGCTCAGTCTGTTTCATGATTAAGACATGGGGTTTGATCTGGAAAATGTGTGACTTGTGAAGAAAATGTGAGTTTAATGGGTGGTGATTAGGGTGATTAGAAGCTTAGATTACAGTTCTGGCACTGGCTGTACAAGGGGCACAATGCATTGAATTTCCCAGAAGATACAGTAATGGGTGGTGTATTGATAGCACATCACCAGACTGTCCACTGGCACAAACTGATGTATCTCTATCCAATTAGTTCTCATCCATTAACAGTTGTGGAGATATAATGCCTGTTGTATGTGGAAGGTGTGTGTATAGGCCTGCCTGTCTGCCCATTTGAAAAACAATTTGATTTGTTTTTACCCTCCTGATATCATTCTTTATTTAATAGCTCTTTTATGGTATGTATCACAGCACTTAAATTGTGCCAAAATTACTTTAAAGCAGCTTAGTTTATTACAAATAAGTAGGCATCCTAAAATAGTATGGTTTGGCAGAGTAACTGCATGGCAACACAGAGGGAATCTTTACTGTTTTTGTGAAAAGCGGGAAGCAAGCACATGCTGATTCCTGCCAAACACCATAGAGCTGTGTGTAGGTTTCCAGGGTCAGAAGAGCTGCTCTCACACCTGCTAGCCAGAGCAGCTTCACAGCTTCCCCATCAGCATGGAAAAGGTAACACAGCTGTAGGGCCCAAAGACAGTCTCCACCCTGAATATTAACAGAAAAGGCCTGTCATATGAGATGTTTACAAATTAAGTTCCCTTATATGAACAACTTCTCTCCCTGAGGAGGCCGATTCCATCTCTACCTCCCAGTTCTGCTTTGCAGACTTGAAGCCTTTGCTATGGTCAGCTCCTCCCTCAGTATGGTACAGATCTTACACCACAATTCATCGGAGCAATGTGTCTGTTGTACCACAGCCACTGCCCTAGGTCAAGCAGAAGAGATGGCAGGTGGCTTGGGCACACCTGGAGCTGTTTGCAGGTGATGTGTCTCTCCCGATCCATCCCTGGCTAAGTGAATGCACTGTCCTTCGAAGACACTGGATGTTTACACAAAGATCAGGGCACGGGAGAGGGGGTGGATTTGCAAGGGTTTTGTAGGACTAGCCTGTGTAGAAGCTCTTCCCCTGCTGTACACCAGGCTCTTCCCTCAGTTCTGCTGAAGTGCTTTACATTCACTGGAGAGAAAGCAGGAACAGGGAGGTCCTGCAGAGCAGCCAAGCCTGGGTGGATTCAGCCCTTTTAAGGACTGGGTTTGCCCCCCCGAGACATTTTCCTTAGAGAAGCCAGGACATCAGTTTGATGCCTCTGCCTCCCCGTGGTCCCAGCCAGTCCCTTTCCCCTCCCAGACTGCAGCTGCTTTTGTGGTCCACTCCCAAACCCCCTGCCTAACCAGTGTTTGGAGAGAGGGCTTATATAGCACTTCCTGGCAGCATGGATTTTCCAAATGATGATTTTCCCCTTTGCATGAGCTCCAGTCAAGCTAGGCATTTTCTCTTCTTTTCTTCTCTTACCCTGTGGCTCTGTGAGAAGGACTTTAGACCACAGCAATGAAAGAGCAACACCAGTTGGCACGAGAAAGAAGTCAGGAGTTGACAGTGAAAAAAAGAACAAAAGAATAAATCTGCTGTGACTGGAGAGTGTCTGTTTTCTTCTCTCCTTGTCAAACCACGAATGGGAAAACCCCAGCCACAGCTCACTTTTGTTTATTTCTATTATTTTTGCAAATGTTTGACACCATGGCTTTTAGGAAGGAGGAGTGTATGAATGAATCCTGAAACTCGCCTTTGCCCTGCCATCAACCAGCAGGGAGGCAGAAGGAGCAGAGCCATGAGAAGGCTACAGCAGAATGTGCCTGGAGCAAGGATCCTTTCAAGTCCATATAGAGCAGAAGGAGCCTTCACCAGTGCCTCTCCATGTGGAAAAGGGATTGTATTCCAGATTTGTCTTCACTGCCACAGCTGCAGTCTCCCTAGGGAGGAACAGGAACATTTACCAAAATAAGGAAACTAGTTCTGCCAAACTCAGAGAGCTGTTGGGTTGGTTGTTTTTTGGAAGGGAAAGCTCTGTACAATCTGCCCACTAACTCAAAGAACAAGGTGGCAAGTGGGTTCCTGGAAACAGGCCACATTTATAGATGCTTCTGAAGGCAGCTCTGATTTCCTACCACTTTCCAGAGTGTGTTGTGAGATGCACAGGCATTGTTCAGGGTTTGATCACAGAAAAGAGGTCAGACAGATCTTTGATCAGACCAGTCCTTACTTCCTACCTGTAACATTTCAGAACAAGATCCATCAATCCAGCTGGTGTTGAACTCCTACAAATTTAGTAAGGTAGAATATGGGCTCCTGCTAAACTTGCCTTTGGAAAGTGAAACACATTGTCAGTTTTTCCCAGCTCTGTTCAGCTGATTTCATCCTGAATTAGACACCAAGGTTAGATTGCAGTGTGGGTTAGATTGCATCACTCTTCTACACACTGTGCTACTATTGCAGAGGAAAAAGTTACAAATCAAAAATAACACTATAAATACAGCACAAGGTGTATTCTATGCCCTTCCCATGACACCATTTTGGTTGCATTTGCCTTGCAGGATGGTTTGTTTATTCTTTCATGGGTGCCAAGACTAAGTTGGCAGCTCTAAAGATTTTTACTCATCCTTGTGTGACTGGTTCCAGTGGGTGCTTTTTTAGTTGTGGTGGGCAGGTGCATATGGGCCATTTTTCCAAAGGCTCTGTGCTGCTGTTTGGCTGTGTCTGCATTCAGCTTGCTATTGTATCTCTGTGGCACTTGGAAATTACTCATTCCTTGGGTTCCCTGAGGTGGCCAGCACAAAGGAATCAGGGCATTGAAGTCGCCCATCATTTCTGACTGAGCAGATGCAGATCTAAACTTTTGCTTACTTACACAAAAGTAGTAGAGAACATGTGTAATTCAGTCTGAAATCTATTCTTTTCAAGATGCCTGGTTGAATGTATTCAAACAATATTGTAAAATGTTATGCTTACTTCTTTTGTTACTCCAGCAGGTTTTTCACTTAATTTGCTTCTTTATGTTGTTCATTCACAAATCAGAAACTGAGATGAGACTTTGCCAAGCTCGTTTGCTGCCAGGGACAGATTATGCCTCTTACCAAATACAGTGAGGTGTGAATCTTGATTTTGCTATTCAGGATTAATATGAATGTTTTCTTTTAGACTTTTTTTTTTAAATAGGCTTGCATTTCTCTTGTTTCTGCACCTTGTGTTTTGCTTTGAATTTCAGCATCAAAATGATCTCAGATCTCAAAATATGAATTGGGGGAAACAAGAGAGAACCTGGATTTGACATTGAATTCTAACTTGCATGTGATTTTCAGATATAAGTCATCTCACTTTCCCATAAAATATGATCTGCAGACTGCCCACTGGTCTAGGAGCCAGTCTGGAATAAGACCAAAAAAACTTAGCCCACGTATAATTCAGGGTTTCATTGTACATGTGTCCCATTGATACAAAAATTAGAAAAGACAGGCAGGTTCAGGAATGGCAAGACCTTACCACTCCCCTGGTAGTGTGAGAGCTGCTCTGGGCATAGCAAGTGCCGTGGCAACAGCTGTTACCACAGGTGCCCAGAAGGAACAACCAGAAGTCATTGGATTTTGCCCATCATTTCTCTCCAATTGGCTTCCTCCAAGCCCCAGAGGTGTGATGGGAACATCCCCAAACTCTTCGTCATTGTGTTGCCCTTGTGAGTTTGTCATTCCTGCGTTGTACCTGCTTCCTAAGTAATAAGTACAACTGCCAGTAACCAGGTCCTCAACACCACTAAATTAACCAAGAACAGGAACTTTTATGACCACGCATCTAGATTCCATTCTCCAGGCAAAAGCAGTGTCAGGCAAAGCAAATCTTTCCAGGGACAACTCTGCTAACTACAGCTGAACTCCCCTGAGCACATTTGACCCCATGCTTCAAGAGGGTTATTTGTTGTCATGTGCTGTCCTTGTGCATGCACAGCCACACACTGCAAAATAAAATGTGCTGTGAAGTTTTGGCCACCCATCAGAATCAAGATGATAAATTTGAAACAAACATCTCCATATTAGTTGGTGATTGCCATATTGTTGCTACTAGCAACAGCTGCCCTGTTAGTGTTTTATATAAACACTCCACTTCTGTACTGCTATCCCATTTTCAAGCACGACTACCTTATGAGGATTTCTGAAAGCAAATGCTTCTCATGGCACGGGTTCTGCCTCCTGCTGCAGGGCATCACGAGGTCTCCGGGAGGAATGGACATGCAGAGAGTGGAGGTGCCCACAGGGCAGGCCAGGCTGGCGTTGGGAACCAGCTCCGACCGACCAGCACAACTGGAGGGCACCGAGGGCTGCCGCACCCGGAGCCGGGGCAGCCAGGTCCTCACCCTCACATTTGCAAAAGTACAGTGACACTTCCAGGCCAGGAATAAGAGAGGAATTCCCACCCTGCAGGGCAAGCAGTAGGTGGGATCTCCCCCTTGTGAGAGTGGGGTCAGAGGAAGAAAAAATGCTTTTGAGTTTAACTATTTGACCCATTGCTGGAGAGGGCTCAGCTTGAAGGCCAGGCTGTTCCCTTCAGGCCTGTGTTCCTGCAAAGCTGGCCATTAATTTATGCTGCTGACATGCAAAGCAGGTGCTGTTACGGCGCCTTTGCTTATTCTGCCTGTGTGTGCCTGCTCTGAACCCTGCATTTGCTTTCAGTCCTGCAGTCACTGCACAGAGATGACACTAAGGAGTATGTAGAGAAGGTACCCTGCAAGCCAAAATGTCCATTTCCCTGTTCAGTGATGGTGGAGACTTGAAAAGAAGAATTTGTTCTCCACTTCCACTTCCTTTTAAAGGTTTGTTTGTGCTTTGTTTGCACTTTATCTTTTCTCCCACTTATCAGAGTATGTTTCTTTGGGATTTTTTCCCCTGAAAACAGTATCTGTGTGTGTTCTTACAGTCACAAACTGCCTTATTCATAAATAGCAAGTCTGTGAGGGGGGATATATCTTCAACTAGGCCAAATAATACAGGTACAAAACCCTTCCGCAGGTCTGACAAGAAATGTCTGTCTTCGCTCTCAGGACAAGTTGAGAAGAAATGCTCTGAATTTTACTAGATCCATTGATCAGTTACACAGTTACTTGTTAAGATTAGATACCCCAGAAGTACCTCAAGAAGGTCTCTTTTCAAAGAGAGGTGGAATACTCTTTCCTTTAGGCACCATAAGATCTAAAAATGCTAAGCCAAAAGATGTGCAGTTCGGCAACTGCTGTAACGTTTGTGTAAACCGAAGACCGTATTTGCTACAGAGTCTTAGTTCTGCTTGTGCAACACTGTGAACCAATCTTTTCCTTGTGTAACTTGACTGAACTTAATATTCAGGCAGTAAACATGAACACTCATTATCCTGTAAGTTATGCCAAACCGAAGATGATGGTACTTGTGTCAGGGGGTCCTTCTTCCATTTAGTATCTAACAGGTCAGAGTAGCTTTTATTGAATTATATAAAAATCTCCAGAGTTTATCTTTCAACTTTAACCTCCTGGAATTATTGTAACTAAATTAATCACCTCCAATGCCATACTCAGAGAAACAACGTTTGTAGATACAACATATCATAGTAATTGACACCTGTCTGGGCTGTTTTAGGAGAGACAGATTGCTGGAAGAAGAGTTTGAGAGGCCTTTCTTATGTCCCAGTGGTTGTTCCTCCTCCCCGCAACATTTCCATTTGCTTCCAGAACCAAATATTCCCACAGTTTTCTTTGGAAGAGAGTGTGCTGCAATGTAAACCTGTCATAAGTGTGAGACTGACACGAATAAACAATGCAGATAATATTTTCGTTCTGGCCTTAAAGGAGCAGTCCTAATGAACGTCACAAGCATGGAAAAAGTCATTACTTCAACAATTGAACATGCTTACTCAGCACTCAGCAATCAACCCGTAAATGTAAACAAGCCACTACACAGTAATCCCCCTTTTAGGGAATTTTCCAACGAACCAAAGACTATAATTGCATTTTTGTGTTGGGATTTCGTGGGTGAACTCTGGGAGATGCTTCAGTTTGCCCTTTGATTTTCCATGCAACATCTGAAAGGTAGCCAGTATTCTGCGTAGACAAGGTGATTTTAATGAAAATAAGGAAAAAAACATGCCTGTATTTTCCAGTTTAGTTTCTAAATGCTGGATGATATTGTACTTACTGAAAAAAAATCAAGAAGTTTCATCAGCTTGAAAGTAGTTGCTTAATTTCTTATATGGATGTAATTCATTAAAAGGAAATTATGGTCAGACACTGGTTGTTCTCTTCTCTTCCTTCTCTTTTTTATTCTTTACAATTGCTTAGCAGATCCTAGTTTTAGTTCCTCAAAATTCAGTTTTTGTTCGTTCTCCTTTTCTCAATGAGCAAGATGCTACCAGTCTTTGAATTTTCCCACCAAAAATGCCTTCCCTCACAGTGGTTTGTGTGGCTCTTTCTGTATCCGTGTAGGTACAACCAAATAGGGCCCCATTCCTACAGCTTGGCAGTCCAGGCACCCCAGGTATAAAATACCACCATTCTGTTTCGGTGATGTTCAAAATTAAACAGCGATAAGTTTCAACAGAAAATGGGAAAAAATCCCAGGCCTCTGGTTTTGGATTGTGGCTTTATGAGAGAGCACTTATAAAAGCCTGCTGTCATGAAATATTCAATCACTTTTAGTAAAAATTTCTATCTTCAAAATGGGGGATTTCCATTAGGAACCACAGACGTGGGGGTTTCAAAATGATACACATGCATGAGGGCTCTGCTTTATATGGTCAGGGTATCACCCTAGTCCCTGTTCATTGGAAGAGAAGAGGGGATGGAAGCAGCATGTGCCTACTGGTGGGATTTTATCTCCTTTGCCACAACTGCTGCACCATCTCAGTAGGAGGAGGCTGGAGCTGCCCTTGGCATCTGTGGGTGTCCTTGTGCTGGGGAGTTACCACTGAGGGCTCTGGTGGGGAAGTAGAGCCAAGGACCAGATTCTCAAAGGGACCTATTTCCTTTTTAATCACCCACTCACCCTGAATCAAAACAGGAGCTGAGAACATAACTGCCTTGGCAAATGTTGGATGAGGTTAGTGCTGGGGAGAGGTCAGGCAGGCTCCTGCAGCATGAGGTCTAACTCCTTTCAGTTTGCTCTTCTTCAAGACCACTGTGCACTAAGCATGGCTGCGATAAAACTAACCTGCACTTAGGCAGTACCTTCTATCTGATCCCTTTTATTTTCAGTACCAGTGAAAGGAGGTACAGGGAGTCTACCTGATGCAGCCCCCAAGTCACCTCTATAGAAAATAGATGGTAAAAGCATAAAATCTTGACCTAGACTGTACATGATAATACAGAGGATGGATTTAATACCAGGGTGCTTGCCTGGAATTCTAGGTCTGGAGACACAGAGAGAAAAGAGATGTGGCTCGGCATCTATGTTTTGATTTGAGTTGTCACAGAAATATTGCACAAGAACATTGCAAAGCTGGGATTCAGAGATGAATTGCTCTAAATAGTGCTTGAATCAAGTTTTAGTAAATGACTCATCTCTAAAAAAATTAGTATGATTCAAAGACCTAGTTCCAGCCAAAATCTTATGAATGAAGAGATTTCATTTCATCCCTAGTGGAACTCTGTTCAGAATGACCTCTGCCTTGGACTAACTTATGGGGTCACAGTGAGATGTTACTTTAGTGCAATATCCTTTACTGTAAGTGGGCACTGGATCTCTGATATCCTTTGGCACAGCCTCACCATGGTACCATGGGTATAAGCCTTTAACAGGACTTTGGCATGCTAATAATCTTGTGCACAGGCAGGAACCATTCATTCTCCACAAATCTGGGGCATTAAAAAGGGATACACATGACCACAGAAAAATGAAGAAGGTATAATTTTCTTTCATGAACAGTGTTAAACTGCAGAGTGTAAAGTACCAATCTCTCTTGCAGAAATTCAGGAGGTGTTGGGATGTTCCCATATAATATGCAACAATAACAAAAGTGTAGAGAAAACCAAGAAGCCATCCTATTGTATTGGTTGATTACGGGCAGTAGCATTTGTACATCACAGCTGATTTGTACTACAGACTCCCCAGTTGTCACTGGGCCTCATCCCATTAATGCTGGCTAGCCTGATTCCCACTAACCAGCTCTCCTATGGGAGAATGTGTGTATGCTCACACTTAGCACCTCCAGGAATGATTACACTTCAACTGAAGAGCAGCTAATAACAAACCTTCAATGCACCTGCTGACTGTAGCTCTCTGTAGAAGGGGGCTAAAGACAGAGTGATACAAATACCCTTGCATTATTTTCTTCAGTCCCAGTCAGGTTCTGGGGAGGTAGAAAGTACCCAACATTGTCAAACACAATTAAGAAATATCGCCACCATTTTCCTTCCACCCATTCTGCTCACAGTATTCAACAGTAGCACCTTGCTCTTAAACTGTTCTTCCCAGCAGTAGCTCTCACTCTGCTCTTTTGTGCCCCGAAGTGCCTCTCATTTACCTGCCTAGGCTCCCTTCAGCAGCATGAGTCCATACCACTCTCATGCCTGGGATTCCCATGTCTCATTTCTCTTGGTGGTTTTGTAAGAGCTGCTTTAGCACCTGCCATGCCACTGGAGATGCTCTAAGCCGGGTCCTCCCCAGCTTTGCCCAGGGCACAGGGTGCGAAACACTCCCAGGACAGCAGTTGGGTTTATGCCTCCAGACCAAGCAGAAATCAGGCAAAAAAGGAATTAGAGCAGAGGCAGATCAGCAGATGGGATTGCACATGTCAGCAAGGGCCTCCTGTGAAGGCTACGTAACAGCAGGTGCTAGTGAGAGGATGTTCCAGCCCACTGTGCACTCAGAAAGTAATTGCTGGTGACATTTCCTCACACCATCCTCCTCCTCAGAGAGGAATTGGCAGGTTCTGAGGCATTACACTTTTTGTTTGCGTGTGGGAGGCTGATAAAACTAGAAGTGAGGTCTGCTTCCGTGCAACCAACTGAACAAGGAAGCAGGGAAAAACAGTCCCTTTAATCTGAGCAGCTATAATAACTTTCAGACTTCCAACAATCTACAAGAGAGTACGGAAAGGTAAAGGTTTGCCCGCTTTCACCTTGCTGAGACTGGGGGCCTTTGCCCGTCTCTCTCATTAAGGCTCTTAGGGACTCCTGAGAACAAGGGACTAAGAATACAGAATGCTACAGAATGGGAGAGATAGAAAGCCTTCCACCAGGGCCATGGCAGCTGATCTGCTGAGTAACTGTCTAAAAGGCACATTAGAGAGATTTTCTCTGCAAACCTGGTTCACATGACTGACAGCATCATAAGATCCGTGGCAGCTGGTCAGTCTCTTGCCTCAGTACGTAGCGGCTGGCGTGTTGTGCAAGCATGAAAGTTTTCTACAACTCAGATACACTCGGTTTCTTTCACATGAGCTCTTCACTTTGTTGCCAGTCAAGTGACATAGCTTGACTTGTGTTTTTCTTTCGAAAGCAACTGTGTGCCTTTTGTTGTTTGAGAAATTTGCTGAATTGCTCATTCCCATGACCAGGTTTCTCTGTTTTCTGGGACATGTTGGTTATCATTGCCCCACTGGGTCTTCCCCCAGTGCTGAGATGACCATTGCTTGTGTCATCCTCACAGCAGCTGACTGACTTAGTGATTACAAACCACAATATAGTTGAAAAAGTCAGACAAGGGTTTCAGATTGTTTGGTAACACAGTGAAGAATGGTTGTCACATTCATGCCTGACCAACCAGCATTCAGTCAGCCCAAAACAAGGCAAAAGTTCTCTTGGACCCCTGGGAAACAGTTATTTATCAGTAACACCTGTGGGTGACTTCAAGCTATTTTTTTAGATTTTTTTCACTTGTGGGGTTTTAACCTTTCACAGATGACTTCAGTCCTTTGGAGACCTTCAAAAACTAGAAAACATACAAACACACACACACACACAAACACACACACACAAACACCCGCATCCATCAGCCCAAATACAAATAACAGTTCTGTGACATAACACTGGCACTCATCTAGGTTGCCCTTTAAATATGCTGAACATCATTTATCAGTCCAAGTCACTGGGGCACGTTCTGTCTGTGGCAATGTTCCTGAGGTGCCTCAGTGTCCCATCAGATGAGAGCCTCATTTGATTGCAACATTAGCATAGCAGCACGTCTGCCATCCTCCCCATTTCCAGGACAAAAGATAGGTGGTGAAGATGGGTTTTTCAAGGTGAGAAAGACACAAGTGAGGTAGCCTCATTCTTCTCCAGATCTCCTGGCTGGTCCCCAGGATCACTGTCAGCCAGCTCACAGGACCTCTCCATGCTTCTTTTCTTTGCAGTATGAGGCATTAAGAGGCAGAGCAAAACCAATCAGACAAACAAATCTTCTTTTCATAGACGGAAACTTAACCTTTTGCAAATATTTTCTAACCTGGAAGATGCTGAAGCCAAGACCCCCAAGCCCCAGGCAAGGAGGAAGGTCAGGGAGTTCTAACTGTTTCTCAAGACATCAGCTGCCATCAGCCTGGTACTCTGTGCTGGGAAGTGCAGACTGTGCTCCCAGCCTTCCATGGCTATCACACAACACTGGATGCACAGCCACTGTAACAGACAACCTCCTGGCCACTGCTCTGAGCTGGTGGTGATAAAGCAGAATTCTACTTTTGAGTGACTATATTTTACTAAACAAGCTATTTCTATTATACCTATTTATTCCAAATTGAACAAGAAAACCTGAATTTTGAAGAGGCTGGCCAGAGTCTCTCTGAGCATTGCTACCTCTGTCTCCTTATAAAAATGCACTGTGTAAGGAAAAAACTAACAGGATCAATCCCAATAAATGCACAGTTACATAAGCAGATATCCATATACACAGGTAGGCAGCATTTGTGTGCTTACATGATTTTTACTTGGGGAAAAAATAGGGGCATCCAGGGCAGATTTGCAGACTACATTTATATCTCACATCAGTAACAGTTTTGAGGCACACAGTGTCCGCTTAAGGGGACAACCCTGCCCTTTGTCCATGCTGATTGTGTTGAGGTGTCTACAGAGCAAATCCTCAGGCAATGCCTAATCTAAAGGCTTCTTTGTTGCAGTCTGATCCTCAGAGGCTGGGGTTTTCTGAACAGCCAAGCACAGTCTCCTTACATTGTCTTTAAAATATGCTCAAGGATGGGGAAGCCCAAAAAATCTGAGTTACAGAAGCACTCAGCAAGAATGGCGTACCCTGTGAATGAGACTAGCATTTGTATTAGCTCTGGAGGTCTTAGTAGTATCCTTCACTTCCTGATTTTAAAAACAACTTGGGGAACTTCCTTTCTTGGGCTATTTTGGAACTTCTGCTTGTAGTTGTAATTGAAACCAAGCTCTGTGAAAACGTGTGGTGGTGGTAAGCCCCTACTGATGACCACAGCAAACCTCCATACCCAAATACTCAGCAGCTCAAGGGAGCCTTGAACACAGTTGAATTTTCAGCTTGGGTCATTTTGTTGGAGAAAACTAGTGTACATAAAGTATAAGAATATAGAAAATTAGCAGGCTGGGTCATTCTCCTGAACCACCTAATCCAAGTTTCTATCTCTAATGGCAAATGATGCTACTTGTTTCCAAAATAGGTGCAAATCTCATGCCTTCATAAGAAGCTTTTTCCTCCAAGCCTCTAGTTCATTAATTTTATTTATTCTTGAGAAAAGTATATAGGAGTAGGCTGATTTAGTTTCTTACTTCATTAAAGACTGTTTTCCTAGAAAAAGTTGGAATAATAGTGAATTTTGGTTAAGAATTTTGGTTTTACTATTATATCAGCTTCTGTCCCCATGGGCAGAAGAGCAGAGAGTTCAAAAGAAAGATGGCTGGTAAAGAGCCAGAGCATTCTTCTGGGTACCTTCTACCCTCAAAAGTAGAATCACTTAACAAACTTTCGTCTAATCCATGTCTTGTGACAGCAAGCTGTCACACATATGCTGCCATTTTGCATTAAGTCTTGGCAGTGGGACTGTGAGCTTGCTGTCCTTGAAGAGAAAAGAGCCTTTTTGTGTCAGAGCCTCTGCTTTTCACACCACCCTGTTCTCTCAGCCATATACAGAAATATCCTTACCTTGGCTGTTCTCTGAAAAGCAGCATACAGTCATGTTAAAGAATGGGGACATTCACTAAGTGAATTAATGTGTTCTGTTATTGCATTAGTCTTTTCATGCAACATAAGCAATATGAAAAATGCTTGAATGAGCTTACACTAAAAATTCTGTGTTTAATTACTCTATTTCTTCCTCAAAGGCACCTTAAAATGATACTTTTTACTGCTGTCTGCTAAAGAAGGTAGATGAAAACATTTCCTTTAAATGTGCAGCCTTTTTCTTTGAGTGTCAGCTGGGTTGCCATTCACTTTCCTCTGCCATCCAAGAAGAAGCCAAGTAAAATAAAGACAAGATTTCAAATTTTCAGTAGTGCTATCAGGAAAAAAATAAAGGGGAAAAAAACCCCACCACCAAACAAACCCCAAGTAACCAGGAAAGACTACTGCTCTTCCTCGTGCTTCTCAGCAGAAGAAAAAAAAACAAAACACAAACCTATGTCATGGTATCATAAAAGTGACATTGTAAATTGATTTTAGGAATTCTGCCTATAGGTACCTTCTAGAGAAATTTCTGATGGGAAGTGCATTTAACACAGTAATACAATAACTGAACAATAAGTGAAACTTTTTAAATTACTCTAAACAATGGAAATTAAAATCTATCTCTGAACTGGCTTTAAGTAGAAATTAATAACAATATATTTATGTATTTCTATTCTTTTTCAGTAATCTCTCTCTGATAAGTCACTTTTCAGCAGACATGAATAGCATTGATGGGAAGCAGAAGATGCTCTTTGTCCATTAGACAAATACCGCAATTGAGGCTGAATCAGTAGGTGCAGCCTTTGTTATTTCCCACATCTTCAGACTGATAAATTAATTCATCCCCTGACTAATTTAAGAAGTGTGGGCTTTACCAAGAAGTACCAACTTGTTTGAATGTAGGAGGAAATCAAAAAGTCATTGAAGTGTGGTGGCCTGACTGACCTGTGCCCAGGCTGGATGTTTTGCCTGTGAGAAGCGAAAGGGTGTTCAGGGGTCTTTGCAGTTTAAGACTGTAGCAGAAAGACTTTCAGAAAAGTTGGTATATTTTCTTCCCCGAGAATTTAGAGCTTAGGCTGGTGATTTTACTCAAGGAAAGGGTCTTTCTAAGAACCAAACAAAATTCTTTGGGCCCTGGAGAATGATAAAAGTCCCTTTCTCCAATCCTGACAGGAAAAGGAAAATTAGTCTGATTTGTGGTGTTGCTTTTCTAAACATGCAGCACAATTACCTGGGCAGAACACAGGAGGATGCCACCATTTCTGCTACATGTATGAGCTACACAGAGTTTAGATGCATGCAGGCAGAACAGTTAGAGGAAAAAAACAAAATAACCCCAAAACCCGTCAGAAAAACAAACAGCAGATGCCAGCAATGTCATACTTCATGACCCATTCTGTGCCTGCTAGGGTACAGAAAACCTTTCCTTCTATTGCAACAAAAGAGCTGTCCTGGTCCACTGGGCAAAAGCTTTGCTAAGAGTCACTAGTCAGATTGATTTACACACTAGATTGCAACACATCCAGCTGGCACCTGTTTAGAGTGGCAGCGTTTTCTGAATAATGGTCTACAGTGTCCTAGATTCCTGATGCATTTTTTTGTGAGGATCAAGAGCTTTAAAACCATCGTTCCCCTCAGGGTACCTGGTCTCCTCCATTTTCCTCTAACTGTGAAGCTTACAAAAAACAGGAGCTGGGACCCTGAAATTAGCACTTTACCCAGCAAAGAGGCTAGAGAAACATTTATGATATGTGAAGCAGATGAAATGCATTTTAATGTTGAACCTAATCTTTTTTCTGCTGTGGACTTCCCTGGAGCTATGCTAGCAGTTCCACTTACACTAAGACTGTCCAGGGAAATTCCCTTTCTGCTTTTAGTATCCTCCTGAATAATTATATTTCAAAGTTTCTTCAAAATAAAGAGAGATGCTGGCTCTCTCACTTCCATTTTTTCAAAGGATCTGCTCATTAGATAGCGTCTGAACCAGAGACTGTATTACCAGGGTCTAAATGGAGAAATGCAACCAGAAAAGTAGAGCTGGAGGAGGAGGAGGAGAGCTGCCCATGGCTGAACCCCAGTGGGGAAGAGGAGTGGATATTGATGATTTCCTCAAGGTGAGCACAGATTTTATGCAAGTTGCTGTCCTGAAGTGAAAGCTTGCACCCTTCATGTATATCAGGATACATCAGATGGCTGATTTGAAACTCATTGATGAATGCTTAAGTGCTAGATTCACTGAAAAGCTTGTTAAGCACTGGAACAGGCTGCTCTGTTCACCCGAACGGGGAAGTGGTAGAGTCCCCAGCCCTGGAGGTATTTAAAAGATGTGTAGATGAGGCACTTGGGGACATGGTTTTGTGGTGGGCAGTATCAGGTTAAGGGTGGGACTCGATCTTAGAGGTATTTTCCAACCTAAATGATTCTTTGATTCTGCAAAGAGTCAGTTGACTGTTTTGATAAGGAAGGGTTACTATGTCAGTATGTTATATATTTAGAAAGGCTGGGTTTATGGTCCGAGGGTGGGCACGCCTGATTGACTCTGCTGTCGCTGACCTTGCCACCAGCATGTTTATTATTGACCTTGCCTCTTGTAGCACAGTGCCTGGGGCTCAGCCAAATCAGGGCACCACCGGTGACACAGGGACCAGGTTTCTGCCCGAGCAGGTTATAACCTGGACACAGCAGGTACCTCTGGTCTGTGCGAGGAGAAGATTATCAGCTTTGCAGATGAAGAACCTGCTACCAGTTTCCTGGGAAATATTTTTATAGCCTAAGCATAACAGCCTGGAGAGTTGTGACGTAACTAGGCTCTCTGAAGTTAGGATGTGGGCAGATTTCCCTGGGGGCAGTGACACGTCCATTAGCAGGTCCAGGCTGATGAACCAGGTGTTGCAGCTGCTTGACTGTTCTGGCATCTATCTATATGTGAACCTACAGCAGGGCCAAAGTGGTAAATTTGCTGAGGAAAAATAGGGGAGGTTTGTCTCTTCACAAAATGAAGGGAAGATTGAAACTGTTTTAAAAATTACTTCTGCATCATGAAAACTTTAACTGAACATAAAATGCTTTCACTGAAAAAAAACCCATTTCTTCAGCTAAACACCAGCTACTCAAAATGTGAGACAACTTCTTACACTTCTTCCAATTTCAGGACCAACGTTCCCAGCAGCCTGCCAAAAATAAGATTTTGAGCAGCTGTTCTTAAGAAATCAAGGTCCTTTCAAGTTTCTTCTTCAAGCCAGCACCAAAAACACCTGTTTGATTGGTTTGGTGTGGGTCAGAAGCAGAGTTGCAGATTTACCCAGTTCACCTGTGGTTGGCTCAGCATGGCTCCAAGCAGAGACTGACTTTCACTTTCAGTTTGGCTCTGAGCTCACTCACGCAGAAGTTGAACTTTGAGAAATCCCCAAACACAAAGCCCAGCCACAGTGCGACAATTAGTCAAGTGTAGGATTTTCCCATTGTCTGTTTATAACTGACTACTGAATTTCTTGGGGGTTTTTGTTATTTTTCAAGAAACACTTAAGATGGGGGGGTTTCAGGGATTATTTTTAGATCTATGAAAAAAAGATAAATATAAGAGGTAAGAAAATCAATTTTACTTGATATTTGTGAGACATAATCAGTAGGGTTACTGCTGTTAGCCAAGGAGAGATGGTTTCTCATTGCTGGGTTTCTGGGAAGCTGTGATCCAAGGTCACCGTGGGTCAAAGCTTACAGCTGTGGATAAGAGCAAAGTGTGGCTGGCTGCAGTTAAATATTCCTGCTTGCCCAACAAAGTGAGGAATTGTCTCTCTAGATGCATCTGGATGTGTTTGGTCCCTTTAGATGCTTATTCTTTTGCCATCCTGCAACCCAGCCCTTATTTTTGCAAGGAAGCTGTGAAAGTGACACGTCAGAGTCATGTTCTGAGCTGGGAGAAGGGCCAAGGGTGAGATCTGGCCTTGGCCTTACAGAACCATGTGAATAACACTTTGAAGAGGTTGGTGGAAACTATGCTCAGGTGAGGACTGCAGGACGAGGAAACGTCAATCAGAAGAAACATGTTTTTCTTTTTTCCTTGGGAAAACAGGTAGTATGAACACATAGGTTCATCCCCAAGGCCAGAAAATAGTCCATGAAATCATCTGGTCTGACTGCATGTCCACACTGGAATTTCATCTGGTTAGTCTTGGAGCGAACCCAGCCAGCAATGTGTGTCCGACTAAAATGCTTCTGCTTTTAGGGAACACATCCACCTCCTCTCCATGCCCCAAAAGGCTCTTCCTTTTGACATGGTGATCTCAGCAGAGACCACCATTTACCTTGATTTTTTTTTTTTTTTTTTTCCCACTGTGGTTCAAACATTCACAATGGCTTACTAACAGCATGGTTATTTTCACCTTTTATTTTTCCCAGTTTGCGCAGCTAACTCTTCTCCTAACACTAATTTCACCTACTTCTAAAAGCCCCTTCTTGCAGTTGTTTCCCTTACATGAACACATCCACACATACCCTGAGCCATCTCCTGATCTTCCTTTTACTACATTACCTAGGCTGATAGCCTTCAGATTAATTCTGCAGGGCTTTCTCAGACCCTCCAGCAGTTTTTAAGGGATCTTTTTGCAGTTTCATCAAGTTTTCAAATCCTTTAAAAAATACAAACACCAATATGTCAGACATCATCCAGTTCCACTGTTTCAAACACTTTTCTAACTTAAAATTAATCTTCTTACTTCTGCTAAGTGCTTTATACATACCTAAAGGTCACATCAAGCTTTGAGTACATAAAAGCTTCCTTACAAGTGGTTGTCTTGGTAATAAACACCTGAAAAATGCTTTAAAACAAGTTACCTCTTCCAGTTTCCATTATCTACCTTAATTAAAGCAAGATATGGACCATGGACACACATAGGATGAAGGAGCTGTGCTATTCCTTAGGAAAGCTGATGCCAGGCGCCATGGGCTGTGCAGACACTGGTGGGCAGGTCTGTCTGGAGATGCTACGGCCCTTTGGCTGCAGGAGACGTGGGGACAGCTTTCCCATGACTCTGGGGGATACCAGGACCCCCAGCAGCTTTACACCTGCAGTCTTGAGGAAACCCAAATTCATACCCCAGCAGAATAATGTTGATAAAACTCCTGTATATGGATATAGAGTGTAGAGACTGACCCACAGAGCAGAGGAGTCTTTTTGACCAACAGCATTTCTAAGGGCTTGCACTCAGTGGGTGCACAGAGAGGACAGGACTAAGGCATCCTCCTGGATGAGTTTCGTGGGGTCAGACTGAGTACAAGAGGCTTAGAAATACAATAGTTGATTGTATATATGTATTATTTTCTCGGGATGATATTGTTTAGTAAGAAATAAATGCAATGACTTAGGCTAAAATCCCTCCTCCTAGCCAGAGGTGGGCAACCCGGTGAGACTTCATTTTGACATTAAAGTAAGTGGAATTCTGCTTTTATGTCTGTAACTGATTTAAAATTAAATAGTCCATCCACTGATGGATGAGTGTTGCATGGGAAGCACCAAAGACATACTTTATCCTCCCCTGAGAGCTCCTCAAGTCCCTTGCTTTTCACTGGATGCTTGAAATCTAAGCAACTACTTTCATGTGCCAAAATCAGCAGCATTTCCTCAGGCCACACCTTTATGGGACTAATTAATTTCCATGCCCACGTCTTCAAGGCATGTGAAGGTTCTCCTTCGTCAGCCAGCTGCAGCTTCATCTGCTTGTTCCCTGCCTAGCTCACTCTTCCTCTGCAGGGCAGGTGACGGGGTGACACGTAGAATGAAAAACACAGATGATGCTACAGTAACCCCCTTTTCTCGTGCAACAAGAGCACACCCACATACACGCTGCTTCCTCCCCAGCCCTAGCTTGCTGTGCCAGCTGAGTGCTAGCGAGAGCTCAGGACTGCTGAGAACTGCAAAGGTTTTGCTGCTTTGGTTGACATTTAACGATTAACCAATTTTGTGGAGACTGAAGGAAAAGGTGTTGTTTGTGGGAGGTGATGTGTGGAAAGGAGAAAGAGTAGGAGTAGCAGGTGTCATGCAGAAGGAGCTGTCTGAGCATGTCTACCCATTTTGACCTTATCTGTCTTAAGGACAGAGCTCTTCTGGGTCCCTCACAACCACATGAGGTTACAGGCACCCATGCTTGGCTAAACCTGGGAGTTAAGTATTCCTGGGCCTGGCTAGCAGGAGATTGCCTGGCAGTAGAGGCACTGCATAAGTTCATGTGTGACTGAACTTAAAAGCTCTGCCAAATATGAGAGCACAGGCGGGGAGTGGGAGAAAACCCTCTGGTTCTACTCTAGTCCATATAGGCTGACATTGAGGCACAATTCAAAGCTGATCTCCAAACAAACCTGGAGACATCTCGTCTTGATGAGATGAGACACGCCTGGCTCTCCTAGCTTCAGTGAGCACCAAAGACTCCCTGTTGGGGAACAGGCACTGCTTCAGGCACACCTGAACAAGGGGAGGATGAGTGTTACGTGGCTCAGCTTAGCCCAGGGGCTTCTCATAGCATTGGGATGGCCCTGCAGCCCACTGTCGTTCCTGATCTCAAAGATGCCCATTGCCACTGTCACAAGTGGGCTGCACAAGGACATGCCAAGTGCCTTTGCAATGGGATAGCAACAGGATTCAGCTTTCATATGCTTTTCATTCACCCATAAATCTCAGTATTCCTCCCTGAGAGGATGCTGAGGAGGATGACAAAGTGAATTTCCTCCGGGCATGCAGGAAATCTGGACTCCAGCGGGACTGGAAGTAACATGGAATAGGAAAACAACAAACTTCCCTAAGCCTGAAACATTTAGTCTGGCTTTGCTCTGGCTTTACCTTGGAGTCCCACCTAGGTCAGCTCAGGGCACTGGAGCGGGTCTGTGCAGATTAGCAATGTCCTTTCATGGCTGGAAGTGGAGAAGGGAGCTAAAGAGACCAGGGCTACGCTGCTGGCATGGTTGGGCCCTGTCCACACCCTGGCCTCAGGCAGAGGGTGGTTCCTCATAGTGTCCTCACCTGACGACTGGGGAGATGCTAAATACTTACCACGGCAATACAGCACGAGCCTGGTTCCGTGGTGACCTGGCACAGGGCAGCCCGCATTTTTGCTGTCCAAGGCTATCATCCTGCCGAGCAAAGGAGACCTTACCCAAGCTGCCTGCTGGAGATGTCCAGCTTGTGCCAGTTTCCAGATGGTATCAAGATTCTGCTGGCAAGGGCTGGCTGGCCTGGGCAGATCTGTGCTGGGAACACCTGAACAATTTCTGAGACGATCAATCGGGTGCCAGTGATGGGGAAAGTCCTTGACAGCACCATGTTTGCTAGCAGAGCAGGTGCCCTGGTGAGCCCCAGGAGACCTCTGGGGCTGCCTCATGCTGCTGAGCACAGGAGGGTCCTGGATGGAGTGCCCATGGTGCAGTGGTCTGCATGTCTGGCGCACTGCTGGCTGTGCTGCCCACCCTGCAGCAGCAGCACGGGGGAAATGGCAGGCGTGAGTGTGAGCCTCGGGACGCCCACAGCATGTTTCCTTTCCAGCAGCAGACAGGATGTTAGCTGTCATGGGTGTTAATTAGCCTACAGCGCGATGCTCCTGATTTTCATCAGTGCATCTTTCGGTTTGAGGCTCTCTCTTCTCAGACCCAGATTTTAACAGGGTCACAGCACTGAAGCCCCCATCCCTCTGAAGTCTTCTCTAGGTGCAACTTATTTTTTATTTTAATGAAGAATCCTGTATTCTACAAGCATCCCATGAGCACCACTGGCCATTTCTGGAGTTTGTCCAGATGTCTGCAGTGCTGATAGACTCAGATAAGTCCTAGACAGCACTGCACATGCTGCAGCACGTTCCCTGTGGCACACAGATATGAATAGCTGTGTGTATGCAGAAAGGTCATGAAAACCTTTTCTGGCTCACCTCAGAGTTTCATTTAGAAGTAAAATGAAATTATTAGCTGTTTAGAGATAAGCTGGTTATGACTGAGGCTTGGACACATAATAAAAGTTTTACTGTTTTAAACAAGATGTGTTGGTGGAAGTACAGATTCTGCCCCATGTGGAACAGTTGTTCAGGTCAGCATCTGTGAGGGAAGCAGCTGCTGCCCAGCAGCTGGATGTGGCTTGTCACTGGCCATCTCATGAGAACTCTGCTCCCACCTGTCTGCAGGTGAAACAGAACAAGTGAGTGCTCCCAAATTTATCTCCAGTGGGAAATACCCATCTTATTTCATGCCCCATCACGCAGAATTGTAATACAGAAATAGCAGAATTGATACCAGAGCACCCATCAGCCTTTGCTGCTGTTTATAACTTTCAAACAGGGAATGGTGTTAAGTGGGAACAGGGCAGTAACACCTGAAGACTCTCCAGCTTTTTAAAGCTGTGTGGATGCCTTTATGGGCCACTGCAACTTGGACACTTCTTGTTGCACAGCTGCATGGGCTCTGCAGACCATGCTGCTGCAGGCTGATGCCTGTGTAGGACATGCTCCCAATTCACCCCATTGAACTCATTTCATCACAGCCCACTGGGACTGGTCGTGGAGTCACAGACATATTTGTGGCAACATCAACCAGCGTCGGGGCAGTATTCTTTCAAAACATGTTTATTTTCCATGTTTTTTGGAGTTTATTGAATACATTTGGGTTGCAGCTTTCATGAAACTGTAATTTATCAAAAGCACAATGAGGAATCACACAGGCCAAGTTTCTAAAGCTCACATTTAAGTTAGGTTGTAGGTAGAATGAAAGTTTAAAGGTCTCTACCAACAACAATGACATTTTTTTCCCACTGAGAAGCTTTTCAGTTTGGGTGATATTTTCAGTGTTGCTTTTTTTCAACACAAATGTAACTTTTCCAAAGAAAACAGACACATTCTATAATGATGTCAGCCAGCCTCTGAGTTTCTCATCAGAACAATTTCTATAAATTGTTTTGAATGACAAGCTGGATACATTATTCTGTGTTTATAAATAGATCTGTTTTCACAAAACTCTTTCTCAAGGAAATTGCTCTTAATTAATATGAAGTACTTTCACTTATTACTTGTATTATAAAAAGAGAGGAATCCTGCATGGATCAGAGTCCTGTGATGCTAAGAGTTAATAAAGGGACAAGTCTTACCCTGAAAATACCTCATCTTTTGGTTTGCTCCAGGTCTCTGCAGTCCCTGATTGTCTAATACCCACCTCCAAATTAATCAGCCCCATCATTCTGTTGAGGTCTTAACTGCTTCTTTCCTCACCATATCCTTATGAGGAAAGGCAGCACTATTAGCCCTGTGTTACAGATTGGGACCTGTGGTGCAGAAGTGAAATGTCATGATGAAAGTTGTCTGAACCAGAGCAGGGAATGGATGCCTACTCTTCCCCTAAAAAGCAGCACCCTGCCTGCTATGCTTCCATTCAGCTGGTGCTGTGATAGTATTAGATTTTTGTTCATTAATTTCCCATCAGTTAGTCTATGAAAGAAAACTCACAGTACTATTTTCAGCTGGTTACACAAGAGAGCGAAAACATTCCGCTAGTATAAGCACACAGAGGGTGAAAAATGGAAGTTAGTAAAAGTGAATGAAGAGAAAAAGTGAAGGGCAGGAGCAGTATGGCTGTCAAGAAGTCGTGGGAGAGTATGGAACAGAAATTGAAGCTTCAAGCTGACCCATAAAACTCCGTGATGTTACCAGCAACCTCACTGATTTCACCTTCAGAGACTGTGTTTTGCAGTAACCTTCACTTGAGTCATTGACACCTGCCCACTTCAGTCCTGTGGCCAGCCAGAAACCCTCCTACCTCCCCTAACCACAGCCTTGCACACAAGGGTCTCTGCTGTCAGCCCCCAGGCTCTGCATGGCTCACCCCTCTGCATCTCTGCAGACACTTCCCTGAGCTTTCTCAGCTTGCTATGGCAAAAATAAAAAGGCAAATAAATGGGGTTGCATGATGACAGGAATCAGATTTTCAGTTTTGGGATGGGATCCAGTGTCTCTGTAGGAGAGTTCAGTACATGATGTGCCTCCCTGCTTAGACCTGGCTGCCTAGGCAGGAAAAGGAGCCAGGGTAACTTAGAAAAGACCACACAGAGCCCAAGCTCCCCCATTCCTTGTTCTTTCAGTGTGAAGAAACCCCCAAAATGATGTTTCCCTCTACATAGAAATGCAGTGCTAGCTTCATTATCAGGTTGGAAATCAAGAGAGTGATTAGTTAAATGACTTTCCCCAATGTCACACTAAGGGCTGCAGATCAGACTTGCTTCACTTTCCTAAAAGCCAGTTGAGTGTTGTCTTCAGTACACTGCTCCTCTCAGCTCCTGCAATTGCATCTGCAGTCACAGCAAGAGCTGGTCTGGGTCTACTGACTTCTCCAACACGACATCAGTGGAACACTCGGTGAAAAACCTGTGGGGTAAGAATCCTGTCCCCATGAATATTTGAAGAGAATGCACCTTATCTAATGTCTTCCCTGTCAGGAGTGGGCAATGAACTTAGCACCTAATGAGCAATATGCAAACTCAGCCTCAGAGGTACACAAGATGTCTGGTACAAAAATAAACATCAACTGCCAGAAAATATCCTCTGGACAACATCCCAAGGAATAAGTTTCTTTAGGGACTCAGTTTGCTAGGAGGCTGTTGGCTTTAAAGTAAACTTTGCCTTACTTAATTCCTGAGGTTTGTCATTGGTAGTTTTCCAACATAAATCTGAGGATTTCTGATTGGCCTGTTGGTTAATAACCAGATAGTAAGCACAGGATTATGCTCATGTTACCTTTTCCTAATGCTACTGATACTTGCTCAATAAGTTCAGAAACCAGACACTTCACTGACTTTTATCTCATGAGCCAACTCTTCATGCAATGCCTGGGTCTGCACTAGTTGATTAGAATAATGTTACTGCAGTAAGGAATTGTTTTGAGGGCTGCAGGGTACAGTTTCTAGATTGTTGAACCTGCAGGATGAATAAGTTAATCCATTTTCTGGAAATTACTTATGGTTCAGTCCCAGCAATCACCTGCATTAGCCCAGTCTAGTTGCTTGTGAATTTCCATAGGGGAAAGGAAAAATCACATTTAGACTGAAAACATGGATGGTTCAGAGGTTTGGCAACAAACTCACAAATGCTATTGCCTCCATGTGAAATTCATCCTCAATGTATAGTGGCTAAGCAGGATAGTGTTCCAGTAAGTGCTCCATGGTACTTGCATAGCTTACTGCCTGCACAGAAAAAAATCCAGGGAATATTCCATCTGTGGCTGCTCTCCATCCTGAAAGGTAACAGCTTTATGAAGGTGGGTTACTTGTTAAAATTCCACCTTCCTGCTATGAAGTGTAGTAGAGGCTTTCCTTTTTATGCTTCTATAGGTGCAGGGGCTTTAGACCATGTCTGCAGACAGCAAGTCTGGAATGTTGCCCAAGATGGCAGTGTTTTTGGAATACAAAAGATATTTTTCATTTAAAGGCTGATTAGCTTGTGCTGATCACAGACACTCAAAAATCACTTTCCATGGGGCTTTGTGGGCCTCCTCCATTGCTTCATGTCATGGTGAAGCCACCAGTGGCTTTGTCACGAGGCTGTGAGGTCTCAGGGAGGGACTGTATGGAGCACAAAGGAAGCTGGGTTTGACCTGACTTTCACAACAGCCTCTTCTGCACCTCAGAGGTTTTGTGTAATCATTGACTCCGGTGTATTCAGTAGAAACGTTACTTCATTTCGTAAGATGAGCTGCTTCAAGGCCTTGATAGCCATTAGTGCTGTGAGGCAGGTGCCGATGAGGAAGCTGGGGCTCCGTCCAGGCTACTGAGATTAGCACAGCTCGAGGGATAGGCTTAAGCAGGCAGCCACCCACCCACAGGAGCAAAGAGTGTGAAAACATCACAGCTCTCCTGCCCACATTTCCCGGAGAGCAATGTGAAGGCAAGGCTTGGGGCAAAGGGAGGCAGCAGCTACTGCTGAACTGCCACTTGGAGGAGCAAAATTAGGTGCTGGCACGAGCTGCAAATTAGCTGATGGCACCAGCAACAATGTGGATTAGACCACTGAGAATGCTCTGCAGGAGCTCTTGGTAAATGCTGCCTCCTGCGGAAATGAGAGGGAGGGCCCATACTGAGCATGAAGTGGGGATGAGGCGCTGGGACAACTTTCCTGCCCAGCACAGTCTGTTCTCATGGACAGAGGTCCAAAAACCAAAGCCAGAGGCTGAAGGAGGGAGGAACTCAGGGCTGGACAAGAGGCACAACTGCCCTCCAGCTGATCACCCCCATCACCAGCTAACACAGGGATGCTGCTGTCTTCTTCCTATAGTGACATCAACAGCCCCTTTTTTCCACAGGCATCTGTAGTTTGCAGCTATTGTGGGCAGGAGGGTGGGGTGGGGTGTGTGATAGTATTTTTCACTCGTAACACCTACCAAATTATGGCACCAGTGAAAACAGAGCAGTGAATCCTAGGTACTCGTTCAGTATTTGAGCTCCTCCTGTCCTCCTGGGCTCTAGGATGATTCTGGGCTCTGAGATGGAGCCGTATGGCAAGCCAGGAGGTGTCACACAGAGCCACTTCACAGACTTCAATCAGGAATGTTTCCAGCAAAAGAAAAATGTGTTAAACTCAGCCGTTCTCACAGTCTGACAGCTCCTGATGTTCATGTCAAGAAATGAATGCAAAAAAAATGTGCTCTCTCTGAAGAGAGACATAACTGACAAATAATTAATGAGTAAGTGCTCATACAGCACAACTTGCCCCCTTCCCCATGCAAGGAGTGCTCAAGGCCTCAGACTTTTGAAAGACAAAGACCAAAGATATTGATGCCCTTTCTGCCTTTCCCCTGAAGACTTTTTTGTAATACGTAACAAGCCCACTTGCAACACCACCATGCCCAGTTAGCAGTGCTGTTTGACTAACTGCTCTGGGTTTATTTGAGGGGAAATTGGGGCACTGAGGTGAAATAGCTGCAGCTCAAATAGCAGCCCTTCTTATTGGAAATAGTTTAATCAAGGAAGGAGACACTGCCACTAACATCAGCAGGTATTATTTCCCATTGGTTTGTGTAGGTAAGCCATGACCTGTAGCAAAACAAGGTGGTAAACTCTGCCAACTCTTCTGCCTGTTTTGGAGGCTTTGCTATCCAGAAGAAAGAAGAACAGGAAGAAAACAAAGAAGCAGAATGCACCAATGAGAAAGCCAATGGAGACTTCTCAACAGCACTAGTAAGAACAAGGAGCCAGCACAGGCAGCCCTTGGCATGGGATTGGAGAGATGGAGGGAAGAGGCTTATCTCCTGCTACACAGGCCTGGTGGGAGGGCGAGAAGAGCAGCTGGGTGCAATGCCAGCAAGTGCAGTTCCCACCACCTCTCCCATCCATCCCATCTACACCAGCAGCCCCCACTGCAGCCACAACTGCCAGCTCAGCCACCCCAGGCACCCCAGGTACACTCCCACACCTGCAACTCGCCTGGGGTCCTCTAGTGCAGAACACTGACAGCACATATGCATGGGCAAGCCAAGGCGTATCACCTAGCTCCTGGGCATCAAACATCTGTGCAGCCACTCGGTGTACGTACCTGGCTGAAGGCAACCATGGCTTGCTCAAACCTTTGCTGAATAGAAGCGATGGTGCTGAACACCGGCGGGAAGGAACAGTCTTGAGGGGCTGAAACCAAGAATAAGTTTGTTATCAGTTTCCATCCTCCAGCAAAGCTCCCACAAAGGTGAGGGATTTGATCATTTATAGGAGTCATTGTTACAAAGTGTGTATGGGAGGAGAATACAGTCTGTTTGTGCTCCTGACTCCTGGATGCTGCCAAATTTCCCCTCGAGTGTCAAGGCTCCAAGCCCCATGGTGTTCGGCACAACAGCTGCTGTCACACAGGGCCAACTGGCCTCGGGGGCAGTGGCCAAGGCCAGCGCACAGCCACAGCACTGTGGGCAAAGCCCTGGGGCCACCAGCTGAGGCACCCCCCACTTGGGGCAGGCTCGGCACCAATGTCTGCACAGGGGCTGCTCAACACGAGCTGCTTTCCGGGCAGTAGGGAGACATGGACACTTGCAGGGCACCGTTCTTCCCTCCCTGCTTCTGCAGCAGGCTTGGGAGAACAGGAACCATGTCCTTTCCCAGAAGCGCCTGCTTCTCTGCCCTGACTGTAAAAGGCCTTTGGAGCAACAGGGTTGGATACAGACCTCTGCATTCTGAAACGTGGGGTGAGAGGAGGCCGCTCTTGGTGAGCCCAGCATGCAGAGGCAACCAAGCTGGTTTCAATTAGAGGTGCATAAGCTGCTGCCTCCAAATCCACAGGGAAGCTCCATGCCTCTTGAAGATCTAAAATCCCTGCAATCTGTGCCTCGGGACAGCAGGTTCTGTGTGGCTGCCCGCCATCTGAACACAAGCATGAGTGCTAAGGAATGAGGCTATTTTAGGAACAAGTGACACAACAGAGGAGCATCAGAGGCAAGAAATGGCTCCTTGCTGCCAAGTGTTGACATGAGGCCAATAAAGGGCAGGTTACCACCCTTTGGGGGGATGCCTGTCTTATTAAAGTTGTATTTATGGTATTTTTTGAGATACTTGAAAAGAAGGGTGATATATTTACAGAGAACTTTCTGAACATTTGGCCTCATTAACTGAGTGGAAAAAGAATGATTAAAAACACCATCTGCTTTTTATTGAACTTTGTTTCAAATTCATCAGAATTTCATCAGCTTTAACCTCTAATTCTCAATTTTTACTCCTGAAAGTATGTTAGCAGCATACCACCCCATGCAGTTTACAAATGGCAAACAAGCCCTGGTGGTGTCTGCAGATCTTCTCTACTAAGATCTCACCAAGTCAGTGCAAACCAGCTCAGCACAAAGGGCAGGCAACTGCACGACATGCAGCAGAGCTGGAGGCACCGCGTACTCCCTGAAGGTGTCTGAGACCAAGCCCTGAGAAGGGTGACTGGGAGTCCAGCTGGCTGAGACCACCCCATGGTGCCACAGCCCATGTAACCCAAAGCAAATGCAGTTTCCCAGAGGAGATGAGTGATTTTCCCCATTATTATCAGCAGAAAAAAGTAAAGCAGCAGCAGGAGAAGTCACCTCACTCTGCCTGCAAGGAAAAGGGCTGGCACACATAGCTATGAAGCTGCAGCAGCCCTGCACTGGGATACTAGAAAACCACTTTTTGCTAGGAAGAGTGAAAGACAGGAGTGGTTTGTATATTTACTCCTGGTTTATACCAGTTTGACACTGGTATATTTAGCCCAGTGGCCTCTCTGTATGCGGGAGCTTGTGTGACAGGCATAGGTGACACTGCTTCATACCTGCAGAGGAGCTGGTTTCTGATGGCAATGTTTGTTCCCATATCTGTACCATCATGGCCTTTCTGCTGCCTACCTTTGACAAATACCTAAATACATGAAATCTGAAGTCAAAGAAATTAACATTGAAATTGTTAATCATGTTATCAGAGCAGCAGGTCTTTGCTTTTCTAATTAATGACTCATTATGACCAGAAGTTCTTCTGCAGTCTGCTGCTCAACAAAAGGTCAGTATGTGACAAAGCCTGTGCTGCTCTCGCAGAAGTCACTGCAGAGCTCATGGAGTTAAATGCGTTTTGGAGAAAGGTTATCCTTCTAAGATCATTCTAAGATGCTGTAGGGTGTTGTCTTCATGCTTAAGCCCACTGAGACTCTGGCTGGGGGTAGTTCTCTAGCTCCAATTAAAATACCATACGCACGGAAGGCATGGTCTATTCATCACTGGGTTTGTAGTATCAGGATAAAGTACCAGCCTAGTGATAGAGCAATGGAAATAGCTGCTCCCTGCAGGGGAAGTGACGATGAATCCTGACCCAGGCAGAGGCCCATTTTCTCCCCAGCTTACTCCCTTGTATCCTGAGCTCTGATCACAGCAGCTTATAACATTGTCAGTGTTGTCATCCTGCCTCCATTTAAACCCACAAGGACTGCTCAGTGCAGACTCCCAAACAAGATACACTTGGGAGGGCAGACACCAGTTTCTTAATCTGGTGCAACATCTGAGAGGTCAGCCAGGATTCTTTTCTGAACCCACCCAGGACCAGCCAAAAGGCACTCTCTTTGCAGAGCAGACAGGGAATGCTCAGGAAAATGCAACCCTCCCGGCATCCTCCCAGAGCGGCCATGGGGGTTACAGCTGCTGGCAGCAGGATGCTCAGGGTGCCTGGATCAGTGTGTCACCAGGACAGCAAGCAAAGAGCGCTGCACTGTGGGGGAAAATGGTTTTGTTTCTCTCCCCAAATCAGTGTAAAGCAAATTATTTCTGTTACTGTTATTCTTATATTAACTCTATTCTAGAGTTGGCACAATTTCGCCTGCCAAATGCATGTAGCAAAGATTAAACAAGCTGTGTATTTCAAGTGATATATGTACACACATGCACCTTTTGACACAAGTGAAAATATCAGGCCTGATATTCCTCCTCTCACTCCAAAAGCAAGGGACTTATTACTTGGTTTATTGAATAAGATCATGTCACGTCATGAAGAAAAACTTTATTCCCCAGTGTTGCTGCTACTTTGGTGGAAAAAACTACATGTGATTTTTACTGAAAGACTGCAGCAGGTGCAGAGAGGACAAATTAACTTTGCCCTGTGCTCCAAGACCTGGGAGAATTCAGAGTTATGCCAGTATTCACTGTCAATTACATCATACTTTCTCTCTTCATGGAGGATATCACAGTTTCTGCCACAAGTTTAGCTCCAGCCCTTCTTACTCCAGCCTGTGACCTGCTCTCATTCCGAGGCACACAGCAGATAATGTAAGGATGGCATCTGCAGATGGCAGAATTTCGAGAGCACTCATGGGGATTCATTTGCTCCAGGAAATCACCTACATGCACATGCAAGGGCTTCATCCCAAGCAAGGGCTTCGTGGCAGGCACCCACAAGGAGAGCTGCCTGAAGACTCAACCGTAACCAGAAAAACAGAAGGGAAGTCTAAAAAAGTATCCCAGTGCTCTGCACACTGTGGTGGGATATAGGGATGAGGGTGCTGAAAAATGCTTGCACCAAATGATTTCCTTTTTGAAACTGGCACAAAAATCAAATCTCTTTTATTATCTTGAAGCACTCCACCAAAAATCCTGAAAATCCAGAGTTCAGTCATTCTTCCTCAGGTGACCTAACCATGTCCTGTTGGTTTATAGACAAGCGAATGCATTGCTTGTCTTTATTCATTCAGAAAGCCTTTCAGAGTGTGTATACAGGGACATGATTTTGCCATCTGAAGGGATTTTTGGGTGGCCAGATTCTTCAGCAAGTAACAGCCAGCATGATCTGAAAACTAGATGCCATTTCTAAAACCTTGGACTTTTGTTTCTTCATGACTTTCAGAAATGCCCCCACATCTACTAACATATTTCTACAATCCTTAAGGAAAAACTAAAAGCCTCTTTACACACTCGGTGAGAGTCCTTGTGAAAACAGTAAACTCATGTCCTTTCTTCTGCTCCTGAAAGAATCCATCAGCAGCAGAAGCACAGTTCACATAAAGTGATCACTTAACCCAAAGCCCACAAGACACCAAAAGCAGAGGAGGAGAGCCCAGAGGATTTCCAGGAGGTGTGGTGGCAGGTAAACCTGCCTTTCCTTGACCAGGTTTTCCCAGGGAACACAATGAAATTCCCAGGGACTTTCCTTTCCCCAGCCATGTAATGCACATGCACATGCAGAGGAGGTTGGGACAGGGGAGTTGTGATCACCCTAGCACATCAGGCTGCCAAAAAGGAAAGGAAAAGGGGCTCCTGAAGGCAATGAGTCCTTTAAATGAACTTTTTCATGGACCTCTTCCCAATTTTGTCTCTCACCTGAGGTCACTAGCAAGGAGGTGACAAGAGGTATGGGGATGCCATCCAAACACTCTTCAAGGAAGTGTTGCACTGCCAAACCAAACCACTGCAGATGCTGCTGGTTTCATGGCTCAGGCTATGCTTGTGTTAGCCAGTGCTGCCCATCCTGAGGCAGGGCTCTGCTCCCACTGGGAAGATCCCAGGACACTGCTGCCTCGAAGAGGGCAGGGGTTGAACATGGCAGTGCTACTTGGCATGGGCCAAAGAGGGTTCAGGGCTGGCTTTAACAGTTTATGTGTGATATTATAATTTATAATGATTTTAGATAATTATGCTGCAGTGCCAGGGAGCACTCTCAAGTGCTTTTTAATCTGTTAGTGCAGGCAAATCATGAATTGTGCATGCCCTGGTCATTTCTGCAGCCAGTCCCACTAGCTGACATTTCAGATGAGCAGCCCTCTGTGAGTATTTCCCAGTGGCACACAGATGTGTGGCATTGCCTGGCTCCTTTGTCCTTCATGAACCAGGGCACATCTGTACCCCCTGGGATCTGTTGGGTGCTCTGCTGCCTCACTGCCCCCAGCAGTACCCAGGAGAGCTGCCCTGCAGATGCTCCCTAGGGGCTGGTTTGGCTTAATCAAGCAGACTGGGAAGGAACTTAGAATTGCATGCAAGAGGAGGATTTCTGGTCTTGGTTGTGTCAGCGTGGGCAGAGTGGTCCCTCTGAAATAAGCAGCAGCACTCAATTTAAACTAGCCATCCCAAGGTGATCGGTCCAGTCTTATACAGAATAAACAAGACTGGAATTTGCCTTGAGCTAGTCCACAGTAAAACTCTTTTCCAAAGCAACTTTGTGCCACTATCACCACTCGAGTCAGTGCAGTTACTCTGGACTTCTAACAATACACAGATTTTTATCTAAATAGGTTTAAAAGCTGACAGCCTGGTTATGGGGACTGATGAGATTTCCTTTATTGACTGTGCAATCAGTGTGATTTAGAGTCTCCACGGGGGCCTTGCTGAAGGCTCTCCAAGACCCAGCTGTGACAAATTCTCCCCCCCCCCCCGCCACCCAAGCTGGACACTGCTGCTGGAGACAGCGGCTGTGGTTGTGGGACCTTGTTCCTCCCCCTCATCTTCCCACCCTCCTGATCCTGCCTTCCTGGTGTCCTGACCTCCCACGGGGCCAGTTATTTGTCTGGCATCACACCCCTGCCTTCCAAGGTAATAAATTACTGCGGGAAGCAGCTTTGCACTGGACCTCATTAACAGCAAACACGGCCGTCCCTTTTCCTGCCACACCATGCAAGCCAGACATCCATGACTATCGGCAGCAGATACGCATTTCTCAAGCTCCCAGGAGGACCCCCAGGTCTGTGGCAGATGGTGCACTGGACTGATGGATGCACAGGGCTGGGGAGGCTAGCCACCCTCCTTGCCTCTTGGGATCGTGTCCCAGCACAGCCTGGCCCTCCTTGTGATGCTCCATTCCGGTGCCATTGCAAGGGATTTGTGGACATTGTTAATATTGAAAAAAGTGGGAGGTAGAGTGAAGAGCCTCTTTTGGTACTGTCTTGCTCCATTTTCAGAGACTACTGGTACTCTGAAAAAGCATCAGGCTTAACAAAACAGACCCACAAAACCTGAAGTGTCAAAGTGCAGTAAAATGGATCCATTCCCATGCTATGGGTGCAAGTACTAGGGCTGTGTTATGTCTAAAGAAAATAGCAAATTTTTTTCAATGTATATTGAATGGTTGAATAAAGTTAAGTAAAAATTGATCTTGGGGCCACCAGCATCCCAACGTTCTCTGCTAAACAATCACCCACTCTTTTCTTTTTATTTCTTCTTTACTTTCTCACCAGAAACAGAAAAATAAAGAGTGATTAAAAAGAAAGAAATGGGAAGAAGAGAGGGAAAAATACGCATATCTGAAATTTCCTTTTTTTTACAATGTTTCTACAGACAACTTTGAAGAAAATGTAACTATTATTTGTTTCTCTTTTTTCCTCTTAACTCCTTCCTGTTTTGGTTTGGTTTTTTAATGTAAGCTCTTTCTTATTGGAAAATAGTTCATTTCTGCTAGCAGCCCTCATTTTGAAGAGCAGGAGGAACAATGGAAAACCAGATCAGTTGTCACGTAAAATACTCTTCCAGGTTTTAATACTTGGAAGCACTGAAGCTACCACTTACGATCCATGCATCTCCATGTAAGGGAACCACGCAGAGAGCCCCTCATTTTTTGCAGAAAAGTTGATTTGCCAGAGCTGACAATGTCATGAAGAAATGATACGTTTCAGAGCAGAGATTCAGTCCTCGGCAATTTTCTTTTTGTTTCCCAGCCAGCACCTCGCTCCTGTCTGAGGTCAGAGTAAATGATGTAACGCTCCCTTCTGGCCTCGTAATCGATGGGCTGGTGGCCGGGGCTTCTCTCCCTGCTGACAGGAGCGTTCGCTGCAGCTGAGACCCCCCCGGGGACCAGGCTTTGGTCCTGGGCTCGCACCAGGAGACTACCAGGTGCTGTGGGACAGCGTTCACAGCATGCACTAACGTGAAACATGTTTCTTGCAACGATGTTAAAACCTCTCAAGAAGAACAACAACAACAAAACAAAACCCATCTTAAACTCTCCCCCTCACAAAGATATAACCAAGAAACCCGCCAGTTTTATTTTAACCAACGTCCATTTACTCGTGGCTGAGGGTTTTATTCGGTTTGTTCCGTTTTTCAAGACTCTGCTCCCCTGACACGGCGCTAGAGCAGTTTGACAGCGCAGTGATATTGCCAAGAGGTCTCTTTAAATTCCATCTCTGGCAAGAAGGGAGGGACCGCACGCCGACCTGGCCCCTGCTTATCTGACCCTGACTCCACCCGGCTCCCGTGGCCCCTTTCTCGGGATGAGAAGTGCTCTGCGGTGCGGGGCAGGGACCACGCACCCGCGGAGCCCAGGAGTCCGGGACTGGCCCAGTGCCCTGCGAGCGCATCTCCGGAGTTGAGCGCGGGAAGTCTTGGGGTTTGCTTGCCACCGGATTCAGGACCAGGCTCAGATCCCCGGCAGATCCTCAGCTATCCCTACGCCCAAGTCACCCGCGGCAGCGGCAGCAGCCGCATCCCCTCTAACACCCGGGAAGGAGCGGGGGCTGCCCCGCGCCCCCCGGCCCTGCCCCGCTCCGCGCCCGCCGCGCCGCGCCCGCACTCACCGCCTCGGGCGCGGGGACCCCGCTGCCGCCTGCCCGCGGCCCCGGCATCGCGCCGGGAGGCGGCCGCAGTAGCGCCGGGTCCGGGTCCGGGTCCGGGTCCGGGTCCGGGTCCGGGTCCGGGTGCGCCTCGGGCGCGGAGCCGGAGCGAGTGAGCGGAGACCCCGGCGCCGGCCTCCCCCGGCCCTCCCCGCCGAGGGAGGAGCCGCTCCCTCTCGCAGCAAACCCCGGGGGTCCGCCGGGATGCCGAGCGGGCCGCGGGCAGGGCTTGCCAGAAAAGGGGAGGCAGAAATCAATAGGCGCAGGGAGAAATGAAGTGAAAAGTGACTTACAAAGAGAAAACCCTTCACGGGTTCTTCACAGCCAACCTTTCAGAGCCAAGCCCTCCCTGCCAGGATTATTACTGAGGCAGCGTGGCAGATATGAATGTAACACCGTAGGGTGTCGGACATAACGAGCACCAGCGCCGGGCAACTTTCAGTCCAAATCTGCGTCCATCAGGCATGAAGGAATGAGGGATGGGACCAAGCAGCATAAGGGACAGGGGTCTGCATCACCACTGGCCTGGATGTAAAGACTCTGTAATGCACTCATCATCCATACAAGTGTCCACTTAGTCCTGGAAAACACATTCTCATTGTCATCCTGAGCACAGTTCGGGGAATCACCCTTTTAATTCTGGTAAGAATGGCACAGAACTATAAAGAAACTGGGATTGACTTTCTGCTACTCAAAGTTCTCCATCTTCTTATTGAAATCTAAATGACCCAAGCACTGGGAAGCTTTATCAGTTCAAAGTGGATTATTTCTTCTACAGACTTGCCTGTACTTAACCATCATATTTTACAAGTGACCTGCTCTCACTGAGTTGTGCTGCTTGGCAGCTAGAGATAAAGCTGCGGGATTTGTTTCAAGTAATGATGAATTGTCTCCAGATGGGACACTTGCTCTTGCAAGTGGATTATGGTATTTTCACTAGGAAAAAAAGCATAGGAACTGCCCTTTCCCATGAGAAGAACAAATGTCCTGTCAAATATGGGCTGGTTGATAAGAGCTCCAGTTTGTCCTTGAGGAGAGGGAGGGGTGAATTATCATGCCCCTGACTGCCCACAAGGCACTCCTTAGGAAAAAAAACCCAAACAAAACAGCAAAATACAGCACCTTTCAAAACCACTCAGACCCGTTTAAAGGACAGGTAGATAGAGATCCCTGCATTAAGTTGCTTTGAATGACAGCGGCTCTGCCTCTGCTTGTGTATAGCCAGCTGCTGTCAATCAGCCACCTAGTTCTGCCTGCATTTTCCTCCCCTTCCTGGCTCTGTGTGATCCAAGGATTTCTGGAGGGCTTTTTGGTTTGTTTGGGTTTTTTCCTCTTGTATTTTTTCAGCTTTATTACTGGGAACATCACTTGTATAAAATATTAACAAAACTTCATTCCAAGCTGCTGGGTCCTCTCTGTGACATCCTCTGGCAGCCTGCAAAAAATCAACAGGGAAGTTACATGAGATTTGGCATCATCACTGCAACTATTGTGAAGGATCAGTTAAGCCCTCCAGGACATGAATGCAGGCCAGATTTTCAGGAAGTTGCAATATGTTCCCGGACAGCAGGATCAGTAGTGATTGATTTCTACATTTACAAATGTGTTTATTATTTTACATTAGCTCAAATTGGACAGATAACAGACCTCCAGAGAAGTGAGACAGACCATTGCTTTGCTGTTTAGGTAAGAAATATTTTCTTTATTGCCGCGAAGGGAAGAAATTTTTTCTAAGCTCACACAATACCTTGGCCAGGACCTTTAGGCATGTAAAATATTGGATAATTTAAAGGTGAAAACTGAAGACTACAGGGAGAGAAATCAGAATTGCAAACATGGTCACCTTATTTCTTACAATTCATATTTCTTTTGATGCTTACTCTAAAAAAAGAAACCGTTTTGATCTGCACAAAGCCTCATATGTTTTAGCAGAGTAAGATTAACTGGGATGCCTAATTAAAACAGGCAGTCACCAATTAAGATAATAAAAAATTGCTATTTGAAATTCATAAGAGACTGAGAAGTTAAAGAGACACTAATCCAAGAGCTTAGCAGGTTTTAATTTGCGGATACTTAAGGAAAAAAAAAAGGTGAAGACGCACTTTGGAACACAGCCCAGTAAAATCAGAGAGGAGTCTGCGAGCTCCTGTGACGCTTCATTACCAAAGCGCCTGCTGCTCGCCAGCCCGTTTGCTTTTGCACTCCATCTGCCACGTCTTGTATGTACTGAGACCCAGGCTCTGCTACCATCACTTGTGCTGACAGTTCCCCTCAGGTGTCCCCAACAGCACTGCTTGGACCACCTGAACAGTGCAGGACCTGTCCCAGCACACGGGTTTTCCTTGGGACTGGGACAGCACTTCACTGACATTCACTCAACACTGCTCGCTCTCACTCCTGGAAGCTTTATGCAACACAGTAGCAATATTATTGTTGTCGTTGTTTTTATTAATAATACTACTAATAATAATGACAATTATAATAAAATTATAATAATGAGTTCAAAGAATTTATGTCAATTCTCCAACCTGAAGTTTCTTTCACATTTATTTGCACCATCTGAAGCTGACTCAGTCTTCTCTGCCTGCTGTTACTAAGCGAATTCGCTCGGGGGGAACATTTGTATGTTCAGGTATACGAACATATGTACCAGCCTGTGAGTTTGTACATGCACGAGAGTGTGGTGGGTTAACCTTTGCTGGCTGCCAGATGCCCACCCAGATGCTTTCTCATTTTCCCTCCTGAGTAGGACACGGGGACAAAAGTAGATTTAAAAGAAAACCTTGTGGGTCTTCCTAATCACTCCTTGGCTCTTGAGCTGGTGAATCATGGATGGGAACCACGGAGCCTTGGCTGATGTGTATTACCAATGGTGCACCATCGTGGCAGCCATGGGCACCTCCTGTCCTTTGGCATGCAGCAGTCCCACAACACAGAGATCCTCCAGGAGGCAGGGCAAGGCAAGCAGATGTTTATCCTTCTCTGAATCAATGGCAACTACATCAAAAGCTCATCACTGCCTTTTTGGGTCCTTGAAGTATCCTCTCCTGAGACAGTCTATGTCAAGGATACATTGGGCCTCTGAGCTGGTCACAGTGGGGTACTTTTGCCATTTGTCTCCTGTTAAGCTCACCTGAGCCTCCAACATAGACATCTTTTGGGATCCCCCTGTCAATCCAGAAATCCAGATGGGTTCCTCTCTGATGTGTCATAATGCCACTAGGGTACACTGTGCACCAGGGTCTAGCAATGCTTTAGACTTCTGTGGATCAGTGTGCCAGGCCATTGAATCCACACAGCCCAGTAAAGCTGGTCACCCCTCTCCTGCTCCTGACCAAAGGCAGTGACCCTCTATTCTAGGCTGGAGACCCTTGCAGTGTCAGACCAAAAGTCCCTTCACCAAAATCAAGAGAGGCACTCTTAGTCCTCTTCTATACCAGGGAGACTGCTGGTTGCCTTCTACCACCTCAACAGCAGCTGAACTGACAGCAGTCTTGGATGGCCGTCCTTATCATCTGTCTTCCTGGTCAATTTGTGTACCTGGGCTCCTAATTTGGAGGAGGATCACCATCCTACTTCCTCATGAGGTCACTCAGAGGGAACCAGAGAGTGGCACACGGCATGTGTCTGGTTGCCCCTGACAGCCACTGCTTTGACCTGTGGGGACAGGGAGAGAGACAGGTTTTCGGCTGAAGCCAGTCAGTGGGATGCTCTCTCCACAGCTGGTATATTCAAGGTCAGTCCTTGAATCATTTCCAGGCAGATGGAATAAAATGCTGGTGAATTCCAGACAACCCTTCTGCACTTGCTCATGTACAGTGGCCATCTGAATCTTTGGAGAGACATGGTTGTCATCCAGGTCACTGCAGAAGACTTTCCAGCACTGCTAGTTGTCTCAGATATTGGATGCCCTCTTCAGTGGTAGTGGCAGCAACCTGCTTGCCTGTCTGGAGGCTGTAATGTTTTAGCATATTTTGAAGTCTGCCCAAGTTTCAGAGCTGGTCATTTCTCTCACTTCCTCCTCTTGCTTCCTTGCTGAAGGACCAGCTGCCAGATCAGATCCTTCTTCCTCCTGCTCCTGTACTAATTGATGGTATGGACCCATGACCTCTGCACCCAGTGATTCTTTATGACTGCTATGCTAATTACTGTAGCTGGGGCTTGGGTCCCTATCTCATCCATGGTGTTCCCAGATGTGGTTTGGGTCTCTGTCTCAACCATGTTCCCCTCATGAGGCTGAAGGGAGGCTCAAGAAGCACAAGGAAAGCCCCAGGGTAGTGCCAAGAGCTGCTAGGTTTCACTGGAGCAGGCAAGGCACCCTTCCATCAAGTATGCCAGTTCAGCGGGATTACACGCCAGTAGAGGTGCAAGATCACAGGCTATGGGAGGTGATAACCATGCCAGGCACCCTCCCAAGTCCTCCCACACACCATGCAGGCACCCAGGGATCAGTGGCCTAAAGGCATGTTTCCTTGTCACCTCACTGGCAAACTGGCTCCTCGTAACACCAGACCAAAATTAGTTTCTATGCAAATGGCAAAAAGATGACATTAGTCAAGCAGCTTAGATAAGGATGTGGTGAGGACCTCTGGAGAGGAAGGCAGACACATCAGTCCCAGAGGGGAAGGGAGAGGTGTGATCCCTCAGCTCACCAGAGGACAGCCCTCCTGGCACAGGAGCAGTGCCCATGCCAGGGCCAAGCACAGGGCTGCTGCTTTTATCAGAATGTTTCCAGGCACAGCAAAACACAGAGATAAATGCTGCAGCAAAGACAGGAGCTGAAAGCAGCCACTGCAGAGCCCGAGGCTCTGTTACACTGTAAATCAAGCAAGCCTGTGAGCCACGCAGAAGCCTGCCAATTATCAGCTACTGGAGCTACAGCACACCCAGATCAAAACTGGCTTTATCTCGTGCCCAAGAAAAAGGACTGGTGGGTTGATCTAGGCTGGCTGCCAGACATCCACCTGGATGCTTTCTCACACCCCGCCCCCCCCCCCCCAACTGGACAGGGGGAGAAAATGAGATTAAAAAACTCCTCAAGGGTCAAAGACGGTTCAATATAAAAAGCAAAAGCTGCACATGCAACCAAAGCAAAAAGAGGAATTCATTCCCTGCTTACCATCAGCAGGCAGATGCCCAACTACTCCCTGGGAAGCAGAGCCTCAGCACGCGTAAGGGTGGCTTGGGAAGACAAACACCATAATCCTTCTTTCCCTGAGCTTTTATTAAAAGAGATGTGCAGCCTCTCCTTTGTGTGCTGCTTGCCCTGTGGGTTGGATCAAAGGGCTGGGAAGTGTGATCTGCTGAGCCCTCGGCAGGGACCATGCAGTGAAAGAGTGTCTTACCTCATGTGTGTGCTGGGGGCAGGAGTGTCCCTCTGCAGCCCAGCAGGTAGGATGGAAGGAGATTTAGCAACAGAGAGCACCTGATTCTTGCATCGGGCCACATGAACACTTTACACCTGGGGAAATGTTCACTGCAGTGCTGGTGGCCGGTTGCAGTGTGGGTAAGGCAACCTCTGTGCCTAGGTTGGTTCATTCAGCTCTCCAGTTGTTCTTGAGGGACGCTCCTGGTGTTTATTTCCAAGTTCAGAGTTCATGTCATCCCCAGATGGACTTTTCTGTTCAGGTCAGCTAACAAGTTGGAGGTGTGTCATAGATCATTCCCAGAGCTGCTGCGCATAGATCAGGCACTGCAAGTGACTTGGATCTGCATATGCCAGGATATTCCACAACAACTGCTCAGGAACTGTATCTTGAAGGGTTTGTACCCTGGAAAAGAGGCACATCTGCATCCTTTTCTTATTGCCAGCCCTGACTGGCAAGTGCTGCTTGCAAAAGCAGCCAGTCCCGTGCCCCATGGTCTGGAGGGAAACTGGCATCAGGCAGCACGGGATGAGGCAGAATTTGTTCCTCGAAGACAAAGAGCACCAGAGGAATTGCTGGTGGATCCTGAGCAGTGAGACAGCAGTAATATATTCCTTATCGAAACACTGCTACAAAAACATTGCATAATGCTTGCTGAGCTTTCCCTCCAGGACTCCATGAGAAGAAAATGTTAGTGTTTTATGCAGGCAGCTACTTTGCTGTGGACTGGGGTAGGAGTAGTGTCAAGGGTCTGTGCCAGGAGCTCTGCTCTTAGGAAAGCAGTCAGAGATGCTGGAGGAAATGAATTGCCACTGGCAGCTCTGGGACTGCAGACTAAACGAGTTTAATGCAGTGTGCAAGCAGAACAAGGCTGCTCCCTGCACAGGGTTTGGTAATGAGCCCACAGTAATCTGTGCTTTTTGAGGTGCAGCACACATTTTTCAGGTGGCTGTTGAGTGTTTCATTTGGTTTTATACAGCCTGCTCTACAGGTTTGATCTGTGCATTTGATTTCAGAAGTTAAGCAGTAGAAAGAAGGGAGTGTCTTGTCATTTCCGCTGAGCTGTGGGACTGGATTTCCACAAGGACAATGTCCCTGGACAAATTTTCAAAGCAGCCAGAAGATAAAGCTCTTCTGAAAATTTGGGTTTTTGGCAGCCCATGTGGGATACAAACTTTTTGGAAGATTTGCTCCAGAGAATAACTTCCGGTTTTCAGTGGTTTGATTTTGCCATATCCTTTTTCTTCACAAATATTGCAGGAAGATTTCTGTGACAACAACAAACAAAAAAACCAGAAATCCAACATTGTACCTCTCTGAGTGCTGAAGCCTCTGCTTCACTCTCACAAAGTGTGCTGGAGCTGTGGTGCACGATTTCTCCCACCTTCAGCTGAGTCACCTCATAATGGTGGTGTAAAGCTAAAACACCAAATTCTGGCAAGGAGATGACAAGGGCTACTTACTGGGACATCCAAAAAGATGGTTGAATATAGGAAGGGAAAGGTATTTTTTCCTCCAGGGAAATTTTTCCTTACTCAAAGGACAGACTGAAACAGCTCTGCTGAACTTTTTGAAAGGTGAGGTGTGGTGTGGAAACATTCAGCAGTTGCAGTTAAAAAGCCCTGAAACCCACCATCGTGGTGTGGACTTAGCAGAGGACATGTGGACTTGTCAGGGGCATTCGATTCGATGATCTTTAAAGGTCACTTCCAACCCAAACCATTCTGAGTCTGTGCTCTTACTGTGAACTCTGTAGGGTGACCCTAAGTTTTGGTTCCTCACGTTAAAAGTATGACCAGATTTTTCCAAAGGGTCGACACCTTTGGGGTTTAGCAGAGGAGAGAAGTCCAGGTGGGTATTACTAGTGCAGGGTGTGCAATGTGTAGTAGGTGACATTCCTAATGTCTTTCCAGCCATTTCTCCAGCCGGGTTGCCGTGGGCTGTCCTGCCCTCTAGTGCCTGCAGCGCCAGCTCCCTTTGTCCTCTCTCTGCTCCCCCGTGTACATACACACTCACACTCAATGGATGATGCTGTGGCTCTGAGTAGGAAACAGGAGCTGGAAACCCCCGTAGCCTCCTCTGTGCGACGATAAGTGCAGAGCCAAACTGGGGGAGAAGCCCTGTGGGAAAGTGAAAGGCTTCTTATCAAATCCAGAGGGGTGGCAGGCTTCTTATCAAAAACAAAGTCTAAGATGTTTCCTTCCAGCTGACACATCCAGGACTGCAATTTTCCTCAATGCTCAAAAAAACCTGCAGCTGACAATTTCTGCAGCAGCCAGGCACCCTGTAGCACCCATGCCTGGCTGTGCAGACCCACGTGCAGACAGGGACTGTGTGCCAGACCCCATGCACTGGGGAGCAGCAGCCCCTCCGGAAGCCAAGACCCACACCCAACTGCCTACCTTCATTTCTGTGTCTCCTCAGCTCTGGGGTGATGGATCACATTATCACAGTCTCTTTTTCTAAAGCATCATGAAGTTCCGAATGACTTTTTGATTTTGGACTTAGTGGTGGCAGCCCATAGGCTTTCTGAAGAGGATGTCCCTATCCTTCTCCATGTTCCTGTCCCCTGGGCTCATGCAGCTCTGGCTCACAATGTTCTGCTTTACCTACATGTCTCTGAGTACTTTGTAACCCTCCCAAGGAGCCTCTGACTGGCGAGTATGGGAAAACACCCTCACCAGTCACTCCATTTTGTCCAGGGCAGACCCTGCTGGTGGCTGCTCTACAAAATGAATGGCATAGGAACAGGGCAGAGGCTGCAGTGCCCCAGCTAACGCTGTCACGGTGCTGTGGGACAGGCACTGCCACGGAGCTCTCACATCTGCTGGGGGTGGAGTTGGGCACATGGAGACCACCACTGTGTTTTGCTCTTTAGGAACAGTAGGTGTGGAGGCTGACTGGGAGTGCTTTGAAAGCCCCACAGTACAACCACGGGTGCTGGGAAGCCTCCAGTGACATCTCCTGGCAGCATCCCATCTACCCAGGGACATGGGCTTCTGCAATGCTGCCTTTCAGTCAGGGCCTTGTAATTCAAGGTCTCATAATTAACCACATGCTCAGCTGCAGTTGGGGATTTCTGAAAGTTACAGTGAGCACACACGTGCCCCTTTCTGGAGGAAGTGTTGTCGCTCCAAGTTTAATTGAGACTTGCTCAAATCAAGAAGCAGAGGCCACTGCACCATCGATTAACGTCACATGTCGTTTGTGCTCATGCAGGGTGGCTGACAAGCTGCCAAGACCAAACCTCATCTTGCTCAAGCACTTGCTCTCTCTGCTCCACCACATCAGCCAAAATGCCGAGACCAACAGGATGGACTCCAGCAACCTGGCCATCTGCATTGGCCCAAATATGCTGAGCCCGGGGACAGACAACGCGCTCCCGCTGGAAGTGCAGAAGGAGATGAACGACAAGGTGCGTGGAACTCACCCAGCAGCCGCTCCCTCCCTCTGCGGCAGTTCAGAGCCATCCACAGGGATCCCACTGCCTTTGCGGAAGCCGAACAGAACAGCACCCCGGGACATTGGGGGTACCCCTCGGCTCAGGTGTCCCTCAGCCCGCAATGGGATGGGCCAGGCTGCCCCTGGTCTCGCCTCCTCTGAGCAAAAGCAGCAGCTGCCCTGCAGCCCCCTAAGTCACAGCACAGCTCCTGCAGACTTTGCATGTGGAGAGCAAGGGCCACCCGTGGGCACTGTCACCCCCGGGCCCTCGGGCAGCGAGGCCAAAGCTGGGGCTGGTGGTGTTTTGTCTGTATTGGGGCAGATCCATTTGTCTGCAGCACCAGGCCTCACCCCCCACCGTGGACTCACCCTCAGACTGTAAGCCAGGATTTTGGCAGAAGCCACCCTGCTCTGCGCCATCCTTCCTACAGAGACAGCAGGCAGGATCAGGAAAGAGTCTGCAATATGTTTTCATCCCTCTTGACTGAAATGGGCTGTTTTCTGTGTGCAGGTGACAGTGTTGGTGGAGTTCCTCATAAACAACTGTTCGGAAATATTTGAGAAGGACATTGCCTTTCCTGCCTGTGCCTTGGCTGAGGAGTCACCAGAGCGCACAGACAGCTCCACAGGTATGAGAAGGGACTGGGGATGTCACTGACTGGGGCTGCTGGGCCAAATTATTGAATTTGATATGCGAATATATCTGTGGAAACACAGAGATTTTCTGACCATTCAATATGTAAATGGATTGTTTTTCTACAGGAACACCTTCCAGAAGTTCAAAATTACAACACTCACAAAACAGAATTAAATCCCAATGTTAAACATCTAATTCAAGCATATTTTGCTACAGATGTGCTGAGACTTCAAGGATCCTTCTGGAAGGCTCCAAAGAGAGGATCATTCTCCCAGCCAAACAGTTCTAGAGGTCTTTACTTAGCCACTGCTTCTCAGGAAGAACAGGCTATGAAAAGAAAGACACATTCTCAGCATAGCTGATATCCTATCTATGTCCTTTTTTGCACTTGCCTTATCAAAGTTAACTGCCTCAAGAACTGTTTGTTCTTCAAGGTGAGATGAAACTTGAAGGTTTCGATGCTGGCTTCAGAAGTCTGTGGTGTGAAACGTCCTCTCAAGAAGCATTTTCAAAAGAGCGGAACACATTACTGAGAACATGACATTACAGCATGCACAGATGCCTGGTGTATGTTTTTAGTTGGGTTTTGAGTTTTGGGTATTGTTTTGTTTTACTGTTTATTTATTGGATGTTTACCTTACTGAATTGTCAGGTTTTAAAATCACAGCAAAGTCCAAAGTTTTACTTTCTAGAGCTGCATTCAGAAGAGGAGCAAGTGAGGTGCACACAGGGATTGAGAAGGTGCCTTTCTGGACACACAACCCTCTCCATTTTTTGCCCAAGAAGAAAGAGGAGTACATGTGGCCATGCAAATATGAAAAGGAGAGGTGCAGTTCCCCAGCCACTGTCAAAACAAGTCCTCCTGTATGAAACAAGCATCTGGTGCAAAACTGGGGAAAAATCAGAAAGGAACTTCTTCTCATAGAAGGTATTGAAACAAAAAAGTCTTCAATTTATGCCATGATGTTAAGTGCAAAATTAAGGAAGATGTGTTTCCATGTGCACTGGTTCTGCTGCTTTCAGCTAAGAACTATATCACTGAGAAATGCTGTCCCCTATAAAATGTGTCCAGCCCCAAGAAGGGACTGGGAACACAGAAATAAGGTCCAGGTAAGTGCTTGGCTTCTCCCTGGCAGTCCGCACAGGGGCTGTGGGAGGGTGTGTGGTGTCTCACTCCAGCCCACTCACTACTTAGCCCCCAGCAGCACTCATGATTCTCTCTGCCCCAGCTGACACTGGTCCCTCACCTGCACCTGCTGAATTGTTGCCATGTTCATTGATTCGGAAGGGCTGTGAGATCTGGAACACTTACAAGGTAATATGTAGCTAACAGTAACAAAGAACAGGTGTTTATCAACTGCTTTTCAGGCACATTAAATATTTTGGTGGCTTTCTTGGTTCCAGTGTTTCCCACCACCAAAAAATCCCATGCTATATACAGACCTGCTCAGTGTTTGCTCCTGGCATGGAGCACAGTCACCAGACGGTTTTGTCAGAAAGAAATACATTTTGGGAAATACATCCTTGTAAAATAGTTCATTTGGGATGGGCCATTTAAATTCATACACAACCTTTGGAAAGATTTGAAATGACTTTACTGTCTATTACCACCAGATGTCACTGATAACATTAAGCAAAGCACCTTTACCTGTGATTAAAGCCTTCCCTCAAAGGCAGGCTTGCACACCCACATATTTATTGCCCACAGTCTGCACCATGGCCACAGGTGGTTGACATTGCAGACATTACTTTAGCATTTGTCATGCACAGCTTATTCAGTGTAAAGCCCTTCCTGGCATCGTTCCTGCTTATCACACATTTCAGGTTGTGTAATATTTTTCTCCAGAATCTCTCCAGATTGGATGGACAGAGGCCTAGGGACCAGGCTTCCCTAAATGTGCAGCTGTGGGAGTGACTGGGAGACCAGTGCAGGCTTACTGATGCAACCTGGCAAGGTACCAAAAAACACACTTTCCATAGTTTAAGGTAAAAATCAAAAACCTGAAAACTGAAATGGTAATAAAATTCTACCTCTGGACTTGTATCAAAATGATTCTAGTGGGCAACAGAGGATTAGGATCATCTTTAGAGAGACACTCATGGAGATTGATGTGGCTGATATTAAGGGTAGGCCAGCAGCCACCCTCTCCCCCTTGCCCAGGGCAGACTGAGCGGACCAACCCAGCCTGGGGGCTGACAGGGACCTGAGAAATGACTAACAGGAAAGCTGTCATCACATCTGCCTCTTGTGCCCTGACAGAGCCTCAAATGGGTACCTCAGCAGGCAATGGAGCAAAGGCTACTGTTCCTAAAGGTCTTCAGAGTGTTGTCTGCCACATGTGCTGACCTAGCAGGGTAGATCCCAGTCTGAGAACAGAATATCAGGAATGACACCGTTCAAGGACCTGATCCACACCCCACACCCTCAAAAGGGTCCACTGGACCTCACTGGACCACTTACATTTGTGGCTTCAAAGGCAGGCCCTGCCTTCCACCCATCCAGGGCTAGAACCATCAAGTGATAATCAGGGCAGCTCTTGCTTACATGGAAAAGCTCCCTTGGAAGGTGTCACCCCCTCTGCGGGTGGCTGAAAAACAGAAGTAATGAGATGTAACTATCAACAAATCCACTCAGTGGTTTGAGGATCAGCAGATTTGAATGTGTTAAACTGAGTGTCTGTAGTCAGATGGTTTGAGGTCAAAACTAGGCTAGCATATCACAGACATGTTTTAAGGATGCAGTGCTCCTCTGTAAACTCTGGGGTTTACATCACAGCAATTCAACACACTGTGCTATATTTTCATTTATCAGTAATTCCTAAAAGTATCCAAATAGATGTCATTTCTCTGAAACCAGAACCTTCCATGCTCACCCCGCCTGCCTGTTAGTATTTGAGAACAATTGCTCTGTTTCTTTTGGTGACACGCAGGACAGGAGCCAAAGGCTGGCGGTGAAAATTAGGTTTAGGTGTTGAAGTCAATGGGACCACAACTTTACAACAGTTTTGTTTTCATGAGAATGGAGACTCCTATCATGACTTCATATAAATCAGTCTTATTATGGCTTATTTTATCTGGTTTAAAATAAATAAAAAGGACATTAAGGTGTGGCATGTGAGAACAGTAATATTTTAGCATCTTTAGTGGAATATTAAATGTCAGTTTTAGGGATTACTCATTACTGGATGTCCTCTTGCATCTTTACAAGGGACTAAGCATCACTAGGAGGATTGCTGTGGATATTTGCAAAAAGATTCAAGCAACTGAATGCTGACCTTAATATTTGTTTTAGAAATTGCCCAAGGGAAAAGTGGTCAACTGGAAGATTTTAATTTCTGCCATTTCTGCTTTGTGTTTTATTGGCTGGAAAATTTAGTTAGAGGGTGCTGAATTGTTGTATTTAAATTGTCTGTGATGTTATTTTTATTCTTAAATTGTTGTAAGAAAAATTAATGAATTATATCCGTTGCAATAATTCAGTAATATTGGTTTATGAAAGGTCAAGAACACGTTGAAGAGAAATTCCAAAGTTTGTACATCACTGCTAATCATCACATAACATTTTAAGTGTTGTTCAGAAAGTCCCTGTCCTCACCTACCTGAAGTGAGACAAACAATGCACAAGCAGAGAAAAGAAAGCACGCTTGGTTATATCTCGGAAGACAGGCTCCTGACTTCATATCACTTTTTTTGTTTTAAAGTAGAATGTGAAGAGTTTGTTTGGATTTTTATGTTGTGAAAATTGTCAAGAAACACCCCAGGTCAGCCTAAGGTGTTTTAGCTGATGTTGCTTGGGATCTCACCCTCTACCTGCTGTGGTATGGGCAGAGGGCACTTGTGGAAAGTTATGTGAGAACTTACATGTTGATATTTTTCCTATAGCATCATGCACATGAGAGTGCCACTTTTACTTCACTAGAATTTACAAATAAATCCAAGCCTGTAAATCATACCTACACTCTAAAATCTGCACTTAAGAAAAAAAAAACTGGCATGAAAATATTACTACACTGTAAAAATTACCTTGCAATAAATTTGCAGAATACATTAGAATAGGAGAGCCAATTCTCTTAACCCTAAAATATGGTGCAATCTGTGTTCTTTTGTCAACAGCTAATGGTTATGTTTGATTAAAAACCTCATAAATCTGTTTCCATACCCCCTAAATAAAATATTTGTTTAATGATAACAGCAGCATGGGCACCAGGAATGCTTATTTGATGAAAAATATTTCTTCACATGGATAAGGTGTACCCAAGTTTAAAAGAAAAATATTATAATGGCCATTCCCAAGACACCTTTTGCAAGTGACTCTTGGTGGAAGGACATGACTGTGCTCTGCAGTCAGCCCGGCAGTCACATTCCTTCGGCTGAGTGGGAATTATTTAAGTTTGCTCCAACTTAAAGATAGCAGTAGCAACAGAATTTACTTAGGAGCCAGACAGGCTCCTATGCCAATAAAATTGCGCTGCACTGACCCAGAGAGGGCATCTTGCTAGTAGACAGATCAGTGGTTGGGCAGGTTCTGCTGCATTTCCTTCCACTTGCCCCAAAACATTTGCACACAGCAGCGTTAGAAACGTGCAGCAGGGACAAGCTGACACACGGACAGGGAGCTGGGGGGGACTAAAGGGTACAAGAGTTGTGCCTGACAGGTGACAGCTGGCCCTGGGGTCTCTGCTGGGGAGCAGAGGCAAGTGAATGTCCCGAGGCTGGAGAAGTGAGTTTACTCCAGGGTGACCAACCTTGCAAGCTGCCTGCCAAAACCCTCATATGGCCAAAGGTTAAGGAAGAAGAGAAAGCTCCAGCATGGGTTTACCTGAACCCCATGGGCCCATGCTCTCCATGGGGCTGGGGAACCACCTCTACCAACAACCTTCATGCAACACAGTGCTGGTGCCTGGGGTCCCCTGGCAGATTCTGTGCCTGCACAACCCACTGCTCATCCTGTGAGGCCACTCCAGCCCGGGGAACCGCACTTGTCCTGCCCAAGGATCCACTGCTGGACACCTCTGATCTCTATTCCTAAATACCTCCACCCTTCCCAATGCATAAGCTCCTTTTGAAGGGTATTTTACTGATGTGGCAAAGACAAAACCACAAGCATTAGGATTTGCCAGCGCAGCCCTCGAGGTTCTTACACAGTGCACGCCATAGGTGCCTATAGAAAGCCTCACCTGTCCTTGCTCCATGCAATGCCAAGGATGGACACGGGACCAGAATGCTGCAGGGACTTCTTGGGGACAGAGGTGGGTTTGTGGCAGAGGGTTGCAGACAGAGACAGAGCAGGCTGGCAGTGTCACTAGTTCTGGGCTTGTCCAAAGCCTGCCTCTTCCACCGAGGTCACACGTAATGCTAGGTGAGCATAACTGAAATAGCTGAGAAATGTATTTTCCTGTTTCACACAGGTATAAAAACGTACTAAATTTAAAAATCTTAAGAACATGGGGTTTGCAAACAATCTGTTCACTGATACTGGAATTCACAAATCCAGTATATTACCTTTGTTTAATAAACATTGATTCATAATAAACATATATTATTTTGGTAAGTATGCCCAGATTATTTCCAACAAACACCTTAAAGATTGTAGTTTTCTGAATTTTGAATTACAATTTCCCTTCAATGTTAGCTTGACGCACCAAATGAAGAGCAAAAGTATGACTCACTAAAATGTAAAAATTACAAATACAAATTAATGTATTTTCATGTGTATAACTGCCCAAACGACAGGCACTGTCTAGTTCTGGTTTGAGAAAAACACAGACTGAATGAAAATGTTATATATGTGTCTGTGAATCAGTACTGTCTGAAGACACAGTAGTGAATAAAGATAAGTCTTTCTCTTAGAAAATTAAAAAAATATATTATTTTAATTTTTTTCTTTCATTATGCCTGTGTGGCACCATCTCTGTATCTTTAGACAATCTATCAAAGATTCCCTCTTCCAAAGAGTCTCAGGTACTGCCCCCACTCCAAGGAAACATTGCTGCCCTCCAAATGCTATTGAGACACAAGATCTCCTGCCGTCCCAGCCATGGATGACTTGCAGTTCCTACAAAAGTTGTGCTGATGAACTGCTCCATGGGAACACACCTACACCCTGTGCCTGGGCTGCAGGAGTTCCCTGGCCTTGCAGACAGTACAAGGCTGTAGCAGCACCTGTGGGAATGGGCTGGATGAGCTGAAGGAAAACTAAAAGGGAATCCAAGCCACGTCTTGTTCAGGAGCTGAAAGTCACAGGAGTCAGGAGAGCTCTTCCCTATTACTCTGAGAACTTTGCATGATCTTAATAGGGCCACAGCAGTGTGGGACTTGAGACTGGAAAACCTGTCAACCACAGGGACATCATGCCAGCACCCCTGACCTCTTCATTCCTCCTATGTGACTTCAGACTTGGGACTTTTGGACACCTCCTAGCAGTCTGAGGTTCATTAAAAAGTTACTGGGAAGTAGAGAAGGCGGCTATGGGTGTGCAGCCAATGTGGTATAAATGTATGCTGAGTGTGGGGCAGGTGGAATAATTGTTCTGCAGCCCCTTTTTTTGAGCTGAAGCCCAATCCCTGCTGCTGGTTCTGTGGGACTGAGCTCAGTGACTTATTCCATCCCTTCCAGGCCCTCCAACTAAAGAATAAATTCAGTTTTACTGTCTTTATTTACAGTGTATGCTAATTCACTTCTGGGGAAAAGCTGCTGTACAAAGCATCTGAGTCCGAGGTAGTTTCATGTTTAAGCAGCTATTGAAGAACTACTCATCCTCATGAAACAGCTACCTCTGAGGGGCTGCTAAAGCCACAGTCTGCGTGGTTATCAGCAATACAGATGGCAGTCACGTAAAAGAAACATGACTTTGCAGCAGGACAGGCTTCCATGGCCAATCTCTGTAAGTAGCTGCTGTCTCCCATTCCGTGCGTATGCAGCCTCTCTCTGATCCCCCACAAATCAGCAGAGCAATGGGAACACAGGTGAGACAAATAGGAAGAACAACACCTCTACTGTTTGGCTTTTGCTGGGTTACCCACATCCATCCTGAGCTGGATCCTTGTACACGTGGGAAGTTCTGCCTCCAGCCCAAGAGCTGTACACTGTTGTAAAATCCAATCCACATGGCAAGGATACTCCTCAGCAGCAACAGGTCCTCTTTTCACTTCTCCTTAGTGAAGTGGCCTTCCCTCAGGTTATTGCCATCTGCCTTATGACTGATACACTGGATTTCCACTACGTTTAAAACAGCCCATGAGAGTCTGTAGCAGTTCACCAGCCTTGACAGGAAAGGAACCTTTTTCACAAGACCTGTGCTGAATACTCTTCAATACAATGGGATGATCATGCTCCTTTTCTCCATGTGATCTCAGGGCACTTCCACCCCTGAGCACTAAAATTTGTCTTGTTTTTGGGAAAAAAAACCCCGCAAACAATGCCAAACTGACTCTTTGACAGAAAGTGTATGTGGCAACCCATCTCCTTCCAGCAGCAAGGCTGGAACAGGAGCTCCCTCTGGGCCCCTCAGCCAGCTCAGGCAGCTCAGGGCAGAGCTGGGGGCTGGCACCACTCAGCCCCCCATGCCAGTTCTGCTATGCTGGCACCTCGTTCTTGCTCTCACCCTTCAGAGTCAGCAGGTTCACAAGGTCTGGTCCCTAGCCTAGATAATAAATGCAAGCCCTTGCAGATGTGGAGTGTGGAATTTTAACTGTTTAGGCAGGTATTGCTGGTATTTCAATCACTTTCTCAAACGGCCCATCTGTCTCATTCTGCCAGCAAACAATGACTGGAGCTCCACAGTTTCTTACTTCATGTCTCAGTTTGAGACAAGTTTAGGGGGAAATGCTCTGGAAGGAACGTCTCCTCCACAGAAGACAGGTTTCAGCACTCCCTCCCCCACCAATACGAAAGGAATTTCTTGGAGTAAAGTGAAAAAAAAAAATTATTTAACAAACAAAGTGCCACAAGGCACAGGAAAAAAATAATAATGTTAGATATTAAACCTCCTCATTGCGGAGAAAGCTGGTGGATTTAGAGTTCCCTCTGTAGCTGGCCTGGCCCCTCCCGAGGTCTGAGGCCAGGATGTGGCATCCCCACAGCCTCCCTGCCAGTCCACAGGGTCTGATGATCTGGTCCTCGGATCACAGCTAGACCAAACAGTTCCAGAAGAAGAAGAAGTTACCAGAGGATTTTGGTATGCCGGTATGCAGTCCTGGGAAAATTTCTGGCCTCAGCTAACAGGCTAGCTAAAAGCAGGAATATGCTCTCTCCTGCTGCAAGCAGAGTCGAGCAATACAGGGGAGAGTGAGTCCTTGAACACAAACTGCACTGAAGAATTTGCCCGGCTTAAACCCCCCCCCCCCTTTTTCCTCGGACCCAGCCTAAAGCTGCGGGACCCGCTTCTGGGGATAAAGCAGAAAATAGGGAAATACAGTATTGTCATAAAATCAACCCAAGATGCTTCGAGTGTGTAAACAAGTAGTGAACCTTTTGGCTTGTGGCCACCTTCAGAAATACAGATTATTAATATTTATTTATATCAAATAATTAACCAGGAAATACAGGCGCAGAGCAGTGCTCAGCTCGATAATGTGGCATTATACAACCACGCAGCAAAGCAACCTTCCATCCCTCAATCAAAGTACCAGGCAGGAAAGAACAAGAGAGGTACAGAGCATAAAGAAAGAGCATTTCTGTGCCACAAAGATTTATTGCAAGAATTGCTGTCTATGACTAATAAAAGATTTTGAAAAACCCCATGTTGAATGAAATAACAGTTAAATGTAGGGATGACTGTGCTGGGTCAGAACAGCAGCATTTCAAGCCCAGTCCAGGACTATCTCCAGAGCAGCCAGCAGTAATTGCCTAATGGCAGCATGAGCACAGGGGAGGCTGCTCCCCAAAACGCTTCCGCAGGATGCGGATTTGCACCTCAAAGAGTTCCTGAATCAGAGGTGTTTTTGTTGAACATCCCTGCACAGATTTTTCTTCCATGATCATGCTTAATTGCTTTTTGAACTGCTTCCTGACATCCTGTAGCAGTGAGTTCCAAGATTTGAAGAGGCACCTTCTTTTGAACCTGCCACCCCATAATTTCATTTGATGATCACTCTTCTCCCTCAGCTGTTATGCTAAGCATTTCAGTAAATGCCTCCCCTTGAATCCAGTGACAACCAAAAGAAGAGAATAAACTTCCTATTTAGAGAATTCAGCTGTATGAAAGCATATATATATCTATATAAAATCACAAGATACTCTGCAAGGTATCTTCCCCAATAGCAAATGCATATTCTTTATTATCTTACCAAGGTCTCACCAAAAAAAAAGTTTAAAAGCCTCCAAAAAAAAAAAAAAAAGAAAAAAAGAAAAACACAACAAAAAAACCCACCCAAACACACACAAAAAACCAAACCTGGTGATCCTATAGTAGATACCCTATCAGAGAGTAGCAAAGGACTGTGTGCAAGTAGCAGGGTGAGAACAGGTACATTTGCACAGTGCAGACTGAGAACATATATGTTGGGAGCATTGCCACAAAACCAGCACAGCTTAAGCAAGTAGGAACATATCTTTGAAGGCATCCACTGCACTTACAGCCCATGCAATCTTGAGTATAGTCAGGAACTTGGTCTATTTTTAACATTTTCCGTATCACTTTTTTTAAAAAGGCCCACATCTTCAAAGAGGAAACCGTTTGCTTTCATTTTGAGTCATATGAGTTTTCACAGTTCTCCTCTCCTCACCTGCTTGTGATGCATTCCCATCTTCCCCAGCTGGAAAGCAGATAAAAAGAAAACCCCACCTTAGGTTTCTCCATTGGTGGATGAGAGTTCACGCATTCATCGTGCATGTCTGTATAGGATGGGGAAGCCCGACCCCTGAGCCCCAGGCAGGGCGGGCCTCAGTAGCATCCTACCCAGAAAGGGCCTGGCCCTGCACTATCTCTGCAACCTTCTCCGGTGGCACCACGGCTCAGACTAATGCAGGAGAGATGGAAGAGCTCGGGCCAAGGCGATAAGCTTTATCAGCCCACTTCCTCCACTGGGAACAGGCAGTCTCAGGTCTCAAACAGATGCTGTTTTAAAAGCACACACATGACACGGCTGCCAGGACAGGTTTGGGTTTTTCACAATGGCGTGGCACCGGCTCCCCTCGGTTGGTGCAGAGGAAGGTGGAGCGCACGCTTTGAAGGGAGGAAGGAGCTAAAACCTGCAGGAAGAGTCACCGAGTCCTTGAGGGAGGACAAACTGACAAAGCCAGGCACCACGAGCCCCGAGGCTGCCACACCCCGGCTCGGAGCTTCTCCCGCGGGCCGGGACCGCGCCCAGCCGGCCGCTCGGGGCGTGGGTGAGCCGCGACGAGGGGAGGGGCGGGCGGTGGCGGCGGGGCCCGGGGCGGCGGCCCCCGCGCTGCGCCTCCGCCGCACCTGGGCCGCGCCATTTATAGCGCGCTATTTCGGGCGCGCGGGGCCATTGGGCGCCGCCGCGTGACGGCACCGCCGCGCCCGGGGCAAAGTCCCGCCGCCGGGGGGGCACGGGCGGCCTCCCGCGCGCGCCGTGCGCATGCCCGGGCACCGGGGCTGCCGGCGGGGCGGGGGCGCTGCTCCTCCGGAACAGCCCCGAGGGCCCGCGGCGGCCTCCTGCCCCGCCGGAGCGGGGGACACACGGCCCCGCCCCGCCCCGAGCCCCTCTGCCGCCTCCGGGCGCTGCCGCCGCCCCCTCACGATGGCGCGGCTGGGGCAGCGCCCGCCCGCTGCTGCTGGGGAAGGGAGCAGCGCCCGAGGGTGGGATTGGGAGGGGCGGGCAGGGAGGGAGTCAGAGGCGTATCTCAGGCCGTTCATCCTTAGCCGACCTGCAGAGGGGGAGAACATCGGCAGCCACTTGTCTCTGGGGCAGCGCAGGGATGAAAAGCTGGCAGGGGCAGCTGGGCTCAGGTATGAGCCTGATGGGAGGTGGGTGCGAGGGAGCAGCGACAGCAGGCACAGCTGCCCTAGGTGTTGGTCTGAGTGTTAGTGTGCTGTGGCACCAGCAAAAGGAACCTGCAGGGAGCAGCCAGGTTGTGTCAGTCTGTAGGTGTACAGGCTACCTTCCCAGAATCAGTTAGGTTGGAAAAGACCGCTGAGATCATGGAGTCCAACCTATGACCAAACACCACCTTGTCAACTAGACCATGGCTCTGAGTGCCGCATCCAGCCTTTTCTTAAACACCTCCAGGGATGGTGACTCCACCAACCTCCCTGGGCAGCCTATTCCAACATCTAATCAGCCCTTCTGTGAAGAAATTCCTCCTAATGGCCATCCTAAATCTCCTCTGGCACAATTTAAGACAAGGTCCTTTTGTCCTGTCACTAGTTGTCTGGGAGAAGAGACCAACCCTCACCTTTCAGGGAGTTGTAGAGAGCGACAAGGTCTCCCCTGAGCCTCATCTTCTCCCTGCTAAACAACCCCAGCCCCCTCAGCCATTCCTCATAGGACTTGTGTTGCAGATTCTTCACCAGGTTCATTGCCCTTTTCTGGACCTTAAAATACCTTAATTCAGCTTTGCTGATTTAGGGCTCCAGATAGGAGCATCCTCACATTCCCAGTCCTCCATGACAGGATGGCACAGCGTCTGAGGGTTCAGGTCACTGCAGAAATTTTTTTTTTTTTTTTTTTTTTTTTTGCATATAGCGAGAGTGCTTTGTAAACATTTAACAAATGGGCTAAATGTTACTAGAAATGTTACTAAGTGCCATTCAAATCAGTGCCATTCAAAAATAGCCTCCAGAACCATGCCTCGCCCATAAAAGCCATGTGTGACTTTCATGCTCCACTTATAGAGACAGTGTGTGATGATGGGTGGGATATACATTTTTTGGCGGCTGCAGTCCTCAGGTCTCCAGTAGGCCTGGTGGGTACATCGGTGCACACCTGAGAGGAGGGTCAGAAAACTCCACTGGGAAAGGTGAAAGAGCAGACTGCCATTTCATGTGGCCAAAGAGCGCCACAGTAAGTAGTGTCAAGATCCAATTGCCCAGTATTGTTACATGAGTGTGGAAGTTTCTCCAGTTTACCAACTCTGTTCGGCTAAGACAGCGCTTCAAGAAAGGTGCAATTATTGGCTTGGCAAATGTAGCATGGGACTGAACAAGCTGTGCAAATTGCCTTCCTTAAGTCTTACAGGAGTCATCATCCCTGAAGTTCTTGGATGTAACTCTCAGGAGAATGTAGAAATCAAGCCACATGGAGCTGGGTGTCCAAAATCCCCAGTTTTCTACAGCCGGTAGAAAAGGTGCTCCCAGCATTTTCTGGGAGCAATACAGGTTGGAAAAGCAACAACATATTGGCATGGCCCTGAAATAGTAATTTGTGTAAGCCGTTCATCGCTCACAGGATTTTGTCTGTGCAGGCAAGTTCTGTGTTAATCTGGAGCCTGAGCCAAAAGACTCCCGGGCAGTTTCTGCCAGGTCATAGGTCTATCACATGCTAAGCACACAGACAGGGAAGGACATTTTACATTTCTTGTCTGCTAGCAGCTATAGTAAAATATTATGACTTTGAATGGTTTAGTTCACACCATTTCATGACTTAGACTGCACTTCTGGCAAGTGGAGTGCAACATCTAAATTTTGCAGAAGCTCTTTCTGTTTGTCCATCTCTTGTTGTAGGGTTTCAGAGCCTTTTTATGTTATGCCTTTAAAGTTATTCCCAGGAGTACTGAATTGTTTAAACTAAAGATTGTGCTACTGTCTGCCTGGCAGTGCTTTGTAATGTCTAAAGAACAATCCTGGCTGTAGGACTTTTGTCCATATATTTAGAAGCGTATCATTCTTGTACAGGCACAAGTTACGTGTGTTTATTCTGCATATGAAGCACTGTTAAAGAGAAAGGCACTCCTCCCAACAGCTGCTGCTCATTATTTCATTAAAATAAAATCTACTTCTGAAAAGCTGTTCATTCAGGAATTAACATGTACTATTCTATGAGGGTTCCCAAGCTGTCACCACTATCAAGCCATATACAACAGTGTACTATAAAATTGTACACATTTCACAAAGCTGGGCACTTCCACCGCTCTTGATCATATCTAGAAAATGAAATTTGGGAATCTCTTGATGCTCACATTCAGAAATTGATTACAAGTCCATTGTAACCTGTAAGAGTCTTTCCAAGAATTTCACTGTGCTTGAGGACATGCCCTCAGTGCATAAAGGTTCATGGAATCCTTTATAGAGCTTACTGCTAAATTGTCTTTAGTAGGGAAAAAGTTCAGAAGGGAGCAGAAGGTTAAGTTTACAGGTTTAGTATAGATCTGCCTCATATCTGGTTAGCTCTGTCCTTGTCCATGTGTCTTCAGTTGTTTTATCCAAACAAAAATAAAACTAGATTCCAGTTTTATAGTAGTCTTAATTTAAAGACAGTTTACAATGTCTGGAAAGTCAAGGTTCACTGGCATCACAATTTCAGTATTGTTCCTCAAGGAACTGTTTTGGAAAGATCCACACTTCCCAAATGCTTCAATTTAGCAAAGTTTTAGAAGAAATTCAAGATTGTATTATCAACTTATAAATTCATCTGTCAACTAAGATCTAACAAAAGCTTATATTTGGATGCAAAGATTTTATTGCCTTTGAGCTAACAGTATCAACTGCTTGATAAGTGGAGCATTTCTGCTAATATTTGGAGAATAAACCTTGACTGCTGGGCTTTTCCACTATCACTGAAGCAAAGGGAAGGATTCTCTAAGCTGTCATTGACTTAACTGGGAATTAAATCAGAACCTGTGCCAAAAGTAAAATGCAAGTAGTTCCTCAACATTAAAATAGTGAAACTGCATTGTTAGTGGAGATGTTGATTTGTGTGGGTTTTATCACTTAACTGTAGTAATTGTAGGTTACTGGGACAAGCAGTTTTGCCACCACCATCAAATCAAAGGCATCATCAAGGAATGCCAATGAGGTTTTGTGCTCACTGAATCTCATCTACTGGGGGGCGGGAAAAGACTGAGTGGTGCTTAATGATTAGATAGATCCAGTTTCTGCCTTGCCATTGCCTTGGTCAGCAGGTGCACTGCTCAGGGTTTTCTGAGACTCTGGAATGACAAAGAATGAACTGAAACCAATAAGGAATAGCATGTGATGGAGGGAAGTTTGGGAATGATGTTATTTTCATGAAAGGAGCTAGTTTTATATTACAGTGGTTAACCCAATGTCATGATCAATTGCATGAAGTCAGATTCTACCTGCCTCATTAATAAACAATTTGTAGTGCACAGGGAAGGGCAGACTGAGGAGTAGTATGTGCCTTTGCATTCAGAAGACTCTTTTAAAAGACTAATGTAAAGGAGTGCTTAAATAAAATTATTTTGCCATATGCAAAAGATTTCTTACCAGGCTGACCAAATTCTTGGAAGCCTAATGAGAGTGTTGTTGCAAGCCAGTGTTGTTGCAAATCATGCTGCACAGAAAAATAATTGCAACTTTTTTCATGAAAATGTGAGCTCCAGCATTCAGGGAAACAGTGCACCATTTTGCAGAAGGGAACACGAGGTCATTTTGGGTGCATGCTCATTAAGGAAAGGAATTGCATTGGAATGTAGGAGGGTTGAGAGTAAGAATTCGAAGCTCCTATGTCTGCAAGAAAACAGGGCAGTATGTATGCCATGGTGACTTCTGATGTACAGACACCATACTGAAATTCTAAAAATGTTAAGGATGTAAATTAGCTGTACTGAAGATCACAGTCACTGTAAGTTGTCCATCAGCTCTCCCTGAACTCATTAGTCAACTATTATCCTTGAGTATGTACAGGAATGCCTGCTGGGCCCAGGCTTTATTCAGGCTCCAGTTCAGCAAGACTTTTAAAGGACATGCACAGGGTTAAACAAGTCTTGTAATTTCACTGAATCCTGGAGAATGCCAGCAAGGCTGAAGTCAGTGGCCTCACAGTGAGGTACAACCTGCCTTGCCACTGGGTCCCAGAGACAGTTCAGATATTCACCTTAAGCTGTGGGAATGCTGCAGATCCAAAGAGATCCCAGTCTTCGTCTGGGTCAGTTCCATTTGCTGTTCAGCAGTGAAACTGCACTGTGAGAAACAGTGTTACATCTGTGAAGAAACAATTGAATAATGACATTTGAAACCTGATCTGTGATTTCCAGGATCAAGAATAGAGGAGTCCAGATCTGTTTCTCATACAGGGGTAGTTGTAACAGGACAAGACAGGGGTTGTAGAATTATTTATTTATGAACACTTCTAACTTTGAAGAGTATTTTAAGGCATTTGTAAGAAACCACCCTGATGCTGGGAAGTAATTGACAGTCTCTTGGACTTCTTTCTTACCATTTCAGTTCAAGTACCCATCCTGGGCCTGGCCCTGACTGAATGAAACCCATGAGTGTTTGGAGTAAGACCAGGGTCACTCTAATGCTACATTGAGGCTGCATGGAGCAGAAGTGCTGTGGAACTAACAGAAACATTGAATTTTAAAGAGCTGGGATAATTTTCACTTCCTCAATCTTTTTCAGTAGCAACATTGATTTATTTTTACACTGTTACAGGCTGGTTGCCGTGTAGTCTGAGGCTGGACCAAAAGTGCTTGGTCTTCTCTAAAGTGTTGTGTTTGCTCACCTGTATGTGCCACTACTCCCACAGAAATGCAGTACTCAATGCAACTCAAGTGTTTACACAACACTGTAGTAAAGCAGGCAGTAAATTACTTCCTTTATGGATAGACCTGTGGGTACATTCTTCTCACTGCTGTATTAACTGAATATTAATGATTAATGAAAAAAAAACAAAGACATGAAGAATAGTAAAACCAACCTGTTATACTTTTAGGATAATATAAAGTTTGCTGACCGCTGTAGCAGACTGTTTCCATCCTGCATGTATTGCCCTGTATGCATGCTCTGGTGAAGGCCCTGGCACAACCTACAGCAGCCTGTTTCTAGCCCAGAACACCTGGAGCCAGCCTGAGAATCACTACATTATAGATCAGATTAAAAGGAATCTATTAGTTTAAATAATTCCTCTTCTATCTCTGTCTAGGACAAACAACAGGCATAGGTATTTAATTTGAGTTGAAAATAAACAGGGCAACTGTACTGACCAGGACCACTTCAATTTTCCCTGATTACCTCAGATTTTTATAATTGCTGAACCACTAATTTGTTCCATTCACGTCATCTCAAGTTTTCTAAGAAACATAGAACTCACCTCTTCCACCTCTAGTCGTGTTTAAATAAGATTGCACAAGAAATCAGGTAATAGCACCATGGCTACCAGCAGCAGAATCAGGCTGGTAAGATCTATTTTCAGATGACTGTCACACCCACAGACTTTTAATCTGGTATTTGATAAGGCCCAAAACCAGCTGGATTGCTGTGATCAGGTTGTCAGAATCAGCCTGATTATGACCTCACACAAGTGCAAAATAATTTCTGACTTTGTCCCTGTGCACTTCATGCAGGTCTTTGGATTATACTTAAACCATGAACACAGTTCAAGGTTATCATTTCACATTAACAAGAGTTGGCTGAGAGGCTAATCTAAAGTAACCAATTAAGAATTACCATGGAAGCCTCTCATAGTGAAGTCATGGAATTTTCTGCACTAAACCTCTGGGTTACAGGCCTGGTCCCACTGTCTTGACTGTGAAGGGCTCTGACAGGATGGCAAGCTTGAGTCCTGTGGAAGGGGCTCACTTACAAGCATCACTAGCTTGCATTGAAACAACCTCCAGCTTTCATTCTCTTCTCTTCAAGTAGGGTTTCACTGCAGCTGAGTTTACCATAAATGGGTTATGCAGAATTAATTACTGTGTCTAAAAATTACTCAGTTACCTTTTTCCTGATGTTTTTCCTAATATTCTGAGATAGCTTACAGGATATAAGTTTGAATCCATCTGGGTACTGGATATGTAACATTGTATTTCTTCTCAAGGGAGAAATAAGCAAGTTATCAGAAGAAAAAGAAAATAACTTAAATCCACATTTAAATCCTGCAATGTACTTCTCAGTGTGAGTTTTACTGCTTGAATTTTTTTGAGGATACTCATTACAAAATAAATCTTTTAACACCATGTAGTTTCTGCAATCATTTTCCCATGCAATAGCAATTTAAACAAAATTGTTTTAACTGAAGTTAAAAAACTCAATCTCAGAAATTTACAGCCACAGTAAGAATCAGTGGTTAGAGATTTTAGAGCCAGCAGAGATTATTTTGATTATCTGCCTTGTCTAACATGAAACTCAGGTTGTCAGTCGGGAATTCCAGTAAGTTTTGTTTAGGACTTTGTTTGAGTTAGATTGTCCTGCTGAAATTTAACACCTGCAAAAGCAAACAAACCTTTTTTTACTTCTTATTTAAGCCATTATTTACTCACCATTGCTGTGTGGTGGCATTTGAAACATAATACTTAATTGCTACTTGAAGCACAGAAAAAGAGATTGTTTCAAATACTACACATTGGAAACCATGGGGAAAATCGTGGCCGCAATCTTACTTGAAACAACACCACTGTTTCAAAAGTCCTTAGCACTGCACTAACTATATTGCATGCTGCATTTTAAGGCAATTTCTGTAAAGAGGGGTTGTTTTTTGTTGTTTTAATGTTCTTTTTTTTTTTTTTTTAACTAAGGGTGCAGACTGAACTCTGAGACAAGAAAGAACATTGTGCAATACTCTGTGCTGTTATCTAAAGAATATTGTTTCTTATCTTCTCTGGATTTGTACAGCACAGCATGGCTAAACTTTAGTGATGAGTGAGCAGTTATTTCAGGCGACAGGGGTGGAGGGCATTGAGAGGAATGCAGGGAAGGAGCACATTTAGATACCTGGAAAGATAATACATTATAAAATTATTCTTTGCTGTTACATTGCTCGCTTACAGGACAGCCTCCTACAGGGATCAGGAGAGTTCCCATCACTTTGAACACAAATGGAAAAAATGGTGTGTTGTTAGAGATGATTGCAGTGGGAGAGAAATAAAGTGTGTGAAGTGCTTTCATTAGACCTGTCCATGTGGCTTTCTGGGAGCACCTTAGGTGCAGTTCTCCAGGATGTCCCTGAACCCTCCCAGGCACATCTTCTCTGTGGAGAGTCCCCGCCTGTGAGACCAGTGTCTTGCTTTGCCAGTGTGTACAGCTGTTACTCCACCCTGTGAATCAGCTGTACATGCACACCCTGTTTTGCTGTCATCTCTAAGGCCCTTTTGGTGTTTTCCTGCCTCACCATGTCAGACAGGTAAAGGGAAACCAGGCCAGTGGCCAGAACTCTCAGTTTTCCCATTCTGTGCTGCTGTCCTGCCTGGCAGAGCAGCCATGGAGGGCTGCAGGTCTGGACTGCCACGTAGACATGGAGACAGCTGAGCCCTTCTTGCAGGCTTTCGCGAACAGGGCTCAAAGACCACATTCCCTATGAGTGGCAGGCAAGAAGCCACTTGCATCCCTGGAACCAGAGCACTTGGACACTCTGAGGTGAGTCTGTCCCGGGTGCTTCAATACGCTGGGTCAGAAACAGTCCATGTTACCTGGCATGGCCCTTACTGTGGCAGCATCCCAAGTGCTCACAGCAATGGCTCTGCATCAGAGCTCCACAAAAGATGGCCACAGCTGACACTGTGCTTCCCCCTCCATCTGCCACAGCAGGCAGAACACAGCCAGGGAGAGCAACAAAGGGCAACCCACTTTCTCACAGGAAAATGCTGCATGTAACAGCGTAGCATGCCTTAGGGACAATATGGTTCACCCAGGACTACAAGGTGTTCCCAGCTCTTGTGCTCCTGGTCTCACTCAGGAACAAACTGAGCCTGGCTTTGGAGATGATCCAAGGCATGACTTTGAAGGTTTCTAATGGATATGTGTTTGTACTAAATTACCCAAAGCAAAGTCCGTAAGGCCAAATGGCATGGGTAGGAAAACCAGACAAACCTCTTGGATACAGAAACTCTACTTCATTTCTGATTGCTGCAATGACAATGTTTTTACTGTTCCAAGATAATTAAACATACTGAACAATTAGCTCATGAAGCACCAGCTCTGGAGTCACCCGGTCCTCACCCTCAACTGATACCAGGTGGAAGGACACAACACCCTACTTCTGGAGTCCAGCAGGACCTCACCCTTCTCCTCCCACACTGGAAGTGCATGAAGGTGGAAACAGAGCAGTGGACCAATGAATCTGGCTCCAAAGGTGTTGCTAGCAATTGCTGAGACATCACACAAATGAAACCATGGCACTGAAGGTGTTCATAAGATTACATATGACAGATTTTCCCCTTTCATCTTGACATTTGTGTTTTATTAAAAGAGACCAAAGAATTCATCATGCCACCTGTAAAAGATAACAAGCTTATTACATAAATGAACTGCTGAGCTGTGTTCTTCCTAGGAGCAAATCAAGTCTGTGTGAAATCCTGGTTACATCTGAGGCAGCACAGCAACTTTATTTTGAAAGCTTGAGTGCTACTCAGTTAATACTCAGGTCCTGAGTTGCCTGCTGCAAACACGTGAAATTCACCCAGTATTTTAAAGGAGGCATACTGATATTTTCCAAAGTGTTTTGGTGAGTTGCTAGCCAACATGCTACAAGACTCAGTGTTTGTCTTTTGTGTCATGCGTCAGAGCTAATTACTTCACTGGGTAGGTGTGTCATTGGGAAGCACTGAAAACTCCCTTTGTTTCAGGTTACCTGCATGCCTCAGTGTGGCAGGTGAACAGTAATCAACCTGATCCCCTTCTCCTCCAGCAAGGCCTTACAGAAGTTATTCGGTTTGGTAGCCTCTTTGTTTCTGAGTTACTGCCTTTAAGGCAGCTGGGGCTGATTAGATAAGGTGACTGTGTATCTGCAACCTTGACAAAAAATGGATTTCGTTTGGCCTCAGTGTTTAGCAGGGTCGTTGAAAACCAATTAAGGATATATGTAGCCATTTGTAAATCGTATATGAGCTGTTTGCTATGAAACACAAATATTTTTTTCTCATGAATGAATATTTAATTGAGGTACAGTTCGAGGTAAGCCCTTGCAAACTATCAGAGTTAAAATTCAGGTCTGGTGAAGGTAGGCAGTGTGCTGCTTTGTTTAGAAATGTCAATCTGCTTGTACCTCTCTTGTACTTGGTCTTACGTCTTCATCAGTGCCCACCTGTTTTCAGCATTATTGCTATCACAGAGCAAACAGAGGATTTCCCAAGAGACAGGTGGATACTTGTACTTCAGACTCCAGCCTGGTGTCTTGCTCATGATACACTAAGGTCAAAACTCCTTTATCTGTGTGAAGAATCTCCATTAGTATATTCTCTCCTGTTCAGTGCTGAGAGCTCCCTGTGCAGCCTGCACTGCTGTTGGGCAGCTGTGGTCTGAGGGGAGCACAAATAACTTCAGCTCCTAAGGGCACTTGGAAATGTTCATGTTTGCAGCAGATGCAAGTGATGCAGAGTAGGAGAGATAATGTATGGACCAGTAATAAACTGCATCCCCAGTATTATATATTTTCTGTTTCTCTCACTATTAGATGCAGTCTTTAAGGTTAACTAGTCTTACACTACAAAATAAACCTGATCTCTAATGTTCAAAGGAGGAGAGCCTTGTTGCATAGAGCACTTAAATCAGGCTCGGCAAAATATGAGAAAATATCTGAAAGAGGCAGTCCTGAGTGGCAAAATAGGCTAGAGTGATATTTGGGACTTCTGAACCTTACCTAGTAACCTCTACATCTAGGAATTTTTTCCTGTTTCAATTGGAGAAAAATATGAAGAAATGGTCTGGCACCAAACTGCACAGTAATGCCCAGCTTATATTACTGACTTAGCTAAGGCAAGATGTTTTATTTTTCACTGCATATTTAACTGTGAACTGCATTATAGATAATGTAGCTTGTGAAATTGAATGAGAAATACAAGTACCAGTCAGTGCAAACAACTTTCACAGCTTACACTGAAAGAGCACTTGGCTCTGGAGAGAACTGGTCAGGAGGTAGAATCACTGCCATTCAGTCTTGAGACTGGGGTTTGAGGCCTTTCTAATGTTACACACTGGATTTGAGAATCACCAGGCGAAACTCAAGAGCTTAGTTTATACTGAAAGTCAAACAATGTGATCTTAAAACTGATCTTAAAAGGTGTGTGTGGGTATCATATCACAGGAAAAGAAAAGGTACCCTGTCTATTAATTGTACATTGAACTTTGCACTCTTATCCCTGGAATTCTGAGTTTGGGCACCCTTAGTTAAATTGAAATAGCTAATTACTTGTGGTTTTGAACTCTTACAGCCTCATTCCCACAGTTGGAGCAATACAAATGTCAGCAGTATATGTAATTATAAAACAATTGTTTTGGAGTAAAAAAACCCAACTGTACATAGACTATGAACTATTTTTCCCGCTATCAACCAGTGGACATTTGTTTTGCCTCCACCTTCCTTACCACTCTCATCTTGCTCTAAACACAGATCTGTGCTCTGTCTACGAAGCACATGAACTAAGTTAGTTAATGTTATTTGACATGCAGTTTTTGTCAGCACCATCTTAACAAATCTCTTACTTTGATGTTAAAAACCAAAACCAACCAAATGAAAAAAAACCAACAAAAAACACCACCAGCAAAAAAAAAAAAAAAGCCACTGAAAGAGCTGGTCCCATAGAAAGTGCTCATATGTGCAGGGGGTATTTGCAGTATATGGCACTCAGCTCTGCTTTTAATCAGATTTCAAATAGAAAGCACAAAGGAAGATATCAAGGTGAAATAGAGATTACTTAAGCAGGGGAACTCCCTTCCTCTTTCCTTTCTTATCATAAGCATTAAGATCATAATTTCATTTTAAGACGTAAAGGCTGCGTTGGCCTTAGTTTCCATTTGCTTTGAGCCTTGGACAAACATGGCTGGATTTACACATGTGGTATAATCTCTACAAATTCAGTATGTCATGAACTTCATTCATCATTTTACAGATTCTTAAACAATGGTTTGTGACATGATTGTTCTCATTAAATAGATTCTGAAAAGTCTCAGTGCTTTTTCTATTTGTTTATTTGTTGGTAAATCAATAATTCATTGTGGATTTCAGTTACAAAGATGATTACCATAGAATTTCCTTCCCTGGTCACATTCATGTTTAAACCTGCCTTTACTGTGAGTAATATTTTATCTGTATTTTACCTACCACTAAGACTTGCCTTCCCCATCCATGGTAAATAATTTCTCAGTCTCAGTGTACACAAAATGTAAATGCCAGATTATGTTTTGTTTCAGTTGAAAAGAAGATTTTATTGCACACTTTGCATCACTCCCTGTGAAAGTTTCCTGTGGAAGAAGAATGTGTTACTAGAGTGGTTACTAAGACAACTCTCATGGGAACTGAAAGCAAACTGGGACTTCTCAAAAACTGCTGAGAAGAAACATTCTCATAATCTTCCTTGAAGATTTCTTTCTCCTTTTATGATGGGTAAGAACAAAGCAGATAAAAGCATGAAGTCTTGTCTGCTAATTTTTCTTTCTTACAACATTTTAAAATAATCCTTCATAAACTTCATCATATATACTTTTCTTCATAATCTACCATGTCCTCATAGGGCTCCATGATGGTCAATCAGAGAGTCAAATAATCCCAAGGACTACTTGGGGGTGCTGCTGGAAGACAAAATGGTTGCAAAGATAAGGATCTTCCAGCATGTAACCATTGGATCATTTAACGAGGTTTATTTCCAGGCCTGAATGAACCTAACCTCTTGTTGGTGCAGGAAAAAAAACCCAATCTATGCTTACTGAAAAAAAAAATACAGCAAAACAACAAACAACTGAACCTGGCAACAGCAGCTTTTCATGTAGGAACCACAAACAACTGAACTTGGCAGCAGCAGCTTCTTGTAGGAACAAAATGCAAAAATGAGACACAAGCCTTGCGCTCTTTTTCGCCATTTGTCCCCTTCATAAGAAATCCAGAGAATGTCTCAAGAGTGCTTTGTCAATAGATGCTGGTCCACTGTGACCTCAATCCGTCAGGTTTTCAGTAAGCTCAGTGGGGGTAGTGGGGGAAGTAGCTCTCAGTGCAGACAGAACTATAACTTGCCAGGTCCTTGGTCAATCTTCCTGAACGGCTTCTTAATCCTGTAACTTAAAGGCTTCATTTTGATTTGGGTCTTATGCTTAATTGTGAGGTCTGACTGAAGATGATGTGGTTAGGGTGGCCATAAAAGCTCTCTCTTCTTCCTGAAGTCTGACATTTCAGGAATTATAATGCCAAAATTTCAGAAAGTGCAATGGGTAATAAGCTGCTTATTCAGTTATGCACAATGAAAGAGAAACTATTGTCAGTAATACCATATGGTTCTTTTTTCTTTTAAAACTCTTCCAGTTGACAAAGAAAATCAAAGACTCTTGACTGTCCTGCATGACAGCAAGCCTCCTTAAAACTATACAACATGTCTCAGAACATGGCATCATTTCCATTAACTGCTCTAATGAATATCCTTTCTTTTAGCTGCTATACTAAATGCACAGTCTATGAGTTGTCAGGAGGACAGGTTGTCAGGAGGACAGAGTTAGCTACTATCGATTTTTGTTAATAAAAAAATCCCTGGAGTAAATCTGCAAACAAACCAGCAGAGATGCTGCAAAACTCCTCCAGCTATGCCTGACCTTACCTGGATGAAGCTTTCTGTTCAAGAAACAGGGAGTTTAGGTATATCTGTTCTGCAAGAGCAACCAAGAATGATGGATTTAGGGCATGAGATGCCATGTTTCCCAGTTCCAGGATGAGCTGGCTTAGGAAGTTTTATGTTGACTAAAAATTGGCTGGCATGAAGCCTGTTAAGCAAAAGCCACTTTATAGTGAAAGGACTTCCTTGAGCAAACTCAGGCAAGTACTTGGAATACATAAATGACCCACATCAAGTTTAAATGTTATTACAGATTAAAGTATAAGAGGAAAGTTAAATGGGTCTTCTCTCTAAAACAGGGAAGGCAGGCTTGATGAGGATGACACAGTTTGGTTAGGGGTCAGTAAGTCACAGGAACTGTTACAGGGAAGAAGACAGAAACTGGGTTCTGCTACTGACCTGCTGAGCAATCGGGATTCTTTCATCACCTCCTCTGCCTTATTAATTCCTGTAAATGGTTAGTAATGCTATCCTCTTAATAAAACAGGTTAAGAGTAAGTGCTGGATTAAGGCAGATCTTAATCCTGTAACTTAAAGGCTTCATTTTGATTTGGGTCTTATGCTTAATTGTGAGGTCTGACTGAAGATGATGTGGTTAGGGTGGCCATAAAAGCTCTCTCTGGCTTTGCTAATGCCTAAATCTAGAAGCAGCCAAATTCCATGGAGTTTTCATGTGGAATTTTCTCCAGATAATATATTTGTATCTATTTTTTCTATATTTGTACTTCTGCCCCAGGATGTCTTGATGTTGGTTGATTGTTTTGTGCCCATTTCATGCCTTCTCCAATATTCCCTCACACACACTCCAAAGTGGATCCAGTCTCTAAGCATTCTTAGACAATGCTTATTGGTATTATACATGATGTCCATACTCCCAAAGTTCAACATACCAATTTTCAGGACACTCTCAGGAAAAACAGAGAACTGAGGGCTTTTACCCCCACTGTGGAGCAGAGGGGAACTGGTTTGTGTCTGGAAAGGATGAGAATGCTCCTGTATAAAAAGGAAGAAGGGGCTTGCATCATATACGTTCCCATCCTTCTAGGGGGGGAGGTTGGGAGAGAACTACAAAGGAAGGAGCTGAGTGACCCAGCTATAGAAGAGAGTTTCATACTGTCACAAAGACACCTACCCAGCCAAGTGTACGATAAGGTACGGAGCTCTGCAGGCAAGAGGGTTTGAAAACACACCTAGCACAAGGCAAAAGCCCAGGAAGGAGGCGAAGGGTGTCTAACACATACTCCAAGCTGGCAATTGTTCTGGTTCCTTCCACTGAGGACAATTCTTCCTGTGTAAGCTCAGTATGTTCACAGTGGCCGGTTTTGGGTGGAGCGGTATTGGGCAAGCTGGTAGTTACGGATGCCATTGAGGTACCTACCTTTCCCCATGTATTGCAGGTGACTGTGGGAGAATAGCAGAAGGTTATGTGCTGTGGCAAACAGGAACCTAGAGATTGTATGTTGCCACACTTAATTATTAGTCACCTAAATTCCTTTTGCCCCTAGGTCTGTGTGGTTAGGAAGCAATGGCTAGAAGGAAAAAAAACAAACAAACAAAAAACCCCAACAAAAACCCAACAAAAACAGGGGTTTATGCTTGGATATGTAACTAACATATGGAAACAAATACCTGACTAAATATGATCTATTAAATGAGACATCTCTCTGACATGGAGTTGCTTCAACATGAAGCCCCAGGGTGATGGTCTCTGAGCCCATGTTGAGCTATGGACAGGAGAGGATTTGGGGAATGAAAATCTCTCAGAATGGCAATGGGCTTCCCATTAGATCCGTGCAATGGTTTGTTTCAAGGGGATGCAGACACACATAGTTATTTTGATTTTCTTTTTCCAATCACAGACAAAATATGGATTTTAAAACTGGATTTTAAGGCATGAAAATAACTCATCTGAGTGAGAGCTGCAGAAGCTGGGTTCTTACAGCACTTCTTATTTGGAACAGTTGTTCCTTGTGCTTGGCAGCCTACCCAAAACACTGTGATAATTTGGTCTGGTTCATTTCCAGTGTCATCCTACTGAATAAGGCATGAATCCCACCATAAACTTATTGCTTAACAGAAGAGCATAGAAAGTGTCCCCACAAATCATATTTTTGTTAAATTAACCTGATCCAAGTGAATGTCAGTATATTTTGTTAAATTAACCTGACCCAAGTAAATCTCAGTGGAATTGTTTCAACTGAAAATGGAGGCCATATCTGTTTCCCAAGGATGTTTGATCCCATGGCTCTTTTCTTGGAAGCTGTTCAGCTTAGACTATTTCTTCCCACCTGCTGTTGGCAAGCTGCCACCCCCATGGCTCTGTTTTGATGGTAAAGCCACCTCTAATCTCCGAGGATCATGCAACAAGAAAGGAATATTACCATGAATTCTCTCAGCCTTCAACTCAGCTCCCCTCCCCTTTCTTTCACAGACCTGACACAGTAATGATTCTTTTATTTTCATGCGGCACAACCAGTTGCTGCTTGGTGGACTCTCTGAGGGATGACAGCATTTGGATCTCTGCCAAAGCAGGACCTGTATTGTTTGGGCCATCCTTTTTGTCACCATGCCTTGATATTTCCCAGGCTCTCTCCTGCCCTATATATTTTCCATGTAGTGGGTTGTTATTCTCCTTGTTCTGTGCCTCCCTGTTCCTGTGCTATGTCCTGTGCCAAACAGACAGACACTGGTTGAAGTGGGATGTTGCAGACAGCAGTTTCAGTACAGGCTGCACAATTTCCTCAATCTCTCAGCTCAACTACATGCCATTGCTGGCACAGTGGAAGAGCTGTGTCCTACAGGCCGTTGCCCATGACTATGTAAATCAATGTGCTCCTGTGACCAGCCAAGCAAGGAGATGCAGTGGGAGGCCAGCAGCTCCTGGCAGACACTATCCACAGAAGTGCATTACATTAATGGGTGAGGAGGGAGAAGGAACGAGGGGCAGAGACACAAACTTTGTTATCTGTGTATGCCTATCAACTGTTAGGCTACTTGCATGAGCTTTTTTGTGCTTTATGCAAAGTCAGAACCCACTGAAGTATACCCTATGCTTTATAGTTTCTGACCGTAGATGGATTTTCAAAGTTTTCTCTTTTGCTGACATTGCTGAAAATATGGTTTACTACACAAAGCAAGCCTGTATTTTGTTAAGTAATCATATTTTCCGACCTTGCTCTTCAAGAAACACAGTGACAGTTATTATAGGCCAGCGACAATGCCCATCACTAGAGAAAGCTGGAACTCATTCCCCGTTCCCCGGGCTCGATGGAGGCCGGGGCAGTTGGGGACTCGGTGAGCCCACGTACGACAGCCGTTCCTCAGGGTCCTCTGTCTCCCCTATGGCGGACGCCTTCCCCGTGCCATCCATCGGCCTGGGAAGCGCCGACCCCGGCGCTAGCCCCGGACGGCGCCGTGCCCGCTGGCCCCGGCGCGGCCCCGGCAGGTGCGGGCGAGGCGGTGGGGCGGGGGTCTCCCCGCGGGGGTCGGCGCCGTGCGGGGAGCGGGCTCGGCCGTGCCCGGGGGTCGGGACGGCGCTGCCCCCGCGCTCCGGCACCTGTTGCCCGCCGGTTCGCGGGCGGCCCCGCCCGGCCCTCACCGCGAGGGGCGCGGGGGCTACCGGAGGCTCCGGGCCGCGGTGCCCCCTGCGCCCCGGGGACGTCGAAGCGAAGCCGGCGGGGGTGCCCGGCGGTTGGGCGAGGCCGGTGCCGCGCTCGGCAGGCGCCGGGGGGAGCGGCGGGCAATGGCCGGCGGCGGTGAGTCACCGCCGGGCCCCACCTGCCGTACTTAACCCGCCGCCGGGAGGCCGGCGCCGCATTCGCGGGCTGTGCTGCCGCTGTGGCCGGGAGCGGCTCCTTCCTCCTCCACCTCCTCCGCACGGGGCGCTCGGCAGAGGCGAGGCAGGCGCTGCATGAACGTTTGTCTCGGGAGTAGCAGAAGCACCAGCAGCCCTCAAAATGCCGAAGCCGGTGAGTGGGGCGCGGCGGGAGGGAGGCGCTCCGCGGGGCCGCACCGGGTCCCGCCCGCCCGGCGCTGGGGGCTGCCCGAGTCCGAGCGCCCGGCGGGGCGGTCACCTCCGGGTGCCGCGGCGTGGGCTTTTACCGGGCTGGGAGAGCTGAGTCCCGGTCCCCGCTGCCCGGGAAGGGGCGTTCGTACTCGAGCGCCCTGGGAAGTTCTGCGCGGCGCCGGGAGGGAGCGGCGGGCACCCCGCTCGGGAGCCACATCAGCGGCTGCTTGGAGCGGGAGGGAGCGCTAGGGCGGCTGCCTGCGGGCGCAGGGCCGCGGGCAGGACAGAGGCGCCTCGGGTGGGCTGGAGGATCACCTCGCCGTCCCGCCGCCGGGAAGGGGGGCACGGAGCCCCGGGAGCTGTGCTCCAGGGATAAGGCGGTGGATTGCTCCGTCTTGTGTAGCGCTTCCGTGCTAGACACGCACAGAGCTCCCAAGCAACTCTCGAAAGAAGAGCTTTCATCACACTCCCGCTTAACGAGAAATGATATAAGTGCGCTGGCTGCCATTTAGTACGCTTGTGGCCTATGCATTTATCTACAGGAAACATGTATGCGTCTGTAAACATAGGAGAAACCTTGTTCCGTGATCTAAAAACTAAATGCCGAGGATTCTTAATAAAGTTCTCCACACTGGTCTTCACTAGTCATTACCAAAGACCTATTTCTGGTTTTGGCTTTTTTTTTTTTTTTTTTTTTTTTTTTAATTGAACGGTCTGTTTCATGCCTCCGTCTTTCTCCTGACACCAGCACCACCTCACCGGCTCTCCCTCCGACCTTCTAGTGGTTTTTTTGTTTGTTTTATTTTAAAGTCTGTTGCTACTGTGCCGGTTAGAGACGGTAATTCCCTTGGGGAGCCAACTGCCTAATGCAGAGCTTTGAGCACTCGTTGGAGCAGACGCACTTTTGAACTTTGAAGAGCATAATCAGAACAGATTGTTATTACTATCTGTTTTCAACAGAGGCAATATTTCTTAAAATGCAATGCAGTGAAGGACTTATGTGAGTATTAGCTCACATAAATGAAATGTGAAATAAGAGCAAACAAGCTTATCTTTGTGGTAATAAGTAATTGATGCCTTACCACCATAATATTAAAGTTAGTTGAACTTTTTTCTTTGTTTTTTAGGTGTTTAGGGTAACTTACATTGCAGTTCCTGTAAACCTACCAAAAAAACAAACAAACAAAAAAACCCCAACAAGATCAACAACTCAACAAAAGACAAAAACATGCCAAAACCAAACTGTGCTCAGTCCTTTTAAGAACTGATAAATCTTCAGTCCCCCTGGCTCTATTTCATCAGTAGGATGTGATATATTCCTGCATATAATAATGTCTAACTGAAAGGACCCTTCTGTAACTGGGGAAGCAAATGTATCTTTTACAAACTATGGATATAGAGGATTGTGTGTGAATAATCTCTTTCTACTTTGTTGCTGTTTGCTGATTACAGAGTGCTTTCTTGAAATATCCTGGTTAGAATAATCTGAAATCCTGGTTTAGGACTAAGTTGCACTGGAAGCCATGGATGGGTACACAAAAACTCTTTAATCTCTTTAAAAAATACAGCTGTGTTTATCCTTTTGCTTGGCAGGGCTATGTTTCTATTCCCTCAGAAATGGTGATTTTTCTTTGTTTCTTGGCTGACTAGCCAGTGAATAACAAAGGTGGATGGTGTAAACCACCTTCCACTGGGAAAGGACAGTAGTACTGTAAAGACTTCTGAGATGTGACCTACTGGCTGGGATTTATGGACAAGACTCTATGTAAATACTTTGTAAATATAAGCTTTTTTAAAAATTTGATCTGCTGTTCAGTAGGGCTAACTGCCACCTTTTTGTAAATGGAAAAGAGGAATTTTGCAGAGGTTATTTTAGTAAAACACACTGTTCAGTCTGTCTGCTTTAGACTGAGACTGGATTTGGATCCTTCCCAACTCAGCTCATTTAATCTTAATACAGCTAAATAGGATTCGTGTCAGTTTGCATGGAGAGAGGATGTAAAGCTGTCACTCCAGTGGCAGAACTGTGCTCAGGACGAATGTGACAACAGCCTTTGGCATGTGTGAGGAATGATAGCACTACCTCTTGGGATGCACAGAGAAGCAGGGTGTTTCTGCTGGGTACTTGACATGGATGCTAAATATTTATTACCTGTGCTTGTTTGCATGTGTCTTGTCTACATGGCATAAGTAAATATGGTGTTGCTTGGCAGACTTCATGCTGCCGTGTGTGAAGTCTCACACACTGGTCATCAGTTATTTACAAGTAAAGATGATGATGACAGAAAGCAAAATTTTGGCAATAACTTCCCCTCTTGCCCCTCCCCCCACAACCCAATAAGCTAAACGTTTGTACGAAGCTAATGTTTTAAGAAAAATTATAAATGCACACACAAAGCTTACAGATCATGTTTGTAATTTATTATTTCACAGTAAACGACTAGTGAGTCCATTTACATGAGAGCATTAGTGATTTTGTATTTTAATTGAGTACCAAAGTGAAGTGCCAGAAAGCCAACTGTATTCCCAGTTCTGTGGTAACGTTTGGTCATAGTTCGTAGTGTGTGATGCGTGTTTACCATGCTCAAAATAAATTTTAGTAAAAGTCCAGAAAATAATTGTGAAATTAGTATATTTGTTAATATAGACACATTTTAATATGTAATTTAACACAGACAGTCTGCCACGTGTAACAGTTACAAAGTAAAGAGATCTCTCCAAGGTAAGCTATAAATATATTACCTATAGCCAGTTCATGAGGGTTTATGGCTGGGAGTTCATCAACAGTTCAGATGCATGATTTCCATAGAGTCTGTACAGAGGTTCGTTAGGCTTTACAGGTAGTGAATTATTTTGTAAGGAAATGCAAAAAGCATCATCTTGTCCAAATCTTGCTGTGTTATCTGGAAACGAGTGAAATGCTAAATAAACTTACTTGCTCAGCCTTGCTTCTTTTCATTACTGGAGTATCTGTGTGCTCTCTGCATTTTTCCTAGATTCATGGTACTAGTTTATTTCTTTTTGACTCTTTGAATGGATGATGTTTTAGGTGAATTATATCCTCTTGCAAAACAAACCAATCTAATAAATTGTGGCTAGAACAGCACGGCTGTGGGCTAATGAACAGTGCTTACCAAAGGAGAAGGAAATGTGATCTCAGGTCTGTAGAGCTGTTAATTTGATCTGATCTACCAGCGTTCTTGGTTACTTTATTGGAGGTGGATTTTTTTGTTTTGTTGGTTTGGTTTGGGTTTTTTTTCTGTTTCCTCTTGGGGGGAAAAAACATAAAACTTCACAAGAAATTAAGTCAACTTTGCAACATAGCATTTGATTGATGTGGTGTTGCACAAGAACTTTTAATACTTGTTTGAATGTGTATAAAACTGTGTAAAGAGAGGACAGCAGTAAATGCAGTCTCACAACTTCTGGTGCTAAAGAGAAAATACAAGTGAATAATATCCAGAGGCATCTTTTTTTAATACCTTCATTAATGGCATGTGGTCAGAAAGCTGAGCATAGTCATGAAATCTGTTAGTGCCATGCTGTTGTGGGGGTGGTATTGATGCAGAGGGCCAACATATAAAGGGGATTGAAGGACTGGGGTAATAAGGTCCCTTTGCATATAGCTAAACGTGGAGGGGTGGGGAAAGAAGGTCTCTCACTAGGATAGGGTGGAAGGAGATGGATTAATCAGTGGTAGTACAGCCGTCCCTGTTGTGCATGTCATCTGCAATGTGTAAGGCTTCTCTATCAGAAAGCATCAATAGAAGGTTCTAGCGAGAGCTTTCCTTTAATGTAGGTACTTACCTCTGTCCAGGAGAGACAAATTCAAAGCAAAACCTAGAGAGGGGGTTTGGGATGACCAGAGACAAAAATCCACCTTAAGATAAGAGAGTGCTTGGCTAATTTAGCCTGGTAGAATTCAAGGAGTTATCTCTTCCTTCACCTGTGTAAAATGTAAGGGATTAAAATGCCAAAGAGGAGAAAGAATTGCTTTAAGCAGAATTTGTGGTTTAAGAGATTTTAAAGCTTTAGAACAGTTAAGTGTGTGTGGTGGGGTTTTTTTTTTATGGGTGGGTAGGGGGTTTTTTTTGCCTTCCTTGTTGATCTTATTAGAAGACTATCCCAAGACCTAACATCCCTTAAGATAAATTTTGACAAGTACACAATTTAATGCTGCTGCTTGTAGGAATGGCGAACTGGAACTGATGTCTCAAAAGGTTTTTCCCAGCCCCGTGTTGTTAATGTGCTGGTTTTTGCTAGGCATTAAGTGGTTAGACAAGTCCTCCATACCTGTTTGATGTTGAATATACATGCATGCTGTCTGCAAGTTGTTTTTTCAGAATACAAGTCTTCGGCCAAACCTTTACCTGTCTCTGAACAGACTATGGCATTAAAATTTAACAAGTTTTCAATAAGCCAGCCCAAAAAATATGCAAGTGTAGTGACAGGAATTTATTTCTAAATATAAACAATTAATAATAATGATCATTCCCAGATCTTCTCAATTTATTCTTGACTGTATATCTTCTAACAACACACAGTGGTTTTATCTCAGAGCTCTTCACAGCAGATTGCTATAACTGGACTGAAGTAAAAATACTTTTTCATATCCTCAAGTGTTCATAATCAATTAAAATACTCTTAGCTTATGGATGGCTATAGATTTAGTCAGGAATAAAATATTGCCCTTGTAAGCACCACTTGCAGTCCATCAGGTGATACAGTATGTGGTGTATTTGATACCAGGAGATGAATCCTCACTCTGGGGCAAAATGGAAACCCAAGGAAGCTTCCATTTGCCAAATGTAAGTGTCACTCACTGCTGCAAAAGAAAGGTGGAGGATTCTATGAGTAGTAAATTTAAGGAGATGACTAAAGTTATCAGAGAATGAGTTCACAGTTTTGCCAAAAGCCTTATTTACTGCATGAGCTGAATAAGCATTTCCGAGGGCAGTTTCTTGTGGGATGTTAGCTGCTACAGAGAAACCAAGGGTGTTAACTGTTATGTTAGTCACTAATTAAAGAATTTCTTAGCCTTCTTAAAGGTCAAAAGGAGGGAGCTAAGCCTTCCTGTTCGGCTCCCTTCCTCCACCCACATGAACATCTTCTTTGTCCATGAAAAAAAGCTGTGATACGTCAGGACTTTTTGAGAATAAGACTGTTTGATGACCACTGAAGATTTCCACATCAGTGTCATTCTTGTTTGGCACACTGTGCCCAAAGAGCTTTACATGGACTGTAAATCCCCTAATCACTCGATTGACCTTGATGGAAGGCAGTGCTGCCCAAGATCACTGAACCACGCTGCACACTGTTAAGTAATGTACTTTAGCTGTGTTGTGGGCTTGCTTTGAAGCCTGGTTTCTGCAACAGATAACACTTAGCCTGTGAGCTAAGAAGTACAGCTCTTTGCAGAAGAACAGCAGCGTATGGGATCCTTGCACAGAGGAGAGGGGGAAATTGTTGCTATATGAGGCTGGAAACAAGGCATAGCTCAGCGTAACAACTAACCATGCTGCCTCCATATTGCTCATCTGTTCAGATCCAGATTTTGTTTCTCTTTCTAGTTCCTACTTCATAGTGGGGAAATTCACTTGCCTTCTCTGCATCTGCTCTCATCTTTGAAAGAGCATGAGTAGCAGCCATGTGCTCAGCTGGGGCTGATGGACACCTCATAATAACAGGTGTCCATTAAAGTAAAAATCCCAGCTCTAAGCATTAACATGCAGGAGTCTGCCTTCTACTTGAGTAAGTAAGAGAAACTGTTGCTTGATGACCATGGACTTGTATTTGGCTACCTACTGTGTAGGCTCAGTGGAAGCAATACTGACTCCCCTACACAAGGCCTGTAGCCTTTTGCTACCTTTGAGAAGGGAGTGTGTGATTGCCCTATTTGGTTTGTGTGCATTTACTTCTCCCTGTCACTTTCATGAGCAAGTGCTGTAGCTATAGTGTAAAACTCTGAGGTGTCACTATCACCATCTCTTCCTCTCTTGTTTTTGCATGAAGAAGTCCAAGCCTGCTATAGTTGTTCTAACCTCAGCACAAAATGAGCGTGAGAGAGCTCTCTGGGGATGAGTGGATGGATGTCCTGTTGCTGAATCTTGAGCAGGCTTACAAAATTGCTCTAGAGTGGCTCGGTTCTGCCAAGAGACCACTGCTGTGTAGATGCAGAGAGCAGATCTATGAGCTACCTGCTACCTAAAGAAGTAGAGATTTTTAATCTCACCTTTGTACCCAGGCACCTGAATTTAGCCTGTGTAGCCTAGTAGGTAACTTCAAGCCTGTACTGTAATTTCTGGGCTTCAGAGTTTTTTGTGGGAGCTAAAGTTGTTCTTCAGCACCTAGCTGAATACACTTAGCTGGCTGGACTTTTTGTCTTTGTAGAGATAAGTGATTATACAAAGTTCCTGCTGCACAAACTGTGTTGTGAATTGGTGGGGTGATTTGCATAATTGATACTCGATGATCTCAGTGTGGGGGAGAATTGTTTTTCCTCCACAACAACTGTCACAGCTGTGAAAGGAACTTTTTCTGCCCTCCTTGTGCTCAGGGTATACTTTGGGAACTGCTGGAGCATATTTGTTTGCCATCATAGATCTATAATGAGGGGAGTGGGAAGAGTTTCATCTCAGAAGTCCTTAACCTGTTTTAGGGGTTAGGAAAGGGTACTTGGCCAATCCTTGCAATCACTTTTCCTTTATGATCTGTAACTGCTCAAGAGCAATATCTTTGTGCTTAGGTGACATTCCAGGACTTGCTATGACCTATCTTTATCTGGGAGCAAATAGTACCTGTTGCATGCTGTTTGAAGTACCTTCTTGAGAAGTGGAAGCAGTGTAGTGTATTGCACATAGATCAGATTATCAAGCTGTCAGAGGCAATCACATCATATAACTCCACTGATGAATTGCACAAATGCCATGCAGTATGTTCCACTGAAGTCCGTGAGTAAAATGAAAGAGGCTGATACAGAAGAGGTAAAACAGAAGGGTGAGATATCAAACAAAAAAAAAAAAAATCTCTGACAAAAGGATTTGTATCTAGAATGCAGAATGAACAAACATCATTACTGGGCCTCGTGTGACTTTTTGCGTTGCTATTTCTCCCTAAGTAAATGGAGTTCATTTTCCTTCTGCACTTTGATGTCTATATGAACATGGCTGGCCTTGTAGGTCAGGCAGAAGCCCTTGCAGCCTAATAGTACATCTCTGATGTTGGCCAAAAGCTGATGCCTGAGGAAGAATATTTCAAAGAAACGCACCATTGCTTTCCTCTGAGGTATTGGAGGTTGAAAGGTCCTATATAATGAGTTACTAAATGGATTTCTGTGAACTTGTCCAGTCTCCCTTTGAAACCCTGTGAACTCGAGCATCTACAGTATACTTTAACAAAGGCTGTCCTAGATAACCTTCACATTGTTTGGAAAGTGATCTACAAACCTCCTTGCTACAGTGCTATTTGATTTTTTTTTTTTTCTTGTTCAGTGTTGGTGTCCTGTAGTTGTTTTGTTGGTAGAACCATGAACACACGTTCCTTGTCTAGTCTGTTCATGCAGCTCAGGAGTTTATATGCTCTTATGTCCTAGCCTCAGTTAATTTTCTTCCAAACTGAGAAGTCTAGCTAGCTTAGCCGATCCTTGCATGGTAATTATTTGAGCATCCTTGACCTTCTTCCAGTTCACATCTGATGAAAATACTTCTTTGCCTCCTGTAACATCTCGATCTTGGAAGAGTACAGTTACTGAGAACATTTCTCCAACAGTTGTTTCTTGGATGCCTTAAACTCCCAGGTCATACTCCTATGAGAGAGTAAGTCACAGATAATAATCCTTTTGTTCACTCAGCTCACCCTGTTCCATGGCAATGTAGCTCTTCCACCCCAGAACAACCACCACAGGGTCTACTGAAAGTGTTGAGAACTGTGTGCTGTCAGGCTGTGTTGCTGCTGTCAGACTTCTGGCTCTGTAATGGCTGTGGGTTTTCCATGCCCATTGCCCTCTGGAACATAGATCTCTGCACAAGCATTGGAATAAAAGGCACCAGTATTGGTGCTTGGATTCAGGGGAAGCTCTGAGGCTATTGTAGCTTTATTTAGGTTATACACACCTTCAGATCCTGCCCTGGTTGTTGTGAGTTGGTACTGTGAAGTTCACTTTTTGTAGAAATTGTCGTGTGTTTGTTGCTTTCAAGTGAAAAAGCCAAGCAGAGGTATGAAATGGTGTTTGTGTTCCAGATCAAAACATAAGATACTCATTTATTTTTTATTTTCTCTCATGGGGATTGCAGAAGGATGATATTGCTTTATGTAGTGTAAATATTGGAGATGTTAAATTGTTTAGAAGACTCTGAAATTACTGTAAAACTTGAGCTCTCAAAGCTCTATATTATCTGCACTTGGCCCCATGCTTATGTTTCTGATGGAAGATGGCAGAAGATCTAAGCCATTCTGGACCCTGAGCAACTTCTTGAGATAAAGCATATTTGAGGATTGTTTGTGGGGCTTGCTTTAAACTTCATGTGTAAAGCATTAGTCTCACTACTTCATTATGTTTAATTAGATGCAACAGCTGTCATGATAAAACAGTCTGTGTATGCAGGAGTTTGATCCAGTGGCCTCTAGCTTTCCTCTGTATTTATTCTTTACGTACAAAGGAGCTATTGTTGCTGCACTCTGTGTTCCTAAATCCATCCTAGCATCCATTGAGGGCAAGTGACACATCCAGGCAGTGGTGCTACATTGAGCCTGTTGTCACTGGCTGTGTGTTCCTTCTTTAAAGAGCAGACTGCTGCTTGTACACAGATATTCTGAAAATGCTAATGGAGTATCGTACAGCATCAGAGAGTCTTTAAAGTGAAAATTAATGTATTTCAATGAAACACCATAAACCCTCCTGCTTCTTCATAATATCATGTTCAAAGTAAATAATTCTTACATCCTCCACATAGAGTGAGGGCAAGTGTTTTGCATGAAAAACACCTGGGCTCCCTAAGTGTACAGGGCTTTGTTCAAGGGCAGTATCCTGGGGCCTGTCAGACTTACTCTGCATTGCTTTATGTTTTGCCAGAACATAGAACTGTGCCAAGGTAATTTTACATTTAAAAAAAAATTGAATTTTAAAGTTTTAGGTAGGCCTCTATCTCTTTTTTCAATTTGTTCCTAGCTCAAGATGCAGAATGATGCAGATTGCTTGTTAGGAAAGAGCTGGGGAATCTTCAGTGACTGGAAAAAGATTAATTTTTTTTTTTTTTTTTTTTTCCCCTGGGAAGAGTGCTTGCTTGGTTTTACTGTTTCACTGAGCAGTTATTGTTAACTGCACAGAGCTGACCAAAGGTGGAGAATGCTGGCAGTCTGTCTGCGGCCTAGGCATTTGGGAGCCAGGGCTATCAGAGATGTACTGTCACTTGCACTTGCCACACCTGCATGAAATCTTCATGATCTTTTGGCATGCAAAGTGCTATTGCTTGACCTAAGATAAAGAACTGAATTGCAGCCATGGCTGCTTCTTGATTTTTCACGCAGGTGCCTACTATGCAGTTAGTACCTGCTGACAGAAGAGATAGCAAGCTTTCATTAAGGGATCTGAGATAGGCATGTAATTTAGTTTGGCATCTTCTGCACATCTAAACATAAAAAAGTTTGAATTTGCATTCTAGGATTATGTTCACGTTTAATTATAAGAAAGGTTTCGTGCTATCTTACAAAGAAGAGTTAAGTGACATGGCTGCAATACCGAACTTGATGATTTGCTTTCTTGTGACCTGTTTGTGTGTGCTGGCAGGGAGGGGGAAGTTCATTCTGAAAATTCCACCTGCTTTGTTAAAACTGGAATTTGTCTGACTCCCCACATCTGGGTATTGAACGTTTTCCTGCTCATATGAGCCCCCCTCCCCTCCCTCCACTTCATCCAGAAGTCTAGCTTTCAGATTTCGCTCCAAAATGTTTCTCAGCTTCCCCTCAAAGTACTTTATTTCCTCTTCTGAAAAACTGCCACAGAAGAAGTCATGAGTCTTTTTCACCATACAGGAGAGCAGCAAATACCTGGGCTCCTATTGTCTTGACTAAACTTAAGAAATTTCAGTTTAGTATAACTGATACAATTATTGCTCCTTAAATACTGAGGACTAGTGCCCCCAAAAATATGGTTGTGCAAGATGTTGCATTAAAGCTGACTTGTTAAGGCTAACAATCATACTGGACAATTTTAAAGTAACTATTAGATTATAGATTATTATATACAACTCAATTTACCCTCAGTGGTATTTCTCCCTCTCCTGGGAAGGTAAGCAAGGTTTTAAGGAGCAAAGACCAGCCTACTCAGCTCTAATTTTACCTGTTGCAAATGCAACAATACCTAACTGCTTCATAGACTCTGAGGAATTCCATTGGAACATGACTTAATGTTCCCATTTATTTGCAATGAGGAAGCAATGTTTAACACAATGAGGTCTGAAATGGAACACGTCCTTCAGTTCACAGATAGGTATTTCAATTTAGCATGGTATACTTGAGAAACTGGGTCGGTCAAATGAGTGCAACCAGGTTGCCTTGTCAGCCAAGGGGACGCCAGTGAGGCCATCCCCTGTTCACAGTTTGTGAACTGCTGAGGCTCTTTTTTTCCCTGTCAGCAAACTGTGCTCCCCAGTGTGTGGGGGAAGGCTCATGGCTGCTGTGCTGTGCTGCCCTCTCTGAAATGCTCCGTGTTGGGCAGGCAGTGCATGACAGGTTCTGCCATGGGAGCAGGGCGGAGCATGTGAAAGGCTTTTTTTGGTGCTGTGCAGTTCTTTCCCATTCTCATAGAAACTGGATTCTCCTTCCCACTGAAGAGAAATGGTGGGTCTGTCCTTTGCCTTCTCATTTCAGGTTCTTGGACGTCATTTAAATCATAAAAATGTAGCACTGAGAAGGACTTGAACTTGTGTTTTCTGAAGGCTGCATGGAAGTGGTTACATAATATCATAGTATCTTACCACTCCAGCAATTACTGTTTCTTGTCATATTACTCAGCCTGCAGCAAGAGGGGTTTTTACTGGTTTTCTCCATGTGGCTTTAGAAGTTGCTGTCTTCTATATAAAATGTGTCATGTTACAGACAATTCCCATTTGGAAGGGGATCAGTGAGATGTTTAAAAATAAAATCTAGTTTGAAACAAACAAAAAAAACCCCCACAAACCAAGAACCTCATAGACACACAGATTAAAAAAAAAAACCAACTGGCAGCCAACCCAGAAACTATTGACCTGTAGATTAGTGTAGCTTTTCCTTGATGAACTTGCCCCCTTCCAAAAGAAGCATTCAAATTTGGGTGACAGCATTCCAACTAGCAAGTCATCAGGCAGGCCGAACAGAATAGTCACCTTCTGTAATGCTTCCGGTGACAAATACACTCAAGAATGTAATTTTCCCTTCTATGTAATAGCATCACACCAGGAAATGTGGTGTTTTTCTGGGGATTATAATAGAACACATCCTTGTCTACAGTCCTGCTGTAGCCCATTGTTGGCAAGGCTGTAATTTGTTCATCTCTGCCCTTTGTCTATTCTCACCTCTCAGAGTGTAACACCTGTAACTTATTTTTCAGACCTACCAAGATATTTGAATTCCCTGTCCTCCCAAAAGTCTTTCTTACTTGTTTTTGACTAGGTGCTGTTTGTGATCTTACTCTGTGAGAGTACTTAACTTTGTTTTCTTATTCCTCAATCCCACCAGACTCACATCCCCTTTTCAAGACCTTGGCTTGACAGGAAAAGGTCAGAGTATGTGTCCCTGAAATAGTGCCAGCAAGATGAAGGTGCTGAGCCCAACTGGGAGGGGAGCTGTGTTTTGGCAATCCTGCAGCAGCAAATGGAATTGATCATTTGTTTGATATTCATGACATTTGTCTCCTGCTCTGAAAGAAGCTGTGGAGAATGTGGGTGCACAACGTGTCATTTGGTTGTAATTTCACATGGCTCAGATTTGTTTTATGCCTAGTCTATGTTGTATGGCACCATGTCAAATATGTTACTAGATGAGATTTGCTCCATTAGGCAGGTTATTCTGTCAGAGAAGAAACAGAATTGTCTCCAGGTGTTGTGTTCTTGACATGCTGGTGTCATAAGCTCTTAAGAAGAATATCGTAAATTGAACTAATATTTCTGCAGTTGCTTCTGAGTTATTTGTGCTATTTACCTTCTCAGAGTTGTCTTCTCCTCTGCACAGTCTCTGAACCATTACCTGTTGACTTAAGTAACTTGTGGAGGACAGAGGAATGCAGATACTGAAGTGTTAGCAGACTAGCTCTGAGCTCTGAAGCCTCTAAGATTTTTTTCCCTAGTCTATGTTGAAAATTTTCCCATAACAGTTTCCAGGAGCTGGGACAACAGTTACTTCATCAGTTAGCACAATATCTTTCTTTGTTATTGGACCTGGAACCCGTGGACACTACTGAATGGAATGTGGAAGAACAGAGAGCAGTTGCAGTGCCCTTCTGATGCTGCTACATGAAGTTGTTTTTCCTATTACCAGATACTTAATCACTACACGCGTCTATGAACAGCTCTGGTTGCTAAGGTCAAAATGAGATTACTTTGTCCTTGCAGATGCATTGCAGCCCAGGCCAAGAAGCTTGCCTGTTATTTATTCCATTAGAAGTTGCTGCTTGTGTGGCGAAAGAGCAGACCTGCAGGAGTGAGGATTAATGCTACTACTTTCTTAACAATATTATTAGTGCCACTGCTTCCTCTTGCTTGTTAAGACTTCGGTATTTCTTCAGCACAAGCAAGTCCTTATGTACACAGTCAATTTGTGTGTGCACGAGAAGGCTCAACAGCTCTGCACGCTGTTCTTCATAGAGTGTGCTGTGCAGTGCAGCACTTCAAAATGTGGCTGATTTGCTTAAACGTACCAGTGACTCCTGGGATTTCCAGACACCCAGCGACTGAAGAAAGGAGGCGTGTCTATCTAGGCTCTCTACTCCTAATTGCCACCACTTGGAAAGATACTGCACTTGGAAACCGGCTGTTCAGGAGGCTCTGGTCTTTCTTCCTCCTTGGAAAGAGGAAGAAAACATTCCTGAGCATTGTCTAAGGCATTTAGAGCTGCTAATGATAAGTGACACAGTTAAGTACCGGTTTGTCCTGTGTTAATGGGTAAAAGTTGGTATTTACTGCCCTTTATCTTGTGTATTCACTGGAATTGAATTGTATGGTCTTACTTAAATGACTTGCACAACTTCATGGTTTCACTGAGCTATTTTATTATACAAGTGAACTATTAGATTACATGCATCAGGGTGCAAAATATCCACAATGGCATAGTGTGTCTGAGAGCTGTGGGGTTGGTTTTTTTTTTCCCTGTCCTGCCTGCCCTTTTCCCTTCAGTGTGGGATCTTTTTCAGTGGAGCTGCAGTATCGGGAGAGGATGGTTAACTTCAAAGATACCGTGTTGCCTGCAAACAGAGACAGATTCTGCACCAAGGCACTCAAGAGTCAGATGTTAGAAAAAACTACAGCTGTGCATCCATAGTGTCCAACGCACCGAGAAACTGGGTTTTTGTGACAGAAAGGGATTGAAGAGGCAATGTCATCTTGGGTTCCTGTCTGGGCCTTGATTCTTCCGCAGAGATGGTGCCACTCAGCTGGTTGGCAGTGTGTTGCCTCCTTTGAATATTTTTCAAATGGCACTTCAATTTTTCAAGTTAGACACTCTACTGATGTGCATGGACTTTGAAAGGCTGCACCTGCCCCACAGATTGATCTACTGACTTAGCATTATAAAAGATGTTGTTTTAACAACAACAACAAGAGCAAATGCATGACTTAAGGGCATTGCTGAAGCACAGAAGATTCCATTCTAACTACCACAGCTTTCCATAGTGTTACAACCATTTAAACTTTACTCTGAAGTTCTCTCTAGCTCTAGCCTTCATCTTCTACTCTCTTGTTCGAGTTGGTAAGGTAGCTAACATGTTGCAGTCCAGTCTGAAGTCATGGAACTGGTGTTCAGTCTTTCAGTGTACTTAGATCTTCAGCTTCATGGAGAGTTTCTCCTTTTAATGCAAATGGCATTGCCTTTTACACAGCATGCTCTTGTGGATCCAATTTGTTAGCAATTTTATGCATCCTAAGACAGGCGAAGAGGAAAAACTTGTGTTCTGTAATGTTTTTGTAAGCACAAGCAAACCTTAAAGGCTCTATTTCTCATTTTAAGTGTGTTAGCCTCAGACATCAAAGTAGAATTACTGAATATTTAAGGTTGTAAGGGACCTTAAATATAATCTGTTTCCAACCCCAAGAATAATAAAGTGTTATGACATTGGCCTATCAAGAAAGAAGTCACATCTTACTGTCCAGGATTTTTAGCATGCTTTGTGTGCTTAAATGCACATATTTTTTAATATAACCCTTATTTCATGTATAACAGCCATATGCTGTTCTCTTCCCTCCACACCCCTGTGCTCTTAAAAATGAAAAACTGTTTTCATTTTGGTTATGGCTTCAACATTGTCCTGGATTATTGCCAGGATTTGGTAGGATCTTACAAAGGACATGCCTTGCCTAGACAGGGTGAGCAGGACTTCACTTGTGAAAGTTGTGTTAACTGTGTCTTGCTCTTTTTGTTGCTTATGGAAATTAGTTTGAGTTGTTCCCTGTTTTCCTCCCCAACAATACCTGAGTTGGTTAGCACTTTGGGTGTTGATTTAATCATCTTGGCACCATGGGGAGTTTCATCTGGTCTGACCTGAGTCCCAAACTGATTGACTCTCAATGTAACAGGCATCAAGGTTTCTTGAGACTGTCTAAACCAGGGTTTCATGTGGGTTAAGCTCTGTTTGCTGCTTTACTATGAGCTTCTCTGTGGCTAAAAGCTTGTATGGAGTGGTTGTAGGACATCCATTTAGAAACACTGTTAAAACTATTATGTTCTTGAAGTCAAGGTTAAGGTTTGGAGATGAGAAGCAGAAGGGCTTAATAGGGCAGAAAGGAGACTCAAAGGATATTCCCAGGCAGTCACCAACTCATTGAAGGGACAGAAGGCCTTGTCTCTTCTTGCTCTGCCTATCATGTGGCTGGCAGTCTGTCTGAGGGCACACCAGGGAATTCCTCTTTGTCCTGATGGTTATGCAGCCCTTAAAGAACATAGAAATTAACCTTTACTGCAGGGCCCAAGTGTCCTTGAAAGCTTTTTGGATAACCAAGTAAGTAGTCATGTTCCTGCATGCTTCTGACTTTAAATGATGATTGAAGGGGAAAAGCACATTACTACAATTTTTGGTCTTAATACTAAAATAATTCTCAAAATATGTAGCAGCTAAATGGCTTTAGCACCAAATAGCTCACTATATAGCTGATCCTACAGTCTTTTAGTGTTGTAGTAAAACAGGACTAGGGAGTTTTAACTTTTTTTACTAGCAGATTAACCACTAAGGAGAGAGAGGAAAACGCATACATATTGGTACTAGCTGGAACTTTGTACTCAGCCATCATTCTGCAGCTTTTCTGGTAAGCAGTAGGAAGCACTTCATTTTAAGTTCTTTAGCTTGTAAAGTGATACTTATTTTACACCACTGTGGTGTTCCAGCCAGAAGTACAAATAACTTGCACAGCACAAAACTGAAGACGACAAGCATATGTTTTCTTGAAGTGGGTAGAAAGGGATTAGAATATGATTAGGGATTTATTGTTGAGAGGGATTAAGCAACAGGTGTTTTTTAAGGTCACATCTTTGAATTGCAGCCTTGCTGTTCCAGAGAATTTGATACTGAATTTCCCCTCCCTTCCTACACTGGAAACACTTCTTGGGAAACCTTTGGTTCTTAAGGCACGGGAAGAAAACCTTAAGCATAATTCCATGCTCCATTATGATCCCAAATGCTACAGTTAGGTTTTCCAAGATCTCCTTTTACCTTCTTGCTTATTCTTTCATCTTGCATTTAGAGATTTTTTTTTTTTTTAAAGTCCTAATTTAGACAGCGCTCTAAAAATACAACTTGAAAGTGGCATCACTAAGTCACCTTCTCTGGTTCAGTTCTGGGGTCCCATGACTTGGAAACTGCCTTCAGTCATCTTTCTTTGGGAGGGTCCTCTGTCAGGTGGGAGAGCACAGAAGAAAGAAACAATTCTATAAAGATACTTGATGCCTTCATAGAATCACTTGGTTTGGAAAAGATCTCTAAGATCAAGTTCAGCCATTACCCTAACATTGCCAGACCCACCATTAAACTGAAGAAGGTTGGTTAAACATTTAGTGTCTCACTGAAAAAGGAGTACAAAACTTTCTAACATATTTTACTAAACCTAGCTGAAGCAACTTGTTTTATTCACAGTTCTGTGTTAATTATAACATTCTTACATCTGACATTTATCCTAGAGTTTAAACATACATAATTAAGTTGCTGGGAACTGCTGAAGGTCAAAGCTTTGTAGAGAGTGATTCTATTCCTCTCCTGCCTCTTTTACCTCTCATTTCTTCAGAGGTGTGCCAGGCTCTTCTGGTCTCTTAGCCCTGGCTTTTTGTAATGTGACATTTACAAGTTGTTGGGAAATTGTCATGAAATCTCATCTGCCTGTGTCTTACCTGTTGTCTGGCCTCGTATTTACACGTCCATTTTTTTGTCTCTTTTGTTGAAAATATTGAGCTAAAAAGCTAGTTATTAGCATAACCATACCACACAATCATCCATGTTTGGGTTTTTTAGATTTTTTGGTGGGATTGTTGGGTTTTTTGAGAAGTAGTGTGATATTGCAAGCTATAGTCAGAATATTTGGAGATAATCCTTTCCCAGTTTTCCATTTTGCTGGTCCTTATGCCATTCCCTGCAAGATCAGGTGCTGCTTTTGCCTCCCAATTAACTGCTAGTAGACTTTTTCTAGTCATTAAACACTCTTGCCTTCTGCATTCAGTAGTAACCTCTGTCTTGCAGTCTAGTGCCATTGCAGTAAATCTGGTTATGTTGTTTCTTCACTGACAGCAAGAGCTTATTGAACTCTTGCCCTGTAGCATCATTCAGTACCTGTTGCTGCTGTTTTTATGTGCTGACTAGATTTTTATGAGGGAAAGAATGAACGTTTATCCGGTTAATGCTGATTGCTTTATAAGAATAATCTGCAGCCTTTTGCCTTTAAAACCTCAGATTAATTCTAGCTCTAATATAAATGGAAGTTAAATTATAAGTCTTAAATTTAATTTAGTCATTAGGGCCTTTCGTAATCCAAGGGATGGCCTGCAGGCAGCTATACTGTGCATTCACAGTAGCTCTTAGTCCAAGAGGGTTTAGGCCTGGAAAGGGTCAAGTCTAAAATACCCTCCTGTCGAACCAGAAGATCTGTCCAATCCTGTGTTGAGTAGGAAAACCTGTGGTGCAATTTGGTTAAAACAGCAGAATGAGTGCCCCAATTAAATTTGCTGGTGTGATAACACGATTCTAATTGAGTCTTAAGTGTGTTTATTATAGAGGTTATGGGAGTGCATCAAAGCGTGGAGACTCTTGTACACAAAGTACTGTGTTAATACCTAGAAAAACTTCCAATGCATCTTAAACAATGCTTTTTGTTTTTCTCCTTAGATCAACGTTCGAGTTGTTACTATGGATGCAGAGCTGGAGTTTGCCATCCAGCCAAACACTACAGGCAAACAGCTGTTTGACCAGGTCAGTGAAGGGTTGGTGTGGGCTCTTGTCATTTAATTTTGGAGTATGTTTTGGACTATAATGTTTTCTTAAGACTGGATTCCAAACCTGTCTTTCTTCTCTCTACCTCCTAATCAAAGGGTCCCACTCTGAACTAAGATCTCTAAATTTCATCACAGTAAAAGTAAAAGGTAAAAACCGTTGCAGGTATGTTGTGTTCCAGTGAAACCTGTCTTCCTAGCATGTTGGATGATGAAGTGTCACAAGGGATCTAAAATGCTTAGACAGCATAGGTACCATGTAAAAATGCACCTCTTGCTTTGAAATACAGCTTAGCTCTTATATAGCTCTTAACTTCTAAGGTTAAAATGGTTCTAAGGCTTCTAAGGTTTTATGCTCTTGTGCATAAAACTCTTCAGAATCAGGTCTTCAGGTGGCTGATGAGGGTGTTGGCATGGCTACATTCATTCAGATGCTGGGTTTGAGGAACCACTTGCCACAGTTGTTTGAGTTTGCCGTAGTACTGGAAAACCAGAAGAGCTCGTGGTCTCTGTGCAGCATTTACAGGCAACATGCCTTGTAAGAAGCCCCTGTGCAGCCAGACAGAGCAGAGATTTGTGCAGCCTGCCTTCAGGGATTCCCAGGGAAGTGGAAGGCATGAGTGGCCAAGACTCTTCTCCCTTACTGTTATTCTTCCTGTTACTGCATTAACAATGTACAGGTCTGTTTGAAGATGGACCTACAAAGGTCAGATAAAGACAACTAAAACAAACAATGTGCTATTTATAAAACTTTGTTATTATTGTCTTAAGTAGCTTGCTGTTATAACACTGAAGCAAGGCCTAGATTTCAGCAGAAAACACTTACTGCTCTGAAAGTCAAAAAAAAAAAAAAAAAAAAAAGAAAATACTTGCGTCTAGCCATTTCTACTGTAGACCAGAAAAATAAGACTTAGTCTATGCAGATTTCAGTCACACATTTTAAGGTGATCACAAACTGTTATTTGCACTTCTCCCCTTGTACCCACTAACCTTGATAGCAAAGGGTGATTGAGCTTTAACTCAAGTAGGCAGTACCAGCTAAACAATGTCCATTCCTTCTGAACTGTTGTTGGTACGATTTCTTATTTCAGTGAGTTAACTAGAACTTGCTAGGCCTTATGGCAATTGTGCATTAAGAAGTACTTAAAAAGAAAACCCAAAAAACCCCTCAAAACAAACAACCCACAAACCAGTTTAAAAAACAAACAAAATTCCAAACCCCCAACAAACAAATAGGGCAAAAACACTTTTAGTGGGTTCTTGAAAGGAGTGAAAGAAGGAAATCAAATTCTAATCACTGCAGAACTTCACAGTACAAAACCGAGTACTCCAGCTTGGGTTTACCATTAAATCTAACTTTAATTCCTTTTGATTACTACTGCTGTGGGATAAAGACCAAGTATTCATTGAACACGGAGGTCAAGGGTTCAATCCCCATGTGGTTCATTCATTTTGGAGTTGAACTTGATGATCCTTGTGGGTCCCTTCCAACTCAGAATATTCCACGATTCTGAGACTGGAAATTTGCTGAAGAGCATTTGAAACTTGCATTTTTATGGAACCAGCATTTGGTGTTTGATCTTCCAGAGGAGGGTCACCAAGCTGATTAGGAAGATGGGTCACCTCTCCTATGAGGAAAGGCTGAGAATTGTGTGATTATTCAGCTTGGAGAAGAGAAGGTTTCGGGATGACCTAACTGCAGCCTTCCAGTACCTGAAAGGAACCCTCAAAAAAGTTGGAAAGAGACTGTTTACAAGGGCATTAGTGACAGGGTAAGGGGGAATGGATTAAAACTGAAAGAAGCAGGTTTAGATTAGATATTAGGAAGGAATTCTTTTCTCTGAGGGTGGTGAGGCACTGGAACAGGTTGCCCAGAGAAGCTGTGGATGCCCCACCCCTGGAGGTGTTCAAGGCCTGCTTGGATGGAGCTCTGAGCAATCTGGTGTAGTGGAAGGTGTCCCTGTGCGTGGCAGGGGGGTGGAACTAGGTGATCTTTAAGGTCCCTTCCAACCCCGGCCATTCTATGATTCCATTCACTGCTGGTCACCATTGCATCAGAGTAACTTCTTCCCCCAGCCCATTCATGTTAATCCAAAACAGAGAAATCAGATTTCGTCTCTGACAGTACAAAAATCCAAAGTATTGAAAGCCAGGCTTTTAAAAGCAGTGTTTTAGATTAGACTGTAAGTATGTCCTTATGACAAGCAGTCAACAAGTACTTCTCTCCACCCCACCCCCACCCCCCCATATATATTAACTAATGTTTACATCTCTTAAGAGACAGGGTCATCTCTCTGGCAGAAGAGAAGCTATTTTCTCTGCCTTCAGCTGAGAAGTTCAAAATCCTGAGACATGGAAAAGGCAGGATGTTTCAGATTGAAGATACTTCTATTGTAGCTTGCCGTCTGGGTACTTTGGGATTTCTGAAGAATGCTTGTCACAGCACTTAGTGCATTATTGGGATAGATCTACTCCTCATAAAGATTTGCTCCTTATATCCAATGGCTTGGGTTTAAAAGCTGTGATTGGAAGTTCTTATCCATATTTCGTACCTTTTTGGGGGTACTTCTGCATATTAAGGGAAGGCTGAGGTAGAAGTGTGCAGCACAAAACCAGAAAAGGTGAAGACCATACATTCTCTCTTCAGTTCTGTTGAGCAAACCTTTCACTAGGCCCTTGTCTTGGGTGGAGTTTACACTCAGATGGAGCCTGTGGGGCCACAGGTTTTCACAGGTATGGGGAGTGGCCCAAGGTGAACTGCAGAACCACTGTGGGGGTTTTGAAGAAGCCAGCTATTTTTAAAAACTACAGGGTGATTTCTTGGCCTGGTTGTCAGCTAACAGAGCTACTCTGTGCCCTTGTGTTTTAGGCTTTGCTAGTATGACTGTATCCTGCATGTAAGGTGTATCAGAGCTCCTTTTATAGGAGAGGGAAAATAGTGGAAACCTGGGAATATTAAGTTCCATTCCACTCAAGCCTGTCCTGTAGAGAGTTTATGCTGCAGTGAGGTCTGAGGTGTCCCAAGAACCAGCCTCCTGGACTCTGCAGCTCACTGAAGTATCTCCCAGGTAGTAATGTGCCCTCCTGACCATGAGTAAAAGAAATTCAAATGAAAGAGAGTGTAACTGGCATTTTCTGGAAGTAAATGCATTACTGGGTGGAATGGGCAGACTTAAGATTTGCTGCTTCATGCATTTGAGGAAGCAGAGGAGGTGTCTCCCATCTTGTATATAATGCCTCATTTCTTATTTCTTCCTTGTTTTGCCATGGAGGAAGTTTACAGAGCATTTCCCCGTACAGCTAGAACATTCTTTGTTCTTTGTTCTTTGTGTTGGAACTCAAACAGTCAAATTGTGAAGTTTGGCTCAATACTTTCTTGTTCCTTGCTTTTAAGTTTTTGGGAAGAACTTGAGGGGTCATAATTTCTGCAAGATTTCTAACTCTATTTTTAGGAAGAGTGTACTTTTTCTCTTGGAAGAGACATTCAGAGATAATGACCTGATAACTGCTTGATTTATGCAACTTTTTATTTTAACAAAGTTGCAACACTCTTTTGTGCAACAGGAAGTACCACACTCAACATACCCCTGCTTTTCTGCTAGACTTCATAAAAATACATCCAGCTGTCAGAAAACTTGTCTCTTCCATGATGAAACAAGCCACTTTGAGGGAGGAAGGAAAAGGAATTTTAGTCAAGTTAAAGCTGAATTATTTTCAGACCCCAGCTCTTTTTAAAAGGACATGGGTCTTGGAGTTGTTTTGTTGTTGTTGGATTGGTGGGTTTTATTGTCTGTTTGGTGAACTCTAGTTAGTCTTAGCTAACATAACATTGTTTCTCTCAAGTCTGCTCTCCAGCCAGAGTGTCTCCAGCAATACCATAAATGTGGGGGTGAAACAGATCCTTGGTTGAGATCTTAGATTTGCTGAAGCACGGGTAACTACACATTCTCAAGTCTGTCACACTTCCCTAACCTGCAAAGTTGTTTTAAAAACTTCTTGCCTTCCACTCAGTTGAACTCCCTGTAGCAATGCCTACATCACTTTTTGAGGGGCTACTCTGCAAATAACATCTTGGAAGTGATCCAGCTGTGTACGTAGTAGATCTTTGCAGATTTTGGCTGTGTCTAGAGCACAGCTTTACAGGTAGATGAGCTGGCAGCCAAGCACTTGGCTATAAGAACAAGCTGTCAAGAGTAGGAGGAGGTCAGGGACCAGTTAGGCTCTATCCTCCACTGAGGGAAAGTAACATGTACAAACAGGAATGTTTTTCCTAGTAGGTGTGCCATCCAGTCAATGGGTGGTGTTTCTGCATCTTTCAGCTGGTTAGTATTTACAATATAGGAAATGAAAGTTGTCCTAATGTGGGGCCATCAATGTATTTTTATCCTTCATAAACTCCCTTCTTGGGAGTTTAAAAAAATAATAACCTTGACTGAGAATACTTGCATCTTGTTATAACTCTGAGCCACACAGCAGTGGTATGAAGCATCTCTCAGGTGCTTCCTCCAGAAGGAATAATTTCTGGTGACTGGCAGACAAGATCACTTGAGCCATTAGTACTGCTGACTAGTTGTAGTTAGTACTAACGCCATTAGAGACCATCCCACCAACAACTTTGGTGACATAATTCATCTGCTTCACTAAGTACAGTTTTAAGATGGGACAGTAGATAAAGGCAAGCAGAAGCCCCACCTGCTGCCAGTGTATCAGTCCAGCAGCTGGTGGCCTGTCACTTGCTGTTTGTCTCACCTGGTTTCCCCAAGATCATCATCTTCTAGAAACTGGGTGGGACAAGTACCTTAGCCTATGCTGTCATCTACTATGGCAGATGGGTATCTTTGTCTACAAGGTGAAATTAAGAGATGCCAAATGAGTAGGTTTAGGCTGTTGCCTGCACCCATCACAGGTGACATGGGACTCGAAAGGATACCTGGGCCTCAAGCGAAGTTTCAGCTGCAATAACTTTTTCTTTTTTTACCTTTGTGTTGCAGGTGGTTAAAACCATAGGTTTGCGAGAAGTGTGGTACTTTGGTCTGCAGTATGTGGACAACAAAGGATTCCAGACCTGGCTGAAGCTTGATAAAAAGGTAACAGACTTTGGGCTAATTGCTGGCCAAAGGTTAAAGCTTGTGTGTTTCCTGATGTGTTATTGGCTGCAACTTTATACACCTTGTGCCTGTCGTTGATTGCTCCCTAATTTTCATACTTCCAGGATTGTTTATAGAGTTAACTTTGTGATCTCCATTGGTGAGGTGTGGCGTGGTAGAAGTTTGCCCTTTCACTCTCTGAGTTGCAGGAAGCATTTGCCAGATGTGCAGCAGCAGCTTGATACTGTACTTTGTTGGGATGAAGCAGCTGCACTTTCTGTGGCTGGAGGAGCACCTTGGCTGATGATGGGCTTAGGCCCTGCCAGTGTAGGATCAGTTGTGCACTAATTGGTAAAGGGGCACTTCCAGGCTGGGCAGTCGAGTGCTGACACCTCTGATGTGCTGCTGTTTGTGTATTCCCAGCTCTTATGAGGGCATGAACTGCTTTTCTTGATGGGGCAGTCAGTGACACACCTGTTTAGTGTCAGGGGGCTGTTCTCTGGCAAACACACAATGCTGGATGGGCTTGCCGTCTGATACAGCACAGTAAATCATTCTCCACTGACCAGTATTTGCTGTACAGACAGTATTTAACTGGCTTATTTAGAAAACATAATGCATCTCCCCTGTGTTCTCATACTAGTAAACAGCCAGAATTAAGGAATTCCACTAAGGAATTGGCAGTCACTCGCCTCTTACGGCAAATGCCCCAAATCCTTTTTTCTGTGTGAAAGCAATCTATTCTAGTGTTTGCAAAAAAACACCTGCTCATTTGTGGTGTCACCTCTGTCCTCAGGTTTCTGCTCAAGAAATCAGAAAGGAGAATCCCCTCCAGTTCAGATTCCGTGCCAAGTTCTTCCCTGAGGATGTGTCTGAAGAGCTGATTCAGGACATCACGCAGAAGCTGTTCTTCCTGCAGGTGAAGGAAGGGATCCTCAGTGATGAGATCTACTGTCCTCCTGAAACAGCAGTACTTCTTGGCTCCTATGCTGTGCAGGCCAAATTTGGAGATTACAACAAAGAGGTGCACAAGCCTGGATACCTCAATTCAGAGCGTCTGATCCCCCAAAGGTGAAGGAATTGGCTGATGCAGTCTTTTTTAAAATTTGAATTCAAGTTAAATACAAAGAATTTCATTTGAAAGCATGCTTGGGTTTGTTTTGTTTTTTTTAATTGAACTGTATACAATTGGGGTTCTCCCTTATTTTATTTCTACCTGTCATATTTGAGTATGTTTTTGCTCCTCCTTGGTTGGTTAGAGAGAGGAAATATAGTTTTGTATTCAGCTTTTATTTCTTAAACACTACTGCTGTACTGGTAACTGTAGCAGTAGGCATGTCTCCTCTTTAAGAAGAAAAGAGCAGCATTAAGTCAAGAATATGTCATTCCTGAAGAAGGTTGGGTTGTGTGTCCTTAATCCTAATGTACAATCCTAAAAATCTTCTATGTGGAAAGCATGTCTTGCAGCTACACAGTCCATCCCCACACAGGATCAGTGGATGTTATCAGACCAATGGCTTCTGCTTACACTTCCTGATGACACTGCAGCAATGTTTGATTCCAGGGATTGCGCCAACTTTTGCTTTGCTTTAATCCCCTGGTGTCTGCAGCATGTGTGTGATTCGTTTGCAGTGTTTTGCTTATACCCTCTCATGTGTCTGGTCAGTGACCAGAATGGCTTTGCAGAGGGTTGTTGTTCATTCTGAGTTGCTCTGCTTCGCAGAGAACATCTTTGGGCTGAGTAGGGTTTTCCTTTTGGCTACAGTAAGGCTTCCACCAGGGTGAGAATAAGACCATAGCAAAGATCCCCATCAGTGGATACTGCAGAACATCTAATCTCGCTCATGTCTGTTTCCTTGTACAGGGTGATGGACCAGCATAAGCTCTCCAGAGAGCAGTGGGAAGAACGGATCCAGGTGTGGCACGCTGAACACAGTGGCATGCTCAAGTGAGTGTTTTGTGTTGGTCCTTGGACTGGTCACCTTGCTGCTTGTTTGATTACCTTAAGTTTGCATTTCTGCAACGTGTTTTGTTACTCTGTGGTTTAGACTCTGAGCTGCCTGTGTGAGCCTACTCCTGGTGTGTTTTTTTAGCTCAGTATTGAACCACATGGCAAAACACAGCAGTGTATTTTGTACTGGTGCTGAGAACAGTGTGGCTTCCTGAAGATCTTGGACCTGTGTACGTTGTATTAGTGATAGCTTTGAGTGGGAAAGAGAGTAAATGTGTATGTCAAACCTTAGAGTCATTGAAGCATTTCCATTGACAGATGGGGAAAGCTCAAATACTATACCTTTCCTACTCACCGTACCATGAGACAAGGATGAATGCTGAGAGAGATGAATGTTGCTAATTTTCTGTCTGGAAATACTAGGGATTGGTAAATGGGAATACTCTCTCTGTGTCTGCTGATAGATCTGATATCATAACTTCTAAAGTGAATCCCAAATGGTGAATGTTCAGTTTTAACTTCTGTGTTTGAAGTGAGGTTTAGGAAAAATTATTTTTATCTTCCGAGGTGTTTGTGCTTTCTGAGACAGAGCAGATGTTGGTTTCTCATTTATCTGACTTTTTCTTGTCTCAATCAGAGAGAATGCCATGCTGGAATACCTGAAGATTGCCCAAGACCTGGAGATGTATGGAATCAACTACTTTGAAATCAAAAATAAGAAAGGAACTGACCTTTGGCTGGGAGTCGATGCCTTGGGGCTCAACATCTATGAAAAGGATGATAAGTAAGTCTTTTGTTTTCACCTTTGATCTTCCAAAAAGGGCTGGTATGGGACATTTCTCATTTACAAGAATGCTTGTGTTTGAGTTTTGAATCAGTGGGTGAAGCTAGGAAATGGGCTTTCACATCACCTGTGCTTTCATGTCTTTCCTGACCTGCTAACAGTACCTGCTGTATAAAGAGAGATGTCAGTTGTACAATGCCATCTTCATAATAGTGTGCAGTGGTGGAGCTGAACCCCAAACTGAGGAGTTTACCAGGCTTTTCCTTGAGTCAGGTCACCGAGTTTGCCATCAGTGGCCACAACACAAGAACCTGGCTAGGCTAAGGTATCTGCAGTGTTCAGACACCTAAGGACACTCCTGTCCTGAAGTTAATGATGGATGTGTGTGCAGCTGCCTGGTTCTGAAAAAGGCAGATTATGGGGTGGACACAAAAGCAAAGCTGGGTGACACCCAGAACTCAGGGAGGAGCTAACCTATATAGTTACTGTGAACAAGGAATGAAATGAGGGCTTGCTGAGGTATGCACAGTTTTAATCAGCCCTTCTGGTAAAGGCAGAGCCACTATTAATTGGATAGTAGGTGGGAAATGATAGACTACATCTATAAATAAACATAATAAGGTGAGAACAGCTGTGTCTAAGCCTGCTAGTCTCTTCTAATACTCTGCAACTGAAGGATTGAAGGGAGCTAAAATAGATATTTTTTAGATGGAGCATTGCTGTCTAGACTGCTTTCTTTTCCTCCCCCTGATGTTTCAAACCTTTGTTTCATGTCACTAATCTGTAACAGGCTATCACTGAAATGCAGAAGGGATTTCACCTGTTCTATGTCTTTGCCTCCAAAAAGCTTTGAATGCAACCCAAATATTAATTGGAACTCTCTGGAGCTTCACTTGATAAGGCAAAGAGAAAGCAGTCTTTTCTGCAATGCTAATATGTGCTGTCACCCAGAAAACAAGGAGTGTCACTTGAAAGAAAAGTAGTTTCGCTCATGTAATACTCCAGTCTTGAATGACTGGTCTTGCTATGTAACCATGGTCACCCAAACAGGTTTTTCGAGCTGCAGAAGCAGCATGTAGCCATTGACTGTAAAGAGCTATCGAGAGCGTTTGCAAAACAAATACAGTGCTGGAATAAACTGCTTATTTCTGCTGTAACTCTTGCCACAATATAATTAAGTCTTTGCAGCAGATATGGGGACTAGAAAAATAGTGATGTGTGTGGCACCTCTGGTTTGTAGGTGCAAAATTTGTGGACTGAGGGCAAAGGTGAAAAAGCAGAGATTTCATTGTTGAAGTTCAATGTGAGGAAAATGAGGCTGTGCTGTAGGTGTGTGAGCCTCTATACTGCAGTGCATGTCAGTGTCCTGTTTCCAGGTATATTCAAGCTTTTTTTTTTCATGCATTAAAGAGGAGAATCTGCAGTAGAACTTACTAATGAGTGAATTATTTTAGTTGTCTGTCATACTGTATTATCTAGAATTTAAGCACTTGTACTAATATGATGGAGGCTGGAGTAATTAGTTAATCTTAGTCTAATCAAATGATTTTCTTTACAGTTCTTAATGTTACACACATGCACTTGCATAATCTTGCAGTTGAGTTAGAGGTTAGGGAGTGGAAAGTTCTGAAGAGGATGAATTTTATTCTTGAAGTCTGAATTTTAAAAAAGGGGGTTTTGTGCTTGGACCCAGCAAGATCTTGTGATGTAGTAGCTTTCCATCTCTTTGAGTGAAATTCCTCCCAAAATTGCTCTTTTTTCTTTAATCAATGTAGTCCATAGAAGTCTTACAGAATTCGAGTGGTCCACTGTGATGATAGACATTTCTTTAAGTGCTAAACATTAAATACTTGTGTCTTAAAATCATTTGCAAGAATAATTGTGACAGAGACACATGTTGGAGGGGTTAGACAGTTACAAGAAGATTGCTCATTGGTATTATCTTTTATGTAAGACACAATTCTTAATCATTAACAGTTATCTCCAGAGAATACACCCTCCCTTGATAAGAGAAGAATAAAAGAATAATAATGTGATATTAAATATAAAAACAAAATATTTGGTTGGGGGAATTAAAGGACTTTATTACAGTCAAATACACGAGTCCTTGTAATGCTACAACTGGCTGCAGAGCTGATCAGGTGTGTGAGGTGAAGTTTTGGAATGGCTCAGAAACATTTGATCTCATGACAAACTGGATGCTTTTTATATGCAAAAGTCTGGAGAAATTCAGGCAGAGGAAAATCTAAAATGTTGAGTGAGTCTTATAGAAACAATTTCAAACAAATCAACAGACCTGGACTCAGCAGCAAGGAAGAGCTGGGAGTCTGAATCTTGCCCTTTGCTTCATCGGGGAGCTTTTCAGTAGTGGGGAGCCACGTGGCACAGCTCGTTGCATGACCAGTGAGTAAAGGTCTGCTTGGTGACTCATGGGATCGGCTGAAAGAGCAGTTTGTATGGAAGGAAAGAACAGGGCCCTTTGTTACTAACATTGCCTGTAATCTAGGGGAGGAGAAATGTGAAGGGAGGGTGTCAAGAGGATGAAGTCAGGTTGCTCCTGGTGGTGCTGAGCAATAGGACAAGGGGCAAGGAGCAGACACTGATGCACAGGGAATTCCACCTGAATATGAGGAAGAACTTCTTTACCATGAGGGTGACCACGCACTGGAACAGGTTGCCCAGAGAGGTTGTGGAGTCTCCCTGACTGGAGATATTCAGGACACAATCGAGTGCCATGTGCTCTAGGATGACCCTGCTTGAGCAGGGAGGTTGGACCAGGTGACCCACTGTGGTCCCTTCCAACCTGACCCATTCTGTGATTCTGTGAAACAAAAGAAAATAAATCTTCTCCTACCAATTGTGCCTGTCCAGCACTTCAGAGTGAAGGCATCAGGAGGTGACTGGGCTAGCTGTAACACAGCAGGGTAGGTTTGCCTGTGGCTGCTGTAAGCTCAGTTACTTTGGCTTATGCCTCCCAGAGGTGTGCAAGAGGCCTCTGGGAAGCACTGCACATAAAGTCTGCATGCTGTGGATTTTGGGCCCAGATTTCAAAAAAACAAGCTTAAAAGCAGGTGAGCATGTGGCTTCAGTAGACACCATCCCTATTACATAGTCAAAGGTCAGTAGGGTGGCTGATGAAAATTAGAAGAGACTCAGAAAGGGAGGCTACTGGTCTTTTCCTATTCCCTGTGGTATTCTGGTTCAATTACTGTCTTCTCTCTGTTGGGAGAGCTTTGTGAAGCATTGCATTCCACCAAGTCTGTGTGTTAGAAGCAATATGGGAGAAAAATGTTCATTGCATCATCTCTTAAAACAAGTTTTTCTTCTTTTCAGACTAACCCCGAAGATTGGGTTCCCCTGGAGTGAAATCAGAAACATCTCTTTCAATGACAAGAAGTTTGTTATAAAGCCTATTGATAAGAAGGCACCAGTAAGTATATCTAGAAAGGATTCCTGGATATTGCATTTGAACAAGTGATACTGTTTCTTCTCAAAATAAAGTAGTCTTGGGAGAGGAGAAAGCCACAGATATATGCAAAGATATAGGCAAAATAAGCATTCATATTTAGAGTGTACTTAGAGCTGTCTGTTTTTCTGTGCAGCATAAATGAAGGGCTTATAGTGATAGCTAATGTGGAAAAAGATAAGGATTTTACAACTGCAGAGTCTCTTTTTTTGTAGCAAACTAGGTATCTTCATGCTCAAATTTGAAATTCTTTGCTAGTTCTGAGAGTCCTCTCTGGATTTCTTTCAGTGCATGGAAGCTGATAGGTAAATTTTATTTTTGTTTTTTCATTTAAAAAAACCCAAACATCAAAAATGTTCATTAAAAAAATTACAAAAGTAGTTCAAATGCTACTGCAAAACCACGTGGACACATATGGCTTCCCATTCATCACTGCTCACTTCCACACTACTGAGAAAGTAAAATGTGGTGTTCATTTGCTTTCTTGAACACCAAGGTAAATCTCAGGGATATGACTTTGGTGGAGAACTGAAATGTAGGTACCTGTGAATGTTGCTTTTCAATATTTAAAAGTATGTTTTCAGAGTTAGTTTAGCGAGGAGTTAGAAACTTACTTTGACCTGTGGAGAACATAAGGTGGAATAACTGGTATAGGTGGATGTCATTCTGTCAGTCTTGTGAAATTACTGGAGTAGTTGAGAAAGACCTCCTCTGCTCTTCCCCCACCCCAGTACTTGGCCTTGGTGGGTAAGTACAGCCCTGAGAAATAATAAGCAGCCTGGCTTTGGCAAAGGATGATGGCTTATAAATATCTCTAACAGAAAAAGATCCTTGCAGTAATTGAAATGATACTAATGCACAGTGTGCTGCAGGGATTTCTTCCTTCCCCCAGATAAGAACCTGGGGGAGAGGAGCTTTTTTCTGTGATGCTGTTAGTGAAAACCAACAAAACTCCCCAGAGACAGAAAGCTGGTCTGTCAGGCATGCTTTTCTCAACAGAAGAGCCTCTTGCATGTGTTGTACATAATTATAAAACACACATCATGGCTTGCCACCCACTCCCCAGAGGGTAAATCTGACTGAGTTTGAAATGGAAGGCTTGCAAAAGGCTGATGCAGAAAGGTGTTAACATTGAAAACCTCACTTATGTTTCCTCCTTCTCTGTCAATTGTTCTTTTCCCTCTGGCTGGTAGTATGTTTAAAGCTGTGCCTAAAAAAAGAATTTATCTGGGCACTAATTCTGAATATTCAGGAAGTTGTCTGGGTCTTTTCATGTGCTTGTGTCTCCTTTTAAAAAGGATAAAGGCATTATAACTACAGCAAAATACTCAGTCCAACCAAGATGTGGGTTGGAAGTGCTCTTTTAATTTGGAGGATTCTACATGCCTGAATTTAAATTGACATTAATGTAGAGGGTAGAGTCCTGTGGCACCTTGCCCAGAATAAGCTTTTTAACTTTTATGCTTGTCTGCCCACATACTCCAAGGTCTTCAGCACATTATCTTTAAAATATTGACGTGCGATGCTCCCAGTTATGTGAGATCTGGGGTAGGCTGGGGATGAGGAAAGAAAGGAATTCTTTTATATTCTTATTTGAATATTTTGTCCCTTGATTATGGCCTTAAATGACAAATGCAAGCACCATCCATGCCCTCAGTATTTACTTCCATGTAAGTGAGCTTTGCCTCAGCATAGGACTTGTTCATCACAATGAGCACAGTTTTTGTTTTTACAATTACTTGTCAGAAGTAGGAGGTTGGATGAGCAGCTTACAGTCAGTTATCAGGATCACAGGATCAGACCTGTGCAGCTCGGAATGGCTCCGGCAGGATTTAGAGGGAGAGCACAACACACTGCCCTGACTGCCTCTTCTGCAGCCTGTGTGAGCATTAGGGAAATGCATCAGAGAAAATCAGTCTTTGTCAGCACATTCATTTTAATACCACTTAGGGAGCTTTTAATTGTTCTAGTGTGACTTCCGGTCTTCCCAGAGACTGTTGTGCTTCACAGTTGTGCTTCTGAGCTCAAGCAATTAAAAACATGATCAGTGCTTCCATTCCTGGTTCCATCTATGGCTAAAAGTGAGGCAATCCACAGGAGAGTGATTCCGAGGAATGGGCACTGGTTTATGGTGGTAACGTGGCATCTTGCCCACTGTCCCTGTAGTACACAGAAAAAGGACAAGAATGTTTGTCTACTGTGTAAGTTCAGACTGTGTTGTAAATGTGTGTGGTTGTGGATTCAGAAAAATCATCAGGGAGGTAATGAACTCGGGCCTCCTGTATCCCTTCCTTAGCTGGTTTTCTTCTAGAAAATCTAATCTGGTTTATAGTTTCTGTAAAAAGTCTGATTATAACATATAATGAGAAATTTGGGAATGTCCTTTTTATTGAACCAGAAATTTTAGAATATCTTGTGTTTTGTTACTGCCTGCAACCTGATGTTCCAAATAACCCATGTGGCTGGTTAAAAATTATTTTTCATTTGACGCTCTTGTAACAGCCTAGGTCAACTTAACTAGGAAATGCCATGGAACAGAAAAGAATTATATTGAAAGGCATTTTTCTCTGAAAAAACACATGTGGGGCCTTGAAGGTTGATTCAGATAGATCAAGAAATTCTACAGTTACATTTGTAGTTTGTGCTTTGTCTTTCAGTCACCAAACTGCAAACTGAAAAACTACTCAGTACTAGAGGTCTGTGTGTTGCCCAGGTGTTTACCTGTCAGCCCAGAATCTTCTGCAACATCTAACAATCTCCATTTAAATGAGGCTTCATCAACTTGGGATTTTTCTCTAAAAGATGCTTTTTCTAGAAGAGTGACTTGTCAGTTCTGTGTAGAATGGGGAATATAAATCACAATAGTTTTGGCTTCAGATCACATTTGCAGTCCCTGCTGTTATTGCTTAAATGGTCTTGCATGTATGTCTGAATTAGAATGAAATTAGTAGCAAGATGTTGTCTGCAGTTAGCTGGGAGAAGAGAAAGTGTGTTTGGAAAAAAAGGACTGTGGTGTCTCTCTCCTAGGACTTTGTGTTTTACGCCCCTCGTCTGAGAATTAACAAGAGGATCCTGCAGCTCTGCATGGGCAACCATGAACTGTACATGCGGCGCAGGAAGCCCGACACCATTGAGGTGCAGCAGATGAAAGCCCAGGCCCGGGAGGAGAAGCACCAGAAACAACTGGAAAGGTGGGCTTGGATAAAGGCAGCTGACATGGGGTGGCAGAAATAGATGACCCTGAAGTGCCGGGGTTCAGCAAGCAGCTGTACCTGTCAGTAACAGGGGTTTCACTTGGGAGAGGCTCTGAGCCATCCCAGGCTCACGAGGAGCACGTGTGGTCCTGGAACTCTGGAGTACAGGGGGAATCACCGCGGTGTCCTGAGTGGGACTGTGTTACTCTTCCTGCTTGGCCCTGTGTCTACACAGTCAACTGTCCTGGCTGCAGCCTCAAGAGCTGCAAGGAAATGTGCAAGTAAAGGCACAGCAGGCTCTGGTGGGGTGCTGTGCGCCTAGAGAAGGGTTTTCCTGACTCTTGAGTGTTGGTATCTGATTTATGTGCTGGGCCATGGGATGGTTGGGAGTAAGGGGAAACCTTCACAGGGAGCATGTGTGTATGCTATAAAGACAGAAGGAACAGGAGTACAGGCAAGGAAATGGGAATAGCAATTCTACCACTGGCTGCAGGTTGCTTATGATTCAAGAAATTGTGCTGCTTTTCTCCTGTACTTGTGGATTGTTTGTCCCCATTCCCTCAGTGCTGTTGTTTTCACACCTCCTTGATGTTCCATACCACAGAAGTAACAAAGTTACATCTCCTCTGCCTTGCAGTACAAGTCCTGTTTTTCTTCTCTGGGTCTAGCAGCTGTTTGGTGTTCTAAATTTCTGTGGTAACCAACAAAAATACAAATGTTTTTATGGAACGGGGCATCTAAAACTGAGCAAAAATTCTGAAGAGATGAAGGAATGGCCTATTTCTGTCTGCTGGCTCCTGTTTTGTGGCAGCCACTTTCCCATTCAGCTGCCTGGAGAGATTCCCAGCCTGCTTTCTTGTCTGGCAGTAGCTTGGGTCTGAAAGTGAGCTTCCAGCATGAAATGTGTTTCTAACAGGAAACAACTAGAAGATGAAAAGAGGAGGAGAGAGACAATTGAGAGGGAGAAAGAGCAAATGCTGAGGGAGAAGGAGGAGCTGCTGGTGAGGCTACAAGAATATGAAGTGAAGACTCAGAAAGCAGAGAAAGGTAAAGTACTTGTCCTGGCTGACAAGACCATGTGTATTGTGCTCCATAGAGGGGTTGTACAGGTTGCTGCCTATGCCTTGCCTAAATCTGGTGACACTGGGATCTCTTGGCAAGACTTACTAATGTCTGCCTATACAGCTAGATATACAGATGTGCATCCAAAATATGAAAGTAGCATAAAATCTACAGATTTAATTGGGAACCAAAGGGCAGGAACTCTCTTCTCCCCTGTTGCCAGGAGGATTTAAGTAGCACAGCCTCTTCCAGCAGTGAGCAAGAGTTCAGCCCTCAAGTACTTTTTATTAACTCCTAACAGAAAACATACTTTGGGAACAAGTCTTTCCAGTGAAATGGACGCTTCTGTTTCAAAGCACAGAAGAGCACATTGGAGGCAGCAACATCTGGTCCATGCAGCAAACTGTCAGTTAAGGGCAGCAGGGTCTTGTCAATGTTACAGACTTCAGTATAAACATCTTACAGAAGATTTAATTACAGTGTACATCTGACTACTTCTGAATCCAGTTACTTGGTGTGTTATGCAAATAATTACTTTGAGGTGCACAGTGAAGGGAGTAAAGTCCTGTCATGACTTCTGCAGTTACCTAAGAGACTGAAGTTCCTTAGCTTTGACCAGACTTGTGGACTAACCACATTGATCTGTCTCTTTGCAGAGCTGTCAGATCAGATCCAAAGAGCTATTCAGCTGGAGGAGGAGAGGAAACGAGCCCAGGAGGAGGCAGAACGCCTGGAAGCTGACCGTTTGGCAGCTCTGCAGGCCAAGGAAGAGCTGGAGAGACAAACTATGGACCAGATAAAGAGCCAGGAACAGCTGGTAAGACCCAGTTATTTTGAGAACAAGATATACAGGCATGTTACTGTGCCCTTAAGTAAGGCAAAGCCATTGTGTCTAGGGAAAAACAGTGCAGTGAAGTACTAGACCATGTCATGGCATGATTGTGGCACTGTACATAAGCAATGTAATTTTTATTTCTTTGTTTCCTATTCAGTCTCTATTACTGTATTTAATACATATATATATATTATATATATATATATATCTGTATTTTTTGTTGTGTTTGGTTTTTTGGTTGGATTGGGGGTTAAGAGTCCTTATAATTCCCATTTTATTATTCAACAGGCTACAGAGCTTGCAGAGTATACAGCCAAGATAGCACTTCTTGAAGAGGCAAGGAAGCGTAAAGAGAGTGAGGTTGAAGAGTGGCAAATCAGAGTGAGTATCTTCTTTACAAGTTGCTCTAAAGGTCTGTGCTTAAGCAGAGCATACTGTGGTGCTTAGCCCAGTGTGAATTCTCAAACGTGTGGAGGCAAACATCTGTACAGCACTGAAGAAGGGCAAACTTGTGATGAATGTGCAATATGCCTGCAAAAACACCTTTCTTCTAACAACCCTTCAGTCAAAAGTCAGAATGAAAGCCTGTATAAAACCTAAAAATGTGATCGTTGTCTTGGAGCCTTGGAGAGGAAGGAGCACATGAATAAATAATGCATGTAATCCATGATATAATGTCTGAAAACATTATGTCAGTCCAGAGAAGATGCTGCAGATGCAGCCACACTGCAAGTATCTGTTTTGAGGAGTGAGTGCTGTTGTCAGTGGCTTCCTGGTACCTGGATCACGAGAGTATAATAAAGTGTTGCACTAAAACCAAAGACAAACCCCACAAGGCTTGGAGTGTTGGCTCCCAGTGTCCCCCAGCAAGCGCCATGGGACACATGGGAGGGCAGAACCACTGCAGTAGCAGGGAATGTGACTGTCTGGTGTGTAATTTCATTAAAAATGCTAACTTAGATTCCCAAGTTCTTACTTTGTGGAACACATGTCTCTTCAGCCTACAGCTCTTCATGGATGGAGAACAGAATGAAGATAACTGTAGCTTTCCATAGAACCTTTTCCTGGGCTGTTTTATTGGACGAATATTCTTTGTTCAGACCCCTGAACATTACACAGTGCCTGATGATGGTGATAGCATTGCTAGCGCAGAAAAAGTTCTCTAATAATAGAGTACCATCAGCTGCAGACATTTAATCCTCTCTTACTTTTCATAGTAGATTGAAAAAAACTAGGAAGATAAGCATTTGTGTTCATGAAGCTGATTTAAAGCAAGAAATGCATTTAAAATATTTTTCACTCTTTTCCCAAAGGCCAGGGAAGCACAAGAGGATCTGGTAAAGACCAAGGAGGAGTTACACCTGGTAATGACTGCTCCACCTCCACCCCCACCCCCTGTCTATGAGCCAGTGAACTACCATGTCCATGACAACTTGCAAGATGAGGGCTCTGAGTACTCTGCCTACAGCGCTGAGTTCTCCAGCGAGGGCATCAGGAATGACCGCAACGAGGAGAAGCGCATCACTGAGGCAGAGAAGAACGCACGTGTACAGAGCCAGCTGAGGGTAAGGCACTGCTTGGAGGAGGCAGAGCAATTGAAACAATCATTCCACTTGGTTAAACACAAAAAGTATGGCAGTTTCTCTTTGTTTACATTTCCTATAGGAAGTTTGAAATAAAGGCAAGGTATATAAAGATTACTCTCATTGCTCAAGCTTTGACATTGCTTAAATCATCCACAGTGTTAATAGAAAGCCTGTGTTGTATCCACGTCACTTCTTTGTCCGGGCATTAACAACTGTCAGGAGCTGAGAGCTTCTCACATCTAACCTGTGTTTAATGTTCTTCATGTTGCAGGCACTGACAGATGAGCTGGCCCAGGCTCGAGATGAGAACAAGAGGACCCAAAACGATATCATCCACTCGGAGAACATGCGCCAGGGACGGGACAAGTACAAGACGCTGCGGCAGATCCGGCAAGGCAACACCAAGCAGAGAATTGATGAGTTTGAGGCAATGTAAAGATGCTTGTAAGAAGACAGGACTGTGGGAAAGGCAGATCTTAATGCTGTGTTCTTGTTTTGGGGTTTTGTTGTATTGGTTTTTTGGTTTGGTATTTTTTTCTCTGAGGAGGGGTCACTGTATGACACTTAACAAATGTTCTCTAAACCCAGAGCTGTTTGAATCTCCCTTTTATTCTCAACCTTCTGTGAAATTTGGTATAGTTTAAAACTTATTGTACCACAGATCCTGGTAACTTGCTCATGCCTTTGCTTAGTGCCAAAAGGCCTTATGTCACATCTCTATTTAAGCAAGAAAATTTTAACAGGCCATGCTTCTATTTAAAGATGTGTGTCCTGTGCAGGTGCTGGATTCAGCCTGGTCTAAAAGATAAGCATCTGTGGGTGAATTTTGTGCCATATGTCTTTTTATTATTAGCTACAGTGTAAAGTATGACAGCTGAGAAGAGAGGTTGTAGAACTTAGGATTTGCAAGCACCTGTATGGGTGTTGTTCCTCCACACACAGGTGCTTGTAGACCCTGTTTTTCCCTTGGTCTTGATGCCCATGTTCCCTCCCCTGCCCCCCCCCCCACACAAAAGAACTGACAACACCTCAGACCTACTTTGTGTAGAAATTAGATATTTTCTGGTTGCTGTTCTCAACTGGAGAAACTGTGCAGTGATGGCTCAGAAGTGGCATAGGGACACTGATACCTTCTTCATGTAACAAGAAGCAAATACTCCTGGAATTTAAGACCACTGTGTTTGCATTCCAGCTTCATTACTGATCACTTATAGTGTAGTATTTATATATATATATATATATATATATATAAAAAACATGCAATACATGAATTGCATTACTAGTTAAAGGGAAATAGTTTTGCTCTGTATATTTTGTTACTTTTCAGATTTAATAAGACTTGCATCTGTAAAAATGCCTAAACAAGACTGTAGTCTGATACAGTGCAACTGATTATTTAGTATAAAGCATTATTTGTAAAGATCTTTTTTTTACTTAATGGAAACTGTTAGATGTACACATGATCCAATATATACAATTTTACTGCACCTATTTTTCTAACAAATTTTCTAATTTTTTTAAATGTTTGATTTAAAGTTTCAGACTCCAAAGATGAAGGGACTGCTTGTTTATATCACAGTTGTATTCTCTCTAGTAGAGAGCATTTCTGTGACCATCCTTCCCCCACTCTCCCCTTTTTCCTTGAAAATCTGTTAGAAAGTGAGATACAGTATGTTGTCACCTTTTCTCTTCCATTTACAATATCTATGCTGCATTATACTTGAGTTGAATCTTGTGTGGGGTGTTTTTTTTATTTGCAGCAGCAACCATCTAAATAAAAGATCTGCAAAGTAACAAAGGTGATGGAGTGAAGTGTTTCTTGTGTGGGGTGTATTTTGTGTAAGTTGTGCTACTGCTTTTTTAGTTCCTGAGCTCAGCTTATGAGTCCCTGTGTCTTTGAATCTCAAATACTTAAAAGCCACACTCACCTAGAAAGGAAGAAGGGGGAATACTTGCAGTAAGGACTGAAAGTATAACTCAGCAGCACTTGGTACAGTTGTACACAAGAAGTTTCTGCTGACTGTAAAGCTATATCCAAGGCAAGGCAAACAGACACAGGAATTTGGCCCTAAGCCTGTTCACATGAAGAAATGAAGAACTTAGCTAAACTCTTGCCATGTGCTGTACAACCCTATGTCTTACAGTGGCAGCTGATAAGAAGGAACTTGTTATGCCCACCCTTATTCCACTGGCTGTGGTCCCACACTGCTACTGACAATTTATACATTTAACTTTCTAAGCACATGCGATAGCACACATTTGAGAGACATGGCCACAGGCCAAAGCTTTTTAGGATCACATGAAATAGTGGCAGTGTAGATAATGCTGAAGCACAGAGACATTAGCATCACCCGTTTGCAGCAAGCAAACAAAGATAAGCTGGTTTTGAATTCCGCGCCTAAAACATCAACAGCAGAGCGAAATAATGTCATTGCCTTGCTGTAACAGTTATTTTTTCTGAAGTAGTCCAAGTTGTGCTTTAAATTAAATTGTAACAGTTCTGCTAGGCCTGGAAATAGAAAGCTGCATATTGTCTGGCTACTGTTGCTTTGTCAGCATAATACATCTCACACTGAGGCTGTCACTCCTGCAGAAACAACATTATCCTTACATTCCAGCTAGAGACAGAGGTTAAAGCCTTAACTTTTGAAGAAATAAAACATTCAGACTCTGACACATGTTCAAATACATAATTCTATTCCCCAAAAACTGGAATAGATGCTGTTGCAGTGTCTGTTTTCCTAGACCTGAAGTGCATGTACTACTTCAGTTTAAAACATCAGATGTGGGGAAAGAAAATTGTTGTGTGATAACCTCTCATGATTTAAAGTTTTCCTTATTTGAATGCAGTACAAGTGTGAAGTCCATCCACGTGTTTGGGTTGCAGAGCACTTCCTGCCATTGGAGCACTGCCTGAGACACAAGGTCCATAGAGCCAAAAAATTCCTCTGCAAGAAAGCAAAAGGAAAGATCACAGAGTTACTTTTCACCTGGCCTTACCCAGCTTCTGGCCAACCCTTTCACGCACTGGTACAGTCATTTCAGCTGTTCTGTAATTCCTAAGGCACTAGTAGCAAAAAACGGTGTTTATACTTTGGAACAATTACTTACATCCTGTTAAACTGGAATCACTCTCTGAAGAGTGCAACTTGCAGCAAAGAAAAAGTTTTTGGTTGTATGACTGAAAGCAGAAGAGCAAGTGTGCATGCCCACAAAAGTGCAATTCTGCTAAGTGTCCTGCTTCAGTTCATCTCCACTGACTTCAATGCATTTCCAGGCTTAGGGCTTGGATCACTTACAAGCAGATAGTCCCTGCTCTAGCAGAAAGGCAAATGCTGGATAGGATAAGCAAAAAAAGTTCATGAGGAAGCCTGCAGCATGACATTGAGTTACCATCATTGATAATACTCCTGTAAAGTGCATGCTGATACCAAAACAGCATTTGATCCTTTCCTCTCAAATACTGAAACCCACAGCACTTAACGCACTGGGAGGACAAGGGTGGGAGACTGTAGGGCAGCCTTCAAGGGACAATGCTGCCCTGCTCAACTACCAGTGAAACAGGGCCTAGTCAGTGAGGAGAGGATTTCTCAGACATTGCTCAGCCTTGAGAAAGAAAGCTCACACTTGTGCTAGAGCAGAGGCCAAAACTTCAAACATCCAACAGCCCCTTTGGAGCAAGTTTCACCTCCTGTATTTATTGGATTGGATTGATTTGTGGATGTAAAATAATAACGACAAACATAAGCAAGGTTAGAGTCTATGAGATGATTAGTTCTCCTGCTTCCTTTTGATGAGAAGTTATTTTAAATAAGTCAATTCATAGAAAACAAAGGAATAAGTCTTTAAAAATATGTAGAGCTCTGTGTGAGTTAGAGCCACGCCATTTCTGTGCTTGTCTTAGCATGGCTCTGACCCTAAAAATCACCACACTAACAAATGGCTTTCCTGAAAACTTCCAGTGACAACCTTGATCTTCTGCACAGACCTGAACTGAAGCACCTGCATCAGTCCTTGCAGGATCAGAGCCCAAGACTGCAAGTTGCTTAGGAAAGAGGCTGGGACTGTATGTCTAGGCACATGATAGCAAGCAATAAATAGTACAGTGTGATTATTATTGCTTGGGATATAAACTAAATGAACTTTTTCCCAAATTACTTTCAACTTTCAGTGATAAAGAACTTACTTGCACCAAGCTTGGCTCCTCCTAGGAATTGATCACTTGAGCTGAAAGTTGACTTGTGCCAGACAGTCAGGTGTAGACATGACCGCTGCAGCTGAGCTAGGGTCACACCATCAAAGACAAACAAGTGTTTCCACTGTGGACAGGCTTCTTTCTTCAGGACAGGAGACTTTTGCTTTACCTCTGCTTGGTCTGGAAGGATAAGACAACTTCCCCCAAAAAATAACAGTTCAGCAAGGTTACTGACTTCTCAACCAGAAAATGGAACATTTTCAATAACCAACTAGGGCCCTTTGGTTTGCTTTAGATAGGAAACAAGTTCAGCCTTAGTGCAAGGTAGAACATGGTGCTCTTGTGTTTATTTTGGGACTTGCACCTTTTCCTGCCAGCCTTTAGTGCAGGTGCAAGTAGGCTCTTGTAGTCTGCTTTGACTCTGCTGTCACTGACTGCTGAGGGCATCTTTGCTCTACATGCTGCAACCCAATAGTGCCTGAAACCTGCCTTTCAGGAGATTAAATGCTCACCCATTTCACCAAAGGTGGGTGCCACAAGAGGTGAAATGGCTTTATGAGATGTAAGTTTACCCCAGTATCATACTTCCAGTGGCATCTAATGCCTGACAGCAAGGAAGTAAAATGATCCCACATACAAGCTACTCAGCACACCGAAGAAAAATTCAGTTCCTTCTCTTTAAAATGTCAAGAATGAAGAGGATAAAAGTTTCAGTGTATCCAGAGCTATACTTAATTCTGCAAAGGCACAGCTGAAACTGTGACAACACCCTTTTTATTTGCACCTTTTTTTCCCCTCTCCCCTAATATCTAAGAGCACATACCTAAACTAGAGAACTCCAAATCTAATGTAATAATTAAAATCTAAAGTTCAAGACCAAAAAGGGCAGGTGGGACCTGTCACCACCCTGCAAACTGCTGCTGTTCTGCAGACACCCAAGGGTCACCATTAATAGTAAGTCTGACTAAGAGTGTGGGGCAATGCCACTTTCCCAAGCCAGTCTCCTGCTGAAAACATGTTAATATGTACATTTGCACAGAACACGTGTGACATTCTCTATTTGATGTGTTAGGTCTCAGACATACCCTTTAACAAAGGAGTTCAGCATTCCAGCAGATCTCAGCATGGGCAAGTTCTTGGCTCCAAATATCATAACCTGAAGCTGGCAGTTGAGAACCCCTTGGTCTCTGTTTCCTGAAAAAGGAGCACTTATCACATGAAATGCCCAGTTAGTTCAGCTCATAGCTTAAGGCTGCTAAAAGTAAGTAGGGGAATGCCTAAGTGGCACTACTGAGATAAGGAGTCATAAGGCTGGACTAGGAACATTTGAAAGATTTGAACATTTGTACAGTGAATGATTCACACACAAAGAAAACCAAGCAGTGAGTAGCTGGCTGCTTTGTGATCCCTGTTCCAAAGACAAAGCTTTCTGTTGTGTTTGTGAAAAGTAAACACGGGGCAGTACACACAGAAGCATTTCTCTGGAACAGTCAGAAGCAGGGGAGAGAGCCAAACCCATGGTGTGATACTGCTCCACTCACAGATCGAGGGACAGAGCAGAGACCCAAAACAGGTGGGCATAGGGAAGCTGGTAACTTTAGGGTCATTTGGTAAAGAAAAGGGAACAAAAATAACAAAACAGCTAATTAGAGCTTCCTATTGGTATGTACCTGCTGCTGTGGTCCTGACACAGAGAGCACTATTAGAGCTCTGAACATCTGTACACCTCACTAAGGTCTAGGGAGGTAAGGAAAAGGACGTTTTCCTATCTCTCCCTCCCAAAGTGTTTATTTCCACCAGCAGGTGCTTGCTCTGACATACTACAGTAATACTTAGTGGTCTGGTACCCCTGCAGATACTTCCCTTCCACTTTTTCCCTAAATTGGCAATCTCTGCCTTGGACAGCAGAACTGCTGTTTCACCTCCAGAATGATCTCTACTGGTAACATCATGACAGGCACAAGTTTGGAAAACAGCTGGATGCATCATACAGCTGCCATTATAATGTACAACTTTTGTTGGCATTAAAAACAACAAATATACAAAAGCTTGAAAATGTTTTGATTTTAAATAATCTAAGATATAAAATACCAAAAAGCACCATTTGCTGTAGTAGTTAAAAAATCCATGCAGGAATATTACATAGACACTTTGCCAGTCCTTCATGGATCTCAATTCCTTTCTAGCCAAAGAATTCACAGAATCATAGAATCATTTATGTCAGAAAAGACCTCTAAGGTCATTAAGAGCAACTGTTAAGCACTCATGTATGCCAAACATTTTATACCTTCAAACTGGAGATTTTGATACTGGGCTGGCACTGACAGCCTTGCAGACACGAGGAGCTCACCGCTGTACTGGATAAGCTCATCTTCAGGCTTCTCAAGCTGAAGAAAGGGACATACAGGAGTCTGCATTATTGCAATCATTCTCTTCCACATCCTTCTCTCAGCTTGTGTTTCCAACATATCTTGCCAATGGGCTGGATTGACAGCATTTTCCCCTCCATAATCTCATAGGGGTGATTTTTCTCATGGCTTTCACTACATCATGCTCTTAAGGTACAACTAAGCACGAAAACTTAAGAGTCACCTTGGGTTTGAGTGGGTACCAGTCCAACAACTGCATCGAGTCCTCTTCGAAATTCCACGCTGCCAGGGGAATCACCACTTCCCCCAAAAACACCCTGTATTTGAGGGCTCCTGCATGCCACACAGAGATCTGAAGTTGCCGACTTCTTAGCTGGGAGTATTCAATCTTGTACTAGAAAGATAAACAGCATTTACAGAGCAATGCACAGGATCAATGCAGGCCCATGCTCATGACCTGCTCCCAGGAAGGCCAGGCACAGCATGACTGAAGGCCTCAGGATGCAGACAGAACCATGTTGTCTGAGTGTGCTTTGCAGCCTGAAAAAACCCCAACTACTTAAATGCTGAATAATGTTCCTTCAAATAGGAAACAACATTCAAGGAATAACTTGACCTGCCTTGCTAAAGTTTTTGATTATTAATTCAGAACTTTAAATAAGTCTTGACCACTTTTGCTGGGGTTTTGGGGGAGTTTTTTTGTTTGGGTTTTTGAGGAGGTTTTTTGTTTGTTTTTTTTTGGCGGGAGCAGGGGAGCTTATGTGTGTGGCTTTGTTGTTTATATATATGTATATATTTCTGTTTATACTCCCAATAGAACATGGCTGCTCTGAAAGCCAGTTCAAGATGAAGACATCTAATGATGGTGCTTAAATTCCCACTCTGGTCAGTGGGCATTACTTAAATGCAGTCAGCAGGGGCAAGGAAGCAATTCAGCTGCTCAGTAATTAAAGCCTTGATTCACTCTCCAAACATAGTTAGAGAACCCTTTGAGACATTGCTGGGTATCAAATATACCCACTGAGACTGGCAAACCCAGCCCATAGGTGACCTGCATGGAAAGCTGGAGGCAATGGCACAGGCAAGGAAATCAGTGCCCATATTTAGGCTGCTGAATCACAGGCCGGGTGTGGGCTCTGTGGCTGATGACCCTGAGTCACCCTGAGCTCCAGTGACTGCCAAGAGCACTTGCACAGCTCTCACACATGCAGCTACCTTAACCTGCAGCTGAATCCCACCCAGTTGGATCTCAGTGTCATGATGGGAGTTTACCTGCAGTAGTGCTGTGCACTTTTGACCATTTTTGCTACTCTGGATAAACTAATAATTAAACTACGTTTAAGTATTTCTAAGTAAACACCTTTAGAATTTATGCAGCCAGCTCAGGCATGGTTCTCATTTGCCTTCTATCACTTCTGCATGACTCTGGCATTGAAAAAGGACTACAAAATTAGGACCAATGATTTCAACTTCTGGCTCTTTTTTTCTCCCAACTTAAACCCTACAGACAGGCTTTGGGCTGTATAAGAACCATATATGTTACAAAAATCCTTTTTTGTTATTATGAAACTTTTAACTATGGTCTTTACAAACATTCTGCTTGTTTCACTCACTACTGATTCTTGATATTCATACACACCAAGAGTTGGGGGTAACACTGAAACTTTTGTGTAGTTCAAGAAGCAACACTACAAGTTTGCCCCTCCACTAACTTTCTTTTATCTCTTCCAAGACAATATATTACTGAAGAACTCATCATCTTATGTTCTACTGCAGCTCACCACAGCACACAAACACAAAAATGGTTTACAGTGATCTGAGTACAAAAGTGGAGCTGGGAAAGCTGGGAACAACCAACTAATGCAGGCTCTCCCAGCTGACAGTACTCAGCTTCATATTTCATGAAGTGTCTGTGAAGTAAGAATAATGGCTCCCATTTCCTATGCAGAATTCTAACCAGGATGCAAGAAGCAATACTGAGATGCATTAAGGAGCTGAAATCATAACTACCCTTCTCTGGTGGAATTATTAATGTTTGAAATTAGACAGTACAAAGAAATGGCCTGGCATCAGTTGCACAGAGAAAAGGAAGCAGACAATGTTTTAGAGATTTCAGTAGGCATACAGTTAACTGTAGAGAGACACTTCCAGTGGCACTGACCAAAGGGGGATCACTTGAAAGGGATACTTGTGTAAAATTCCAGCTGTTCTGCAATATACCCAAGTTCTGACTGTACAAGTAAAAGCATCTGTGGAAGACACTTTTGCCACAAGGTAAATCAGAACAATACTGGTATTCACTAAAAGTATTCTCTTGAACAAAGGCAGACTTTTCTAATGGTTTGCGACTTACTGTTGCAGCTCCAAAAGCAACTGTTTTATTTAGACAGAAAAACATAATTTTTAAAATTATTATTGTCTGTGACTCCTAAATTTGCCCCAGCAGGTCAGTTTGGAACTTGCAGGGTTGTACCACAGAGAAGCACACTTAGCATGGAATTGCAAACCTTACCTTCAACGTCTCATCAAACTCTGGATCCACTGTGCTCTTTTTGACTGCTGTCTTCCGCTTACTCCAAGGAGATTTATCAGGAAGTAAATAAACCTTAACATACCTTGGAGATAAAAGAGAAAGATACATGGAAAATGATCAGAAGGGGTAGGGAGGATCAAATGAGAAAAACAATTAGATGAGAGGAGATTTTTCTTAATTCTTAAACAACTTTGACTTTGTAAGTTCCCAAGCAATAAAATGACAAAATGTGATTTATATATTTTCTCAATAAAAGCAGCTAGACTTTAAGGATCCTTGTGTACCAAGTTAATGTGCTTCAATTCCATTGTACTTGGGAAAGGATTAGGAACTGAATAGGAATCCTGTTATCATACTCTTGGCTCTGATAAAACAGCCCCCTAAAGAAGTCACCTTGTCAGTTGTAGTGACAGCTTTATAATGAAAAAAACCAGCATATTATGTGCTCAAAAAAATGCTATATATATAAACTCAATCAACTTTAGGGTTACTGCTGCTTATTCATGAAGAAAATCTCATCTTCACAACATCAGGTACCATGTAGAGAAAAAGGCATTATCATATAAATAATACAGAATAATTCATAGGTCTTACAAATGCTAATTGTTCTAATAGTCACTAGAATGAAAATGGGAGATGGTCTAAAGGGCTCAAAATTGCCCTAACATTGATTCAAAGAAAACCAGCCAAAAAATTTCTGGAAGCTGAGTTGGACCAATGTCAAGCACCAATGATTCATACCCAAAGTTTCTCAAGTGTAGGTCAAGTGAACACTAATACTTAAATATTCCCCTCAATATCAGTTCAGTGTGCTGTACTTGTGTTATGGCTTCAAAAGTAAAGAGTTTCAGCAATAGAGAGTTCTCCCAGCTTGTCAGGGAAAGGAGTGGTTGTTTACATAATACAAACCATTTTTAAACTGTAGATATACATATTTCAGATATTATGACTTAAATGAATTTTAAAACAGCCTCTTGATTAACTTACTGGGTAAACAAAATCAGCTGTATCTCATAATATCAGTGCAGAACTTACACATATTCCCTACTTTTTCCAAACTGATCCATAGGTAAAGCTACTTTTTAAAATATACAGGTACTAGAAGATTTAGCTTCTTGTTCTATGAACCTAGATCATTTTAATTAAAACATAGCCAGTCAGACTTCAAACCAGCAAATAAGCTAAATAATTCATCAGGTTTTAAACATCAGTTAAAAGCCTGCTTTTCAGCAAGCACGTCAAATAACTGTGCTGTACTCTTTCAGTTGGCTTGGAAACCAACAGAAATATATGAATATATACCCACAGAGAACATAACGTTTGCTACACAGCACTTCCCACATTTCCCTTCAGGCTTCCTGCAAGTGTTTGCCTGGCTTAATTACCAGGGGACTTAGAGAACCTTGACCCACTTCTGAAGTGCTCCCAAACAGCCCTTCTCCACAGGCTGCTCCTCCAGCAAGGCACTGCTCATCATCAAGCTTGTCTTTATGAATATTCTCTGCAAGATGCACAAAACCCATCATCCTTCTGGGTGAAGGTGACTGCAAGTCCACAATTCCAATGTGGGCACTCAAATGCTCAAATACAGTGAGACAGCAGGGGCAAGAATAGGTAGTTAGGGATTCTACCTGGTGATTTTCTATCAATGGTTACTGCATGGTTAGAGAAGACTCTAGTGATAAAGAGAGAAATCACTAAGGCTTAATCCAACCAAAATTTTCTATGGCATATTTAATCGCAGAAGCAGATATTTGTTCCTCTTACAATGGTACATAATCATTAAACAGCTTTTGATTTTAAAATACATTGCAGCACCTGAAATTTCTACTTTTATCACAGAAGATGGAAGCACCCAAGTAGTACAGCAATCACCCAGTGCCCCACAGCGAGTCAGCAGTCAAATTAGAAACAGGACATCTCATGTTTCAGCCACAACTTAAGAACTAAAATGTGAACAGCTATTCCTGAAGCCCAAAGGTACTCACCAGCAACACACATACCCAACTGCCTGCACACAGGCAGGGAAAGAAAATTCCTAGCAGAAAATAGTCAAAATGGAATAAGCACTAGTATGAAACCTGTTTGTCTTGCAGTGTGTACGTGTGCAAAGCATTGGTGTGTATGCTGGATGTTCTGAAGGTGCCAATTCGGCGTACAATCACATATAAATCTGTTTCACTCCGAACATACGTGAGTATTGTAAAAAGCAGAATATTTTCCTTACATTTCTTCTCCTTCTCTACAGAAATACTTACGGGTTACACTTTTTCTTCTTCTCTTCTCCATAAGCCAGGTTCCTGCATCCCTTGATGCAAACTTCCAAGATGCAAGCTCTGAAGTTGTACTTTAAGGCAAACTCTATTTCTCCTGTGATGTTAGCCTTGCCAAAATTGCCAGACTCAGTGCAAGTGCTGTTAAGACTATACAAACTCCCCTGAGAAAAGACAAATGTCTGGTAAAAGCAGTTTCAGATCAAACAGGAAAAAACATTTATTTCCCTCAATAGCCAGTACCTTTACAGACATGACTGTAAAGCTACTGCAAATCATGAAATTAAAGGTAATCTGTATAAAACATTCCATTGCTTTCATAACATCCCTGAAAATTATGACTGTAATTGCAATTCTACTGCTTTGCCCCCTTCTCTTCAGCAAACTCTCTAGGCTGAGAAAATGCTTGAAGTAACCTCTAGATTTAGAACCTGTCTTTATATAAAACTGCTATGTCACTTCCCATGAGAAAAATGGGGTAAGTATCTGAAACGGAATGAAAACACCCTCTGAAATCTAAAAAACATTAAAAACCCATTGAATTAGACTGCTTTTAATACATAGCTCATAGTAGGGTACATTCATAGTAGGGTACATTCAGTTCTACCATGTATTAGAGGAAATACCAAAGTGGCCTGCACATCCAGTAAATATTTTACAAGATGTCCCAATTCTATATAAAAACGACATACGCTGTATTGCAGACCATTCAAGAGAGACTAAAATATGAATACTTCCTGCTGTTGTATGTGGGTGCATAAAGATGATGTTCCCTAGCTCACCTCAGCCCTTTGTTCTCCCTTCATCTACTTTCACCTTTGGGGCGAAGGTCTGTATGCTTTATGTATGGTCCATCCACACATATAAAGAGTACTTATGTCTAGCATTTACAGAAGCCAGGACACTGCAAAGAAGGAAGAGACTAATCCTTCGTGTGGCCCAGCCCAGACACTTAACTTTAGGGCGCTATCTTGCCTTCACTGTAACAAATTATCAACTCAGAACAGTTTGGTCTCCATTCATTTATAATGATATTCTTTAAGGTGAGCCCTAGAAACTTTTTACACAGCATTTGTCACGAAGGCACCACTGTTGTTGGGATCAGTTTCTCAGCAACACTGCCCTAGATTGCTAAGAGATCTGTGTTAGATCACTCCTCCCCCTGAAAATAAACACCAACCCACAGAGGACTGGTTGACCAAGGAGTTCTGCATTGCACAACCCAGCAGCTACGAGTGCAAAGTAGTGTTTGCAAGATTGTATCTCTCTTCTATGGAGATGCTTTTCTTCCTTTGTACAGCATGCTAAATACTCAATTCACACCAAAAGATTTATTAAAGAGGCTATCTGCTCTCTCTTTTAAGCTCTAAGCAATACACACGTGTCAAAAGAAGGGTTAGAGTGCTTACTGAGGAGGTCAAAAGAAGTGTAAGGACTGCTTTGACCAGATGCTTGTTGCATGTAATATTGCCCCCTCCACAAGACGTGTATCAGTGTAATCAATCTCCCTTGCAGCTTTGTTCAGCTCTGCTCTTTCATTCACTGACATATTTTTATTCACCAGACCAGCAAATGCTTATTTTCCACCAAAATCCTTTATGGCAATGGAATGCAATCAGAGTTTTTTCCTAAGCTCATATGTCCTAAAAAAAAATTCTGCAAAAGTCCCTAATATTTATTCCACAGAACACCCTATTTATTTAGGAAGGCTGGATAGGTGTTATGATTAATGATGTTTGGACTGAATATCATTACATATGCCTCACATCTGATAAGGCATCCCATGGATGGGTGGAAGTCACCCCTTTTGGTTCAGTGAGCAAGGATTTAGCAATGACTTAACATATTGTACTTCTGCTAGCATAACTGGAAGCAATGCCATCTGATGTTTTGGAAGATATATTTTTTATGGAGTTGCCTTCAACATCCAACAATTACCCATAAAGGGAAGTTTAATGCAATTTGACCTCCACCTTTATAAGATAGTAGAAAATATTTCAGTTTTAAGCCTGAGCTTTCTATAGCCCAGCTCAAATGGTTGTCATGAGAATCACAAGTGTAATACAAAACTGTTTTCCATTTGTCAGCTTAACACCTCAGACTCCACAGTGCAGTAAACTATGAGAGAGGACCAAGGCCCCTGTGTGTGTGTTTGCTTCTCTGTCAAGTGAGTAGCCTGGTTTAATTCTGATTCCCTAAGCCATTTTAGCTCCCTCCTTTACAAGATCAGTCACGAATTCTTTGGATACTTCACCTTGCTTAACCTCATCACTAACAGAGAGAAATTAGCTTCCACAGTTAATCATAGAGGCTTTAAAGCATGTGCTGAATTCATTTATAACTGGCTTCCTTCTCTCTCATTTGCAGTATTCAAAATGCCATCCAACAGAAGATGATTCAATGTCATCCCCTAAGCCTATGAACTGCTCCCCTGGCTTCCATCACTGCCATCCTCTTCATTCATTCACATTCTGACATTTGAATTTCCACTGACATTTCCACTACCACAGTTCTTGCAGACTGACAAAACCCTTCTAGTAAATGAAGCTTGAAGAGAAAAAGCCAGATACTAGGTGAGAAAGTACCACATTCATAACCCCAATCCTAATAATCAAATGGGAAGAATGTTAGTTGCATTTGCAAAATTCATAAGAAGCTGTTCTATCAATTATTCATTATCAGTGGATATATCCAGCAATTATCCATTATTAATTTAATTTGCCTTATGCTTCAGAAAGTTCACAGTGTTACTATGAGGACTGTGCCAAAGGCATCAGTCTTTCATCAGATACAAACTCAAGTACAATTCCTCTTTCATTTTGTAATATAATCCAAAATACACCAACATTCTGCACAAGCTTTTATATCTGTTCCCTTTAAACACTACTTCTGTTGTGTTTCACCCTTAACTTACATGTTTTCTGCCATCACAGAAAACTGTATCACTTGTAGGACTGGTTGTCATGTCTTCTTCCTCCTGGCAACTACTTTTGCTCTGAGTTTCACTGTCATTTTGGGCCCCAGTGATGAGCTGTTGCAGACTGGGTGTACTTTTCATCTGTAAGAAATCCAGAAAGTTGGGGTTTTTTTTTTTCTAATTGAAGAAAAATGTCCCAATTTCTTCAGGAAAAAATTCAGTAAATGGCTACAATTGACACTGATTAAGGTCATGCAGGTGGCACACCTTCAAAGATAATGTAGTAACTTAATTTAAATGTTGATTTATAACTCTCTCAACCCAGTTATTGGTACACTCATTATATTAATAATTCTCTAAAATCAACATACCATCAGCTAATCTAAGTATCACAACCACAGTAATTACTAACAGCCATCTACTAATAACACACCAAAAGTAGCAATATACTAATAAAAGTCCTTATTAGGCCTTAACAAAACAGTAATTTTGGAAGAAAAAAATAGTCTTGACTCCAGGAAATTAAAAACTATATTTTGCAATATGCATGACACATGCCTGTGTTTACCTATGCAAGAGTGAACACAAGTGGAAAGAGATTTGAAAATAGAAACAGACTTCCAAGTTCTTATTTAGCTTGACTTTGCTTTGACTAAGTCCATTCACCTTTCCAATTTTCCCATGAAAACCCTGCTAATTTCTGAGAGAGTTATATATATATATATATATATATATATATATATATATAAATCAAAACTCCTTGAGATTTATCTACAGCCACCTCTGTTACCAAGAGCAACAGTTAATGGAATGAAGTGCTGGAACACAAATACACAGGGCTGGAAATATGCTCAAAATATTGGTGCTTCTGGCACACCACTTCCTGGGGATACTACAATCTATGAAAAGTATGTTAACACCTCAATGGATAGGAAAAAAGCAAGGTAAAATTGTATATAGTTAGGATCTAAGAAAATAATTTCTTTCAAAAGGTTTTGTAACAGATTACCTGAAAGACTAAAAAGAGTCTAGTGTGACTGAATCAATAGAAAGGATTAGGACTTCTTTGCATAAAAGAAACAGAAAATGTGAGAGAATCCCTCCTGCACAGTCAACATAAAGCACTAGAGAACGACAACAAGAGATGAGATAATAGATGGAGATTACTTCTGAAAAAAACAGGACGTGCAAAATCCTAACCAGTCTGCTGTTATTAAAACACACGGAAATTGTTATGTCTATTAAGTGTCCTACCTTAAGAATAGATGCAAGAATTAAGTTACCTTGTGAGAGGGAAACAGACAGAAAATGCATTCAGAATACAGCCTCAAAAAAACCCCAAGCAAACCCAAAATAGTATTGCCTATCACAGAAACTGTCTTCTGCTTTATAAAAGCTGAAACACAATCAATTTCACTTGCTAACCAAAACAACCTACTACACACTGAATTTTAGCTTCTACTTGGATCAGAAAGACTTCTCTCTTGTGCAGTACAGAACATAAGAGACTGACAAGGCAACAACAGCTACCAGTGCTAAACTCAGCATCCGGTCACAAGCCCAGGCCAGCTCTAATGTCTGTTTCTGTTGCCACAGGAGAGGTATCCCACAGCTACCAATGCACCACAAACAGCTCCCAAACGTAGCACATGCCTGCTTGTTCCCCCAGTGAGGCAGATATAACTGCACTTCCCTTAATAAACTTAGGGATTCTGATGATGAGAGGCCCTTGAAAACACTATTTATTTCCCAAATCCAGATTTTACACTGGCTGGTACTTCATGCCATTGGATTGGGTTTTTTCACTAATACTGAGGTTAAATATGATCTCTTTCAACTTTAATCTGAAGGAATCAAGTTCTGCACACATCACAAATTTAGAAAGCTTACTTAAAAAACAGACAGTGTTCTCGAGGCTTAAGTAGTGCCTCAGCCTTACACACTGCACATTCGAACTTGTGGTTACAGTTATTACTTCACAGTCATTCCTAAAAGAAAAATACACTATTTCTAGGCAGAAAACCCTCTGCTCTGATTCATTCTCTGAAAATGAAAGTTCTTTCTGGGGTGGAAATCACAACAAGTAATATTTCAACGTGATATTTTCTTATAAATATAATTAGTTGTTTTGCAAGTGTAATTTAAAACAGGTTCTGTCCCATAACTTAAGGCATAGCTCTAGTAAGGATGTAAACAGCTACCCTTCCTAAAGGAAAACAAAGATGAATGACATTTACAAGGAAAAAATCAACAGTACTTCTAGAAAAACTAAAATTCTAGCTTAAATATAGTCCAACTCATTCAAATGATTCAGAGAAATAGTGCTCTGGCACACAAATATTGAAATCTATCTTTCAAAACCTGCAACACAAAGTGTGGACATAAGTCCTAAATCTTTAAATGGGCAATTAAAAACCCATACAAATAATTCGGATTTTTCTGCTAATTAATTACTGAAGGCAAAGACTCCATATCCGTCTTTTAAATGTGGCAGATTGTTTGTGATCACCATGCAATGAAGCCTAGTCTAAATTCCAACTGTAATGTTTTACAACACACCAGAAGAGCAGTGCTCTGCCTGTGGAATAAAGTTAACACCAAAGTGTGGCTTGCTACAATGAAAGCAGCACTCAGGTAACTAATAATTGTTGCCAATTCTGTTGATAATTTAATTGCATACAAAAATACCAGAACTAATTTCACTGAGTTCTCAGACCTTGCTGGGCCAATTCAAACTGCCCAGTCCATGCAGCCTGACATCCTGTCTCTCCCATTTATCAGCACCTAACCCTTCTGAGGAAAGCAAAGTGCACAAGGGAGCTGTGAGTAATGTGTCCCACAAGGTCTGGCCCAAAGCAAGGCCTTTTCTCAGCATCTAATCCAGGCACTTAGCAAACCACATTGACCTCATTCAGATGAACAAGGCAATTCAGTAAGTACCCACTATGTGGAAAACTAAGTATGGACAAAGTTCAGTCACTTGAGAGAGCTGAAAGTGTACAAAACAAAATCTTCAGTGTAACTCTAAAACAGAAATGCGACATCATCTTCAGCCCTGCACAATTTGTAGGAAAACAGATGACTGGATTTTTCTCAAACTTCTCAAGGAAATACTGAAAGCTAGAGACTGTAACCAAAGCAAAAGGAAAAGGGAAGTTGCATAGCAACAAACAGCAATGCTTTCTCCCTGCCAACTTAAAATATGCTCTGAAAACATCAGGATGGATTTGGGATAGTCATAGCTTGTCCTGTTCAGCAGCAAAAGGGGCAGGAAGAAGACAAGACAGAGCACCTCTCTGCAGCCCAACAATCACAGAGCAGGTATCAAGTCAATGTCAAGAGTGTCTGTGAGCACCTAAGAGCAAAATACCCCATCCCCTCAATCCTTCCCTCCCTTTGCAAAAATCTCAGTCTAATATTTCAACTCTGAGCTGAAATCAATTGTGCAGAATCTGTCAAAAACCTTGTGAAGAATCAGAGTTCTGACCACAGTCGGTGAACATCAGCTACATCCTGTTCATAAAATAAATGCAAAATTTCACTGTGTACAGATTGCTCTCACAAATATATTTCACTCCTGAAACAGCTCTTACAGTTACAGACTGTGTATAATAATATGGATACCCTGCTTGTAATGTTGATTGCAGTGTCAGACTGGCTCCTTCTTTGCTTTCTTCTTTCCACATTCTTCCCATAATCTGTGGTTAGGACACACCTGTCAGCCATATCATTCTGGGACTTTGATATTTCTGAAGTGAAAACATAGAGAAAAGTCACTATAACAAACTTTGCAAGCAATGCTATAGATTTATAGGCTAATTCTGTAGCTTTCAAACTGTCATCCTGCACCTTTAGCATTGATCTCCTAACAGTAAGAAAGAGATAGGAAGACAAGTGCTTGTCATATTGTATATAATTATATTTTGCCTCCCTAAATCTTTCATGCTGTTTCAACTGGAAATTATACTCCTTGCTCCCTATCATTATAGCCACTGCAAGGAAATGTAAGCCATCAAATACAGTTTCCTTGCAGAAGCAGCTACTACAGTCCCTATGTATAGTTTGATTTGTAAAGCAGTTTGGTTTGGTTCAGGATAAAAGCAAGATTGTTATAACAACATAAAGCAACACGATAATGAAAAGTAGAAAGATGATCATACTGGGAAATATTTAGAAATGTATCCAAAATATGGGTGACAGGAGGGATAATACACACTGGTCCCAAACAACATATAATTTTAAGAATGTGAATAGCCCTCATTGACTTCAATAACATTACTCATACGGATAAGCTTATGTCCATACTTAAGCACCTTGTTGAATTAGCACTTCAGTAACATGTAGTTTATCGGCAAATAAATCTACAGGACAACTGGATATTTAATGCTCCACTTTTCGCTTCTTATTCCTCAGTGTACACTCAGAACTTCACTTAAAGGGAAGAGCAGCACTCATCCATGACTTCTGAAGTTGAATATGAGCAGGCTTAGCTGCAGATACTTTGTTGTCAATCCCAGATAGATTCTCATGAAGAATTAAAAATTTATAAGTAGTACATGAAATAGCTATCATATGTTTAATTCATACAGAAGAAATAAACACTTCTCTCACAACATGAGCCTCTGTGGAAAAACCTCAGACAGCAGACAGTACAACATTATGGTATTCAAAAACAATGGCACTCAGGTGTGATTTTTAAAGACACTCTGGGTTAGTTTTGTTCTTAGTAGCAATCAGTCCTCAGATGTTTACTGTACTCTGCGTACACCATTAAAGCACCATGTGACCTATTCAAAGGCAAGCTCAATTAAGCCATCTCTGTAAATGAAACCAGGATTTTAACATACACAGTGAAATCAGAGATCATAAAAGAGACCAGAATTGAGAGTTCTAATGGAATAGATACAATCTGAGTAGCTTGACCAGCAGAAGAGGCAGAAACACCAGCTTGCCTCACATTCTCTTAGAATGAACAGGTTACAGAACAGGTTATTGTGGGAAAAAACAAATGTTCAGTTTTCATATCTATTCTTCTTTTGGCTTCTCTACCCAAATGTCAGCAGGACTGACACTCTCTCTAGTGCCAAGAGGAATTTTTCATTGCAAATAAAACTACAACCAGTAATTCATTTTACATTCACCAAATGGCAACCATTGGATTATAATCTCCTCTTGCTGCCAAGCCACACTGGAACAGGAGGTAACAGCACAAAGGAGCAGACTGTACAATGGCAGCTTTGTGCTGCATGCGCTGATCCCTCGTTCCCGCTGCTCTCAGACACACACACACACAGGCTCCAGTGAGAGAGTCAGAGGCAGAACAAGGTTCTCCAGGTTTATTTACTGCAATAAACAAGAGCTGGGTATATTAAATACCTCTGCAAACCAGGACATTTTTGTCAAGATAAGATACAGAGTACTAACTTTAGACACTTGTCACAAAAAACGTTTAACAGCACAGTACCAGGTTTCATTGAGAGGCCATATTGTCTGAAAAATCTGGTTTCTTAAGTCAAGAAACTCAAGTCTTTCTCTCTGTAAGACTTCCTATACTTTTTAATTACTGACTTCAATGATTGCAGCAGCCTGTTATTTTCTCCCAAATTAAACTGCTCCACAGTAACTGAGGATGAGAGCACCTGAGTGGGGTTTCATCCACAGCTGAACTGAACTAAAAACTTGCTTCCATCTCCCTCTGCAACCATTGCTCTGCTCTTCTCCATCCCTAGCTCCTGATCACACGGACCAGCACTCTGTTGCACATGTTCCAACATATATCTTACCTTGAGCCCACACTAAAACAGCAGAAAAGTACCTATGTGTTTTGTCTAGGTTAATGTTCTGCCCTTTAAATTAGCTAAACCAGTTTATAGAAGGTCCCAGATGCTAATTATGGCAGCATAAGGCTAGAAACAGAGAGAGAAGAAAGATGTGAGTGGAGAAGGACCTTCCTTTTGGTAGCAGTGAATTAATAAATCACTCTGCTGCAGTCCTGACAGTCTTTACCAGTAACTGTGGGATATGGCCAGGCTTCAAACTAACAGAAATCTGAATAAATTACTCTGCATCCCATTCTGTGCTGCCAGTATTACTGCCTCCAGTAGTAGTGTCCTACAACACCATATACTTCTGTTTAGGAGCAAGTCACCTATGTCTCTGCATAGCTTTACTGCGTTCACACAGACACAACATTAAATTTGCATAGTTAAAGGGGAATAGGTCTTTAGGATGGGTGGAAGAAGCTCAAGGAAAGATCAAACAAAAGCTAAGAAAAGAGTTAGGGGGAAAGGCAGAAAGGCACAAAAGCCAGATTTGTTCAGGTCTAATCTCACATGTGGGGTTGTGTAAGTTGAAGCTAGCAAGAAAATACTACGGTTTGTTCAAATCCATGCAAATGTGCAAGCCTCTGTAATCCTCCTAAGGCTCAGAGGTTGTTTTCCTCTGGTCACTGATGCCTTTAATTTGTTTTGCACAAAGGATGACCGTCACCAATGTAGTTTGCCTTAGAGGTGCACACACAGTCCTGCACCCCTAGGAACAGCAGGCAGTGCAAGAGAATGGAAGGAACCAAAAGCATCAGAACGGAACAAGAGTTGTTAGGACTGGATAGCACTTAGAAATGTGCACTGAAAAATTCCACACAACTAGACTGAGAAAGAGGAAGGAAGTCCTCATGAATACTGCCAGTTAATGAAAATATTAAACTCCTGTTAAATGATAGACTCTTTGACAGGGTCAGCTGGGGTTCAGCCAGATAACATGAAGATCAGCAATTGGTTATTACTCTAACATGAATTAAATATACTGCATCTGAACACCTGGTGAATTTTAAAAAAAACATTATACAGTCTTTTCACATCTTTACAAGAAAGGTGTTCTGGGTTGATATAATCAGGTTATTTAACAACTGGCAGAATACTAGGAGAATTCGATATACTGTATTATTTTTCAGATTGGCACAGCCTTGGCATTAGTTGTTTCAGCCATTACTCAATAGCCTTTTTTAATAACAATTTCTTGGCCAACACTGTGGCCAAAAAATTGAAACATTTGACTACATTATTCTGGAATGACAAGACAATGAAAGCTACTTACTTTTTATATGTGTCGTGAGAGACAAAAACAAGTTTTCCACAGATTTATTAAACCTTTTAGATTCACCAAGTTCCTGCAAATAGGAGACGCAAAGAGTAAGAAAACACAAAATATTTGTAATTTTAAAGTTTCCATGATTACATATCTGCAGACCACATAACAATCAGATGGTAAGGCTGCAGCCCTTTGCTCACTTCTGTAGAGAAATACTTCTGAGGACATACATTGACATGGTTGGAAACTGTCACACTAATGGATGAAGATGGAAAGTAATCTTTTCAGTTCCATGGTCCTTCACGTGTAAGTGGAACTCCTTGCAGAAAGATCACATAGCGAGTTCATAAATACAACTAATGACATCACTGATTTGTTGCAAGGTATTTAATACTTTTATCTATTAAAGATGCTCCTGTGTCTCCAAATCAAAGAGCTTTCATCAAACTCCAGGTAAGCACATAAAAATGTTTACAGAAATGCAGTGGGCTTCAAAACCAGGGCCTGAGGATCCAAAACTAAATGAAACAGTAATTTAGTGCAATTTCTATGAGTTCCAAGCCACGTTCTACTATTCTGTCACTAGAAACTGGAATGCAAAGGCACCCATCAAATTCATTGTTTTTCATTCAGTAATGAAAGTGACACATGATTATTGAACGCCATGGGAACATGGGATCCTTCAGGCTCTAATGGTGCTCAGATCTCAGTCCAATCTTCCTGTGATGAGGCACCAAAAACCAGATGCAACATTCTAGTGTGAAGTAGAGTGGTTAGCCACTTCCCTCAAAAACTGAAAACTAAAGGAAAACAGCCCTCATAGCCTCTAAACCTTCTTTCCGAGTACCAATGCAGAATAAAAATAAAGACAAATCAACAAAAGGCTGCATATATATTGCAGGGTGATGTTACAGCAGTTATTTACCACATTGCTGTGGATGACCTTTTCATATGAATGACACCCTAAGTGGTGCACTTATATGTGTATTCTACAGATACATACATTTACCATCACATTGGTTCCTGCTGCTGATTCTGTGAAAGGAGGTGGAGTTGGAGGTACGACAGAAATTTTACTAGAAATTTAAGAGATAAACAGTGCAACAATTAATATATTATGCCAACAGATGAATAACCTTTCTATTTTCTCAATCTTGGGGTGCTCCAGGTAAAATTATTAAATTAGAACTACCAGGAAGACCTAATTTAGGATAGGCTCCCTAGACTTCTATATGGCTGGCAGTATTACAGTCTGTGTCCTGTGCTCTAAATCACAATTCCTGTAAAACACACCCCATGTCTCCTCCAGAGATGTTTTCAGACAACAGTCATCTTTATTTACAATACTAAAAGGATCCTTCCTTGCCTAGGTTCAGAGCTGTTAAAGACCCTTTAAACATTCCTGTCATTCCATCTGTGCTAAATAGTCCTGGTCTGTGAAAAAAACCAATCTGACTGATTCTGTTATCACAGCACAATCACAGATCCTAAGGTAGCTGGTGAACTTCCTTTTTGAGTCTCTTTTAGTTTTGCCGCACCCAGGTAAAATCAAGTCCTGGTTAGGATCTTATCCAGCTGAATATAAGTTTCTTTCTTATACAGCTGTGCCTTGCCAGACAATTATATTAAATTGAAAACATTTCTTCGTATCTTATTTTACATGTGGCTTTTGGGGGGTTTTTTAGTTGGTTTGGGTTTTGGTAGTAGTTTTTGTTGTTGCTGTTTGGTGTTGTAGTTTTTTGGTTTGGTTTATTTTAAGGCAGAGGATTACTTAAATAACATATTTTAAGCAGACTGTTACATCATTATATATCACTGGTAATAATTTAAGAATGCTCATGCTTCAGCCTCTAGTCAAAGTACTAGATTTTTAATTTTTTTAAAGTATGGTAAGTGAAAATGTCTAACTTCTTGTCTACTATTTATTGTAAAACTATCATATCAGCAATATCTCCCATTGAACAAATAACGATGCTGTTATGACAGCTAGTAAATAAGTTGCATTTACAATAATTTGAACGTATTTTGCAAGTTTAACAAAAAATTGTATAAATAATTATGCAAAAAAACATAAGCAGATGAAACAAAAATAATGCATGCCCCTTTGTTTCAAGTAGGATACTATTACTCTAAACAAAGAGTAAAGTACTCTGTTGTACATCAGATCTGTTCTATGGATTGCTGGCAACTAAAAGGGAAAAATTTTCTATGCTTTCATCATTTGAACTCCAAAAGTATTGATTTTTTTTTCATAACAAAGGAATACAAACTGCTGGCTGGTTTATAACATAAAATAGATCACCTATACAAATTCTCAGTGTCCTAGGACTGTTTGTCCTTTTATGAGCCTTACCTCAGATTCTGGTAAGATTCCAAGAGCTTTGCACCAACTGTTTCATGTCTGCCTATGAAGGAGGTAAAGAAAAATTCCAAAGATCATTTAGCAGCAACAGCAGCTACTTATGCCTGTATAACATTTTTTTTAAATAAGTGCCTTTCAGGAACTGGCCTGTATTTACAGAAGCTCATGCACATGCAAGTCAGGAGTGAAGTCAATTCCCAACTAATGTATCAGCACACACGCCAAGCAACACACAAGTTTCTCCTGTACCTCAAACGTCTCAAACCATACCATGATTTCCTCCTCCCCTGTTGCAGGTGACACATTCAGATGAACTCCTCACAAATGTTAAGGACAATCACATACAGATGCCAACAGGCCCATTCCTAAAGGTTGCTAAGTGCAGGTGGTGCCCAGGCCCACTGCACTAAAGCGCACTTTAGCCACAAAACTCAAACACTAAGGGAAGCTTGAAAACGTGTACAAGAGCAGGCACATGGTCAACTCTTGCATCTCATGAAAAATTCTTTTCACTTTTCCTACTAGAGACGAGCAATGATGAAAATGCCTGACTAGCTCACAAACATGAGCAGGACCCTTTGCCAAGAGCATCCCTTGCAGGGAAATGGCAACCACAGCACATTCCTCAGGTAAGCAGCCACATGATGTGAAGACACCAAGGAGCAAGAGCTCCATCAGGCACAAACAATGAAGACTCATAAAATTGTAGTTTGTTCCTGGGGGATCACAAATATAATAAAGGGCTAAAAGCACGTAACAAATGGCCAACCAAAATTATCTGGAGGGACTTTAATCGCTAGTAATTCCTGATACATGCATGTGATCCATGTTTTGCTGATGATGTCATTAATTATAACATTACTTACATAAAAGAAATAGACCTTAGTAGTGGTAGAAACAATAATCAGTTCATGGATATTACGATTTTCAATTGGAACTCCAGAATTCTCTTTTACTGATAAGTAACATTTGCTATCTTAGATTTTAAATTGATTGCCTTTAGTGACCAATCTACCACTTTTATGAAAATAGTAATCTTTTTCTTTAGGTAGAAGCTACAAAAAGATTAATAAAAAGCATAACAGTGTAATTTTTTTTTACTCTACAACATGAGAAACTTCACGGTAAAATTTTTTTTTCAGTTAAACTTATTTTCCAGTGATTACTTCAGTTATGCTATATTTTCAAACCAAAAGAGGGCACTGTCCCTCCAGGATTGAAGGACGCATAATGGTTGCTGTGTTTCAAAATTTGTCACGTTTTTAACCCCTTTAAATATATCAGTTGGTCTAATCAAAGGAACTAAACAAAACATATTTCTCCCTGCAGGTTTATCTTCTGTACATCCTTAGATCTTCATGATTTCAACAGCATTACCATTAGACTAACTAAGCAAAATGCTTCAAGCACCCATAAAGCTTTGATAATTCAAAGTGAGATCTGATTTATTTTGCTGGGAAAACACACAGTCAGTGCCTTGCAATATCAGGTTCAGTATCTGAGAACAAAATTTTCCAGTAATAGAGAGATTGATAAAATTACCAGCTTTAGACTCGCTGAGAAGAATGAGGGGAAATTATTATCAATGGTTATTGGATGAAACTGTGCTTTAAAAAAATCAGCCAACTAATATTTCAAAATGAGAAATTGTGTTAGCTAGAATGGACTTCAGTAGAATCTTTCAAATTTTAAATTAATTGTTTTAATAGGAACTTTAGTTTAGTTTCCTAATATGCTGCCTGATGCCTTTCACAAACACCTAGAACCCAAACTTTGCCGGGTTATGCTCTTCCATTTACAAAATTCTTCCTATTCAAGCTTCCCAAGAGAGATTTAAGGCCCAGTTGCTTCCTTTTCACCAACTACTCCTAAACATAGACGCAGGTACTGGAAGTGAAACTGTATCATTTAACTACAGTCAGGCACAAAATGAAACAGATGCCTATCTGAAGTGGCACTTCAAAGGATAGAGGAAAGAAATCCTCTCCACCTCACTAATTATTGTAGGTGAAAACAAAAAATAATAGCTCCTTGGCTGGCAAAACACATTCCCCATAGAGCAATCCATCCACATCCTCTATAATTTCATTTAGGGCTTTGTACTTTCAATGGCACTTAAAAGACCCCAGCACAAGGCAATGGCACAGCCAGCTGGCTGGAGGTAATGAAACAGTAAGCATTTAGCTCTCTGCTGATTTATAGCTATAAATGGGGGGGAGGGGGAGGGGTGGTTATTCTATTCTCTCATTTCTTTAAACTTTAGAACCTCCTCAGTGAAAACAACTGAAATTTTAACTTTGACAAATGATGAATGCAAGATCATTTTTTCCTGTACATATAACATTTCTATACTAATTTAATGCCATTGTATTTCTTAGAAGTCTTACATGCTCATTAATTCGAATTTACAGGGTCAGTAATTTTCTTATTTTTATTACTCAGACAAAATAAGTTCTACCTTTAAATGCATTCTGTTAATTTGTCTTCATGTTTTATTTACTGCACAGACAGATGGACTGCATGGTAGAATGGAAGAAACATTAGATACAGTGTCAGACTACATTCTGTGTTTCACTTAGACGACAACTACACATTATATAGCAGTTTATGATCTGTCCCAGGGATTACCTTCACCTGGATATTTCTTTGCTCGTTCCTCAAAGAACCATTCACCAGCCTTTACTTTCACATCTCTGAAAAACAATCAAAAGATATTTAAATCAAAATGTTTGCAAGTACATTTCTTCAAGTTTTCAGTAACTGCTTAACAATCCAAAATCCTTTCTTAATCCTACCATAAAACTAAGATTTCATGACTACTCAATCCACTGACTGGTTTTGCTGTGGGTCTGAAAAAAAACACAGAGGGGAGGAATCCTTTGGGGACTTTTAGTTTGGTTTTGACAGGGGTTTTGTTTGATAGTTTGTTTTCCTTTGCAATGTAGGACTGCCCATGGAACGTGATACCCACTGCTCTAGGCATTGCTCTGAAGGCAGGAGTCCTGGGTGCACTCCAGTCTGTACAAGCTACTTGCAAAGCAGCACAGGCACTTGTGCTGACTGGGGTGCTGGCTGCTTACAGCTGCAGCTTCTCTGAGAAGTGGGGAGTGGCCATGGTAGAGGACACGGTTCCAAGCAGGACTTGGGATGGCTACCAGGGAGCACTGAGCTCCACAGGCCTGACAGCACAAGCACTTCATGGCCCATCTCTTCATTTTGTGGAGACTACCATCAGTTACATCGATGTCAAAGGCACCAGGATCACAGGATCAGAAAAGTAATGATTAACAAGTACAAAATTATATCAGATTAAATAGCTCTGTCAAGATCAGATTTTCAGCAAATCTTACTCTTGCTGAAGGCTGCAATTGGAACTCAGCCATTATTAAAGAGAGATTAAAAAAAAAATTAACTGATGATAGGATTCTCTGGATTCTTCAGGTTCCAAATTCTCACCTAAATGTCTTACTAATTTGTATATGACATATCTCCCTTCCTTGTGAATTTTGTGATGCTTATTATAAGATGAGGTCTCACTGCAAAAGTTTCCTTGATGCAGGCACTACTAAACTTTCTTCTCTACCCAGTAGTTGATTTTCCTTCTATAAAATTAATCTCTTTATTACCATTCCCTCTGCCAAAATGGCTTGAAACTGGCAACAGCATATAAACAGTAAATTCATGTAGGGCTTATCTTCTTAAGAAAGCAAAATCTCTAAACGTAAGAGCTAAAGTGATATCCACCAATGGCTAGGCAACAAAACCCCTGGGTCTGCCATTCCACACCTCACCATATTCTGTGTTGAAACAGACAAATTGTAGGTAGGATGCTTTTTGCTCTTTCTGTGGCTTGATTTTATAGCCTTTAGGCATTTAAATTGTAACTTTGTAAGTAGCAATGCAGAATATTAAAAAGAAAAACACTACCCATGTAAACTGTACAATTTATTTTCATGCCTAACCATAGATCCTTGTGCATAACTGAACACAGGTGAGTCTGAAAATTAGGTTTAAATAACTGAGACAGGATACTTACTTATCTTGGATGGACATCTATTAACTAAGAAATGTCTGAAATCTCTGCCTTCAAGGGCTTTGCATTGGTATAGTGCCTTGATTTTCAACCCCAGCTCTCCCTTTATGTTATTCCCACTACCCTCTGGTTATCTGCCAGAGTTTAATCTCCAGTTCTGCACCGATTCATGTGATAACTGAATCTACCTGGAGAAGTTTGGACACCCCTTCCTTGGAGGTGTTCAAGGCCAGGCTGGATGAGGCTCTAAGCAACCTGGTCTAGGGAAAAGTGTCTCTGCCCATGGCAGGGTGGGTGGAACCCAGATGATCTTTAAGGTCCCTTCCAACCCAAACCATTCTATGATAATTTGACCACACCCAATGAAAATACCCTTTTTTTTGTGGATAAAGAGTGTATTGAGTTAAGATATGACCAAAAGTATGAAAACAAACCTAATAAAGAACCTTTGCCAGGTAAAATAGACTAAACTCCTCCAAAGAAAACATCATTCTAGACTCCTAGAAGATAGAATTCCTTTAAAAAAACCCCAACACGCTATACCAACTCCTTCCACACAAGAGATGTCTCTTCCAGGTGAAAGATACAAACTTTGTAAGTTCACAAGGCTTGCAAATTTTCTTATTTTGTAAGAAATACAAAATTTGCTTATCCCTGCTTGCTCTTTCACTGAGGTGTATAAGCAAGTTCCTTACAAACATGACCCCAGTGTCTAGGGGAGAATCTACATAGTGCTGCTGCTGCTGTTTGGTCCAGGAAAAAATTACTCTAGTGATAAACAAGACTCAAAATTAGAGCTACTTGAGACTTGAAAATAAGCTCTTACCTTTCTTAGCCATCCTATTTTCCCCTCACCAGGATAAACAAAAGGTGCTGAGTAGCATCTACCACATTGCTGCACTTCCTACCCTTCTTGAGATTTGCAGCTTTGATGTAAAGCTCGCTGAAGGCGATGGAAGAAGTCTGACTGAATTTAATTGACTTTACATCATGACTAAAGATCAAATGTGCTCTCTCTTCGCTATAAAGAGAAATTCACTAACAGCTGACATATCCATCTGTATTAGCAAGATTTAAAAAAGGTAATTTCCTGAAAAAAAGTAAAAAGGTCTTTTAATTAATCTAAATAATGTTTTACTGGTTTTACCACTAAATATCTGGACCAGCTTATGAAATAAATGAAGGTGTGCAGCACTACACAAAGCAGCTTAACAACCAACCACTCTCAATAGGGTATTTCCACTGTGGCCACCAAATAACTGGAAACTAATTTAAACCAAGAAGTGGAGAGGGTTACCTAGAGAAGAATATGGAAAGTTAACTTCTGAATTTTCAGTTTAATGCATATAGTTTGAAACACAGCAAAACACATGCACCAAAGTCTAGTAACTGTTTTGTATCAAGTATAAGTAGAGCTGATCTACCTATTTTGCATATTAGTTGCTAAATAAACTGAAGATTCAGAAAATATCTTGTTGGGGATAGTTTATAACTCTCTTACAAACTATAAAAAATTACTTCAAACTAGTACAAATTTGTTTGAGACCAATACTTTGCCTTATATTTCCCTTTATTTTAATATCATTTTTGCACCTGCAGAGGGAGTAGAGTGGTGGATTCATCTTGTACTGGCATAAAATAAATTTTCATCCAAATCCTCACCCCTTCGACAGGGATATATATAATCCAGCAGAGCTTTTGAATAATTTCCAAAACTCTCATTCTTTGCCTACGTATTATTTTTATCAAATGTGGAAGTATACCTAAACCATTTTTGCTTAGAAAGATTGTAATGAATAGAATGGACCACGAAGGAATATTTTGATATTAAAAAAAGTACCAGTACAGTAAAAGAAAGATTGTTTCCTGTATCCTGAAATACAAAAGTGTGATACAGTGTAAAAAAAAAAAAAAAAAAACAACTAACTCAAAGTAAACAAATTTGGATTTTTGACCATATTTGAATAAATCTTAGCAATGTTATTAATTAGTTTTGCTTTCTAAAATTTTATAAAGCATGACTTAAAATTATTCATTGATCCTGGTTTCTCATTCCTGTGGTAATAGGCAGAAAATAATGATTAGGAAATTGTCAAGAAATTGGCTATACTACATCAAAGCACAGCGCCTTCAGCAGGTTGTGAGGACGCACTGGTTCAACATTGAGTCAGGGGAAGGAGTTCTCTGTGTGGCTCAGAAACTCACGACTGTTTCTATGCTTCGCTGTTCTCACCTTCATCACACTCACAGTACCTCTGGCCTACCCTGAGGATTCATTTTGCTAAACACAGGAAGGGAAATACCGACTACGTGAAGTATCACACGAAGTTCTCAACCATTTCATCACTACCAGGACTTCAGCCAACATTTTCATTACACCAGTGGCTTTGTTTCATTAACTGTTTAAGCAACAGATACACGAAACCAGTGGGCATCCATTGGATGACTGGTGTAAACCAGAAAAATTCCTTACCCATGAGCATAACAAATGGTGCATTTCCAAAGGCAGGGGGTCAGGCAGACACGGCATTCCGAGCACACCCGATGACTGCATCCATTGCACACTGCGCCTCTGTTCATCAACACCCCCAGTGACTTCTGACAGCGAGCACAAGATCTCTCCTGGTATTCATGCCTTGCATTTTTTGCCCCCTTCCACCGAAGTTGCTGCAGCTGCAGTTTCATTTTCCTAATCCCACGGGTAAGAAAGGAAAAGAAAAAAACTACATAGGACAAAATCCTCATGTAAAGCACAAGTTAGTAATACCCTGGTTGTGCAATACCATTTTGAGTGGGAGATATGCCCTCAAGTGTGACCTCTGTTGAGCACTGTTTGAAAACATCCACATACAGCATTTTTGCAGTGACTCTGTGTGTGTGACCAGAACTGTGCATACTAACAGAGAAAGAGTCAAGTATAAATGGGGTTTTGTTCATTTCAGGCCCACTCAGGGCAGGGTGCTGAAATCATTTTATGTAAGTGATTATGCATTCACTTACAAAAACTGAGACTAAACAGTGCTCCCTTCCATTTGATGTTTTTTTATCATATTTATCCAAGAACTAAATATTCCACCAAGTAAAAAAATAATCATAACAAATGCATCCACTGAAAGCTAAAAAACCAAACCAAAACAAAAAAGCACACCAGCCAAAAATATCAAAACCTCTCCTTGTCGTTAACTTTGCTTCCAGTGCATGCACCAATAATCAAGATCTGTGGTTTTAATTGTTAGTAACATCATCACCAGTTGAAAGGGATTTTCTAAACAATTCAGACTTTCTATATAACCCTACACATAATTATTATTATTTTCATTTAATATGTCCCGTAATACTTATGTAAATGTTTGATGTAGACAAAGTTTAAATTTCCACATTTAAGGGATTTAAAAATGTATATCTTATCCACACCAATACCTAGTTTTCCAGTGGGATGCAATATCACAAAGCAGGAAACAAGGTACTAGGAAATCCTTGTCCTAGCCAAGATATAAATCAAATAAAGTGCTGGAGAATTATCCTTTATCCTCCCTAGCTGAGATACTTGCACAGTGTGAAATTAGTAAATAAAATCCTTTCCTAACCAACGACACCTATTGACACAAGTAACAACCTCCAAGGCAGCACTGTGTGCTTGCCACCTGCTGTGTGTGAGAAGGGACAGTGATGGATTTAGCACAATGAACAAGTATCCAATGATTCTTAACTCCTGTCTTGGAACAATGTAAGCTAAACAAGCCAGCCAAAGATCTGAACATGTTCCATGTTACCAAGACTATACATATGCATACATAGGAACATTATGAGAATGCCATAAAGCCTTAAGAGAAAAAATACAGCCAACAACTGAACTTTCTGTGAAGGCTGGAAGTAAAATTCACCAAGTAGATTATTCAGTGAACAGGATTTGCTGATCTTTAGTGTAGAGTCAATAGAATGGCAAAGTCAGGAGGCTCTGGATAACCTTAGATTTCCCAGAGAATACAAAGGCATTAGCTAACAAGAAGTCAAAAGGGGAGTACATTTAGAAGGACAACAAAATGGAAGAAGAGTAATTGAGAAGGAAAAAAAAAAAAAAAAAAAAACAAAAAAAACCACCACAAACAGAAAACAGGAATAGGGGAACAGCAGATACCTTATTCTTTCCTCCTCTGTTTTTCTCACCATCTGGTCACGGTATAGGACTTCCAGAACAGCCTCTCGTTCCAATTCCTTAAGGAAGTTCAGATTAAATTCACAGGCCATTTTTGCCAAATTCCACTATTTCACTTGTTTCATAAGACTCCTGTCCTACAGGTTCCACTACATCCAGAATGATGGTCTGGGTGTTTCCTAAATGCCTGTGCTCTTACTTGATTGTTGATGTGTTTCACTGTGTCATACCATTGACAAGAAAAATAACTTTGTCTGTCTTTGCACAGATCATCATTTAAGTGTCTCTGCTACCCAGGGAATATGAACAGTTATCCAGGTCACAGCAGTCTTGACTTTTTCACGTGTCTTTTAACTTCCTTTTCTTTTCTCCACTGAAAGTTGCCCCAAAAGAGATGAGAGCTTGCAGCAGTGTCCCAGATAGGGCTTGAACTGGCACCAGATGGAGGGACAATTTGTCAAGAGATGGAGTAAGCAGTGGCAGAAATGGTTTGGGTTTCTTTATTTGGTCTTGTAGACATCGGATTTCTGGGCCTAAGGAAAAAAAAAATACATTATCTCTTCAAGACATTGCATATAATGTGAAGGATATATTTTGTTACACTCAAACCTTTCATGAAGTAATTCGGACACAGGAGAGGTTTTAAGATAGTCCTGTTCTCCAGGGAGGCTCACCATATTGTCCATTTGCACTCAGGCACATACCTTCACATTTTTCATACAGTCAACATAAAACAACCAATAAAAAAGCTTAAGTTAGTTTTGAACACAGGCCTACAGACCCCACGACTGTCATATTGCTTGAGACAAAATTTTGGAGAAAAAATGTCTCTTTCTAATCTCATTTTATTGAAAAGACAAGACATCACAAGACTAAGAGGGGCAAAAAAGACCTCTGAGTCACTTCCATCAATTACCTGTGTCTGTTAAGTCCAGATAAACAGTTTGACACCAAATAATGCTATTATCTTTGCTAATACACAGAAACACTAAAAAGTTAAGATATATATATTATTTCCAACTGAGTGCACTAACAATTTTGGTCCCAAACTGATAAAACTAACATACTAATATATGAGAAGTCTAAAATTAAAACAGAACCACAACTGTAGTTTGGATATATTCTGTGACCTTCACTTTTGCAAAACCCCCACTAAAATATAAAATAATTTTAATATGCTTTGCAGCAAAGTCGAGAAAGAAGATTGTTCACTTAAACCAGCTTACACACCACATTAATTTTCAACATTACGGTCTCATGTTTAGTGCATATTACTAGAACTGTCATACAATTCCACTTATGGTATACCAATATTAAAGGTGCGTATATGGAAACCAGTTAAGTGTTTCAAACTTTATCTGAAGTAGATACACATGGTCAGGCCCTAGGCAGGTGTAGACACTAGGACAGAAGGGTAAAGCTTTCCCAGAGCAGTTCCTGATGCTTCACTGATGGACGTCAGCTGAGAATCTGATCAACCATCTGCATTGCCGGATCATTATTTTCAAATACTAAGTTTTAAATTTAAAACAAACAAAAACCTAAACCACCAAAACAACCCACTAAAACTTCAGACATATAGTGACACTGTACTTTTGTCAGTGCAGGGAATTACTTTACATGCAGCTTACCCCAATTAAGTTACTTAATTTTCCCCCAGAAAAAGCAGAGGATGATAGTATGTATACATAAACAGGTTGCATTCCATTTGTGTATGGGAGGGTTTTTGTGAAACCCTTCAACAGATACCAAAAGGACAAAGCATTTCACAGAAGCTTGTGTTCAAGAAAAAAAAAAAGATTGGTTTCCTGTGGAAACAAAAGAGACAGAGATAGGCATAATCATATTTTATTTCCTTACCAACTGCAGTTTCACAGGAAATTACTCATTTGAAACATAAAAAGCTTGAGCAATTTTTTTTAACACAATATGTCATTTTCAAAGGCTTCTGGATCCTTCACCTGCTTTCATCTTTTACCTTATGAATACCTGCTGGGATTGATGAGCATGTTTAAAGCCATCAACTCCATTTAAGTCAACATAATCTAAAGAGGAGTCAGCACAAACTCTGGCCACTCTGCCCTACACAGGATACCAAAACATCCACTACAGGGCAAGGCACATTTGCCATAAACTCCTAAGATTTTGGCATATCTCAAACACCATCAGAAAATCCCACTAAAGCATCGGTAAAATCTAGCAAGTGCATGACAGTCAATACTAAGTGGATCCAATAAAACTGCTCTGGTGATCTTATAGAAAATACATGAATGTCTTACAGAGCTATTAAGAATGTGCCACAGTAAAACAGTTACAAAGAGCAACACCTGCAGTTAAGCAAGCACAGAAAGAATTGCTATTTGAGGTCTCCTTCAAATTCTTTAAAAAAGGATTACCTCTTGTCTTCACAGAAGAGCACAAAGATTTCCATGCATCAGGCCTGTTTGGGCAAATGGGTTTCAGATGACACTTCAAACTAGCTACACTTCATGCCCTATTCTGGGTGATAAATCATAAGCACTGAATCGAGTGCCAACAGGGACAAGGATGGAAAGGATGGATCATCTCCTGCTACTAAACAACAGAACAAACTTACTGCAGAGTAAAGTACCGGGGGCCCTCTATCCTACAGTATCTGCACTATGCAGAGAGGGGGAAAGCCACTCATGGCTCTCTCATCACTGAGCAAGATGATCATACACTGCAGACAGTAAAGCTTAAAATACACCACACAGCCAGCAACTGTAGCAATATTGCACCTGAACACTCCTACAGCTGTTTTTTTAACATTCATGAAGATTTCAACTCTGACAATCATCGGGTTCTGTCGGTATTTCTTGCATAACCAAAGAAAACTCAAAATCTAGCTTAATGATGAAGTAGCTGTAAGAATAAATAATGTACTATAAAAGTATTACAACTCCCAAAATGGGAGATAATCCTTGGCCCCACAACAAACTTGAACTTGTAATCATTTCACAGAGGTGTTCAAACTGGACTGAAAAGCTCTCTACCGTTGTGAAATAAGAACTTTTCTCTTACACTAAAGCTGTCTGCACTAGAGTAGTCTTTTTGCAGTAATAAAGAAGTGTTTTCAGTAATGACCTTCTTAGACAGGAAAACAACTTCATAAAGCTTCAGAGATGCCCTCCTTTCATGGTCACCCACTGAATCCAGCTAGCAAGCTGTTTTACACAGTCAGCTAACCTCAAAGCTGAGCATCTTCTATGTAAAAACAAAAGTAGCAACAAGCTCTTTAGTAAATACCACAACACTCTTTCCTTTTCAGCACAAAGTTCACAAAAAATATTCTGTTCAAGCATTATTTTAAATTATATATTTATCATTATTTATTATTACATTTTGTATTTAAAGTAATGCAGTGTCAGGCACCTTGCAGATGGATCAGTAACTTCTTGAAAATATCATAAGAAATCCCAAAGCCATTATAAGGGAGCAGGGATGACCAGTGTGCCTATGCCTTAGGAGAGGGATTTGTGCATGAACAGAGTGCAACCTCAAAAATCCATGGGTTTTTTCTGTCAGGATAAAATAGTATGTAGTTATATTACTGAAGATCAAGCAAAAGGCCTACCTAACACTAGATTAAGTTTGCAAAAACAGTTTCTTTTTTAAGTTTTTAAACTTAAAAAGCCTGGCTTAGCAAGCTTTTCCTCAAAGCAATTTTACCTGTAATGTATTATTAAAATCCTTTCAGATCCTTAAGCATTAGCAAAATAATGACAAATAATTATAAATTAACAGATCTTCTAAAGTCACAGTCTTCATTTACTTGAGATAATTGGATTCACTCATCCATTAACCCAGGAGATGGATGCAATGCATCAGTAGCGAGGAACAGATTAAGGAAGTTCAGAGTAAAACCAGTCTCAAAAGCTATTGCAATTTGTGGCTATTTTCTATTCTGCTGAGACCAATCACATAAATTCATTCTTAGTTGAGAAAATTACAAGTGTTATTTTGTACTACCTGGCTGCAGCAGTTTAACTTTCACATCCCTGCATATGCACGTGAAAATTATTTAAGTTCTTTGAGAACGGTTTACCAAAATTAAGTCTGTGATATTAATAACATCCCACCCCAGAATTCAGAGTAAAAATAAAACCAAACAACTAAGGTCAACACAAACAATTAAGTTCCACGTGCCATTTTTCCATTAAATATTTTTCAGTTTGAAAAACACCATGCCTGTAAATAAAAATGCATCCCCCTATGCTATGTCATACAGAATAGAGTAAAATGACATCCTTACCTCTTCAGCAGCCATCAAAGAGAGACACCAGGAAGCAAACTGCTTATAAAAGATGAGTAGCACTCTAATTATTTAACTACCTCTCCTTAAAGAAAACTGGTGGCTGTTCTCCACCCCCTTTCCTTCCTTTGGGCACCGATACCACTGATCAGAGGAGCACCCCAAAGCAGCTGAAAGCAAATGCACTTAACAAAGAGCTCTAGTGTTACAACAGCTTTTGCCAGGTCTCTGGTTTTGTTACCAGCAACAAGCAAAGATATTTGTTTTTCTAACATTAAAAGGAGACTCAGCACAGGAGACTAAAAAAGCTGACTAATATAGCAAAATATGCTCAGTCTTCAAGCCACGCACAGGAAGAGAAGTGGCTTTGAGTTCTGTATAGTTTCTTTTTCTGACACCATAAATGTGAAAATGCTTCTAACCTCAATATCTCCAGGACTTGCACAGAAACCTTGGTTTGTATCATAAACAGTTCTTTCCTGGAAACAGAACAGTTTTCTACTGAGGTCTGCATGATAAAGCAATTAGTACAGATAAAAATTCAACAGAATTCTGGTTTTATGCATCTGCAAGGAGGAGGTTATTTTACCTCACAACTGGAAATCTGATCTCACATAACAATTGAAAATTAAAACATTATTCAGATTGGATATCCTAAGTTAGCCTCCTACAGAATTGAGTGTGGGTAATAAAGTTCAAAATCATATCCCAATTATTTCAAAATCTGGGGGGGAAAAAAAAGAGGCTATTCTTACAGTTCAATCTCCTCCTTATTCCTGGCTCTACCAAACTGCGCATGTAACACAGAAGCCCTTCTTAACTGTTCCAGGTGTTTTAAGATAAGCACAGCAATTCTACTCACATGGCAAAGTTTAAGGGCCTGCATTTTACAACCTCATTAAGCTAAACAGGTTCAAACATTTCCACCTGTGTATGTCAAGTTTAATCACCTTCTTCAGCTGCATTATGGAAAAGGAAGCAACTGACTTGGAATGGGGCTGAGGATGTGCTCAGCATCCAGCCACAGACCCACCGTATCCCTCTGGGGTGAGCGGAGCTGCTGCTGCCCGCAGGGTGCCTGCAGAGCCCCAAAGTGAGGTGATTGGTCAGGGTCTGCTTTTGCAGGAGAAACAGAAGGCAGAGCCTGACAGCAGACTGGAGACAACATCAAACCTTATCAGTCAGCACCCTCAAGCCCTGGAGCTGTAACTCCCTCAACTTTCTTGAAATACAATGCCCAAAACTGGACACGGTATTCCTTGTGCAGCCTTACTGCAGAGAGGGCAATAGGAATACTGCTTCCAGGTTCTCTGTCTTTTTTTTTGTCTTTTTTTTTAACAGCACCATACGATAAATTGAGATTAAATTCTACCTAAACACCTCCCTACTCTATGTGTCTATGGAACAGCTACCAAGTGAGCTGGTCCTGCACTTGTAGAGCTACTTATTCCTGTCTCCATATTGCCCTTTGCACATGTCCTCAGTAAGTTATTTCTTCCTCCATCCAGACTCTTTTGGCAGTTCATTCAAGCCCCTCTGAGTCTGAACAGCATCTTTGACTGCCTAGAGCAGCTCTAAGGGGCTGGTAGCATCAGTGATTTGGACAATCTGTAAACACTGCACACACACGACATCCAGGAACTGTGACAAGTGTGACCTTTAATTTCATTCTCCTGGTTCTTACTATGTCTGCTAAAAATCATGTGATCTGCTTAGAACTGTAAGAATTCAGGTATTCTTCTGTGGTGGGTTGATCCTATCTGGATGCCAGATGCCCACCAAACCTGCCTTGTCACTTCCCTCCGGCTGAGGTGGGGGGAAATGCAATGAAAAGACAGGGAGAGTTTTTTCCATGATTTTCTGTTTGTGACATAGGCAGGCCTTCTTTTCAAGCTATTTCCAGAAACAAGACGCAGATTCTCCTTCCCTCCTTGGGAAGCAGGGAAGGACCTCTTGGGTAGCTGAACCCGAATGCCAAGCTATCCGTATGAAAAGCACAGCCGTGACAAGCACCCCCTGCCTCTCTCAGCCACAGGCTTTGGGATGTTTTACACCACCACGCAGCGCCATCTCCCGCCCGGCTCGGGGCCGCTGTCGCTACGGCAACCGCGCCATCTTGGAGGCCGCCGGGCCCAGCCCAGCCCAGGCGGGCGCTGGCGCTGACGCGCAGGCGCAGTGCGGGCGGCAGCCGGCGAGGGGCTCAGCGGCGCGGGGGCGGTGCTGGGGGTCGGTGGCGGCGCGAGCGGCTCCGCCGGGAACATGGACGAGTTCCAGACGGGAGAGGAGGTAACGGGACGGGGGACAGGGGGAACACAGCCTCCCGCCTGGCGTCTCCGTTCAGGGCCGGCGGAGGGTCTCAGGCGGTGCCCGTCCGCCTCGGACCCCACCCCTCGGCGTCCCCCGCCGCCATCCCTGTGGCCCTCCCCCAGGGTGGAGCCGTGCGTCCGGGGCACCGGCGGGAGACGGACCCAGCCTTTGTTCTACCGCCCTCCGGGAGCTGGCCCCTTGTCCGGGTGTTCCCTGGGCTCCTCGACCCTGGCTTCTACCCCTGCCGCTGCAGGTCCCTTGGGGGAAAGGCGTGAGGGGTGTCGTGGCTTCGGGCTGCCCCCGCCGGAGGAGCCGAGCGCCGTGGTGGGAGGGTGGCCGGTGCCGCTGAGGTCAGGGGAAGACTCGAGCAGGCTGTTCCTGTGCGGAAAGAGGAGTCCAAGCCTCTGGTCGCCGTGCTGCTGGCGCACTGATGGGGCGTCACACCCCATTCACAAGATACGGAGTGCGATAAATCAAGGGTCTCAATCAGTTATGGTGCCGAATGACCCCCTGATGTCCCCCCGCTAAGGAGGAAGCAGCCAGTGCTGCTTTTGCAGAGGGACAGTGTCTGTGAGCTGTGACACTGTTGCACAGCCGCGATGTGACTGGGTGAGACAATAGCGAAGCAGCGAGAGGGGCGGAGGTGTGTCAGGCTTGTCCTGTTCCAAAAGCCTCGTCCTGATGGCCGGGCCTGGCCTGTGTTAGGGCCACAGACAATTTTTTTTTTTTAAGTACGCAATTAACATGCTCGAACATAATTTTTACAGCTGTTTTCAAAAACGTCTTCAGAATTACTAAAGACTGTAGTATTGCTCTGCAGTTGGCATTTGTTGCCTGGGATTTTAAACTAGGTGTTGGAAACATTGTCTGCTTGCTTTGTGCCAGAGAGGTACCACAGGGAAACTGTAGAGTAACCGACTATTTTTCCCCCCAAAAAAAGTTTTTATGCCATCTTATTAAAAGATGACATAATGATAAAACGGGTAGTGTTGTATTATTTCATAGTTCAGTTACAGCACATATATCCCAAATCTGGATATCAGGAATTTGTGTTCATTTTTGTCATTCCAAAAAAGGAAGAAGGTTGAAAAGTAACAGCAGCCCTAGAAGCAAGTTCTCAAATCTCTTTATTGTTTCAGTACAAATTAGATATCGAAATACCTTTGAGAACCTGGGTTGACTTTAAGTCATTTTACTTTGGTGTGAACCATGTTTGTACTCACTCAAAAGCATTTCTGAGCAGACTTCATGGAGAATAAAACTGTATGCAGTTTATCTTCTTGCTTGACAGCAGTCTTCATGTCTGTCAGCATAGCATGTCTGGAATGCATATTCTTAACTTAAGCTCTGTGGGAGAGTGGTTTTTGGTAACTGTAGCCCTTATTTTGTTAAATACATGGGTGCACCTTAAAATGTATGCGCCTGTAAAATGTAGTACCATGAAAATAAGTGAAGCATGTTAAAATTAAAGTCAAGAAGGTGAAAGTAAAAGGCAATTTGCCACAGCACATAAAAGCTTTTAAAATTGTTGAATTTTGCAAGCAGGTTGGTGCCTCCAAATAGGCATAGAAAAGGAATTGCCCAGTATGTCTCCCAGGGTGTGCTGTTTCTTCTGTCACAGAGAATGATCAGTTGCTCTCATTTTTCTGAATGTCACATGTCACTGAAGCTGGCTAGACTGTTGACCTTCTGGCCAAAGGTTTATGAATGTGATGTTGAAGTTCTCCTGAGCAGGTGTAACTGCATCCCGCCTGCACACATGAATTATGCTATTGTTCATTTTTGTCAGCTGGGGAAGCTGACTGACCTCTCAGGGAAAACCCAGTCAACATACACCTGGTTAGGTTCATTCTTGCATTCTTATTTGGTCTTTTGAAATTAATCAGTTTGCCTTTACGTGCTCTTCTGTCCTAGTTTGTGAGGTGAGAGACTGTGAGATACCAGCAGCGACAGGGTGGTGTGTGACTCGCTGCTGTACCTCATGGGGCTCCCCCTGTCAGTGCTCCCTGGCCCTGAGTGGCCACCCCAGCAGTGGGAGCAGCTTGTTCTAACACCCTGACATGGGAGGCAGCAGGAGCAGAGGGAATAAAACAAGAAAATGTAAACTACTAACGGTACATGTAAATGGGTGGTAGTTTTGGTATTAGTGAATGTTGGGGCATTCTCTCTCTTGATTCCATGTGCTTAATCTCTGTTCCCTGAAGGCTGAAGGTCAGCTAGCTACATTTCCCCTTTGATTTCCAAGGGGCAGCTTTATTCTTATCCCCAGCTGAGATTGTCATGACAGTTTTTCCTTCAGCTCTGAATTGATATTTTGTCCACATCGATGCCCTGGAGATGTCGGTTCCATTTAACTGCAAGCTGAGGTTATCTCCGTGAGCCCACTGTGATGTGCGGACATTAGTGCTTGTTGGGAAAGGGGAATATATATGTACACAAGTTCTATACATGTTATTAATGCTTCCAAGTTAAAATTGGGAAGCTTTCTTGACTCAAAAGGCCAGCCAATACTAGTTCATCTCTTACTTTCTGTTGTATTTCTAAGAAGGTTAACTTGACTGGGCAGAAGGAGCCAGAGTACGTATATATGCAAATGAAGGCAGACTTGGTATCTTCTGACTTGCCAGAAATCTGACAAGCATAAATTAAATTTTGAGTGCGTATTCTTAACAGAGCTTGAAGATCATAAACAGAAGAATGTGTCCACTGATTATTTAAAATTCTACTTTTTCTTTTGTAGACTGCCTTTGTTGTTGATGAAGTCAGTAGCATCATTAAAGAGGTAATTTAAACATTTTCCCTTTGTTGATGTGAAATTTCAAATGTTGTCTGCTGTATACTAAAAGGCATTCAGTAAAATATGATAACTGATACGTAAAAGATTTCTAGATAGGTTGCTCTTAAAGTAATTTCATACACCCCTCTCTGGTTGCAGTGCATCCCTATTAGAATTTCTAGGGGGATATTTTATGTTAAGCCCCATAGAAATAGATTTTGTATTGTAGTAAAATACAGGAGTGTTTTATAGACTGCATATGCATGTTACTGTGTTCTTTCAAGATGCCTTTCTCCAAAGTGAGTTCTTGTTTGTTTGGAATGATTGAACTACTCTTGTTGCTAAGAAACTTGAATTTTCTGTCTAGAAAATTTCCAGTGGGATTTGGAATTCCTCTTGTAAACTAGTGCAATCTTTTTCTTGTTGCAAAGTAACTGTTTTGGTCAGACTCTGTAAATTGAATACACATGCCTTAATACATGCTCCTGTTTCTTCCGAATTCGAAATAATTTTGTGGTTATTTTTTAAATAATTTCTGTGATGAAAAAATGTGCCAATGAAGAACATGTAGCTTTAACATACTTTTATTGCTATCTTAAGGGGGAAACTATCCTCATAAGTAAAATGGATTATTTGGCTGGAGGCTTCTGCTCTGTTAGTAACCAGCACTACATGGGACTTTTGTTTTAATCTGGGGGTTTGTTTCCCAAAACAAATTCTGCTCAAAAATCTGAATTTCATTTCTGTAGAAGAATATGTGTGAATGAGCTATTGTACTATTGTGCCTTTTTAAATTCTCTTCAGGACTGTTTAAATGCAGGACCTGTTTCATAACTCTGGCTGTATGACATTACAAATAATCTAAATATCACAAAATGAACAGAGCATGGGATCTGTGGTGATTTCCCCTATGCCCAGCTCAGACTCTGACCTGCATGTTTTTAATAATTGAAAACACTTCCCACAGCCAGTGTGGACCAGCAGTATTTAGGATTTTTCTATGGTATGGGGTCCATGTTGAAGAGGGTTAATGGGTGCCTTGCAGTTGACAGCAGCGCAGCTCCTTTACCTGTTTGTCCCCCCCAGGCCATAGAGGGTGCTATCGGTGGCAATGCCTACCAGCACAGCAAAGTGAACCAGTGGACAACAAGCGTGGTGGAACAAACCCTGAGCCAGCTCACAAAGCTGGGGAAGCCCTTCAAGTACATCGGTGAGCTCAGCTTCCCCTTCTCTGTGAAAGCTGGGACAGTCAAGTGCACTGATAGGTGGGGGGTGGGGGAGGATCTTAGGAAGAACCTTGTCTGTCAACTGCTCACAAGCATTCATATTTGTGTGTGTGTGCTAAGCTGAGCAAAAATGGAGCTAAATGTTAATGTTAGCGAGAAATTAATCAAAGCTTCTCTACTGACTAACAGTGACTTGTGTGATTATGCAAAAGAATGGTGCTGGGCTACATACAGCAAGCTCTTGCTTCTGGGACAACTCCAGTGATGGTAAGAAACACAACTCTTGGATTTTCCAACTTGCAGCTTAATGCCACTCTCTTTAACACTAGGCAGCATACTTTTATTTCCCCCAAGTGCTGTAGTTTTGGAGTAATAGCATACTGTTTGGTATTTTTTTGTATTTGGTATTTTTGGTATATTTTGGTATTATCTGGCTGTGATGCTAACTGGGCTATATATGAAATGCTTGACTGTTCTGAAAGCTTCATTCTTAAGATTCTTAAAGGAAGCAAGTATAAAAATGCATATAGGGGCATGCATCTAATCACTGTAACTTCCTTCTGTTTCCGAAGCCCTTTTTTGTATTTGCAGGAACCTGCACTGTGAGATGGGAGAATAAGACCATGTACTGTATTGTCAGTGCCTTTGGACTTGCATTATAATTGCCTTGAAATCATTCATTCTTCTCTTTTCTATTCCTGCACTTGATTCCATGTCCACTCAAACTGTGAATACTGGAACAACTTGTTTTTAATGCATTTTTAAAATAACTTTTCTTTAAAGGTAGAAATTTGAAAATATGCTGTTACATGTTTTATGTTTGTACCTAGTACCATCCCAGTGTTTGCTATACTTTTCTATTACTTCAGAACTTCTCTTCAAGGTGCTAATACTGAAATCTGCTGCAGTGTAAACACTTTCTCTAGATTTCTTTTCTAAGACCAAAATAAATGAGACACTGACTTTCACACTTTGTACTTTTGGTTACCATTAAATTATTGAAATTCATAACCGTTGGTGTGATTCATTTAAACGTAAATCATCTGTCATTGGGGAAAAAGTTTCAGTTTTTCAGTTCTCTTCAAGATAGTCGAGGTGCATACCGCAAAACAAAGCGCTTCCATAATTTTGCCAAAGTCACTACAAAGTTGCAAGAAAATTACATTATGTTTATCAAAAAGCAACTTGGCTGCATTTTTGGGACCTGTTTAATCTTTTTGTGTGGTATTTAGGGCATAAAATGATAACTATTTTCATTTAACAAAGATAATAAATTTTTCACATTCTGGAAGTGCTCAGCAAGCTACACCTGGGTAATCATTCACTTCTGCAGCCACTTACATGTGTTAAGTAGGTCTTGAACTTACTTGCTACAGTCCATGTTAATTTTGCTGATGGGTGAAGGTGATGAGTTCTGGCAGTTGATGAAACATGATCCTTTCTGAAAGGGAAAATACCACCTTGAGGTGATGTGACTAAATATGAGTAAGTCTCTTGTCTTCTAGTGTAAAGCTGCAGAAGAATAACAAGTAAAACAAGTTTTCAGCATAGGCTTGGGTACTGTTTTGTCAGCTAATTAAAGAAAGGGGAGCATGCTATGATTTTCAGAAAACCTCTGCAAATGGCTGTGCTGCTTCTGCAAGCAGTAGCTCACTGCTAATGAAAGAATTACAAACCCATGTGGGAGAGCATCCCTGGGCTGGAGTCAGTCTGAGCAATCTGTGATTTGCTTCTTTGTAGGAAGCCCTGTCTAATGTTTTCAGAATCTGGCTCTCAGCTAGAGCTGTTTAAGAGAGAGATGATTGCTAATACAGCAATATGATTCCACGAGCTGGGAAGATGTAATACTGCAAATTCAAATGACAGGAGAGGACTTGTTTGTCACAGTGTTATGTGCTCTGTGATAACTCTGCTCAGTGTAGTCAGACTGTGGAAAGCCCTGTGCTAGGCAAGGCTTGGACCCTCTTCCTCCCTATCCATGTCTGCTGCCAGGAGGGCAAAACAGGTGTATGCACCAGCAGCTTTGGGCTTGGTAGATTTGAGACTTCTAATAGAGCTGTAAGGATTCTGTATTTCTGCTGACATTCCAGTTTCCAAACAGCTCCGTAAACACATTTCCTTCATGACAAGCCACTTCATTCTTCTCACATATGTCCTTGTGAGCACTACAGGCTATATACCTTAGCCTGAGGAGCACATACCTACATTGCTGTAGGAGAGAGCTTTAGTATGGGTTCAGTCTTCAGTCAGAAATGATACAACACCTGTAAAAATAAAATTTTAAAACCAGATTGAATAACATACCTAAAACAGTCATCAGGGTCAGAGAGAAACTTGTCATGAAAAGAATAAATCTTTGCTCTCTTGAGTTGCTAAGGAAATTTTTCAGCTGGATGTTTAGATACTTTATCTCCTTTCCATCATACCAGAATGATGCTGGCAGTGTAGTACCTACTGAGCTATTTATTTACATTTAAAAGAAACAGTTTTGTGCACTTTGAGTGGTTTGCTTCTTGGTCAAGCCATTCAGACATTCCTTGTCCTTTGTTCATGTTAATAATAGCAAATCCCTTGATTCTTTGCTGTTTGTTGATGCCTATATGAGCTGCAAAAAAAAAAAAACAAACCCAAATGTTTGAGATGCTTGTCAGTGTAAAGGCTGCATGGCAGGAGAAGCCCCTGTTGCATTAAAACAGTTGAGCTGCAGAAAGGTAGCTACAGTTTTATAGATGGTTTCATGTGAGCAATAACCAGTACTTCCAATGTAAGTTTTAGGACTACAGAAAGGGGTTTAGAGGTTGTGGATTTTTGGGTGTTGGTGTCCCCCTCCCATGATTAAAATAGTGCTTTTCTTTAAAATTGCATAGCAATTGTATATTACTGTTTCAGTGTTCTACTGAACCAATTTAAAATTTTCATTACCTTCAAACACCTTAGTTTTAATTACTTCTTCCAGAGGCTGATGGCCAGCTCATCTCAGTGCCAAAGTAAAGCATTTGGGTGAAGAGCTGGCAGAGTCCTTGTTCTAGGTAATTAATTGGCCTTAAAAAAAACCCCCACAAATTGTGGGCTGGAGCATTCAAGGTAATTATAAAGTCAGTCTTTCTTGTCTCCCGCTTATTGCCATGGCTCTTCACATGATTACAGCTATAGAAATGGGGGGCATGGCAGCCCCAGTCTGCAGGGGAGGAGGAGGAAGGGGGAAGCCATTTACTGTCATGGCCACAGAGGAGTCTGACCTGTGTTAACTAAAACCTAAGGGAATGGCTCCAGGATTAACTGCTGCTGCTAAATGAGCACTACCCTATCTGCTAGTCCAGCCAGGAGTAAGGTGCATATCCATTTGTGCACAGAAGTTTGTGGCCATTTTATTCAGCACAGAGATTTCAGTCTCAAGTCCTCAAGTTTATACAAGAAATGGTGTCACCCCAAAGAGCAAGTGATGTGCTCATTACTTCTGCAGTCTACCAGCTATGAGCAGACTTTTGGAAGACAGAGTTGTAAGAAGTTGATGAATGACATCAGCATCTTCACCATCTCTAAACCTTTTATTACTGGCACTAACATTCACCAGGAGAATTCTCACTGCCAGCATGGCCACAGCAGGCTTTGCAAAGCCACTGAGCCATTTGAAAATGCCAGGTCCCTTATGTAACCTGGCTGGTGTATTTAGGAAACTTAGCAACCTGTCCTTCCACCCTGAAGTCCAGGCAGGGTAATAAAAAAATCCCCCAACAAACAATATAAAACATCTGTGATGACACAGCCTCTTGGATCCCATCCTTATGCAATTAACCAAATTTAAATATGCTTAAGAAAATGCATGTAAACTGAAAATATATGTGTAAGTCATGAAAACAGTTTATGAGAAGGAAAGTAAAATTCAGTAGAAGGAAAATAAACCTAGGATACAATATAAAGATATAAAACTTTATTATGAACATATTTAACAATGATTATGCACATAAAGTGTTCCAAGAAACTTCCTTGAAGTAAAATACTCAGTTTTCCTTCATATTCCACATTAGCATGAAGTTTTACAACATAAATGGATAATTTGCTCTTATTAGCACAACTTACAGATACACAGAATATTTAACATGTCCTCATGCACACTTTCTCAAAGCAGCATTTTATTACAGCTTCTCATTAAACAGAGCATTTATCTTACACATTTTTATACCACTTTGGTACACAATTTTTCCATATTTTCATTTTACATATTTACAAACTCCTAAAAATTTTTTACAGTGATGCAGAAGTTATTACTGGCATAAGCAAAAGGAAATGGGTGGGGAAATTAGGTGACCATGGATAAAATGTTGTTGTCATTTGGCTCAGAGAAAAACAGAAGTCTTTCCTAGCTGGAACCATTCTCCCCAGTACTGGTACCACAGATCCAATGCACTAGCTGTTTCTCACTGGTGTTAAGCCTTAGGCTTCCTCTTTGCCAGTCCTAGGAAAGTTTTCCATCAATTTCAACACCAACTGTGTTTGTAAAGCAAGTACTACAGAAAGTAGTTGCTGTGACTGGCCTGTGCTCAATTACTGATTTCTTAAAAGTCCCTTGCAATCATTGTGTACATGGAAGTCTTGCAGTTACTTGATGTATGATGTCTCCTTTAGAGCAGGATCACTGTATGCTGTGGGGCCTTTTCGTGTACTTGTCTTGTTCTGTACAGTTGCAGTAGTGATGGAAATAACTACTTTAGCAGAAATAAAAGGAAAGCCAGGCTAGCTTCCTAAACAGATTTCTTCTGTTTGACCCTTAGACTTCAATACTTTACTCAGAAGTGAATTTATGCCACCTACTCCTCAGCTGTTTACAATCCATATTGGAATATTCTTCAAATACTGTCTCTGCTTTTCAATCATGGAAATAAGAGGAGTCTTGCTAGCAAAACTAGTTCCTCACCTGCTTCACTGCTTCTGTCATCTTACTGTATATTGAATTTGATGCAACAGTGATTCAACCAAGCTACCATAACACTGTAGCACTTCCAAAATAGAAGGCTATTTTGCATGGCAAACCTTGCTTAAATATAATCTCTAAAAATGACCACAGAAAGTTATTTTCTCACTATTTTCATAGTAAGATACTTACTTTAAGTACACATTTCCCATTCTTGGCTTTTCTATTTCCACTTCAAATGTAGTTACATAGTGAAGTTTATTCAAACAAAACAGCAAGAGAAATGGGTTGAAAACAGCTTAGAAAAAATAATCTCCAAGTTAGATTAAAAATAAGCTTTTTAGTCAATGAAATCCCAAAGCATAGCACTGTTTCAGAGTTAACCGTAACAACCAGTTAACAACCAGACTGTGATAAGAAACCTAAGTGTACTTTGCACACTGGTCAAATTTTATCTCTTCATAACAATTTAGGAGAGAATTGAACAATATCAGAGGAAAAATATCTGAGTATATAAGAATCGTGTAAGTATCAGTTTTTGAAAACCTACTTCTTGTATGCACTGTTACTGCAATGGAACTTGAAAGGATTTGGCTTATGTAAACAGTGCCAAGTTGGTTCCCAAGTCTAACTCTGCACATTCAAATAGGGAGAGTTATCTCAGGAATAGTAAAAATGAGAATGGACTCTACAATTTTAGGATACAGAACATCTCCCATACCCTATGAAAATAATGTAAAAAGTTCTGAGGATACATTTTACTAGAGTTCACTGGAAAGAAAATCACTACTAACTTGAAATACTTCTTTAATGTTTTCCTGTATGTTCTTCTAAAGTAATATCAATTAAGAAGTTAAAGGGATAAACCTTCTCTTCCTCCCCAGCAATGTCCTTACTTTAGCCATACAACAGTGCTTTGGCTTCTAACAAAGAAATGATCTCTGGCACAAAAAGGTTTCAGATACTCTCCTAAAATTTCACAGCTCTACATAATTTTAGAAAGTTTTCCTTCTCTCTCTCTCACACACACACAGTCTCAAGACACATCTTTATCAGAGCACTGATTTAGTCTGAACTATTCTACGACAGTAAGGGCACAACCACATAAAGCAGCTCCTTTGGTCCTCTCTGAGTTGCTGCCTTGTGAAGTCTCCCCTTCATGATCTTGAACAGCCACCAAGAGGTTATCGCAATGGGCACAGTCTAGAGCAATTGTTGCATTAAAGCACAACGAATCTCCTTTTTCTCGAGTATGATTCAGCAAGTCTAGCAGGATTTCATTGCACCATTCTGCTTAAACTACTTTAATGATGAGCACAATTCCCTAGTGCAACCCAGCACCATATTGTAGTAGATTAACAGTGCTTTTGAGAGTCTTCTACAGCAGCAGGGCAGAGAAATTTTACAGGGCAGAGTAAATCTCTGTTACAGATACTTTTCTAAAAGTATCTCCTTTTTTCATGTATCTGAAAACAAAAGTAGTTACAAACAAATATCTTAAATAAAGAACTGAACAATGGTGTAGGAGAAAAACAACTTCTAAGTGGAGAAGCAGCAGCATTGTACAAGGAATACTTAATTCCCATATAACTTTGTTCCAGCACAGGCTGGAATACAGATAATCACAAAATGTGCTAGTGAAAGTTCCCATCATACAGGTGGTGACTGGTATGACAAAGAAGCTGAACTGTGCATAGAACAAGTTCACAAGCTGACTCTCAGGCACGTTCAATACATGAGCAACCACAATTGTTCCTAGCATGTAGAGAGTAACTATCTATTAATATAACTTAAGGGAAAATTCATGTAGAAAAAAGAACTCTAAAAATGAAATGTTTGGAAATTTGAAATTGTAATTCCTTAGAAAACTTTCATACTCTATTCTCTGCAAGTAACAATCTCCTCCAGCATACAAGACCAGTAAGAAGCCAGTACTGGCTTCCTTCTGAGATTTGTTGTTGCTGAAATACTTCCATTTGAAAGGGCTGTTTAAAAAAACCAGTAGAGACACTTCTGCTGTGGCAGTAAAGCATGTCATGAAACATATATTGTACAAATAATTTCGCACCACTGAGACTTTTTTGGCTCACTACAACTTGACTACTTGCCCATATCTTGCACTTATAAATCCAGTAAACTTACTGAAATGTATTTTTAAAATGGCCTTAAATCTATATCACTTATTTGAAGGAAGAATAGAAAGCTTGTGTCTTCTTGCACTGATTTAAAAAAAAAAAAAAAAAAAAAGACCACTTCATTCCCTGCCTCCAGCTCAAAAGGTTAAGGTAGAAAATTGAAAGGGAAATGAGGCACTTCATACCGCAGTGGACAGTATACAAAACAGCTAATGCAAATACCACAGATGAATGGCAGTATGCTGTACATCACCCTAAAGAGAAAAAAAAAAAAAAGAAAAAACCAAAACCAAGCAGCAAGGAAGCAATTTGAAACTCAGTATATACTCTGTGAGACTTTTAAATGGAAATAGATGAAGATTTTAGTCCACAGACATCCTGCTATCAGGCATTTTTTAAGACATGTAAAAATTTTGGTTTCTTCAGTTTTCAACACAAGCATTACAGCATTTGTTTTCTCAGTTTTATCCTTGTAAACAGAAACAGAAGCAGGATGTCCTTCCTGGGAGTTGGTGTTCGGATGACAGCAGACTGTAAGGAAGCCAAGGAAGTTGTCCATCTAGGAAAACTTCAGAATTGGCTGAATTCCAGATGAACAAGTCTGTCTAAATTGAAACTATTCAATCAATCACTGTCTGACTCTTCTTTATATTTGGCTCTAATAGCTTGGCCGTTCTGAAGGGGCATCTCTTCATAGTCACTCCTATGAAACAGACACATGTTGAAACTTTTGAACATGGTGTTCAGATAGAAGTTGAAAATAAACAGTAAAGTTCTAAACTACATTGAGGCATCAAATTGTTACTTGGGTAAGAAGCTGGTATCTGTTTTTCTTCCTTATGGGAGCTATGAACAACATACAATTTTTCTCCAGAGGACAATGTGTAATAGAAGTTATTCCAGTGAAAGCCGTTTTTCACATGGATTTGCACAGAAGCAAGCTGGCACTACCACTACTCATCTAAGTAACCAAAGGCAAGCTATCCCAGCATGGACTTGTTCAGGTTAGTGCAGTGTTGGTCCCATCCTCACTGTTCCAGTCACTTCAGCATCTTTGGTAAGAGGTGAAAACATCATGGGTGTGTTTCACTGTCTAGCACAGAGACATTGGGTTGGGATGGGTTTCAAGTGCTACTATAATTCTCGTATTACACAAAAGCACACAAATCAAGGAAGTTTTGCTAGACTCGATTATTCATAACTCAGTAAGTGCTGGAGACTTAAGAAGCACCACTCTCCTTCCCTGAAGCATTTACATGTGAGCTGCCTCTTTGCTAATTCCATCTGACTCCTGCTGTCCTTCCCAGTGTAAAAAGGAAGCCCTTTCCTTTCACAGCTCTTGCTGCTTTCACTCCATGACCTACCAGCATCATAATACTTTCTTACCTGTCTGTATTAGTGCCACGGCACTCCCTTTCAGAAACCAAAAAGAAGAAAAAACATGCATTCTCATTGTATTTCTGTCTCAGAAAAGGCTACATTTCTATTCTTTAGGCAGAAAGCTTTCACTAACAAACCCTTCACTTAATTAATATGTCAAAGAGTATTACAAAAATAACACACCAAAAGTAACTCTCCATAGGTATTTTATAATCTTACCCATAAATCACATCATCATCTGAATCATTCAGCATAGAAAAAGCAGGATTGTCTTTCAACTGTGATTCTGGAATAGACAAATATGGGTTAATTTAGTGCATTAAATATGTGACTGTAGTTCTAACTCAACACTGTAGCAACAGACACAACAACTTCCAAGGCAGTCACAAACACAGTTCAACAACACTGTATCCAAATAGGAATTCTCTCCTTTAAATTCTCTACCCTTCAGCCACAGAATTATAGTGCTCTTAAGAGTTAAGGAGACAACATAATTATCTCATTTTTAGACAGATATTCTCCATGTTGGATAAGTTCATTTCCTCCCCTGTGCAATTTCTTGTGTCATATTTCAACCTGCACATAAATTGATTATTCTTAATCGAAATTTCATATATATTTAAAAAGCACAGCCTTCTTGGTTATTTCTAAGCTACAAATATAGTAGACCAAAGTTGGAATCCCTTGACTGCAAGTCAGTGATTATCCAGTTATTTTCTAACCTTGTAAGAGATGAAGGAAGGACTTGTACCTTTATGGTGAGATGAAAAGAAACATGTACTTTCCAATTGCTGTTTATGACAATTCCCTCTAGCTTAAGGCCTTTATTTCTTGCATAATCTATGCTGCTTAGCTGCAGTTCATAGTTACATGCAAGTAGAATCCAATCTAGCAATTTGCCATAGCATCTTTTTCCTGGCAGCCTTTTACCTTCTGCTGTCTATGAATAAGTATTTCTGTAACCCAGCAGACGGTTTTCAACTTTATCTGCATGCAGCCAGTTCTTTTTCCATTCTGGATGGAAAAATAGCATTTTCCTGAAACAATTCTGTCCATCTCAACTCTAATAAGTTTAGAGAAAGGACCAGCTCCACTATTTAGTGCCTTTCCCCTGCAGGCTCTCAGCATACAAGATATGATTGGACAGGCTGCTAGATAATCTCATCTAGCCTCCTTTCCCATGAAAGGCTGGGCCACAGCATCTTTCCAGGTCTCTTCCAACCTGGGCTCCTCTATGGTTCTGTATTTTGAACAGAACGCTTAAAGCAGAGAATGTACTCAGTACAAATATTTATTTTAAAGATCTTTATCTGTTAGAGAGGGAAATGCTTTATAATCATCATGTAAGTCAGACTGTATCCTCTACATAGGAATCTAAAACCAGAGGCGACACTCAATCCTTTTTCTCCCTTTATATGGGCCCTGTGCAGCCCACCCCACAGCAAGTTCTCCAAAATTCTTCCCATATTAGAGATCAGTTTCACTCCTACTTTTCCAACAGCACGTTACTGATTTCAGAGTCCAGTTTGCCAGCATGCCAATGTATTAACTTTTGTTAGAAAGAAGTACAAATGAAGTGATGTTGTTCCTTAAGGGCTCTCTGTGAGTCACTTCAAAGGTGACTCAAAGCATTACAGGCAAACATCATACTGGCTAATCAGTTGATTACATTTTATGTGTTCCTTCATATTTCCAATACTAATTTGCTCAGGAGCAGTGAATGCAGCTTCTGCTTATGTTAACCCAAAGCAAACCGGAACAGTAATGAGACAACCAAAATACAAAGACATTGCACTGCATCTGCTAATATGGCAGCTCTTGTCACCCACATTTGCCAGACAATGACTCTCACTTACCATACAGTGCATTCTTGGAGGGAGAATACACGAAGGCTAATGTGTAGAGATAAAAGTTCAATAAACCGTAAAATGATAAGAATTCTGCTGGTAGTAAGTGTCAAGGATATTGCTCAGCATAGTTCCATACATATTAACTTTGGAAACAAGACCCAACCCATACACAGGCTGTTTCAATGGAAAGAATGTTTACCTTACTGAGAGCATGAATGGCTAAACAAAACTGCATGTTTTAAATTCAGCGACAGCTAATCTACTCAAGCTATTTCAAGGTAAAGCTCCCACTGAAAACAGAGCTTTAACACAAGTAACATCAAGTACAGTCTGCTCTTGAGCAGTGGAGTGCATGATCAAATAGCTCTTCTTTCAATGCTGAAAGAAAGCAGAGTAAGTTGGGTGTTCAGGTGGGTTTAGTTTGGTTCATTTTTTAAAAAGTTCTTCCTTAGCACAGTGATGAAGGAGGAAGGAGAAAGGATATCTATCTACACGTGGATAGAACTCTGAAGATGGTTTCTTGCCACTGTTTTGGGTAAATACTAAAGGTTTTACATATTGTTTTCTCCTACCTCCCAACTCATACCTAAGCTGATCAGTAGCCAGAACAGCTGCAGTCACACAAGCACTCTCAGAAAGTAGAATGAATTAGGATCTCAAGGTTCATGGCCAGGAATACAGGTCATAATCCTGTTGTCAACAGACATCAGAAATAGTCTCTCCCAAGGCACTTAAATTATCTGTTGTGACCTGTATCACATGTAGACTTGGACCAATACACAAATGCATTTTCAGTGGCTTCAAAACTATTAATTTCTCATATTTTAGTATGCTCCATGACAACTGGTAAATATAGAGCAAACAACTAAGGCAGGAAATACAGCCAAATTTGCCATAATATCTCATTAAAATTAGTTAGATTTGCACCAGGCATGCATATCTAAGTCTTCATTCCTCTTGGAGAGTATCACAACCAGTTGTGATGCATTGTGTCCATAGTGGACACACTAGACTGAGACTCTCTAGATTATAACCTTTACGAAGAGCCATTACAAAATGCTGACAGGAAATCTCAAACAAAACAGACTCAACTTCAAGAGTCCATCTAGAAGTCAAAGGTCACAGCCCTAGGTACATCATTTTAAAGTACCTTCTGCATGACAACAGATTAACATTCCCACTTGAGCAGTATCACAACACAAGGATATAATTCTGATAATGAGTTGACAGCTCAGCAACAAAGTTGTCCTGTAGAACTTGTGCTCCAAAGCGCAGGTACAGTATAACAATGCTGTGGGGAAAAAAATAAAGCATATAGGTGTACTGTGTCCTTAGGCTGCAAAATTGAAACAGCAGGTTGATAGAAGAGTGTATGAGAGAATAAGTATGTTAATATGCTGATCATTTATTTTAAGATACATTTGCTTTGCTAGGTCTAAATTAAGAATGATTCTTTTGTGATTAAAAGTTAGTACTCAGCTGAGAAAAGAGGAAATCCTTAGATTTCATCCACTACAGACAATCCAATAGTCAACAGCTATTTGAAATAACAGCTTGATGTGGGGAAAACAGATATTAACAGTAATGTAAGAAATTAACTTTTAACTTCTGCTTTGACTAAGTGAAGCCTACAAAGCTCCAGAAGAGCTCTGCCAAGCGAACTTCTAAATCTTGTGCACGGCCATGGTAATCGAAATAATATAAAGTTAGCTCAAAAAGCCTCAAGAAGGGTTAAAAAATTAGGAAATGCTTGCCATCACAGTAATATCAAAAGGCATTCTTCAGTTTCACTGACTATTTTATTAGCAACAAAATGTATTCAAAGCCCTGAAAAAAGGTTAGAAAAGTTACAGTACTGACAAATGTACTTTGAAAAGCCTTACCTAATGACAAGCACTACAAAGGTTAATGCAGTCAAGAATTTTAACCTGAGATCTGAAAAAGATTAAGAAAAGTTGTTATCAGTGAATTTACACCTACATCTAGGAGAAGCAGGCCTGTTTGGGAAGAATCAAAAGAAATATTCCTTACCAACATAAGGCATGTTTCGAAGTTCTGAGCATGCCCTCACTATCAGGAACAAAAGGTAGAGAATGTATGTGGTTGCCACCACAAGGAAGAAGATTTTCATTCCCTGTAAGAAAAGTGTCAGGTTTTATTATTTAATAAGATTTCATCTATTCCTTCTTCCATCAATAGAAATCATTAGTCACCAAAAGCACAACACAGAATGGTCCATTTATGCAGGGAAAGTAGGCTCATGAAACAAGGATGGTAATACGGTCAGTTAGGTTTTGGGGAATGTAAAGAAAGGAAACTTAATAGAAGCCAGATTTTGTTAACTGAGTTCAGAGTTGGCTGAATCTCAATAATTTTCTAAAAACACAGCTCCCAAGAAAAATACAAGGACCCACATACATCAAATTTTCCTTTAAAACAAGAAAGTCTGAAATTTACTAGGGTAGGGGACCTTGGCAGGAGTTAAGATGTACAAAACTGACTTAGTAACAGACTTAAATTTTTTTTCTTTCAATCCAAACAGTCAGTTTAGTCTGTGACTAAACTTGTGGTGTTTAGTCTCCAGATCTGCAAGACAATTTACTTTTCTCAATGGGATGGATCTCAATATGGTCTATGCATGATCTAATGCAAAAACAAAAGTAATCTAGTCAGAGTAAGACCATCTGACCAGCACATCTAACACATCTAAATTGTGTTATAGATTTTAATAGAAGAACAAACCCCATTTCCTTGTATTGCCTAACTGCACCTGACAATTGGACAGCAAGAAGACATTTTTTACTTACCTGGAAATTACCTGTGTCAACCCTGTATTGATATGTAGGATCATGTACTTCATATACGCTAGAAGAGATTCAAAATTAAAAGGGGGTACATGCACAATTCCAGACAATGTTAAAAAGACATACTGACCAAGAAACCCACTCACAAAGAAAAGGTTTAAGGTTACTATGCAGAGTTTATAACAAAAGGGTGTGGCTGTATAAGTTGGTGCAATGCCATTAAGTCCAATGGAGTCACGACAATTTACCATATATAGCAAACTAAAACTGAAGAAATATGGAGGATTTAAATTGTGATCATGTCCAATGTCCCCACTTGTTTCTTAGAAAATGTGTATCTTGTAAATTCCAACAAACCTTCAGGATTCCTACAAGTCTTCAGGATTCAGTGTTTACATTTTACCCTTAGGAAACTGCAGCATGAGACCTTCCCTCATAGCAATTTTACTAACAGCATGAGCATTTCCTGCAACTGCACTGCTTTCAACAAGGTACAATGGCAAGGAGAAGGTTAGAAAGTATCTCCCTTCTGAGAGATAAAATAAGAGGCAAACACTTGAGACTAAAACAGGATAGAAACAACAAATGTACTAAAATGGATGAGGTTTTCTGGGTGGGGAAGAGTGACACCTTTATGTTGACACAACAAATTGGAAAAAAAGGAGAACCACTAAACCAAGCAAAAGAACAGAGTTTTGAGTAAAGACAGCAGAGCTTGAGCCATGTCAGTACCAGCTGAGCAGGTATAATAGTCCAGAAAGTCTGGTCAAACTATGTCATAGTTAACTACAGACAAACTGTTGCTTCAGCTACTAAAATTTAAATAAATTGAGACATAGCACTGGAGTGATTCTTGTAGGGAGCCACAACATATTGACAAAGTAGTGATTTCTAGATCACACTCAGATTTATGAAATTATTTACTACTAGCTTGTCCATGGAGAACTGTTTTCAATCAGTCACAATTTGCAGAACAGGAAGAGGTAAGAATTTGAACTCTGTTCCTGTATCACAATCAGAGCATACTAGGTATATACTAGGTATACACAATCTTCTCATTCTTGAACACTCTCAGCTCATACTTGTGCACTACATTTTAAATTACTTACGTTTGCCATATTCCCAGTGTAACAGAGGCCAGCCACAACAGTCCAACAATAAAGAATTTGGGCAGATAGAAAGTTAAGCACTTCCTTTCCCCCTGTTAGGAAAACAATAGTGTGGTGAAGGTGTGAACCCACATTTAAGATTTTATTCATTCTTGACAGAATAAAATAACTATCATCTTTGTGTCACTCAACATGAACTGGATTAAGAGATTCATCTTCCGTATTTTCATCCTGCACAAGTGACTAGAGAAGACATTATATTGCATCATCATTTGTGTTCATAAGATGAAGTAGAGTTGGAGCATCCTATTTATAAGGTCCCACATATTTCACTGATAATGTAAATACATGAATAGGCTCCAGAATTCCTATTTCTCTTACACAGTATTTTAAAGTAGTTTAAAAAACCAATCAACTACAACATACAACATCAAAACTCTTCAAGCAAGAACAAAGCATAATGGTATCATAATTCTGATGACTGTCCCGTCTGTTTCATTTAGGCTTGGCAGACTCAAAATAATCTACTTCACCGTAAATCATTAACTCCAAAGCTTCACATGTCACATTGTATTTTAGGAATAAAATAAATGTCTGTTTTGTAAGAATTTGGTTTCACTTTTGTTACCTTTTGAGAGAATTGAACAAAACAAGTCCTGTCTCCTCGCTAAGTAGAAGACAGTGTTGCATCCCTTACCTGTACTCTTATACCATGGTAGACACAAAGCCAGAACAACAACAATGCACACAGAAACAGCGACTGGAATAGATCATCCAGCATTCCAGGAAACCAGCTGTTCACCAGAAAAGAAAGGGGGAAAAATGGATCTGTAACAAAAAAAGGGGGGAAAAAAAAAAGAAGTCAAACAGAGAGGAAAAAAGCTTTCATTATGAAAAGTTAAGCAGAATCTATCTACAGCAGAACAAAAAACCCCTAGATTTTTCAAATTACACCAGTAACTGAAACTGAAGTTTCAGCAGCAACCCGCTCTGCTGTAGAAACTCAAATGGTTGCCAGCATTTCTAGAAGATGTCAGGTTTTATTAGACTTTCTACTAAACCACTGTTAAAGGTGATGACCTAAAAATTACCATACGATGACTAAGATGCAAATATTCTTTTGGTACTGATAGAAAGTGCTAGAATTTGATGTGTTTTACTGGACTAAAAGTAGCCTCCATTTTTAACTAAAGTGTGAGTATCTAAAAAATGAAGAAGACAGCAGACAAACAGAAACTGAAAGGTTCAGTATGGTAGGCACCTATTCCAATCACGGCTTTAAACAAATACCTGACATTCATGTGACTGAGAAGAACAAAATCCACCTACTCCTTATGCCCTTGAATTTGCTACACTTGGAAAGGGTTGGTTTTTTAAATTTAGTTTTCTGAAGCCATACAAACAGCTGCTTATAAGTTCAAGGAGAAATTTCATTTTGCCTTCTCTTTCTTTTTTTTTCTACTTCTTTTTTAAAAAGGAGGCTTTCTAGAAATTCCAGGATACGAGTACCGTTGTAAAGTAGCAATAGAGGAAGTAGGATGGACATCCATTTCTGTTCAATACCCCAGTCTCTCATGGAGAATTTCCGCAGGGAATGTGCAAACAGACACTATAAAACAACAACAACAATTTATAAGGAAGGAATACAGCCTTCAATGGTTTAACCAGAGCTAAGAGAGAGCACAGCACATTGCAAAGGCTACTTCATGAGGTCTTTGCCACTGAGAACACTGTAAAACAGGAGCCAGGTCTCCTCGTTTCTACTTAAAAGTTTGCTTGCTGACCCCAATGCAAATTACTTAATTCCTCAAGCAAACTAAGAAGTAAACCAACCAGTACATGAAAATCAACATTATGGGGAAAAAGAAATGTTGCCTCATTACTGGTCACACACTATCAACAACTTCCACTTGAATTCACTTTTTACAAAGCAGACTGCATTTTATATTCAGTTACCTCCTGAGCAACATCATCTATGTGAGAAAAATGCTATGCAAGTGTGCAGGACTTTGATGTCCCTACTCTGGAAATTCTGGATTTTAGATTTTATGTTGGTTTTTTTTTTTCCCAAACACTTATTCTCCAGGAGGCAAGACAGGTTAGAAAGGATACATCATCTAAATCATAGCATAATTTAGGTTGTAAGGGACCGCTGGAGGTCACCTGGCCCATCTTCACATGCAAGGCAGTGATAATTTTAATGTTAGATCCAGGTCATATTCAACTGAGTTTTGCTCATTTCCAGAGACAAAGAGCCCACACTCTGACCATCCTATTCCAAAGTCTGAGCCTACCTACACTGCAAAGAAAAAAAAAACCTTTTCTTTAGCATCTCATCACAATTTCCTTTGTCTAAGCAGAATTTTTTTTCTGTTTAATCCAAAACCAGAGTTTAGAAAAACAAGTTTTCCCATTTATCCTATTTTCTTAATGTCCCTTCAATACCACTTGTAAAAACATAATAGCAGCAACTATGAAATACGTTAAGTGTTTCAGAAATGTTTTTACAGCCATTCAGTGATATGTTAACTTTGCTGCCTGGGGTTAAATTACTAAACACAGCACTGCAGAGCAGCTGCCTCCATACTAAACTCCAGAAAAGCTGAAACAAAATCTTACCGTGACCATAAAAGTAAGAACTACAAAAACAAATCGGAACCATATTTCCACTTGTGAAAAAGTTGGATTATAGGTCTTCCACTACAAGAAAACAGAAGAGCCCAATGAATGGTATTTTGACAGACTACATACGACATCAATAATTAGCGCTTTATGCAGATACTGAAAAGTTCTGTGGCTTTTCAAAATTTAAAGGTACAACCAAATTCCACTATGTCACCATGGAAAGATAAATTTGTACTCACAGGACTATCTGATAAAAAAATAAGCAAAGCAGCCTAATGGCAGTGCTTCTCTTTTATCCTGCCACTTCATAACATACTCGGTGCTGTTATATGTTAAAGCACTCTCAGGACAAAAAGGATAGTCTTCATTGATTTCAGTTGCACTTTCAATCAAAGTTTGAATGCCAATAAATGAGTAAATCCAGTGTGTTCTTCTGTACTACCAAGGTCAATGCATAAATTGATTATGAAGAGGTCAAAAAGGTACAGGGGTACTTCTGTAAGGGGTTTGTTTTCTTAAAGCTTCCTCACTTGTCTCAGAAGTTAAAGAAAGGATAACTTATTACAAACACAGAAATCTTCACATGGGTTAAGGGGGAAAGACTCCTTCTTCTACTGTAATTATTAGAAGGGCATAAATATTAATTATAACATGTCAGTTTGCATAAACTCTGCTCTGTTGACAATTTATCTCATACCTGGCATGCTTCTGAAGCCATTTTTGAAATGTAAACTCCCTGGCACAATATATGCTCTGCTCATACGAACAAGAAGCTTTACCTTTCAATGTATTAAATCTGTCAACCTCTGTCTTGTCTTTTTAAACTGTAAATGTAGAATGAAAATTATATGTAGAGAAACCTATTATGCAAAAGGCAATCCATTGATTTCAACTGAGATCACCATAAACAACTGTAATAATGAAATAAATATGACAATGTTAGTTGCTGCGGGAAAGTTTGGGTTGGGGTGGTTTTGGGGTTACACACAGGGCTGCCTTAAAGGCAGCCTGCAAAGCAAGATAATAAACTGTACAACTACAAATGCCCCAACACTTTGTTCTGTTTGAAATCTGGCACTAAATAAAGAGTTTGTGAGCTTAGGGGTTTTTTTCCCCCTAGAGCTTATTTTTAATTATGTGCTTTATGCATTAGAATATTAAAAATATTAATATTTAGAAAGTTAATTCAGTATATTAAAAATATTTTTCCTTTACAGTAAGATTTTTGGTTGCAACCTGCTCTCACACACTGAATGCTATATACCATAGTAACCTGTGTTATAAACTTAGTTCAGTTCCCTCTTCTCCCAATGCAAATGTTTCTAAATTTCTTCCTGGAGTCAATCAATACACATGATATAAGTGTTTTATAAGCAATCTTTAGCACTATGAACTGAGATAGTTATTCCACTGGAGGTCATTTTAGTGAGTTATTTTAGTAACCTGCTTGTGTTAGCTGAAAAAAAATAAAAATTCTCTTCCTCATAAGTACAGCACCCCCCAAAAAAATCTCTTCATTTTTCTTTGACTTTGTTAAACCTTTCCAGCCCACACTTTCATGAAGTCTGGAAAATTTTGATAATTCTGATATACCTCCTGGAGAGGCTGAAAAAAATACCATCCTTCAGACAGGCAACATCTCTATAACCAAATGCAGAAAATTGGATTTCTAATCTAGCTTGCCTATTGTGAAAAGTATCTCCCAGCATTCAGACTAAATTTTTGTTACAGAAAACAGCAGTAGTAGTTCTGAGAGAAAAATTTTTCCTTACAGAGTTTAAAAAATTGGTCTAGACCCTTATCAACAGTAAATGCTATAACAGCTCTGACATGAGTAGTGACAGAAAAAATAATCATGGTACATTTTTTTATTTATCTTCAAAAATCTGATACTTCTTTGTTACAGATAAAGCACACTTCTACGGCATTAAAGAGACTTCTTTTACTAGTACAAAGCTTTATACTTACTGTGAAAGTAATATTCTGGATGGTGTACGTTAACTTTAGATCTTCAAAGCTAACAAATATGTTGTACTGAGTGTAGTTCAGGTAGCCCAGATGAGCAACAATGATTTCACTGCATTTCTGTGAACACACACAGAGAATAGTACATAGAAGGCTTCAAATTATTCCAGAACATGCGCTCTTCGTATAGGTTGGAGAATTTGTTTCTAAATGGTTCAATATTGATGATATTTATTATATATCTCACCAATCTCAATCAGTCTGATCAGGACTTTCTTGAAAGATACCAGAGAGAGCAGAAGATACTGATAAAGTCAGTCAGGTGGATCAATGACTGAACAATAAACAGGGCCAGCTTTTCACTTAAGCTGGTGAAAGCAACTGCTTTCAGCACCAGGATGGATCTGAATAACTCTGTCGGGTCAAGCTGAAGAGATGGGGCTATCCTGTACTAATTCATTTTTTAAAGTTAATAAGAGAAAAGATAAAAGCCAAGTATATTGCTCTCTTGGCTGTGTAATTAAACCTAATGGAGCACTAGTAATTAATTTCTGCAAATTTCATTGATATGTGCTTATATCTATATAAAAATAAAACACTTGACTTACTATATATGCTTATCATAAAAAACTTCAGCTATGGCCTTCCTCAAGGATTTGCATCTGGAGAAGCTGGATTGGATGTCTTTAATCTTAAAAATTTCAGTGCAAATTACATTAGAATATCCAAACATTCTTTCACAGTGACAAAAAAATTTAGCTTTTTCAGAACACAGTAGCCAGCTGATTTCAAGCAGACTCTGCAAGGTGTTGGAGAAGAATTTTTCTCTCCTCTGGAAGCTCACAGCCAATCTTCTGCTACAAAATTCCTTTCTTCAGTACTGCTAAATCTGTTTAGTGACTGAACAGGACCCATTGATTTACTGGCAAAGAGCAACTCTAACAAGAAAAAGGGGTCTTTAACAGGCAGTAGACAGAAGTCACAGAAGTAAACAGAAAAGTGATGGACAGGCAGCTGTCTTGTCAGCATGACTGCCCACATTGCCACTACAAATAAAACTGTCCTGTAGACTTTTTCCTGAGACGTGTTTAACAGACACATTCTTCTTATTTGCAGTGTAAGTAGCATGCACACAGATTTAAAGAAAATGCAGTACACCAGAGCTTTTTTTAAGCAAGTACATACTTGCGCACAACTGAGTAATCTTGTCCGATTATGAACCTGGTTGTTAACATATGGTGTGCTTCCATCCTTCACCACTCCCAGTACTTTGACTGTCACAGTCACATTCTTCTTGAGGGATACTGGAATTAAAACAGAAAACATTAATCTATTGCTACATGCAGAAATGAAATCTCACATAGAGTTCCAAAATCATTTAAAATACATATGCTATCCAAATACTACTCAGACTTACTCAGTTATACATTACTGGAGTAGGGGTATTTTTATATGTAGGCAGTAAGTCACAAGCCCTTTACTGAATCTTGACAGATTAACAATTACTAATACAGTATTTCTCACATATATACAGGGAAGCTTTATTGAAAAATCAGTATCATTACAATCTACACACTTAATTCCCCCCAAAATGAAGAAAGAAATACACAGATTATTTAGATACTACTGTTTTCACAGAAATAACAACTTTTCCCCAACTCCTGTTGCTTCCAATTCAATCAGTGCTGTCCATGTCTTTACCAAGGGAGGGGGGTGAAGTGGAAGAAAAGCATATCAGAGGAAAAACCCACCAACCACAGCCAGAAAGCAACAGGATCGTGCGTAACAGATGAAATTAAAGATACAATAGACAGGTTGCTATAGCAATTTCCTGAGAATTAGGTAGGAGTCTCACCGTCGTGCTGGTCCAACTCAACTACGCAGGTCAGCCACAGCTGCTGGTTGTAAGTTGACAGTGGTGGCGAACTTAAATTAAATGGCTTCAGCTGTAAAAAACCCCACAAAGTTAGCACCAGCCTTTACACTGTTACATGACATAGCTGTAGTTACAATGATGAAAGGCATGTCAATCATGTTTGTGAGAATGTTTTTGAGAAGAGATTTATATGTGCTACTCCATGGACAGTGTGATAAGCAGCTGACATAGAAGTCTTACAGAGAAGTAGTTTAAACAGCACATTTATTTTGCACAGCACTGCAGTAAGGGAAGGTATGACTACCTAAAGCCCATCAAAGCAGCAGCAATAAAACAGGAATTCAGATACGAAAAACAAAATCCTGAGGCCTAGCCTGAATATAAGAAATAATTTTAGCACTTTACTTCAAAAATCAGATTTGTGGGCCTTCATCTGCTACACAGTTTTAAACTTGTTCAACTATAATTACAAAAAAGCCCTGTTTTCCACTAGGTTTTCTAAAAATCCCACATTCAGTTCAAAAGAATGCAAGATATCATTAAAGATAAAACCTACATGCAAGAAAGACTTCTCTAATTTGAAATCAAGATGTATTTTAAAAAAAATAAAATCCACCCACAGTACTGTATCAATCCAAATATATAGAGGTGACTAATAGGTTAAAAAAAAGAAATGTCCCAGAGTATTTAAAAAAAATCCACAACAAAACCTTTTTAGTGCTTTCACAAAAAATACTTTAGATATTAAGTTGATAGTGAAGAGCCAGACAAACAAAAATGCAAGAACTGAGAACCAAAATATGAAAGCATTTAAGAACATGTGAATTTTCCTGTTAGAAAGCCAGATCCCATATCTTGGTCACATGATAGTGAACAAATAACAAGAGAAAGAAGTATTTCTTTACAGATGATAGAACGGGAAATCACAAGAGAGACATCATTAGTTGCCACTGAGTGTATTGTTTTTCAATGCATGTTCTCAATTTCTGTTTCTGAACTCCCTACAAGAATCTCCAACATTAATTCACCAGGGAAAAACTCATGCATTTCTTTATCAGAAACTGCCTAGTGCAGAAACATCCTAGAATTCTCCACCTGACCTGCTCGCAACAGGAAGAGACCAGAAATTGCTGCTGGGCTACTCATGAGGTAACACAGTGGTAGTACAGTATTACATGTTGAGCTTCAAACTGGAAAGCACCACTAAGACATTTAGAATAACTGGAGGAAAGGAGGGAAATGTTTAACATTACTAACATTAAATAAAGCCATTCATATAATCCAACAGTATTTATTAACTCTTACCTTTAGGCTGTTATTTAAGTCAGTTCTTGCTACAGAAGTTTCAATTACATTAGGACCTTTACAATATATAAGAAGGAAGACAGAAAATAATATTGAAGTATACATATTACTGATAAATAATGATGTAAATACAGGCTTTCAAAAGACTGTACAAAATACCTCCCTGCAAAGCAAGTAAACAGTATTCCACTTTTCAGATGTTTCGGATAAAGGGTAAAGTGCTTGGATATTTCAATATAATTTATAAATCTGACCTGCATGTTCCTTTAAGCATCTCTGCCATAGTATTTCTAGGAATGATTAAATTGGAAGTAAATTATAAATCAAGAACTCCATATCAGAAGCCCTGAACGTGTACTCTAAACTACTACAACAAACCACACAATATTTATATACATATATCCCAAGGTTTTTATGGGAGTGCAGTCATGAAAGCACTCAGCTACAGAAAAAGCTAGCTAAGCACCGGTGGTTCTGTTGTTACAGCAACTCAAAGGTCAACAAGGCCTGCAGAAAACACCTGAAAAAACTGCACGTTAAATAGCAGTACAAATTTTCCACAGCCAAACTGTTACCGCTACCTGGCTTACACGGAGCACAGTGTCCGTAATGCGCTGCACTCAAGGCTCAGGTACCAGGGCAAATGCATCCCATTGTATTTGGTGCATGATGCTAAAGCCTTTTTAAGTACGTGTAGTACTTGCCTATACAATCACAGTAACAGCACTTTCTGACTAATGATGGATTTTCATTGCATTGGTCTGTTTAAGCCCAATCACATGTTTGTTTAGCAACAATTCTCAATTTACTCAGATTGGCCCCCTCCTTTTCTACAGAAAACTGGGCTATCATATATTATGTATATCATCACATCAATAAAGAAAACTGCATGGAAGCTGTATAAGCAATTTCTCCTGCAGCAGACAATCTATTTAATAAATAATTTCATGTCCAATTGTAGTCAGAGATGCTCAGCTCGTTATCAGAGCTTTTCTGCAACCACTCCTCCAATCACTCTGGATATGGACACACACACACTTAGCATGTACTGACCAACACATCCACTCACACCCTACTGTATGCAGCAAAGGGGAAGCAATAAAACCATAATTTATGTTAGAAGAGACATACAGAGGACATCTAGTTCACACCCTTGTTTAATTTGATCAGGTTGCTGAGGGCCATGTCCAGTGAAGTCTCTAAGATCTTTAAGGACAGAGACTCCCACAACCTGTCTGGGAAACCTGTTCCAGTATTTAACCACCATTATAGGGAGAAAAATTTCCTAATATCTAACTGGAATTTCTTGTGTTCCAGCTTGTGTTGCCTTTCCCCCTATCATCATGCACCTCTGAGGAAAGCCCCATTTTGTGTGTATCCCCTGATAAGGTGGTTCCAGACGGCGGTCCAATTTCCTATTTGATATGCAGGAGCATGCGGTACTGAGGAGAAGAACGCACACGTTTTTATGTACACAAAACATGAAAGGACTAAACCAGGAAAGTGACAGGGAAGAGTAGGCAAAGATCTGTGACTATACAGCAGGTTGTGAACACACAGAGATGATGTATAGCAGGATAACTGCATGGAAGCAAGCTGTATAAGCAATTTCTCCTGACATGAGCAGGACATAAACACCTGTATTTGGGCCAGTAAGATCCCTCTGTCCAAATGGTCTCTCCCTGTATATATTTGGTCTGGTAATTTAACGGAATTTATTAATCCTCAAAATATGCTCTTTCAATCAAAAACTCAGTATTACAAAAATTATGCAAGAAAAGCAGTTTCTCACAAAAACCAAAAACTTCAAAGTCACTACGGAGAAACAATGGAAAAGAAGGAAGTTTATAAATGAGCAACATGGGATCACTGTGCAAGAAGTATTTTAGGTTAGCTGTCATGAGAGCTCTAAACGTGCAGCACTGCTTGGGCTCCTGCAACCACTCTAATAACAATATTAACCATCTTACAGACTTAAAAGGAAAAATTAAGAATTTCAGCCATCACAGACAGAATTTCATATTAGAATTGCAGTGCAACATCACCAACAGCCACCCCCTATAAAATCAGTTCTGTATCATTGAACTTTTCAGTTCTCAAGTACATATAAACCAGATTTTTGAAAGGCATTTTTTGTTTTAAAAAGCATAATTGAGTTTCAGTGGGTGTTCACAGTTGGTGAGCCATCACGTCAGTAATTAAGTCTTGACAAAACAAATAGAATTAGCCTTTTTTAAGGTTGTTTTTTTTTTTTTTAATCGGAAGATAGGAACCAATACTGGAACAGAGAAATCACAGTCAAATTTTTAAGGACAACAACCAAGCAAATAATGAAGTTCTAGTGCTATAACTGCTACTTCTCCAGCAAATGATATATAAAAGCTTTTTAAAGCAACTGACCAAAATGATGCTGTGGCTGTATTACTAACAAATGAAGACTAATTTAAATAGTTATTGTTTTTCTTTTAGTCTTGCTCACTTAACAGAATCACAGACAAAGGCAAAGAACCACCCTGAGGTGATGAACTGCACAGCTACAGAAAATGAGTTCTGCACCTTGGATTTCCTTTGCACTTGTCTCACCCCAAAGATAACACAGACCCATTGGGAAAAGGGAAAGAAAGTGAGTGCAACTTGGAAAAAAGACCAAACAAGTCTGTCTGTCTTGGGTTACAAGAACTGTCTTTATTTCTCAGATGAAAAGCAAGATTTCTGCCAGGCTTCCCGAACTACAAGTAGAGATGTAGAGTGTGGTCAGTGGCATATTCAGGTAGCACAGAAAATATGGGGGTATCTCCCACACTTGCATTTACTTAGCGGGTTTGGTGAACTTTTCTCAGACTGTACCCTTTAATGAGGGAGCATTCTGTTGTTAGGGCCTCTCCTTCTATTCACAGGAAGCAAGCAGCTGTCAAGAAAAGCCACGAGGAATATCACAGTAATTGTTCTGTGAGTCTCCTCCCAAGGTAAACAGCATTCTTTTAAAAATATTTAAGTTATAATGAATTATGTCAGCCAAACTATCCAGCAGACCAATCTTACAAGGAAGAGAATCCCACAGCCACGCCAGGTCAGGTTCTGCTACTGATTAAGAACAAAACACTCAGTTTTGTCTTCCAGGAGCATTGCTTTTTGCCTAGTCGTTACATAAAACACCTTTCTTTAATTTCTTGCAGCCTGGCAGTATAAGTACACAACTACAAATATGGTTCAATTTTAAAGCCAAATAGCCAAATTACACTAAAGTAAATAATTCCTTTTTTCCCCTTTATCATTCATATAAAATGTGCTTTTGCAAATGTGTTTATGCAGTATTTTAGGGGCCAAATAATGCCCTTCAGCATCCTTCAGCAAGTCACAGGAATATCAGCAGTTAACCTTTATGAACTGAAAGCATATTTAGGCCTTCGGCTGCTATAATAAATCAAACAGCAGGAAAGAAGGTTTTATTTCACAGACAAATTTTATTATTTAAGGCTATTATGAAAAATCTATTCCCTACAAGGCACAGATGGGCACAAAAAGCCTGAACAGCTGTCTCCAATTAATCTGCCCTTCTTTCCAAGGCTGGCAGGACTGGATGGCTCCCAGGCCTGGGCAGCCCTTCTCCCTCTAAAGGAGGTGAAGGACAGGGCAGAGGTAGAGACAACCCAACAGACAGGTCAAAAAGTGTCAGAGAGGGGCACAGGAGAACACACTGGACATGCTGGGTGATGTGGAAGTCAGCAGCAAATCAGGGAAGATGGTAACAACCTAAAGTAATTCTTACATAGGGAGTGGGTTGCTTACTGACTAGTGATGCCTGAGATGGCCACCTAAAAACAGAGACTAGACAAGAATAAGGGAACAAAGGTACTTATTTGAAGGGCCTTCAAAGGCACACCTCGGGCAGTCAAAAGGCTCCACCCAAGATGGATCCTGAGTCACGAGTTCTTCACACTTTTGTAAGTTTGGTCCATTTGCATATCAGGATCAATTTTCCAATTACAACTTCAGTTAATGATGTAATTTCCCCAAGTTTACTCCCCTTCTTACAACGTTGGTTCACACATTTTGGGCCTAGGACAATCTGGGTGTCCTTGGAAAGCAAGCTTGGAGAGGCTTGTTATGTCTAACCAGCATGAGAGAACAGTAGCTAGCAGGCCACAAGAAACTTCAGAGTTACACACTAGGCAGTATGGATTTGAAAAATATAAAAATTAAAACCTAAGGAATCACTAGCAGTCCCTCCCTTCCCCTCTACCTGTCTGTCATTTCTGTATTGATAAAGCTCTCCTGACAGCACAATATTAGTATATTTAACACTGCCATGGCAGCACACTGACTTATTTTTCAAGAATGTTTTAGCCCTGGAAAAGCCCTCTGGCATGAAATAAAGAGGGCTCCCTTGCTTTTCAACTCCCTAGTGATACTGCGTCTTTGTTGACCAGACTACCACAAATCTCTCTGATCTCCAGGAAAAGCACCCAGGCACTAACTGCTTAGCCTCCCAGGTCACATCAGGACTCTTCCAAAGATCTTCGAAACCAGAGACCTAAGCTCACACATTTAACAAGTGAAGTTCGTATTTTTACACTAAAATATTTTGTATTTCTGTGGCATTTATCACCCAAACATTTAGAAGGCTTTACGAACAGTTATCAGTGTCCTCACAGGAAATTAAGTACTAGCACCACCACTTTACAGACAGAAATACAAAGAATTAATGTAGCAGTCTGCTGAAAAATTATGTTACAATGAAGCTGTTTTGTTTCATTTTACTGACTCTCCCCTGCAATGCAGTTGCAAATGCTAAGTCTTTGTAGGTAGTACTCCCATGAAAAAGTGAGATGGAAGAAACACTTCCCTGTCCCTTGCTCAGACATCTCAGGAGCAGTAAGCTCATTAGCACTTAAATACATCCATAAATACCAACAGGTTTAGACAAAATGTAGGAGAACTGTAATCTTTTAAAAAGAGAACATCCTTACCTGCTATTCCTATGAAGACTGTCAGACCAAAACAAATAAAGAATACTACAAAGACCAGAACAAAATGCCTTTTGGACAGTGTATACAATCGCATCGGGGCCAGCCTACAGGAAGCAAAAGAACCACAGAATTAGTGTCGGTCATATTTCTAAAGGGTCAGAAAATAGACCCCATTCATTCTTCAACAAAGAAAATTAAACCAAACTCTGAGGTAACATGTAACACTAAGAAAAATAATATTAATGCTGCTTCATAGAGCAAGGATATCAACATGAATTATTAAACATATATATGAGCACACGTATCCGTGCTCCACAATGTATGAATTTTGCCCATTCTTTTTATGCTAGGGTTTTCTATTGTCCTAAGACTTGAGCAATAGAAAACATTTGTTAGAGGGAGAAGAAGTTGTGGTTTTGTTATTTCATACATAATTAAATAAAATAATTTAAACATCCAAGACACTATGTCTCTTGCAATGACAGCTTAATTTAAAGGGACAGACATCACTAAGAACCCAGTTACCTGCACAGGATCTTGAAGAGCTGTCTATACCCCATAAATATACTTCACCCCTGCAGGATCATCCCTAACAAGGAGTAGGGCAGAACTCCAGATCTGCTAGATGTGCATGCTCAGGCTTTGAATTCTTGTCTGAGCTCCACCAAAGCTTGGGAAATAGAAACCTGAACTTAAGTTTACTATCGGACACCCAAAATACAAATACACATACAAACAATGTCATCTCTTGCACTATGCTTTGGTGGTTATCATTAGGTTAAAGACAAAATGGAAGGGGGGGAGGGCAGGGTGTATTCAAAATACCAATTGCATTCCCTGGAGAACAGGTAACTTCCAGTTCTGTTAGCCTAAGGGAAATATGATCAAATAATTAATCCTAGATAAGGTATCCCTCCTGTATCTTCCTTTTTGTTAAACACATAATTCAAAAAATTCTTGAGTTACACCAGAACTGAGCCACTATATACCTGGCTTTCTACTGCTGTTCCAGTAGGTATGATCACAGGAATCTGTACAGTTTACATGGGAAAGCTGTAGGACTGGGGGGCTGATGGGGTGTATGAGCACCATGGCAAGAAATGAAACTGTAAGACTTCAATGACAGTGCTCCCTTTTAGCTTGGAATAAAACAACTTCTTTTTGCCAGCTGAATGGTGCTCTTACTGGTTCACCACATTAGCAAAGAATTGCAGAAAAGGTGGTGAAATTCTTCCCATAAGCCCAGCCTGAGCCCTGGGACCAGGTACCACATGCTGCATGCATGGCAGCCCTTAAAAGCAAAGCAAACAATTCACTTTAAACCAGTACAAGCCTTTGTTTTCTTTGAGAATCACTACATTCTCTCCAAATGAAGCACTAGCAAAAAAAAAAAAAAATTACATTATTCCTTCACTGTAAAGTTTGAGAGATCCAAATCTTAATTTATTAACACACAAAGGAGGTGGGAAAGGGGGGAAACCCCACAGAAGTAATGAGAACGGCAAGCAAGTAACTGCAAATGTTACGAGTCTGCACAAACTGGCCGTGCAGAACTCCAGGCAGAGCACCTGCAAAATACTTGCCATACATCTTTACACACAGCAGAAACTCTGCATCAATCTAGATGTCAGAACAGCTGATTTTACAGCCAAAAAAGCCAAATCATACATGAAACTACCAAGTAATTACCACAGAAGCAGCGTCAGATCTCCGTCAGAGATCACTGCACAGAAGCCTCACAGACAAATATGATTTCGACTTTTAAAAACACCAATTAAGACAGGCATTTCAAACCAGAACTTGTCTGCACAACTTTAGCAGGGATATAACTGCAGTCTTTTTCTTAAATCAATATCTTAAAACCCCAGCCTTCATTCCTTTAAACCATGTGAAAGCTATTAAATCCGTACTAGTACAAAAATAACTAACTAAGGTGCATTGTTCTACCAGCTCCAGGGCTCCTTCAGTTCCACAGATGACCTGTTTACCGAAGTACACCAAGTATGGGATACTATCTTGAGACACCTAAGTATTAATCTTAACAAGAAAATCCTTGATTATAAAAACAGTACATAAAATGTTGACACGCCTAAATTAACTATAAGAGTTCAGGTGGATACCACATGCTTCATGGCAGAGCACATACTGAGGATCTCACAACACAGGGAAGTCCATGGGTCGAGCATAGCTGACAACTGGAAGAGTATCATGTTTGCAGTAAAGCATAACACATAAGCTGTTCAGAACAGCACAAGTGTATTTGGACATCCACTTGACAGCTACAGACTGATGTAAGATACTTCTGACTTGCTGTGCATGCTCTTGGTTCTTTTGATAAGTTTCCTAATTTCAAAGTTTTTGCAGACACTTCAAAATGCATGATGTGAACATGAAAAGCAGCTCCCTCTCCACACTCCTTACAGGACAGTCACCAGTTCCCCACCCAGCCGACAGAGTATTACAACCACTGGCAATTAGCACCTTGATTTACTCATAAGCCAGAGTATGTGTGCTTGTGAGCTTTTGAAGAAACATGTTCCAGACACTGGCTCATTCTTTATTCCAGCTGCTCTCCGGATGGTGCAACACCTGGCAGTCAGAATGGGTAGGTGTACACCTACCTACCAACAGGGATGCTGGTACCTAACACAGACTGGAGACACAGAGAGGAGGGACATACCCTGTGTTTTCCTTTCATTCATACCTGTACTCCTCAAGTCTCACTTAAGCCACCGACTAAATGTGCTGCTTTAGAGGTCAGTAAGGCAACATGGACACTTTTATTAACAGCAAATGTAAGAACTCAGCCAAATCTTAACTACATTTCTCAAGAGGGCAAACAACAATTTATAGCATTTTTATCACGCTTCGTTGCCCCTCGCCGCAGTCGCAGAACTTTCTTGTGTAGATTTAAGCGTCTTGTTGCACCTATCACCAGCTGACATACAAAGCGGATAAAATCACCTTCCCATAAGTTCATTGTTTAACACCTGCCTTTGGGAAAGAGATTATATAAAGTTTATGAATATACATAAGTGCAAGTTGGTGATCCCCCACTGACAGCTTCTTTCTTACATTTGAATGGCCCAATAAAGCATGAAATGTTGGAAACACATTTATGAGAAAATTTTAAAAGGTTCCTCCCTCTGGAAGCACCTGTTCAAACAAGTAAAGAACTGTGCTTTGCTTTACCAGCAGAAGATGCTTTAATCAGCCCAACCACAGCAGTCAAACGCTCAGGACTAGCCATCCAAGTGTCTGCAGCTCTTTCAGGCAGCTTTTACCACCTATACTCAACTTTATCCTAATTCAGAGCTGTTTATAATTAACTTATGCCTGAAACTGACTGCAAAAGAGGAAAAAGCACAAAGATACAAACAAAGAAATGTTATACTTAGACATCTCAAATAGCAGTCAATAAAAACTAAACTGCACTAGTGCAACCCGTTACAGAGTGAAATTTGGAAATGCACACTCATAACAACTGCACTCTTTCAGTAGCCATTCATACATGAGATGTAAAGGTGAGTTACATCTTGCTCTTGGAGTAAAGTTTTGCCTCAAAAGGTTTAGCAAAATGTTTCTCAGGATATTCCTCATCTTCAAATCACTTCTCATGACTGTACAACAAAGTCTTTAATGAAGACCATCATGAAAAACAGACCCTGTTATACAATAGTCTTCACTTAAGACTGACTTTAAAGAAGAGAAAGCTGTGGCAAAACTGAGATTAAGCAGTAGGTAGGCACAGTTGGTATTAAAATCAGAAATAACTCGCTTTTATGCACAGCAGTTTTTCTAAAATCCTAGCCTCAACATCTCTGCCTCCAACTGCTCTTCTCTATTTTAGGCTCACTCGCAAATAGAACCATCAAACCCACTTTGATTTGAATGATTACGTATGCTACCTACGTTCACAGTACTGGGGTCTATCCATACACCCTGCACTTGCTCATGGTTTAAAGACATTGCTTGCTTCGGTGTCCCTCAGAAGACCTTGAATTTCTTCTTGCAGATGTATTCCACAACGGTTAATAGCTAATGAGGCAGCACATGACTACATAAAAAGAGGCATAAAATTAACATTGTCAGCACTATACAGAACTGCTATATGACAACTGACAGATAACCATGGCCATGCTTTATCTTTATATGTATGCACGGGGTGGGTTTGGCTTTTTTTTTTTTTTTAGTTCCAGTTTGTTGTATTCATTTAAGTCTGAATAATTAGTCACGGCTATGGCTCTATCCATGCAAAGAGATATCCGGGAAAACAAGTTTTTCTTTTTCTTTTAACAAACAATCTGAGAGTGGACATACCGGGGGTGGGGGGAGGTTTTATCCACCATAGGAAAGGGAAACTTACAGGGTTCCTCTAAAGAAAAAGGCAGTCACCACTCGGGCTTCTGAGTGGCGAACCACAGCCTCAGAAACATTCACTTAACCCTCAGCGGGCTGATTTCCTTAACGAGGATAACGTGTATAAACTGAATTACATTCAGATTGCCCAAAGAGACTGGGGAGTCTCTCTCCCTGGAGATATTCAAGACCTGTCTGGACACAATCCTGTGCCTTGTGCTCTGGGACTGACCCTGCTTGAGCAGGCAGGTTGGACCAGACGGCCAATGACTGTGGTCCCTTCCAGCTTTGCCCATTCTGTGATTCTGTGAATGACAACACTCAGCTCCTCCCTCCGAGGACGGAGTTTCTTCACCCGGACCCGGACCCGGACCCGCACCCGCACCCGCACCCGCACCCGGACCCGGACCCGGACCCGGACCCGGACCCGGACCCAGCCCCTCAGGCTCGCGGCGCCCCCCGCGCCCGCCGCTCCTCCCCGCCCCCACTCACGGCTCCATCGCGGCGCCGCACGCGCAGTGCCGACACCTCCTCCGCGCGCCGCCGCTGCCGTGGCACAGCCGCCGCCGGCGCCGCGCGACGCCTTCCGCGTGCGTCACCGCGCGGCCGCCACGCGGCCTCAGACACGTCACGGGCCCCGCCGCGCCCCGGCCGCGGGGGAGCTGAGGCGGGGGCGGAGAAGCTACGGCGAGCCCGAAGGGCCACGCGCCCGCGCTCGGCTATGGGCGGCGGGAGGGAGATCGGGAGAGAGTCCTCGGGAGGGAGTGCGATACGGCACCACCTTATCTTTGGAGAGCCACCTTGCGGCGCCAGCACATGACTGGTCCTGCCCTGGCGGGCTCTGCGTGTTCAGAATCACAGTAACACAGAATCACGGAAGCAGTTAGGTTGGAAAAGACCTACAGGATCATCGAGTCCAACCTATGACCTGACACCGCCTTGTCAACTACACCGTGGCACCGAGTGCCACGTCAGTCTTTCCTTAAACACTTTCAAAGATGGTGACTTCCGCCACCTCCTTGGACAGCCTGTTCCAATGTCTAATCACCCTTTCTGTGAAAAAATTCCTTCTAATGTCCAACGTGAACCTCCTCTGGCTCAGCTTGAAGCCATTTCCTCTTGTCCTGTCACTGGTTCCCTGGGAGAAGAGACCAACCCCCACCTGGCTCCAGCCTCCTTTCTGGTGGTTGTAGAGAGCAGTAAGGTCTCCTGTGAGCCTCCTTTTCTCCAGACTAAACACCCCCCCACACTCCCTCAGCTGCTCCTCATCAGACCCGTGCTCCAGACCCTTCCCCAGCTCCATGTCCCTTCTCTGGACACACCCCAGCCCCTCAATGTCCCTCCTGTAGTGAGGAGCCCAGAACTGGACACAGCACTCGAGGTGCAGCCTCACCAGGGCTGAGTACAGGGGGGACAATCACTGCCCTGGTCCTGCTGGCCACACTATTGCTGATACAGGCCAGGTGCCATTGGCCTTCTTGGCCACCTGGGCACAGCGGGCTCATGTTCAGCTGCTGACCAGCACCCACAGGTCCTTTCCCACTGAGCCACTTCCCAACTACTCCTCTCCCAGCCTGTAGCACTGCATGGAGTTCTGGCCAAAGTGTAGGACCCAGCACCTGGTCTTGTTGAACTTCATACTGTTGGTTATGAAGCCAAATGTGTCATTGTGTGGGGATAACAGCAGTATTTCCCCCATTTCCAGTGCGCTTTTCCAGCTTGTGCTGTAGTAGTAGCAACCACAGGTAGAAGAGGGAAATTTAACTATATAAACAGAAAATACTTAGGACAGAAAAGTGGTTCTGAATTCAATCTAAACCCATCTGTTATAGGCAAAAGGCCCAATGTGACTCATCCATGCTGAACACGCCCATGTTTAGTGCCGCCTGGGTTGTAAATGGTTTTGTTTACCAGCTCTTTCAGTGGAATTAAAATGCTGTCACTGCAGTCACCTGCACATAGCTTTGTGGTATTCAAGGGATGTGATTGATGTATTATGTTTGCAGAGAATTCAGTCAGCTCACGAGCAAGAGAAATTAAATCCCAGGAGTAAGCAACTACTTTAAACACACTACTTAATACAAATCTCTAGTTCATACCTAACAGTGTTTTATTCTTGCATAATGTTAGGATAAAGTTGGATTTCTGTTCTGATTTTCTGTTAAATGTCTGAAGACTGGGCAACAAAGATTGTCAACTGATCCACTGGGTAGTGATGATAAAGAGTAGGCAGGTATAGGGGTTAGCCAAACTATATTTTGTACGAATTTTTGATAGCTCTAACATTTGCTCACAGAAAGTCAGCACTGCAGTAACTAAAACGTGGGAATATCTGATGTGTAGTTGAATGAAATTCAGAGTAATTGCCTGGCTTTGGGGTTTGTCGTATACAGCAGAGCCACTTTGGGATGACCCCAGAAATGTTCAGATAGATCACTCAACATATAATTTAAAAATTATATCTTCAACAATTAAATACGTTCATTAAAAGCTTACTTAGATGATATGATGGTCCTATTGCATTTCCTTTTAAAAAGTACTTAGGATTAATAACATTATTCATTTTATTCCGGTACTCTGTGGGCAGTTATGTCATTACTTGTGATCTGTGGGACCCAGGATGACTCTTGTGTAACACCACTGAACCTAAAAACATGCTGGGAATTAATTTAATCATTGATACCGGTATTTATCTCATCTGTGATTTACAGCACTGATGATCACTTAGTAATCTCATAAAAATAGCTGTCTTGAGAAATACATAGTACCAATTGATGAAGAAAAGGTGTCCACGCATTTTAAATCAACAAGAATTTAAACCGTAGACAAGAATTAACTGGGGGGAAGAAAATAAAGCTTTGAGTGATAAGGACAAACTGCATCTGCTCAGAACAAGTTATCACTGCCAAGCCACAATTTAGTCATTAGGTCATGGATGACTATGACATGCCTTGTGTAGCTTTCAGCACACTTCAGGCTTCTCCAACATGTTCTCCCTGGCCAGAAAATGACGGAATGCTTACAACATCTGTGAGCATTCCCAGTGTTCTGGGAAGTGCGGTTGCAGAGTTACAACCTTCTGCAGTTACACTTCCATTTATGTGCACACAACTGAGCTGTTCTGAGGCCTGCTCCAATCCCTCTGGCACTCAGGTGTCTCACTAATGTGAATTTATTATCCCCAAACCAAAAATATGTTCTTCTCATTGAGTAGGTAGGAAATTTGAAGCACAGAGAGACGGAGCCTTGCCAAAAGTCACTTGGAGAACTGTGTGGGTGGCAGAGCTTGAAATCCAGCTCACTTCAATTAGCCGTGGGACCACATTTCTCTTTGCCATCTACCAACTTTCAAAGAGTTGTGAATACACAGTAAACATGTACATTGCACGCTATTTTTTGTGAAAATTTTGGCACTGAGTTTACAAACTAAACACTCGGAGGGAAGGCACTGTGAAACTCCTCTCTCTCCACAGAGTCAGTCAGTCTCACTCTGCTTCTTCCAATAAGGTACCACTCAGTGCCTTGTCTGACCTGCTCTGAGATGAAGTAGTGCCAGAAGCTGCTGTCTGCCTCATCTGTTGTAGGAGCTGGACAGTGTGTGATGACTGAGGCTTGCAAGAGAAGGCAGACCGAGCTATGAATAAGCAGGCTGAATGCTCGCTCAGCTGGGATTCTACTTACACTGACCACCTTAGCACTAAAGCTCTACCTTCATGGCTCACACCTACAGCTTCAGTGACAACAGGTGAAATCCAGCCTCTCTCTAGCTGGAGCTCTTTGAATTTTGCCAGCACTAATGTTAGTGCAGTAGACTGGTGAATCAAATAGTGGAAATCATTTGAGTTAAAAGTCACTCAAGAATCAGTTGCTCAGTCACTGTGAAGATAGAAGATTAATTGTGGGCAGATGAGGAAGAGAGCAGAAATGTGTGACCAGGGAAATGAGAGCTAGGATGGCTTCTCCCAGTCACAGAGCCTGCTTATGTCAGCTAAAAAGCAATCCATGAAGCTACAGTGTTGGTCTCATCCTCCTTTCTCTGTTTCAAGCCTTCTGGCCCTAGCTATATATTTCACATTGGGGTCATTCAGCTTCTGCCCCCAGTCGCCAGGACCCTGGAAGAACAAGAGAAGTGTACCAGCTGTGGCTCAAAGCAGCCACTGAAGATCCTGCCTCGGTCAAGGCTGGAAGCAGCACGAGCCTTCCAGGAGTTTGACTGCGGATGTCCAGCAAGGTCTTGTTGACCCCACGGCTTCTCACAGACTTGCACTTTGAGCACTGGTGAAAGATTTTCAGGTGGGAAGAAATGTATAGTTATCACAACAGCCTTCTCTGGCAACTTCAAGTTTCTTCTCTGAAGCACACAGGTACTAGTTCTCTAAGGAAAAATGAATAGCTTCTCTTAGTTGCTGAGTCAAATGATGTGCCGTTCTCTGGTGTTTTTGCCAAAGGGGCAGAAGCGCAGTCAATGAAATTTTTCTACATGGTTTGAAGATTGTCTATGTAACATCAAGCATTAATTAAAGCTGCAAGTTAAAAAGTACTTTTTGTGATGTCCTACATATAGTCTTTTCTTTTTGATGTACAAAATATCATATTATTGTGTGGATGCTAGCAAGGGCTAGCAGAGGAATTTTCCTGTGAAACTTTTCTTTCTCATAAGAAAGCAGTTAGAGAAATTCAGCTTCTCACAGCTTCTCTGTGAAAGATTTCGTTCTCATGAGAACTGGATGGACAACAGTTTGAGAGAATGTAAACCATTTCTACACCTGCAAGTTGTTGTGAGGACAGTGGAATTGTTTTCAGTCTTGTGAGAATAATATTTGGAAATGGGTGTCTTACTGCTCAACCTATCACCTTGAGAGGTGGTGGGTCAATAGGCCAATCATGTAATTTCTCTTCTGCAAACCATGCTATAAAGGGTACGGGTGATTAAACGAGGTCACTTTGGACATATCATCTGACCTGGACTTATGTTGTGATTTTCGCCGTTCCCTGTGTGCAACAGTGACAATATTGCATGACAGGAATTTAAAATTTATCCCTTGTTTAAAGCAGGGCAGATTGTAGGTCATTTATCTCAGTCTCTGGGTATTATTACTAAATTCAGCATCAACACTGTGCTTCTCTGTATAAGCTGATTGGCTGGTGGGATGTGTTCAGTAACCTAGAAATGTATTTTTCAGGAACGCCATGTTGTTACTTGCAGTTATGCAACTCTGATGTCAGACCACAATTTGGCCACCCTCCTGATCTCTCCTCTCTTACCAGGTAGGCACTTAAATTCCTATCAAAGTGTTTCCAGCAAGGTGAACTCTTCAACATCAGCTAGGTGAATAGAGTTTTGAAATTCCCAATGAAAAACATCGGTCAGCTGTTTGGGAAGACTGGTGTCTTCTGGTAAGCTTTGGTATCTCACTGCTAACATGTCAAAGAGATAAAAATGTGTTTTAGTAACATTGGTACTAAACTCTTTTCCTGTCAGCAATCTACTCAAAATGGCCTAGAGAAGCGGGGCAGTCATCATCTGCCAGCCCTCCACCAGCTCTCCCTGCCCTGCCATCCTGGCCAGGAGGCATGCTAAAGGAGGAAGGAACATATTGGAGTGGGAGAGGGAGACACCGGGCAAATGAACAAACTGTTCATTCAAGGGGCTTGTTTGGAGCAATTTTTCAGAGATACAAAATACAGCAGTCCTGAAGTTGCTGCAATAAATCTGATGGCTTTATGGCAGTCCACACGACCCATGGGAGAGTGTAACACTTTTTCTTCCTCTGCCTTCTCTGAGCTTATTTACTGCTCCAAGTACTACATGGTGTACCACAGACTAATCTTCAGTGGGCTGAGTCCAGCCCAACCTTGGGTTTGGGTTACCAATGAGGTTATTTAATACCACACCCACTAGTCTGTAAATACAGTGTCTCTTTGACAAGCACACCATGCAGTGCCATGTCTGCCTAAGGGAACCTCTAACCTAGACAGATGGGGTTCATCAGTGTGCTGAGCCATGGCTAGCCCTGATCTCTCAGTCTCTCCCAGATGAATGAGTGAAGTAGCTCTTGCCCATGGGGAAATACACCAGGAGGCACAAGGTACAGACTGTTCTGGGCTATTGGGAAGAGCAAACTCACTTGTGGACACCCCCTCCATCTCTGTAGCGTGAATGAGTGCCCTGGGGCTCTGCAGAGTGAGAATGACATAAGTTGGGATGGCCAAGGAGTCTGCCAACCTTAGTTGTGCCCTGTGCCCAAAGAACAGGCTGCTCACAGAAAGTTGCTGGACCACATATTCAAGACCACTATGCATTAAAGGAAAACATCACCAAAAAATGTCACTAAACTGGGATGGCCTCAGAGCTGAATCAGAAATTACTCAGCCATGCATGCCACAAAGAGGACAGTTACTTGGGATAACAGCCCCATCAGCCATCTCTGAGCTATGTCATCCCCTTGTACTGAGTCCCCTCTCATGGAGAATAAGCAGGTACAGCACAGCGTACAGCAAGCTCTCCTGAGTCAAGGGTCACAAAGGGGACTGACTGCTTGGTGGTTTTCCATTTCTGTATCAGCTCTGCTCCAAAGCTTTCCAGTGCTGTCTTTTCTGGTTGGCACTCAGAGAAGGATGTCCTTATAGAAATCAGAAATGAGATTGCAGCAGCCAATTTTTCTTTTAAATACTGATGATGAGTAAACTCATGGCCCTGCCCCCCTTTCCCTACTGCTTAACAGACTAGATTGGGGCAATGGAAACCACCAGCTGATAGCTCAGTGGCTTTGTTCCATCAGCAGGAGGGGAGAGTTAAGGCTGGCAGTGGTTGATAGCCTCATATCTGTGAATACAGTGTGTGAAAGGGAAAACACATGCTTTTATATGGTTTTACCATCTCTTCTTTTTTTTGGTCTAGTACAAGATGTTATTTGCTTTTAGTAACCTGATTATTTTAGAGAACCTCCGTGGTTTGAAGTAAAGACATGCCACACGGCATTTCCTTGGTCAAATTTCCAAAATTCCTTCTGCTGTCAGAGCAGTAAGTCTCTCCATTACACCCCTGAATGTACTTATTTATAACGTGACCAAACATCCTGAGTAAAACAAAGAGGGACAAGAGGATCAAGCATCTAATTCTCCTTCCAATAAGTGAGAGTTGGCTGTAAGAAGAATGCATGGTAGCATCAAGAAACCCTCCTCCACAGCAGGAATCTAAAAACCAGGTGCCATTGCTACATCCATCCATAGTGCTGAAGGGAAACACTCGCCAGAACAGCAGGTATGCACTGGCAGTAACAGAAACTCACTTTACACCAGGTCACTTAGGCTAAGATTTTGGGAATGCAGAGAATTACTAGCATGACTTGTAAGTCAGGAAATATTATTTCCATGCTAAGAGTCCAATGTTATTCCATTTCATTCTACATGACCTGCAGCTGATACCTTTTTGGAATATTGTCACTGAAGAAAAGGCAATCTAGCACTAACTCTGCGAGCTCATTGGATTCACTCCGGTAGCATCTTTTCTTTTCAATGCAGAAAGTCCCTCCATACACTCTTATGGTCATAAAAATGAATTAGTAACATTTTACCTTGGAGAGCTCAAGTTTCTTCTGGAAATAAAGCTGAACAAATACCTCTCCCAGGACCTCTTATTTGTTAATTCAACAAGTTAATGTCTCCCCTCTTTCTCCACTCTAGTGCCAGAATTCCTCATCACACTGCCAGGTGCACACAGGTACATTTCCATCACTCCTTACCACCTCTCCCATGGCTTCTCACACCACGCTCAGGTGCAATGAGCCACTGCTTTGCCAGGAAAGACTGCAATTGTGTTAGACACTGCCAAGCTGTCAGGCAGTGTTTCCAAGCTCTGTGACTCTAGTCTTTGCTGTTGCAAACAATGAGACAAATTCAATCTAATGGACCACCTGCCCCTTCACTGGGAAAAACAGAGACCTCATACTGAAGTCAAATGACTTAAGCACAACAGCTGGGGTACTGTGCAGAAGCAGACTGCCCAGACACACGGTAAAGTAGAGCTGGCAGAGACGTCACAAGGTACCTCATCTTTCCCTCTGTCTTAGGAGAGCATCTGCCAGATCTAAGACTTCCTTGGCATTTGTTCGTCAAAAGTGTTTAAAAACCTCCAATGATGGAAATGCTAGAGTCTCTCTGGATAATCCTTTCTTGAAGTGTTTTGCCATCCTTCCCATACAGATTTTTTTTCTTGATGTCTAACAAGAACTTTTATTGCTTCAATTAATATTACTCTGTAATGTTTTGTCCAATAGGAACATGAAGTTTCTCTTTACAGAATTTCCTATTCCTCCAACTTCAATATTTGTTCTTTTGGGGGAGTAATCCCAAATTTTCCTCAAAGCTATGTTTTCTAGACTTTTGATTATCCATATCCCTGTCCTTATCCTCTCTTCCACTGGCAGGCCCTTGAAGTGTGGTGTCCAGAACTGAACATAGCTTGCACTAAGATCTGAAATGTTGACTAAAGTAGGTGGTGTAATTCTCAGATCTTATGAACTGTGCTTCTGCTGTGCAATCAAAACTATTTACCTTCTTCACATGTATAAGACAATATCATTGTTGAAAGAGGTTATTTTATAAAAGATTACAATTTCCATACCCTTCTTTTACAAAAATGTCATATAACTGTTTGTTCCCCAACTTGTATTTGTGTGGCTGAACAGCATCCATTCTCTGCATATTTCCTGGCACCTGTTTCTCCTGATGTCTACTTTTTTGGAACCTTCCTCATATTCAAAAATTCTTTTCATTTATAACCCAGGCCTCCAAGACCTTTGGAGTCCTTCCTAGCCTTGTGTAATCTCAAACCATCCATACTCTCCAGCCATCACTGGTCAGTCACCGAAACAGCAGACAGGGCAAGGCTCAGAAGAAGTGTGGGTGTAGCCCACACAGTGTATCTGTCCCTTCTGACTTCAACCTTTGCTAACCACTCTCATTTCGTCATCTCTTCCTATCCTGTTCCAGGATTGTTTCACGGCTGCTTTTAGAACGCAACCCCCTCGCTTGCTACGATAGTGGAAAAGGCGTAGCACAGAGGGACGCAGATGGAAATTGCCCGTGTGAAGATGTTAATAGGTGAGGGCAGGAGGAGAGGCGTGGGGCTGTCTGACCGGCAGGCGCTGCCAAAGCACATCCCCAGGGCGGAGCAGGCGGCCCCTCCGCGCCGGGGTGCGGGAGCCGGGGCTCGCCTGGAGCAGCCCCGGGGCCGGGCGGCCGCTCCTCGTGCGATGTCCGGCACCCAACCCCTCGCTCGCCCCCCGAGCCGGCCCCTGATCCCGGCCGGAGCCGCGCCCGGCAGTACCGGTAGTAGCGATCATCCTTGTAGGGCGTGAGGTCCTCCTGGATCTCCCGGTAGGTCTCCCGCACCCGCCTGCAGAAGCGCTTGACCTCGCCGCACAGCGGGCTCCCGAAGGCGGCGAAATCCGCCTCCATGCCGCCCACGCCGCCGCCTCAGGCCCCGCGCTCCGCCATGGAGCCCCGCCGGAGCCCGCCCGGCGCTGCGCGGCCGCGGGGTGGGGGCGGTGCTGGAGCCGCAGCGGCGGCGGCGGATGCGGGGGGGAGCGGATGCAGGAGCGGGGGATGCAGGGAAGGGGGATGAAAGGGGGCGAACGCAGGGGCCACGGATGCAGGGGCGGGAGATGCAGGGACGAAGGATGCAAGAATGGGGGATGTAGCAGCGGGAGATGCAGGGGCGGTGGATGCAGGGGCGGTGGATGCAGGGCGCGCCCTCGGGGGCGGCGGGAGCCGCTTCAGCACCACGGAGAGGGGCGGCCGGTGCCGGGAAGTAAGCGAAGAGTATGCACTACCTCTGCCGAAAACATCTCTTATTTTTTTTTTTTAATAAAACTGATTTGTTCTCAAAAGCATACCAGCTCTATGTAAAGTAAATGTTTTATTTATTGTCTCTTTTCTTTAACGTAGCACATATGTCAAACAAATCCTATGCTAAATCCACTTTTCACGGTCACGACACTGTAAATGGTTCAAAACTAAGAATGACGCTGTTTACATTGCCTAAATGTAGAAAATCTGAACTGAACTCTAATCAGTTTGCAGAGCGCCCTGTTAGCTTCATTCATATTGAACTTTCCTTCATAAACAAATTCACATTTAAACTCGTTTAAATTATTCTATCAATTGAACCCTTAATTTCCACTAATTAACGGCAGTGCTATCCATATTAAAAGCAAAAACCCCGTTACTATTGATATGCAATAATTGTGTCCAGTAGGTATAAATATAGAAGTCTTCTGTACTGCTCCTCCCATGTAAATATCTTCCCTGTTGACTTTGAGGAAGCTGGGCTGAGTTATTTCCCAGCTTTGCCCTTAGTCTGTATTTTATCACATACTAAGACTGGAACATGCATTTTTGCTTAAACTAATCTCTCACAAATATGTGCTGGCAAGAGGTTACTCCTGGTGGTGCAGTGGGAGAGGGACAGACAATTTGTCTTCCCCAGCAGGTGGCGGAGAAAGGGAGAGGAAGGTTCATCTCTGACCAAGAATTCCTATTTCCTACCTGTGAATATTTCTAAGCTTGAGAAGACATAGCAGCGGGATAAAAGCCATATGCACATTTAATCTGGAGACAAAGGTTCTAACAACCTCAGGACTGTTGCTGAGGAGCAAAGAGCTCAAGGGTAGAGCCTGACCAGCTCCTGAATGGCTGCTTTGAAACCCTGGGACAGGCTCGGCAGGTGCCCTGTGCTTCTGTGACTGTTACAACATGCCAGCACCCTGCTTGCTACCACACACGCGGCTGACGTAGCCGTGTAGGATTTTCCTGGAATGGTTTATTTCACGGGACACATTTCATTAGGGATCAAGATTTAGCCATGTTTTCCCTCGAAGCAAGAATTAAAATTCTTTGTTACGTGTGATTAATGTGCTGCTTCCAGCACTCAGGCTAAGAGGTGGGAATTATCAATGGGATCTTTAAATATTTTACCAAAAGGAAGAAATAAAACATTTAAGGCTTCAGCTGAGTAAAAATGTGTTCACTGCTGGGAATTATGCAGACAGTTTGGAAAAGTAATAAAAAATGGAAGATTAAAAGCCGATTACTATTTACTTACTACTAAGTGACCTCTATTGCATTTATTTCTCAAAAAAACCCCAAACCAACCAACCAAAAACACCCCTATTTTTTTTTTTTTTTTGGTTGGTTTGCTGGTTGGTTAGTTGGTTTTTTGAGGGCCCAGAGCAGCACCATTCCAGAGATGCAATGTGGTTCCCTCTTTGTTGTGCTGAACATTATCCAGTCTGGCTTCCAATGGTGTCTGTCTCACTTCACCTTGAATGCCATGAGAGGGTTCCACACCTTCTGTGGAAGGCTGCCAGTCAGGCTTGCAGGTTACTGTCATAGGTTAGCAAGCATCGTCCCGGAAGGGACGTCCTTGCTAAGAGGTGCTTACAGTTTCCTCTGGGAACTGATAGAACCTATCAGCTGGCCAGTTTGAATATGGACAATTCTCTAAGCCACTTAAAGTTGTGATCACCTCTGTTATCCACATTTAAGAATAGGCAAACTCCCCCTCCAAGCTCTCTCTCGTTTCCGGCGCTGGGACAGGTGGCTGCGGGCCCCGTGCGGGGGCCAGCGGGCCCGGCCCAGGCCCTGCTTGGGCCAGGCCGGGCCGGGCCACGGCCATCCTGGAGCCATGGACCTGTTCCAGTCGTGGAACCCCCCCCCACTGCCTTGCCGTGGGCAGCCGGAGCGGCTCGGCTCTCCCCCCTCTCCACTGCGATAAGAAAAATTCAACATTCCAGCTGCAAAGCTGCAAGGCCGAGGTGAGAGTAACCCTTTTATTGCTGTGAAGAGCTGAAAACCTGAGGGAAGAGAGAGAGGAGATGCTTAAAGCTGAAAGTCTGTTGTGAAGCTATGATATATCAGAGTATCCTGTTGTAATTTCATGAAGATCTGGGGGGTGGAGTGTTCAACTCGTAAGCAAAAGCACCTGCACTGAGATAGGCAGATGCTGACGCAGCTGTAATTTCATGAGAAGTTTGGACAGGGAGAGATGAACCAGATGAGGACTTTTGCTCCAAACGGGAAAGGAGAAAACCTCAGTCCGTAGAGATGAACCAGATGAGGACTTTTGCTCCAAATGGGAAAGGAGAAAACCTCAGTTCCTAGAGATGCTCCCAGAGATAGTCCTAACGATGAAGATGATGAAGACCCCTTGCTCCCAGGGAAGGAGAAGGGCCTCTGTTTTTGTTTCTGAACGGCTCAACCTTAAAATTGTACCCCAAAAAACTTCAAGAGTGGACCCTCGAAAGCAGTTGCGGGAAAAGCTGCAAGTCGGGGGAAAGGACTCACACGCAGGCAGAGAGACTCCTCTTCCTAAATGGACTGAACAATATTTGGAAGTGGGCGGCTGTCTCGTTGTGATAATGTTTTCATAGCATGAGCAAGAAGAGACTTCTCTTTCTAAATGGACTGAACAAGGTTATTATGGAAGTGGTAAACAGACTGAACATCTTAAGGGTTGTCTTTTCACATTGTCAGTGGGAGAAGGGAGGAAGGTGGGGGGAGGAGGAGAGTTCTGAAGGTGGTATTTTTTTTTTTTTCTTCTTTTAGGTCTGTTAATAAACTTCTTTATATTCTTTCAAGTTTGGTGCCTGTTTTGCATTTCTCCTAATTCTTATCTCACAGCAGATAAACAGTAATGAGTATTTTGGACCAAACCACTACAGTTACTCACAGAGATGGTGTTAGCACTGACCACATATTAACCCACCAACTTCTGCTATCAAAAAAGCCAGGGAGTGTTTCAAGTAACAAATACCAGATATTACAGGATTAAAATTAGGCTTGTGAATAGCAAAGCTTGTGGGAAGAAATGTTCAGCAACTGTATATTGCCACTGTGGTCCATATTAAGCACTCAGAAGACTCTAAGAAGGTCAAGAATGCATTTTGAGTATCCAAAACACTTCAATACATTGACAAAACAAGAAATACTCAGGGGCTGTATGTAATTCCTAGGTAACATTTCTAAGGGGGAAAAAACCTAGCTTGCATTCAAACTTTTTTGTCAGAAATTTCAGGTTTCCTTATTATTGTAAATGAGAAAAGCATTAAAACATATTTTTAATATTGAACAGACACTTCTATTAGAACTGCCAACCTATTTTCTTTTGTGAAAACCTGATGAATGAAACATTTCAGCTTGCTGCTCACTTACCCCCAGCCCTGCAGACCTAACAGATCACACTTCTCCCAGTATCAGGTGTCCGTCTTGCCTGTCCAGTGCAGTCACAGCACAGACTGGGCTGGCACAGAAACGTGTTTGGTTCTGCAGGAAGCGCAACGTAAGTAGAAGCAAAGGGAAGCCAAGTTTTCACAGACAGCTTTGTGAACAAGGTGCAAGAGTAACCAACAGATAACTTGCACTGGGGCATGACTTACCGCACTCATTTTAGGGTACTCCAGCTCATCTATCTAAGCACAGCACCTTCTGTGTCAGCCTGATTTTGCTGATTTTCACAGCACATGATAAAAGAGAGGCAGAATCAAACCACATCTAAGAACAAACCAATTTAAAGTACTACTGAGAGTCTTACAAATCTCAGTTAGAATTTAAGCATCTGGAACTCAATTCATCCCCTGAGTGCTTCTGGACTTCACAAGGGAGAGAAAAGCCCCAAGAGTCTAAGACTAAGATGTGATCAAACTCAACATCTGCACTGCATTGTATCATGTAACCTGGACAGAGTTTATTTTTGAGGGTTGGGCTTAACAGAAGTCCCCCTCCTCATTTTTCTTCCTGGTTCTCCTCCTGTGTATAGTGAGCCTTTTGCAGCATCAGCCACATGTATTATATTGTGATAGTAGTTAAATACAAAGCTTAGCAATCCACATAAAAGGTGCTGAGAAGTTAAAGGAGTAAATGCTGCCAACTCAAGTCCCCTTCCCCCCCGCTTTTTATTCCTGCAAAGGAATAAACCCCTCAAACAAACAGAAGTCCAGCTGCTTAACAAACACTTTCTCCCTCAAAACTGTTTTGAGACAGAGAAAGGCAGTAGTGGCAGGTGCTGGCTGAAAGCAGCAACTGCCTTTTTCCTTCCAAGTGGAATTAAAGATGGGTACATCAGGTAACACAGAAATAAGCACACGTCTGCACTGACTGCCAAGATAAGAGAGCCTGTGCTGCTGTTGCACAGCTTCATTTATGCCCCTGAGTCTCGCCACATACAGGAGTTGTCACTGAGTATCACCAAACTACAGAGTAGAAACTGTGCTGAGCCCCACAGAAACCTTGTGAGTTTGGTCCACCTGCCCTGTTATTCACTGCTGCCTTAACTCTGGAAGAGAATAACCCTTGCCTTGCCTCAGGCCATCATGGCTTGACTGCCTTCTCCTGCCAGAAAACTGCTTTGTCACAGCTAACCAGAGACGTGACAGTGACGTGCCTAGACTGTTGTCACGTAGCCCTTGCTGTGCACGTAGAGGATCACAGCAGCGTGCTGGGGAGAGAAAGGTGATGTTGCTCGGCAGGAGGGCGGTGTTCACTGTGATGCAAAGCTTCTCATTTATTTGAAGAGGCGGCACAGAAGCACAGCTGGGACAGCCCGTGACAGATCACCCATAACAAATCATCTCTGAGCTGACAGGGGCTTTGGAGCCACAGCTGCTCTTGTCATCGCTGGGAGGAATAAAGCTCTACACAGTTGGCTGCAGCTGGCAGTCCTGACCCTCACAGCAGCAGCAAGAAAGACTCATCACTCTCTCCCTGTATCTTTGAAGATAAATCTTCCCTGTGTCTATCCTGCTTTGAAGAGATGCGAGGACAATAAAATAAAATAAGATTTAAAATCTCTTTTGATCAAAATTGAAGAAGAATCTCTTGTGAGGTGATTTCAAGGAAGACAAAGAGGAACGCTGATCACACCTGATTCACAGTCTGTGAGAAGAGCTGGTTTGCTCTTCTCTCGACTGTCACGTTGAGAGCAATGGGAAGATTGAAATGCCCTAATTGGGAGCATAACTAGATTGCCTGTCCTATATATAAATTAACATTTTATATGGTGTTTCACTGCGATTATTTGCTTTCAAATGTCAACTACATTTGGAATAATAATTACCAGTGGCATTTATTAACTTAAATATCCCACTGGTATTAAAAGGAATACTTCTAAGGGAAATAAAAACTCAAAAACTTGTGATATCTAGATAACAACTAGTGAAGACTTTAGACCAACTGCATATTTTTAGCTGGAGCTTTAACTTGTATTTTAGTTACCTCAGTCCACTAAATAGATCACCATCTTTCCGGTTCTCACACAGTGTATTGCTGCAAGTGTACTTCAGAGAAAAATTTAAACGCAATGTTCAAACTACACAGATATATTTTTCTAAAAAGTTTCATAATGTTTGAGAAAATACATGTAATGCCATATCCTGCCAGTTTTACTATGCCTATTTTAGGCAGAACACCTTTGTTTTGATTTTGAGATGCCTATTACTCTTCCTTTGAAATTCATGTCTCTTGTGAGATACAGTCTTATCTCTCAAGAATAATTAAGATTGACTAATAATCATGCAAATTCTATAATCTCAGACTAAAAATATGTGGTGGGCTGACCCTGGATGAGCAGTAAAACTCCCACCCAATTGCTTGCTCACTCCCACTCCCTTCCCTGAAACCAGCTAGATAAGGGAGAAAATAAAAAGGACCAGAGTAAAAAAGATCATCAGTAAGATGAAGACAGGGAGATCAATTCCCAATTACTGTTGAGGGAAAACCAGACTTTACGCAGGGAAATTAACTTAATTTATTGTCGATTGAGATAAACGTTTGGGCACTGATTTGGATAGCAACAAACAGTAAAGCTGGGGGGGAGGCCTGCCCCACAATGGAGCACCTCCTCCTCCTCCTCCAACCTTGGTGTTGCCCTGCTGTTTCTCACTCTTTTTGTCCCCTCCTCCTGCCTGTGCCCTATCTTGTTTCCACAGAGGTGCCACCAGCTGTGCTCATGCACTCAGCTGTGTCCTGTGCTGGGTCCAATTTGAAGCTGCCTGAAACCATCCTGGCCCAATGCAGGGCAGCGCCGGCCCCTTCCCACAGAAACCATCCCTGCAGCTCCCCCTGCCAGCACCTGGGTACCAGCTCCACATACAGTAGGTCGTTATTCAGATAGAAGACTACATGATACTTTTCCATTATTTATTATTCTCCCATTTCGGAACTGTTGTCTGTACATCTCAAGGGAAGCAATTAAAACTAACATGGAAATAGTGAAAAGTGAGAGATATTCTGGAAAACTTCTCTCCTTTTAGAAGCTGCTTATTGTCTACATATGCAGTCACACATTAATGAATGGTGAGACCCTCTAGGTACTGCTAGATCTAACTAGAATCATGCAGCATCTCTAGGGGAGGGCCTTGTTCTGTGCTTGGGAGTCTCCTTTCTCCAGTCAGTCATTTCTGCTCTGAACTACAAAGATGAATACCCAGTTATAAATAGCATATGAATTTTTTTTTTACAAAGTAATAGAAAAACTTGGAAATTATAGGGTTTTCAGCGTGTGTTTGCAGCCCACTGGAATGAATTAGCTGTTTGTTGTGCAAACCAACAAATGGGTCTCCCACTCAGCCATTTGAGACTACAGCTAATTTGCAGGACTTGGGCATATTTCTAAACTCCCAGGCCTGGGAACAGGTGTGGCTAAATCATGAGCCCACAAGAGACAGGGACTCCTCATCCTCAGGCCCTCACTTCTCCTCCCCTTGTAGGAAAGAAAGAAAACTGGGCACATGCAGATGGTGAAAGAGCAGGAGTGTCCTCCAGCCAGGTCATCATCTGGCTGATGGGAAAACCAAGACCTTGCCTATTCCTCTGGAGACAATTTGCCTTTGGTCATTGCATGTTTCACACATTTACCTCTGTATGAAACCAAATTCATCTAACTGAAGCAGCCTTCTTTGGAACACTTCACGGAATGGAGAATCCACGAGTTCTTTGAGCTTGTTCCAATGTTAATCATTTTCATCATTAAGTGTGTCTTGCTTCTTTTTGTACTTGGCTTCAGCCCCCAGACATTACTACTTGTTGTGCCTTTTCCTGCTAAATTAAAGTGCCTTTTGATACCGGTATTTTAATTCATTTAAGTTTTTTAAGATAGTGAGAATTACTTAATTATGCTTTTCTCTGAAATAAGATAAGCAGACAAATCTCTTGCTGTGAGGCATTTTCTTCAGTTTTTGAACTTTATAGTTTTTCAACACTCTCCCTTCTTCCAAGACAGCTTAGAAGCCTGGCCAGCAGAAGAAGACCCAATATTTTACCAGGTGAAATCAATTCCCTCCTACCACTGCCCTACTTACCAGTCTGAGGATTGTACTAGCTCTTTTTGCAGGAAGATCTCAGGATTGCTAATATCCCCTACTGAGATGCCTGCTCTAACCTGTACCTCCAAATCAGTCCTGGAGCTCTAAGAGCTGTATTACTGATTTTGAAGACATGGCCACATTCCTTGCTCCTTAAATGCATAGCTTTACATTTGCCGGCATTAAAAATGCATTTTGTCAGTAATGTTTCACTGCCTTGTCCTTTCTGGCAGCTTTATGCCATGTATAGATTTGATCAACCACAGTCCTGTATTTGCTTTTGAGCCCTCTTCACTGTCAGATCTAGTGCTTGTCTCTGCAAAATCCCACCAGAAACACTCCACTCAGTGAGGATTCGACATCGCAGGCTATTTTGGTTCATTCACAATCCATTTAAAGCCCACCTCATTCACAGGAGCTATTGCCAATTTCTTTATTGAAATCCCAGGCACTATTTCATCATATGCCCTGTGAATTAAATTTTATCTACAAATTGAGGTAATAACCTCAAACAATAGTGTCAAAGGACACAGTGGGACAAGAACTCTTTTGTTCCCTCCAGAATAACATACCACCTAAAACTACTTTCTCATGGTTTACATGCTTATGTTCCAGACTTTAACTGACTCCAATATAATCCTTTTTATTACTTTACCTGCATGGCTGGTCTACTTTCTGCTGCCTATTTTCTTTTTCCAAATATTGTTAGCTAAGCATCTTTCAGGCTCCTAGAATGTATCAGACTGTATAAAGTACATTAAAACTGCCCACCAGTTGGCTGGAATTCTCTTCAGACTGCTCTATGCCACTCTTGATGACAAACTAGTCCAGTCTCAACCCTTCGAAGAAAGAGTGAAACAGGATGAACTGACCTAGATCAGTTCTGGTTACTACTGCAAGTCATTAACTATACTGAGGAATAGTGTGGCAGGACACTTAATTTTGTGCTTGATTCACCCATGTATTTGAGCAGAAGAGGAAGGAAGGTGTTAACTGTGCTCAAGTCTAGCAATATGTTCTCCCACAGTAAGTAGTATGTGATACCATCTTGCATCACTCAGGGTGATAAAGTATAGCTGGTAGACTCCCACATTTTTTCTTAAAGTTAGCTCATGTACTTTGTACCTCCTGTACTTTGGAGAGAGATGTTTTTCTTTAGAGCTAAAACTGCAGAATTGGCTCCAGAACTTTGAATCTCTTGACACCCTGCCTAATGCCTCAGTGTACTTTTTGCCAAGACACCTTCTTATGTGAGAAAGGAATTTCTTTAGATGCATTTAATTTGGGGGCTGTGCAGTATGTTTCAAGCTATAGTAGGATTCCATCCAGTCACTGCTGTCCACAAGAGAGAGCTGAGAATTATTGAAATTACAGTTCTTTGGATCCCAGTTTATACCAAATCCATGTCCTGGGTACTCCTTGTTGCATCTGTACCACGAGCAATCCGACACAACACAGTTTACTTTCTCACATCTCAGCACTGCACTCAAGACTCAGAATTCTTTGATCCAAGCTGTCTTTCCTGGCTGCCTGTGGGTGTACTGTCTGGTCCCTCAGGGAATTACAATGAGTATTCCTCCTGTTAGTTTGCTGAAACCCACTGCTATGCAGTCCCATGTGACTTCTGTTGCAGCAAGGATCTGCGTCACTTTATTTTTGTGACATACTATAAGACACTGCTGCAGCCTGCAGCTCTCTGATCTCTGGCTTTCCAAAGATTGTATTCAATCTCTACTGCTTCAGTCTGTATCTCTTTCCATCACCTGCTCCACAGGAGAGTCCCCCTCTCAGTGAATTCATGGAGGCCCAGTGAATTAGGGTGAACTGTCCTGCCTTCCTATTCCTACCACAGGTGCCCCTCAGGTACTGGTGTTTGCTTTGGGGATGTTTCCCGTTCATTCTTGATGTGGTGTCCTGAAAAGCCCCTGCCCACCCTCACCACCCCCTCCACACTTACCATCACCAATAGATCAAATTCCTTTGAGGCTGTCTGGTATGCTCTGTGTAACATAGCTGGAAAGCTGAAGTGTTGTGTTGAAGTTGGTTTTATTTTGATTTCTTTTTTCTTTTTAATTGGCTCGATGAATACATCAAGGGAAATAAAGAACAAGGCAATAAAAGGGAAGCTATTAGAATGCAACACTGTGGAGCTGAAAAGCTGGCTTATTCAGTCACTCTGAGTCAAGCATAGATAACTGTAGTTATAGGGCTTCTCTGTGTCACTGCATTAGAAAAGTCATTGTGAGGGAGCACCTGGGGGAAATATCCAGCTAACTTCGTGAGCTTGCTGCGTGTAAAGCTCCTGGGACTGCCATTCAGCTCACAGAGTCAATGAACCAAGGTCAGAAAATTCAAATGCTGGTGTCATTTGAAGAAGCTAACTTTAATAATACTTCTGAAGACATCTGTGTTGCCAGATTTTTTTTTTTTTCAGATCCTACAGCCTTTGGTAGCTTCAAAGTAACAATTAAGCTTTAAAAAATGGTGTTCTGTCTGTTAGCAACATATTTTTTGCACTCTAACATTTAAGCTTTACATATTTTTCGGTAAAAAATTGGTAATTTCTATAATAAGAATTATATACATTTACTGCTTAAAAGCATCCTAAATAGACAATACAGTATTTTACCTTAACATATTTACAAACTATAAAGCACTTGTAAGATTCTATTTCAAATATAATTCACCTGTATTGTTTACAAATCCCAATGAAATGATGTTATTCAATATTTCTTTTAGTCTTCTGTTAGGCCAAGAGTTGCAGCTTGCACCTGCAGAGGGCTGCAGTTTACACCTCTTTGTTCAAGGAGTGGCACTGCCGATTTGGACATGTACAGTGACTACAGACAACACACTTGACAATAAATGCGACGGGCAGCCATGGTGGGGAGGATCCAAACATCCACTCCCTATCCACATTCTTCTGGGCGCCAGTTGCTTGGCCACGCCTTACAGGATCGAGCGAGAGGTTTGCCCTGCGGGAACTGCCTCCAAATCCCAGTGTAACTGGACACAGCGCATGCCCACAGACAGCCGGGACCTACTCCACCCATTTTGGAAGAACGGCTAGTACAAGAAACCAAGTGACACCAAGTATTGCCCATCATTGGATTTTACCTCACGTATGTTTCAAAGACATCTGATGAACTCACCAGTTCTTGGTGCTACACCTGCATGAGTTTTCTGCCTCCCAATTTTCCCTCACTCCCAGCAAGACATGTAGGCTTGTTTCAGATCCACAAAAATCAGCCTCAGGGGAGCATTTGACTTCATGGATGCCTGTGAATCTTGTCCAGGCTTGTGCTTCAATCATCAGATGTTCTGGCTTAGATATAAAATTGCTGCATCCCAGGCTAAGCTCAAGCACAAAAATGTCCTCAGTGGTAACTGTGGCCGTTTTGTACCCATTACTTGAAGCACAGGCTGCATGAAAAGAAGTCCACCAGATTTTCAGAAGAGAATTTAGGAAGTCTGAGGTTTTTCAAATTACTGATTACTGATCACAACATGGGAAATTTATCACACAAATTTAGTCTCTTCTGACACAAATTTGATGAGGATTGGGATGCTGATGGGATTAAAAACCTTTTTCTATTGCTGCACTGTTCTGTTCTTGAAATGAACAAATTCTTTGCACCCTCTGTTGCATCAATCTGAACCTTTCTCTTTTTTCTGCCATCTTTTGGAAATATCAAACATCCCATGAATTTTGCAGCTTCATTTGTTTAGTGCTAATGGCCTGATGATGACAACACTCAGTTATCACTTAGCTCTTCCTTCTTTGGATTAAATTGATTCTGTAGTTACAGAGACAATGATATCAGCAGGAATCACACTTGTAACAATCCAATGTTGCCAGTGCCTAGGGAATACACACGGAATCCTTAATCTCTCTGTGTTGTACAACAATTTGTATTTTTCCTAGGAAACTCCTCTGATGTCCTTTCCCAAGCACTTTCCAACTCCATTCTTTCTGTTGGTCCTTGAAAACATCTTATATTTCTACTTGGATGTCTAGCTATAATGTTTCTATGCAGCTGAATCATGTCTAAGACAATTCCTCCTGGTATCATTATGTTCTTCTTCCCTAACTTTACAGACTTTAATATTTTATCAACAACATCAGAGAGGAAATTGGTCAAGCAGTAAATGGATTAACAGCATCTGCCTCATTCGCACCACTGTGCCCTCCAACTTTTCTAGCAAAGTTTTAACACTTACCTGATATTTTGAAGTCCTATTTACTAACTCCTAATGAGTGATCTTAATCAGTTAAATCATGGCTGTCAGTTGCATTGTATGATACTATCATATAGCATTCATATAATTATTGCCTAACTTAAAAATCTTGAGAACAAATTTCATTGTACATCTTGTTCTTTGAATTTCTTCACCTGATTACTTCTCAGTTGCATGCCACTCTAAGATTCTTCCAAAAGAATCCAATTTAAAGACACTTGACATCATCAATTGTCAAAATAATTTTAATCATCTGTTCTTTTGATGAAATCGTTTTGAACTTTGTGCATTGCACTCAGGAGTCTCCACATAGTAGATTAATGCAACAGCTTTTGGCACATGATAAATATTGATTTATCTTCATGAATTCCATGTTTTAATCTTTCAGAACTATCCAGATGCACATATAGGATCTTTTCTTCATTGGCTTGCTTATAACTTCAGCGATGCCAGCAATCTTTCTATGAGATTGTTAATTTGTATTACCTTTGAATAAATAAAATTGCTCTTAGTATGCAACATTTTCTATTTCAGAATATTTAGATTTTAGGCCATCATTCTCACCATCTAACACTGTATTTTGATTATTTTCACATTTAATATTCACACAGTAAAAAAGCTTCCACGGCCACTGTCTTTCTAGTGATGATGTCATGGATGACCATCATTGCGGATTTTGCATTGATATACCTGAATACTAGTGATTTATGCTTGTGCATCCACTCATGAAGTTGTTTTGTCCTTACCTGACATTCTGACTCATATGCTACTGGTCTCCTATCCCATGACATCTTCCCTGATTTCCCAGAAACTTCTTTCTCAGTTCTACTGCCTTGCTTTTTGGAGAACTTCTTTGTCATGCACAAACTGCAGTACTTCTGATGATACTCAGTCTGTGACATTTTACTCTTGCTTGAGTTTTCCATAATCTCCAAAGTGGAATCTAATTGTGGATTCTGGCAGTTCTCCAGATGATGCTCTCTCAGTTTATGGCCTGAGGGACACTATCAGCATTGGGAACTTCTGAAGTTCATAGCAGAACTTCCAGTGTGAATTATGTATCTGCGATGGGTTTTAGAAAGATGTCTTCTCTCTTTTTACACTTGTGTTCTGTTGACACGAATCTACTAAAACCTGTATATTGTTTAAACTTCAGGTAAAATTATTAGTATCATAGAAATAGCAATACTAGCAGTGGATTTATGAATAAAACTGGAATCTTGGTTTCAGAAACTCTCTAAGCCAAACAAATAAACCCTGTTAGAACGATGCAACAAGCTTGAAGTTTATTTACAAACTACAAATGACAACGTGTTGTTTGCCACCTCAGATGACACTACCTGTCACATCAGCTCAGGGACAAAAATCCTAAGGTATGTTCATAGATCTGATGAAAATAAGGATGCTTCCCTCATTAGAAAAACCATAAATGAGACAGAGAAGTCACTTAAAAGTCAAATCACAGCTACATGACTTCTACAGATGAGACTCTGCATTTGGCTGCCTCTGCATGAAGCAATTAGAAAACTCTGTGATGTTTAAATAATTTTTAGCATCTTCCTTTGGCTATAACTGCCTTATACAGACTCTTCACTAAAATAAACATTCTTTCAGATTACAAAAAGAGTAAAAAATAGCTAAATGGCTTTGGAAGAAAAAGGAAGAAATTAATCTCACAAAAACTGTGCAACAAAGGGGACGACTAAGCTCTTTTTTTAAGAGAGAGGACTATCACCACAGAGAGCAATGAGAAAGAAGGAGAACAAAGGAATGTTACTTCCTGGAGTTCAAATCTAACTTTCCTCCTCTAGCCATGGGGAAGTGATAAATGGAAGAAAATGTGGAACGGCTGGAAAGGATAGAAGTATCAGGAGATCCAACAAAGCAAAACACTCCCCAAGATGAATAGATTTCCCTTTGATCTAACAAAGATTTGAAATCTGACAGTTTTAAACAGAACAGAAAACCAGGATATGCAACAGACATCCATAATGGATAGGAGCAAGATGAAAGGTCTGAGATGAATTGTGATTGGTATGAAGTGCTCCAGGTTTTTTTTTTCTGATCTTGTACAACTCTCTCACAATTAAGTAATTACTTACCTTCCTATCCCATTAAAATTGCATAATGAAAGCTGAGCTGCTTTTGAAAAAATTAGCAGTAAGTAAAGATTGCTATTTTATTATTGATAGTTATTTTGGTATGAATGCCAATATAAAGTGGAATATGTCGCTGCTGAGAGAACATCAACAGCAATAACTTGTCTTAGTGAAAAAGTTCATGGTCTAACCAGTAGTTAATAAATTGTATATACAAACTTAACTATATGTATAGTTGCTGTATTACCAGCTTGTCTTTTAAAAGCCCCTGATTAAATATTGTTCCCTTGGTGTCTGTACATCCTGACCTCTACAACAGGCAGCAATGGGCACAAATCACCCTTGTGTTCATTCAAGTAACAAAAACAAGATTGTACTATTATCAACAACAACCACAATCATATATAAAAAAGAATAACTAAAAGCTGTTAGTCCCTCTACAAGGCAAGAAAACAATCATAGGACCCTTCCTAGGGTATTTTCCTAAAGGTCTACATTTTAATTTGTCTACTGCAGCCCCTGTTAATCGATAAATTTTGCATTTGCATCACCTGCTATTTCCAGGCAAGCATGTCTCAGCAGTCACCTCCCTGCAACAAACTGCCTCCCCAGACCTGGTTGCTTCCTTTCATGCCTCCTCTATCTCCAGAGCCATTGACAGCTCCAGTGTTCTTTTACTCACATTTCTGTTCCCACACGTGGAGAAGGTGATGCAACAAGCTTGACGTTTATTTACAAACTGCAAGTGACAATATGTGTTAATTTAGCTGGTTGCACCCAGCAGAAAGGGGCCTTCCAAAACCAACCTTCTGGAATAACAAACCAAACTGCACCTGCTCGGTTCCCTGGAGCAAAGCAGATACAGATTGTTACTGTGACTGAAGCAATTACCAGTGCTATAGCTGGCAGAACACCCCCAAATTGCCATGAAAAGGGCAGGGAAGCAAAAGTTGACTGTATTTTAAGTCAATTATCCTTCACAAAGAAGAAAAAACCTGAAAACTTCTGGAACCTTGATATAAAAGAAAACTGTGATAATCAGCACAGTTCACCTGGCCTGTTACTAGTTCAAGTGAACACTGACACTATAAACAAAGCAAAAAAGCAAAAGGCCAAAGCAGAGTGCCATGACCAGAAGCTATATTGCTGTTCCATTTCTCCATTTCCAAACTTAACAACTAATTTCATAATTTCTGCATTTTAGTAGAAGCTCAATTTTATCTGAAAACTCATCAGATAACCCCCCCTTAGAGCTAAGGGGGATTTAATGAACACTGGCAGAGCCCCAGCATTCCTTCCCCGAGCTAGAAGAGAACTTTTCACAGCTGCAATGTAAAGCATTCAGACACAAGGCTGGGAGTCTTCCCCTTCTCCTCTTCCCAGAGCCTGACACTCCAGGTTTAAGCTTGACTTAGAAATGCTGATGTACAATGACAGTCGTTCACAGTGAAATTCCAGTAAAGCCCAGTGTTTTGTCTCCTACAATTGCCATTTGCAGATTCCTTGGAAAGACTGAGAGCAGAGCAAATTCATATGGTATTTCCCCTAATACTCTCCCAGACATCTGACTATTTTCAGCTCAGGGAACTTTCAGCTCCTGTGGTAGTTTGCTTCGTGTCCCAGTGGATCTTTCATTCATATACTTTCCCAGTCTTTGAATTCTTGTGAACTCCTTGTATCACAGCATCCTTTGGCAAAGTGGCTTTGGCTAGTCACCTCCCTGAAGAACCTCCTTCTTTTGTTTGATTTCCTGCCCCTCTAGTATTTCACTTTATTTTCATTTTACAGTTCCTAGTTTTTCTGTAGGAAGAGAAGACAGGTAATCCCTTTCCACGTTTCAACACTACTGTTCTGGTGGCTCTCTAGCAATTCCTTTAAGCTATTTCTTTTCTAGGGTGAAGGGTTCTAGACTTCACACTAATTCCTTACATAGATGTTGGTTTGTGTCTTCTTCTGCACTTCTATGAACCTTCTCTAGATCTCTCCCTTTTCTGGGACAAGGGGACCAGCACTGCACAGTACAAGAAGTGCAGTGAACTGCAATTTTATACGGTGATCCTGTTATCTTTTACTTTGCTGTCAGTTCTTTTCCTAATCATTACCAATATTTTATTTTCCTCTTTTAACTGCTGCTGAGCACCAACTCGATGTTTTCAGAGCACTATCTATCCATCTGTCAAAAGGTCTTCCCCAAGTAGCAGAGATCACTGCAGAGACCATTATTGCAAATGTGAAATTAGGAGTGGTTTTTTTTGTCCCATGTATCACTTCACATTTACCTACACTGAGTTTCACCTGCCATTTCATTGTCAAGTTTCATAAAGACTTTCTGAGATTCTTGACAATTGGCCATTGCCTTTAGTATTTTGAATAACTTCACATCATCAATAAACTTTGTAGCTCAATGTTCAAGCTTTTTTTAAGGGCATCCATGAACATGGTGAAAAAGTGAGGATCCAGCACAGACCCCTGCAAAACTCCAATGGTAACCTGGGTCCATTATGAGGATCCATGCCAGGATTTTCTCATTTGTGCCACAGCTGGGATGTTCACCAAGCAAGAGAAGCTACTTTACCACCTTTTTTTTTATTTGTTCCCAGAATGCTTTTTTTAAAAAAAACAGAGAATAAACACTGGCCATCATAGCATTTTATTCTGTTGTTAAAGGTGACAGGACAGAGGAAATCCCTTGTGGTGATGTTAAGGTTTCCAGTTTATCAATGACAAAATGAGAAATACCACAAACCCCAAAAGCAATTTCCTTAAAAAGGAAAGCAAACAGGGTAGATATATCACAAGAATCAGCTGATATCCAGGCAGATGGGAACATCACCACCACAAAACCTTTGCCATCCATCCTCCCATGTGAATTACACAAGGTATGATGGGGCTCATGCATCAGGTTCAGTGGAACTTGTGGGTACAGTTACTGAAAAGAGAAAGCGTAATGGCATCTGGCTGGTTATTATTCAGGTTGTTCCAGCACAGATTTGTCATCTGCTTTAAAAGTACTTAATGTGTGCTTGACAAGATGCAGAATGCAACAGAAACAAATCAGCAACTTTCTAGTCTGCAAAATTTTATTAAGCAACAGCTGGACAACTCTTACAACTCCAAGTCATCAAGGAAAAATAGGGCAATCAGTCCATCTCTCAATCATGTAGACAGTAAAGAATCTGGACAAACCACATTTTTATAGGGAAACCAACAATACTTTCTAGGCACCTCCTGCAAAATCTATTACACAAGATACATAAAAGGAGAGGCAGATCAGGGTAGTTTTTAGGTACAATGGAAACAAAGTATACCATGGTAAATTCGGGAGAAAAAAAAAAAGGAGATTCAAAAAAATAGAATTAAAAATCAGTTTAGGTAAGTGAAGTTCACACATGGTGTACCAAATTTTCCAAAGCCTTAAGAAAAACATGCTGGGCTTGCTCACTTAAGAATGCATGCACCTGCATGACTCTATGCTCATTAAATTTAAAAAAAAGAAAAAAAAAGAAAAAAGGGAAAAAAAAGAAAAAAAATCCCAAATTACTTTCAAATTTATAGTACCAAAATAATGCATTTATAAACAAATGCAACTCCCCTTCTTTTTCAGGAAACACTACAGTGCCTTTTCAACCCAATGCATCCCCATGCTATTCCACAACACCATATATTTTATCTACAATAAACAACGAGATCTTGAACAGACATACCCTTCCCCAAACACACAACACACAAACAGAAAAAGAAGCAGTGAATGCAGAAATAGTGAAATGGAAGTGAAAAGCAACCAAAGGCAAAACAAGTATCAAACAAACTAGAAACAAAGGGAAAGTTAGAAAAGTTCTGAACAAATAGCTTCAAACAACATAGGTAGGAATTACTGGCTGAGCATTATTCCTGTGAAATACTTGCAACTCAGGTGTGTACACTGTTCCAAAATGTTTCTCTTTTATTATTACTTTAATCTTTATCTGTATCTTAAGCCATCTACTTGGCCAGTCAGATAAAATTTCAAAAATAGACAACTTTTGTCAAGATTTAGAATTGCTGAATCAGACCATATTTTAAAATTGTAAACCAGAGGGCAAGGATTAAGAAGAGACAGGCAGGCTTTGACATCACACCATCTAACTTTTTCATTGAACACTCTGGATAGGTAAGTGTTTGGTGTTTTCATTTATTTAATTTCGTCTCACAAAATCATGTTGTGATCCTGCAGTCAGCTCTGTGTCAGCAAACCAGTGCACTTGCATGGTGCTCCCAATCAATCAATTTGCCTTAAAAGACAAATTTCTCTTACAGATTCATTTGCAAAATCAAAAGTTGAAGGGTAAAGCTTTTTGTTTTCTTAGCAAGAACTGCTTCACTGAATCACATTTCATTCTTTTGTTTCATTAATTGCTTTTGCCTTAAAAATTTTCAAGATGCAGCAACAATCAAACCGCCCAAAGAAACTCCTGATACATCTTCGGCGACATCAGGCAAGAGGGAAAGCAGTCTTTTCATCTTAAAACATCTCTGTGGGACTTTTTAAGAAGAAAATGAAATAAATACAAAGACAAAATGAATCGCATAGACCATTGTTCACAAGTCGTAATTAATTTTATTCCTTTGAGAATGGTGCATGTAAATTCCAATCCTGTAAAGAGGACCTGTGGTATCTCTCTGCAGACTACTCCTGAGGGCAGCAGAACTCTAAGTTGGTATTTGCTAATGAAGGTTTGTGCCTTGAAGGAGAAGGGACATGAATACAAACAAAATTTGTCTACTAGGATTTTCCCATTTTTGTAAGCAGTATAGCTGACTTGCTCTCTTACACTGGGAAAACCATTATGCCAATCCCTAAATAACATAAACAGCTTGCCCTCCTGTCCTGTGATGAAATCCTAGGAAGGGGAATAACCAAGTCAAAAATCTGAATGACTACTCTGTGGCCAGGATTTTACTTCTAGCATTCTTCAAGGGGGGTTATATGGAGCTGTCAACATGTCTGTTGTCTAATGCTCTATAATTTCCTTGAGTGGATGTACGGGTCATACAAGTCATCTTTACCTTATAATCACACAGTAATGGGGAAGTACATTTTGGGTTGGATTCTGCTCTCTTGGTGTAACCATGTAGTGAGGCTGGAAGTTGGCCCTCTGTCAGCATGCCACACAAGGGTCTCATCTCTTACCAGTCTCTGATTTACTGGTCTGGAGTAATTTGGGCCCTGCAGACATGTGCAATTTCCAAACTGTTGCTCTGGGAAACACATTCTTAAAAGTTAACAAAAATTTACTGTGTCTTCTCTTCCCTTTCACTTCATCAAATCAGTTTTTGCACTTGCTGCTCTTTTTATATGAGGATGTAAAATGTTTCTGAGAGGTAAGAGGGCACCAAGGTAACACAGGATCACACACATCAGGCTGCAAAAAGCAAATGCACAGAAATTGTCTGAGGCAACAATCAGGCAAGCTCCAAAATCTGTTTGTAATTTCTGAGAGGACACTAAAAAGACACATCAAGGAAAGGCTGGACCTATGAAAAGTTTAGGCTGAAGGCTTCAGCAAAGTTAGATATCCTTGCCTGACACCTGTAGACCTTCACGCATCTTCATAAAAACACTGTTTTACTTGTGGCTGCATCACAGAAAACTTCTGTCACTGAAATGAACCTGTGTGCAGATTTACTGATATTCAGGGAGCCCATGGCACACGTTACTGCGATCTCTGGAACTGAGTGCAAAATTGCTAATGTGATAATTCCTTTTTTCTTCCTCTGTCACCCCCCACCTTTTCATAGTTTCTCAGGATGTTGCAGAAACATGTATTCTTACTGATATATACTTAGCTTGTTTCAAGCTAAAATTTGCCACTCTTTATATGCCAGACTTTGAGTATCAATTTTTAGACTCTGTTAGGAGATCTATTTCGAGGATATCACCATTATTTTTTCAAAAGAATCAGGTTTTTGGTTTCATCCCTTTGCAACACCAGCAGAGCAGATTCTCACTTCAGATGGACACCATGGCTGCTGGCTGGCATCAGGGCTTTCTCTGCCCAATGCTGTTGCAGCCAAACTGCATGGCAACCTCACACTGCTCTTGGAGTAGACCTAGAAGGATGAGCGGAGGAACACCTGCTCCAACAGGTCTCCTATGGAGCGTCTTGAAGAGGCAAAGCTGCTGCAGGCAACGTCAGGGCACAGGTCCATCAGCTCTGTGCAGCACCTGCCAGAAGCATTGTGGCTGTGCTGGAGCCAGCTGAACCCAGCTGAAGAAGGAGCATTGTAAGGCTGAGCAGAGGAAAATGCTTCTACTGCTACACTATTCCTTGTGCCTTAGCTTATTCCAAGCTAGTTTGCCTGTATCTCCACCTGGCACTGAACTATGCCACCGCCAAACCCTACTAACTACACAATGATCTCCTTACAAATAGCCCATGGTGTTACACCCTCTCTTATCACATAACCCACCTTATCTTGTACCTCAAGAAAAAGCAAACCATGCCTTGTATTTTTAAGCCACTCCCAACCAAAGTATAGTTACAAAGAAAGGAGGAAAACAGAGGACAGATTTCTGCAGGTCCCAAAGATTAGTCACCTAGACTCTTTGTAGTCTGCACAGTTCTCCATAGCAAACTCATTGCATTTAGCTGCCAAAAAATATTTTTGCCTGCATTATGAATTTTTTGCATATTGTCCAGCAAAACCAGGTCTTCCTAGAAACATTTTTAATTTCTTGCTGCAAAATATACCTGCTAGCAAACAATTGCTTACAAAGATGCTCTTTAAATATAAATAAGTGTGTATAACTCACTGATACATAGTAATAAAATAATCCCTAAATCACTCATTACATTACACAAGAAAAATAATTTGTCTTTTGGACATTAACAGGAAATCTGCATTAAATTGTCTTTAAAAAACCACTCAAAACTCCCTAAAGAAAAATCAAACCCAAACTAAAACAAAACAAAAAACCAACCCAAGAGAAACAAACAAACTCCCTAGACTGTTAAAATTATTGCACAACTGAAAAAAAAGCTTTGGAAAAAACATCCTTTACTAGTGGAAATTACTGCATTTATAACAGAACTAGGTATTTCTGAACACTTTGCTACATTCTTCCTAGAAGAACTCAAGTTATCTACAGAAAAACTGAGTTCCACTAATGAAATAGAAAATGTAACACCTATCTTTTGGCTGAATGCAATAGCAATCTTCAGGATTTAAGTGATTAATTGGAGGCGTTCTTAAATTTGTTTCCTATATTGTATCTCAATGGAAAATAAACCAACTTTCACTTGTTCTTTGTATAATTTAGGATCCAGTTGTACACTCAGACTTTTACATATTTCCCACTCCTTTCATTAAAATTCTATATATTTGAGAGCATTTTCTCTCTCTAATACAGGGTATTCTCTACACATTAAAATCAGTTAAAGAGACTTGGCTAAGTTATTTTCAAAAAGATAAAAGATTATCTTATCTTATAGAATTTTCTGACAAGTAAACAGAAAGGATGTTGGAAATAGCATTTATTTTCCCAAATTTTTATAATTATTCCTTGTTCTTTGCTGGGGCAGAAACCAGAGCTCTTTCTATGCCAAGGCTCTTTGTGAGTGCCATCAGAAGGATGCAATCATGACCTGGACCAATGAAACCAAATTACTAACTCTGCTACTTGTTTTTATCAGGTTTCAGATCTTGGTTCTCCATTAGAATAAAACTGCTAATAACTGGAAAATTTTGGCAATGAACGAAGTGAAGAGGAATAAAGTTCTCTGGAAGGTTAAAGAAACTGTATGCTGTAGTTCTTCTACTTAATGAGATTTTCTTCAGAAAAGAATATTCGCTTTGTTTCCATGTAATAAGAATTTTGGCTAATGATGTTCTTCCAGCTGAGTATTTCTGACACATAACTAAGTGGCCCTTCCCTCAGCAAGCAAACAAGCCAGCCCTGGTATGTTTCTTGTCTTAGAGTGTTCAGTGTGCGCCTGTGAAACACTAATTAGGGTACAGCTGGCTAGCACAGACCTTAGGGCAGGTGAGGATTCTCATCAGCCAACTTCCCTCTTTGTGTACTGGGATCAATGGACTAAGAATTCAACCTACTGTTTTTACAGTATATAACTCAATATAGACAAAGGGCTTAATAGTGTTTCCTCAATAAAAAACAAGTTAAACATTTCCATTGATTTTCGAGGGACCAGAACCAAATCTATTTCGGTTCCTTTGTTCCATACACGTTATACATACAGGCACTCAAACTGCTGAATAAATCATGCACGTGAAAAAGAACACAAATGGGCCCAGACAATTAATGGAAACAAAACTAATTAATTAAAGAAAACAACAATCTGATAGATGCCAAGGGTCATGTTGAGCCTGACCAATCTCACACAAAAGCAGAAGCTGCTAAGCTTTGGGATAATACAGGCATGGTACCATCTACTGCCCTGCTCCTTCCTTCCTACTTCTCCTTCCTCTCTCCAATGAAACCATCTTACAGGTGGTTTTTCCCGGACCTACCCTGTGGGGCATTACCCAATCTAACTCATCCCCTCCCTTGGCAACTCTCTGAAACTCCTCTGACTGGCATTGCTCCTCTGTGTTGTACAGCTCTGGAAGCCTCAGCAGAGCAGAATTTAGAAGCTCACTGTGTATTGGTAATTTCTACTACAGCAGGGTCTTATGTGAAATGTTCCTCTAGAATAAATCAAATGCAACACACATCTGCCCTACTACTAGGACTCAAGAAAAAGAGAAAATCACACATATTCATCTTAAATTATACCAGGTTTTTCAAGTAAAGGAGTTAAAATGTGGACGAAAGACAAAGCAGCCACCGACATCTCAACCAGCAAATCTTTCCCAGTGGGCCTTGAAAAAAATCTGCTGTGATGTTTTGTAATCTAATGTCCAAATAATTATATGAATACTTTGGGAGTTTGTGTAACACTGGTCAAACTACTTCCATATCAAAACATATTCTGTAGCAAAATGCTGACCAGGAGGAAAGAGAAAAAGCAAATAAACATGTGCACAACACGTGGACAAAAAAGAAACTCTTCTGTGCAAGCAACCTTCTGAAATGCTCAACAGGTCTGCATGTGCACCAGAGAGATCTGCACAGTCATACTGCTGTTATTAAGCTTTCCTCTGTAACACTCCATGTAGACATTGGCTTCCTGCTCTTAGCTGGACCAAGTAGCAAGGTGACAAAAGACGATTCTGTCCAGTTTTTCCTTTCTTTTTCAACTCATTTGTTCTCCAGCCAGCCATGATGTTGTTTTCTGTAATGAATTTCCTTCCCTGATGAAATTTCTTCTTGTAATGACCTGCTACACTTCTGTCTCCTTCCTAACTCAAGCACTGTTGTAGCATTTGATTGATACTGATTGCTAAGAGGACTGAATACACTGGATCTTCTCATTTGCTGGAAAGACTGTTTACACAGTGTAAACACACTGAAACGAGGAACAAGCACAGGCACAGCCTCAGAGATACATCTGATCACAGTGTACCTCTCCCAGCTACAGGCCAAATCAGAGAATACTGCTGACCAATGTGAAGAAAAAAGCAATGCTCATGATTATTTCCTCTCCAGTTTTCTCTCACCTACCGAAAGATGTTTATGCCAGTAACAAAAGAAGCAATGCTTGTAACTATTTGCTCCTCTGTCTTCTGTCACCTACTGAAAGATGTTTATCCTCAATAACAGCACACAAAACAAGCAGACATCAACTTCTTCGATACAGTGGGTTTTTAAACTCTGGTTCTAGCCAGGACAGAGTTAATTTTTGCAGTAGCCAGGAGAGGACATGGCTAGAACTCAGAGGTTATTCTATACCACCTCCCATCATGTTCTGGGGCCGTGGGAAGGGGTCCCATCTGGCTGGCATAGTGTGGCAGCACAGTCAGGTATTGGCAGAGCTTTCCCCGTGGTGGGCACTCACGTGTGAATCCTTCGCCTCTCTGCACTCTGTTATTAACACTGCTGCTGTTACTGTTTGTTTTCTTATTTCTTATTTACTGCTGTTTGCAGTAAATCATTCTTATCTCTACCTGTGATCTTTACCTTTTGTGCCTCCAATTCTCCTCTTCATCCCACCACAGGGAAGGGAAAAGGGGACAGGGGAGTGAGCGAGTGGTGCATGGTTTGGAGTGTTTTTGTGGAAACACTAAGTTGGGGAATACCATTCGTAAACCATGACAACCCATCAGCAACAATTTTTTCTCTTCTCTTTCTCATCACTGTTTGTAAATTAAATGTTTACCTATATAAGCCTCCCTGGAACCTGTGGTGCTCATTTATTAGCAGATATCAGAGAAGAAACATATCTTCAAGTATTACAGCTTCTTTTTTTTTTCTACTTTTTTGTTGCTATCACTGATGTTTTAGTAATAGAGTAGTAGTAGTAGTAGTACAAACTGGACCAGAAAAAAGTCATGTTCCCTGTTTTAAAAAGAAGAGCATGAGATAAGGCAGTCTATCAAAAAGAGCAGTCTGTTTTAATCCCCCCATGAGCTTACACCAGCTACTGTAGCACACACAGCAGAACCACCACAACAAGCCAAAAGCCACACTTCTCCACGTAACACTGAATGGTTCTCAACCCTTCGCTCTTTCTGAGACCCAGCACAACGCTTGAAAAGAAAAAGAAACCGGAAAACAAACAAGCTAACAAACAAACAAACAAACAGAAAACAGCCCCCCACCCTCCACCCCGAGACTGATTAGAGTTAATGCCCTTCTGGTGGGCACCAAGAGACTTTTCCAGTTTTACTGCCTTCTTAACTCCCAGGCATCTCTGCACACCTAAAGCAGGCTGCCCTGACATTTTCCGGTTTGGACTTTATGAGAAGGTTATTATTTTCCTCTCTCCAGTCTCTGCTTGTTCATTTGAGGCGTTGAGTCACATTAGCCAGAGCAACAGCAAAGGCTTGCACTGCAGAAAATGGATACTGAAAGTCCAAAATGTAAGCATTGCCATCAATTCTTCCAAACTGCATCACCTAGGAAGCAGGGGAAGAGAAAAAGGAAGGAAAAAAGAGAACAAGGTCAAAAAAAAAATGAACCACAGAAAAGGAAACAGAGAAGAGGAAAATTTTTTGGTCCTTTGTATGAACACCTTGCCTTCTCAGTTAATATGATTTGAGCTATCATACGATGCCAAAGAACAGTGAGAGCACTCTACTTTCAGTCTGTATTGAGTGTTTGACTGCAATACTTGACTCCACAGAGTAAACTGATAAAACATGCTGCGTTTTTTCTACAGTGCATACAGCATTGGTTTAAGTAGCTTGTCACCAATTATTTCAGCAGCTGTGGGTACACCAGCATCATGCTTCCTGCAGGAAAACATCAGTCTCTCCCTTGGAAATATCCTGTCAGCAGCCCATCAGGAAAACAGATTTGATTTTCAAAGAGAGGAGCTTTCAGGGAAGGCGAATAACCAATTTCCTCACTCTAGCACTTCATAGTTGATAAGGTGTTCATTCTTTGCAGTTCTGTTTTCCTCTGCATAAACTTCAGTAGCACATAATTACAGCAAGAATGAATTAGCAAAAGGGCAGTGAGAGCTGTTTGAAATGTAAAAGCAAAACTAGTCAGGTTGCTCATTGCTCTTCCACATCTGAAGTCTGGCCTATTATTATTGTTTTTTCATTTGCTTCGTCAGAAATCCAGATTTTATTTGCTCTACAGTGAAGATCCTTGAGCCAGAACGGGGACTGACTGTGCAAGTCAAGTCAGGCTTTGTTCCACCCCTACCACCAAAACGTGTGGTTGGGTGTTTTTACACAGCTGCCCATGGGCACATATCCACAGCCATTTACTTGAAGAAGAAAGGGGTACAAATGACTCTGATCGTTGCCTTTCAGCTGTTATTATACACAAGCAAAACCAAAAGACTACCACTGGTCATGCATGTTGGATACTTAAGACATCTAACTCCCAACTTAAATCACAGGAAGTTGAGAGCCTTGATATCTTTAGTGAACTAAAAGTGACTTACAGCTGGACAAGGAAATAAATATGAATTTCTTGAGTCTCAGTCCAGCATCCTGCTAATTAGCACCACTTACAAGCCTGGGTTTGGTGTAGTAGTAGTAACATACCATTCTGGCCAAAATTAAATGTTTTGAGTTTTTGAACTACCCATTGACCCTTCTACCTACAGATGGTTCAAAAATGGCCCAGAAGCACTTTTCTCTGGGGTGGGTCAGTGTCTCCCTCCTCTAGCATTAAAAGCCAACCCCAGGGGCCAGGTAGCTGCTCACTACTGAAAATTTTGGCATGAAGGGAACCTAACTGCCTTAGCTACCTTCTGACTCGCTAACCTTTGTGAGCAGGGCAAGAAGGGAGCAGTGTTCACTCAAAATTAGCTGCCATCTGCAACCATCAGTGATGTCAAGTGCAGCTAGCACTGCGGAGACCTGTTGTGTTTATTACAAAACCTTCAGCTCTGAGAGCCAGCCAGACTAAAGGAGGCCCTCGTTCCCATGTCTGACTGCAGTAAGACCAAACATACTTTGTATATTCACTTTACAACTGAACTTCACTCTCCATGCTGAACTTAGACCTTCAACAGCTGTTTTTTATCAACCACATGGCAAAGCTTTTTTTCAGGAAACAGCTGACACAAGCAGGAGGCACGCAGCAGCATGAGAGACAGCTTATTCCTGGCATAGTTTTCCCACACCCTGGCCCCCATTCCAGCAAATGTATGCTACCCCTTCCTACCTGTCGTCCTTCCAGCTCAATCTGGAAGTTTTTTGCTGACTCCTGGGTCACCCGCCCTCCGAAGTCCAGCTGGTAGACTTGCGTTGCCTCATTCCACAGTGGCTGCTTGTTGGCCATCACATACACAAAGCCTTGGCTTCCCAGTCTCCCATCCTCCTTCTCACTGGCCTTCCGGCACTTGAATTCATCCAGCTCATTGGCTGTCCTCAAACTCCTTTTAGTTTTCCAACCCTTTTTACTGCCCTGACTCTGGTTCATCAGTTCATCTCCACTGATAAAAAGCTCTGGCTCACTCTCTGAACTGTCCTGAAACTCATTCGTCTTGTTCAGTTTCTTGGACTTCAGCTGATCTTTCTGGCTCTTGACCTTCTTCTTCTCCCTCCCCAGCCGAGGGCTGGCTATCAGTGAATTGAAGTCAGTCAGTGTCCTTGCCTCCTTTTTGACCTTGCCCTCAGTGATAGCCTGCACATTTCCTTCCTCAGCTCGACTGTCCAGGCGTTTCCGACTCTTCTTGCCAAATTTGTCTGTCCTTTGAGGAACAGGGCTTTCTGTCAAGGAGAGCACCTCCTGGAAAGTGTCTGCCGTCTCCACCATTACCTCTGTGCCCACATGACCCTGCAGCTCTGCTGGCGGGGGAGACATCACTGGCTTCTCCACCACAAGGAGTGGCTTGGGGGGCAAGGTGCCCTGGGGGTTCTGTACAGGTGGGCAGGTGCTGTAGGAGCTCCATGGGTGCAAGGCGATCGGTGGCAGCTGTAAACTAGAGCAAGTGCTACTTCCCGGGTACATGGGTGGCAAAGGGCAATAGGAGAGGTTGGATGGATAACCTGGCTGAAGCACAACTGTGGGCTCCTGCTGTGCAAACTGTGTTGGGGCCAGAGCTTCTTTGGGGGAGCAGGGGGCCTGCATTCCCTGAAGGGGTGGGGCACTGTAGCCTCCTGGGTAAGGTACTCCAACCCCGTAATTCGTCTGAAAAGTGGCAGTGGGACTGGTTGGAGACTTGGGGGAAACAAATGGCACTCGAGACATATCCAGATGTTGAGCTTGACCAATGATGAGCGGAGGAGGTTTTAGAGGGTTGGGCACTGAGCTCTGAGATGTCCTTTCCTGAGGAACCCATATCTCTTCACTCACCATAGGATCCCACTGGTATGGTGGTGGCCGTTTTACACTAAGGGTAGCCTCTGTCAAGGACACAGGTACGTGCCGTACTGATTTCTCCACCGGGCAGTGCTGAGAAAGGGCCTCATCCTCCGTGAAGGCGGAGTTGATATAATCCGCTCGGTCACGGGAATTGTCAGGCGGGCTCAGCAAGCTGTAGGAGGACTGGGAGGCCAGAGGCGAAGTACTGACAGAGTGAGCAATGACAGAGCTGTGTTGGGAGCCACTCCCCGTGCTCAGATCAGGTCTCATGCCACCAATACTGGAAGTGCTGGCACTAGCAATGTTGCCCGCACCACCAGCACTCGCACTGCTGCTGCTGCCAATGCCACCACTGCTGCATTGGCTGCAGGTGTACAAGGCCGTGGGTACTCTCTGCTGGTACTGTGCCGTCACAATGTTGCTCTTGGCCTTAGGGGGAAGTTGCAAGGTGGCTCTCTGACCATCCATCAGCTGAGCCATTTTCAGTGCTGCTTCTCTGCTGTTCCTCCGCAGAGTAGCATGAATGATACTGCTGTCCAGCCTCTGAGCCATGCTTCTGCCCTGGGACAGCTGGCTGGCAATGTCAGGGTAGGGCGGCGGGTCCCCGGTTGGGATGGAGTAACGGGGGACCGTGAGCCGGTTCAAGGTGGCGCTGGCACAGGGCTGCTGCATCTTCTTCTCGGCAGCTGTGATGCGCAAGGTGGCAGAGCTGCCGGGGCCCGGCAGGGTGTAGGTGCTCTGGGCACAGAGCATCCTGGTGCGAGGCCGGCACACCTCCTCCACGTTCCCGCTGCTGTCGAACGTAGTTATCCGCTCGTACCCCAGGGGCGTCTGGTAGTGCCCCGCCGGGTAGAGGGAGAACTCTCCCTTCTTGAGGCAGAGATCGAGGGGCGGCTGCGGGGGGCCGGGCGGGGGCGGCAGGGCGGTGGCGGGCGCGGCGGGGATGGTGCCGGGGTAGGGAGGCGGCGGGTTCATCTTGTTCAGCTGCAGCTCCTGAGCGGCCCCGAAGATGACGGTGTCCCCTTCTACCAGCTGTGGCCCCGGCCGCGGGGCCTTGGCCTTGGGCGGGGGCTCATGCTCGCGGTCGCCGTGGTCCCGCAGGTCGGCCAGGGCGATGGCGGGGGGCGCGGGGGGCGGCGGGGCCAGCGGCGGCGGCGGCGGCGGCGGGGCGGGGCGGCCCAGCTCCCCCACGGCCAGCGCCGCCGCCCCGGGGCCGGGAAAGCGGCCCGGAGCCCCCGGGAAGGGTCCCGGCCCCTCGCCCCCCGCCTCGGCCGGCGGGTTGGCCAGCACGTCCAGCTGCACGTTCTGGTTGGCGAGCAGCGACTGGACCAGGCCGATGCTCTGCGTGGGCGACATGGCCTGCGCCGAGCTGTGGATGGGCGCGATGGGGATGTTGACGGTGCAGGGCGGGCTGCTGGCGGGCGCGCCGGGGGCGCCGGGCACTGCAAGGGACAACACAGAGCGTCACCGCCGCCCCGGCCTCCGCTCCCCGCCCCAGCCATGCCTCCCTCCCCTGCCACGGCCAGGCCTGGGCTGGGCGGCTGCCCAGTCACGGAGGGGCCTTTTAAACTATTTGCTACCTCTACGGACTCCGCGGGGCTGCTACCGGTTCCTAAAACAGCGGATCAGACCTCAGTGGGAACACGTAAGCCAGCCGGTCTCCTGTGACTCCATTGGACAAGAGCAACTTGAAACAGCTTGGTGATCAACTTTAGAGCCACTTCAGAGGTCAAGTTCTGACTGCACTTCCAGCCTACACTACGATCCCCATGGACTCTCACTAATCTGAATTAGCACTCACTCATCATCAGATTTTAACTGCTTCTGCTCGAATCAATGAAAGTTTTGCTAAATCAGGACTCACTAGTTTTCAGGGAAGGACTTTTGATAGTTAATACATCAACAAACAATTGAACAAAACAAACAAGCAAATAAACGAAAGAAGTGGAGGCTAAGAAAGTTGAAGACCTGCACTGAAGGCACTGTATAATATCTGATATAAGGTTCTTAGACTCAGTCAGCTTGGGAGAACTGGAGAACACAGACAATAGTTGGGAAAAGTTGCGTATAGTGGGTGGCAAACCAACCAGCAATGCAAAAGGAAGGAAGCTGAAACACAGAGAGAGAAATATGATGGAATGAAATGCAGACAAAACTTAGAAAAGTTCTCAGAAGATTTGTAAGGAGAAGATGTGAGGAAATAGATGGGAAGCCAGAAAGATTCAAGAAGTGGGTACTGTAGTCAGGGCAACTGCAGCATCAATGTTTGGACAGGACACAAAAGAAATGTGTAAAGAAGCATATTTTCCCACATGTGGTGGCATTGAAAAAAGGACAATGTGGCAAGAAGGAATTCTCTTGATTTTAAGCAGAAGTGTGAAGAGTGCTCAATTGTTTGCAGTTCCTTTTGCAAAGAGTGGCTTATTTCAACAGGAACTACCACTGAAAAGTCAGAGCAGGAAAATGAGGACACTGGATCCAAGCAGAGGTACAGAAGTCAAGAAGGAACAAAATAGAATAAAGAGGGAAAACAGTAAATACTATCTTATAACTTCCAAGAATATTGCAAGTTCTTTATTTTTTATTAAACTACCTGTAAGAAAACCCACAGAAAATTATAAATGACTTGTATCAATATGTTTGTGGAAGGAAAAGAGACAAGACCAAGGATCTGGTATCGTATCCAGGGTCCTTTAAATGTGCCAAATTCTGTGGAGACCTCTGATTTGCAAGACCAGATCACGTAAGAGATCCATTAGTCAGGACTCCTCCAAATGCTGCCCAGTTCCTAATTAATTTCTAATTAAAATTCTAGTCATCTACCTATGCCCTATAATTACATTTTCAGTAACATTAGGCTTTTATCAGCATCAGTCATGAACGTGGCAGGTGTACAGATGGGACTGTGCCTACGCTGGCAAATACTTACGGTAGTTCTGTTCATTCCTTTAGATGAAGGCCAACAGCCAAACTTAACTGACCCTAAGGCTTTGTGGTTCTGTGCTTGGCTGGCAGGCCATGCTTTCACCCTGATGCCTGCAGGCTTAGCAATTCAGCTCCCAGAGCCTGAGGTTTAATTGTTAGCATGGCCTGAGCAACCCCAAATGTCGCTGTCATTTTGCCTTATCCAACAAAATATCATTTGTTGTGGTGTTCCTTAATACTCCTAAGTGTTTAAATCCAACGTTTTCTTCATTTCTCCAATGGCTTTTAATTGATTAGTTTGCATACTTTGTAAGTTAAACCAATTCACTGTGCATTTGTCTTGCCAAATCTTTACTGACTACATTAAAAAACACCTGTCCCAAGTGTACCTCACTCTGAACATTCCACTCCCCAAGAGCAGCTTTCTACTATGTTTTTTTTAATCTATCATGTAATCATTATTTACCCTGCAATATTTTTTCCTTTAGTATATGGTACTTTTTTCCTTTATATGCAGGCTTTAAGAAAGGATATCCTCAAAAACATCTTTGAAGGTTTAATTGGCCACCATTTACTAAGTCAGAAATTAATTTTCAGAAGAAACTAGAAGAAGTGGACAAGAGGAAGGCTGTTATGGAGGACAGGGTAGTATGATTCTTTTACTAGCCTTCTCAAAGTGAAGAGCTGTTACAAGAGTCTCTAACAATTTTCTCTCTCTTTATGTGGTGTACCTGCAATTATGAGTACCATTTCATCTCTTATTGCAGATTCAACCCAATTTTCAGAAAGAGATGTGAAAACTTCATATTAACTTTTTGTATTACTTTCTGACAGCTTTGACCATGCTTTGTAATAGCAAACCTTGGGTGCTTCCTATTAATAATATATATACACCAATATCTCTATTATTTTCTTCAGATACTACAGGTGAGTATCAGTAGTAAACAGAAATTAAGCAAGCCAAGTCCCCCAGACTGAGAAAAAAATGGGCTTAATTTTAAACATACAAGTATTTCTTTAGAAGAGGACTACTCTGATGCTTGGGTCAGACAAAAGCTTTGGTGCTGTCAGCAGTTGAAACCCTGGTCTGAAATAATGAGAGCATTTCCATTTGTTTCAGTAGACTCTAGCAGAAGTCTTTAATTGCTTTGCAGTGCTCACACTCCTTCCTCTTTAAAGGGTACTGCCATGACAGCCACTTCTATAGTTCCAAAAACCTGTGACCTGGCAACAGGAATCACTCAGTGATATGACAATTCTGAAAATGTATTAATTTATCCTTCTTTTCTATTATTTGTTAATATTATTGGCACAATGATTTTTTTCTTGATTGGAAGAGGTCCTGAGTACTCACAGTCCTTTCACCTCCCACATCACATCACATCACATCACATCACATCACATCACCCGCACCCAAACATTCCCTGCACTGCTTAAATCTTCTGCTACCTTACATCTCAGTGAAGTGAAAAACTCTTCTTGACCCCACCTTGTTTATCAACTACTTTACTACTTTAGCCTCTTAGTAGTTACAAAAATCCAAATGAGCATCTATCACTTCTGAAAAGGTGACTGAGTTTTATGGGAACCTGCTCTCCAACCCAAGCTCCTATCAGCCGGCTGTGCTTTGATGCCATCAGGTCTCAAGAACAACCTGTTTGGGCTTCCAACACATTACATTTCTGTCCTATCAAGATGCAGAATGCAAGACTTCAGTCTGTGGAGAATTCCTAGCAAACTAAGATGAATTAGCAGACAACTAATTTCCCAATGAACTTGAAACTAAGAAGCTCTTTATGGATTATATTTTCCACACATTTTAGCCTTATTGTAACTCAGTTCTACAGGACCCCATCAGACTAAAGGATTTTGATTTGTATGTTTACCAGAGGGGACTATGACACAACTGACCCGACCTCCATCTAGCTTAACCCATTACACAGCAGCCCTCCAGCTCCTCCTTACCTGGTAAATCATCTTCGTCTTCACTGAAAACATTTGGGTTAAAGACAGGCATGTTAATGTAGTCCATTGAAATCTTCCGCACTTCTGGGAGATATATTGTCATCTGCCTGGGCTGCAGATGCAGCAAACTGGTTTTATATATTACTAGAGAAAGAATATAACAAGACACAAAAAGGTCTGTTACACAAATAGCCTGTAAAGCTAAGGAAGAAGCAAGTCAAAGCAGACACAAGGGCTATGAATATTGTTATTTACTGTATACATGTGCATGGGCAAGCCATTATTTGTCAAATCACTATGTAACACTTTGCATAAATGGGATAAAAGAGATTGTTGCTTTCAGCTATTTCTCTTTAAATGGAAGCAGCATCCCTGTAATTAAGTAATTAATTACTTCATCTTGTATTCACATCGATTTTTGTGGAAGGAAAACACTTTTTTCCATTCTACTTTTGGAACTTTTCACCACAGGAAACTACTGACTTCTATGACTTTAGGGGAAAACTGGAAAGCTCTCAGGAAGGGTATCTGCTGATGATTACTAGATACAGAAAAATCCCACTGGGCTCAGGAAGTCCCTGGGACCCAAACCACTGGAGACTGGGAGAACATTTGAAAGAAGTATCACTATACATTTACTCCAAACTTACATCCTTTCCTATCTGCCACTGGCAGTGAAAGAATTAGAATGACCTGTGGTCATTCAACTGCTGCTAGCAGTCCATATAGCCACAAAAGGTATCCATCTAATTCTGCATCCAGGGCATCTTTATGTACTCCTGACCCAATTATATAAGGCAACCCGGGACAAAATAAGTTTCCTAAAGAGCTCATTAAACTGCTAGGCTTGTGTTAACATTTCAGTTCAGAGCTCAGTTCTGCTAGGCAGTACCCTGTTCCTCATCCAGCCTTCCTCCTTCCAACAGAAGTAGAACTGGCCTACCCAGAAAAAGGCTGATAGACAGTTGCTGCTTTTAATGAAGGCTACCAGATTACTGATGCCTCAGCAGGAGAACCATGTGATGAGGCTTTGCACTGACTTGAAGAATCTTGAGCATGAGGCTGTAACAGCTTTTTTTTGTATCATTTGTAGCTAAATAACTATAAAAATCAGACTTTAAAAAATATTTCTATTGCAGTAACTTAAAAACTATTATTTTTATAGTACTCTTGCAAAACCTTTCTTTTATTTGTGTGGGTTTTGTTCAAATAAATTGTAAAAATAGAGGTCTGGGCTCAAATGTTAATTTACCATTTTATTACAGGTGAGACTTCTAGCATTTTATTGACCATCTCATTATTGTATTTATAGATTTTAATCTCCTTTAGTTACAGTGAATTTAATAAAATCTAATTCCCACTGTCCACGAAAATAAGTGCTTTGTTAAAGAAGCCTTTTGATCACTTACAAAAAATCTCATGGCATAAGTTTGTTGTTTGTTAGAAAGAACTTGACGTGCAAAAAAATCAACAGAGTTTACTTTTACCTGCACCAAGGTTAGTTGGTAGGAAAGCAGCCAAGCCCACAATTTTGAATTTGGTTCCCCAGATATTAGATGTGACCTGAGCAAGGTAGTTGTGCTGCAAAACAAAAACAAGATCATTTTTACCTGATAAAATCTGTATCAAGCTCTAATAAAAATCTGCAGAGCAATCAAGGTATTCCACGTGATAATGCAATTTCAGCTTCTCTTGTTTTTATTGTATTGAAACAGCCTAAAGTGCCTATGTAGCAATGGTTTTACCCAGTCATTAAGAAGACTCATTCTGATATCTAAACACCATCAGAAGTGATGTATGCAACAGCCACAGGGTGATTAAAGCTATTGAAGATCTGAACCACACGATGCCTGTGTAGTGAGAACAGGTCTGTTTCCTGGCACTTGCTGCTCCTGCCCAGCAGGACCATGGCTATTCTGTATTTCAGAGAGTGATACACCCTGCCCGTTGGTTCTATGCTCATGAATCACTTTATGGAACAATAAACAAGACAAAAATTGATTACTCAAAACAACATATATTCCCCTGGAGCTCCTAATGCAACTTCCCAAACCACTGCTTCCATGGTACGCATATTATGGGTCTGAAAGACCAGTAGATTTTTCTCAAAGGCCAGGAGTTATGCTGCCTGTATTAGGAGCAGGATCTAAGCCTCAGGTCTTCTGCTCTATTCAAAGGGCTTTTGGTCCTATCTCCATGTAACTGTTCTAGAATTTTTCATAAAAAGGAAAAAGTGAAACAAGAGAGCAGAAAAAACCAAACCAAACAAAAGAAAATTAAAGGAACACAGGCTGTTATTAATAAACAACCCAGACACTTCTACAGCCTGCTAAGTTTCATTTATCCAGAGGACATGAACACCACAAAGAGTGCAAAGTGGTAATTCCTTTCCTTCCTTCCAATTAAGACTGTTTCATGTTAATTATGGAACAGAACATGTGGTCCTCTGAAGCAAACATTTCCTTACCTCTGCAATCCCTAGCAAAGCAGAGAATTATGGTGGTGTTAAGACAGGCCTGAGAACACTGATGAAGTGTTTTCACATAGACTTTTGAAGAGCCAACACCATCACCTAGAATAAAACCTCTCACATGGATTCACACTGACAAAGGTAAGTGGTCCTGGTATTTACCAAACAACATCTGATATTCCATTGGCACTTTCGAACATTAATACTGAACTGGAAGATGCAATTCTCTAGTTTTTCCATCCACTTATTGTAACTTAATGAAAACTTTTATTGGCGGTTTTTGAATCTCTTATCACAACCTGCTGCCTCTGGAAAGAAATGCATTTCAATCAGGTATGGTAACAATGTGCACAATACCTGAGTAATATCTTCTAAAGGAAACTCTCTTCGTGTCAGGCTTGGCGAACCAATAGAGGGTTTCCTTATTGGTAACCTTGGCGACCTTGAGATCTCCTGTGCAGCTCGTGACATCTTTGGAGATTTGCGAGCTTCTATATTGATTCTGCAGGTAAAGCAATGCTTAGAATCAACAATGGGCAAGCTAAAATGCACAAAACTCATGTCTTTGATTGGAAAGATGTAAGAAGACAACTGGGAGGATGTCGTCAAAGTGACTAATAAAGACTCGAGAGCCTACAGGATGGAGAATTATGGGTCAAATTTGAAGATACAGAAGACCTGACACACCTGCAGTAACTCATGCTGGATGCTTTCTAATTAATCTGACCAAGTTTACAGCAGTTCTACCAGATACAACGTATCTTCCACTAATCCCTAATAGGTATAGGGATGAATTATTTCAGCTATGCAAACTTTGAGCAAAGTCTCATGAAATGAGAACATGACACCTCAGCTGACAGATTTTCACATTAGTACAGCAAGCCAAGGCTCCACAAATGTTGTCAGTGCTCCTACCCTAAGCCAAAAGTTATTTCTACCTCCCACTATACAAGGGAGGCCAAGAATACAAGCTCAAGTACCTAAAGAGCTCACTGGCAGAAATGTAACAAACAAAAGTTACATTTCAAAATCATGTTCTTAGAAAACCAAGGGTGCAAGATCGTTGTTTTTCCTGAGGCCCTGCAGTTTTAGACTCAGGAATTGATGGTTCTTTTGCCAAGTAAGTACTACTAAAGTAAAATATTGGTATTTCAAACATTGCATTCACATGTAAAAGGATGAATTTGCCCTGCCTCATACAATGGCAAGCTCACAGTACAAGGTTTTTGGAAAAGTGTCAACCACAGCTGGAAGGCAACAGGCCCTCAATCCCATAATATGAAGATGGCAGGTAGATGTCATCTATGAGGGACATCACAGACATCAGTGAGGCTCCGTGCAGGTTTGGGGGATTCTGTCTACACACATAATGAATCTAATGAAGAGCTGTCAGGAAAACCACCAGACAAATTAATAGCTTAGAAGCTCCTTCTGCATACTGCTACAGAACCTCGTCAATGCAGTGTTTAGGGGGGTCTGTCTGTTGAGGTTCCCTTGCAAGGCCACCACAGCATCAGTGCCACCTATGCCAGGATCTGTGCCACCTATGCATGGACATATGACTTTGAAAATATTCCTGAGGAAATAAAGGTTTTAACTAGACCAGGAACTCTAAGGACTGAGGGGGTAAAAACAGTCTGTTTGAATGACAAAATACAGCCCATTGTGGCAAGAGAGGCAAAAGAAAAGGTGGGAGAGTTTATAAAATCTTTCTTTGAGACTGTCTGGGGAGAAATTGTGCTCTAGTGTTTCCCATTACATTTTGTCCCAGAAATTTTCCCCAAAGTCCAACTCTATACCAATCTCTGAAATCACCCCAGAACTGCACACTGTAGAGGACTCCAATCAGAGGACTCCTATGTGCCCAAATGAGTTTACTTTTTCATTTTACAAGGTGTCAAGAGAGGGAAGGGGAGGAAGGGAGGAAGAGAGGCCACTTGGGGAAAAAGAAGAAGAAATATCCAACATTATTACCTGGGGAGTTTAGGTGATTTGCTAGCTCGACTGATTTTTGGAGATTTCTTTGCTGCCCAGTCATCACTGAGTTCGATATCGCTGGAGTCAGAGCAGTTGCAGCTGTCAATCACAGTGGAAATCAAGCTGTTTCCATAGATTTCATCTATCAAGACAGGCCCCAGAAAATTTAAGTGCTGCTTCAGAAAACTGGTATAAATTATAACTCTCAGTCATCAGAAGCATAAACCTGATCCACAGGCAGCAGTTGGAATAAAACTTTGCAGAGAAAAATTAAACGTTCTTCACTCTGCCTTCAAACTCCAAATTTCCAATGGTTTGAACTCAAGTGAACGTGATTCAGAGGGATGAATAGCATTCAATTGACTTCAAAATTGAGATGAAAGAATATTTTCTGCTAATTAGCAATCTATTTTCCAGTACTCAGAATACAAGAAGTTCTCTTTGTAAAACAGAAGGCAGCAGGGTATAATTTCAGAAGCTTCTAGGTCACACTAAAGATTTTTTTCACATCAGAAAAAAATACCAGATGCCACCATCCATGTTGCGCATATATATATGTTTTAAAACCCTTGAGGATTTAGTATCCACAGTATTGCCAGATCATTTTTATACAGAGCAACAATTCAATTCTACCTGCTTTTCCGTCTGTTTTAGGATCCATGATGACAAACTCTGGCCGCAACTTGCTGATACGACGTCCTTTCAGGATGGGCACCAGTCCCCCAAGGTATTCCAAGTACAGAGTGTAACATGGACCACCGACCTCTGGGTCATCTTCTGTCCGCTTCATCGTGCAGTGAAGCCGTTCATTACCAGCTGTTGGGTAGCTGACAAAATCTCTCATATTGTTGGGGTCTGGGATTGGAGGCTTAATTAAAGAGAGGAAGGAAAGAGAAAGTTTCCTATAGGTTATTGGTTGGGGTTTTTTTCTGTGGTGACTTAATCCCAACAGAACTAACTGAACTTGAACCCAACTATAATTTGGCAGGTGAAGATTAGTATAGGTTACTTTGGGAGCTATGCAGGACCCACATGCAATGTGTATTATTTAGTTAGATCAAAAGTAGTTGTACACAGAAAACGAAAACTAAAGCTAGTCACATCAAAAAGGAAGGTTGAACCTGTGGTCAGGGCATTTAATTAGACAACAACCCATCTTCAAGTTCCAGCTCTTATCAGAAACTTCTTTTTGAACTTGGTTAATGTGGTCAAGTGAAGTATCAGAGTATCTTGTCTCCTGCAGGCTCTCCAAGTGAACCTGGACACTCAGATCCCATTCCTGGTTAGTACTGGTATATGCTATGTCAATATGCTACAATGCTGTCAGCTCTGAAAGAAGCTTGAACTTCTTGTATCACTTCCAAGCACATCCTATTTGAGGGCCTATTTGTGTGCCATGTAGAGAAATACAAGCACAAAGCTCAGGGTGGGTTACTTTGCTCTGCTTGCCAGCACACTGTATTAATCCATCACAAACTCAGTCCTAAAGCAGTAGGACTGCTTTTGTCTCGGACAATTTAGCCTGTATGACACAAATACTATTAATGTGTGTAAGCCAATGGAGTTTCTTTCAAAATGAAAGTATAGTAAAAAAAAGGTAGGGAAAAAATAAGCTTCCTTAACGTGGCAAATAGGTATGGGCCGAGGAGTGAACTATAGTGCAGTCTGCAAGCTGGAGGGGGCAGAGGAATGCACACAGGGAAGAGAGTGCCTTGCCTAGCACCAAAGGTATGGCTGACAACATAGGTTGAGTGGGTGACTGGGACAAGCCAGGGTAAAGTGTATGTGCTGAGGAGGCTCCAGAAATACCCATGAAACAGGACAGGCACGTGGCTTCTGGAATCCCCGCTTCCACCTCTCAGCTACGCAGCCCTACAACTGCTCCGCACCCCGGCATCCCCTCTAGGAGGTGACACAAGGGCTGTTGGCAACAATGTGCCCCTGAACTGCTATCTGATCCCCACCAGGGCTCCCAGCCTTGCTACAGCCGACTGCTGCCTTCATCCAGCCATCCCATCCCCTACCCTGCCTTCCCTGACAGCCAGGAAATTGTCACTGATGCTCTAGAGAGGGGTGGCTCTGGAATAACATGGAAAGCATCCTGGGGAGAAGGATGGAAAGAACTAGAGACTGCTAGTCTGATAAATGCTCTGCATCTTTGGAGATCCAGGAGTTATGGTTACAGCAAGGCATTTATTGTTCTCTGACAAATGAAATTATTTACAGTTGCACAAACTGCTCTGATTAGCAGTACCCAAATGGAATCATGCTGAATTATTATTTTGTAGGCATAATTTGTTCTCATTTAAGCTGGGCCAGCCCCACTGATTTCAAATTAGTTGTTCTAGCTCTGCATTGTTTTAACAAGGACCTTTGGCTCAAGAGACTACTGCAACACATACACAAAAAATCACAAAAATGTATGTTTGAATGTTGAGCATTTACCAGCTAATGCTCTGCTTTATAGGCTGTGATAAACAGCTTGGAAATCCCAAGATGATACTGAGGGCAAAACCATGAAACAAATGGGTTGTGCAGATGATTCTGCTCATAGTACAGGAAAAGGTGTGATATCTGGGTCATTTTTCCATAGCATTGTTGGAGCAGTAAGATTAGCAGAACTCACTGTTACTAGAAATGTTTAGGCAGCCCCAGGTCCTAAGTCCGATCTTCCTGGAAATATAAGCACTCGTTACATGTAAGGAGGCAACAGTTTTATCCCTGTGAATCCCTCCTGTAACCATGACACAGTATTATCACCAGCGTGAGCTTCTTCAGAAGTCTTTGTGAGTCACCAGCATATTTTACCCTTGTAATGTACTTGGAAAGGCCATCTCCATGGAATAATGCAGATCAGCATGTGTAAACCTTCTTTTCAGATTTTTAATAGGCACCAAATGCATCAGTGGGGTCTTGAAGAGGACAGGAGAGCTTTTAAAATGATAAAATCTTATAATTTAGCCACTGCCACTTAGGAGCACCATGGGGTGGGGGGCAGGAGTCTGGGAACACTTTCCTCTCCACAATACACACATTTGTTTCTTTTTACCTTGATTGTTGGTATAAAGGCAGTGGTGAGGTACGAGCAGAGCCGAGGGGGCAGGGTCAGCTTGCTGATGTCCTTGTCATCCCGCAGAGAGCTGGCGATGGTCTGCTGGCACAGCAGCTGCAGACTGGAGACCCTGTGCTCCACTCTGACCACGTACAGCGCGGGCCCAGAAGCCATCAGCAGGCGGGAATCCCTGTGACCCCAACAGATCGAGATGATGGGACGCTGCATGAAGAGCAAAAGGGTACAACTTCAAAAGATTTTGTGTTAAAGATCTTTCGCCAAGGTGGCTGCACAGCAAGTGATCACATGAATTCAGCACCGATCACATTACCCTAAGTCTTCCAGAAACTTAAAAGTGCCCACCGCTGCCCACAGAAGAAGGATGTGCACATCTGAAATCATCAAAAACAGCAGTTGATGTTTATTCAGTGCTTTTGATCAGAATGCTTAAAGCTCTTCACACAAGGAATCAGCTACCAAATTCAGTACCTAGATAGGATAAGTGACATTAAAGACACAGGGTGTTGAGAAGCAGGATCTTTTGATGCCCTATCCAAATGATTTATTCAGTCATCTAATCAGTCCTCATGCACTGGTAACAGCTCATGTTTTACAACTCAAAAGTTAAATTATATGCCCAGAGGCGCTTAAAAAACAAGTGGAGAAAACCCAATCAGCTTTCTTGTCTTGCGCCAAGTCTTCTGCAGCACAGTGTCTCTTTTGAACTATTCCCAGAGGAACTGAACTGTGAAAGAGCACCAGGAACACAACAGAGAATGGCCTTTTGTCTTGTCTACACTCAGAAATGTCTAAATCATGACAGTAAAAATAGAAAGAGTGAGGGCCAACTGGTACTAAATGTCACAATGTGGAACAGAATAATGATAAACAACTCAAACAATGCTGCTTAGGACATTTATTTCCTGCTTGCAAGGAGCTCCCTAAACTTTCCTTCTAAATCTCATCTTTCCATGTAAAGTACCAGTTTGTTGTGACCTCTTCTAACCCTGTCATCATTACCTCTGCCCTTCTTAAGGGTTACTTGCATCCACCTGTCATCTCTTGCTTTCTGTGTTACAAAGCACCTGTATTTGCTTATATACACATACCCTGTGGTATTTCAATCCCATCTGTGCAAATAAACAACACGGAGTGAAGATGAAACTCTAAGTCCATGAAGAATACGATACAGCAGGCTGAGATCAGTGAACCACAAAAGATTTACTCCTTTCTGTGAAGGTCTTCCTTGTTTTCACAATCTGTGACACTCAAAAGTTTAAGCAAACATGTTTTTCATCTAAATTATGAACTGTATTTATTGAAAGGTCAGGGTATCTTTGGAATAGCTTTTCACAAGATGCATCTAGCAAGAAGATTGGTGGGTTAAAGCACCACCAATAATAGCCTTTATTCACTCCTCTATTAGCAGTATGGTACCCAGAGCGCGGGGTTAGATCAGCCCAGAAGTTACTCATCTAGTCAGGGGAAAAAGCTTCCCTTCCATTTACAAATTCAAGATGCTTAAAGGCGAGAAACTGGGAAGAGATGTTTTTATGTGACTGGTATGAAGCAGAATGCAGCTGGCACAGCACTATCTCAATGTTTATCATCAAGATAAAGCTTTGGATGAAAAACTTTTTCACAGAAGAAATCTTCCCTATTATGTCACCTTATCCTAGATTTAAATTTCAAGAAAAATACTGTTTTTAAAGTAGGAGGAATGAAGGAGCTTCATTTTAATTACATCTAGGCAATACCACACACACACCTCCATGAAGGCACAAATCTTCAGGCTGACTGATATGCAAATAGAAAGCAGCAACATGTGAACCTTGTGATTTTCACAGTAATTGCTAAATGCATTTTGTAGTGGAGAACTTCAAAAGAATTGAGAAATCCTTTGTGTAGCATCAATAATTCTACATGGCTTGTCATAACCATAATCTGTGGGATACAGCCTAAAATTTGATGAGAGATCACATGAAGTATCCCCAACTGATTGGTATTTTCATGATTTGTGAGTGTGGCTCGGCCCTTGCACTGTCTGGCAGCAATGAGACAGTTCAAGCTGCTTACAAAAAAAATACAATTGAAAAGGCACTGGCACAAGGTAGGCACCTGCCACATCTACTATATGACAGCCTGAGAACAGAGCTAGTAGAAATGACCCTGATTTTCCCCAAGGGCTGAATCCCAGCATGGGCCGAACTATCTACCTGATCATTACTGTGGGATCCAAACTGCATACTGCTGTTCACCTTGCCTCAACTGCAGCTTACCTATAAACACAGTGTGGGAACAAACAAGTATGTGACTTGGCACATAAATGTTTATTTATTGGATAGGCTTTAATGGCAGAAGAGAAGTCTAATATCCCAGCTATCATAATCCAATACAGCACACCCAGACATGATGTCTAGTGTTGCAGCTATTATAACCCAATATATCACACTCAGGTAGGACATTCTTCATCCAAATAGAATCAAATAAAATCACCTCTTTCCTCAGGTTACTGCTGCATGCAGAGAATGTTGGAGGTGCAGACAGTACCAGTGCAAGAACCTTTGCAATCTTTAACACGGTCTCAAGGCAAAGGTTTTTCAGAAGCTTTGAAACATGGGGTGGGACCTCAGGCAACATAACACTGTGGAGCTCCAAAGAGTAGAAAGTCAGAAGTTGAAAACTTCACTACAGTTTTCCAACAGGCAACCACAGTTCAGTCACCCTCTAAACTTCTCAATGTGTGATGCTCTCATATTCTGTTTATGAATGTGCAAACAATATGTGAGTGCATGTTTAAACGAACACACACAATACTAACAAGTGCTGTACTGTTTGTAAATAATGATATTTCTACTCTTCCATTTGTACAATTATTCTCCCCACACACCTCGTATGTTTTAATACTTTCAACCTCAACAAAGTGCACTTGCACCACGCCACCAGACACACCTTGCCTTCCTTTCTCTGAAATGGTCAGACCCTTGGTGCTCCTCCAGCCTAGTATTCAGCAACACTTAATTTACAGTGAAGGGCTAAGACTTCAGATGAGCTTCAGGGAAAATTAGCCTGTCATTACAGGCTTGGAGAAATAAAAGATCACCCAAATGCCAGATCTGACCTGACCTTTAAAGTACTGCTCCAATAATATTTTTCAATAACTATGCTTCCTACTCTTTCCCTTGCTGGACAAGGGATATGAATCAATTACTGCAGCAAGTCAGTTACAAGCTGGCCACAGATTTCTTTTCAAACTCTACTTGAGAAAAAACATTGACCTCCAACAACCAACACAAAAGTATTGCTCCTCATAAAGCATCCACTTATTTGCACTGTTTTAGCAAAACAAGGAAGGACAAAAGTTGTTGTACCCAAATTGCACCTGTTACAAAATGAACAAGCAGACTCTAGAACAGGAGAATTTTATTTTCCATGTTTGCACAGTTGGGGTTTTTTTTCTGCTAGGAACAAAGAAATGCAGCTACAAATATAACATGAGAATTTCTAATCTCACTTTGCATATAAAAATACCATCAGGTTTTGAAAAATATCAGCATAACCTGTAAATACCTGAATGAATTCCAGGGTTTAAATACAAACATGCAGCTCTATGACAGTTATATATTAAAAGTCAGTGGCTAAAAGACAAAAAAAAAAAAAAAGATGCTTTATTAGGAGAAATACTGACTGAAAACACATCTTAACAGGTGGCCAAGAAGGAGCTCTTTTGCCATTTCTTTCCAAGTGGGCTTGAAAGTGAGCTACAGCTACTCAAATCTGTACCTCCAGCTGGGATGTTGATTCCACTTAGAAAAGTGTGCAGGAACGGATATTCCTGCTCAAAGCTCTGTGGTTGCTTCTTATAAGTCACTCTACTATCTCTCTTACAGAAGAGAACACAATTCATATACATTCCATCACTTGTATGCAGTTGAGTCAATGAAAACACTGTTCTAGCTGATTCTCGCTGCCTGCCTTGAGCTCAGAAATCCTGAGCCATGGGGTCTGCCTGCTGCTTGAACTAATCCCTTGTTTATTGGCACTGGGACTCCCGCTGGTAATGAAATAAAAATAGTATTCCAGGGCAGAAAGCCCAGGAACTAACAGGACTTTCCTCAGGAGAAAGAACACAACTGCAAAATAGTATCTATCCAGTGTAAGGATATGCATGAGTAAGTACACCACTGCCTGCTTGCTCTCACTCCAGACTGCTGATGTGGAGATGCACACTCTTCCCTCTCAGAGCCAAGCTGAAAGGTGCAATGGCTGCAGTGCCCACCTGGCTCTTGTGAGTTGTGTGTGCACACCTCTGTACTGCCACAGCATTCGTGGATGGCTAACACTCCTTCATTCTTCTGCTCCTCATATTTACAGTGGGAAAAATATTAACTGCTAGGAACTGATGATGAAAAATGGTGAGAAATCACACTGCTATGGCCTGATATGATTTTTGATGTAATAAACTCTTATTTGATTTGCAGGTGTTTCTTATATCCTCTCTATTTCTACAGTATTTTTTTAAGAAGTCAACAGAACAAGACTCCATTTTAATAGAAAGATTTCCTTACAAAAGTGTCTTCATTTTCCAGTGCTGCCCAAAATCCATTTCTGCAGCAGAGGTGATCCTATGGCCTATATAAAGAACACCAAGGTCTTTATTGCTATCCTAAAGCAAGTTTCATCAGTTAGTTCTAAACTGTTGCTTTTTTTCCTTTATTTTTTTAAGAAAATAAACTCTTCTTGAAGCTTTGTTGTCATCCTATATCAACTAAATAAAATTGATTTCAGGCAATATAAATTAAAGGCAACATTAATTCAGATGCAACAAACCTGAATACACTGTGTGAAATAAATGAAGAAAAGTAAGCAAGGTTTGCTCAGTTGAATAACATAAAAAGCACCCTCTTCTTTCTGATCTGAATTAAACCTAAAATTGCACCTTCCTTCTTTAGTCTTTACAGAACTACCGGGTTTCTGCAGGATCATATAATCTTAAATATATTCATTTAGATGCTGGGACATTTCCAGCAGAGAAGCCGTCTGTGAAATGCTGACAGCAGTAGGTCAATAGCAAGTGGGTTGTCTTCTCAAAGACTTCTGGAAATTTCTTCTATAAAGATTTAGTCTTTGGTACACCCCTTTGAATTAGGTTTAAAAATATTACACTGATAAACACAGGTTTTTTACATTTAATCTTGTCTATACCACATGTGAAGCTTAGTTCATTCTCATCGTCCTTCACTGCACTCGAGATTTAATCTGTCCTCACACCAGTTACACAGTGATATAAAATCATAAGCTAATGTAAATTTACTGTAGAATTAAAGGTGTATAGAGGAGATCTGCATTGCAACTTCTGTGTTCTTGTTCCCCTGGTCCTCCCTGGGACATACAAAAAAAATCATAAAAACTGAAGAAGGGGCCAAAATATAAGCCACAACTTTGAACCATTAGAAAGAAAAAATTCACAAGTTTGTTAAAGTTGGCAGTTAGGTAATTTTGAAGTGATCCTGTGGGAGACTCCTGTTTAAAGTTCAGGATATAGGAAGATATGAAGCAGCTGTTTCCAATCAGAAGTGACAGCAGTTAGTTGCTATAATAAAGACCTGTCTGCACATTAGGTGAGAACTTCTAAAGTGACAGAACTGGGCTGCAGCATTTGGTAAACAATTTTAGCAAGACTATAAAACAGTCTTAAATGAGCTGATTATTCTCATCCCTGCTTGATGTTAGGAAAGGGTTGTGAGGACTTAACAAACAATGTAAGAAATTAACATTCTTCCAATAAAAACATTATGACTAGCAGGGCAGCCTGCTGTTACAATCACATTTTTAAATGTTGAAAAAGCAGGACCATGAAAAAACAGGCATATTTTTGGTGCCTCACATTAGTGTTCGTGGTGTATACAAGGATGGGTGTAGTAAGAGGTAAATTTCACAGAAATTGATAGTATGTTCTTGAATAGTCATCAGCCGATCACCAGCCCTTAAGATATGCTCTCTCTGTAAAATTCAGTTCAACATTTGACCAGCCCTTACTGTTGCTTTTTCAGCTCTTTCCACTATATTCTGCAGTCACATCCTTGCAGGATGCCAGGCTGAAGCCCCAGAGCCAGGAATGGGAGCCACTGCTACACTATGCCAACTCTCCCGCTCTGTTTATGAATGTTGTTTTTCAAGCAAAGCTACTGCTTTTATTTCGATACTTCTAAACAAGTGTGATTTCCCTATCTAGGGTTTTATAGTCAGCAAACTAGGTTTAGGAACTATAAATTCCTACAGTGAAGGTAAAAGCTTAAGAGAGTTAATCAAACGAGACAGAGGATGCCAAAACCACACTAAAGCTGGAGGAGAAGGCAGCATATAAAACATCTCAAAGGGATCCATGACAACAGTCATCATCAAGATGAGTTACCTGCAGCTCCCAAATCTATTCTACCACTGGGGTTTGCAGTGACTTTATGTTCAGTAACATTCCAGCCAAGCTGCATATAAATCCTGTCAGTTTTAGACAGAATTTTGTTATAAACAATAAAATCTGTTTCCTGAATATCCTACTGAAGACGGGACAGACAAATAGCAGAAACAAAAACAGTTCAGTATATTTTACAGATAAAATGTTCAGACATCTGCTTTGTCAAAGAACTGGGATAGAGGACCACATGGAAAATCAGTTTTTTACCTTAGTCTACTATTTTTTATGTTCATGGTTGTTTTATATTTTATGGTTTTTGTATTCAGAACAACACTTATGTATAATAAATGTGCTTTTCCAGTCACACATTTGCTTCTTCATAAGAAAGTTTTAGCAGAAGAGTTCAAAATGAGGAAATTCTTTTGTTTTCCTTGATTTTTTTTAGTCCAGTAGCCAGTGATGAATTTTATAAAATCCCATTACAAGGCTGACTGCCATAGTATAGAAAACTAATTAATTTACTCTGATGAATTTGTCATGAGACAAATTACTGGGACCACTGACTCACTCTGTCATCTTTGCACATACATCTTTGGAGCAGAAGTACAGCATAACAGAAGTTACTAGCAATTTTTTTGCAACAGTGGTTTTTATCTGGTTTTTTCAATAAACTAAATACTTAACAATGTTCTAGGATACCTGTCATTTAGCTGGTAATACTGCTAGACCAGCACTGAAATACATGGGAGAATAAAGTCCACATGAGCAGATACAGGTGTTCTTCCCTCACTTCCTCCTGCAGCTGAGTAAATATGAATTTAAACGCACCAAATAAAGAGACTGAACGCTGACTAGTAAGAGAAGAGGAGTGGCTCTAATTTTAGGTAGGTTTATGCACACAGTTTTTTAATAAACATAAATGTATCAGTTTGAATGTTATTTTTATACTGATTTCCAAAGGAAATGAGACTCCTTGATTCTGTTATTAAGTGGTGGTTGCCGCTCCCTGACCATCCTCATCCTTCACTTCCGAGCTGGCTTACAACTTCTCAAGTTGTTGGCTTTTAGTCTGCAGTTGACAAAGGGGGAAGAAATCTCCATTACATTAAAATACTGCTATTCCCAACAAAAAAAGCAGCTGGAAAGAGCAGAGAGGCTTATGTTACTACTTCCACTATTGGAAATACTGCAGTACAAACTTGGCAGTCACCTGTTCTGTCTGACCTCTCAGCTGTCCTGTGAGCACTCACATAATGGCAGAATAATTAGCCCCCACATCAGCCACAATATATGCTTTCTCCCAGCTGGTTAAGTAGAGGAGAAAGGAGAAGAGCTGAAAACATGAAAAGAAGTTGAATTTATATGTGGAGAACTAGAGGAGATGAAAGTATTTAAATGAAGGAGAATTTGAGATTTATCAGGAACAAAGCAGCGAGGGAAGAGCCCGCACACACGCGTACCTTCAGGCAACCTCATCTGGTGGGTTCTGATGCTCAAACCTCAGTGGGATTTCACAGCCTGGCACCAGCTAATGTGCACCCACTGAATTCTGGTACTGAAGTAACAGAACAAGGTTTGCTTTTTACCTGGGCTGGGAAAAAGCAACACTGATATAAATATGTTTTCTTCAGAATTGATCCAGAGAGGAAAGGCTGTGCTACTTTGCTGAAAGGGCTACGTTTAAGACAATAAAGCTGTGTTTATGGATAAGTCCTTTAGGTTCCTAAATCAGCATTAGATGTCACTGTACATATTTAGGTTGGCTTTAGAGACCATTATTTCACACTTTACACAACTAAAGAATTCTATCTAAATTAGAGTGCTAAGGTTAATAAGCAGAGGTTAATGCTAAATATAAGCAAACACAAAGGCATAGCAGATGGTTTACTATGTCACCCTTTTGCATCCATCCCAGATCAAGGTACTGGAAAAAAAAATGATAATACATGGTATCATCATTAAAAATAATTAACAGATCGACAGCATTTTCCTTCTCTTTCAGATTTCAAAGCTATTATAAAGTTTAATTACTAGCAGCAGAAATCAGAATGGAGACATCCCTATTCTGCAGAAAGTGACACAGAATTACATTCAGCTGGGCTCTGAAATACCGGCAAAGACCAATAAAGTATTTTGTGCTCCTGAGCAGCTCACAGACCATGTGTTGGCATTTACTTGGCGAGTTACATGACTGAGGTTACTGCATAACACCAACTGATTGTACATTAGAAAATTACAATAACAAAGACTGAATAATCTTGTAGTTATGATACTGGACTGGGAATATTTTTGTGCAGCTCTTGGCTCTGCTACAACATTAAGCAAGTTACTTAGTTTTTTTTCTCCTCAGTCACTTATCCATAAAACAATGGAATTTTCTTTTTCTATCTGTCTATTCATGGCCCAGCAAGTTTGGGAAACAGACTCTCTCCTTTTGTACTTCCACAATACCTAGCACAGTGGACCTTAGAATCAGGTGCGGTCTTGCATGTCTACCTTAATGCAAACAAATCATTGTTTATAGTGCATTTTTATCTATATTGTGTTTTAGAATGGATTTGGGACATCTTGCAACCTTTCCCACATTGCAGGGCTACACCAAAGAGCTAATGTGGGAAAAACATGTCAGCAAAGCATGGAGAATTGACTTTAAAAATGCCTCCTACCTGCACAGGTGTCTCCAGAGTGTAGATATGTTCCCCACGCACGTTGTAGAACTTGACAAGTGCGCTTTTCAACAGGGAACCATTGCTGAGGTCAACCACCTGGTTCTGCTTCTCCATGCCTGCTACTGCAAGCAGGTCTCCTTGTGTGCACCACTGTACCACCACATCTGAAATCACAAAGATGCTTTGCAATAATCACTGATTACAAACAACAGGAACAGAATTTCCAGATGCTGCAAAGTGACTTGAACAGATAAAACATGCTCTCAAAAGTAGGTAGAAACCTAAATCCTTTCATTGAAATAGTACAAAATATGCCACAGATGCACTTTTGAGAATGACTCTTTATTTTGTAAATTTAAAAAAAAGTATAAAAAACATTCTTTTTTCTCTGTGGTGAGTCTAGAATGTAATCAGTAGTTGCTCCTAAACACATAAGGACAAGAATTTACTAGAGATGTTGAAACTGATGTGGAAGATCCTACATACAGCTTTGGGGTAAATAAGTGGAATCAAGTTAATATGCAGATAAAGAGAGCAGCAAAGAGTGTTTGTCTGGAAGGGCCTATAGTGCAAAAAAGCAGAATATCTGGCAATGCCTCATGTTCTCACTGGCAGTCAATACAACTTTTAGCATAACTCGAACTAGAGTTACAACAGTACAACATGAAACTAAAAGGATTTGGACTTCTGTTCATAAATTCATATGGCCTCCATATCATATGTTTTCTTTGGCCACCATCATACAAAGATGGTGAAGGCTCTGGAGAATCTCTCTTACAAGGAGAGACTGAAGGAGCTGGGCCTATTTGGTCTAGAGCAGGCTGAGAGAAGACCTTACCAATGCATATAAATATCTCAAAGGTTTGTGCCGAGAAGATGGCGCCAGACTCTTTTCAGTGGTGCCCAGCAACAGGATGAGGAGCAATGGCCATAAACTAAAGCACAAGAACTTTCACCTCAACGTGAGGAAGAACTTCCTTACAGTGAGGGTGGCAGAGCACTGGAAGAGGCTGTCCAGGGAAGTTGTGGATTCTTCCTCTCTGCAGACGTTAAAAACCCACCAAGGCAAGTCCCAGTGTAACCTGTTCTAGAGGACCCTGCCTTGGCAGGGGGGTTGGACTGGAAGATCCCCAGAGGTCCCTTCCAACCCTAATGATTCTGTGATTCTGACTTGTGAAAATCTACTCACCTGCTTAGCAGGGCTTTGCTGGAATCACACAGGGACTGCTCAGGCTCTCATATACAGGGATATGAATATACATATCAGTTACTTCTCTTACAGGCACCTCATGATGAGGGACGCCCACAACTTAATTTGGGGATGCTTATTTCAAACCCTTATATCCTCTAGTTGTTTGTGACACTTCAAGAGTAACTCTAAACCGGTATTTTGCATTTCTGCTCGTGTTTCAAAGGCAGATTTGCATGTTCAAGGAATACTGAGCTAGTCTTTAAATCTTTTTTACTCTTAAACCAGAGGTGAAAGGCAGCTATTTTGTCTGAGACAAAGTGAAGGTAAAGACAAAACTTTCGTGCTCTGGGATGCTCAATCTGCCAAGAACCTTTTGAAGACACTTGTGGGCGAGAAGCTGTCTTCAAATGAAGAAGCAGGAGAGAAATGAGAGTTGGCAGGAAGGATCTCAAAATTGTTTCAAGTTGTCAACTTGTCATTTTCAGGGACTTTTATGTGCAATTTAAAATGGTTTTGTATTATTTCAACTTTCTGATATTTCTTATGGGAATTATGCTTCTGTAGATATCAGAGGGAAACTGCATGTTCCTCAAGGTAATTTTTCCACAGCTAGGCATTGTATGCCTCTTGTTTTCTCTTAGTTTTCACCCCTCTGAGTAACCTACAATGGGATTTAATTCATCTTTCTCAGAGAGGAAAAAGATAGGCAAGTTAGAAATAAACAAGGCAAGCTGAACAGCTCCACTTTTGGTAACTGGATAACTACAGAACTACCATAATGAAAAAGCTGTGTCCTTTGGATACATGTCTTCAGGTAAAACTTGCAGCTGATCCCCATGCCAAGAGGAAGAGGAGTGGTTACTTTGTCCAGCAGTTTTCTCCCTCTCTCTCAAACTCCTACAACTAGACTGCTGCAAAGGCAGCAAAGGGGTGGATGTGGGCTGCAGCATCCTCCCAGGACAGTGTGGCTCTACTGATAGGCCTCCACTGCCAACAGGATTTTCAATGACTACTGGACCTTTACACAAAATAACTGATAAATAGGTTCTCAGCACCAACACAGAGATTAAAAATTAGCTGGAGGTTTCATCTAGGCTAATGGTCTAAAACAGAATCAGTGGATCAGTCACCCCTCAAAACTACTTCCCAGCCACCACAGGCAGTATACCAGCCAACCTGGAACACAGAGGACTGTAAATGTGCAACAGCTCTGCAGGCAGTAGTTGTGGCTAACTAGTACAATTAGTAGATGCAGCTCAGCAGTTCTGCAGGTAGCGGTGCTCTGAGAATCACCAAGTTAAAAGGCACAAAAAAAATAAAGGATACATCTGAACAGTTCAGGACCTCCACTAGGACTGACAAAAGCTACCAGGACTGTTCAAACTGGATGAAAAGAAGAACTTTTATTTGGGTAATCAAAGTTTTTCCTCTGTCAATTTAACAGAAATATTCCCAGTAAAATGATGGCTCTGAAAAACTAGTAGAATGGAAAAAAATATATTGTTACTGCTTGAAATAATTTCATACTTGCCTGCTTTAAAAACACATTTAGTAGCCTACAGCAGCCTATAAAGGCAAGGATATCTGCTGCAGAGATCACAGAGCAATACTGTGAGATTTTAAACACAAACACATGAACAAGAACTTGTAGACAATACTGAAGACCATACTTGGTAGTTTTGCGCATTCTTGCCTGTGACAGAAGCCAGTAAAATTTAGAGTCACTTGAAAAAAAAATATGAAGACAGAAGAAGTGTGGACATCTATATAAAACCAGATGTGAAATACTTTCCACTGTACAGTGCTTAAAACAACAGACAGTGATATCCCAATCACGTTTCTCTGTCTCATACACATTCCCAATCCAGTAAGATGCCACACAATTTTTGTCTACCGATGAAAACGATGTAGTCCAGTCTACAACTAATAAAAATACTTCTACCCTATCTAGCACATCAATATTTTGCTACAGGAGGGTGACATAACTTAAGGGATTTTTCTTCCACTACTGAAAGTCAATGGGGAAAGAGAAACAGGACAGACATCCTCAGCAAGACAGAGTCCTGCAACTCTAAACAGGGAATAAGATGGGGCTTGTTTCTCCTACTGTTTCCAGTTGAAAGCAAGACTAGATGACAACTCAAGACTGCTCAGTACTCTAATTACTCTAATACTGTAGAAATGCTGAGCAGACCCAGTAGTGATTATCACAATAGCCTCTGTAAGTTGGCTCCAGTTTTCCACACTTTTGGTATCCTTTCAGCTGATGAAGTTTTCTGGATTGTAGGGTTGTCTCATGAATCTGCATTTTGCCACTCACACATTTCTTTTGTTGGCACAGATGGAGGAAGGAGTGGAAAAGAAACCTCAAAGGTGAATTTTTTACCTCCTAAGGCTACTGCACATGGCAGATCACCCAAAAACTATGGGGCTGGTGTTAGGGCAACTTTTCACCAAAAACATCCCACTATTTCAGAACCGCTAAGAGTCTGCTCCAACAGCCTAATTCTCTTTTCATCTAATTTAAAACTAATTTATCTGTGGAGATGAAAAAGCTTCAGTGGAACCTATATTTAAGTATGTGCCTATGTGCTGTATTGAATAAAAATGTCTCTGCAGGCAAAGCACAGTAAATTGCACTGAGACTGCTGGAAAAGTAAAGGACATTTTTAATAGGTAAGAAGAGTAAAAATTTCAGTGTGAATTCAAGATTTTACATGGAATACTGATTGTACAAACATTCATGCATATCCGTTAGCAAGATGTATAGTAATTAATCACTGAAATTTTTCCTCTCTCAGAGTAATTTGCCTCTTGATAATTAATAATTCTAACAAGTTTTCAGTAATAGTGAGAACCAAAGCAGCATTGTAATTTATACAAGATTACCAAAAGTATGGAAGACCTTGTAAATTAAACATGCGAAGGAAGTGTTACATAGCAGAGACATTCACACAAAGAAGCATAAACATATTAATGCATTCTGCTGGAAAACTGCAAAACACATCAAGTGCTCTACAAAAGTGCCATAAAAATAAGATCTCAAAAATATTGTGAAACATTTTTTCAAACACAAAAACTCCATCAGCCAAGAGCTGCTCTTCCTCCAGCAGGTGTCACTGCTGGAAACGGCAATAACAGCGCCAAGGGCTCCTGGGTTAAGGAGCAAGAGCCACAAAAATGTAACCCATGCACACAGCATCAAAAATACAAGAAAAACAGGGCATAGGAAGGGGAAGAAATGGCTTCTTTTTGTACCTTTCAACCCTGAGCGGATGATAGTAGGAGACAAGTCATCGTAATTGTTCATTAAACTGATGTCTCCTGACGTGAAGCTGACAGTAAGTAGTGGCTTGGTGTTCTGCACTGGGACTGGATATGCAGCTGGTCCATCTGCAAAAGGAGGCTCTGAGTGAGCAAAAGGTAAACAACCAAAAATAATCACATCCAGGCCGAAACACACTGTACTTCAGCCTACCACCATCAGGAGTTGTTTCAAGCCTCTCTACCTGCTTATTTCTGCAGCATCTGTGGGCACAAGCAAAGCAGGTTTAGCTAGTTAAGCTTCTCTGTTTCTGTGAAACCTCAGTGCTTTTACTTTGTCAAGTTTTACTGCAGCATAACCACAGTGATTTATGCATATACTATTATGTTACATAGCGGTGTTTTTCAGTCTTTCTCCACTGTCAACTCCCCAGAGTGACAAAAAAGCCCCAAACAATGCCTTGGAAGGCTTTCTTGGAACCCCAGTTGAAAACCAGCATGATGAACAATACAATGACATTAAAAGTGATTTGTTCTATACACTTTTTGCTTGGGCAAAAGACTCCTCCTGAAGTCACATAGAGACATTTTAAGAACTTCTGAGAGAATGTACTGACCTTTCACAAATTACTGCATTCTAAATGTCTAGGCAGCAGCATGAAAAGGTACCTGCCTTTCTGCATAACAGGATCACCCACAGAGGTGAGCCCAAATGGAACACTTGGCTTTAAAAACCATTTCTGCAAAGTCTCTGCTCCTCTGGGCTTGTTTTTCAGTGATTCACTAAAATTCCCTCGTTCAAATACTTCATGACCAATATTGCCATCTGTAGCTTTTGCTGTTTAACTCCTTCTGTTTACAGTTTCTTTTTCCTGATTAAGTGCCTCTCAAGGCCCAGCCAACATCTTTCCAGTCAACAAAAACGGCAGAACCGGTTAAGAGTACTGTTGCTTCCTGGACTTGTAAAAAAGCTGATGAGAAAGCACTTTGGAGAAAGATATCTAGTAACTAGCACCTCTGTGTGTATATAATTTAATATGAAAATCCCAACAAACTTCTAGTCCTTCCTACACATCTGTGTGAGTCAAAGGCTTGTCACCTTTGAGAGGTTTATGCTGCATCTACTCTAAAGAAAACACATCATGTTTGGGTAATCATTAAAATAGGCTTGTAGGCTTGTAACGAGACCACCCACCCCCTGACTGACTCAGAAAAAGCTAACACATTTGGATCATTTAAGTTCTCATCTGTGTACTCTGCAATTTCACCATCCTCCAACTGGAACCTCAGTATTTAAAAAAAAACCACACTAAAAACCCAGAAAAAATCCAATTTATTGTTGTTGACTGTCTTGCTTTAGGAGCTTGCTAGGCTGAAGTTTGTTTCTTTCCTTCTAAGGTAAGAAATCTTACCCAGTACCAGAAGTGAGGCATAAAAGCCAAAACAAAATTCAGTTTTAAAATATGCTAACATTTTACCAGGTGATCAGATTATCTTCTTTCAATATTTGATAAATACATAAGCTTATTATATAGACACATATACTGGAAAAGGTAGATTTTTTGGTCTGAATCCAAATTAGAGTTAGAACTGCAAAAGTTCTCATATCAGAGGTTCAGATCCAAGATGCAAATTCAGAGTTATTCCTAGTTGTTATGTATTTAAAATTTTCACTGTACAATCACTGTTGTATTAACTTAGTTCTTAATTTAGTTCAGGCTTGATACAGTGGAACACAAGGAACAGCTTACCTAGAGTTTATAAACTGATCAGCCACATTGACAGGAAGTATTATCATTACTTGAATGAGAAGTAATTACTTGACTGACTGTGCATGGACACCTAGGCCTCATAAGCCTTTGCTACAGATGATTTCCGAAGACTTTAAAACCAAAATATTTCACCAAGTGAGTTGTATTGAGACTTAAGGAGAGGGAAGGATTTATTCCTGACTCTCAAACTGGCAATGTGCTCTGAAGCATGTGAATTAATAACTCCAGCCAGCTCCAGTCACTCTCCTCCCACTCCATGTAATTGCAGGAAATACCTTCATTTCTGAGCCTTCTACAGTATTTATGGAACTCTTTATGTCAGGACTATCAAGGATGGGACTGTAACGATGACCATTACAGAAATCCTATGAAACAGAGAGAAAACTAAATATATAGCACTTTACACCACATCTAGTATTGCTGTCTTTTCACATGAATCTATATAATAGTGCATTAACTTCTGTGGCTTCATTCTGACTACCTCCATACACATGAACCACTGCAATACCTCCTATCTGCTTATCAGTGAAACCTGACATGTCCCTATCCACTGTTTTTCGCTCACCCTCACTGAAAACTTATCGAGCTTTGTGTTGTTATCTCATTTGTGCAAATGGAGGCAGAGCAGCACAGATGAGGTATGACCTGCAGCAAGGCTGGTGGCAGAGCTGGGAACAAACCCATTCTCCCATACCAGCTCTCTGCTCCACCAGAGCTCCAAACTGTGGCCACCCGGCTGGGTTTGTACAGCGTGACAACACTCTGGCATTTGAGATGTCTTCATGAGCACCTGCAAAGCTGAAACAGAAGGATGTGCACATAACCCTACCTTGTGGTGGGGAATAGTCGTCGGAGTCTGTGTCGCTCTCGCTGCTGTCCTCCACCAGGAAGCTGGGGTAGTTCCAGGACATGTTGAGGATGCCATCTGACTCGTGAAGGAGCACGTGGGCCAGCATTCGGCCATGGCAGTCCATGACGATAACCTGTCCATCAGCAGTGCCAAACAGTACCTGAAAAAAACACAACAGCCCGCAGTCCCACCACATGTCAGCCACGGGATCCTCCTTCAAATGCATCTTGTAATCAACTAGCTACGCTGGGAATTAACTGAAAGCAAAGCAATCATGGATGTGAAATGGTGCCAGAATAGGACACTGCAACCAAAGATGAATCTAAAGAATGAACTTAAAGCAGCAGAATCTACAGGTAAGTTCATAAAATTTGTGAGCAAGTAGTGTTTCATGGTGGATGTATTTCATTCACTTTAACAAGAGACATTACACTTTCATCATTACTGCAATTAAAGTGAGCTGGCAGAAAGGCTACCACAGATTCTGCAGTATTCTTGGATAATACAAAAACTCCTAAACCTGGTGGCAGAAACTGAGGTGTGCATCAGTCATAACAATATCAAAAGAAAAGGCACAGCTGACAAAAGTGAGGTCCTAGCAGAGATTTCAAATGGCTTGTGAGAAATAGAAAGCTGAATAGAGAAGGACGGGTTATTCAGTTGATGAGCTGGAGAAGGTGGGAGAATGCCTTCCAAAACGAAAAGAGGCAAAAGCAGTATGATCAGTCAGCTGGAAGTAGATTATCATAGGCCAAGGGGATGGCAATGTGCCGCACACTCAGGAAGAGAAGAGCTTCCACCCACCATTTCAAACACAAAATGGATAATCCAAGGTTTTTCTCGCCCTTAAACAACTCCATAGCCAATCACACAGACTGAAGTCAGACAGATTGGAACCTGCAATTTCTTTTTTAATAAACATTTTCTCTCTTGAGGCTTTAAGAAAGTTAAGATCCTGCATATTTGATGAATTTTAGAAAAAATTCAGGAAATAAAGACTAATAAATCCTAAAGCAATAAATGCATTAGCCAAGGCTGTTGCTGTTATCACATAATTCTGTATGAGGCAAATACATTTTAAAGCAAGTCTAAAGGCACATATCAACTTGAAAACTAGCCAGCATTAATAATGAGGCTAAAAGGAAGGTCAAATCTTACAATTGCTCTTCAGTCTACCACCTATTTCCAGTACTTGTAAATTTAAGATTCTAACAATTATATATGCCCAGATCAGAAATTCACCTAGCCTTGTATCTCACCTTTCAGAGTGGTCAAGTGTTTGGGGAAGAGTAAAAGATGCACTGAGCAGGCATCTCCCCTGCACACTCTTGTACTTTTCAACAACAACAACAACAAAAATCCCTCTTCCTTGATAATTGATAGTTTCATTTGGCAACCTTGGCTCTTAACAACGAAAGAAACACAGAATAATTGTTCCCTACTTACATTCTCAACATTGGTCAGAATTTTACAGACCTCTAATTCCCTAGTCATCTCTTTCCCAAGCTGAAGAATCATAGCCTACTTAGAATCTCCCTGTACAGTTGTGGTTCAAAGCCTGCAATCACCCTTGGTGACCTCTGCTGTCAGAGGTCCTCTTTTCTATTTTCCAACTGAGATGCTGTGTCAGACTTGCAGTATTCAATGTGTGTATTGTATCAGACTTATGCAATTTGTCATTATTGCACTTTTGGAAGTTTCAGAAAGGAAGTGTGGCTTCTTAAGTCTTAGTCAAAAAAAAAAAGCACTAAAATTTTTTCTATGATCAACATAATGAAGGTTGTAAACTAGAATGGAAATTTAACAGAAGAACTCCCATAAGTCATTAAAATCTTAAGAAAAACAATGGAGTTGTTTCACATTATCAAAAATATTGAAAAAATCAGTATCTGAATGCCTTAACTGTAATCATTACATGTTACACATATTTCTGTGTTAAATAGTTGCTGGGTTAAAACAGCAGCTGAAGTTTTCTAAAAGCCTCAGATTACCATTCTAGATGTAAAAGCAAGAACTCAACCTTTGTTCATCTCACACTATCCTCCCTTAAGATCCCTTATTCTATTCTTCTTCCACTTGTATCATCCCATCTCCTTTTGATGCCTTGAAGTGGCTACCTGAAAATAGAGGCTAGACAAGAATAAAAGTAGGTATTTATTTGAAGGGCCTTCAAAGGCACACCTTGAGAGTGTAAAGCCTATGAGGGGCTCCACCCAAGATGGACCCTGGGTCACAAGTTCTTCACACTTTTATTAGTTTGGTCCATTTGCATATCAGAACTAATTCTCCAATTATAATTTCAGTTAATGATGTAATTACCCCAACTTTGCTCCTCCTCTCAAGGCTTTAGTTTACACATTTTGGGGCCTAGGACAATCAAGGTGTCCTTGAAGAGCAAACCTAGAGAGGGTTTGTTATGTCTAACCAGCATGAGAGAACAGCAGCTAACAGGCCACACGAAACTTCAGAGTTACACACTAGGCAGTATGGATTTGAAAAATATAAAAATTAAAACCTAAGGCATTACTTTCATATTGTTCATTATTTCAACTGTTTTTACATACATGATCAGTGCACAGCCACTTTCACTATTCACTTTCAAAACACAGCCACTCTCTGATCTCAACAAAACAAACTTTTACAAAGGCAAAATCCTACCAGTTGTCATTTCTAGCTTCTAACACTGCTCTCAGTCTACTCTATAGATTAGTTTTTTACTAGTCTCCTGAAAGTTCTACAACTGCAAATGCCTAAACAGAGGAGGTGAAACTCTATTGTTTCTGAAAGCAGCAGTACAAGAGTCTGCCTCCTAAAACCCTGCAGAAACATTTTATAATTGGGTAGGAATAAAATCTTTGGACTCATCACTCAACAGGTTCAGTCTCATCTCAATCTAAAGCTAATTCTTTTGAGTAGCACTGCCCCCAAATAATTTAAAATTATGAAGTACTCAGTAATTTCCAATTCAGAACAGCTGCATGTCAGCATCTTAATTCTTGCACTGGAACTTGAGAGAGCTCTTTAGCAACCTAGAAATATCAGAGGGCACACTTCATCTCTTTAGCCAGGCTGTAGGTTTCAAGGAACAGCTTTAAGTTTCAGGGTTATTGTAGCAATACAACCTTTAAGATGAAAGCATTTATCAGGCTGATAGTCCTGCTGGCTGAACTCCTGCTGAAGCTGTAAAAATCTCTAATGGTGTTATCCATAACATTACTCAGGTTATAAATGCCACACTCAAGCTACTTATGTCTGACAAATAAAACTCTCTTAACCTTCAGACAAAAGGTTGAGCCACAGGATATCCCTAAAGGATCTAATAGAGAAACTAAAAAGTTACATTTAAGATGCCCAAATTAATTTTTTTGCGTATTTTTTTTGTGTTTGCAGATCTAGGTGGTCAGACGGAATGTTGGAAAAAGGTAACGAACAAGTTATAGTGGTTTGTTAACCCTTGAATACAAAAGCTAAGTGACAATAAGAGTAATTTAAAAAAACCCCAACTACTTATTTTGAAATGGTTCTTTGGCCCCTAGTTCTGATCTTCTCTTGACTCATCTCCTCTCCTTTCACACTGCTCATTATTACAACTGATCTTACATGTATTACCACTTGCAGAATTGCATTTGCAGGAAATCTGATAACCAAATACCTAAAATCACCCAAGACATTCCGAGTGTGAGTCAGTACCACAACATAAATACAGTATGTCTTTACAAAACATCAAACATGACAAAGCCTACACTACAGTGAAGCTGTAGCTGATTAAAAGTCACACAAATGCAGAGCTCCTGTAGGGCCCAGATGTTGTGTGCTTTGAAGGGAAAACTGTGACAAACAGCATTGGGATAGCACACACGGTTTTCCAAGTGTACCAAGAGCTGAAAGTTGGGTTCAGTTCTGAAACACAAGTGCCTTAGTTCTCCACGAAACCCAAGCTTGGGGTGATTCCTATCTATTATAACGAATCTGAATAACTGAAAAACACCCTTCTCTGGAATGTGCTGACCTCTTTAATCTATGTGATGACTTGAGATGAGTTTCACAACCTAGTTTTGGTAAATGAATAGGTTTTTCAACTAAAGATTTTTTAACTGTCATCCATGAAACATACCATTCAGGACTGCAACCCTCTTAAATGCCCAAGATATCAAGGACCCTTCAACTAACAGTCTGAAATACACCAATTTCTAAAAGACATATGGTAAGCAAAAGATGGGGTATTCTGCTCTGAAGCATTCCTCTTACGAGGAGATGAATATTAGAACAGCCAAGAAGCTGAAAATTCAGCTCAAGAGAAACAACTTGAATGTGTTGTGTGGCTTTGCTACACACAAATCAGTTGTGCTGAACTTCACAGTTCCTGTAAGATCTGTTGTGATGCTGTAATGCTCTGGACGAGACAAAGGACCAGCAGAAAGCAGTCTGGCAGCACTGAGATCCACAAAGCCACGATGGAGTGACCAAAGACCTGGTGCATTGAAGGTCCAGCTCAGGAGGCCCACTATTTTGTAAAAGTATAATTTTCTAACAGTGGTGCTCTTTTTGCACAAAACACATTTTGTTGTTATTTAATTTGGTTTAATGTAAGTAAATTGAACTCATCAACAGTAACAACACTCAAGCTCTATGATAACTGGAATACACCAGCCCAGTAGGAAGGGAGGAGATCCTACCATCTCATGACATCTGGTAACATGCAGCAGCTGAGAAAACTAAATTGTTAGGATTTACAGACTTAAGCCAAGGAAGCTGTGCTGACTTACATCTGCAGAGAACCTAGCCACAGCCCATTCCTGCATCTTTGCCTGTCTTCATTGTCAAAGAAGCTTTCCAGAACTACACTCACTTTGACTTTTAAAATAACCAAGGATAACTCCAATCCCAGCTATAAAGTATTCAATGACTCTATTTACATATGAGGAGTAAAAGACAGAATTATTTCCAATCTCAGGTTTTGGTTGTACAAACTAAACAGTCAATACTGTTACAGAAAGATATTGATAAAACAAGATGCCTCTCTTCATGACATTTAGTACTACCACTGAAGGTTTTGAATGTTGCTGGTTAAACAAAACTCCCCGGAAATCTAATCGATACATTTTTAGAACAGGGGCTGTCATTCTGCATCAGGGAAACGACCAAACCTTTGACAGAAGCTGAAGTTGAAGCATTAGAAGCTGGATTTGCTATAGCTACTGGAAGAAACATAAAGCCATTGGAAGCTACTTTAGGGTAGCTCTTTTAAAGTGAGATATTCCGGTATTGTAATGATAGAATGCTAAAAAAGGAACATGTGTCTGTTTTACTCCTGCTGGCTCAGGATTTTTAAGAGATCCTCTCTGACTTTTTACAAAGAACATACATCTGACAACTCACAAAAGCAAAACAACTCATAGACTCCACTAATTAAAACAGCATTGAAAATGAATCCAGCAAACTCCATCCTAGTACAACCTGACTGTTAAAATCCCAATTTTCACATACAGATAGACCTTGCCTTGTGGGGCTAAGGAAGGTGCATGAATAGATTGCATCTAAATTCCTGGACACACTGAAACATTCTGAAAATTAACGTAATTTGTCATGAAATCTTAAGTGTTCTAATCTTCCCTAAGATGTGGCTAAGCTGTCTGTAACTCCACTGAGCAATTTCTCAAGTTATAGATCTTCCTTCTCCCACAGGACAGGTAGCAGCTAGAAGCACAAAGTGACCAAAGTTTTTCCAGAAAGCGACTGATCACATTAGAAAAGCAAAGACTTGGATGTGTCCTAGAAGATTTTTACTGGGCCAGTCCAGCAAACTGAGGTCTACTGGACATGAAATGCTCAAGCATTCTATAGCCCTAAGTAATACAACTAAAAGTGTATGCAACCTGTAAGTGTTGCTGCCCTACAAGGGTAAATATCTTAAGCAGCTGCATTTTAAAATAAAAAATAATTTAAAAGAGTGTGACAAAGGTGAACCCACTCTCTACGTTTTTAAGTGAAAACTGACTCCTCAGTCTTGCCCTTTGTAGATTGATTCCTGGCCAGTTCTCTGCCCTGCTAATCCATCCAAACGCAGTAGGTACAATACGTATTGGTACAATTTGCTGGGGTATCTATACCTGCCAGTTCCTCCCTGCAGAGGATTTATCACCACAGTGCCAAAGCAGGTATTTCTGTCAGGAAATCCTAAGAGGGGGACTATTTGCATTGGAATGTGTTGACTTTTTCAGAACTTAATATACTATTTCGGCTGGTTTTTTTTCCTACTCATCATTTTTACTGACACATGCAAAGATTTCTGTGAGACTCATGAATCATGATCTCCCTCTGGAAGAAACATCCTACCCAGGATTTTCACGCAAGTTAACAGGTGTTTCGCTATTCCCTGTTCAATTTTTGCTTAAACCAGTTGTGAGGTGCAGATGTAAACCTTATTTTCACGTTTCTTGAATGTTCCTAAACCCTTTTCTAAAAGTAATGCAGGAAAATAGAGTTGCCTTTCAAGACTAAGGACACAGATATGATTATTTCTGCTAGAAGCTAAGTCATGCACATTCAAGATCTTTCATAATATTTGGATGTACCAGTCAGACAGAGGGATTTGCTGCATTTCAAACTAACTTGTTCTAGGACCCTCTTTTAATTTTCTTAGACTCAGTTATGAGTCTTGTAGCCCAGGGCAGAAAGCTTATCACCGTCTTGTGACCAAGTAAACCACGAATAAGCTCACAAAAACTTTTGCTTTTAGTTTTTAATGTTCTCCAGCATTGCACTTCCAAAGTTTGAAGGATTCCTCTTCCTATGCACTTGGCAAACCTTGCCCTTCCAGCATTTTGTTTTATTCTTTGCCTTCGTGTGTGTGTGTGTGTGTGTCTGTTGGCACACACACCTGCTGAAATCTTGGTGCCATCATACCAGGCTATATCAATGCTGCCACCAACAACTCGCCCTGTGCAGCTCTGCATTCGCAGCTGCCTCGTTTTATGTTTTGCTTCACTGACCTTCACTTTTTCAAAATTTAAACCTGTCTTTATGCTTTCTCCTTCAGTCTCCTCCCACATCTTCCCCCACAGGAAAAACTAGCCACCTCAGAAAGTACACTGCAAAAATGCTAATAAGGTCAACTCTTTGCACTGTCAGAAGATGCTGAGCAGTTCAAGGAAGCTGAATTAGTTCTGTTTGCTCTGATTTAGTCATCTGGACAAGCATTAGTACTTATGATAGGAACAGCCTTCACAGTTGTCACCATACTGCCATCATACTAATAGAGATAAATTTATTTTGCTGATTGAAAATTAACTGAACTATAAAGTGATAAATATACAAAATGATGGATCAACCTTCTATTTATTCAGGTAGGCCTAGTAACAACTCCCTAGAGGGAAAATTATTGCCTTTAATTATTTTCATTCATTAGCCTAACAAAAGAATGTCAGTGTTGCCAAGGCTTAACTACAGCATTTTGCAGTCCATTTAAATGTAGTATTAGCATTTTGCATTCCTTGGGCTTTTCTTGTTTACTGTTTCTCCATCACAAAGCAGGAGACGGTGCAGCGAACTCCTCTCAGGAGTTCTCTCTGCACATTACAAAGTGGAAGTTTTTTTTCAGTGTCATATTTCTGGCTTTCCTTCTTTTTACCTCAAAATGCAGCGAGAAATAAAGAAAAGCAGAGTGAGGGAGACAGCTTGTCTCCTGCTGAATACTTTTTATTTCTATTAAAAATTCAGCCACTGTAAAACGATTTATTGAACTGACACAAAGAGAGACATCACTAAAATTCACATCCAAGCTCAGGGGGAAAGCACTAGATTTTCCCTGACTGCCTTTATATCCAAAAATCTTAAGAAGAGTTTCTGTTTCCTTTGGACATGAGGAATTACCAGCCACACATATGGCTGGTACAGCCCAGGATCATTCAGCCAGCTGCATATATAAACATACATATAGCGGTAAAATTCTCATTTGAGGCCATTAATCCTTTCAAAAGCAGCACTGGCTTAGTTACCTACTTTCAGGCCTGTTCATTCTCTCTTTTACAAAGTCCATAGGATCTAGATAACTATGACAAAGCCCTCAAATGAGAAGGCAGAGTAAATCCATCAAAGATCTTGGTGACAACTCCATTTAATAAATACTGAAATACTAAAAACTGGGAATTCAAACTGCACTGGCTTTATTTCTCTCTAAAATACTATAATGTGGCTGAATGACTGTAAATGAGATACAGCCTTGCATGCCACTTCAGGAGTCAAAAATATAAGCAGTCTTAAAACCAGGATCTCAAGCTATTAACTACTCTGGACATGTGAGGATAGAAGCAATTGTCCAGGCAAAGATAATGTTATTTGAAAGCATTCTGGTAAATCACAGACAGACTGATTATTATACATTCTTGTAATTATACCTAGACTAATTCTGACTCGTGTATTCCAGGCACACACATTTCTATATTCCTTTTTGACTCTCAAGACATTTTTCAAGAAAGCAACCTATAGCAATTAAATTTTTAAGTGAAGAGTTGCCCTTCTATATAGTGTTTACTGTATTAATGATATGCCTCAGTTTAAAATGTGAAAAAAACACATTTGAAGCAGCATGCAAAATGAACAAAAGGCCAACAGCTGAACACCTTCTACAGAACATCTTCTGTGGCAATTAACTTGGACAGGACTCCAAGCCTGGACCACTGAACTCCCACAGCACAAGTACTCTGTAATATTCTTCAAGCAGTGCCGTTTTCTGATTCCTCACAAAACTCTGCCAGGAAAGCACACACGTCTCTGAAAACACATATTCTTCACAAATATACAATTATAACTAAAACAACATTTGGTGGGAAAATGCAATTAGTTTTACCAACAACCACTCAATCAGGAAACGAAGTCAACTGATACACTTGGCAGTCTCCTGCATTATTCCCAAGTCAGGTTTTAGTTATTTCCTGAAAGATATGTTGACTGCTGAAGCTAAAATCTCATTCAGAGCTTTAGAAGTCTGAGAGTTTCTGCTGGGGTTTTGTGGTTTGTGTTTTTTTCCTAACTGAAAATGGTATTACTTAGAAACAAGAACAGCACTCTGAACCAGTGAAAATGCAATACAAAGCAGTTTAGAAGCAATGTCCTTGCTGTTTTGAATTTCATAATATAAAATCAAGAAGCCCCTGGGTTAAGCTATACACTAATGGAAGTTAGTCCCTCAACTGCTGCCCTCTCCTTCTAGGTCTTGCAGGCAGAGAGCAGTAACTCAGCGTGGTCAGGAAATACGTGGAATGGCCGAGGTCAAGTGTAACTGACTCAACATGGAGTCAGGCTGAGTAATAAACTCTTACCAAACAAGGCACTGAAGAAAAATGACTATTCTCTTAAAAAGCAAGGAAAGCAGGGAAGGATTAATTCCTTTTCAGCTTGCCAACAATCCCTCAACATCTGAACACTGACAAGAAACGGGCTCCTGGACAAAGAACAAAGAGCTCAAGCTGAATCCATGCAGCATGAAACATTGATGGGAAAGGTTTTGGAGAATAAAGAGATATTGCTCCCGCTTTCCATTGGCGTACTATCTCCTTTCCTTTTGTCAAATGAAAGGAAAGACTACGTGATATCACTTTGCAAAAATATCACCTTTCCTCTGCCATTTACTGTGAAACTTGGCCTTGCTTTCCCAGACAAAACCTAGTCCAGAAATCCACAAATATCCTCCTCCAGATTCAATCACTCTAATCCTTCTTTCCTGCACCAAGGTTTCAGACTATTTACAGGCTTGAAGACATCTGACCCAAGTTCAAGACCCCATTTGGCTCCTGGTCTTCTTACCAACTTCCAAAAAAATGATGGATTAAGTACCAGTGATGATAAAGTTCAGATCAACCATGCTGGCAGCTACATTTCTTTTGAACTGAAAAGACCACACAGCTCTGGATGAACCAAAGGGATGCTGAGGCCAAAGTATTCTCAGCCAAGTGGCTTTGGCAGTGGAATAATGGACTCTTCTGAAAAATGCTGTAAAACCCTCACAGTTTGGAGTGGTTTTCTTCTGTAAGAATTACACCTCCACTCACATACCCTCTCCTGACCAGTTCAAAATCCGAACAAACAAATTAAAGCAATTTTCCTACCCTACATATGACTTCTCCTTAGAGAGCACCTTCCTGCAGAAGGTTCAATTTTTTCCCTACACTGCCTAAAATGCAGCATAAACACATGCTGCTTCCTTGCAGAGGTGCACTGCAAAACCTCATTCCTACTATTTGCCCCAAAGCTGAAGCATAGCAGAGAGCTTTTCAAAACCACAAGCTCAAGTAAACACTCCCTGTTTCAAAGAACTAAAGACTTCAGGTACAAGTGCCAGCAAGGTGAGAGGCGAGGCAAATGGCTTCTTTCTTCCTGACACCTCCCACACAGAGACTGGTCTTGTTTCTATTTGTGCTCATCTTTACTTTGCTGACTCAAACACTGATGCTTCAAAAATGTAAAACAGCACTGGGTATAAAAATGCTAAGTGGACACATTAACTGAATAGCACAAGTTTTCATCTCTCCCTCCATCTCTGGCTAGTCACTGCCATCGACATCCTTCTTTCCTGAGGGAGGCAAAGACATGGTAGAATGTGCAGCATTTAAACTTCAGATTCCAGTCAACTAAAATAGCAATATTGTGACCTGAGTGTCATAGGGAAATTTACAAGGTGCACTGTAGAGGCTGATCTGTACATCCTAGTACACTGTGCTTCCAAAGGGATGTAGAAATCCATCCAGGCATTTGCTTTTTGCAGTTACAAACATCCAACACCCTGTCTACAAGGACGAGCAAAACATTAAAACAGTTGTATTACTCCTTTCAGACAGAGTCATTAAGAGAAAAATTTCTGTGCAATACTCATCTGAAACAGCCTTGACACAAAACACTGCAGGAGCTACTGAGAAAACGAGCCATGATGCCATCAGCCCATAAACAACCCCCATGTTACAGCTCTCATGACTAGAACAAATGGCACCATCTCGTTAGCTCTCTCAGTGCCTTGCCTCTACAGGCTGGATGGAGAGCATCCAGGGAAAGATTAGGCAAGGCACAGATGAAGCGAGTGGGAAGAAGAAAGCACATTGAAGTATCACCTTATTGCTCTGTTCCTCCAATTACCCGCTCAGTAACTGTGCAGTACAGCCTAGGTTTTCTGGCAGGAGAAATTTGTCTGGAATAAACCCACAGAGAGATGCCATAGCTCCTGAAGCTATGAGCCCCAGAGGCTCCAAGGAGAACATCCTTGTTGTCTACCCCCACCAGAACTCAAGGCAAAGCCTATATGAGCACAAAAATCTGCAGCGTAGCTGCTCATTGCTAGTGAAAAAAGGAAAGCGCAACCAAGAAATGACACAGTGCACCAAGCTAAGTCTTCTCCTTCCTTCTTTTTGGAAGCTGTATTCTCAGCAGAATGATGCATAAAAACCTACTTGAGAAAAAAAGGCAAAGGAAAAACAATGCCAATACAACTATACACTGATATCAGAAAAAAAGGGGAGGGAAAAAAAGAGAACTCTATTATTTAGGAAATAGCAGCATAATGTAGCTTGAAAACAACGTAATAAAAAGAGATGGGAGAAAGAAAGGCAAAATAGCACTTAAAATACACATCACTTTTCCCACAAAATCTGTCACTATTATGTACCATCATAAAAATCAAGTCCCCAAGCAAAGAGCAAAAACAAAGTGTTACTGGCTTCCAGCATGTATAAATATATAAACCAAGAATACAAAGTCTCTGCAAAAATATTTAAAGTTTAAGTTTATATAACCCCCCCATATTTTGTTTACAAAAGGCTGAAATAGGATAGTAAATATTTACAGACTCCATAGCACAAGGAAGCAGAAATCATTAATTTTCATAGCAAGTTTGCCACAAAGGTTTGAAATGCTTCTAAAAACAGTCCAAAATATTAAACAGTTAAGCTGCGATGGGTCTTATCTGTTTGTTTTATATAACAAATGGATTTGTCTTGAAAGACAACTGAAGTCTCCTTCCCCTGTCCTCTTTTCGCATTTTAATGCTGCTGCTCAATTACGCAGCATGCAATGTTAAAATGCTTATATGGGATTTAACCATTGTCTGCAGTCCTTGTGCCTTGAATAAACTACCTAGTTCATTAATGACAAGTCTTCAATGCTATGAAAAGCCTCCAGCCATTTTTCCCAGTAATCTGAGTAATTCATCCATCAATGAAAATAAGGCTTTCAGATCTTCTTCAACTACTGTATCTTACAGTGCAATTCTGAGTGGCCCTAGTCATTGTAACTATCATTTGATAGTATCTACATGCAGAATTGCTGGGAGAAAACAATTAATTTTTGTATGTTAAGGCACAAAAAATGTAGTTATTCCCCAGCATCTTTAAGGCTCCTTTATGTGAACCTGTAAAATCCTTAATAGGAACAAAAATTATTCTAATAAAGACCAAAATAATTGCTTACATTTTCAAATTTTACAAATTTCATTTTGTCCTTCCTTCTTTTCATTCATAATAATTAAGGTCAATAGCTACTTTCCCCATACTGCCCCAGTTGCCCCTTTGTAGCTCCCTTTCATCATTCTATCAACTCATTAGAAGGCCATCTTCAAGATTTTTTTCCACACACCCAGATGTCTGAGAATAATTAAACTTGATCAGGGTGACTACTATAATAGCAAGGACTGCCTGAATCAGACATGTGCTACAGCACCTGAATAAAACCAAAAACAAGAGGGTGAGTGGAAGCACAAACGTCTCGTTTCAGAGCCACAGGCAAATGCAGATGTAGGTGAGAAGATGAGAGCAGGGCCCAAACAGATGCAACATTTTCAAACACTTAAAAATTCTTTGGTTTTAAGCTGTGTTCTGGAAGCTAGGTAAGGCTACTATCCTTACTTTCAGCTTAGGAGCTGTTCAGAACACCGTTTCCCTGAAAAGGTAGTAGCAACTGCAAATTATGGTTCACAGATGAAAATGAGGGGACCAAAAGCAGACTGTACTGAAGGGGATTTATCAGGTAAAACTCCTTCCAAGGACTAAAGCCATACCAAAACCAAGAACTCTGAGAGAGAAGCTCATAAAACACCTGATGCCACCGTAACCACTTGACAGCACTTCTTGTTAATGAGCTCCTACCTCCTGTGAGAGCTGTGGCTAGGCAGAGCAGCTGCTGGGCACAGCACGGTGCTGACCCTATTCAGGGACATGCACAGCACCACGTGCTGTGCTAGCACACGGATCCCACCCAACCACGCTGCTGGGCCCAGGGACAACACGCATCCCCTTCTTCACGTGGAGCTCCCTTCTGGGTCCCGGGCTCCATCCTGATGCACTGCAGGCAGGGAGAAGGAGCTGAAGCCTGCCCCTGCCTCCTGCTTGTCATAGAAAAAAGATGCTGAAGCGTCTCTGTGGTTGCCATGGGAATAGGGATGGCAAGTGCTGGGAGCAGGAGTGAGTAACAGCTTAGAAACTGCCTCCCTGCACAGCTACTGCAAGCTACAACAGACTTCTAAAAAAACAATGTACAGAACTCCTGCACCCTGCGTTGTTTGAGACAACGCAGTTCATTTGCTACTGGTGTCACTGTTTTCTTCCAAGACCCTTCAATGCACAGGGTATCTGTTCCTAACATGGTGCTGCTTTTCTGTTTCACCAGGAGCATAATTTTGTCTGATTAGGCACAGAAGAGGCTGAACCTTGGGGCCCGTATTTACACATTTTTAGTACTCGTGCATGTTGCATCACAACGGGACTACATACAAGCAGTTAATGTTGTACCCTGCAGGATGCAAATCAAATTAGTCTACCTGCTTATATACTTATTTTCAAAGCAAACAGAAGGAAGCATGCTGGCAAAGTTCACATATTCCCGTAGTCTGTCACATCCTAGCCAAACAGAATTCTGTCCAGTCCCTGAATTTCCACAAATAAAAGCTTACAACAGGAAAAGGGGAGGGGGGAAAACAGAAATGGGCACTTACAGCTGTCAGAAAAGTCTAATAATTTGTACTAGCAGAGATGCAGGGAACAAATATAGGTTACTGGCACCTCTTGGGATATCCAGGAATTAAAATATATTAATTCATTTTCTTTGAGGGTTTCCTCTATTGGAGAGTGATTCCCCTTTTCACACACAGAAACAGCACCAGAAACAACCCCAGGGAAGTTCAAGGAGTTACACTATATTGCTATAAACAAAGGATAATCAGAGCCTCTGCAGTTCTCTTCCAGTTCTCTGACACTGTGTCTTTCTCCATCATGAAGACAGATCATCTCTTTAATGGGTAAAATCTGGGAGAAAGAGAGGGAAAGGGTGGCCTAAGGGCAGCAGAAGTTGATAGAAAAAAGTCACTGCGAGCTCAGCAAACACACAGGAAGAGAGATGAAGCACTGGAAAGATGTTTTATGACTTGCAGGCTTAGGAAGAATCTTCAATTACTTACTGACATTGCTTCTGTAATTATAAATAAACCCTTTGGCTAGACAAAAGTCAAGTTTTTCTCACTTAGAAAGTCCTCAATCTGCCTGGTATGTACAGTCCCTCTTTGAAAACAAGCATGGGACAACACCACAGAACTATCTCAAGACAGGATACAGCATTCTCTAATATTTCAAATTTCCTTTTCATTTCAAATATATTTTTCATCCCTACATGATCTTAAGTGAGCCTGCTCACCAGAAAAATACTCCACACGACTCCTACAGCCTCTTGTAGTCCCGAAAAAAAATTTTAAAACTGTGCATGGAAAGTCTCACTCCTATGTAATCCCATCCATCCCAGTTTAACACAACCATGGCACTCTACCTGAGACACAGACAACCCAGTCTTATAAAATCTTCCATTTGTATATCCCCAAGAGCCCAATGGGGCTCTGTCTTGGCCAGACGTGTGCTCTGGTTATAGGGTACAGGAGGAGGAAATGCCTAAATGAGCAGGCCTACAGACACACAGTGAAGTGAGAAAACTGACTTCTAGTCCTATACCATAAACATGCAGAATCACATTCCAAAGGCCTGTGTATTGAATCAGCTGAAGCCTGTAGCTCAAAGTCCAGACTCAAGATCTGGGTGTGAACTATAGTAGAAATCTGCCAGTGACCTTCATGAGAAGTTCATCTGAGACAGATGATGCTGAGAAAAAGCACTGCAGTCAACCATATGACTCAAAATAAGTTTGTCCCCAACAGACAAGGAGCGCTCGAAAAACCTGAAAAGCAACTGAGCCACAAGAAGAATGATAACACTCTCTTCCTAAAAGAAAATGCAGAACCATTTTGGCTAGTATTAATAAAATCTGCCTATAACTTAATCAAGACAGCATATACACCAAATCAGTTAAAATATACAATTATATGCTCAATTTCAGCAGGACTGTATTCCACGCTGGCCACCTCTCTAGCTCTCACCCCATCGCTATGCATTAGCCACTACCTCCGAGGTGCTTTACTTCAAGCACAGTAAGGACTCAAACCCAGAGACCACACACACAAAGAAGACAATGGCTGCCAATATTGCAGCTCCAACCTTTTCTTGTCTCCAACAAAAAGGTGGTGGTAGGAAATTACCCTACTCTTGCAGAGCTGCCACAGAGCCATAGCAAGGAGTGACAGAGGTGACAGGCTACTGGTGCTGAAGAGACAGACAGGAAAAAAGATGGAGGAGACAGAAGAAACCAGGAGGATGCATGCAGAAAGGAGTGAAGGAGAAAGTTACGAGAAGTGAAGAGTGAGGTGAACAGACAGACTGTATTGAGCAAATTTCTATCAGGACAATAGAATATTGATACTGAACAATACAATCCCTTTGTAAATGTAACTTTTAAAGATAATTGAGTTAAAGGTCATGGGATCATGGAGTGTAATATTTTCCAGGCATACTTTCAGTAGCAACCTTCATGGTGCCAGAGGGGTAACAAAAAGAACAGTAGAAAAATATAAATTTAAATGTCAACATTTATCTTTCGTCACTGTACTGACAAGTAGAGTACCTTAAGCAATAGGGAATGTGCTGAAGCTACTCTAGACTAGAATAGTATCCTGCTCTCATTTGCACATACCCCAATCAGGAGAAAAATTAGGTAAGGCAATAAGCTAGTAAGGGTATCCATTTCCATAAACACTAATTTATGTGTAACATATGCAATGTCCTTCCCCTCACTCTGTTTGCTATTTTTAGTTTGAACTGAGCATAGTCCCTTGCCAAGCACCTCTATGATTCATGTTTCCTTGTGCCTCCAGAGGCAAATACATCTGGATATATTTTAGAAGATCACTTCTTTCCACCAGCTCTGGAGAATAGTACAAAGATCCATCATCACTTAACATGCAAACCCCTGCAACCACATAGTTAGGGAGAACTGTGCAGAGCAACATCAAGCTCATGGCTGGATTGGGTCTCTATTTCAGTGAGTTTATCAGCAGCAGGGTCTGGAAGTCAAGTAAATCATTTTCACATAGCTGGAATTGGCCATTATGTTCGAAAGCATTTATCTGGACACCGAACAAGCGTTTGTTTCCTGGAATAACCACTTATGGAGCATCTAGATTAGAAAGTACAAACATATTGGCTAAATTGAATTAAAGGCAGTCAGCCACTCCAAATTAAACACTCAAGTGAAGATATTTCCAAATACAGCAGCAACAACTGAGCATCACACAAATGGGGTAGCCTCATGTTTAAAACATAGGACTGAGAGCTATTAGATCTTAGCTTCCCCTCCTACTTCTGCTGTTTGTCTCTTCCTCTTGATCTCAAGTAAATTATTTATTGTCAAGATTTACATTTCCCTAGATTCAAAAAGAGGCAGTTAGACTCCCTGGCTTTAAAAAGCAGTGTTGCAATAATTAATTCATTATTCTTTGCAGAGCACTCTAGAATTATTAGATGCTGCTGCAGAAATGTATATTATTAGTGCTATTATATTTCACTAGCAATTCCCAAAATAACTCTACCTTGGATGAATTTACAGTATTCTAAATTCAGTGGTACCTTGACTCTTGAACCAGCATCTTTCCATGGTGTTGTAAAATGAAGGAAGGAAAACAATCCAGCTGTGATCATAACAGAGTTTTGCTTTGCACTACTCTACTCCCATCATTTCCTCCAGCACTGAATTATACACACATACACAACCATGCATGTGCAAGGAAAGACCAATCCAGTCAGCTCAGCAGTGAAAGGCAAGGGACCGGTGTGAATTCTGCAAATGAAACCCGTGGCCCAGCCCCAGTCATGCTGTGATGGTGGTGTGTCCAGTACCCTATAATTCTTTAGAAAAATGGTAAAGAAGATTTTTTAATGGAATTTCTCAAAGCTCAGCAACATTTGGGCTCAATGGTTGGAAAAAAGGCCTTCTTTTAAATGATCTTGTTTGCATAAGGTTGAGACATCTCTCCAACACTCAATTAGATCCATTAGCTTATGTAAATGCAAAACATAACCATATCTGCTGCTGGAATTGCTTTTGCTGCAAGTGCAGACTAGACAAATCTACACAGAAATTATCAGTCAGATGTTTAATAGTCCAGGCTACATCTCTGCTCAAATGCATTTATAAGATAGCTGTAATAACAAATTAAGGGTACAATTAACAGATTCCTGTCTCAAACAACTAACTGTGAGTAAGACTGTGTGTGAATCAGGGTGAAAAGTGACAATGGGTAACTTGGTACACTATCATATTCGCTTAATAAGGACAACAGGATGAATTAAATTTTCATTATCAGTGGGAGCAGCAGTTTTGATGGAAACTGATCTTACCACGTGACCATTTTACTTGACGACTTTTTAAGAGGTGTATTCTATGGCTTACCAATGCGACCCAACTGACACCCCTAATTGCCCCATCTTCATTACCTGTTGGTCATCTGGAGTCCATATGCCACAGGTGATCTGACTCTCCAAGTTTATTTCTGAAGACCAGTGTCTTTGTCCGCTGACTGAACCGACCAGCACAAATCCATCTCTATAGGAGATAAGTGCCTGAGTCCCATCATGGCTCCATGTAAAGTCGCTTACCTTAACATATCAAAGACAAGAAAATAGATATATGGGCCATGCAGGACTTTTTTACTGTTTTAATAAACAGCAGCAGTGCACAGAATGAGACACGCCAACTATTAGCCCATTCTTGCATATTCCTTTCAATAAAGAAATGTTTCATTTCCTCCTGTGCTTTTTGAAAGGTATAAAGTACCATTCATTGTCCTCTTCATTTGGCCTCTCAGGACCTGATCACTCTTGACTGCAGAGAAAACATGCATACCAACCTGTGCCCCACGATCGTTGACAAGCTCCACTGACCATCTGCCTTCGTATTGTATCCAAACAAATATTCCTCCATCTGCATCGCAGGTTGCTAACTTCTGGAAAGGTTCGTTCCATCTCACCAGCACAACCTTAGAAGATTACAAACAAAAACAGCATTACCAAACCTGCATGTTGTGCTAACAGCTATTTAACAAGAACCAGTTAAACAATACCACCAAACAAATATCACTGCATTTAAACCCTAAAGATGCACAAAATAGCAATTTTCAGCCCAGCATTAGGCACCTCTCAAGAACAGCTGGAATCGTTTTGTCACGGTTGTCAGGAAACACGCAGTCTCTCACCATCAGGCATTTTTGGAAGGCATTGCACACTTTCAATAAAATCATAGGGAACACTGGAGTGCAGGACTCCATTAGAGAAGCCACAAACAGGAAGCTCTGCACAGATTATTCAACACTCCCTCAAATGATTCCCCCACTGTAATCTCAGAGACTGTCAGACTCTTCATCAAATCATCACCTCTTGCTGACTTCAAATAAAGTAGCATGCTCTGCACACAATTTAAATACTCAGATTGAATACTCATATTCAAAATAACCCCTGAGAAGAAATTTCATAGGAAAGTTGCTTTGCTACTGAGTGCAAAAGGAATACAAAGCAGCTTCAGGCTCTTCTTTCCACATTAGAGCTATCTGGGCTTTTCTAGAGAATCTAATCAAGTCTAAACCTACCAAATTGCTCTTTCATTTTTAATTAATACCACTTTAACAAATACAGTATCTCTTGAGACCTCAGTATAAAACTGAAAAAAGCATGTCATCCTAGTGCCTGAAGCAAAAATTGGCAGCAAAACCATTTACCTTCTGTTAGTGACTTTTTCTTAAAAAACTTTTTTCCCAAATTAGTTTTATTTCAAGAACATGCAGATATATATGGGACCCTTGCATTCACACACAAGTAAATTGCCCCCCAGCTATTTTACTGAGACACAGAGTATGCAAACAAAGTAAACATATATTAAATACTCAATTAGTAGAGTGTTATTTCAACTACTTAATACACACCCAGCTCTAATGATGCTTTTTCATAAAACTAAATAGATAATTAATCATCTGAAAGAGACAGGCAAAATTTTCCTGAAATACATTTTGCTGTTTACAGAGATGGACTGATCCTCCTAAAGATTCCAGTCCTAAGATGAGCTCTAAGTAGACAGACCCTTCCTGCTTCACAAGGAAATCAGCAGTCGTTTTCAGAACTAGGATATAAATATGCATACCTAAAACCTAAACTTGACAGCTGAGGGATGATCTTATACTTATTTAGTGAGTGCTACACTTATGCAGAGTGTCAAGGTCAGAACTTAAGAACACGTCTATCGGTGGACCTCACCAACCCGAAGCATCAACCCTTGAACCACTAAACAACCACAGGAAAACCATTTATTCATTCATATGTAAAAATTATGGGGAGAAGCAAGTATGACAAATCACCTCTCTGTTGTAACACAGCTTAGAAGAATCCCATTTGAGATTTTGCAGAAAACCACTTGCTTTTACTTAACTATAACCTTGCAGCTGCACTCTTAAGTCACCAGTCCTGCTTCCAGTTGGGCAAATTATACCATGCCCCTAGATGGATTATATCAGACAGAACTTTTAAAAAAATTCTTATGTTGGAAGAGCAGTAAATAAAATATTCAATTATAGCAATGCAAGCAGATGCACTTTGTTGGAGGTTTCACTTTGTCCCTTCCACCTAAACAATAATAGCACAGATTTGTCAAAAATTTTTTTCATTTTGGTAAAAATCCAATGCACAGAGCCATAATTTCATCCACCCTGAGGCAAAATGCAATGATGACATAACTGTAGTTGTCAGCAGTGACTAACAACATTATGAAAGAAGTGAAGAAAAACTCAAGGATAACACTGAAAAGTCTTCATCTTTAAAAGCTGGGAGCTGTTAAGGCTAATGATGACTATTAATGAGTAGAAGGTACATATCACCACTAAAAAACAGATCTTTGAACACTTAGACACTGCTCACATTTCTCAGATCATACCAAATCAATTCTGCATCATACCAGAATGAATTGCTAGAAAAAATTTAGGAAGAAAAAGAGAACTAGTTGTTCAAATAACATGAATGCTTTAGCTAACACCATTAAGAGTGCTACTACCTGTCTTAAAATTTCCCTGTTTACTCTGTCAAAGATTTGAGATAAACATACAATTTTATAGATTAGACATACAAATTGACTTTGTAATACGAATTATGGGCAAAGTGACAACAGTTACTTTGTTGTGTTTTGTTTCTTTTCTATTTTAAACAGGAATCTTGTTAAAAGTTGAAAATTTTAATTCAAATTATGTACAACCTATCTTTTGTTTAGATTTGATAAAACATCCAAGGGTACATTTGAATGTAAACAAGATTAACTAGAGCCTCCATCCATCTCAATTAGATACAAATTAGTAACTTCCAAAATAAACTTATTGCTTGTAAATCAGAAATGAAAGTGAGACAATGATTTTTATATGCCTTCTGATAATAGCCTCATATGGAAGCAGATTTGTAATTTGAAAATTCAACTCATTTAAACACAGAGCAATTGTTGTTATTTTATGAGGTCATTTTAAAGATGCTGCCATAATTTACATTTCACATCTGACTACAGGACCTGAGTCCACAACTGCTTTCAGTAATTCCAATTCAATTTTAGACACTTAAGATGCTGAAGAAGAGATAAAGAAAGGAAAGATTGCCCTAAGTATTAAGATGACTTTTGGCTTTTATGTTGGCTCAAATGTAAAGCATATGAAAACATGGCCCATTGACAGCACACTTAAATAACGCATAAGGGGAATTTTACTGCTAACCCATAAATGCAAAGATATCATTACTTTTACTAACAGCTTCAACTCACAGAGGACCCATTTTTACTTCTGCCTTTATGGTTCTCTGCTTTCTACCTAGCATATTCACACAAGTACTGAAGGTCTGAACTGTTTTATCTTGTATTCAAAAGAGCGAGAATGTTGGTGCACGAAAATAAGTTGTCTGTGGGTCATCTGTGGTCCACACAGCCTCTCTGTATTGGCTAATTATTTTTGCTCATTGGCTGGTTGATTGGTTGGTTGGTTGTGGTTTTTTTTAATTCTATAAAAAATACAAATTTTGGTCGTTCTGCATCACAGGTGTTAATCAGCTTCTAAACCACTATCTTACACGGGATGTGATCTCCCATGAATAACACTTCAAGGAATTCCTGGCCTGAGATGTACATTGTGTTAAGTACAATGTAAAGGCCAACATATTTCCCCTAAACAAGATGCTTTCCACAAAGTTCAGTGAGATATTGAGTCAATCTTACGCTTTCTTTGAGCTCCTTTTTATAAAAGGAACAGTGGCAAAAAAATTTGTCTCAAAAGTGCAGCATTCAGAACCTTCAATATCTCTGGCCTAATTGCCAAATTGATTTTTAGGAATTTAATTAATCCTAAAGGTGCTAGAAACTCTACCCAAGAACTCATTGCATACTTTACTGCTGCTAACAATGTTATTATCTATTAAGATTTTAGACAAGAAATTTTGAGTAACTGCAATTTTGGAGTAGCAAATGTGTGATTTAAAGTAAATGTGATCTTTTCCCAAGAGAAACCAGGTCTGGTAATCTAAATTTATTACACTCTATTGACACTTTTATTAATTGTTTCTTATTTTCTAACACAACACAAGACCACTAAAATCCAAAGCATTCTGAGAGCTTTTGTTATTCTTATTTTCATCACAGTTTTTGAAGGAGATGACTGAAAATATGACACCAATCAGTTTTGCAAGAGCAGAAGTCCTTAATCTAGAACACCATACAACAGTCATTACTGAAATCTTATTTCTGTACATACAGTACATAATTGCTAGAGAAGCAAAGGACAAACATCTACAAAAAAATAAAAGGGGTAAGTAACTAGGGCAATTAGTTCCTAGAGCTCCTTACCAAATTTAGATAGATTTTATTATGGATATACTGTAGTGAGTCACAGTGACTCATCTTTTTTAAATCTCTGATCCTCCATCCGTTTTACTGGGGAAAGGCATATGCTCTAAAGATAGAGGTCTTCTCCAGCATCCATTTTCACATATGCTATGGAGATGTGCTTGCAGATGGACCGTCACAGCAATAGAGAGCAGAGAATGCTCCATGCCACTGTTTGATTACAGCACAATTTGCTACACCTGAAGAGCCACATTCCTGTATCTGGCACGAGCATTTCTGCATTTACAGTGAAGTTGACATCTTTGCAGGGTGCACAGGATGTGATGCATTATAACTCCATTGAGCATATGGAATAGCTGGCCTTTCCCTCCCCAGATAAATCATAGTACATTTCTAATGCTATTGAAAGTGCTGAAATAGCTCCACCTTCCAAGCAGTGACAGCAAAAGACCTAACTGTTCCCAGGACAGAATAACAAAAGAGATTAGGCTATTGCCTACAGTAGCAGAGTACAGGACTCACTCTAGCCAAAGGCTTTTTTCAATCCTATGCTTTTAGGAAAGTACTCAACTTTTTAAAGGAACTTACAAAGGTTAAAAGAAAGCCTTAGCAAAAGGGACTGGACAATCTACTGAGAAGCACTGAGCATCACCTATTTGCTCTATCAAGTGGTCCTATTATGCAGCTCCCTGATAAATACATTGATCTTTACTCATGGTTACAAGTATAAATATGTGCATACAGTAGGTGCAACACACTGGTACACATTACAGTTTATTAATTACAGGCCACAGAGCTGAAGAAATGTGTAAGTATATCTATCAAAGAAAAAAGATGGGTGTGCAATGGGGAACAGAAATGAAACACTGAAGTACAAAAACCAGAGAAAACAATGACCACCTCTCCATGCTACTGTATTTCAGTGCCTCTCCCTCCATAGTACAGAGAAATACAGATACACATATATACATGTACGTGTATGTACATTACAAACATATAACATGGGTATGCACACGAATACACATCCCTATCAAATCCTTGAGGAACCTGTGCCAACTCTGTACATTCATTAGTTAACTAATTGACGTAGTTCACTGACGTGGATTTTTGCAACTAAAATATAATTTAAGAGTTAGAACAGGCACCCAGAATAAGCAGCAGAATTGTAGGTAATGAGCTATTGCTTCTCATATACTTTACTTATAACCAATATTTAGTTCTAAATGGTTCTGCATATGTTTAGTTCAATGATATTTAACTCTTTTAAATATTAGTATTTTTTAAAATAAAGGTTATCTAAGTTTTCTCTCTCCTAATTTCTCATGCTGCAGATTGCTTGCAATTGTTCTTACTTTCACCTTCACTTTTGAACTTTATTTCTTGCCATTACAATGATGTCAGGATAATTCTCTCCATTCAAACGAATTCAATCACACAAAGAGCATCATGTAAGTATTTTTCCTACTAATAATACTAGACAAAAAAGCAGCACATGCGGTAGACAGCAAGCTGGCATCACCCATCTTTCCTACCCTCCTTGTCTTCTATTGCATTGGCTAATGATACACTCCCTATCTCTCCCACACCTGCAGAGCTCTGATTTTTTGTTTCCAGTGACACTACACCCAGATGAAGTGCTTCGTTTGCATGTGGAGCTGTCACTTTCCTAGGTATGATACGCATCAAGGAATTATTATTACTAAGAAGAAACTACTACTATTAATAACAAACATCATGCTGCAGCTAAAGAATGGCAAATCTTTAATAGCATTTACATTTCTTGAGAAAAACTGCCATTCACAATAGGGGCTGCAGGTTACAGAGGGGGTAAATGAATGACAAATGAGTTCTGGGAGACAGAAACACCATCCAAATTCTTCATGTTTCTCTAGTCTAAAAAATTAAAAGTGAGCTCTCCTCCTAGAAGGGCTGGAGCAGCTTCCAGATATCTGAGGGACAGATGTCATATAATATCCCCATCCCTGCCTCAGGACAAGCTGTGGTCAGTGGTGCTGTGCACCGAGGGCACGGCAGCTGCTCACAGCCCCCGGGGGTTCGGCTGCTGCCACCGGCACAGCTTTCCACTGCCACTCGTACATCCTTTATCCCAGGATCCTACATTTTCATTGAAAGAAGTGTATTATTCTGCAGCTGCTGTCATCTTGCTTTTTCTGCTCTTTGAAAAGGAGTGTCGACTTTTTTTTTTTTCCTTTAAGCTTATAGTGTGATTTCACGGTATAACACTGTCAATAAGCTAAGCACGTCACCTGGGGACCCAGCCTTGTGCTAATTGAAACAGAGGTAAGCCTGCACCAGCAATAAAGTGCTGACCTTAACAGAGATGAAAGGTCCAGGTCCAACTCTGTACCTTCTTCTGACTGCAGACTTCTCTGTCGCTTTCATGGGAAACCCAACTCCTAATCCATAACTCAAACCTCGGGTGAGGCTCTGAAGTTAAGGACAATGTAGGGATACATTAGAAGCTCTGTGCCGTTTTGTTGGATACACTTGCTCTAATTTTTTCCCCCTTTCTCCTTGGTGTTTGTTTTCATAATGCTCAGGGCACACATCAGGCTGACAAAGACTCAGATCACCTGTGCAGCTGCAGAAAGAGAAAAGGCAGGCAGGAGCAGTACAGCTCACCAGCAATAACCCTCTGAGTATGTACAGGGGAGGTATCCATTCTCCCAGTGCTCACTTTGTGTGTGAGTGGCTGGTACCCTCTGCAAGTAACACTGTTGCTCACCCACTGGGAAGAATGTTGATGCTCCCCAGCAAGTTTTGTTTATTTGCTTTGCAGTTGAATGACAAACATGCCTATTTTTAACAGGTATCTTGAGGCTGGCAGCCAACCCACCATATATACCGATTTTTGAAAGGTATCATGCGGTTGGCATCCAATCCCCAATGGATGCCAGTCTAAAAGCTTGAGGAAATTATTTTGGCAAATAGACAATGGCAAAAGAAGTTCTTTTGAGAGCTACTTTGAGGAAGGAATGCCTTTAGTGTAAGATGTTGTCTTAAAAATACCTAGACTGTCAACATCTCACTGAATATATTTAGGGACCTTGATAGTAAACTGCCAAGATGAGAACTCAGAAAGGCTCTTAATCTTTACAAATCTCCTTACTTTCCCTAAGTGATACACTTCATTTTAAGAAATACACCCTCAAAGTCTATTAGTCCCAAGGATTTGCCACATAACCATTTTATTTGTTCACAGAACACAAAATGTGTTACTGCCTACTTTAGAGGAAAACACCCCCAAGACTCCTCACAGGTACCAGACAAGAAGTATAATGCTCCTATGAATAAAGTGGCTCGCAGTTCTAAAGGAATTACTCTTTTCACTTTGGACTCACCACATTTAATTGTGGCTTCAAAGAACCACAGTTGTGGGGGACAAAAAAAAAAAAAAAAACAATAACAACACACCAACAGAAATTAGCTGTATCCAAAGTATATCCCATCCATATGTTTGGGCAGCAGAAGATTTTACAGGTCAGAACAGAAAGTTGCAGGTGAGAGAGGAATAAGAGGTGATATGAGTCTAACATGGATGGGAAGATGTTGGTATCTAGCTACTGGTTCTCATCTGAATAAGTTTGTTAACTACTCCTTCAAGGGCTATTAAAGAAAATAGTTGGTTATAATCTGAAGGAAAATAATTAAGGCATGAAAAAATTAAGACTTAATCACCCATATGCACAAGATAGCTGCACACTATTATGTTCTTGGAAGGGAAATTTGTGGAGGTCTACTCATCTCCCACCTTGCACACAACAGTGTGACAGTGAGGTCTATGGTGTGCTTTTGACTCCTTTCCCTTCACAAGGATTCTCAAGTCCCAAAAGCTCTTTCACAGAAAAGACAGCTGTTTCCACAGAAAAATAATTTTAAAGTTATGCCACACTCACTTCATCGAGGGAAATTCCTTTATAGCATGCACATTACCACCACTGTCTCTTGTCAGTGGTCATCCTGTACTTAGGCTGTAAGACACTTCTGTTTAATTGCCCATACATACACCCTATAAATGCAGGGGCAAGTCCAACTGAAATAAAAATAAATCAAAACTGAATGTTGGTCGCCTTCCTTTGTAAGAAAAAAGATTTCACTTTGTTGTAGTTTCCATACAGATAAAACACTGTAATAAAGAAAGGAGAGACAACTATTCTAGCTAAAGATGAACAACCATTTTGCTATAAGATCAAAATATCAATAACAGTATAGTTCCCCCTTTCTAGCAAATCACTGATGAGCACCATTAGGAAAGGCTCCTTCCTGTTAAAAATAAGACACATGCAATAACTGTGCTGAGCTGGAAGTTCCTTGGGTTTGAGCATCTATGGTGGAGTATTTTCCCACAAGAAAAAAAAGCAGTAGATTTAAAATCTCTGGTATTTAGTCTACATTAAACTAAAAGTACATGAGCTTAATGCTCATTTCACTAACATCTGACAAAACTAATAAATGGGGACCATTTCAAAAACCTCCACGTTTACATTCACTTTTGGACTGTGTATGAGAAGCTCATTGTAGATGAACCTCATGCTTTAAGAACAAAAATAACACTCTTTGACATCCATCAATGCATCATCAGCGCTGTACGAATTCAGAGACCATGTACATCTTCATTAGAAGTTTTGAGGGGGAAAAAGTCCAACAAAACACCCCAAATGTAAAACAGATTTAAAATACCTTGTGTCATTTTTCACCTGAGAGAAAAATATTGGATGCAGAGATACAGAAACCCTGTAACAGAATCTGTGGCTTTTCTTGTCTCTCTTCCTCTTTAAAATATCCAAAATTAAGGAACACGAAGAGATTACATTAAAAAACCCCAACACCACCCCCTAAATAAAACCCAACAAAACTAAAGAAAAAAACCCACCACCAACAAAACAACAGAACAAAGCAGAGGAGACAATAAACACTACTGAAAACCATTCCAACTCAGAATAACTAGCTCTACTTCGCTTTCTAACAGCAGCTAATTAGGAATTCCTATACTATCTTTCCACCTTGTAAATGGTATCTTGTTCAGGAATGTATTGCTGGAAAAAGCCAGTGAAGTGACTGACAGACACACTCTCCCTTATACTCAATCTTCCCAATTTGGTGGCTAAAAATTCCTGATCAAGTGTTCATACAATAGCGAAATATAATTGTATAACTTTACATGCATATATTAATCACAAAAAAAAATACTCAAGGAAAAAAACCCCTACTAGGATATTTAAAAAGAAAACTCTTAAAAACGTAATATAAATTCTGTTATATAAAACTGTGCTAGTTAACAAGAGGAAGGAGGTAACAAAAGTTCTTCACTTTCTGGAGTCTATTCTGAGAAGTGCCAGAAAAATAATGGTGTCTCACGACCACACACAGAGGCTCTGCCCATATCAAATATACTAAGTCTGTCTATCTCAAATATAGCAAGGTGACAGATCATTTTTTGCTCATCAGATATTCAAACTCATACAGCACAGCAATTAAGTAACATTATTCCAGGGTTCTGACCATCATCATTAGCATTCATGGTGGAGAGTTTATTATCAGAAGCTGACCAGTGACTTTCTTCATGATTTTACAGGTTAGACTATAATTTAGCTTGAACCTGCTTAGCTGAAATCACTGTGAAAGGTCCACCAAACAAGTCTTAGATAGAACCTGACTGCAGCACAAAATCTATGCAATCCCTCTCTAAGGAGATGAATTTCACCCTTTAAGAGATACAGTAAAAACTTCATTTTTGCCAGCAATGTAAACAGAAAAGACCTTAAAATTCACAAGGAAAGTGTCAGAGAGTGTTGTCCAAGCATGATTATTTCTCTAAGAGATACAATACTTCAACCCTAATTATTTTTTTCAAACATGAGGAACTAAAAATAATCCGAGCTTCAGTAGAAGCACAGATCAGATCTTCAAATCTGTTATGATCTCCCAGGTGATAATAGCTGTGCACTAATGTAATTAAGCTGAGTTATAAGGCAGATTGGAGACAGATGGTACAGCTGGGCACTTCACTGCTGAAGTGGGACTACTTTGCTATCTGAAATACCCAACTATTGTCATCCCAATCATCAAGTCCAACCATATGACCCTCTGTGTGAGTTACACACCGTTGTAGAACATTTCTGTCCACCAGAGGAATACTGGTGACCTTAAATTAGTCACAGATACTGAGAAAAGAAAGCATTTATATAATTTTTACTGGACTGCCTGGACTGTCTTTGTTTGACTCACAGAGACTGTGCATCCCTAATCCTTTTGTGAGATTGAGGAAATTTCACCACATTATTTTGCAAAGGTAGGACACCTGCTTTAACTTCCAGCACAAGGCCACCACCTGAACCCCCATCTGCTGGCTGCTCCAGTGGGGTCACTCATACAATGTTCAGCTAGTGGCATCCAGGACAGCTATTGAAGGCACTGTGTACTTGCTGAGATGGACGTAGAAAACAAAGCAGAAAACGAAATAATGTCTACTTCCAGGAAGGACAATGCAAGGGAAGAAGCAGTCAGTAAAACAGGGATTGCAGATAGGGCAGGACAGCCACTGAGCACCTGCACCTTTCAGGACAGAAAAGTACAAAAAGGAGAACTAAATTAACAATACAATAACTAAAAATCCCCAATATTTTACATGCAAGACATTCAGCTTAGCATATTAGAATAAATAAGACAACAGATACCTACCAAGAACTATTTTGTTAATATAGATACACACATATTACCCCCATGGAGGTTCTGATTCAGGGTTGAGACACACTGGCCCACTTAATTTGCAGTATTATGATACAAACTTCTGACAATGTGAATACCAGATAAAGAAATGCCATACTCTAAGAAATGCCAAATAGCAGATTTTGAAAATGCCATCCTTGCTTTGGCTGGCCTGCAATTCTGCACAGAGTGTTTTCAGAGCAAACCTCTGTAAGAAGTCTTATCTACATTTGCTATTTCTCCATTAAATAAAAACTGTATCATGATGCAGCTGGCCAAGTGACCCATAATTTCACTTGTCTGACTTCCCAGAGAACACAAGGGAGCTATCAATACAGGGCTGAATTAGTTACTCCGACAGAAGGATAGTAACAGGCAAAGTGGACAACTCCAGAAAGCACAAATCACTGTTATTGTTTTTTACCACTGTGGCACACAGAAGTCTCAACTAAAACTGACCCCCATGTTGTTGGAACTGCACATCTTATGATCAAATACAGCCTTTAGAGTTTTTAGGCTTGAAGACAAAGCAAAAACCCAGCTAGGCAAGCTCTGCAGGGAAGGTTTGCTCTACACAACTGTAAAATGACTGTATTACCCTCAAGAGGGGCAAACTATAGGTTAGGAATGTAATCCCTGGGCACCCCTATGGGATATAAGGGTCACCATGAGACTATCAGATTGCTAGCGGTAAGGGTGATGGGTAACACACATCTAACTAAGGACAATACTAGACCTTATCTAATGCAAATATTAACAAATGTATTGATTGCCAGTGGTTCAGAAAGCAGGAACTGAGGTAAAACTGACTTGCTTCTCAAAGACCAAAGAGAAACAATATTCAACCTTTAACAACCCTACCAGCATGTGAACCACAGACTAGAGATGGAAGTTGTCTGATCTGTATCCAAGAGCATGAGCCAGCTAGCTTATATGCACTGCATCACTAGAAAGTAATTTTTCTAGTCTAGTTTATCCTTTGCTTCACCCAAAAAAAGAGAGGAAAAGCAGTAAGTAGAAACATTTCTGTTCTTTTTTTCCCCCTCAGTAAAATCCTTAAGAAAATTTTATCAGGCAAAATGAGCAGATGTTTTCTATCCCAAGTCACTTGCTTGCCAACCAGCATATGGAATATTTAATGTTTAAAATACATTGTTATGGTCATAATTAGTGGCACAGGGTCTAGTTGGAGGCTTGTCACTAGCAGTTTCCCCCAAGGTTCAATACTGGGCCCAGTGTTGTTTAACTTATTCATGAGTGACTTGGACAAAGGGACAGATGCCTCTTGGAGATTTCACTGACACACAAAGCTGGGAGGAGTGACTGATACTCCAGAGTGCTGTGCAGCCCTTCAGAAGGACCTCAACAGGCTGGAGAGAGAGGCAGAGAAGAACTCTCTGAAGTTCAGCAAAGGCCAACACAGGGTCCTGCCCTGGGGAAGAATAACCCCAGGCACCAGCACAGGCTGGGGGTGACCTGCTGGGAAGCAGCTCTGCAGAGAAGGACCTGGGCGGACACCAAGCTGTCCATGAGCCAGCAGTGTGTCCTGGTGGCCAAGAAGGCCAATGGCATCCTAGGTGCATTAGGAAGAGCACTGCCAGCAGGTCTCTGACTGTACCAGTCCAATGAAGTTCAAATTTAAAAGCAGAAAAAACTGACCCCTTATCAAGCATCCACAGCATTACTTCAGACTGGGCTGGAGAAAATACTTGCCTTCCTTCTATGCATGACTTTGATTTCTTTATGATTTACAGGTTTTAAAGTAAGCTTTATCCTTTTTAAAAGAGTTTTAAAGCATGGAAAGCAATCCAAGTTTTGAGATACTATATTAGAGGCAAGAAAAATTTAAAAATCCATACTGGCAAAGTAGTCATGCAAAGGGTCAGCAAGTACTGGAATGACATGAAAAAACAAGGAAGGCATGATATTAAATGTTACTGTAAGAAATAGGATGATGTTCAGGAAGCTGTATTTGAGGTTAAATATCAAGCAAAGCTTTCAGCAAATGAAAGGAATAGTTGAACAGTCTTCTAAAGGAAAAGGTGGAATGAAGCCAACCTTTGGAAACACTTCACACGAATTTTCACATAGTGTAAGAAGGTATATTGCAGGAATTTTTTTTAACTGACATGTGGTTATTGCAGTTCAGTAGTTCCGTTATTAAAACATTGTTTTCTTATTCATTAACTGAGAGTTAAGAAAAATAATTGTGTTTTATTAATGAACATAAATTATTTTAATTTTCTAATGTTTTTACAGAACAGTATCACTTTAAAGCTCATTTCAGTGCTGAAGTGTTGCACATGTATGGACTAAAGATGTATTATTTTAGGGTAAGTATGTGATAAAAAGAAAGTCCTATTCTATACAGCATATAAAACAGTCCTATTCTATGCAGGAGGGTAAAGAGCAATGATCTGTGTCTTTATATAACTATGACTAAATCACATTTTTGTGTCTGTCTACAGTCTTGGGGTATAGGTGCTGGCTGTCTAGATGGTCTGACACCTATTTTCATGTCTGCAAGCAGTAAGTCATTTCAGTAAGTTTTGCTCTGTGCATGCTCTTGTTACACTTTGAAATGTTAATCTGCTTACATTTCCAGAGCACATTTCCCACAGAGCAACAGAGTGGAACAGTCCAGAAAACATAACTTTCTCAGAAACCTTTAATAATTAGAGCAGTAACACCACTAGCATGATGATCAAACAGCTCTACTTGGAAATTGTTTGTTCATATCAAGCAGCTAGCGGTCTTGGGAGGCAGGCTAATTGTATGGGTGGTTCTGAGTGCGTCATATCAAAACAGAGAAATCAGAGGGTCGCCCTCTCTCCAAAAAAAGCATAATGGAATGTTAGAGCCACAGATCAAAAGCATGGAATCAACACTGGGACCCTAGATCCAACAGAAAGTGATGTTCACCAAAGCTCTTTATGCAGTACCAAAGAGTACTCTGTGTTGGACTCAAGGGTACTACACGGACCATCGAGTACCACAACATTTAGATGCAGGAGTGAAGGAGCCCCAGGAAGCGCACACATGACCAAGCTTAGCTAGGCTAGCACAGGGCAGGAGATGAAGCTGAGTTGAGAAGGCTCCAGCTAAGCATCCCCAAACACATCTGTGTTGGGATCATCTGTGGAGCACAGAGATCCCACAGTCACAGCTCTCACTTACTAGCTTCCTCCACCATCCACTCTTCCCAGCTGGAAGTTGGATATGCAGCTCATGGCAACCACTGTCTCCTGCTTTGTCATCCCAGCCCACCAGCCAGAATTATTTCAGCAAACCTCCACGTCAGCACCAACCACATCCTGGCAGTTATATCCCACTTTGCCATCATTTCTATACAGTAATTCCTTCAAGGTACATTTCTGTAGAAAATACCAACAAAAATGTTGTGCCCACGTACCCATGATGCCAACACTTGACCACTGCTTGGTATGAGCCATGACAGGGGCATCCTGCCTGGCCTGCAGCCACGCTCCCAACCATCCTGATGCTGCATGCATCACTAAATCCCAAATTCAGTATGAGAGGAATGATTTTGCTCCTAACACGCCATTTGCCAAAGCTGACACCTTTGTTGAGCAGGACTGAGCATGATTCAGGGAGCCCTGGGCAGTGCCTCCCTGCAGAGCGAGGGATTGCAGAAGAGGCAGCTACTGAGAAGCCTTCAGTGCCCAGCTTCACATGATCTTGAAATATTAGATTTATCAGTACTAAAAATAAAACCATGTGATGCAGACTCATGCACTGGAGAGTCTGTTGTTAATGCCATGAAAACCCGATAGCTGAGACACTGTAACCATAAGCCAGTCATCTAGAGTTAATAATCTTATTTGCATTTATGACCCAGTTAGTTAACGCTATTTTAACAGAAATCATGCCAGCCTTCTTAATCTTTCTAAGATTCTGTTATTATTACTGCATAGGCATATGCACAATTTATTAGGCATTGATACTTTCAAGTAGGGAGGGTTTTTTCCATACCATTTCACTGATTCCAATCAGCAGGTTTGCGTTATGCTTGCCATTTGAAGGCCAAATATCAGCATTTTCCATTAACATTTTGGAATTACCTTATCTTCTGGCAATTAAGCAGAAATTAGTTTCTTTTTTATGCACATATAGCTCTCCTTTCTCAGGAGGATTTGATTTCCACGGTATTTTCAAACATCTAAATCATGCCTTTGAAATCCGTGTACAACATCATTAATTATTGTTTGGAATATTTTGAATTATCCTAAAATATCATGTCACCTATAAAGAAGCACAGCTCAGAGGATAACTACACCGGCTCCAACTTGAATGTAAGACTGCAGGTACTGTTCCTGGGGAGGTTACTATCAGGTAACATGGCAGGACTACATGAACTGACTGACTGATACCTTGCACATGTCAGAGTCGAATTCATATATAGACAAACATAATTTAATCCAACCAAAATCTCAAGAAAAATGATAAACTGCTCATCACTATGTATTCACATACACATCACGTACTCACATGCATATCCATGAAAACCACGAGCACTGGAACTGCACTGATGAGATGTGCTCTTGCAGGCTAACAAAACCAGTAATTTTCTTAGCTTAGGTTTGCTTATTTCCTTTAACAGTTTAACTGAAGACTTCAGGCAAAGACAACAGTTCCTTACATCATGCCTTCCAGTAAGTGTAAGTGAAATGAACTCCAGAACACAAGTGCAGAAAGCTCTCTTGCTTTAGGGCCTTTTTAAGAGACAAAATCTTTTACTCACACATGTAATGCACATATTACCAAAAAAAGGCAACTCAACACCTTCTACCCAAATTTAAAATCACATCAGTTCCTGACCTCATTACATTTCTGGAATCCCATCCCTGAATGCATCTGTTTAGCCACAGATCTTGGCAACTTCAAGAAACGCTGGGAACAACTCTTACCTGGATTACTCTCTTTCAGTGCCTGAAAAGAGACCACACCGCTCTGAATTCACACACCACTCACACAGGGATGTTCTTTAGCATGTTACTGAGAATCAGAACTAATTTCACACCTTGCATACAACTATCAATGAATTACACCACTAACCTAACAGTTCATGTTAAGAAGGAAGGACAACCAGCAACAGAATATAAAGATATCCCTAGTAGCTAGTCTTAAAAACTCAAGGCTAATACTCCCTTCAGAATTGGTCAACATGGATTATGGCAGCTGTAAATATTTCTGATATCCATTAAAATAACCTTTTTAAAACCTTGTTAAATTCTTCAGCACAGCAACTTACTGCTGTAGTGACTTTCACACTTTAATCACAGATCTGAACGAGAATTTCCTTTCATCAGTTTTGGAATTTGCAACCTTCTGATTTCTTTAAATAGTCACTTACTTCAGTGCTTTAAGAGAAGCAAACAGAAATTTACCCCAATCTACCTTCTCATTACCATTTGCTGGTTTATCCAGTTTTAGCACGCCTCTTCTCTGACTCATCTGCTTTCTAAGGTAAACAGTCACAATTTTCTTCAGTTACTCTCCATGACTGAGATTTCCCCAATTCTTTTTCAGCTTCATCTTGTGTTCCCAGAACTCCCACTAACTCTTGAATGCTATTTTAAGGTGAGACAAGGGCGTTCTTGATATATTGGCTTTTACTTCTGGTAACATTCTCCATGCTGTTCTTTATTACTGTTCCTATTCTTAATGGCCATTCTCAGTGATATGTTTTCAAAATTACCAGGATTTTTTTTATTACTATTGTATTTTTCAAGTCAGCCACATACTGAAAAAGAGCTTGCTATTCTCAGGTCCAGGTCCTTCCTTAATAGAGTTCCCCAAGGGGGTGGTGTAGGACTGACAGCCTCATAGTTCTCCATGCTCAGGGGTCAGACACCATTTAGGCAATTCCCAATTCTGCCTTTCAGCAAGGCTAATGGGGCAGGCAAAATGGCACAACAGTGCTGTTTCACGCCTCTAAGAACAGAACAGTCCCACCAGTCTGAAGTGAGGATCTATCAAGGTACCACCGTTAAAAGATCTAACTGGGTAATGTTAAGAACCTTTTGCTTCTATGTTCAATACAAGTTTTGAGTCATCTTAGTCATATACCATGTTTCTTAATAACCATCTGCAAAGGACAACAAACTTTCTAAAAGCTTTCATGATTTGAATCATATGATTTTCTGTATTCCAAAACATCTTTCTCCCCGTCAGTTTGGCATCATTTCCTTCTGTGCCACCCTGATGGCTGCAAGATGTGAATTGTGACCTGTCAGTAATTATTAGTTCAGCTAATTTGCCAATTACCAGTATAAGCTTACTGGGGTGCAATTCTCTAGATGTTTCCTAGAGCCTTCTAACACATTTATAGTTCCAGATTCTTTTTATGTTATTTCTAATAAGACTGTATATATATTTTGTCCAATACCTCAGCCACCTCATACTTGAGCTCTCAATAAATTTGGACACAAATCTGCAGTGACGATTGGTACTAATAAATAATTTAACATTTCTGCAATATTCTGCTTTCTTGAACTGCTCCCTCTGTGCATAGCAATCCACCCAGCAGGCCCATCAGTTGTCTCACCAACTTACAACTTCTCATTCATTTAAAGCACTCTCTGTTACTTGTTTCTTTTTTTCCTTCAGCTGTGTGCTCCACTGCCAGTATTTTGGCCTTCTGGGGTCCATTTTTATGTGCAGTAGGATTACCTTATGGGCTTACTTTGCTTTGAGAGTCTCAGAGCTACACACCTTCTGAAGACAGTGGTTTTCTTCTCCAGGCGAGGTGCACACAAAAAAGCATCAAGTTACTGGATCCCAGCTGCAGAATCTCAGGGCAGAGGTACAGCCCAGGATCTACTGTGGATGGAAGAATAGTCTCCCCCTTCCCTGCTTCTCTCACTTCTCTCACTTCTACGAGAAAGAATGCTCCTGGCGTTTAAGCCCATGTAAGGGAACACTTGTACTGTAACTTTCTCCCTATTTGTTAGATTTCAAAACACACCAGAAGGTTACAAAGTAATCTCATTTATAGTTTAACACACAAAAGAATTCAAGTATTTTAATGTGGTCTTCAGGAGTAGAATAACAAATATTAACAGTTCAACAGACAAAAACCTGGAAAAGTTTAATATTTTCACACTAAATGTGTACATTTTGGGTCTGAGATGACTTTTGAATGCTTGTGTAAATGAACACTATAGACATTAACTAAGAAACCTAAGACAATAAATGAGATTATTGAGACGGTCTATCTCCTATAGACCTTATCTCCCTTATCCTATAGACCCAGTCTCACCTTCTCATATGAGATGAGGAAAGTTAATAGCTCCACAAGAGATTCAGGCTGAATCACTGTCTTACTCTTTGCCCTACTCATCACATCTACATAGTGTCTATATGTCTGATACTTTAAATATGAAACGTGTCCCCTTGCAGTCTCTAGCAGCCACAGAAGAACGAGTATGATAAAAATACATGTACCAAAAAATAACCAAACAAAAAACAAACAGAAAACCCAAACAAACACAACCCCAACAAAAAACCCTGCCCATGTTGTTTAATCCTTTTGTTCTTCTCAAGCATTACATGGCTTTACATTCTCTGTTACCTCAGCTGAACAGGGGTTTATTAGGCTATGTTGTAACCAGGCCCAAAATAAATAACATTTGACTTGCTTTAACAATACAGGGCATTGGCTTCCCTCACAAGTAACCTGAGTTGACAGGCACAGTATGCAATACTTCTGTTTTCTAAACAACTCTTCAAGTAATTCTTACCGTAGCACTAAACAGAATGAACGGTTCAGCTGTGACACAAGAAATGCATGAAATGGCACAACTTGATGCATATTTTGAACAAAAAGTCGGCACTGTTGAATAGTGCCAGTGCAGCGCTTAGGATCTACACAAATCCTCACAAGAGAGAACTCTTCCAAGTGTCATTCTTTGTGGGAGACTCAGAAAGAGCTGCTGTATAAATGTTCTTCAGTGGGCAAAATTCCCATTTCAGCTGCTTGTTCCCACACCTGGTTCCCATCTTACTGTTCCTTCATTTGTGCCAATGCAGTTGTGTCAGTGGCCACACAGCACACCAGATCGCAGAAAGATTCTCTCACAACTATTATGCTGTTGCTGAACTACAGTGCAGGAAAATAAACTTCTGTAACAAGCTGTGATTCCACAAGGCTGTCCATGGAACTGCATCCACGCCCCTTTGACAGCATGGCAGTGACAGAAGCAGCCTTCCCGTGCAGTAGAGCACATTCATTTGGTGGCAGTGGCCTCTTGTGCCCAACATTGCTCAACTTCTACACTGAGTTTCACATGTCTTGTTAAACCCCAGAGCTGAAGACAGGCTAAGTCCTACAGAGCTCCAAAACCTGGGTGCCTTCTGAGGGAGCTGTCGGTACCTGTGGCCCCAGCCAAGACGAAGCCTGCTGCTGGCGTACGGCCCAGGCTGGAGCACCAAGAACTGGAGAACAAAACCTGAGGAGTCTGTGGTTTGTTTTTACAACACCTGAACACAGAGGTCATCTCTGGCCACCAAAGGCTATTCAAAGCAGCAGGAGGACATAAGTTAAAAGAGAATGATCTGCTCTTCTCATCATGAGGCTGATGCATGCCTCAAGACTGTGCTTTGCTTCCTAACTATAATCTGAGAAAATATTCAGATCATGAGTGAGACTGGTGAATTTTGGGGGATTTTAGCACTTCTATTTTGGGTGCAAAATTATTGGCATCGTGCCCCAAACTGGCATCACAGCCAAAAACAGAATTCATGATTGAAAGGTTTATTTTTCTTTCTTCCACAGTACTCTTTCTATCTCCCACACTCACTATAAATAATGCACAACTCTCATGTGAAGTGAATTAAAGAAGGTTGAAGGCCAGAAATATATATACTCCACAAACAGGTCCTAAAAAACCCTTTCTTTTTGGGCAGCTATGTGATCAAGGCTAACTTAACCTCTCACCATGTACCCAAAATCTAGAAGATACGATAATTCATCCACAGTAAAGAGATTTTCTTCCCAACTGTTTTTTTTGTGAGCTAAATCCACGCTGTTCTAAGACTCAAGCTGTGCATACTCTCACTATTCAACAAAGCTCTCATTTGAGACTCATCCCTGCTCATACAGCCCAAGCATTTGAAGTCTACATAATACTTTTAGCCATTTTTGGTCTCAGAGTCCAAAACCTGACTCTCTGGATGTAGGATTTAAGTAATTCTCATTTTTATCATGATCCAGCAAAATAAGAACCAAGCTCCAGAAATAAAATTGACAAACCCCACTTTTTTTAACCTTAAAGCGCTTCTATTTAGCATACAGTCACTACTCTAAGGACACGGCAATGCTATTCTTACAAACAGAAAGGAAGATTAAAAGGCTCCCACAGACCACAGACTAAGATTACTTCATTAACCTTCTCGATTTTTAAAATTCCCTTGCTAAATAAAATCCAATGCAGTTAAATCATCTTTTCTAATTACATTCTCTATTCCTGAAGCATACACTAACTACATTTTGGTGTCCACTTTATATCACCACTGCATGATATTAACCACAATTTACAGTACTGTATTTTGTTCACTGGTCAAGGTATTTCATGTCTGATAATGGCAGACATTGGAGGTACTTATTCTAGGACAGAAATTCTCAACTTGGGAATCATGAAGAGCATTCAGGAACTACAGCCACAGTCTTCTGAAAACAGATGAGAGGAGCAGATCCCCAAAAAAATTTTTCTAATGAGCGGGCAGTGTAGAAAGAAGACTATTCTACAGTACTGGACTGAAAAATCTGGAGTGGCTTAAGGGACAATTTTCAACCTGCAATGCACAAGGGAAATATTATGACAACAGATAAGTATGATAAAACAAGGACATCGACTTGCCAGGGAGTTTTTAAAGACTCCTAAGCATAACCGCAGGCACACTGTAAGAAAGGGGTCCAGCCCCAGAGCCAGGCTTGTAAGAAACAATTGTGTCATATGGCACAAAGGCAAGAGCTCTCTAAAGGTAATGCTACACTACATGGAAATGCAACATAAAATACATATTTACTTATGTCCTGGGTTGCAGTGTATTCTATTACCATCCTCATGAGCTCTTGAAACCAGGTGGGGCAGTGTTTCCTTGCCTCCTCCCCCCAGACTATCTTTCTGTTAATGGCCCATCAATGCCCTGCTGCATGACTCAGAGATAACTCCCTCCGGACTATCTTCTGTTAATGAGCCTAATCAACACTTGGCCTCATGACTCATTACCCCATTGTGAGATGCTCCACCCAGAGGGAGGAACCAAGCATTCCATCCTGGATATAATCTGAGATTCTGAACACCAGAGACAACCCTTTCCACTGGATTTCCAGAAGACAAGAGCTACATAGCCACCACTGGACCCTCTGAGGAAGAGCAGACCCTTTCTACAGGATCACTGTGTCAACAGAACCACATCCACCACTTCAGGAGGACTGCAGCCACCATCTTATTGGACTGCTACCACCACCCTGATTAACAGGGTGTCAGGTTGTATCCTGACTCTGTCAGTTTAACCCAGCGTTTTCTGCCTTTATTTTTTTGATTTCCCTATTAAATTCTTATTCTGACTTGGTGCCTCCCACTGGTTTGTTTTCAAACTAGTACAACTTAATATATTTTCAGTATAATGGTTTGTGAAAGTTTCTTTTCCCTGAAAAAGAAATTCAGCATCTGTACCTTTTCACACAAATTTGAGACAAAAAAATGTCAAAATACTTTTATCCAAGTTTGGCTTCTGTTACCTTACAGGGACAGGTTACTGAGGAAGAGCTAGGACAGAAACAACTAAAGAAAGAGGTTAAAAGAAATACCACAGTTGAGAAAGATACCAGCCTCTGAAGTTCACGAGCATCTGGTTCTTCAAAACCAGCTGAACTGGGCTTGTTCCGGAAAAGAACATCTAAGCACTTTAATCTGCTCTTGTACCAACTTCCCAGAAGGGTTCAGAGGCTTGTTTGAGGCCCAAAGTTGCAGAAGCTTCTGGAAGCAAAGCAGCAGCACAGATACCGGGCTGCAGAGCCAGTCTACCATCTGCTGGCTTCCAGCCGGGCTCACTCTCATGAACAGAGAATCATAGAATCTTAGAGTGGTTTGGAGATTGGAAGAGACCTTGAAGACCCATCTAGTTCCAACCCCCTGCCGTGGGCAGGGACACCTTGCACTAGACCAGCTTGCTGAGAGCGCCATCCAACCCGGCCTTGAACATTCGCACGGATGGGGCATCCACAGCTTCTCTGGACAACCTGTTCCAGTGCCTCACCACCCTCACAGTAAAGAATTTCTTCCAAATATCTAATCTAAACTGCCCGCTTCCAGTTTACAGCCATTCTCCCTTGGCCTATCACTACATGCCCTTGTAAAAGTCACTAAACTTCAAGAACAAAAGCAATCAAAAAGAGCAGGAAAGAATGAAAGACTCTAATCTAACAGAAGAAGTGGTGTTACTGCAAGAGCTTAACAGAACTAGCTCTGCACTTTCCTCAGCCAACTACCTTCTGAGCCTGACTACTTTCAGACTCCTGTGGGTGCAGCAATGCACTGATTGCTACTTCAAAAACTAGTAGTAAATGAGACATTTTCTTGATCTCTATGTCACATATGATATCATCTCCTCTAACAGTTAGACATACCAAAAGCTTTCTGACCTGAGCATGTTCGTCAATGACAACTTTGACAGAATGGCAAGGGTTGGAAATATTTGTAAGAATCATATTAAATATAGCACATAAACCACTGAAAGGCAATTGCTTCTCAATGTTAGATACCTATGACATTGACAGAGATTCTCAGTTGAATTCAAATCCAAATTCATACATACAGATACACACCACAAATCAGCATCTGAATCATCTGCAGTACATCACTGGGGTGCCTTCTCTGCTCGAAGAGAGCAGCAAGTAGTAAGAAGAGCAAGAATAAACAGGAAATAAAAAAGCTCTCGTTCAAAGATGGGCAGCTGCACAGAGTTCTTAAAACACTCATGTAACAATGTATGACAATAAATGTGCTATTCTACAGTTTCCCCCTTCCTAGTCCTGTCTCTCACCCTTCCATGCTCCTGTGGCGCTGCCTGATCCTGCAGCCCAAAGATCACAGCACATGCAGCACTATCACAACAGCTACAAAATGAGTACTCGGTGCCGGGGTCCAAGTTGCTCACAATTACTTAATAAAGCCAGATTCTTTAAAATGATTTCATATAAACTAGGTGTCATTAGGGAGGTCTTGCATGTCTTTGAAATGACTCCCTACGAAGTCTGAGTCAGTCCAGCCTGCAGACACAAATGCATCCAGTTTTGGCCGAGTAGTGAGTCTGGATAATAAGACAGAAAGCTGTCCCTGTTACACCATACCTATTATCCCCAGCAGTTCCTTTCTTTCTTCTCAATTTCTGTCCTAATACAGTCACACAATGGTCCAAAGAGAAAAAGGAAACAGTCACCAGTCAGACAGAAAGAAACTGTCATTAGTAGCACAACCAGCACTTCTCAGCTCTTGCATGAACAGTGGCATTTGTGGAGCTCGACGGCCTCTACAGAGGGTGGTTAGAAATCATTATCCCCAAATTATTGATGGGGAAAATAAAGCAGATTATGGTGAATTAGCTAGTCCAAGATCATACAGCCTGTGAGTGGCCAGTTTGGGATTAAACCTGTGCATCTGGAGTCCCAAACCACTAGCATCTCCAACAGGGTGGCAGGTTCCTACATTAACTATACAGTGAGAATAAGGAGGATCTGACACTGCTGAAGGGTAACAGAGGGCAAATGCTGACCTTTAAATAGCACCAAGTGGATCAAGTGGATAAAGTGGTCATAATTCTGCTGGTATTTTCAGGTTGTTCTGTGTCTCACTGGATCAAAAGAACTACCTAAATTCTTCCATTTTTTAACACTAAATGCTAGTGGCCTGCTCTACCCCACATCCCCACCTCTGCACAGTGCTGGGAGATTTTACTGACAACAGAGACTCATGAATGCAGGGCTTATGGCAATGGCAGGCCATGGTGTTTCAACACTCTTTTCCTTTTCATACCATGCTTAAATTTCCTTAGCCCCTTTCAATCCAGACGGAGCTTGGATCCCATCCTGTTTCTTCCTCACTACCAAATCCTTGTCCAACCTCATTCTTGTCTCCCTTCCTCTGCTTCCTCATGTCCTTGTGAAGAACCATTCCTCAACCATTTCCTCTATTTCTCCCGACAGTTCCCACTCCCAGTCTCCTCGATGGGCTTTCCATTCCGAACCCTGCTTCAGCTATGCCGTTCCTCACCTTCCAGTCTCCTTTCCCAGACAAATTCACTTGTCCTCTCCCACCACAGCTCTACCTCCTGAATTCTGCTCTCCCCTCCCAACCATTCCTGCCTCCACATTATACATATCACTTTCATTTCACCTGCTCTCGGTTTTCCTATTTCCACCTTGAGCTTGGTTGTTTCAGTGCAGAAGCAGCTGAAGCAGAAACAGTCCAACCCCATCCCTGGAGCATCACATACCACTGCACCGAGCCACTTCATGGGATGGATGCATGTGCAATTTGACCATCACAGGAAAAGATTTAACTGCTAAAATTTAAATTATTTCCCTCAGATTTCAAGGAGTTATCAACTGGTCTAAAAGCAGGCCTGGGGAATACAGAGACAGAAACCCTTATTCCTTGATACAGAGGTAACAGAAGTATTCAAAGAAAAAAGAAGTATCATCTTGAAACTAGACAAACAAGTAATAAACATTTCATTCCAAGTGGTCCCAGCTGACAAACCTGTAGGCACTGTAAAACAGCCTCCTAACAAGAAGTGTCAGACCACCTCAGTAACATGCAAGCCTTTAAACTAAGAGAGTATTTTGCTGCTTTACTCAGGATATTAAGATAAAATTCCCCTCCCAGCAAAATCTATGCTGTCAGCTCAACCTGTACTTACTCCAAGGAGCAGCAGAGGACATGTCTGCTGCACCCACTCCTCTCTGTGATTCATGCACTATACCTAACAACTTCATGTCTGCTTTGTTCCTGAAATACATCCTCTGCACAGAAAATTCACAATATGGATTTTCCAAGCTAAATGCAACCATACCAAAGCAGATCTCTCTGTATTATATCCAGTGAAGTTTCCATAGGGTTATCTGGTTTATTCACTGTTACTGTACAACTATTTGTCTTTAGACAGATTAATTTTAAAGCTGCGTAACAATAAATGCTTCTGAAATTAAAATTACTTTGCTTTGCTTTCCTGACAGCTTAACAACTACAACCTGAGAAGAAGAGGCAAGGACCCTGTTTTCTGGCAAAAATTTGGTGGAGAGAAAGAAACAATTTTGAAAAAAATCAGTATAATGCTCCCAGTGCAGGTTAAGTATTCCATGCAGTTACATCACCTATTGTATTCTTTTTCTAGGCTCTGTTCCTGCTGAGCACCAAGAAATCAGAGGCTTTGAATCCTGCTCAATTCTTCCCCAGCAGTTCCTCTCTAGTAAGCAGCCAATGTAAAACACTGTATACCAAAATAAGAAAATTTTGTTCCCAAGTGAGAACTCAGTAACTACATACATGACAAAAACTACCTTGTGAGCTGTGATATTCCTGCTGTAAGTCAGCTAAAAGCAAATGAGATGGGAAAAAAAAATATTGCCTGGATTTGTTCATATATATGCAAAGATGTTTGATTTCACTTCAATTAAACTTTTTTCTATCATGAATAATCCATTTAACTAATCAACATGTGACTTACTCTAAGGAACAGCTCATTCGATGTAAAATTAAATATAAAATGAGAGCAAAAAGTAATTAAAGGAGGACATTATTCAGCTGTTGATTTATTCTTTGCTTTTTGCATAACTATTAAGTAACTTCCAGCATTTGCTGGTTGTAGATCAAAAACTAAAGCTATGCCAAATGGAGTTCTCAATTTACCAGTTCAGTGCAAGTGAATTACTTTTAAAGACAGTATTTCAGAGAGGTCTTTCTGGTGTTAAATTACAGGCTGTGTTTTGCTCTCAGAAACTCTCAGAAACAAAAATTATATACAAAAAAAAAGATACATGGATGAAGTTAGAAGAGGGGCTTGGGATTGACACCATGTAAATTGAAACAATGCTGGATTCTTCTTTTCCAAAACCAAGCATATAACCATATCGATGCTTTTTTTGTCTGAGCTACTGAGGCATTGGAGGTCATTCATCCAACAGTATGCCTAAAAAACTAAACAAACAAATCCAGCAATCATTCAAGTGAAGAGTTGTTTTCTTCAGATACCAAAAATACCCTCAGCAATGCTGCCATGACTAATAAGACAGTGCACTGGGGTTACTGTAGGACAGCCTACAATCAAATTCCAAGAGGAGAAACCTTGCTGACCTGCAGAGGTCCTGCCTGACTTCCAGGATTACTGTTAGGAACACAAAATACCTCCTAAGGGAACAGCAAGAACAGCAGCTGCTTTCCTTCACCAACACCCACTCTCTTCACACCGATTTTGAGCAAAAGAGCAAAGGCACATTGAGCAAAGGTTCATCACTACAAGGCATGCTCCTATTTTCCGTCAAGCCAGCACCAAATGACAAGACAAATACAGGGAGCATATCAAAACATAAACATATACTGCAGCCATCCAAACACCTAAGAAACATCAGGAGATGGGACTTCTCTAAAGCTTGCTAAAGATAAACAATAGATGTAAAAAGCATTTCAGTCAGAATGGTTACAACAAACTCTATTCTATTTTAAAGTCTGTTTTAAAATCTCACCATCTTAACTTTAAAGAGCTGTTCACACTGCAGTTTCACTGAATGATCCCATCAACGGCTAATTCTACCCCTGAAGAATTACAGATCTATGCATGACACTTCACATTTCCATTGTGCATTTATAGCTCAGGGTGGCAATACATTTTTCAGGCCTTTTTTCTTCTCCAATTATTATAATGGTTTCTTGAAAGAAGGAATTATAATTAGCTCTACAAAAGTTAAGGCAATGGCAAATCAAAAGATTTGTACAAGATTAAAAATAGTAACATGAGAATTACTCCCTTCCAAGTGCAAAGGGCAAACCTGCTGAATTCAATCATGTAGCTGTGCAAAGATTTTTCATGCAATGTCACATATAAGGCCCCTGGAAACCAACTTTGGCTTTCTAACAGTCTTCAGTCCATAAGATAAAACCTGGCACCCTTAATTACAAAAGCTTACTATAGGAAAGTGCATGACCCACTGCTCTGGCCATGTGCTAGTACAGTCAGAAATGACTCATCATTATATTAGAAAAGGTCCAAAGTCACAGACTGAGAAACTAAGCCTACAATGGGATTGCAACTTTTCATTGCCATCACATGAGAAGCAAAAAAACTCAGATCTATGATTTTCAAGAAAAGGAGCAAGGAAAAGAAGGTGAACAGTTTCAAGGAAGGGGAAAGAAAAAAAAAAAAAAAAAGACAGTAATCTCAAGCAGTTTTCTACCCCAAAGTGGTCTATAGAGAGTCACATGTAGATTAATTCAAGAGTCAGCAATATATACTTCAGTCTTGGTTTATGTAACTGTAAGAAGGTGCTGAACTGAATGCTCATGAGGTCTATAGCATGAAAAGGGACTATACAGAGATTTTTCTGCTTCCTTAGCAGATGAGAACCATGGTTTTCCTCTTCATTGAATTAACATTTTAGTAACAGTTTAATCAAGTAGAGAAAATCATCTACCAAAAAGGCAGCCTACTGCCTTACAGGAAATCTAGCCAAAGAGATCCTTATATTTCAAAGAACTGACCCTATTTAACAGATCAGATGGCATCTATAACTGAATAAACTATGGATCAGTAATTTTTACACAAGTGTAAGAATGAGAGAAAAGGAAAAGAAGATTTAACTACAAATGAACCACCAGCAAACAGCAAAAAATGGTTGGGGTCTAGCAGTTTTTATTTATCCTTAACCCTCTTCCACTTCTACATCTAAGACCAGAGATTTCCTTGTGAAACATCTCCTCAAACATGGGGCCATCAATTTCTAGAAACCTGTAAGCTATTCTATAAAGGCTAGGAGGAATGCCCTGACTTAACCTAACAGGCAGATAATTGTTTCATTTTCTTTTACATTTTTCTGTGTCCATGGGATACATTATACATCATACTGTATAATGAGAACTTTATAAATAAAACCACTTTTTGTTTTACCTTAACCTGACTTAAGGTGAATTTCAAGGCAATTTAAAGGAATGCCTGGGAAGGGAGGTAGCAGACCTATATTTCAACACATTTTCCAGGGTATTCCAGGAAGGTGGCTCAAAGCATGGGCCACTGCAAACCTCCTCACTGGCAAACATGATTAGGGATGTAAATATGGCATTCAAAATACTTGGGAAAACATTTTCATGTCCAAAGAGTGTAACAGGCAACACATCTTTATATTAACAATAAAAGCACATAAATTCTGAGAAAGAGTGAGTCATTCCTCAGTCCATTACTTGAAGACCAAACAGATTAATCTGGATTTATGACAGTTCTTGTTCCAGCTGTAAAGTATAACCCTGATACTACAATATAAACTGATATTAATTTAAAATTCAAGTTCCTACAGCATGTGTATTTTCCTCACCTTTATTCATCTATTTAACATCTGTGACCTCTTTTATCGGTGTACGTCTCTCCCACTTCTGTACTCCCGCCTCTCCTTTCTCTACATTTTGATTCTTGCAATGATTTCAGTGGTTTAGCTGCTTTTCAGCACTATATGATTAACTACAAAATAATTTCTTTTTGTTATCTGTGCCTATTTGAAAGATCCAAAATAGCAACCACAGTCAAAGCTGATAAACGGACCAGATGGATGGCAGTCCCTCTGCCAGGCTCTGGCTGAATGACCGATGGAGCATGAACCACATGGTGGGATGTGGACATGGAGGTCTCTGCTGAGCACAGCCCAGGAGCACAATCTCAGAGCTATAAAACTCTCTGGAATCAGCTGCTTACAAACACACTTTCAGGAAGTTTATGAAGTAAAATAAGGACAAATAAGAACTGCAGACCTTTTGTTTTCACTGTCTTATTCCATTATTCAGAAGTAATCATCCTAGGCTCCAGCCCCATCTCTACAGGTTGGTGGGTGTATTTATCTGTATCTTCCATATGACACAGTGTACTGTTCATATTGATATCTGGCTTTCTGGGTTGGCAAGCAAGGAAGAACAATATATGAGAGAGAACTAAAGCTTTACAGACTAGGAACGGGATGAACAAATTGAGCTTACATCTGTCTCCAGGGCAGGCTTTGCTCTCTGCAGTTGTTCTCCTTCAGTTTTTAGAAGAAATCCTGAACATTAAATCTCAGAAATACTACCTGCAATCCCATTGGGAAAGTGAGGTTGGAGAGCTGAGGACAAGTGGAAGAGCAGTGTCTTGTGGCTGAAAGAAGAGCTCTACTATTCCCCATACTTTTGTCTCCTTCTTGAAACCAAGGCCACTTCTGCCTTTGGCTGCTAAAGGCTAGGAGCCTTGTGTTCAAACTTAAGTTAGCACAAAACTGTATCAAATTTAGAAGATAAATTTTATTGAAATAAAATCAAATCTCTGCATCTAATTTTTTTTTCATTCAGTAAATTCTGATATTGCATCATTTTTAAAAGTGGATTGCCCATGGTAGCTAATAAAGACCAGTTTGCTACATACTCCTTTCTTCCAATAACTGCCAAAACATTCAGTTGGGCCAATGAAAAGTTACCTTCAGCATCCAGATTTTGCAAATTCAAGCACTTTAAAAAAGATGTATTTTTCTTAGCATTTGAAAAATGTAGCTTTCAAACAGTAACCACCATTTCAACTGTAAAGATGCTGAAGTTCATGTAATTTTCTTTTACAGGCTTATTACAGTTAGGCACACATTCATGGAAGGTGCTCTCTCAAGCCTGATTGCAAGTCCGAGTCAACTGTCTTAATCAACTGGCCCTTGAGGATTAATATTATTTAAGTGTCCAAGTACTAAAAATCAAAAGAGATGAAAAGAGTGAAGAAACAACACTGGTGACCTGGAGAAAATGTATGAAGAAATGCATCCAGGGAAAAGGCATTCCTATATGGGAAATTAGTTTAAAGACATACAGGCAGGTGCAAAGTGGAAGAGTGACAGACAATAAACAAACAAGATAGAATGTAACATCGTCATGGTTTAACCCCAACCAGCCACCAAGCCCCAGGCAGCTGCTTGCTCACTCCCCTACCAGCGGGATCAGGGGGAGAACCAGAAGGGTAAAAGGTAGAAAACTTGTGGGTTAAGATAAAGATAATTTAATAGGGAAAGCAAAAACAATGCACACAAGTAAAGCAAAACAAGGATTCACTGCTTCCCATGGGCAGGCAGGCATTCACTTGCCTCCAGCAGAGCAGGGCCCCATCACGCATAACAGCAACTTGGGAAGACAAACGCCATCACTTCAAACATCCCCTCTTTCCTTCTTCTTCCCCCCACTCTGTATACTGAGCACAATATCGTATGGTCTGGAATATCCCTTTGGCCAGTTTGGGTCACATGTTCCAGCTGTGTCTCCTCACAAACTCCCTTGCACCCCCAACCTCCTTGCCCGTGTGGCAGTATGAAAAGCAGAAAAGACCTTGGCTCTGTGTAAGCCCTGTTCTGTAACAACAGAAGTATCTCTATATTATCAACTCTGTTCAACACAAGTCCAAAACACAGCCCCATACTAGGTCCTGCAAAGAAAATTAACTCTACTGCAGCTGAAACCAGCAAAAACATGTACAAAGATGTAAAATTACTCTGTTTCAGAGGTCTTTTTACCATTTTTATCCATGAAGCCATATTACAGAACTAATTGAACTCTAAAGAATTATAATAGAAACCTATTAGAAGAACAAACTTTTCAAGACGAGAATTCAGTCAGATTGCCAATATTACAGTTAAAATAAACAAATTTAGACCCTGTATTATCAAGATAAAAGTACAGTCAATGAGGTGAATAGATGATGACTTCATAGGCTTGAATTTCACATACCACCCTGCCAAGAAAACCAATGTACCTCCAGCATCTCTTCCAGCTAATGACGTTGGGGCAATCCTAACCCAAAATGTCTGTCCATGGAAAAGCACTGTTTATAGTTGGTAAGTGCATCATACCAACACCAGTATTTGTGTAAATGTGTCTAATCTCACACACCTGGGCACTGTGCAGGCACTGACATATAAAGCACACTTTCTACTTAGAGCTCTGTCCATGAGGAATCATGGTCAGTAGGTCTTTGTGGCCATGCAGTTATACAAACAAGTCTCAGGTTTACCCTCCAAATTCATAATTGCAATGGAATTGCAATATATATATATTTTGTTAAGATTGTCCTTTCATCTCAATTAAAAATAACATCCAGTCAGACATATCTGCTTAGGAAGGGACACTGTGAAACCTGATAAATATTACATGTTAGTTACTCGGTGTCCCAGTTCTGACATCCAATGCCCCAGGGGGTATATCTTTCTTTTTTTTTTTTTTTATTATTCATAAAATCTTCAAGAAAGCACTGAATCACCTCTACCTAAACAGGGTGTGGTGAATTCTTTCCATTTCAGAGGGAAATTTTCCAAGTGATATTGAAAAGGCAGCTAGCCAGGGAATACAGCACCATTTGTTACTCTTTTTATCCTATTTAGAGGTTCTCAATAAACTGCTCTTTTTAACCCAAGTCCTGGCCACAAGGCCATTTGATTTCGTTAGGAATAAATGGAATGCTATATATAAACTGCTTCATCTGTTTTTCTAAAGAGGTCTGCCTGTGGCTACCCTGGAAGCGGACACAGTGAATGCCATCAGCAAAAGAGATTAAAGTATCCCACATGACAGCTTGAGAGGCAGTGCTTCAGAAAAATAATTTAAGGATGACAAGATTATTGCACAGGCCTGCTGCAGCCTTATTACTTTTTCAAAGGCTTTATGTAAAGGGTTTATGGCATAAAAAAAAAATATTACTGCACACATTATAAATAAATGACACCTCTACATATGCAAACATTATAAATTCCTACAGTTCTGTGTAGTATTACAGTAATAAAAATGAAAACATATTCCTAGTCACTAGTACTAAAACTGACTAAAGCCCACGGAGTTACATGGTTGTACCTGGGTCCCAGTTGTAGCCCTTTCTGACATTAGGAAAATAAAAGGTCATGAATAAAGGCAGCAGAACTGGCAATTGTCCATCTGATTTCTGTGATTGAATAGAATAACAAAAGCACCATTAAATGAAAATAAACATGACTAATTACTCTAGCTCAGTACTGCACTTAAACCCAAACACAAACTGTGCTTACTGTAGTGAGACTGAAGTATATGCTCAAATGCTTCCATGGAGTGTGGATCATAAAACTTGGCTCTTTCATCTCGCTTCCTGTCCCACAGTCAATGTCCTGTGCCACATGCTGTGCTATTTGGACTCAGGGAAGTTGTGGAGTCACAATTCTTGGAGATGCTCAAAATCTGACTGGACACAGTACTGGTCTGCCCCAGCTGACACTGTTTTGGGCACAGGGGTTGGACTAGACAATCTCCAGAGGTCCCTTGAAACTTGATTATTCTGTGATTCTGTATAGTTACATACAAACTTGAGTAAACTCAGGAGAACGAGGCTTTATCCCATTCAAATATTGGTGTTGGAGTGGAAGAGCTTTTTTCAGAAATACAAATCAGACACAAAGGAAACCATGGCCATTCTGCCCCATTACAAGCATACACATAACTACATGTTTCATGTTCATGCACACAAATATGAAGGGGTTTCATTCTGGCTTTTCTTGGGGGGTGGGGGGTGGTGTTCATTGTTAAAATATCCCATGCATTTCTATATCAGAACTGCCAACCCTTCTATGCCATTATAAAAGATATATCCATATATGAACACCACACACTTAAAAGATCTGAAAAGGGGAGATATTTTTTCCTTCAGTGTATAAAACTCTTCATTATTTGTTTCTGATAGGCTGCAGACAAATACAAGCTGGACAATATTCCAGAAAAAATATCCTTTTTTGTTAAATGTTTTATGGAATTTCTGCTTTTCATGAAAGTTTGGAAGAGCACAAATTACCTGGTTCTCCAGTGCAATCAATAAGTAAATGAAGGACAAACAGGATTATGTATCTCCAAGAATTTTCTTAAATATGGAATACTTCAGGATATACACCAAAAAATAGCAATAATCTGCTTTCTTCTCTCCTACATTACCTTCAAAAGTAAGGTCCAACTCAGGTCAACAGCTTACTCAGAAAAAGCCTCATTATAGAGCAGCCTTTAACATGACAATGTTACTAAATTCCCTAATGTACGTGTCTGTAGAAGCATACTGTAATTTTAGCCATTTTGTGAGACAAGATGACAAAGCACCATCTACTTTTCCTCCTTTTTCTTCCAATTCCTGATTAGGAAGCCAAAGAGGCAGAAGCACATTTCTGATGTCATGCTGCCCTAACCTTTTTTCCTCTCCTCACATCCATGTCAGTCACACAACACCAGTGAGTGCATCCTGTACCCATCACATGTATTATTCAGGAGGTGTTATCAAATCGTGTGCACGCCAGTGTCAATCCTGTGACTTCAGTGTCTCTGCATGTTCCACACTAACAATGTACCCACACAGAAATGCCCTAATACAGTAATATTCCACATTCTCAATTTAACATTTGAAAGCCGAGACAGCTAAATCTCAATGGAAATCTCAGAAAATACAGATTTTTCAAACCTTTGCTACAAGATGAAACTATATTGTTCCTAGTCAGATCCTTAGGGCTCATTATGGCCCCATAGACCTGAGTGACACTGCTGAGCCCATCTACCTGTAGGCTGTGCCAGAAAGGAACTGTTCCTGTCCTGCCTTTTCTCCTAGCACTCGCATAGCCCTTACTTTAGGGGCTAAGCTGGCAGGAAAGTGAAAAATAAATAAAGCAATTAAAAAAAAAAAAAAAGAGAAAATAATTGGTGGTGGAAGAGGAGCCTGCTTTTTGCCAGTAACGAGACACTAAATTGGCAGCACTGTACCGGAGACTGTATCCTGTCTCACAGTCATGACTGTCATCATCACTCTTGATTACGTCTCTTCATCAGGTCTCGGAATTACACCACCAAGAATAAAAATACTAAAGCCTTATAGAACTATGTATCTACCTCTTAAACTTAATTTTCCTGAAAACATTTTCTAACCCATTACTGAATCCTAAATTTATGCTTTATTTTGCAATAGTTTGTCCTCGAGCTTTTTATTTCAACATCCACATACACTAACAAAGATCCATCACCAGTTAAATTCTGGCAAGAAAATCAGTAGGAGGAGATGTGTAACAGTGATGATAATTACCAGGTCAAACTACAGCTGATCTATCAAGCTCCTAAAAACAGATAATCCATGTCTAACCTCACGAATACAATAATTGAAAGATGCCCCAAAATCTAGAGTATAGACAATATGACTGAATGTTGATAATCGTCCCTGCTAACCTCAAAGGCCTGTGCATCCCTGGCAAAGGAACAACCTGAAAGAAAATACAAGCTCAGAGTTCCTGTCCCATGACTTCAAAGCCCTCCAGAGGGAGAAGAGAAGTTGTGATGAAGACAGTCCTGGCACAGCTCATGTCCCCAGCAATCTTTGTGACCAGCAAGCCTCGACTGTCAGTGGCCCTGCAGAGACAGCTGCCCCAGCCACTCTGTTGCCCAAATGTGGCTGCCAGGGGAACATAAGGTACCAGCCGAAAGGCACTGCTCCTGCTGCCATCCTGCCTCCCAGGCTTTCCAGAAGGGAAAAGGAAAGAAAAAGAATTAAAAAGCACCTCAACACTTGTTCATTAAGGCAGTGCTAAAACAACCATTTTGATCACCTTTCACTTGAATGAAACCACTGATTGGTATGTGGAAAATTCCAGTCATGGACAATCTGGCACCAATTCTTCAACTTCAAAACCTTTAAGCACCTGCTAATTTACCTGATCAACTCCTCTATTACATTAGGTTTGTACCTAAGCTGATCAACTCCTCTATTACATTAGGTTTGTACCTAACCAAGGATGTTATCAATAACATCCTTGTCACACCCATTCCCTAGCTAGTCTTAGGCTACTCATCCTGTCTTTTGGTTACTTACTAGCATTACTATTTCTACAGATGTTCTGGAGACATTTAAAAAAAAAAAACAACTACGGCCATGATGTGCCAACATTTTCTAAGCTGCCCTTACATAACCCCAGCTCCTCTTGCAGTCAGAGTCTGCACATCACCCAACACTTTCAGCATTTTTTAATAAAAGCTATCCCTCTTTGCTACCTCATCACAGAATTGAGATGGGAAGGCATCTCTGGAGATCACCTTGTCCCTGTTCAGAGCAGGATCAGCTGGAGTCCCTGCTCCAGCTCAGGGCTGTATCCAGTCAGGTTTTGAGTAGCTGCAAGAATGGAGACTCCGCTGCCTCTGTGGGGAACATCCTCCAGCATCTGATCACCCAAGTGACAATGGAAATACAAAATTGTGCTGCAGTATTGAGAGGGCTAACTTAATAGTGAGGAGGAACAGTAGGCACTGATGGCAGAATTATTAAACAGCAGTAGGTGGATATGCGCATTAAAGGTGTTATTCCAAGCCTTGATGGACTCCAAATACTCTGCACGCACTGTGCTGCTTTTTATGTCACGCACTTCATCCTGCAAACAGTTCCGTGTATTTTGGCGTTGAGCCTCCAAAGTCTCAGTGAAATAAAAGCTACATGTTGTTTCCAGAAGCTAATTATCCTTCTGCTTATCTTTTTATTGTCAGCATCACTCCTAAACTATTTTACAAAATCTTTACATACTACAGAAAAGCACAGTATAGAAAAATGTTGAAGTATATCCAGCCTTTCCCCCAAACCATGTTTATTTGTTACCCTTCTGAACAGTAGACATTAACTAGTTTCTATTTTCAGTTCTAAATTTGGAAGGCAGGGAAAAATATAAATATATTTGTTTTTACCTTTGCTGCTGCTCATCATTATGCTGAGGCATATTGCTATTTGCCGGGAGGTAAAAGATGAAATTAAGTGGGGAACAAGTCACACAAATGGAAGAGATAACGGATTGTGAAGTGCACTAGCCAAACAAAAATCAAATATAGCATGCTTTCTTCCTTCAAGACAATTATTTTCAGATGACCTTTCTCAATTTTATACCAAGTGCTACAGACCGATAACCATGAAACTTAAAGAGATCAGCAAAACATTAGGGCTGTGCAAAAAAGCATGTCCAGGGATTGACTACTGCAAGTAGTGCACGGGATGCTATAAAAAAATTCTATTAATTAGACAGATTAAGTGTGGTTAAGCAAAAAAAGCAAGACTGTGGCTAAGCAAAAAATATTTGCATTATTATTTATTAGCTTAAACTTGACTGCAAGTTTAAGCTAATAAATAATAATGCAAATACTAGGAAATGCCAACTCTTACAAACTTCTTGTCATTTGTCTAATTACATATTTTTAGTCTTCTGTTTTGTAAGACAAAATAGCCCAGTGCATCCAAAAATTATTGCAAATAATCTCTCTCTCAACATTAGGAACATTTAAGAACATTAGATTCAACTTATAAAAGTTACATAATTTTAGGGGAAAAAATTGCTAAACTGAAAGAATGCAACATTTCCTGGCTGTGGAAAAAGCTGCCTTTGGAACAGCAGGACTGCGCGCACGCGCACCTTCTCCCGGCTGCTGTGCCCACAGGCACCAAAGCGTGCCTGTCCAACAGGGCATAAAGCATCCAGAGGCACACCACTGCACCCATCAAAGTCACTCTGGAGCCATGACCTATTGACTCTTCTCTCTTTGCCTGCACCACGCAAAATGCATCCTGGTGAGAGCAAAGGACCCAAAGAACAAAACCGATGAAATGGGCGTATCTCTGCAAGCAGACAGCCACAGCACGTATGAAGAAGAAGAACTGAGGAAGACTAATAGCTCTAATTCTAACATTACTTCTCAATTTCTTGATTTCATATGCTTCCCTTTTTTCAAATAAGCAGTTCTGTTTTCCTTCATTTTTGTTTCCTGATTTTTTCCTGCTACAGAAAGATACAGAACTGTTCTTTCATGACATGATGAGCAACCATGACAGTAGACCTGATTCTATATAATTTTAGGTATGGACAGAATGCCACGTAAAGTCCACACAGCCATGTGTGTAAACTTACTTAGGTACATTTCCATGACACCAAGTCTCTAAATGACAACTCCAGTACAGCCTGGAAGTGCATGGCATCAGGACACAGTCGAGAGAGCCTAAGCTGCAGATAACTGAACACAGCCATAGAGCTACCATGAGATTCAAATATGGAAATAACTATTTGCAAGTTTGGCTGAAATCTTAGTTCTAAAGGGTCTCTTTTCCTTTTCCTTTCTTTTATTTCCCTGCTTTCTTTCCCTCAATTTTATGCAGAAAAAAACCCCTGTAGCCAAGTTAGGGAAAAAAAACGCCTTCCACAAAATAATTCCATTCATTTGGGTAATGTTTATTCCCAGGTAATCAGCAAGGTATAGTTACTAAAATGCAGGCATCTACCACTTGATTTTCTAGGCACTGAAACTTTCTAGCAAATATAAGTCTTTATATGATTAAAGTCATGGAGGATCACTAGCCTCAGCAATCGTAGATACAGAGCTTTGCTCTCCCAAGGCATTCAGCTTGACTTTTTCAAGTATAGATTTTTTTTTTCAGATAATCCCCACCATGTACATCATGATTTAGCCACACAGCACTAACCTGTGTGCATCTGTCTGCATCAATTTCAAGAATCCCTTACTCTTCCATATTAACAGATCTTAAGGATCAAATTCAGGAACAAAGACAGTACATTTACATACAAATGAGCAGTATTCTAATCCAGTAGCTTCATTCTCTGACTTCTCTGGATAATTCAGATGCTATTTTTATTTCTGCAGCAGATTATCTCTGTCTTTCAAATAAGAGGATATGTTGAAGGTCTGCCCAGGTGCTTCTCTAACAGATTTTATCCACCAGACAACTTATATTTTAGCTCAGCTGGAGATTGTGTCTTTAAAAGTAAGAAATTAGGCTAGTAATGAAGTGAGACAAAATCTGAATTGCAAATTTATGAACTGAGATTATAAAATGGGCTAATAATCAGAAAATAAAATATTTACTAACATGTTTTGTTTCAGCAAGGACTAAAAATAGTATTTCAAGATTTGTCTCTAACAACACAGTTGGAGAGGGGGAGAGAGCATTTATATCTTAAAAAACAAATTTATAGTTTTGATCTTTCTGATACTGCAGAAATACCGACTACCATTTTTATACGTTGTAAGGCTTTCCAAGTAAACAAAAAATCCAATCACAGTTACACATGAATAATATCATATATGCCAACATCTGCAAGTGCAACACTTGCACAAAATGCAGAGCTCAGCGGTAAGCCTAGATATAAATCACATTAAGAACAGGTTACTAAAATGCTGAAAATCTTGCTTTATATCATTCCTGTGTCCCAAGGGATCTCAGTGTAAGAATCTCTCACATACTCTAAAAGCTTCCTGAAATCTCATGCATCATTCAAAAATTCTGCCTATTTATCTGTTTAAGGATTAATGGCTATGTCATCTTCCCCCACTCTTTCTAAATTAACAGGGACTGATGACTTTCGCTCTGTAGGAGAAAATTCCATTAAGAACCACGCTGCAGAGGGATGGCCACATCCCAGTGCACCTGAAGGAATAGTGATGCAATCTAGCTTCAGGAGAGATGACAGTCCCTTCCTTTCAAAACAATCACCATCCTCCATAGCGAAGAAAAAATGCCACATGGAAAGGCTTTGCTAATCAACATGTAAGGCTTTCTCTTTGTTTTCTGGCTATAAACTTGGGGGAAAAAAACTCATAGAAAATATGGATTTCTACATGTTTTAATTAGTCAACCTGATCTGAACTGGAATACACTTATTCACAGGCACAACTTTGACCACTAAAGCACATCACAGAAGACTACTAGTTCATACAGTTTAAATTTCTCAGTTTAGAAGAAAGCCAAATACATGAAACTTAACATTAACTCCAGAACTCTTCATGTTTGGGGGATACTCTCCTTAATGTCAGGCTGTACTGTTCCCAGTATTTAAAACATTTTTGTAGATTCTCCTAAATTAATTGTGCACATTCTAAACATGACTTTCATTTTAATGAGGGCCTGCACTGGGAATATATGGTTGAAAAATTAACTCCCTCATAAATTCAACTTTTGTTATTTTGAGTTCATATGATAACAATTTCCTGATTAAAGCCTTCATCAGTCTGTGGGGACTTATACTAAGTACCAACCTAAAGAGCTCTCTTACTTATTGTGAGGTTTATAAATAGGGAATGGAACTTATTATTTCTGCCACTACTTATGATAGTGCTCTAAGGCTTCAACTAAGACAAGGATCCCACAGTGCTAGATTTTGTGCAAATACGCTACAATAAAGTGTCCCAGAAGTTTAAAATCTACATATGAATAAAAGGATTCAACAAGGGAATTAACATTACTCATGCTTTATAAAGGGAAAATCAAACCAGAAAAAGATTAAGTGACTGACCAAAACAGTCACTTACCAAAGACTGTACAGTTGGAGCTGGTGCCAAATCATCAGCTATTGCTTACTGAAACACTGTCATCCTCCTCAGCAGGCTTTTATAGATAATGCTGAGAACTCATGGTCACTCACTACACAGGGAGAAGCTTTCTTGGCCATAAAGGAGCAACCTTTCAAGGTGCCTAAATGAACCCAAACCTTTTATCTACACATAAACCCAGAAGTGAATGGAAAGAGCAGAAACAATTCACTGCAAGGAAATGACTGAGAAAATGTCACCTCTAACCCCCAAAACAGTAAGATTGAAACTGGAAAAAGCAAAGCCTTTCCATTCCCTATATAAGCCAGACCTGCTTGGCTGAGCTGACACTAAAGATGCAGCTCAGATGACAGCACCTAAATCAAAAGGAGCTTATTCTGAACTTTATGTTTACCACAGCCATCAAATAACTGACACCTAATGTGTTTCTCATTTTAATTTTAGGAGAGCTCCTCAGCCAATTGTTTTGCTGCCAAATCTCAGAAACAATGACACTGGTCCTAAGACAACAACTAAGACAATGGACAGGAGCCTCATCTATCCTACGATTACATTGGCTTAAATTCACAATTCTACTATTTCCCTTGGTAATTTAGTTTACTGGATAGCTGCTCTTGCATTTTTAGTGCATGCACCCTTAATTTGCTAGGCTGCAGCAACATAGGTTCATTATTTCTTTTACCCTGAACAGCCAGAGCAACCAAGATACCAACTCCTATAAAGTTGCTTTCCATACACAGCCTTCCTTCAGCTCCTTTCCTACTTCCCTCTAAAATATGTGATGGTTTTGTGTTTCTCTTTCCTCCTCAAATGGCATTCAGAACTAAACCCAAAGCCATGTTGAAACCCAATCATTGCCTCATAAAATCCACATGATGAGCTTTACAGGTTAATCTTTGCAGTGCACAAGACTGAAGAACCCACAAACTGCTAAGCACAACCCAAAGAGAGAATCAGTGAACAGCTCATACACACAATAATCTGAATAAGTAAAATGGACAGCAACCTCAGAAAAAGAAGAAATGGCACTAATTCCTCTACAAAATTAATTTTGTAGGGGCTCAGGCAGCTCATCTGACCCTCCCCAGAGCTAATGAGCACTAGGTCTGGTGCAGAAAAACTGGTGCAAGTGCAACTGCCTTCTTGCCCCTTAAGATATCTCTGCTCTTGTGTAAAAGCCTGTGCAAACAGTCACCACACTGCAGCATTTAGGGAATGCAGCACCAGCCCAGGAACTGGCTCCAGAAAAGAGATCACTGCAAGTATCTTCAAAGCAAGGTCAATTATGAGATCAAAGCCTATTCTGGTCCTGTATTATTATTATCATCATCATTACATTATAATTACATATGATATATAGTGCATATAATGTATGTTATATTATGCATATGTCATATCTTACATATTGCCATATTTTTATTACTCATTATAAAATTATTATTATAGTTGATTACTAACAATGCAATTGTAATTCTTCAACACCTACTCAGGTTGATTCTTCACCACTAGCCTGTAATTATAAATTTATGCCTCTTTAAGTATAATATGGGGTAGAAACACAATTGGTTTTGTATTTTTCAGCACCTTTCAGTTTGATATGTGAAATGGGCATGGTTCTTCATAGCTGCAAAACTCCTGACATAAATTTCCGTGCTATGTGCTACAACTCTCCTAACTTTTAAACCTTGTTAACAAGCCTCTTACTGCATGCCAGTCAGGGATTCGAACATTAATTTTTAAACAATTTTCCAGGGATTACTATCACAGACAACTGGCAGTGACAAACATTTAACATAGGTTGGCACTTCTCCTCCATAGGCTTTTTGAAGTCTTTTTACTTTTGAGCACCATTATAACAAGTGATGATGGTTTTGGAGCCTTCCACAGTAAATGCAAGCAGGCTAGGTATTCTGCTGTATGAAAGAGAGGAAATCCCACTATATGGTTGTGTAATTAAAGATTTGTTCATGAAGCCTGTGCATAAAGTAGAAACTTGTGTCACAGTCAAATTTAATTCAGGAATTTTGTGACATTTGGGCACTCGGTGTTTCATCTGCCATAGTGTTCTTTCACACTTTTTAAAATATACTGTACCCACTCATTTCAACACTAGAACAGGTGCAACGTGCCAAGCAACAGCCTAGTACAATCCTATTTTAGGTAAAATGAAAGCATTTAATGAGTGAGAAGCTGGTTTACCAGCATAGATGCTTTCAACTTCAATACACCAAACCATTTGGGCACTGGACTTTCCTCACAGAATAAAAGATAACCAAGACACAAAAAAAGGCAGCTCATTCCAGAGCTGCTTCTTCTGTAGTAATATAATTAGTGACAACTACCATCTGTCATTAATATGCTGTAAGCAATAAAATATTACAAAAAATATAGCAATGTTTCTTTTCTTACTGGCTCATCCTCCTGAAAAAAATCCTAATATACAACAATTATTACACATAATAATTTTTAAGGCTATGTATCTTTTCACAAATACATTATTTATTGTGAAGATAAAACCATGACTGATTCTTTTGTAATCAGAAGAGAATTTGAATTGCTTTCATTGAGCATCTGGAGAGCCGACATACCTCCTATGCCTCTGAAGCCAATTCTCGTGTCATGCTTGGGCACTGTATGTCAAGAAAAGTAAAAAAAAATAATGTAATTGTTTTATCCATGGCAACTGTCACTGTACAGACAGTGCAGAAGTGGCCAGTTTAGCATAGCCCAAAAGGAGGCATGGACAGCTAACCTGATTTACAGAACTATTAAGCAGCCTTCAATCCAAGTGGCTTCACTGATGTGGCTGCAGTTTTCCTAAGAGGCAAATTTGGCTCTTTTTCTCAAAGTCTGCCTGCCCGGGACTGCAGGAGCTGGAACTGCTACAGAGCTGCAGTCTCAGCGCAGCGTTCAGCTTGGCTGTCATTCTTCTGCTTGAATATGAACCAGTCGTGACAGGCTCTGAAGTAAGCCCCAGCCTATAGCAAGACTGAAAAAGATAAAAGAACCACAACCAATCCATAAGAGATAGCGACAGAAATGCATAGAAATACTATCAAGTTAACACCCCAAAATTAATAACTTACTTTACACTATTAAAATGCATGTTAGTATTGTTCCCCTAAAGGCAGAAGAGAAATCAAGATTAAGGAGGATGACCAAAATGAAATAGATTTTCACCAAGCTCCTCACAAATCAGTGCTGTGTTTAGATTTAGTAATTTACTGTCTTCCTTTAGAAATTGCCCTAAAGCCTAAAAATATTGTAGGTCACAATCTCTATACCTGTTCTAAGCTAAAAACATAGGCAACATATAAAACAAACCAACCGATTCATGCAAACATATACTTCCAAGAACAGCTATTATGCAGACAAGTTTTTTTCTTTTTCATAACCCAACCTGAATGCATTAATTTTCTATAAACTTCAGATAATTTAGGTGATTTTCCCACTATGTTTAAAAGGTGTAACTCAGCTGCATTGCACTTGTATTTTGATCTCTCGACAGTCCATATGCAAGTTGAAAAAGGCAGCATGTGTTGAGACATCTTCTCACACAAAGGATTGATTTTGGGGCACTTTTGGTAGCAATTCAGCAATCACATGAAACACTACTTCAATTTCCCTTTGTTCAGAGGAAAAGACTGAAATAACTGATTTCGTGAAATATCTCCAGTCTCTCATTAGAACAGTAACAGACACCTAAAAAGACTTCTGACAGTATGAAGAAGACAATACTGGGAGTGGAGCATCTGGTTATCTCTGCGCACACTTACAAGCAGGCCGCCTTCAGGTCCCAGTAACTCCTACCAATTAAGCTGTATCAAACAGCCCTCTGCATTTCTCTTGACAGCTGCATGTGAGAGAGTTAGTACTTCAGTAGTACGTTGAAGCAATTACAGATTATCAATGATGTTGCCACTAAATACTTTCTTAGAGGTAAGAAAAAAATATTGCAAGGACTTACAATTTTCATTGTCTCAATTAAATAGAAACTTGCAACATCTGAGACAAAAGGAGTGGATTTTTTTTACTGCAAGAGAAAATTTTTATCTGATACAACTTGTGTGATCAATTTCCAAGTTACTGAATTATGCAGTGAACTTGGTATTACAGTTTGTGACCTACTGGTGGCCAAATTTGATGATGCATTGTCCCGTTTCTTCGGGTTCCTACCCCTTTGAAGAGTTTAATTCTTGTAATTCATGATGTAAACGCTGACATGAGGATTAAAAGAACTCATCATCATTGCTTGCACTGGCACACTAGTAGTACTAGTACCAAATTAAATTTTTTATGTAAATGACAACCTGCAGAGTACATCTACATTCTTTCTCCAGGAGATTCACACAAGCTTACTGACTTTGCAGCTTTCAATCTCTTTTCCTTTTTTCAACAATTTCTCTAATGTTTGCCAAAAAACAGAGTTGCTTATTTGTTTGTTTCCTACTGCACTCCTAGAAAAGAACATTCAAAAGCAGAGTTCTACAAATAATGAGAGAATTGAACAGTGCTGGCCATCACAGATCTTTCAAGAAAATTAAAATCACCTAAAATTAAGCCTATTAACCACCAAACAGCTTGACTGCCTAACTAGAAAATACTACATGTTCAAGCCACCAACCAATTTAAAAAAAAAAAAAATTAAAAAAAAACCCTAACTTTTGAAACAACTCAGCAGAAGCTTCCCAAGACATGGAAAACGTGAGGACCAAAAAATGATCATATGAAAAACAAGCTTCTCTCCAGTGAACTAAAAAAGTAAAGCATTATAAATAGATCGTAACAAAAATAGTATCTGCCTATAAAAAGAAACATGCAGTCCCAGCCTTGAACACATCTATTTACTCACTACTGGAAATTCCTGGAAGACATCTGTTGAAAAGAAAGACTGTTTCCTGCTCTGGTTCAAACACTACTTCTCAATACCATCAAATGGGAGGAGGGACAAAGAGAACAGGGGTCTTGCAGGATATTTTCTTTTTCATTATTACTGGAGTGAGCGCTTCTGCTTTAATCTCCTCTCTTCCTCTGCTCTGTTCTCCCATCTCATTTCTTTCACCACACTCAAAACCCTGCTGCCATTGCACAGCAGCCAGAGACAGCATCAAATATGCACCCCCAGCAAGACAAAATATTTAACTACATGGTGCTTGCTACCCGACTTCTAAAGTGAAGTTCCTGCTGTGAATAGCTTCTGCTAAATGGACATTATTATTATCACAAAGTATTTTTTCCAAGCAAACATATGTCAGACTCCCCAGAAACATTTCTTTTTTTCCACTGACTGAAGCAATTTAATCCCAACTGACTAGTTTCACTTGCAATTAACTTTTTGAATCTTTTCCATTTATGAACCAGTACAGAATCTGTAATAGGATAGTTCAACTTTTAAAAACTGTAGACAGCACCTTTTCCCATAAATGCTGAAATCCAAATAGGCCAACTAAATAGTAACCAAGATGTTGCTTAACCCAATGTTCCTTTTTTTTCCCCCCGATATTAAGACGACCTCCTGTTTCCATGGCATTTTCTTTCTTTCAAAGAGACCTACAAAGGCAAAGTCTGGTTTTTCAGACAGCAAAAAGCAATATTCTTTTCATAAACTTAACCATTCTTTCTTATTGAAGTATTATTTCAAGTTGCTCCATAAAAATCAAATTTACCTTGTAGCATGCAGCAAAAGAGTGAGCTGAATTGCAGATGGATTTGCATCTATCAGTTACAGTTATATGGAGAGGAAATATGAGAAGCAAAATCCAGTATCTTGAAAAACAATAACTTTTATATCAAAGCAAAGATGCAATCTAAATTTTATTAAACTCCACAGTCACAGAAGACTCAAGTGTTATGTAAATCTCTGATATGGAGAATGAAACACAATATATTTGATTACTGCTGTGTCACATATCAGGGAACTAAGATAGCATTTCATATTAGGTGTGCTTTTTTTTTTTTAAGTAATAAAAAGATACTTTTGCCATTCAGAAAAAAAAAGTAAATAAACACTAAAATTTAGATTTAGACATTGGGAAACAAGGTGAAGCTTTGAATACTCTCAGAAAAAGGAAAAAAACTAAGAAAAATATGAATGCATCCCTTACAGAAACTAGCATCACAAAGAGTCATTAAGTGATTCTGAGAAAAATGAGCTTTATTCCCAGCTAAGCCATCTATCCCAAGCAGCATAAGATGTAGATACGAAGTTAAAGGGAAATCACAGGGAGAGTGGAACTGGAGCACAAATTAATGCAAGTAAATAAATTAGGACTAGTGGTCCAAAGATACAACAACACTGTGCACTTCCACAGCTTCTTTCACATTCAAAACAATAAAAATGTGAACAAAAAAATACTGTACCATTTTAAAAAGTTGTAATTCATCTCAAGCTACAATGACAATTACTAATGCAAGTCATAGAATGAAGTTCAAAGAAGCAGACACAAAATTTCCTTCGACTGGAAGTTACTTCTCTGCTTTTCAAGCCAAACCTCATAGAAAATGCAGTAAGGTCAGCCAGTTAGCTTGTATCTGTCTTGGATCACACATACTATTCTAGGTCTTTGAAAGTAGGCTTTCCCCTCTACAGTCCTCTCCAAAGGGCTTTACCTTGTCTAACTTTGCATGCCTGCAACATTTCTGTCTCTCAGTAAACCTTCAATCAATATTTTTTCATAACCCTTATCAAAAGCAAATAACAGTTCAGACTGAAGGACTGATTGTAAAGAGTATTTCTTCCTAAAGTGAGTCATCTTAAAATGCCAGTGCTTCACATTTTAGTGTCAATATCCATCATAACTTTAGACCAAGCACTGATGCCAATGGATTTACACATGAAGCCCTGCCAAATAATCAGATTTGGACAGCAATTAATCTCTCCATTAATTTTGCATTTCTACTTAAAAAAAATAATTTCTCAAACAAAAGGTTTTAGATCTCACCCAAGAATACATTAGTAAGCATCCCAGTGAGTCAAACACTGAATACTCAGTGCTGCTAACAAGGCGCAGCAAGGTTGTTTCTGAACATTATACTCCATAATAAGATGTTTAATCAACAGTGCCATGCAAAACCTCTATTCTGCAGCTAGAGAACATAAAGCCCCAAATTCACACTGGTCTGAAGCTTCCCTTTTGGCCCTGTTTATCACCGAAATAAATAGTTTTACACATTTATTTGGATGGAAGCTCATTTTAGTATCTAGAGGTGAATGTATCTTTTTACAAGCATCCACTAGGTTGGCTGAGCATTTTATATGCAAATAGCAACAAAATGTTCCTTTTTATAATTAAAGGACTTCTTTGCAGAATCACAGCACAGTGGAGGATGGAAGGGACCTCTGGAGGTCATCTGGCCCAAGCCCAAGTTCAAGCAGAGTCACACCCAGAGTTGGCTGCCCAGGACCATGTTCAGGTGGCTTTCAAGTATTTCCAAGTAAACAACCTCTCCGAGCAACCTGTCCCAGAGCTCAGTCACCCTCCCAGTAAAATAGCATTTCCTGATGTTTAGAGGGAACCTTCTGTCTTTCAGTTTGTGCCCATCACCTCTGGGCTTGTCACTGGGCACAACTCGGCTCTCTACGCAGACAAAAACCAAAAATTAAAAAATGAGAATTTACATGGACTCAAGGGACAATAAAAATAAGTGCCTATGACATTTTAAAGAACATTTTAAGTAATAATTATGCTGTGAGAACTTAATCTATGTTAATGTCTGCATTCCCTTGCAAAATTTCTCTTTTTCCATTTCCCAATACAATGACTGTTTATGGACTTTATCCCTTTAACTACTATTGTGTCCTAGTTTTTTTCTGTTCTTTCCAAATCTTTATCTTCTGGCAATTTTGTTCCTTTGTACACTTGCTCTAGTTTGTAGGTGCCTGTGTCCTTCACCTACTCTTTGCATTGTCATATCTTCTCAAGGAAACATGCTCATTATGTTGCATCATTTCCATATATTTACTTTACTACATTCAACAACACAGGTATTAGACATTTAATGTCTTCCTCGCTAAAACTTTTAAAAGAACTTTAAAAAATGCTCACCATTTTCAAGGAGGACAAATGTTACTGAATTAAGTAGCTGAGATCAGAGTATGCACTGTACGCAGCATGATCAAAGCCAGGAAAGTAGACACCTGTAGTAAGACCCACAAGTCTTTCCCTCAATGCATGAAACCTTTCTGAGAAAGGCAATCACAAAAACCAGTCACCAGAAAACAGATCAATACTTCAGTACATCAGTATTACCATGAACCAAGCCTAACAAAATAATTCATACCTATTATCCAGTCAAGAGTGATAAATCAAGTATACTGCCTACATGCACAAATTTTTAATGCTCACATTTTAAAACAAATAAAGATTATCTTATTTCTCATGACAAAAGTAAAAGATACAGATCATTGATTATATGACAACATTAAATACATAAAGGCAACAGATGCCAGAAAGAAGAATCTCCCAACATTCCAAACACACGTATTTCCATTAACTCAGTAGGTGAAGAGCTGCTCTGAATTGACAACTGTATAACAAAAAAACCCTGATCTTCTAGCCAGCAGGTAAGTGACTTTGCTTTAGCTTCAAGGCTTGATGCCACTTAATAAGATTTCTCCAAGGGATATAGGATGGATCTCCTGAGCACAGGCACACATCTCAACACAAAACCCAGTAAGAATTCAGGTCCCTGGAGAAATGAGGGCTCACAGCCTGCATCCTACTTGTTTTGTGCTCTCCTACCATAACTCTACTACATGGAAAAGTGGCCTCTGTTCCTCTGTTGGCTTCCCTGCAGACACTTCAGAGCATGAGCAAAGGTAAACTGTGACAGCAGCTTTCCTGTCTCTTCACCCCTCATATGAAGCCCCCACGCACTGAGCAGCTCAGGACGACCCCATGGGCAGGCCAGAGCTGCAAAGGTAGCTGGTGCCCCAGAGAGGACATGGTACATGAATGCTGCACATCTCCAAGAGAGAAACATGGCTTGCAGGGGGAAGAAAAAAAAGAAAAGAAAAGAAAAAGAAAAAAAATATATTTCGTGCAAGCCTCTTACATGGCATGTGAAGATGCGGTCACAGCCAAGCAAGCCAGCTGTTCTCTGCAGCAGTCTCGTCAAATCAAGCTCCCTTTACCCCCATGAGCAAACAGATCTCACTTTCAGGCCCCATCTGTACATACAAGACTCCACGTCTGCCAATGTGATTTTGACAGTCTGACTGCCATAGCTTTTGAAGCTGCTCAACTTCTTCTATCTGCCTGTGTGCATGCTGAATGCAGCCATCCTTCACGCTGAAAAAAAAATAAATACGTATCATCATTCATCGCCACTGTTTTGATAAATAGTACATGGAACAATGAAGCAGGAATTGTACTGGGAGCCCATGTCAGGTCCTCTATCCATCACCAGTTACAATATTCCCCAGTAGGCTTTCTTTCAAAGAAACACATCAGCCCTAACTATAACAAGTGGCAACTGTCATTATTACACTGGCCTTCATTAGCAACTGCAAGGAGGTGGGGCAGAAGGAGAAAACAGAAACCAGCATTATGTCCTTGTATGGGTTTTAATTTCTACTACGTGTGGTTGTTGTTCCTCTAGTCTCAAAACGCATATACATCAACTTCAAGACACTCAGAACAGGGGAAGAAACCAGATGATTCAGGTACATTAGATGTATGGGTACATTAGATTCTGTATGAGCAACAGACTAGCACAATTCAAATCAGGAAAATAAATTACTGGAGCGACATTTTCCAGTGCAGAAGAAAAAAAGATCATTGAACGAAATCAGAAGTATGGATATTCAAAAACAAAAGAAATACTTTTTCCACACAACCCACAGGTAAATTGTACAATTCACTATACAGGATGGGTCAAAATTTTACACTGATGCAAAGCAGTAAGGCAAATTCACAAAAGAAAGTCATAAGGACACAAATTCACAGAAGTCATAAGAACCAGGCCCATGTACCTGGCCCAGAGAGCTCCTGAGCTGCAGACTCCTGAATCTTAAAAAGTATCAGAAAAGCATAATTATGAGCTTACTGGTGCTTAAACTCTTTTTTGTGTGTTGATTACCAGTCACAGCCAGAGACAGGACACCATGCCATCTGGATGTTTGATCTGATACTCTATGGATGCTTTTAACCACTGTGGATAAAGCCTTTAACAAGTAAAACTTCATGCTGTCCTGTCTCAAGTGAGTGACAATTAAATCTACTATTAATTCTATTTTAGGATTAACTCTAAATTAATTCTAAAAATTGCCAGAGCCAACACCAACTTTTTTTTTCCTCTCTCTCTCTGCCTCTGGCAAAACCTGCTCCGTATTTCTTTTTCAGTCCTGTTTTCAAAAGGTCAATATTTGAAGTTTTAACTATCTTTTTTTTCTCATCACATTGAAAGTTCAATCATATAATAAAGTTAAAATTCTGTCAAGGAATATTTTTAGAACACTAAGCAGTGTATGTATAAGCAAGCTAATATAACAACACAGGCAGCTTAACATACTTCTGTTTCTATAACACGACAGCATAGAGCCTTAGCAGACCAAATGCCTCAAATCACAATTGCAATGAACACCTGAAGACCTTAATGAACACCTGGAACTCGTTAAATTGTCTTAACACCATAAAGTTCAGGCAGAAACCTCTGGCCCAAACAATTAAGCAGTGGGAGCCTAAATAGCACAACAGAAAGTAAGACTGAGCCATTTCAGAAAAACAGATGGGGTTTGGAGCAGATGTAATTAAGACAAGGAGTCAGATGAGCCAGACAAAGTAGCACTAAGAACCAGGTAAAGCTGAAGAATTTAATTTCAAAATGAGAAATACTGTGAAAAGCAAAATTCAAGTATGGTTAATGACAGAATTTAAAAAGGAAGAAAAAATTATTACACTTTTCAAAGAGCACCTTCTCAGAAAGTTCAGAAGATTGTTTTATCACAACCATAAAACCAGTACTACAGAATTCTGGAAGTCTGACAGTATACCACCAGTGAAGACCATGAATTGAGAAGTGCTAAACAGCAGATTATGTACAAGGGTGTAAAGCAGACCACTTCTTTCATCACACTCCTTTCACCTGCACCACTGAATATCTGGGCATAGCATCGATCTGTGGATCCATTCAAAGCTACAATGAAGAGGATGCTTCACACAGGTATGCCAAGTTTGGGCTGACAAAGACAACTGCAGTGTCCAAGAAAGCTTCAACAGAGTCAGAGCTTTGCTTGATACAACACAAATTATCACTCTGCATTTTTTTTTTTAACTATTTCAATTAATGTATGTTTTAAATGAAAACAGCCATTCTGTTTTTAACTTACAAACACCAAACACAGGTTAGTAAGGAGAACTGAAATCTGCAATGTCTCCCTACTTTATAAACCTTCAGCCATACTGTATATAACAACCCTTGGATACTGGTCATAAACCAGCAGATTTACAATTCTCCAATTTATACAAGATTCTGTAGGTAAGAATTTGTGGCATCTTTCCAATTACCTGCAGATTGCCTTTGGTTACACTCTTAAGACAGGACAGTAATAATTGAAATCTTTCACTTAGAAGACAATTATACATGCAGCCCTGATCCCAATGTATAGGGAATGCCACATAGAAGCCACCCCAGCACTGGCAGAAGGGATTGCACCAGGACTGGCAACAGGTGAGTACAAAACCTGAAAGGCTGAAAAAATTCTTGCAGCTGTCACATTTTTGCATATCCACTCTAACTGGTATCTGATTATCCTTCAGAATAGTCAACTTCTAGCTTTTCACGAGCACTGATTTCACATAAAGGGCTTCAAAAGGAATAAAAGAAGAAGAGGCAAAATATGGTAACTTAATTATTAATATATATTTTAATGAAAAAGGGTGACACTGTAAGGGGGCAGGAAGACAAAATTACAGAAATGCTTCTTGAAAAAAAGCAGCAGTAAAATTAAAGATGATGATGACAATGGTTATTGTTATTATTATTGCTATCATCATCATCATCATTTATTTGTACCATTTAAACAGAGATCTAAAAAGGCCATGTGGAAAAAACCCCCATCGATAATGCCACCACGAAGTGCCAGCCATGCAAAGCGGAAACCAACCACAGGTTGCCAGAAGGTATAACAAAGGCACAACATAATGTTCAGGGTGTGTTTGTTTTGAAATTTAAAACTGAGAACATGGGTGGACCCTTCCAAAGTACTAAGTCACATTATAGACTCTTCTTCTGCCCTCAGTAATTTAGCCTGTTTGCAGACAATAATTTGGCACAGGTGAAGGATTACAGTTCTGATAACAAACATGGAAGCAACACAGATCTCATTTAAATGATCTTATAGCAAGTAAGGTCCATTTGTGGAGAAATCAGCCAAAATCAGGATGTTTTAGATAAGCCCTTGTGATTGACTTCCATTTGCCTATAGCATTCTGATGGCTCCAAAAGGCTTTCCTTGGGAAAGAGAGCAAGAAAATATCACCCAGGCAAGTAACATCCAAAACCTCAAAAACACGCATCTTTTTACACTTTTGGGCTTCATCCTACAAAACAGTAGAATACTTGAGTATTCTGTGCTTAGTGGGTGGACAAGGGCCCTAATATGCCAATTCCAAGCAAAGCAAGCAAACTTGCATTTCAGGAAAGCAGCTTTCTTACTTGTATCAGCATTGCCATCTCCTTTCTTGCAGCTGGTCAGCCATGGGCAGGTTGAAAGGGCCAGGCAAAACCAAACTGCAGTCTGTATGTAAGCAAGGCACCCTGCTTGCTCTGGATCAGATCCAGGCCCAGGATGCCCCGCTCCTGTATAACAACTCACATTTTTTGTGTTAAAATTTCAGCATGCACTTCTTTTCTTGCCCCTTTTCTGCAAGACTTGTTTATTTCAACTGAGCTATTTTTGTCTTATTTTGCATCCTCTCCCTATGCTCTTTTATCTGCTACCCATGTTTTTTCCATTCCTTTCAGTAACTGGGAACTAATCCCTTTGTGGGTGGTTTGCACAAGGACAAGCCCAACAGACCTCCTGCCTGACTTTTATGTATTTATTTATTTATTTTTAATCTTGCCTGGCTATGTATTTTATTTGGAAGCTTTATGTAGAGATTTCCTTTCAGTGTTTTAATGCAAGCCAGAGACCTTAATAGGAAACTTAATAAATTATCTAAAATAAATAACAATGACATTCAATTGGTTTCACACCACACATGGGCAAGAACAGTGTTGTTGCAATGAAGCATTTCAGTGATAAACGAATTCACAGGCCCAGACAGACAAGAGGTAAACATCTAAAGGCGCCATTATCTAACGTCTTTCATCTGAAGGGACCCTGGAGCACTTTGTTACACAGCTTTATTTATAAAAGGGAGATCATAAAATAGATTAATATTCTAAAATATCCAGCATTCTATTTCTATTAGAGTTTGTCATATACTTTTAAGTTTTAACAGCTTTTTGCTGTCAGCTGGTTTGGCATCCTTGTGACTGAGAGATCCTGCCTCCATCTTTTCTGCTCTGTAGCTTGACTTGGTCACTTACTGCTGGGATCCTTCACTGAAAAAAAGCCCTGCAGAATGGGGGAAGAAGAGAGCTTCTGCTCCAACTCAGCTTCAGGGATAGCCTGGCTCCAGGGGCAGATCAGCTCCAGCTATCTACAACACAGAGTGCTACCACTGCAGATCTACAGTAGCTCTTGCACCTCCGGAAGGCGTAACAATTTAACATCACTGGTGCTAACAACACAAAGGAGACAAGCAGCCAGACCTCATTCCTTAGCAGGGCTGTGACAAAGCTCCACATACAGACCACCAGCAAAGCACGGTCATGAGCACATTCTACAGCTGCTGCTCAGGTAACTTCCACGGGAGGGACAAACACAACCCACTGGTACAAGGTACCTGTTTACTTTTATTGGTTCTGGAAAGGACAACACAGTAGTGGCCCCACACAAAGTGCAGTCATGTGGCAGAGGAGAAGCCAAAGCACCCAATTTCCTCTTAACACCTGAATAAGATATTGGTTCATCTGGGTAGAACGTTGGCCAACACTGGTCTATATACACTGCACTTCTCTTCATCACCTCTGAGAAATGTGGTATAAAATGCCAGGCTGATCCCTTGGAAAGACACCACTGCTTCCAGAACAATGACAAAATGACAGCAAATTTCAAAAGAGCAACCAGAGTTATTAGCTTGCTAATAACCACCCAAAAATGAATACAAATTGGTGAGCAGCCTTCCATCAAACAATTTTGTGATTGTCGTGACTAGAGCTACTCCAAAAATTTTCAGCTGATCAAAAATCCTCAAAACAAGCCTCTTATCTTCAACTCAGACTATTACTGGCTCACAGAAATAGAAATCTGTGCCTTCAATTTTATATGAAGTGTTTTCAAGGCTCCCCTCCTTACTTATCCCAAATAGTGAATGAAGAAAGCATCAGACTATTTTCTTTACATAGAAATACAAAGATGAAGAGTGAGCAAAATGGCTTTTGAAAACTTGTTTTTTTAAATGAAAATACAGTTCAGTGAAAAGTTCAAATACTTTCAACTTGTAAAAAACACCCAAAAACCCAGAACAAATAGAAAGTTGTCACTCTAAACAGATTAGATGAAAATTTTACAGAACCTAAGATGTTCCACTAAAAGCAGTGTCATCCTCACGAATATTTAAAAAATAATAACCCATTTTCTCTATTAGGGAAAATTTCAATTTCACAAGAATAGTAGCTAAATCTACACTGACAGAAGTTACCCATGAGTGCCACAGCACAATGTGATGGAACTGTCACTGCTAAAGAACACTTGTAAAAATAATTTGGAAAGTCAGCCATCATCACATTGGACAGAGAACCCAAAAAGCATTCTCTGCAACAGCCTGGAAGTAGAAAAATGATTTTAAAAGACATTTTACCCTCTTTTTAAAGCCTCCTGTACAGTTCATGCACCTTCCACAGGTTATTTTACGGGCCTCTGCCTCATTCTGGCATTGTAAGGACTTGAAAATGCAGCTTTAAGGTTGATTTATTTAACAGCAGCAACTGTTTACTGAATGAATTTGCTCCCATGTGTATTCAAAACTCACTTCCACTGACATCCAAGATAAAAAGTTAACACCTCAAAGTTAGCACAGTAGAGAGAAAGGTAAAATATTTATTGTTTCTCTCACAACAAAAGGAATAACTTTACTCATAAATGCAACAGTATGTTCCATTAAAGACATGTAAACCTGTTTGAAATACCATGCTCAACACATGATCTAGGAGAGCAAACCTACATTAACCTACAAAGCCTTGATTACCGGTGAGGGTTAAAAGCTCTATCTGATATTTTGGACTGCAGAGATATTTGCTGTAGTGGTGAGGATACAGTAAGTTGGCTGATAAACTGCATTTCTCAAGTGATTCTGGAGTTAATTGGCAATAAGAAACTTCACTCCATTTACTATCTGACTGTCTTCTAGCTTTCACACCTATCCAAGGGAGTCACATACCATGTTTCCGACTCAAATACCTGTGATTCTCAGTCTTAATAATCACTGCAGCATATAAGTACATCACAGATTTTATTTTCTAGAATACTTTTAAAAGTCAAGCTTAGCAAGAACATGTTAGATCTGACATCTCTAATCTCATCATCAACAACACTGAACTCAATTATTAAAACCTCTCATTAACATGAATCATGTTATCCATCCTCTGGGCACAACTCACATCATTACAATTGTTCTAAAGCTCAGAACAGGTGATTTCTAAGCTGATGAACTGACTGAATCACAACAAGCTGGATGTAAAACATGGCTAAATATCCCCTTACTCTGACTGCTGTACACATAAGTTTTGAGCTTTGAAGGTAGTTATGCTGTCCATTGAGGAATTCCTCAAGATTAGCTAGATATTTACCAAAAAACCTCACTGTATGGGTGCCAACATTCAGTGGGGTCAAATATTAGTCATGATCAAACTCTGAAGATGAGTCATGAAAATTTATTTTTAAATTGGCTTGTGAAATCAGATACCCAGAAGAATATCAAGATTAAACTGACAAAGACAAATGCCAAGAAATGTTGGCTACCTGTGTAGAATTATATCTGATAATTTAATGAAAATGAATTGGTTAATCTTCACAGTTCCAAAGATAGCGAAATTAGAACTACCATTTTTCAGAAAATGAGAAATACATCCAGGTTATGGTGAAAATCCTTCACAGCAACACCACTGAGTTGCCCAACCGTTAGACTTTGTTTTTCTTCATGCCCTTCACCGCATACTTTCCAAAACAAGTAATATAGAACTTGTTTGGGCAACTTTCCCTCATCCACAGGCACTGAATGAAAGAGAATGACAAGGAGTCAAAAAAAAAAGAAGTATGTATTCAGGTAATTGAAAACTGATTCACAATACATATGCACCAACACATTCAAAGAAATGAACTGACATGGTAAATCAACTGCAGCTAATGCTGACATTTCATAACTTCTGATAGCTTAATCTTTCTCTCTGATACACAATGGCTGTCTGACAAATTGCTCAAGTTTTACAAAAGAAGTAGGATAAACCTACATGTTGCTCCTGACATCCACCATCAACCCACAAAGTGATGAGCAGGACTGATACCACCTATCTACATTTAACTAACAGCTATTAAAGTTGTCATTTCTGGCTTGGATCACTCACTGCAGAGGATGAAGATACTGTGACCATATCTGATAGCTGTTCATGAATTCAGGACATCACAACCATAGGTCCAACCCCAAGGCCTGGCAAAAAGTCACATTAGAAAAGCAGCAGGAAGGCTTGCCCTCTTGTCTGCCACCTATTCCCTCCAGGTATTCCTGCATCTTGAATCCAAACAGTCCCAAAACTCCCACCCTATCTATACTTCAGGCTCATTCCCACTTCTACCTAAATTCTGAACTCTTTCCCTATTCTCATAAAAGCTGCTATCACTTAATGTGAAATTAATTACATATTAGATGCCTACATCAAATAAGTAAAAACCTCTGCTTGAACAAATGCAAGTAAAGGAATAATGGGTGCCCACCAGGTAATACCATCTATTTTTCAATAGCACAACAATAATATTGGAAAGCTTACAATTTCTGTAGAGTGAGTAGAAGCAATGCTAGCAATTCAGTTGCTACCAGTATTTGCACCAATAGTTTAAAAAATAAAATTTTAATAGCAAGGTATTTCTAATACTACTAGTAGTTTTAAAAAAACAACCTAGGAGACTAGAGTGCCTTCAGTATTAAAAAGCTTTCAAATTTCTGCCCTTAAGTTTACAAACACAAAGGCCACAAGAAACTTAAAAACCAGCTGCCTAAAACCATCAAGTTTAAAATCGTTTAAGTCTTATTATTTTCAAACAGGAGATATACTTGTGATTAAACCTCAGTGAATCTCAGTATAAATGTCTCATGCTCAGAAATTGCATTGAAAAAATCTCAAATGAAGAAATAAAATGCCTAGTGCATAGCATACAAGTTCTATATATTGTGCTTTCTAGTCTAATGGACAAGATGGAAGTTTTTAAAATCTGGCCAGCCTGTTCTGATTACTGTTACAATTATGCATCAAAGCTGCAGAAAGAGCAATTAAAATGTGAATGAGGCATTAGGAAAATATTCTGTATGTATGGAAACAAAATTACACGTATTTGCCTCAAAAGGTAGAGTAGGATCATCTGCTTTTAGAGAAGCATCTCTCCCATTTCAGGCTTTAAATGGCTGATTTTAGTTGTCAACAGCAAGGCCTTCAGGATGGAAAAATGACCTACACCTGTAATTACTGACCCCCACCGCCTTGCATTAAACACAGTTATCTCCCTGACCATTGTAATCACAACTATATCTCACTCCTCCACTCTGAGGCAACTGAGGAGGAAGCTGGCTGAGGGAGGACAATTTTAACACTTAGTGACCACAAAGACTAGAACCCTTACCACAATTAACCCAAAGAAACACCAGCTTCAGGCAGGCCCTTTAATAATACATAATAACATTGTGTCAAAAGCTAATTCGAATCTGTTTATTCAACAGAATGACTGTATGGCAGCCATAAGGCATAATAACAAGGTATAATTGGTTCATAAACAGTATGTATTAAAATGACAATATTAAAATCTAATTCGTTAACCTCCCTGCTGGATTTGTTTCTTCTGGAGAAAGAACTTAGTGCAGGACAAATTTTGTCATTATGAACCACTCTCAACTTGAAGCACTGCTTCAAAAGACTTCTGATTTCCTTAGAAAGAACAACATCTATATGCCAATAGGTATTTCTCAATAAACAAGCCTTGGTTTACATTTTTATAACTTGCATAAATATTGCTAATATTCAAGAAAGCTGATGACACCAGATTTCTCTCACAAGTGAAATGCAGAAATCTGGAATCTCTAATTAGTAAAAGGACTACCAAATCTGAAAAAAACAGAGAGTATTATTCTGGAAACAGTAAGAATGCTGGAAATGCAGTGAAATTTAAATGAAACATGTAGATGATGCTTTTTCATAGGAAAACAGCAATTCCTACTCTAACATCTGCGATCAATGGGGTGTCTTGTGGGCAAAAGCAGAATTGCTAAGATAATGTACATGAGAAAACATTTCTCTTACACACCGACAAACGTAACTTATGCTAACGGCTCATTTTGTATAGTAAAGCAATCTGAGCCCGGATGGAAGAACATCAAATTTTCTTCCATTTCATACATTATATTCAATGCTGGTCCCATTTAGGTCATCAAGCATATGCCTAGCTCAAGATATTACCAGAACAGGAAGTGACAGGTACTCTCAAACTGCAGCCTTTCTTAGCCACTTAGTCCTCTGCATACTTTTAAGACACCTTATTTCAAGGAACTAAACATTTTGAGCATCCATTCCTTACAATAAACACAACTCCCTCCACAGCAACACCCTTTATTAATTAATCAGGCATTTGACATTCTCACTTCTGCGCAGCACCTGGAAACACAGTTCCATCGTACACTCCCAGAAAACTGCTCAGATGAGGAGCAAGATATTTGTATATTATCAGGCTCAAAAAATACTGCACAGAACCGAATTAGAATTGGGGGAAGGGAAAGAAGAAGAAATAGGATCCTTTTATCCTTATGATAGCCCTAATATAAATACCTTGTTGTATCCCTTATAAACTAAGCTCTCTCAGTACGCAATCAACATTCCTTTTACCCAAAGCAGAGCATCAGAAAGCAGTCTCACTGTATCCTCAAAACAGCCTTCTGGGATATCTTCACATGTGCACCCTTTACAGATAAGCTCATTCCTCAAGAAAGGTCCTCATTAGGGCAGCTACAAATCACACAGAATCACATAGAATCACAGAATGAACTAGGTTGGAAAAGACCTTTGAGATCATCAAGTTCAGCCTATGACCTAACACCTCCTCATCAACTAAACCATGGCACTGAGTGCCATGTCCAGTCTTTTTTTAAACACATCCAGGGATGGGGACTCTACCACCTCCCTGGGCAGACGATTCCAACGCCCAATCACTCTTTCAGTGAAGAATTTTTTTTCTGATGTTTAACCTAAACTTCCCCTGGCACAGCTTAAGGTTAAATATCTTCATTTTTAGCATTTTGTAATCAAATAATCATGATTTTTGAGCCTCCTTCCTACCTTTCTTTTTTCCACTTACATAATTCTCTGTTGTGTCTCTACCTGAAGAATTGACCTTGGTATTCCTTTTGGTGGAATTGGTTTTCCTGCGAAACTCAACCCCCTCTAAGCTCTTTCAGGTTCGAGGCTTTAAAGGTGCCTCTTCCTGGGGTGGAAAAACTCTCTTTTTGCCACCTTACTCAGAAGACTGGATTTCTTCTTTAACAGGCTGGAATACTCACTCTTTCCCAACTTCTCCCATACCTCTTGCAGGTCCTTACATTTGGCCTTGTCTCCAGGACACTACCCAACACACTAACAGGACATCATCATTCTGCTGATAATCAGCCTTCTGCTGTTGGCCATTATCCTCTGGAAACTACATCTGTGGAACTGACTGCTGCCTTCTGCTGACTGTCAGTGCATGCCAGATCCCCCACACATTTGCTCAGCTTCACAAAAGCCAGTGCCATTCTCCACTCGGACAACATTTTGAGACTGGCTGCACTCCAGCTTCACCCGTCGCTCCTGCACGTGGGCAGGTGCGTGTACACACCTCTCCTAGGCAGTGTGCATCTGCTGCTGCAGGTTTCTTCACAGTTCTGCCTTGTCTTTCCCTGATGAAACAATTACTTGCCATTTTCTTACTTTATAAGCAGATGAGCCAACTCAGTAACTGGGGCACTGCTACCTTGTGATACAATTTCCTCCAGAACTCTGATCTTTCAGTGTCTCCATTTTGCATTTTTTATCACTTTGTTTGAAGCAGGGCTGTAGATTTCTATAGCTAACAACAGACTTCCGTTCTGTAGCTTCTTCTAAAACTTTTCAAACAGCACGATTTGTGCATCTAAACAGTTCCTTCTCTTCAGCTCAATGACAATTTTCCTTCCCAAATTCTGTTTTTCTTGTGAAGTTACTCTCATATCCAACAGCTTTGACTTCCTTCTGCATTTTAATAACCTCTGCCTGTAATTCTGCATGAGAATTTTGACTATGCTCTCCAACTCTTTGACTAGTTGGAAAACCATCTGGATTTCTCCTCAGAAAAAAAATTTCCTCCTCCTCTAGCGCATCAGTTTGTTCTCGTTTGAGCCAAACTTGAATGGATTCTCTCCACACTTTCGTATATTTAGCACTTCCTGCCTGCCTTCAAGAGCTGAGTTTTTTATGCTGCTTCGCCAATTTTTGTGCAAAGGATTTCACTTAGATTTACAAATAGATTTCACAAAGTTGCAGAGTGATTGGGGTTGAACCTCTGGAAGTTTTGAGCTCCCTGCTCAAGCAGGGACATGGATTTGCTTGCCCGGGACTGTGTTCAGATGGCTTTTGATTATTTCCAAATAGAGACACCAAAACCTCTCTGGGCTGTCTAAGCCACCTGTCCTCATAGTAAAATAACATTTTCTGATGTTCATGAGGAACCTCTGGCGGTTTAGTTTGTGCCCTTAACCTGTTACTGGGAGCTACTAAAAAGAGCCTGGCTCCATCTTCTTTGCACCCTCCCTGCAGGTATTTATAGACATTAATAAGATCCTAGTGAGCCTTCTCTTTAGGCTGAATAGCCCCAGCTCTCTCAGCCTTTCCGCACAGGTGAGGTGCTCCAGTCCCTCAATCATATTGTGGCCCTTCGTTGACCTTTCATACTGGGGGACCCCCACCCCAGAACACGACCCTCCAGGTGTGGCCTCACCAGTGCTGTGCAGAGGGCAAGGACCACCTCCCTCAAACTGCTGACAATACTTCTGATGTCACCAAGGACACCATTTGCCATCTTTGCGGTAAGGGTTACGCTGCTTGTTCATGTTAAACATTCTCATTTGGGTAAACAAAGCTGTGTCTTCTTCACCAGTAAAATCATCTACATACATTTCTTTTCCTTAAAATGAAAAAAAAAAAAATAAAAAGATGAATGCATTAGGATACTATTTCCCAGTATACTAGTTTGCCAAGTAATTCTAGAACTGGAACATCGCAATTCTGATGAAAACCTTAAACCAGCACTTCTTTTTGAAAATTCACAAGAATTTCCCCAGTTTAATTTCATTTTCATTATTTCCCATAACACTTGTATTATACAAGTGGATTACTTCTCTTTAAGGAAGTTCCGAACGCAAAGAGGATACTGAGAGCTCCCTCAGAATGTTCACAAAGGATTGCTATTAAAACAGAAATGCTGGTTGCCCAAGGATAAGTGCCTAAAAAATTTCTTTTGTCTGTCCTACTACATTCTAGCTGTACTTAACAAGCAGTTACTTGGTACTGTACATTCAATTATATTGTGAAATGTTTATAGTTTGTAATGCGTATCTTATCTGTTCACACTATCTGTAATTTGATTAATTCCTCTGGGAACTGTTTAAACCAAGGCAGTGTCCTTAACGATTATTATGGTTCAGAAATGATATCATAAAACCTAATTTCTCCACTATTCAGATGCTCAATATGTATGTATGCTATACAAGGCCTTCAGAATTTCATATTAAATTCTTTATTGAACACTTTACTCAGAAAGTGCTCATATTCCAAGCTTAGGTATCAACTGTCTAATAGGTGAGTAATCTCATCTATTCAGTACATCAATAGGTCCTCATCATTAAACTTTTATTAAAGAAAATGCATTTATTTTCCTTGAACACAAAAATTATCATGCTGAGCAACTGCTTCTACACAGAACAGCAAAGTATCTTCACCCTAATTCAAAAAGCAAGAAATGCCTCTCAGGCATATCATTATCTTAAAATACACATGTTGTTATCTTTCAGCAATTTTTTGAGTAAAAAGCTATGGGTTAATTTCTGATATAGGTGAGCTTGATTCCACTTCAAACTTTTTTTGAGTAGAATTATCTAACAACAAAACTTTAGCTACATGTTATGGCATGGTAAAACTAAAAACTGCATGGATGACCCACTTACAAATATAATTAATTTTGTTTAAAAGCTGACAGTACTGTTTTCACATCATATATTCCTTTTTTGCCCAGCTTTTGGGGTAACTATCTAGATGCTTATTACCACAAACCAGAAAAACTCCTTAATTTAAAATTTTCCCAAGCTGATGACCTAACCTTTGCAGGAAACAAACTGCTGCATGACCTACAAGAGCAATTTCCAAGTAGCACATCAATACAGCATTACCAACTCTCATTACTCAGAAACAACTGTGGCAATATTGGATGGTTTCCTTCAAAGCCATGACTGCATAAGAATAAACATTGAACAGAGAGGCTGGGATTCTGAGGCAATTGAGAAAAATGGACAGACAGAAAAGGCCTTTCACAAAAATATTTGTAGAACTAGGAGCTGGGTGTGGCTGGGAAAAAACAGTATGACAAAGAAGAAGAAGACACAGTGAAAGTGGTCACAGTTCTTGGAGTGAAAAACTATACAGAAGGTGTGCTGGTACACAAGTTTAGGCCATACCTTGGCATTTGCAAATTGATACAGGGCATAGAAATGGGAAACAGCAAGACTGCTATTTGCCATTTAAGGGAAAAGGATTAATCCTTTCCAACTTACTGCTCCATTTCTTTTCTTTAACAATTCTCCTAAGAGAAGGTTATGAAAGACACTTTTGCATGCCATGGAGCACATTTAAACTTCATCAAGGTTTAAAAGATTGTTAAAAGACTATTAAAAAGGTTTAAAATGTATTTTGGCTCTTTTAATACTGGCTTTAAGAAATAAAAGCATGCAACCACCCAGACCAAGTGGAGAGCTGACAGTTAAGAAGGTGTAATAAGGAGCCTATATGAAAGCCCAGTGTGTTTGTGCTTTCTGAAAACAGGCAGTCAGAAAAGCCTGGCTATACCAGTCACAATACAAATCGAACAGAGTCAGCACAGTCAGGCACAGGACCTACTGTCATCCTACTGTCATCCTACAAGTCACTTCCCACTAGTTCTGCCTCTCTCTGCAGCATTATTTTTCTGTAGCCATAACAGTTTAAGGACAGAGGAAGGGCATGGTTTGTAGACAGATTCAGCATTGTATCAGGTAAGAGGGTTGTAAAAACTATACAAGCTTTCAGAAATACAAGTCTTTCTTCAGAACCTTGTATGCCCAAAAGCTTGTCTGTCTTTTCCAATTACACTAGCTTGCTGTAACAAAGAGACAGGATTTCTGCCAACAAACGTCCTGTCTTCTTTGTGCAGTGACAGAAAAACAGAAAAGAGATCTGCAGTACCACTGCAGTTTACAACAGTGTATGTTTTGTACCACTGAGGCTTCTAAAGCCAAAAGGCATCATCATGGCATCATTCTACCTCAAGATTTTTAAATTATTCATCAGTAACAACTGTTCCAGCGGTGTCTGAAGGCAACATTTGATACAAGGGATCCATACTGTCAAGACTCACATGCTGATTAGACTTTTCTGTCCAAGAAACATAATAAAAGTCCCACTTAACATTCAAATGCCAGTTACATTAAAACAAAGTTTAAACAAACAAAAAAAGTTTTCCTGTATTGTTTTTCTGTATTCTTACCAGTGACACTACAAACCAAGAAACACTACTGAAAGGGCTTATTTGTTTGGGTTTTTAAAATTTATTTCATAAACAAGCAATAGACTTCTGGAAAAAATCTGCTCTGCAAGATACATACAACCTCAAAAAGATGGGACAGAATAAAAAAAAGCTTTTTCTTTTTAAAACAGGAAAAACCATTTTTAAACTCCTTCCACTCTAAACCAAAACAAAACCAAGAACTGTGCAGACTTCCATAACTAATGCAGTATAAAAACCAACATGTATTAAATATTTTTAAAGGACAGTGCTCCTTTGAAAAGCTGTAACTAATTAATTTGACAGTCCAGCTGAGATACATTTACACCCCTATCTACTTCTAAAACCTCTGCTAAATTAACAGGGTGGTTTTTTTGCAGCTGTAGACATGTGCTTGGAACACTCAAATAATGACAAATGCAAATAAATAACTTCCTTTATGTTTATAGTAAAAAATGTTATATATGCTCAATAATGTATTCAGCATGTTACTTAATTCACTGCATCTAATTTGCATATTCTTGCAATACTTTTTAATGCTTCAGTCCAGCAATTAGCATACTGAATCTTATTAAATATATCAAAGACATCTTTTTAGTTAGCACAGTCAAAAGCAAATGTACACCTGCAAAACAGTTTTTTAAACACCAGTAATTGAAGAAACATTAAGTGCCATAAAAATTGGTACCATCTTAATACACTAGAGACAACAGAAACTATTAGAAGAAACACCTACAATGGCACCATCCAACCAATCTGATTTGCAGACATCATACAAATATTTGACTGGAAGGAAAATCCCTATAAGGCTAATTGAAGCCTCATAAATTAAGTCTGGGCTTTTTGTCTAATTATCTCTCACAGAGCCCCATGAAAATCTCTCCCCAGAAAACTCAAGATGGATCAGATGCTGAAAGCTGGTATCTCTATGACACTATAAAAAAATACTCAGCCTGGCATGCTTCAGAGCCTACTGGTCACTCTTGATAAAATCCTGACCCTGCTGAAGTAACCAGATTTTTTTATCATTTATCCGGAATTTATCACAGAAATAATAAGAGTCATAAGAGGAATATGTTAAATTCCTTTAAAACAGCTTCCCAGTGCAGCCAAGGAAAGTCAAGCTAGGTCAAAGATTTCTAAATTTCACTCTTTAATTACTGCACAGCATTGTGCTTATCCATGCAGGGGAGGGGAAGGTATTTTAGACCAGCACACCTCTGCTCCTTGGCTGCTAAAACACGCTTTGTGGTACAATGGCACATCATCCTGGCCTCTAACCTTTCTACCAGACAAAAACGCTGTCAGCCTCTCCCAGTTTGTTACCCCAGAACAAATGAAATGCTCCAAAAGCCAGACTGAACCATGTGTCTGCAGTCATTCACATCTGCTCCCTCCACCACCTACCCTCACACAGAGACACCTCCCATCCCATGGTCAGAGATGAAACATGTTCCTCCTACAACATGTGCAGTGGAATAGCTGCACAAGTGCTGCACAACTCCCATCTCCCCTTCCTTCTGCATCAAACTTGCTTCTGCTTTTGATATGTGCCCATTTAAGTTTTCATTTTTTTCAAAGTGCTGAACATTATTTACATTAAGGTTCAGGACTGTAAGCACAATGCCAAAGTTAAAAAAAAAAAGTGTATCACAAAATGCAGTGCTTTCAGCCCTTGCCACAGAATAAATGGGATTATGCTTATTTTAATTCCTGTGACTCTCCTTAGTAACTACAAAAAAAAAGAAATGAGGTCATTGCAAACTCTAACAACCAAACCAAGCAATTGTAGAAATACAAGTGTGGCTCACACTACAATGCTTGTAATTCTCAATTACTGTTCAGCACGACGAGTCATTCAAATCCACCACCATAATATGCACGGCAGTAATTCAGTACTGGGGATTCCTCATTCTTGTTTGTTCTGATATGCTACAGGCATGTTATTAGAGTCGAGAAACTATACCAAAAGATTCCAGTGAATCTCTTCAGCAGTCATAAAAACATTGCAAAAATACATCATAAGCATTCACCTTCTTGACTCACTTAAAAATAGTCTCATATTCTTGCCAAAAGCACAGTGCTGCCACATTACCTCTTCTTCTAGATTTTCACTCTAAAACTGAAATACAATGTACTTCTCTGCCCACAGCATATTGTTAATTACACCCCAAATGGAAAGCATTTAGCTTCTGTATTGTGACTCTTCCATTCTGTTCATTTCAGCATTTTATACTTTATAATCAAACAAATACTAATGTTGAATTAGCATTGTAGGACTGAAAAGCAATAAACTTCACTTGGCAGCCTAGCTTTATACCAGAGAAAAATATAGGTATAAATCACCACGGATAAATAAACTATAAAATAGGTATAAATCACCATATCTGGGAACAAAACAATACAATATGCTTCTAGAACTGGTCAGTGAATCAAACAGGCTCTTGAGAGTTTTAAGTCAATCACAATCTAGGGGCCCATTCTGTACAACAAACATGGCTTTAATCAGACACACATACCAGGATGTGCTTGCAAAATCAGCATTTTCCATTATGAATGGTGGTACACAGTAGAGACAACGTTGTTACTGGCCTGCTTTTTAACAGAAGAATGGGAAAACAAAACATTTACTTCTTATGCAAATACGAGCAATAAGCAGTGCTGTTCAATGTTTTCTTTCAAGAATCTTTTGGCAGACAGATTCAGAAGAAAAGGTGTTTTCTAAAGAAAAAAAATCTCCCTGTCCATTCAACTATATATCTTTAACATTCCTATCCAAATCAGTGGGATTCTCCTATAAAAGGATTAAATTCAGTAAGCCTGCTGAAGAGCATAACACACCATCTTGTAAGAAAGAACTTTTATCTACAATGATGGTCAAAAAAATACGACAGCAGGAAAATCTGATAGCAGCCACAGACTCATCACAGAAAGCTAGTTCCACTAAAGCCACTTCTCTCTTCCTTCAGTAGTATCCCACCATATCAGTTCTGTTTTACAGAGACGTAAATTGGCAGTCTCTACTCTGGTCGTTCACACAGTTCCTGCCATCAGGAAGATTACGTAAAGGAACACAAGTCTTTATTAATGACAAGTTTGACCCAAACAACAACAACAAAAAGATTCAAACAGAACATTTTCATTTTGTTTGAGTCTCTCTGTCATGCCAATCACTGCTAGCTGAAAGGCTGCGCAAACAGCACAGCTAAATCCGCACAGCAATGATGCAGTGACCCAGAAAGAGAATCTAATGGCCAACTGAGTAAATAAAGCAAAACTAGCCAAACCCAAAGGGCAGCATGCACATGAGCATCTTCTCCACTTAATTGGGCACATACTGAAACCTAGCCTTGTATTTCCAATAAGACAGCACACTCCTGCAAACTGTAATAAGACTTCACATTCCTGCAAACAGCACTTCCTATATTGTTCCCAAAACATATATTACACAAAAGAAGAAAAACAAGTGCCCAGGGTCACAGAAAAGTTAGATAACAAAATATGGAGAAATGAAAAGTGATTATTGTGTCACACACTTAAAAAATAAAATGCAATTTGTAACTGAAAATTAAACGGACAACTAGCTGTCATTCAAACCAAAATGCTGGACTCAAACATCATTCTTCCCTTTGGGAAAACGTGGCTGTAATTTTTTTTGAATGAACCTGATACAAATATATACATGAATCTGTCTCTCATCTATACATATAGAAGTCTGTATGATTTACCATACACCCACACACCTCCATACATACAAAGCATGTGGAAGCAATTGTTTCAGACTAAGTATTTATTGGCTGCTCCCTTTTTCCCATAAAAAGAGGACTGTTATTAATGCTGCACAAGAACCAAAACTACCCCCTCCTGAATCTTCGGTGCAGCTTGTGTTGAAAGGGCAACATATATTCGAGTTCACCCACTAAGTAGCACAAGAGACAAGAAAAAACACATTGTATCGTTGGTGTTCATTTCAGTACATAAAATGTCAATCCACCCACCAACCTAACAGCAAATCTTTGATTTGGACAGATCCTTCTCAAAGAGCACATCCAAACACATCCTAACTAAAAAGCAGAAACAAACTAAGCCCTCACTGTTGTCCAAGACACTTGGTATGCTTTGGGCATCACCTGCACTTTCCATGAAGCATTATACACAGAAAGAGACGGGTGCCAGGAAGATGATAAAGCAGCTGAAATATCAGTTTATACCCAACAGCCTTTCGGAAAATACAAGTGGAAAAGTTTTTGTATTGTACTCAGGACAATGCCTTGCACACTGAAGTTAGAGCACTTTACTGCAAGGCATCTCAGCATTTCTCTGAGAAGTCACACCTGGCTTTTTTTCTAACAAAATCAAAAGTTTTTCCAGACACAACAGCTATCTCTTGTCACAGGCTGTTCCAGTTTGCAGCTTCTGAAAATCTGGCAGACTTCAACCAAGCTTTTCTCCCATTCCCCTGCCTTTGCATTAGTTTTCCAGGCCAGACTTCAGTACTGTGCAAAAGCAGTCAACTATCACAACGTTTAGCTCCCATTAACATGTGTTTATTGCATATGCCTGGAAACTGGCAGGTGCTGGGGAATGAAGGAGAAAGTGGGCCAAACCAAAACCAGACACATTTCCAGAGAAGTTCCCACCATCAGTCTTATATGCTTGAATTTACCAGAAAAACTTGAGCCTCCTTCACACCACTCTGTCAAATTTCAAGCAGAAGTACTTTAAGAAGAAAAAAAAAAAAAAGCTATCATTTTCTTTAAAGTGTAACACACGTTTTGCTTACCTCACTGTTGTGGCCCCTCAAATTGAAGTTGATTCTCTGAGGGGTGTTCCGGTCCCTCCTGCAATGGCTGGAAGTAAAAGTGACGCCTACAACTCCTCTGCCATTGCCTGTTGCCAACCAGCCTTCCTCATAGTACCGCCTCCTGCACACTGGTTTCTCCTTCTCACTCTTGGGGACTCTCCCTTTCCAGGAGAGGCAGAGGATGTTGGAATCGCTGCAAAGAACAGGCCCATGTTCCACTGCTGCATACATGCTTTTTAAATATTTTATTTTTTGACATAAGAAAGTAATATGTCTAGTGCACAAAATTTAAATCAATTTTTTTTTTTTATTGGTAAGACTGACCTGGGATAGATCATTGAAAGGGAGGAGGATGGGGTCAGTGTTTATAAATATCCACCAAATGCATAGTGAAAAATTCCTCTATAAAAGATGATGGCAGTTGGCTAAGAAAAAGTAACACTTAAAAAAAAAATTCAGGTTCATTTTTGTTTGAGTCTGTAGAGTGGGGGTGCACTTATCCTTTGGAGAAACAGCTACTTCATAAGAGGCGCTCGAGAAATGGTTAAGTCATCTTTTTGCTCAACTTGATATAATCTTTATACAGCCTGAGATTCCAGTTTAGTGTAATGCAATTCCAGAGACAAAGAGTTGCAAATGTGTAGGTTTCAAGTAACTTAAGGCTTTTATAATTTCCTCCAGTCAGATTTTCTTCAAAAGTTCAGTTGCAGAAATTTAAACACACGCACATACATATATATGTATATATATGACATTCCTCTTTTCCAAGCTGCCCTCTGGCATATCTTTTCCATCTGATGTATTTCTGCTGCTAAAGCTGAAAGAGATTGCATAAAGGGAAAAAAAGGCACACAAACCGTGTGAAACAACAGACCCGAACTTGTGCAGGCACTGGTGTGCCAGGCCAGTTGGGAAATCCCTCTTGGTACTGAACTGCTCGTTGGACTCAAAAGTTTTTGCAATCCAAAGCCAATCCAATTTTCATTGCAGCACTTTTTTTCCACCAGAGGCCCAACACAGCCTGAACTGTTTATCACGCTATCTTGCCTGCTTTCCCACTTTTTGCTGCCACACACGAATGAAAAAGAACCCCCTCTTCATTTATAGCAGAATCAAAAATGCTCTAAAGCTTTTAGCTTTCAAAGTAGGTAAGTTTGCCTCAGGTGAACCATGAAGTTCTCTCTCCTGTGAAACAGGCTAAAATGTCAAGCTGTTTTTCCTTTACTTTTCCCTTTTTTTCTGCTACAAGGAATCACAGACTTTTCATTCTACCATAAAAAACAAATGCCAGAATTAAAGCACATCAAGTAAGCACTCTTTCAAAATCTTCTAAAATTCAAGGAAGGAAGAAATATAATCATCTAAAAAAGAAAGAGAAGCAGCATTAAAAATCTGACTTCCTGGGTTCACTATTTCTCTAGGTATTTTCCTTGCTTGTTTGATCGGATCTTTCCTTCTTGATGCTTGTCTACAGCACAGATTCATAGTTCCAGACACAACATTTGCAGCTCTACAAGAAGGAAACATATGAAGTATTCCAATCGTTTTATTTGAATAACATTTATAAGCTCAATTAGCTAGTACTTATACCACACTAAGTGAAAAGAGGAAAAAGGAGAGGGAGAAAGAATATGCAAGTTTGATGACCTGGTTAACTCAAGAAGGATGGCGAGGTTTGCTCAGTTCAATGCCCAGACTTGTCCCATAGTTCCTCAACTTACTTACTTCCAGTCATCATTACTCAGCAGAAGGTCACAATTTATTAGTCCATTCACAATCTACTGAGCCCAAAGCAAAATGTGCTGAAGACCATACATTATTCCTCTGCTAGAACTAAATCAGTCTCCTCTGCCCTCTTGATTCTTCTGTTTCCCTCACAGCTATTGATTTAGATTGTGGAGGTTTTTATTAGGCTTTTTCTGCGCAGAGGGTGTTTTTTCTTTCTCTTCTTGCAAACTTTTTTCACCCGTGAAGACCATGTGGAAAGTTGAACATTACTGGCAGGTGTCTTTCCATGGATTACTGATTCCTGTGCTGCAAAGGTGCTGCATCTGGTTCTCAAATTAATTTTCATCAATTGCAAAGCTCTCAGGAATACGCCAGAGCAAGTCTACGTGATGACAAAAACGTGGGTTTTCATGTATATGCAGTGCACACACCAATCTGGTACTCAGAGCTGCATCTGCCTTTTCAGTTTAGGTGTGGTAATCTTGTAAGATGCCCGCTACTCAAAACTTGAAATTCCTGGATTCTTCCAACTCTGCAAGGCAAAGCACACACACACAGACACACACACAAAGAAAAAAGTGAATAAGTCACAGATACTAGTATTACTGTTACAGTCATCAAAGCATTATGATTAAGGATTTTATACTGTACTCCTATAAAGTATCTATATTATATATAAAAACATTATTCAGACATACACATTTGATATATTGGTATTTGATATACACACACAAAAACGAACTACAAATTTTTCTTTTTCACTTTCAAAATTCCCAAAACATTGCACAATGGACACCTATAGCTAATGAACTGATGAAATGTATCTGGGAAGGATACATTAGAGGTGGGGGGTGGGGGGGAGGAAGCTTCCTTCTGGTCACAGTTTCTGGGGCAAACAAAGATTTCACAACTTCAGAGTGAGGATAGGGAAGAGAGATGTTAGTGACAGAGCAGGCACAGAGTTAGACCCTGAGGCACACAAACAGAATCACAGAATGGCCAACCTGGAAGGGACCTCTGGACATTATCTGGTCCAACCACTGTGTATCCAGGTGGCTTCTGAGTATCTCCAGGGATGAAAACCCTATGAACTTTCTGGGCAACCTGTGCTCAGTCACCCTCACAGCGAAGTGTTTCCTGATGTTCAGAGGCAACCATCTGTGTTTCAGTTTGTGCTCATTGCCTCTGGTTTGGTCACTGGACAGCCCCGTTAAAAGCCTGTCTCTCTCATTTAATTCCCTCTCATCAGCTGTACACAATGAAAAGATCTCCTTAAGCTTTTTCTTCTCCAGGCTCAAGGGTCTCAGCTCTCAGACTTTCCTCATAGAAAAGATGCTCCAAACCATCAAACCATGAAAGTACAGTGCTGAACTTATCAGTCTCAAAGAGACTGGGAAGAATCCTCCAGGGCTGAAACTACTGCTTTAAAGAGATCTAAGGTACTTCAAAATTAAAGCTTAAAAGTCTGAATCAATACAGACGAATTTAAAAACTATTCAAATCCTGCTTAAATCTCCATTTGAAAAAGGGCAGAAAAATTCCCCGAAGTCAGTTTTATACAGAAGAGTGTAAATAAAGCACAAGAGATGAAGCTATTCAGGATATTCCAGAAGTTGTATCTGAAGTGCACACATATGCACAGTTATTGCATCTACACAGCTACTGCTAAAGAGAGCTCATTCACATTCAGAGCTGCACTCATCAGAGCTGTAAAAGGGTCGTGTTTTTATTACACAAAGCACTATACTAACCTCATGTTTCCTGTAATTAAGCACTTACTTCATTCTAGCACAGATGTATCAATAAGATTTTTTTTAAAGAATAGATAAGAAAACAAATTTATAGATATAAAGGCAAAGTTGTAACATAGTTTACGACACTGCACAGTTGGCTGACTTATCAGAAACACTGTCCATGAGATTTGGTGAGTCACTGCCAGACCTCTTCAGCACTACAACTCACTGAAGTTTTAAAAATAATGGCTGCTATTAATTTCTTTTTCATCATGGTAAGACGATGATATGAGAAATGTCACCTTTCCAAATTTCTGGTGCTTCTCAATTACAGTCCAAATAAATTCATATACAGGAAAACACAGAAAAACTGTCGGAGTACAATGGTTTGTAGACTTCTGCATTTATCCCATAAGTAAACTTGATCCTCTGAAGGATCAGTGCCACTGTTTCCATACCCACTAGAACCTTCCTAACAGACATCTGCATTCAAGAGTTGACATTTTATATTAAGCAGCATGAGTATTATGATGCATGCCTTTACTAATCCTACAGAGAAACAAAAAAAAAAAAATGTTTACTGAGAAAACAAAGTCTCTGAAATATCAGTTAGAGCAGAACGAGGTAAGCACTAAACAGAATTGTTCAAACTGTACAAGAACCACGAGATTACAAGTGGATTTTTAAATACAGGTAACTATAGATGCAGAGGATATGCATAAAATCTGTATGCAATTTCTGTCCTTACTGCATATAAGATTAACAAGTTTGAGAAAAGGACTCATCTGCATCTTGGTCAATAACCTTCTCTCACCTTAGTATCATTTACCATCACTTTCAAGATTAGACAGACCAAAGGCTTCTCCTCTTAAAAATATCCTAACTGCATTAGACATGCTGGGCAGGGAGAGATGAAAATCTAAAATAGCTACAAAAGTAATAAAATCAGCCATTATTCAAATACATTATTGAAATACTTTCTCAATACAATACAACCTATGAGAATATTTTACCTTTAAATCACTGAGGATTGACATTAACACTTTATGTTATATTCAGAGACAAGAAAAAAAAGACTTTTAAGAGTGCAGTATCAAACACTCAAAATACAGGCTGAATTAAGATTACATATATTATATATTCACTCTTTGCACTCCCTTCTTCTTCATTTCCATCCACTCTGTATTTCCTAAGAAATAACCTAATTAAAAGATTCAAGTGCTAGTCTTCCCTCTAGAAAATCAGTAATTTAGACAATCCCCTTCTGCCATCATTACAGCAGTCTCACAATTCTGCTCCTTTTCCTGTGTTGAAACCAAGCTTTTTGTCTTATCTTTCCCCTGGCTTTTCCCCAAGCTACACATGGCTTCCACCTCTATTGTGAAGTGTCTGCAATAGCAGAGGACAAAAAGCATGATAGAAGAGCGGGGTGTTACCTGCACAATCTCACCACTAGTCCAAAGTCAGTTTGGGCTCACCACATAAAGAGAACTTGGCCTTCCAGATGGAACTCATTCAAACAAAATTTTTAACTGAAGATTTTTTATAATCAAATTTTATGCACCTTTCCTTTCACAGCAGTGCAAGGACTAATCACAGAAGTACACCACAATTTGATTTTGCTGGTAAATTATTTCTAACACTACTAGGAAAATAAACATCAACAAATTGCCTACTTTCACTCTCACTTAAAAGTAGCTGAAAACAGCTTTTCTCTGGATTTTCCCTTTAACAAAGGGAGATGCTGCTTGAACTCATCCTCTAATACTGTTTCGAGTCTAAGCCCAGGGATGTAAAACATTTAAGTACAGACACCCAATGAGACAAAAACATATTAGGCTGTGACACAGGAAAGCAGGATCCACGAGTATTTTATTTCATTTTGTTTTGAAAGCATAGCTCTTCTCAAATGCAAAACCCAGCAGCAAGTTATGTTTCTGCATGACAGAAAATTTAGGTACTAATTTTTAAAAATGTGCTTATAAACAGTAGCTCTCCTATTATAGTGTCAATATTTAACTCACCATTTTTATCTTCTAACTGTTTCCATTAACTTATATAAAGTGTGTTAAGCCACAGTCGGACAACCAGAAAAATATTTGTTTGTTCTCATGCATCTTTCATTGAGGCGTCTCTTTTGTTGACAGAAAGAAGTCATGCACAGCCAAATGTACCAATACTGCAGCAAGCTCTTCAGTATTTTATGTTTATTCAAACCCCTACTCTTCAAGGCTCCAGAGCAGAGAATCTGAAGGTGATAGGATAAAAGGGGACTGGGAAGGGAAGGGAAGGAAAGCAAAGAACAAAAATTGAGTGATACACACTATTTCTAAATTACTATCTCCAAAAAACCAAAACAAATAAGGACTCACTGCCTGCTTGTGGAAGATTCTGACTGCCCAAACATCTTAAGGAAAGAACTGCAAGATAAAGAGTCTTTGAAAAGACTTCAGGATTTTTCAGTCTAACCAGACTTCTTTCCTGTCAAACCTGTATAAGGTCAAAGGAAACTGTAGTTTTTCCCTCCCTTCACAGTCTAAGAAGGAAAAAATGTATGTCAGTGTCCACAAAGAGAGCAAGGTATTTTAAAAGTGCCAGCCACAACTGGTTTGGCACAAGCTGACCGCAGATGATCCCACCAGCTATCAAATGGGGACTGTGGGAGCAACCTCCAAGGTTACTGCTGAACACTACACCGCACAACTGGCACATCCTGTAATAGAGTTACTGTCCTACAGGCTAAATACTATAGAGATAGAAGCTGGTAAGATGATACAGTTTATTGTTTATTTAGTCCACCTTATAAATTAACAAAAATTATTAAATAATCCTATCAAAAAAAAATATTTAACAAAACTAACTACATTGCTAAAACACCTGAAGAAAATATTAGCTGGCTTGGAGATAAAATACTTTTTTCCATTAAAAGTGGGCCAATTCCATGGGGAAAAATGTAATTTTGACCTGAATAGGTATTGGTTTTCCTCTGCTTTCACTCATATCTTCTATCTATCTTCATTCACCTCCCATTGTGGAACAAGTCACTGAGGTTAACACCCTCCTTGCATATTACAGAGCAATATAAAACTAATTCGAGGATGTGATTCTAAATAAATACCAATAAGTGGTTGTAAAAATGCTCTCTACCCCAAGAAAAATGAAGGAAGAAAGAAGATGAAAAGGAAGTTAGAAGATGCTTGATTTTTGTTGTGGTTGTTCTTAAAGGGCTTTCTCTCCACAGTATTTGTCCTTGTGTAACTCTAGAAGCTCTTCCCCTACTTGGAGATAGCCTGAGCAAGACAGTCATTCAGAGATGCAGAATAATCTGCAACTCCAGCATAGCTGACCAAAACCAGACATGTAGCAAAGGTGTAATGCCAGGCACTGAGATGTGACACTGGTAACTGCCAGAACATTAGTACAGACACTGTAATGTTAGTTATATGTACCTACACATCATCAAGCAAATAAAACCGACTGAAAATTTATTTCTTGGCATATTGAGGGAAGCGAAGCTTGTATTTGAGGCTGTTCAGCAGACATTCATTGTGAATATTGACAAAATTTATTTCAGTGCAGTACTCTGACAAACTCACTACCACCTCCCCAAATTACACTCTCAGAGAAGTGACAATAAAAAATAGTAGTAGCTGAATGACCCTCCTGGGTTCCTGTAATAGTGGAGAAGGCAATATATCTGTTGCATACATTTTTTAAAGTGCAAGATCTTTTTCATTATAGCTCTTATATGAAAAATAAGAAAAATATTTGTATTATTTCTAGAACTATTATATATATTACACTTTTAATTCTTCATGCTACACCAACAGATTAAATGGGAGCTAAATTTAAAAACTGTTAGAAAGAATACTCAAGGAACAAATTTTAAAGTGCCTTCAGGAAAATATTTTTCAAGAAAAACACCTACTGTTTTTAAGCAAACTGTTAGAAGCTGCTAATTGTGAGTTGCCAAATTTATACATGTTCTCCAAAAGGTGGAGGCCTGCAGACGTAAAGTACAGCAGGTTGTTAAAAATCCCACCTATGCCGGAAGTGAGGTAAAAAGTCATGTTGTTCACAGGGAAGTCAAAAAAGATAAAAGCACTGCAGAACCAACTCAGTCTCAAATCTAAGGGTATTTGAGATAACTGATCCTACCAAAACATGCAAGAGAGAATATCCAAATTCTTTTTGTTGTTGTTTGGTTTTGAAACATTTTCTTTAACAACTATGTACTTTTGTTGTATAAACAATATATCCATCTGTGAAAGAACTGATGCAAGTCCCTTTAATCAGTTACTGGTCAAACACACTCATGGGAAATTTCTGAGTCAAACAATGCTAGATCTGTTATGCTTATATGGTAGAGAAGCAAACCAGAAAAATAATTGAAGGTTAAACTTCATGATACAAAGCATTCAGCTGTAAGACAAACAAGGTCTCTCTGCTCCCACCACTCTAATCACCTCTTTCTCAACCCCTAGCATGGCACACTATGCCACTCACTTAAGCCAGAATGACCATTCAAGGTGCTACAGTCCGAATATCCGAGAAATGATCCAATAAAAAATTTTAGAAATTAAGATTCATAACTGGACCAATAGATACCTTGCTTACTAGATTCAGCCACACTCTTACCTTCCCTTGTAACAAACCATCTCTCTCCTGCCTCTCCTAACACAAAGCACCAGTGCTCTTTCAATCATGTAGTTCAAGAAGCTGATCTTGCTGGAAACTTATGCTCCAAAAACAGCAACTGATTTTAAGAGAGTTTCCCTTACTGAACTCACCATGCACAAAGGGGTTGGGAAATAAATTTGTCAGTTTGAACTGTGTCCAAAAGTTTTTGCTCTTTTAAGTTGAATCAATCCCTGACACAGTCCCAGTGCCATCCCATATTCAGCTGCACTGGCAAACTGGAAAAGGTACAAAACAAGTGAAAAACAGAAGGGAGGAGTACTTGCAACTACTGTTGCCACCTGAAGGCTATTGATAACTAAGTTTGGGCACAGAATATTTCTGAACTCAGGAGGTCATCCTTAGAAGAAAGGGAAGCAAAGTTTTTCCTCTAGAGGATGAATTTAAGGTGGCTTGGATGTCCTGGAGGCAAAGCTACACATCAGCCATGAAAATATGCCTATTGTCAAATAAACAGAAGTAAGCTGAAATACCTCAGACAGATGTTGAAAGACCTGTTTCAGAAAATAAAAATGCACAAATAACACATATTAGCCTTTTAAAAATTTAGAGATTCACGCCACTGGAAAACACATCCAAAAGCTTTAGATATTCAAAGAAATGTGAAGTGTGACCAAGAAATTCCTTACACTTATAAGTGCCAATCTTCTTTCTCAAGAAAAGGCTGCAATCCTCACAGCACAGAGAACCCCTAGACAATGCATACTTCACCAGGCACTTCCTCAAAAAGTGCTAACAACTGAGTCTCACTAATAACATTCAAAGACATTCATGGGAAGGAGCATCAGCTCTCACCATCTCTTTTCCAAACTGACTGTGCTGACCTTGCCTGTAATTACAGAGCAATTTCTTTCCCGTAGGAACATTCTGCAGCCTGCAAACATCCCTCGAGTCTGCAGCAGTTCCAGCTAGTTCCTAATTATCTCCAATATCTGCCCACAGGCTCTTTAATACTTTCTTATGAACATAAACTGAACTTTCAATATTCTCCTCAAAAATCCCAATACACCTCTGTATGTGACACATGCACTGCCACACTGGAAACAAACAGTAACACTAAAAAAAAAGAAAGGGGAGATGAAGGCAGAGAACAGCAGAAGCCATCAGGTTTTAAAATTCAGAAGAGCCTCATAAACAAGAATTATTTTTGTTGGACAGCAAGACATAATTAAGTCAGAAACCTGATAATTGATGAGAAGCAGTGCGAGTGCATTGTGTTGCAGCAGGAAAAGAGCTCCCGGTGATGCCTGCAAGCTGCACCACAGGTGGGAGATGGATTGTGGGTATGAGCTACCCACCCTCAGCCCTGTGCTCACCACAGGCTGCTTGGTTCAAGCTGTGAAGCAAGGCACTTCTCACAGAGACCTTCAACAGTTTGGAGATGTGTGCATGTGCATATATATATTTAAAAATACAAAAAGACAGGACTTGCATTTTTCAAACAACTTGGGTTTTTCAGTCTTTCACTTTGGGATGAAGAACTTAACTCTAGTCCTGGATGTCCCTTAAATGTGCCGTAAATGAAGATTCCAGTCTGTGTTTGAGGACCTGCACTCACTTCACAACCACTGCTTAGAGGTCCAGATGCAGAGCAGGGATACTCTGCCCTTGCAATAAAGAGATGCAAGGCTTAAAAACAGCTTCATCTCCTCCCTCTACTTGTCCTCTTTTGCTTCAAGTTTCATGTTTTTTCCTCATGGTTCTGGAAGGTTGTGTCAAGACCTCTGGGTTAAAGGAGGCATATATTATAATGGAAACAGACTAACTCAAGTGGTTGCTTTAGAGGCAACCTTGATAATGAAGAATCACTGAAGAAGCCTTTGTAGAAGTCAGGAGCTTTAAATAAAAGGAGCAAAGCAAAGACTTCTGAAAGGAGTTGTTTCACTACCAAGACTCAGAGGGCATGAGATCAGCTGCATACAAATGTCCTGTTAGGTGAATGATATTTTTGATCTGCTCTGCATTAATGTACCAAGTGTTGACTGGCCACCTGTCCAGACAGAAGCAAGGAGGTCAGCAAGACACGGGTGTCCACCAGGCACAGTCATGTTCTGGTGGGTGAGCTGAAGGTAGGAAGGCAGATCTGCACGTAGGTAAATTCAGAGAGCAGTCTTGTGTCCAAGTAGTTTTACTTTGTAGATGTCTTCACAATTCTCTCTTCATACTGGCCTAGCTAGACATATGAAATATCTAAGTAGATATATCAAAATACAAAATTTTAAAGTGGAGATAAGAAATAGCAGTATGCTGTAGTCACCAACAGCTCTATCATTCCTCATGCATGACTGGGACACTACAACCTATTAAGAAGTCCGTAATAGTTAAAAATTGCCAGTTACTGAGGTATTCAGTGGGAAGACGGCTACCAATGATTGTGTCTCCTATTTTCTTAAACATGAAAGATAATTGTGTTAAAATCATCACAGATGAAAATGAAAGAACAGAAAAAGATTTTCAAAAACTCTAGAAAAGTATATTCAAGGAACAACATGAGTAAGTAGGAATTCTGAAAATTTCATTCAATGACCTCTGTAGAATTACCAGATAGTGGTTGCTTCTAACTATAATCTCTACAAAATTATGAAAATGCTCTTCCATTGAACGAGTTTCATGTTTCATCAAGAAAGTCAACAAATGTTGTAAACTAGTGTGGGTTTTTTGAGGAAAAGTAACATTCTCATTACTTGGTAGCTAGTGTTATAATTAATTTTATTCTGTTGTTTTTATCCCCAGAAAGTTATATAAATACAGTAACTGTCAAACTACTGGACCCAATTATTTCTCTTCCTCAACAGAAAACTCTCAATGCATCTTTACCTAACTTGTGCTTAAAAGGCTTTTTTTTTTTTTGTAAAGCTCAGATTCAGAATCTACAAACCATGAGAATCAAAAGCAAAGATTCATCATCACAGTTGAATCTGTATCTTTCAGATAAACACACACAGAGATAAATGCATTCACATACAACTAATGTTATGCATGACTAAACAAGAGAAAGAATGCCGGTGTGGGTTTTTTTCCTTTGGATTTTCTTCTTTCCCATTGCCAAGTTTCACCTTACTGCCTTTCCCAAGGAACACAAGGATCTTCAGAGGAAGACTGTAAACTTTTCAAAATAGCCAGAGGAAAGATTGATTTAGTTGAAGTATATCAGCTTCATACATTTTGTACTTCATTGTGGAAACTTGGATTTGGGAAAGTAATATGATTGCATTTAGTAGATGATGTGCTACTTAGCAGACAGTTTCTGCTGAATCTGACAAATATAGGTTGGAGTCCTGCAATCACACTTCACTCAAGCAGGCTTTCCTTTTTCTAGACAAAAGTAATAAGACAAAAGCAATCTGAGGTCATTTCTTAACATAATTTTGATGTAAAATTTTATAACTATCTTGCATAGTTACTTTTTCCTTCAATGCCTAAGACTACGATATATTTAGACAAGCCTGTTTCAGTACATTATTTAGTTAAATAAGGACTTCACAAAGTACCTCCAGACCTGTATGAAAGCCCAGTATTTACTATGTAAAGAGCTATTTTTGTGAAGGAGTGAAGAAGCAGAACAATCAGAGAAAAGAAACAGCATCCTGTTTCTTTTAACAGCATCCTGTTTCTTTTCATCAGCATGCTGACCATTCCCTCTGTAAAACTCAACATCTGAAGGTTCAACATCTGTACTGAAGGTTCCTCTTCTGTATTATAAAAGCCTGCTTGCAAACTGTTCAAGCAAAATTCTGCTGCTTTTTCTGGTAAGCAGCTTGGCAAGGTAACATCATAATCTTGCAGTGTCAGTCATCCCCTTGAGCTTACAAAGTCTATTAAAACAAATTACATGAAAACATCTTTTTCAGGATTTCAATTCAGTAGCTTAAGAGGATCAGTATATTCCAGTTTCTTCTTAGATTCAAGGAATGTAAGACAGTACAGTACTTCAGTGTCTGATGCTGCATTGACACCTTAATACATTACCATTAGCTGTGCATTATTCACAGACCACTTAATAACAGGTTACTATGAGGAAACTATATGCTTTCTTGTTACCTCTATTAGCTAGATTGCAATGAATTCAACAGTTCAGTATCTGCATGAAACTGACATTATATTTGATCTGTAGCAGATGGATGCAAACAACAAACATTAGAGAAAAGGTTAAAATACAGTATTTCATAAAGTATTTTCATACAAGGCTTCTGAAATTAGGTAACTTAAAAATGATATTGTAAGAAAAGTCTACCCCAACAACTAAAATTATATATTGCTTTTCACTTACTCTTCTGCTGAATGAAAGCATGAAATTATGATGAACATACAGAAATTACAATATCAGAATACAAAAATTCTATTCCTAGCTATTAAAAGAATTAAATACCTAAATTAAATATGGGAAAATCTAGTTGCTCAATGACTCTAAAACCTCAAATAATACCTGAAAGATGCTAATTTCATTGTATTGTCAACCCAACAACTCACTACTGGGCTGCTTAATTAAAATGATGCAAGATATATAAAAAAACAAAAAAAATCTTTTATATTTAATATATAACCCGCAGATTCTGTTTGCCTGAAATCAGTCTGTTTCTTTTCTAAAAAGACATAAAACAAGGCCTTACATGTAAATATACTGCCTTGTTTATACCTGTACACCATCACAGCAGAGCAGCAGAGTTGTTTTACTGCTGCTGCTATTTCTCCTTACATCGATATTGTAATGTATTTCTCTTGTAAACGGGGCTGTGTAATACTTGTGTCACTGGTCAAAACAGAATGTGGAAAGGTTGCTAGGATTATCTGGGAGGGGAAAAAAATTAATAACCTGCTCATTACATTCTTAGGATGAAGAATTCAGTGTATTAATAAAACCACAAAGCCATAAGACAGTGCAAGGAGATAGCATATACTGTTCCAAGAATGTTAAATAACCCTAACATAGAACTGAATGGATAAATGCTCCACAGTAAGCTTGCAAAAAGCTAACCCCCAAAGGCAATTATTGTATAGGAACAAATAATTTTACAAATTAATGCGCCTGAGAGATATGTAATATGTCAGTTTTATCTTTATTCCCCACAGTGTCAATTGCACAGTAATCCTACCAGAATCTATCACTAAGAAGTGGAATAAACAACATTTTTACTGATGGATAACCCATAAAACAAATATTCCATTCTTTCCTGCAAATCCCTACTGTACACAAAGTCCTTAAGCAACTAAACCACAAAAAATCCCACAAAAACGTGATATTTAAGGGGCCAGCTAACAAACCCAAAACTTCTTCCCCCTGTTCCCAGGAGTGATCAAAGTATAGCATTAGACTTAAGAAATTTCTAACACTTCTTTCTTGTTTCCATCCATATAGACTGAGATAGTCCACCCTCGGTATTCTAAGACATCTATAAATTACCTGCAAAGCCTATCTGGTCTGTTTAATTATCTTGCATATAATTTTTTATTTCTATTGGGTAAGTAGGTAGGAGACAGTATTAACAAATTTCATGGATGTTTCCCCCCCCCTTTAAGAGCAAAATGTCAATAAAATAACATCATTTCCAATCCACACGATTTTGCTTCAGATACTAACTGTAGTTAAATACTTTCTGAAGTCTTGTAACCAGTGTTAGGAAACCACGCTGGAAAGTTATGTTATGTTGATTAAAGCTTGAGAAGTTAAAGCTCACATCCAAAAAAATAGTTAAATTGATATTTCAGCTGACTGAAACCAGTAACACAGCTTTTTATAAATCTAACTCACAAGCTTTATTTTGCACTTGCATGTTTACCAATTTTCATTTCAGATGAAGAAATCCATCTCACAGAAAGCAATATGAACCATAAAATGAAGCTAGATTCTAAATAGACACACTAGAGCAATGCAGAGCTGCAGGGATCTGATTACAGACTATCTTCTGCCAGGCAGTCAGTCTCCCACCGGGATGGGGAGCACATATGCTGGGATGTTCTACAATAAAACAGTATTTCTTATGTAGAGCCTTACAGATGTTGTAGGATTATTCTCTCTCAATGCTTTAACATTTTATCAAAATTTTTAAGCAGAGCATAGCAAGGCATTTACTGTTTAATAACATTACTACATGCAGTGTGTTCTGTGATCCCTGGATCTGTTGCTCTCCTTGCAAGAGCCAAAAGCCAAAGTACAAAGCAACTGCTCTGGGTTGATAGGGAATGTCCTTTATTGCTGCTTCTCAGAACAGTACCCAGATCAGCAGGAGCTCCAACAGACTAAAAGCAAACCCAAGCCCATCTCCTGGAAGGCCACATGCAGATGCAAAGAAAATCGGGATACATGCAGGTCATCCACTCTGCTCAACATTTATTGTTTCTCTTGCTCTGAAGCAGAGCTACAAATAACTGACACCTCACCAATTTTCAATGAAGCTTCTATAATTACATTGCTGTGCCCTATGGAAACACTACTGGGTTTCTCACAGCAACCTTCAATGACTCAGAAACCCCCCCGGTCTTACCACAAAATTACTAAGAGAGCTTCATCCATCTTCAACAGAAGAGCCGGTACAGGACTGGCAGAGTCACCACTACCAATGGCAATCCAACAGCTTTATGACATCTTGTCCCTTGAGAAATAAAGTTTTGTGGCCAAAGTAGTAGTACATTTCATATACAGTAAGGCAGGATTGCTTCTGTAAAATCTCTCACACCCTATGATGCCTTGAACGCACAGACTACCGTGTCTTTTTAGCAACCTTGGCAGATAGGAAAGTACAATTCCTTCCTAAAGGCCTGCAAGACACGCAAACTGTTCAAAGCAGCCTATGCCATAGAAAGACTTCTTAATCTCTGCCACCTCAGCGACCCACTCCAATTTCCCTTCCTAGATCCAGTTGGCCCTCATCTCTGTTTTCACGGCCAGGTGCCTGTCTGACATCTCCTTGGGTGGACTCAATTCTTTAATACACCACAAAATAAACATTAAAAAAAGTGAGAAATATTCTGTGTCTTTAGGGATTTGGATTAAATCACTGACAGGTCAGATGAGTGCTGGAACTGCAGAAAAGGAGCAGGCACAAGACTGAGGTGCAGGAAGACCTTTCAGAAACAGAAAAATGTTAGGTCAGCTCAGCTATACCATGGAACTTCCCCCATGGGACAGAGCTGGAGCAACCTTCCTAATACTGAAGGGAAAGATAGCATTGAAATAAGAAGGCAGAATTTAATGTGACTGGGTTCCAGTCTGTGGTAGAATCCCATCACTCCTGAGTGTAGCTCATCTGATGTTTTCCAGTCTATTTCTATCTTGCTTCAAAGCATTTCTGTCCATTTCTAGACATTTTGAATTTTGCATTCAAAAAAAGAATGGTTAAATGGTCCTCCTTTCTGGAACAATGTTCTCCAAACTGCCGTATATGTCCCACTGACACACAATATATGCATACATAACACTGCAAGTACACAAGTACTCTGAAGTGTTATAAGACCCAGCCTAGAACAAGGCTGACAACAGCCCAAAATCTCATGTCTGTCTAATCCCCAACATTGTTGGGGATAACAAAAAAATCCCCCCAAAAAAGCAATATTTTAAAAGATTGCATTTTAGGATTATCCTCCAAACTCACAATGGTATCAAGCTACCTTCAAAGGAAACTAGAATTCCACTTACAGAAACCCAAGGTTTACAAGATTTAGAGAATGTTACTGATAAAACTACACACTAGATGTTTTGGATTCATATTAATCATGTTTTTCATTGAAAATTAATTTGTTTTAAATAAAAGGAAGAATTATCTTTAGCTTATGAACTGAGGTGACTTTCTAGATGCTGCATCACTACATCAGTAGAAATCGCTGATCTCAATATCAAATTTCTGGTTTTTTACATTTTCTAAGAAGAAAGCAATCCTTTTCAGTTTCTCTTTGAAATAAAACCGGACATAAACTATACTGAAATAAACACAAATTTTCCTCTATGACTACTGAAGAAAATCTGTTGCAAGCTGATCTGCTCCTTCAGCAAACTAAACCCAGTTATTTACCCAGCAATTTCCCTCATTTTAGTGATCTGATGTACTTTTAAAATCTCAGCAAAAACATTTAAGCAATACATACTCACATTCTTTATTATTAAAGCTATTTTATTTCAATTTGACAACTTTTATGAAAGGCTAAATTTACTACAATAGACTAAGACAAAAAGTCCTACTTAAAAATAGTATCTTTTTATATCCATTTTTAGCCACCCTGTAGATGTTCTCTAACACAGCATAGTAAAAAAAGACTTGGCAATGGTACTGCCATAGGCTCCTCTTCCATTACAGACCCATGTCTGCACTTCCATCACAACACAAAAAGGTCCCAAATCTCAGTTTAAAAGCTAATAATGAAGATAAATCAAGCTAAAAAGCCAAGTTCTAAAGTGAATTGCATGAGGTACAGGCACACATTCTCTTCTAATCATTCAGCAGTAGACCTGTGATAGTCTCTACCAGGTACAGCAGGAGAAGACATTAAAAGGACAAAGCCAGACTTCAACACATTTTGTCTGCTTTACAGACAAAAAAAGATCCCTCTGGATGTATTAGTTTTACTGATTCAAAGCTTCAGGAAAAAATAGAGTCTTCATAATTCCAATCTCAACATCCACAAGATTTCAGATGGATGAATATGGCACAAACAATGCATATATCCAGTCTGTAACAGGTGCTATGCAGAGATGTGTATTTCTTCTTCCCCTCATTCAAGGCCACCTACATATGCACACGACAAGAAAAATTGCAATGGTTATTTGCCAAACTGTTGCAGTGTCATATGGCAGCAGTGAGTCAATCTTTAGAAGCTGGCTCCAACCTGACCAGTGACTGATCTGCTCCCTTCCAGCTGAGACATCAGGTCATGACAAGCATTATCCCTGTCATGCAGCTGATGGCAGAGCTGGAGGGAATCCCTCCAAGTGGAAAGCAAAGACACAAGGAGCAAGTTTCCTTGCAGGAAAATGGGATGAATTAAGGCCATATCGAAAAGAGGCAGGTGGCTCATAAGGCAAAAAAATGAGCACTAGATTAACATGTGGAAGTCATGCAGTTTTATTTTGAAGCCATGATACTAAAGTTCTTGGCCAAAAGGCCCAAATCAGACTTCAGGCACGGTATCAAGCACCTGGACTGAGTAAATAGGCCAAGAGTCTGTACACACATATTAACAGCATCATCGGCCATCCAGTACAGGGGATGTTTAATTAGCTTTGTAGGGATACAGGGTTTGGCGGGGAAGGGAAGTGGGAGAATCTGTGTCCTTCAGACTAGTAATAATGTTTGTAAGACACCTTTACACTCAAAAAAAAAAAAAAAAAACAAACAAAAAAAACCCCAAACCCAAACTAAACAAAAACAAAGTTACTGATGCATTTTTTATTAGCATGCTAATGAAATGCTACATTGTTTGACATGAGAAATCACATGTTCATAAAATCCACTATGCAAGACAATCCTGTCTCCATAAATTAGACACTAAGTCCACATAGTGAGATAGGACTGTTTTATTTAAAAAACAATGTACAATCAGCACTTAAGCAAAAGAGAGGAAAATGCTGAAGAAAAATTTAGGAGGGTAGTGATTCCCTTCATATTATTCTCTTAAAGACCCAACTGAGAGAAATATATAATAGGTGTTTGCCTTAAAAAATTATACAGATTGCAAACTCCTGAGAGAAGAGTGTTATCCTCATGCTGGATTCTTTCCAGACATATTTTTGGCTACTACTGTAACCACAAAACAGGGCTGGGGGAACAGGATAGGACACACAAAAATACCTCTTTGACAACCAATACATCTGCCTCATCCCAAAACTTGTGTATCTTTGTTTCATTTTCATTTCTGCATGACACAAACATGCAACAAAAAACACAGCAGTAGAAAGCAGGAAGCAATCCTTCCAGATGATCAAGGCCTAGGTTCAGCAATATACGACTTTACATTCTCAAGCTATGAACACACTATGATACCCTGCTGATTGTGGGTATCACCAGAAAGAGTCAGGGCATTTGACTGGAGGACGTCACAACTATGCTACACACAACCCACTTCTATGATACAAAGGATCTAACAAGCCACTGACAATAAACAGTGCCTTCCTAGCTGCTGTGTGGCAGCATTTTCAGGCTTTCCACTGACATCATGCTAAGAAAGAGGCAACTGTCCCAAGGCAGATTTAGACTTATCACCAGCATGAGAGAATGTCTTGTTTATAATCAGTAAAGATTTTGAATCTAGAGTGGGACAAAAACCAAACAAACAAACAAAAAACCCCACAGACTAAACAAAACTGAGGACAATTGGTCCACTTAGTTTCCAAACACCAGAAAAATTTTGCAGAAGATACTTCATGTGAACGGGTGCTAGACCAAATAATCCAGTTTGAAGTGTCATGTTTATTAAGCCTTTGATCCTTCAAATAGTAAAGAGTATGGGACATCTCTATGGTGAGTCTGAAAACCTCAACATAAGAAGGGACACTATGGCTTTCAGAGCAGTACCTGTACACCATTTTTTGTCTAAATACTGTTTTGGCCAGAATTCTGGGCCTGAAATTTTCTGAAACAGTGAACAAAGATCTCTGGCTGTCAGCTCACAGCAAGCGTGCTGCAAAGTGCATTAGAGAGCCTAATGCTGCCAAACAAGCTATCTTTGAGTTTTATTTGGTACGGTATCCAGCATCTCCCTCAACTTTTCCCTCCCTGTTATCGCTTATTCTACTTTAAAACAGACAGCTTTGAAATATCCTGCAAGAAAAACTTGAAAGAGAAGACCTGAGTACTATGGTACAGGCCACCTAACAAACATCACAGTCAAGAGAGACAAAACCTTAACAGTCTCACTTTGAGGATCTGTGCACAGTATCATTCACATAGCCACAGGAGCCTGTCCTGAAAGAAAAATTCAAAAATGCAGAGGGGAAAAGGAAAAACATGACAGTGCAATCATCTTTTGATGAATTTAAATCCCTGAGAGATCCCTGAATTTACTCAGCTACTCAAAGAAGACAAGTAAACCTGCAAAGACAAAGTCCCTCAAAAAAAAGAAAGAAAAAAAAGGTAGGTGAACAAGACATATTACAAAGAGAGGCGACAAGCAGCTCAAGGTGAGACACACAGGAAGCTTCGCACCACAACTTAAGAAACATAGCAGAGAAAATTATCACCAAAGAATGCGATTTTGTTCATTGCATTTTTCATGGCATGTTTCATTTCTTCCACTGAATTTCTGAATAAACATTTGCACCAAAACACCCATAAGCCACAAAACAAGGACCTTCTTGACTTTTTTTACTCCTCTCTGTGACCGGAGGAATTTTGTATTTGCCCGGAGTACAATTCTCTTCTTCATAAGGTCTCTACCTATATCCTATATAGCTGGCCTATTAACAGTTGACTATGTGTGATAGCAAGCTTCATACATGTATTGTGAATTTATGTCTTACTTCCTCTGAAAAGAACACTAGTTTAATGTAAGCACTCATCTTCTCATATAATCCAAGGACAGTGCTGTGCGGAACTTCAGACTACGTAACACTGATGTTTCATTTTCATCTTAACATTGACATTGATACATTATATTTTACATATTGTATAATAGACTGTCCAAAAATAAATCTGGGCATAATAGCTGAGTTAGGTATTAAAGAAAATTGTAACAGGAATTAGTAGTCTGTTCTCCGGAAACAATCCCAAACAGGTAGGCTAAGACTTTCCAACAAAAGAGCACCTCTGCTTTATTTGTACTGCTTGAGTAAATACAAACATTGCTAAAGGACTGTGAAAATGAAAACTCCCACAATCTTACATAAATATCTGCAGCCAAAAAGTGTCTCCATGAATAAAGCTGAATACTCTACAGATATATTTTCTATTACACAGGGGAAAATAAAATGCACTAACCTCTGCTCACAACTACACCCTTACCAATGAATGAGTGATATAGACTTGTCATTGCTAACTCCCAAAACTCCCAACACTCCCAACACAGAGTACTCGAAGCAATGCTGTGGACCCTTCCTGTGATTCACTATCTGCTACAAACATGTGGAGGAATTTTTCAATAAAGCATGCTTTAGTGGATATGTTCAAATACATGCCATACATGGGTACCTCATCCACCCATGCACTTTTGCCATTATTAATAATATTTTGAAGTATTGTAACTTCAGCAGCATTGCTGTGTCTGGCGGTTTACAGACATTAAGTGACAAGCCAAGAGTTCACAGTCTGAAGAATCAACAAGAACACCACGAAATAAGGAATTGCATAACAGTATTTATAGTTTCACCTGTCCCATTTAACACCCATCTCTTTCTGCAACATTTTTAGTTTAAGGTGTACCTAATCTAGTCATCTTTAGTTGAGTGAACATTTGGTTCAATTCCAACTACACCATTTCTTTTAACACGACCCTGATATTTTGAACCCTTTATCCAGTGTCCTAGGACTGCTCTGCTAGTGTCAGTGAATCTAAGAAAAGTAGTAAAATAGCATTATTCCCATTCTACTGCTAAGTAAAAGACAATTTAAGCACTTCAGGGCAATACAGAAGCTTATGGTAGAATTGAGAGAGACATACAGGAGTTCTGTCTCCTAGTCTGCTGCTGTAATCATCAGCCAGCGCACACAAAAAAAAAAAAGGAAATCAAAATTTAGGTGTTACTTTAGACTGACATAGGTTGGCTTTGTTTTTTCCTAAATCATCATTTCATCAGAACACCCATTTGCATGAGGTTGCAATTGCTTTTTAAGTTTTTGTACTCACATAGCAGCAGCCTCCTACAACTTACTTCACCTTTCCAACCACAAGACCCACTAGAGTAAACACCAAGCAAGCTGAGGCAGAACTTCAAATACACTAGGAATTACTGGAATACCTGAGGTTATCTGAAGATGAGTATGGCTTCCCTTACAAAAACAATTCTGAAATCTGATCCAGAGGATGCATGCATTTATCTATCATGAAGGACTGGAAAAGAAGCCAAAATTCCTTAGGATGTCTCAAATGAAGGTGAAACTCTGAATCTAAAATGAAGTAAAAACAGGGCAGAAACCTTCTCTAAAAATAAATCTTGCTGTGCAACCAAGTATGCCTGCATGCAATTGTTATTTATTTTTAAACTGGAGTAATTTTCCAGGTAGGTTTTTAGATCAGCTAACAGAATGAGGTGCTTTAAAACTAAACAAAAGAAACCCCCAAGATTTCTCTCCTGATCACATTTGCTATAAAGATGTAGAGGAAATGAGGAAGCAATAACAAAATGCAGTCTCTTGCCTGGCATTCCACAAAACTGCAAAATTGTAAATTTCAATGAAGGCAAAGACAGTAACAATATCAACATCCAGGAAATGCAGTCCTAACTCTTAACCAGAAAGACTGGAAGAAACTGTCCTAAACATTGAAAAATAATTTGAAATCAAAAACGTAACAAACAAACAAGCAAATGAAAACACACACAAAAAGTACACCACACATACCCCAAGCCCCCAGCCTAATCAAGAGCACAAACTGAAGGAACTCATGTACTCCTTAGTAGGTTCTCCAAGGCTTTCTCCATTAAACCTGCATCACCTCGGGCCTATTCTCATCAAGTGTTATCACCCCACACATGGATGGGTGCACTCAAAAATGTCATTAGGGACAATCAAAACAGAAACAAAACTGAGCAATGTCAGCACTTAAGAATCTTCCATTCAGTCCTTCCACACTAGTCTTGTCACCGTAGAAGGCAAAACCCAAACCTCTTCAAATACTCCAAGGCAGAAAAGTTATTCCACAGCTTGAGGTAGTGTTAGGCTCAGAAGGCCATGAGATCTTAAGTCTCCACACCAACAAAACAAAGCAGAAGTAAATGTAAGTGAAAACAGACAATTGCACATCACTATGGACACTCAGTCATCAGGCATGATGATATTTGTCAAAGCTGTGACAACGCCGCTGGAGGCAAATCAGTATGATCCAAATCCTCATAACGTATCTGTGCCATTATATCTTTCTTAATAAAAAATGGACAACTAGTAGCAGATATTCTCCTGAAGGGACTACAAAAATTGTATTATCATTTCCTATGCAAAGGCCATTTGATTGTTTTAGGAGAATTTTCATTAAACAAATGCTGGCTACTTCTTGGTTTCTCTCTACATCCTTGGATGATAAAGATGGACACAAATTCAAATCCAAAGCAGGGAACAATGTTTTCCTAGTATTTCTGGAGCTTTAACAAGCAATACTATTTTAAAACTGCAAGAGCTTGTTCTGACACCACAGCACCAGACAATCAAATCACAAATATTTTCTCTCCAAGCCACCAGAAATATTTAAAGCAAACTCCAAAGGGAGAAGGGCAAGACAACTATCCGACCTTTGGAACATAAACTTCCTATGACAGAGACAAAAGAGTTTACGGATGCATCTCATGGAAACAGGAGATTATCTTTTATGAGATCTTGCAGCATTAGTGGTCACTTTTAGCCCAGAACAACCACCATTCCGGTCATCTGTTTTCTGTATTAATAATAACTGCAAAACTAACCAATACAGTACTGAAAATTAAACTGTATTATAAGAATTTTCTATACATCATCTTCCTCAACTCCCAAGCTACAACATCACTCTCTATTCAGTGGTCTTTCATTTAAATCCTTGGAAGAAAAAGCAATTTCCAAATTACTCCTTTATTAATAAAAGTAAGTACTAGTTTGTGGGAAAGGTTTCTGTTATTGACTTCTAATTCATAACAATTAAGGAAACAAATGCTGTAACTCTGTAACTCCTTATTAGGACTTAAAAGATACCATGCAAAAGCCACAGCAGCCAGACTCTAAAATCCTTCCTTAAAAGAGTCATCATGAATCCTACCTGTAGGAGTCAATGTGGTTATTAAACTCATAGTGCTTCACATCACCCCTGTTCCTGTGCCTCCATCATCTCTCTGTCACCCAGGTATTGGTTATTTAACCATCGGATATATGTATTTTTTGACAGAATGTTTCCTTAAAAGACACAGTCAGCAGTTTGCTATTACAAAGTATCTAATACACAGTTCTTGTGATATTATGTGGATGAAATGTGTCTGTCACCTCATCTTGGCTCCGTTTCACTTATGTCTTCTCTCCAGGTTCATTTCCTCTGTAGAAGAGTGGACCAGCACCTTGCTAATCAGACTTGCAGCATGCAGGCTGAAGTGGTTTTTAGGAGATACTGCCACTGTATTTACCCAGCATGAGTCCCTGATGCCTCTGGAAGGAGGGACTAATACTGTACAGGCATACTCCTAGCACTAGTACTGAGCTCAAATTACTCTTTTTATATAGTATACTTTCCTCAATCTTATTACACATCCAGTGAACAGACTTTCAAATTCAAAAATTCTCTTTGCAACACTGGGAAATAATTTATATTGGATTTAATACATGTTCCACAGGGTTATTCTACTGGTGAAAAAAAAGAGAGAATGTCTCCTTGGTGAGCTGGCAAAATCTGGAAGGAATCCACCTCTAAAAGGTCAGTAACTCAGAGAAAGAGAACTTAATCCTATGATTTGTATTTGCTTTTAATGGAAGCCTGTTGCTGAATCAAAGTTTTTGTTGTGTAGAGAAACAGACTAATTCTTGCTCATAGTGCTCTGTTACAATTCCCAATAAGACTTTGTATAGGTATCTTTAGAAGAACTATGTCCCTTCCCCCACTGCTCTAATCTTTTTAAAATCTTTTTTATATCTTCATCTCCACTTTGGAAAAAAACAGCAAATGGTTCCAAACTGCATACCTGTAACATGAGCTGGTTTCATTTTATCCCTTGATCATTCATGCAAGTTAGCAGATTTTCACTGCATAGCTCCTTCCCATGTCATTATAAAATTCAAATGCATTTATTTAAATCTCTCCTAGAATTCAAACACTTTAATTGCTTTAGCCAATAGAATTCATAAACAGTTACTGGATAATGGAAGCTGTAGCCCTATTTTCTGATCTAACAAATTAAAAAACATAAATACATATACATGTGCTAGAAAGCATCTTTCACCTTAAACATCAAACATCATTAAAGATCTGCTAACAAACCCTACCAGATAAGAGAAGGAAGCAGAAATCCAAACCAGGGGTAAGTCCTCACCAAACTGGAAAAGTCCTCAACAGACTCCAGCACAATCCAAGTCCAGAAATGCAAATCGAACCCATTTGATTTATATCATTATTTCTTTACAGATTAAGTTAAAGTTCCTGTACTGACCATAGGAAAGAGCCATTTCATTTACATACTGCTCTGTTCCCAAATTATTCAGGAATGTCTTACTTTTTCTTTTTAATGACTAATGTGACAAATACGGGTAAAATACTGACTCGTCTTCTGCTGTGCAACTACAGAAAGCTCACACTAAAACCTCAAGCAAAACCTCCTTCAGTCTTATAAACTTGGCAATTACTTTCCACAGGCCAGCTTTTTATGCTCACAATGTCTCTACAGACAGAATTCACATACGGTAGATATGAACACCACAGTCTTTACAAAAAGATACATTGCTAAGAGCAAAACTCACTACAAGCATTTCTCAGGTTCCATGTTAAGATAAATGCAATGCATATAAACTGGACTTCACTGAAAGTGAAAAGAACTTTTATGAAGAGTCCTTTCTTTATATTTCTCCGTAAACAAGAGTTTGCATACCAGGCCTGACATTCCATATGTGTTCCACAGAAGTTTCTTATCAAATTTTACAAACTAAAAATAACAGGGTTTTACATCAAGCAAATTAAAGAAGTGGAGGATTGTAATTCTTAAGCTGGCAACAGACAAACGGAAAGCGGACATGTTAAACTGTCATTCTTGTGTCACAGGGTGCTGCAGATGCTAAAGCTGTCAAGGGTTCAAAAAAAAGACAGCATAAATTCACAATTATTAAAACCCAAATGATTAAATACCATTTTCCCAGAGACCCCTAACCTGCACCCTGCTAGAACTCGGTGAACTTCCCTTCAGACCCTCAGCTATTTGCATATCCTATCATACTCTGCCCTGGGCATCTGCTATCATTCACTGTTAAAAACAAGACACTGATCTAGAAACACCTCTGGTCTGAGCTGATATGCCATTCATAGGTCCATATTTTTATGCCTAGGAAAAAGGAAGGTACAATATCTAAAGCTGGTTCAACACCTACACTGTTCAAGTCCCTCATTTCCACACACTATGTAGGGCACTTGTATGGCAGCCAAGATATTTATATAGTAACAGTTCTTAATATACTTACATGACTCGTGAGAGCTGGGGAAGACACCACAAATATATAACTCTTCCTCCTTCTCCCTTAGCTGAATTCACTCCCCCTTAAAAGTTTTGCTTAACACTTAAAATAGCTTTATGAGTAATGTTTTCTCTATTTTTATGCAACAGTAACTATTATCCATACCCTCTATGATCTGCAAGACAGCATTTGTGTTAGTCAATCTACCTTCTGTGTATTTTAATCAGATTTTAGACAGGTAGATATCTAGGGTTGTGTTTCATTTTTTAGTTATTTACAACTGAAAGGACTTCATAAAAGTCATCCCACCATTCCATTAGAATAGAGAGATCCATTCTTTATGAAGCAGAGGCAGCAATAACATTGCTACTAATGCTTGGATGCCCAAAAGACCAGGGTTTCCACTGTACTAGATACTGCATCCAAAAGAGAACAGAAGTGAGAGCGCTTTCTCCCTCACTTAAGAATTTTGTTAGTTATGGTCTTTCTCCAACTAAAGAGTCTCCTGTGGACTGTGATCCATCACAATCACAGCAGGCAGTCAACCTTTGCTTTTCCCAATAACTTTATTTGCTACTTATCTTCAAAAACACTGCTCTTCTATCATATTCTTGCTATTCATGCAGAAACATTCTTTTCTTGCATATTGTGTCCAACATTTATGGCTCTTTTTTACGTTTTTTTATCTGCTTAAGTGGTGCCTGGTAAAGTATTTGCACTAATTCTCTTTAAATGGCTATGTGAATGGATTTGACCATCTTTGAAATTTTACACCGCAATTACTGTTCAAACTAGTGAAACGAGATATACGACGATTTTATTTAGAAAACAGTTTAGCTGTTATTTATCTGCTTCAACAAGTATTACATGAAGAGAGTGTCTTTAAAGGAGAGGAACCTATTCCATAGCACATACAAAGCAGAGGAAGAACTGATAGGATGGATTGATGTGAGTATGGAGAAATGCTGGATCTTTATACTCTAATGGGAGAGTCAATCTTCAAGCTAATGTTTTGCAATGAGTATTTTGCACTACACAAGGATGCTTGAGACTGTTCAAATGCAGGGCACCAGGAAAGTGTATGACTAGCTGGGTCTGTTAGCTCTCAAACTATGCAGGAGGCAACAAAGGACCTCCACAGCACACAAACAGCCCAGCTTTCCAGTGGGAGGTTCTCCAGACCAGCTTTGATATATCACAGCTATCAAGGATATGGCACACAGCAGAGTAATGCTAACGCTTTTCACGGGTGTGAGCACAAAGTGAAAGCTATTATTGTGGACCATTTAAAAGATACTAAAGTTTTAAGTACTGTAAAATGATGTAAACAAAGGCATTAGTTAAAAATTACACAATAGAGAAACAATGGATCAAATAATAAAAGCATGGATCAAAACAAGAGTCACACAAAAGCAATGAGCACAGCAATAGGCAGTTTCTTGAAACTGGACTTATCAAAACATTTCCTCTTGGACCTTTTTCCAAATAATCTGAAATCACATCGATCTAAGTGAAATCTAGATGCAAGTCTGCCAAGAAGGCATTGTTTCCACAGAGAGCCAACTGAAATCACCGACCACACCTGCCCAACTTCTGACAAACATTTCATTACAGTAGCTAAGCCTTCGTTCCCTTTAATAAAAGGTTTACAACTTAGATCTAAGTTATACAAGCATGTATTTCTTCATACCATTACACTCCCTAGGAATACAGTTTCCATATTATTTAGCATATAGTACACTATACAGTTCTCAAATTATAATCCTTCCATTATCAAACCTATCATACATTTTCTAACTTGTATTTTATCCCTAAATGACAATGATTTAATATATCTTTATCTTCAACTTAAAAAAAACCACCAACTTTTTGTTCTATTCTGCCAACTATCAACCCAGCACAAGACCTCAAGTCCTACGTAACTATGAAAATGCACCAATAATATAATTAATAATAATCAACTGCACACCCCAACTGATAGAGATAGCTGGAAAACAACTTAAAGACGTGTACTTCACATCCCTAGCATTAGAAGTTGTTCTGCTACCAGATGCACTACAAAAATGAGACACTGATGGTGACTCAAAAAATGAAACATTCTGTACCATTTCTACCAGCTCTACCATAGTAGAGATGAAGGAAAACACCTAAGATATGAGGATGCTGGCCATGTAGCTCGCTCATTCACACACACTTTTTTTTACCCTGATCGATATCAAGAGGCATATGGACAAACTCTCTGAGCAGTCAAGCTCCATGGTAACTGAACTAGAGACGTGCACCATTAGTACTTGGATCACCTTAACAGGAACTGTCCTGAATAATTTTCTAACTCATCAATGAATTTAGGTAAGCCTTCAGCGAGGTGTCTTCTGACACTAGGAAGAGAAGTCTGCTCTCCATAAAGCATAGGCTTAGCTTCCAACACTGGCATGGAAGGTATGGTATGAAATTACCTCAGTCATCATTAAATGAAATAAAAATGCTACAACAGGAACAGAAATGTGAGTTTGTCAGGGATTTATTGTAAAAAAAGAATTAAATCAAAAAGTCTGATTTTATTATTAGAGCTTCTTATAGCGATCACAGGCAGACAATGATCTCTTTATGAGCACTAGATAACATGATAATAATTACCCTAAGAGAATAATTACACTGAATTCTTTTGCAAGGTGCTTTGAGACCTTCTAATGAAAATCACGGCTAAAAACTGTGTATTGTAAGTATGCTTAATAATTACATAAAACAAGTACAACTTTTTCTAGAGGTTAGCCATAAACAAAACCGATTTTATTTGAAAGTTCAGCTGAATCAATCAAATTTTTGTGATAAAAATGAATCAGCTGCACTACAACAGCTTTCTTGGTGCAAGCTGACAATAGAACCATTTAAATCTATTCATTGCCTTATTGAAGGAAATGCATGGAATATTTTAAACTGTCCATCATGAGATCAGTATAGTTCAACATGAGTAGGGTTTTCATAGAATAATGAAATGTGTTAAGGGTTTTACAATAAACATCTGTTGACTAGGTAAGGATTCCAGGCTGTTGTTAGAAGCAGTGATGCAATGTACAAAAAACATTTGTCTTTCTATGAAAATCATTCATAACAGTTATAGTTGTCAGCTTTCTAAGCTATTTTTAATCTTATAAATAGCTATCTATATACACTATCAACCCACTACCTCCTTTCAGCCCCCAAGAAACTGCTAATGACCTTCTTACAAAATTCCATTGGGGGCGTGGGGGAATATGCAGTTTTTTGAAATAGCTCTACTTTGCCTGACATTCACACTGCCTGTGAAAAATGAGGCCCACTCGTGCAAATGTTCCTTATAAGAGCAATCAGGTTAGGAATTACTGGCATGAACCTATTTCTTGAATTAAGATTACAGGATCAAGTTGATAGCTAGCATCCCCAGGGATCACCACGATTTTGCTATTATGGAAAAATCTGTGATGGTATCCTCAAAATAATTTTACCAGAAATCTTGATGCAATGAGACAACAATTTAAGTCTTAAAGCTTAAGTATACACAGTTAAATACTAGTGATTCATATAATCATCTCTAAAGCTGTCAATATTGTATTACAGTAAAACTCGTGCTATTTTGACACAGTTCTTACTATACTTCATTTTATTAAACAGTTACTTTAAGACTTAAATTTTGCAAACAATTTGTAAAAACAAATATTAAGAAACTTTTTTTTTTTATTTACAGTTTTCATAGGTGCAGAAAATACCCATTGCAAATACCTCTTACCTATTCAAAACACAGGATGTTGCTCATGAATCAGTAATCCTTGGACAGGAAAATTTAATCCTGGCAAAATGAAACTACCTATGATAATAATATGAGTGCTATTATATTTTTTTTTAAGATAAAAATTTTCTATTAAGAGGCCTTTGTTTTGTTCTTGTTTGAAAAACATGTATATCTAAGCCATGGGGAAAAAAGGACTCTTAAATACAAAAGCATCACATTTGACTCCGGCAATCCCTTAACCTCAAATTGCTGGAGGCCTGGCTGGTTTCCCAAAGATTCACAGCACGCTCACCCTGTTGTTATGGTATTTCCTAAGCATCTGCTATGTGCCACTTGCAGAAACGGGAATCCAAACAAGACGGACCTTTGATCTCACCCCATACAGCTGGTTTTAATTGTCTGTTCTAATGCCTAAGTCAAATTTAAGCACTGAATCGGTAAACGACTACTGCACTTTTTCGGAAACCTTTAGGAAGCCAAGGTGCTCGAACACGTTCGCACACAGACGCTTACTGAAAGGCACGATGAGAAGACAACACAAAGAATGCGAAGGAGTTGCGCTCCTTAGGCGAATCTCTCCACGCCGCGGGGCACGATTCCGAACCGTGCGCCCCCCGGGCACCCCCACCCCGCTAAGGCGGGGGCACGGTGGGAACGCAGCGGGGGGAGGAAAAAAAAATACAAGAAAAAGACAAAAATATTTACAAATGGCAGCGCTACGGGTGGTGCACGGAGAGTCACAGGTGATGCCGGAGCCAAAGCCAGCGCTTCCCTCCCCGCAGCCGCCCGGGGCTCCCGGACCCCCCGGCCGCTCCCGGACCTCCGGGGGAGGGCGGGTACCACCCCCGCCCCACGGCCCGCAGCCGCAGGTGTAAGGGAAGGACGGGGGCTCCAGGCAGCCTCCCGCCCGCATTCCGAGGCTCACCCCGGCCGGTGCTCGCCGGGCGCAGGGGAACCGCCGCGGGAAGGACGCGGCTCGCGGCACACGGCGGACGCGCACGTCCCGGCGGCGCACCGGGACCCCCCCCCCCCCAGGGAGCGGGACCGCCCTGCCGGCTGCCGGCGCCCACCGGAACAAAAGGAAAACAGCCCCGGAGCCGCCCGTGGCCCCGCACAGCGCCCGGCCCATCCCGCCCAACCTCCCGCACTCACCTCGGCGCGGCAGCGGCGGCGGAGCGGGCGGCGGCCACTCGCGCCCGCGAGCTCCCTCCCCCCCGCTCCCTGTTTCCCTCCCTCCTTCCCTGCCCGCCCTCCCGGCTCCGTCTCTCACCGCTCCCGAAGCGGCGGCGGCTGGGCCCGGCTCCCCCGCCACGTGACCCCGCCACGTGACCACCGCCCTACCCCGGCCCGGCTCCGCCCCCGCCGCCCGCCGGGATGGGTCGGGCTGGGCCCCGCCGCGGTGCGGGGCTGCCCTGCGAACCCGGCCCGCGGGACCCGGCCGGGGCACGGCCGCAGACACGGCGGGGACACCCCGCAGCGCGGCGTGCGAACAGCCCGTCTGACGGGGGAAACAGCCGCCAGCACGTTCCTGCGCTCCCCCAGCCCCTGACCGCCCTCTGAAGCAGAATTCACAATAGCGGGCGTGATTTGACAACAAAACGCTGAGAGCGGGCTTACCCCTACTGCCTTCAGGGCTGAGAAAGAAGGAAAGTTACTTGGTGCCAATATCTGGGGCATCGACCCCCATCACGTACTTCACACTCCTCCCTGCAAGAATCACAAGCGCTGTATTCCTGCAATTTTGACTCACGCCAAACGCCACAGCACGAGTGAAAATTAACTGTGCTGAGCAGTGTTCCATTCTAAGCCTAACCTTTGCTCCCAGAAAATAATGCTTACAGTAACGGGTCAAGGGGGGGTCTTGTGGGAGAGAATGCCTTTATCCTTCAAACTTGGAAATTCGGGATAGAGTCTACAGGTATCAACACTACAAGACCTGGGGGAGCCTCAGTAAAAACAAGCTGACGCTGTATTCTGGTATCACATTCAGTGCACATTCACTTTCTTCAGAAAGGAGCAACAGCAAAATGCCTGAACATAAAAGGTGGGAAAGCACTCAGTACCTTAAGGAAACCACGAACAAACTGCAATTATCAGCTCTAGAAAAGCCATCCAAAGAATAAGTACATGGGGAGCAGGAAGTGAAAAGGCCCAATCCCCTACTGGCTTTAGTAATCAAAACTTACAGACCAGCTCAGAAACTAAAAAGGTAAATATTTTTCACACCATTGCTCAAAGCTCCATAAGGATTTTATCTTACAACCTATAGCAAGAAGGGGACAAGCTTTGTGCCAGAGGACCAGCTACGTGTGCAAAAATCTGCAAGACTGAAGCCTGAGATAATGTGTTAGAGTTGGGTATACATTTTGTCTGTTAATATAATTCTCATTTAGAAAAAAAGTTGCTTTTTTATTGAAGATTTTCAATTACACTACACAGCTAAACCCTGGGACACCTCTTAACAGATCCTATAGCTAAAGTCCAATAAAAAGCTATCAGGCTCCATTTCTGGGCGCATTACAGAGCTGTTATCAACTGCTGAGCTGTGAAGACCAGGTTCTTCCCTGAATTGCCCACTGGATATTTGCACAAGACAAACATCACCACCACTGGTAGGCTTATATTTCACATATTTCAGTAGAAAATTTTGAGGAGCCAGAATAGTTAAAACCACTGTTCACTCAATTCTTGCGTCTGACTTGAGCTATCTGTGTCTTAGCTCAATTCCTAGTTTACTGGCCATCATAAGAATTAAATTTAGGTAGCAAAGCAGAAAACTGACATGAAAGAGAGGTTTACAAAACACCACTGCAGCTTTAATTGCCTTTGTAATCCTGTCATCTCCACCCCAGGCACATTAACTACGGTGCAACAGTGTTGCCCACTAGTCCCTTCTCTGAGCTGCATTTGAAGTTGTAGCTAGGTTCATAGTCACAAGAGAAAACTGTGTTTAGTAGTTGCTCACCAGCCTCTACACACTATGAACGTGACTCTCGGATACCTTGCAGGAGTCCCACCCATCCTGCACCCTGTTGTGTGTTGAGGATTGAAGGAAAATACATGGGAAGATGTTTGCTCCATCTCGCTCTATCAACATAACACATTGTTTTCCAAGAACGAATTTACACAGATGCACAAGGGTCCCAGGAATAGAACCAGATACTTCGGCTGTTTAATAAACTTGTGACAGAGGAACGATTCCCCGTCTTTTTCATCCACATGTGTGAATCAACAAGATCTTGTTCCATGTCAGGGATGGACTTACAGCATTCCTCCATGTGCAGAAGGGAAGCTACAGCAATCTCAAATGAAGTCCATAATCTGAGTGAGTGGAATCCAGAAGTATCCTTACAGATAAGACAAGGCCTCAGCTTCCAAAGTTAAAATAGAAGTTAAAATCTCTATTATTTATAGAAATAGGACATGGTCTTGTATCTTGCCTATGGGATACTGTTGCTCTACAATGCAAAGGCAGATCACACTTGGGAAAATACCACTACCATATTGCATCAGGTTTGTGAAACAACTTTGTATTTTTTTTAACATTTTTTTCTGTGACTAAAGGTGCATCTCTAGGATAATGAAGCATTTTAAAACATACTTAATTCACACTTCACAGCATTTTTTAAAGATACATATAAAACATATAAAACACAAAGGAAAGAGGCAACCTTTTCCTTCACTCATCCCTTCCTCCAGTCTACTAAGTTTGACCTAAAGTACCAGTTCATTACATTATGGTGCTAATAGTATAAACATTTCCATAGTCCAAATGTAATATTTAATGCAACTTCAGCAATACAGATTAATAGAAACATTAACCTAAAATTATGTCATCAAAATCATCATCTCCTGCACCACTGTTAATTTTATTACAAAGCTTAAAAACCCCACCTTTTTTTATTTGTTTCATTTGTTTTTTTGTTCGTTTGTTTGTTTGAATGCTTTGGTTCTGCTCAGTTCTTGGTATTACTGACCTAAAGAAAAGCTTAGTTACTTAGCCAACTTGACTGGATAATAAAGATCAGTCAAGTAACTGTACAGAAAAGCTTGTAAATTAATTTTCGTTGTTGGAATATTGTGAATTTAAGGTCAAAGACAAATAGATGTGTTTTTTCAGAAGGAACTCAGCTCTGTTTCAATCATGCCCAGACCTATGCTTGTCCATTTTACCCAGCTGTGAGACTAAACAGCTACTTTAATATTTGTCAATTTCTATAATCCATTAATCCCATATTCACAACCTTCTAAGGAACCAAAGGCTGGCCACTTTTTCAGGATGACTTTCTTGTAAGATCTCCTTTATTTTTGAAGGCAGACACCATTAAAAGAACTAGTAATGTCCCTTCATGAAGCCAGATGATAAATTCCATTTGTCTACAAGTAACTATGCGACTTTTTTTTAATGTCTTCTTTTTTTTTTTAATTTCAAAAACATGAGAAAACATCTTCAACTCACCTTCCTTATTCTGCCCAATAGCACATCTCAGATATTTTTCTTGTCAGGTAAAATATTCGTACTCTCTTAAACTAAATGTTTTTTATTGCAGACACTTTCTTCCTATTTCATTTCAGTTTTCATTATTTCTTCACCTTTCACAAACTCACTTTGTTCATTGTCACTTATACAACTTGGGTATGTTGGGACAGAAAACAAAGCACGGGACTTGGTTGCCTTCCAAATGCAAGCAACATTAGGACTGCAAAGAACAGAACTGTGATTTCCACGGGCATTGTGTTCCCAGAACTGGTGAGCCAATAATTCTCTATATACTCATTAAATGTAAAGCCACAGGTGGTTTGGTTATTTAATAATACAAACACTTCCTAGAAGGATTTCATATGATGCATGAGAAAGGGAAAGTGTACATGAAAAATCAAACGTAATCACTATTGTTAAGATCCTTCTGAATCCCTTAGTTTAACGTAGAGCTGTTTTGTTTGCTGGTTTGGGGTTTGGTTTTTTGGTGTGCTTAGGTTTTTTTAAGTATCATTTGGGATGTAGCTCTTCTTAACTAATCCCGTCATAAAGACAGTTTCATTTAAGATGCAGGTCTACTAAATCCAGATAACTGAGGTAAAGAATAACAAAATCAGTTACTGAGGGGAAAATGGCCTGTTTCTACACAAGCAACAACAAAAAAGTTCTTGCACCCTTCAGGTGTAATCATCAGCAGGTAAGCAAAAACGTGTTCGATGGTGGCATGTGATTAAATCCACACAAGCCTGACTGTTATAAAAGCTTAGCAGTATCTTTGAGTTCAACAAGCTCAGTTCAACTACATATGCTATAGAATCAAGAAGCCTAAAACTAAAACTCAGGTATGTCTATTTCACTCCAGTTCTTCAGTCCTTCAGGAAATAAAGGGAAGCAGAGAATTACCAAAATGTCCTAAATTAAAAGAAATAGAAAAATTTCCTTTATAGGTTGTGAAAAAAAAAAGGCACATAGAATTCACCTTGCAGAACACTACCTCACAGAACCTAAACTAGAATAGGTACTGAAGTGTCTTGTGTTACAATGCAAAAACTGCTTTTGTAGATGTCTCCATTATTGTACTTTCCTCCCTCACCTCTATCTGGATTTACAGCATGAATGACTGTCCGATTTTTAATGCATTGGAGAGTTTTACATCCAACCTTGCTCAATTTTTTCACATGCAAATCTATTCACTCCTTCCACACACAAACTTAACTCATTTTGTTAGTTTTATATGCTCAGCTGATTTCAAAAGGCATTTCCTTTTCATGTACTTGCAATTTTCCTCCTCCACAGAGGAACACAGCAGAGAAAGAGAAACAAGTCGGCTTGCCTGGGCAGATTCTCCAACAGAGCAAGGATTTCCTCCATAGCTGAGGAATAACCAGGCTGAATGAGGATTGACCAAACCCTCCAGTTGCCTGGCTGTTCACTCCAGCTTCCTCCTGCCTCATTTTTGTTGTGGAAGCGCTAGCTCCAACCTTCCACATATATTTTGTCCCCCTTCTCCAACAGGGAAAACAAGACCTGCAGACCCTTGGAGACCCACTCTGGAGCAGGATTCCTGGTAGGATTTGCAACCCCATGGGGGACCTAGGCTGGAGCAGGCTGTTCCTGAAGGACTTCACCACATGGAAGAGTGACCCACATTGCAGCAGTTTGGGGAGGACTGTTGCCCGTAGGATGGACTTATGTTGGAGAACTTCATGGAGAACCATCCCACATGGGAGGGACCCTACGCTGGAGCAGGGGAAGGACTCCTTTCCCCGAGCAGTGGGAGAAACATACTGTGATGAACTGACCAGAATCCCCATTCTCTGTCTCCCTGCGCTACTGAGAGGGAGAAGGTGGAGCTGGGAAGGAGGGACGGGTGGAGGGGAAGGTGTTTCTAAGGTCTTATTTTACTTCTCATTATCCTGCTCTGATTTTTTTAATAATAAATTTAATTAATATCTCTAATTTGAGTCTGTTTTGCCTGTGACAGTATTTGGTGAGTGATCTCTCTCAGTCCTTATCTCAACCCATGAGCTCTGTTATATTTTTTCTCCCATGTCCAGTTATGGAGGGGTGTGATAGAATGGCTTTGGTGAGTGCCTGGCATCCAGCCAGGGTCAAACCACTACAGTGCTAAACAAATGAAATATATTCATGTCTGGCTTGTTTTGGGTTTTTTTTAACTTACATAGTATTTCAAAGAATGCCACACAAGACAATAACTGAAGGGATGAGGATTAGTACATATGGCAAGGCATCTTAACTAGTTAAGTGTGGCAGCGCATGGTGCTCCAAAGAAAACAGACCGAAAAGATACAATAAATGGAGTCCCTGAAGAATTAGTCATGATACTGATGTTTTCAATATTTTTGTTAGGTGACCTTAGAACAAAAACATGGGTGTACTAATAAAATTTGCTGATGACACAAACTTAAGGATCAACAATACAGCCTAGATTCAAAATAGATATATATCATTCAGAAGACAATGGATGACCCCCAGAAGCAGACCACTAAAAAGAGTAGCATTAAATATGATAGTACAAAGTCATGAATTGAAGGACTTGAAAATTTAAAACTGAAGGCATCAAGTGAAAAGAGAGGAGGAGAAAAATCTGCATCTGTCAGTCAGCAAGAGAATACCTTTAAGGTATTCGATGACATCATGAAAGAAGTGAATAATCCCAGAATTTCAAAGAGAGTTCTGGAATATGAAAAGTATTGCACTGGTATTGGGAAGACTTCACCTAGAATTCTCCATGCAATAGTGATCAATGACACTGAAGAATAGTAAATTAAACTTGAAATGGGTACTAAGGAGGGCCAGGAGAAATAGACATGACTATGTGTGTGTTGCTCTATTAAACAGAGTAATTCTGCCTGCTTCATTTACTACATCAGGCTAGGCTCTCTTATCATGCGTTTCACAAGAAATTTAGCATTATGAGACCCTAGTTCAAAGTGAGCCTTTTGAATATGTCTACAATATAAAAAACATCAATTAATATAACTTTCTCAGCAAAGAGCAGAGAAAACAAATTGTATTAAAACAAATAGCAGCTGGTGGAAATACTTCCAAGGTCCCTAGGCTTTTCAGACAAGTGCCTAATGGCTGACATATAAATTTATATCTTTTTAGCTTAAATCTACAGAGACCCATGCCATATATAGTTTCTTCAAAACCTCTTATTTCCAAGTGTGGTCTCATGAGCAGTTTAAGTAAAAAGACAGCAAAGCTTAAGCAGTCCTTTTCTTATTTTTTTTTCCAAAAGTCAATGGAGATAATATTCAAATACAAAAATAAAGAGAGAATTCTTGAAAAATGTGAAATAATAAGAAAAAAGCCACCAAAATATTCGAGGTCTTAAGCACAGTTTAGCACCAGAGTCCCAAATTAGTATAGTCTGTACTATCATCTTCCATATTAGAAGATATGACAAATACAGAGATTGTTGCAAAATCAAATGTTAACTCTTTAAAAAAACCTCCCAAACCAAACCCAGTATAATTACAGCATAATGCCTGCATTATTGTGGGTAGTTCTATAAAGGAACATGATCAAATATTTAAGTCCATTTATTCCACTGGAAAAAAAACACATTTCAACCTAGATTTAAGAGTAGAAAAATACACTGCAAGAATATGATGACTTTTTACATTTTTAATGGTTTTAGCAAAATATAATATGATAGAAAGCAGCTCCATGTCCAAACAAAATGATTTAAGAAACACCCCTTACTTTCATGAATACCTGATTAGGGATTTCACTGATCCTTTTAATCCTTGTGTTAGAAGGACACAAAAATAAATTCCAGATGTGAAAGGTCTGGTTATCCTTATTAGCACTCCAATTTTCTATGTTTGTTCCACCTTGAGACCCCCACCTTACAGTAATGCCACTCCGTGTAAGGACTGCAAAACATCCCTTTCCTCCCTAAATTTTAAGAAATATTGTTGGGCAAGGAAAAGTCTCTTTCTCGCACAGGGTAAGGGTATTGTAGAATCATAGAATTATTAAGGTTGGAAAAGACCTCTAAGATCACTGAGTCCAGCTGTTAACCCAGCACTGCCATGGTAACCATTAGACCATATCCCCAGGTGCCACATCCACATGCCATTTGAACACTTCCAGGGTTAGTGATTCCACCACTTCCCTGGGCAACCTGTTCCAATGCCTGACCAACCTTTTGGTGAAGAAATTTTTCCTAATATCCAACCTAAACGTGCCCTGGCAAAACTGGAGGCCATTTCCTCTTATCACTCATTATTTGGGAGAAGAGATCAACGCCCACCCCACCACAGCCTCCTTTCAGGCAGTTGTAGAGAGCAATAAGGTGTCCCCCAAGCCTCCTTTTCTCCAGGCTAAACACACCCCCAGCTCCCTCAGCCACTCCTTGTAAGACGTGTGCTCCAACCCTTCACCAGCTCTGTTGCCCTTCTTTGGACTCACTCCTGTGCTTCAGTATCTTTGTTGTAATGATGGGTCCAGAACTCATCACAGCACTTGAGGTGCAGCCTCACCGGTGTTGAGTACAGGGGGGGCAATCACTGCCCTGGTCCTGCTGGCCACACTATTCCTGATTCAGGCCAGGATGCCATTGGCCTTCCTGGCCACCCGGGCACAGCTGGCTCATGTTCAGCTGCTGTTGACCAGCACCCACAGGTCCTTTTCTGCCTGGCCACTTTAGCCACTCTTCCCCAAGCCTGTAGCACTGCCTGGGCTTGTTGTGACCCAAGTGCAGGACCTGGCATTTGGCTTTATTGGACCCCACACCACTGGCCTTGGCCCATCGATCCAGCCTGTCCAGATCCCTCTGCAGAGCCTTCCTACCCTCCAGCAGATGAACACTCACACCTACCTTGGTGTCACCTGCAAACTGATTGAAGGAGCCTTGAATCCCCTTGTCCAGACTATTGATAAAGTTGTTAAACAGGACTGGCCCCAACACTGATCACTGGGGAACACCACTTGTGACCGGCTGCCCGCTGGCTGTAGCACCACTCACCACCACTCCCTGGGCCCTGCCATCCAGCCAGGATTTTATGCAGCAAACAGTGCACCAGGCCAAACCGTGAGCAGCCAGTTTCTCTAGGACAATGCAGTGGGAAATGGTTTCAAACACTTTAGTAAAGTCCAAGTAGACTATATTCACAGTCTTCTCTATTTGTTTTTATTACTTGTTTTGCTTATGATATTCATGTAACTATAATGACAATTAAAAAATACGTTACATGAAAGCTTCCTTCACTGTTTCAAATATAGAGGTGTAGTGGGTTGCTTCTCATAGCTATCAAGTCAAACAATAAAACTTTTTTATAGGACCTTCCCAGTTCCTTTTGTTTTATAGTACAATAAAAATAATGAGCTAGAATTACTGCACATTGAAAAGGCAGCCTCAGTTTGGTCTAGTTTTTCATACTTGCAGCAAACTACTTTAGGAACCACCTTCTGAAACACAGCCACCCTCAGAATTGTTCCTTCCCACTCCCTACAGTTCCTTCTGGCTCCTGCTGTCACACAGCAGGCTAAACAGGCAGAAATAGCTTTAAAAAACCCTACTCAAAGCCAAAAGGGGAAACATTTACTGATTCCAAGACTTCAGGTTCCCTAGTCCTCCTGACAGGTTTGGTCAGATGCTTAGCTTTGCCCACTCCTCACCCCTACTCTAGGGCTCCTCTCAAATGCTATTTGCAGCTCCCTCTGCCCAAATGGCAACCTGGCCAATATGGAAAAGCTGTCACAGTCCTCTATCACATTTACCTTGATGTGCTTGTGCTTACCAATATTGATTTCAAATATTCATTAAGAAACCAGGCTTCATTTTTCTTCAGTTTTATTCTGATTCCATAACTTTCCTAAAATTAAAAGATAAAATTAGTCTCCATTTAGACCAAAAGCAAAATCAAATATAGGGAGCATGCTTCATTTTACAGCTGAAGAGACATTTTTTTGTCATATCTTAATTTCAAGCTGGTTGATGATACAGAAGGTCATCAGTATTCCAGGGTTACTCACTGCTGCTGAATCTCTAGCTTCTGGAATACCTGTATATCTAATAACATACATATGACACACATGCAAAACATGTCTTACACCCAATAAAGTTGCCAGTGTAGGAGAACAAAGAGATTAAGAGGAAGTAAAACTACAGTATCATTCCACATAGAAAAGTGGTCCCATTCAGGACAATGTAGAATAGGAGGTGTAATATTAAGAAAATTTTCTCTCCCAGTCCTTGTTGATATGTTGGGTCTGATGATAAACACAGAACCTTTTGTAAACCAATTAAGTTCTAGTTAATTGCAAGTAAATTTTTTGATCTTTATGCTCCTTCTGATCTTGTTCAATTTCAGCATTAAAAGGAAATAATAGTTACAAGCCTAAAATACTCTTCCCCCTCTTTCCTGCCTTTTTTCTCTTTTGCCCTCCCATCTCACCCCTCTGCTCACATCAGAACCACGACACACAAAATGGTGAGAGATCATTTGCTTGGTGTATCTCTCTCTACTGACAGGGTATGAGCTATGCCAAAATTGCAGAAACATGCACTACTAACTTATCTGCAAGGGGTATCTTCGCAACTGCAAGTGTACCCATCACTCTGCACATCCTGCGATTTACAGCTGGGTCCATCCTTTCTGTAATAGAAACAGAGCTGTACAGCTCTGACAGCCAACTCCTTCAGTCTGTAGTCATCCAGAAATTTTGCTTGCTGTTTCTTTCCTGAGGGGATAGTTATGTGGCTAACCAATTATCTGTCAGTTTTGGTGTTGGATGGGTTTCCTTTGGTGTGTTCAAGCACATTCCTGCATGGGTATTATGAGTCTTAAGACTTCTTCCAGGAACCTTACAGTTGTTGTTACTAACACCTCAAATTGCTCAAGCACAAAAAGCTAAAAGCTAACAATAATGGTCTAAAATTTTCACTTTTAAAGTATTTTCACTGGGCAGCAATTTTATAGTCTGTTTCTAGTCTGCAGTTAATCATCTTACTAGTGCTATGCAATCAGAAGTGAGAAAATTACTTTTTCAGTCTACGTGAAAAATACAATCCCTAATATTCAAATTCTTAGGGGAGGTTTCCCCTCATATTAAAACTCAATTGGTAGGTGTTGCAGTTTTTTGTTTGTTTAGGGAACATACTGAATTTTACCATTATATACGTGTAAACCAATAAAGCTACTCATTTGGGGGTCAATGAGGGGAAAACTTTCTCTATGTCTCATTTGCATGCACTATGAGCAACACTGTAAGGATATAGATGCAGAAATCCCCAGTGCAGACTCAAATACAGTAAGACTGAATGTTGCATGGTCTTCCATACAGCATGATGCATGTGATTTGAGGAACAGGTACCCTACAATCACATGCATTTTGTATTAGGAGGAAATAAAGAGGAAAAAAATAATAAATGTTACTTCTTATCAACAATGTCTTCTTTTGATTTACACTCACTGAAAATTATGTAACTTAATATGGAGCAACTTCTAAAGCAGGCTCATGGTGGGGAGATACACAGACCTACCAGTAACATCTGACAGGAAGACCACATTTCAGACATCATTTTAATGGAACATGGCTGTGTACCTCAGCTTAGAAAGGAAACACTGGATACCTAAAAATCTAAGAAATTTCTGAGCTAAAAATATTCCAAAATCTCCAACAGAAAATATCTTTTGAGAAGGATCCTTTGAAGTTGAACGTTCATCTCTAGTTGAAAGCATATCTAATGTTCCAAAGCACAGTAAGTCTCTGAACCACCATTGCCCAAGCTGCAACAATTTTTTTTAAAGCAGCTTAAAATATTGGTAAGAGCTCCCCTTACTGGTCTACCTTCAAATTGTCAGCTCTTCAGTCCTAAAAATCTTCTTAGGAGAAACAAAGATGAGTAAAATATTACTTCTATTCCACATTAAAAAAACCCAAACAAACAAAAACCCAGCTCCACATCAAATTTCTATCAGACATCCTATTGTTTATATTTCTTATTAGGTGTTAAGTCTTAAACTCAAAGATAATGACTTACTTTAGGAAGAATTTGTTCTTCCATCACTATGAACTTCAACTTACTCTGAATCCTTAATTTTGTATAGCACATACAGGCCTTGCCACAATCTAAATTACAAAACTAATATGGACATCCAATTCTAACATACTGAGTAATGCACTCATTTCACAGTAACCACCACCAGCTTCAATGGGATCATTTGTGGGATAATCAAGGAGGCAGTGTGGAAATTTGTATGGAATTTGGAATTGCAAAAAAAAAATTTGTCATGAAAGCTTACTGTTTTCTGTAATGGTGTACTGCTTAATTGAAATATACCTCAGACTTTGTTGGGTTATATGGTTAAAGACTTGTTGAGATAAATATATATATATATATATATATATACACATACATACATACATTTATGTATGATTTTTAGTGCCCTACTTTTGCAAGCTCAGCCTAGGGGCTGACTGAAGTTGAGCACTTTTATGGTGAAGATGCCAACTAAGAAAGGTTAATATAAGTCATTTTAATGACACCATGAAATACCATTATCTTCAATGCACAATAAACAATCCTGTTTACTTCTGCTCAAAGTAATCAATCCTGTTAATGCATAAAATACATGTTCTCTAGATTGTTCTCACACACATGAGGTGGCCCTGCAGACTTGAGTGAGAAAAAACTGTAAAATCTGTTGTAATGGCACATTAGCAAAAAGAAAAAAAAAAAAAGAGGGATATACTTTTGAATGCACCCTACTAACCTGGAATGACTGTAAAATAGGATTTCATGCTGTACAACAGCACTTGGAGAAGGTTTAGTACAGTGCATCAGACAGCCATCTAGCTCTCAGCACTAAGTAACAAAAACCAAAAATCAAAACAAAAACAACCCCACCAAGTCCCCCAATTATAAGTACATTACACAAATAAACAAAACCACTATAACTAAAATGGATTCAGATGCCTACTTTTTTTATGAAACAACACAGGCAGTTTAGCTACAGAGTAAAATCCACTCTGGTAAAATGGTAGAATTTCGTAAAGCATTCTCTATTTTCTTTCAGCTGCTTTTTCTATTTTCTTTCTTGAGGCCACATCCATTTTCTCTAGTGATTGATGGTTATTTCCTCCTTTACTGCACTGGACAATTATTCTTCCTGGGCTAGTTGTACCAGAGAGAAGGAAAAGGGACTTAGGCATTGATCACAAACTAACCAGGTCATTATAACCCCTATCTATTCTGACTGGGTCATATTCATTGTGCTGCCAGCCCCCATGCTAAAATAACCCACTCTCCAGAATTAGCTTATCCCACAATTTATAAAACTACCTAAATATGTGACAGCATTTAGACTTATTTCCTTTTTACACATCTTTCTTTGAAGCCCATTAATAAACAAAAAAAGTCTGAGGCTTCAACAAAAAAAGCAAAATGCCCAATCATATAATCTTCAATAAAAATAAGATGTTACTGCTTTATTTTACTAGGAAGCTGCATTTTCCGTTTCCATTGCTCTCTTCCCACATAACATTTTGTTCAAATTATTCTAATTCTCTTATCTTGCTTTAGACATCTCTCTCATCTTTCCTTAAGCTCCTGCACGTGTTCATGAAAGCAGTATTTATGAGCATGTTCAAGTTACAGTAACTACACAAGAGCAACTGTTTACATTACAAAATGCAAACAAGAGAACTTGCAATCTTTTTTAGATCTAAGTATAAATAAGTAGCAAGTAAAAAATGAAGTTCAAGTAAGTGTCTTTTAGGTAATTGTTCCACCATGCTCTTCCTTCCAGTAGACAAAATACTTTCAACTCAGACTGAAAGCAAAAAGTGAGCAGTGAAAGACTTTCAAGAAAAAATTTGGTGCTTTTACAAGCAGCAAGAAGTCTGTCATTCAAGCTCTATTTTTTCCTGCTCAAGCAGGACCTGAGAAGACTATAGTTCTTGGCTAGATACTAGCAAAAAAGTGAACTTATTAGTTATGGATACAAACATAAAATTAACATATAATATTCCAAATACAATGAGAGCTGATTTTCTCACCCTATCAACTCTATTATCAAAGCATGCATATATTTAAACAGATCGCCTAAAGCTTTTATTCTCAAATGTTTCCAGCCTTTAAAAAATATATCTTTAACACAGTGTTTCATTCCAAGCTCTCCTCAATATTTCACACCTGAATCAAAACCAGCACAAACATTTAAAATCTGTAAGCGTAAATGCTAACTATCTCAAAACGTCCTGATATTTTTAACACTAGTATCTACTTTTCTCCCATCTGTGCAAATATTTTTGCTGTTGTTGTTCCAGGCATCTAAGCATGTAAGTTCCAGGACTACATGCATTTAAAAACAATCAAAACCTTTCAGAGGTCCAAGTTTATTCAAATCCCAGAGACCCTCGCTTGGGGTTTTGTTTGTTTGCTTTTTTAATTCATACACATACTCAAGTTCTAAAAGTTTCCTCATTGGATTTCCTTCACCATACTACCTGATTCAAGACCCTTTTTTCCCTAGGAACTACAAAGAACTCAGTTCCTTAGACCACATTTAATGACCAATTTGCATCTTCACATCTTTTGTTTATTCTTCCAGCACAGAATCCGTTAGGCCTTGTTAGGTTACAGGAAGGATTGACAGGTTTAGAACTTAAAAGTCCATGAACTTGTTTGCTCAAAAAAACCAAATTATGAGCAGGGAGTATAAGAGTGCATGCCTAACTGTTTAGTTTATACAGTTTGGAACTTCTATCCCTCTGTATTACATAAGCCATTTATCAACTGTAAATATAAGCTAAAACACAGGGAATGCAGCAGCAAAGCTGTACAATTAACCAGGAGAAAAAGACAAGAACTGCAAGGAGTTTATTATAGACTGAAAATGAAAGTCACAATAGAAATTGAGCACTAGACATACTAAATACAGAGAAGCTTAACATGTGGAATTCCAAACATGACTTTTCAAATGCTGCCATGTCAAGAGTGATGGATGATTTACCTTTCAGCAGAATCTGGATGGAAAATAAACTAGGATTCCAAAGAAAGGAAACAGACGCTTCTAAATAAATTGTACTAAGCTATAATGCCATGTTAAAACTACTGATATTTCTCCATTAAATGACCACCCAATAATCTTCCACAAAACAATTATGAGGTCAATGTTTGATCAATCTCTTGAGGTCAATCTCAAGAAAGAGGTAAGGAACCACAAACCATTTATAAATAAGGTTTAAACTTCTTATTTCAAGTAAAGAAATGTAGCTGGCTCTTAATCTACATGACCAGGGAAGCACCCACTTGCGAAAGAAAGAAATTAAACAACTTGGACCAAAACTCATTGTTCTACGCAGTCAGAGAAAAGGGAAGGTACCAGAAATGACATGAAGTTAAATTTTACAGGGCTATTTGCTCATGCACATGAGCCTGAATATATACAATTCTACAGAACTTTCTTTGGACAGCTTTTTGATTAAGAACATCTAGTGAAACTTTCTCCTGAAGATTCCCTATTCCTGAGGGGAAGAAAAGCAAACCAAAAAAAACAGTCCAAACAAAAAACAAGGACAAATCCACCAAATAATCTGGTATCTACTGGGCAAAAGAAATGAGCAGCAGTGAGAGTCAGTAAGGAAAACTGTTCCTTATAAAAGCCTTTCTCTTTACACTTGTTCTTTTTCTCAAAAAAAGATGTGATCACAAGCCAGTGTCTCAGCTAAAGTTACAAATACAGTGTAAAAAAAAAATCCAAACAACAAAACCATGACACTACAAAGCTTTTTGCTTGGCAGCAAAGGGCAATATGGGAGGAAGAGCTAAGCTGAAGAAAAAAAACATAACCAAAAATCCAAACCCAGCTTTCTTGTGTGTAGGTAGAGCATGGGAGTCTGATCAGATAACTTATTGTGACTACCAGCATCAGTGAAAAAAATACAAGCAATTATACCTATAGGACTTGTCCTGGGGTGATGTTATGAAGCCGCTTTATTCCTTAACCGTCCGCTCAATGCCCAAGGACGCTGTGCCTTTGAGATGGACCCGGGGCCGCAGGACCCACAGGGTGCGGGGCCGTTTAACAGCGGAGCCCAACGGCTCGGGGGGCTCTGGGGCTCGGGAGGGAGCGCGCCGGGAGCGCTGTGCTGATCTTTGGGTTTCTTTTGTGTTCTGGATAGCTGGAAAAAGGTTCTGTTGGTTTCTCTTGCTCTTTTTCCCTTCCCTCTCCCTTGCCTCACTGCCTCCCTTCCCTCCTTGCCAGTCCGGGGAGCCTGTGGGTGTGGCCCTGGCTGGTCCGAGCCCGGGTGTCTGTTCCCTCTCCGGGAATTCGTTGTATTTTGAGGGTTTTTTTATCCTGTTCTACCCTGTTTTGTTTGGTGTTAATAAACAGTTTTTTTCCACTTTCACTTGCTGTGACCCACTTGTCTTATTGGTGGAGGAAAAGGGGAGGCCCTTTTCCCTTCGGAGGAGACGCTCACTCTGGAGTGTTTCCTCCTGAAGTTTTGTCTCCAAAACCGAGACAGGACTGGCGTCCCATTTCTGTTGCCGCTTTAATTTGTGATGATCTAGGGCAATGCATTTATTTTTGTCTCGATTCCTTGATATCTCTCCTTCCCCTCCAAACTCCCACCACCCCTCCCCAAACTCAGAAAGCACAGCATTGGTAAAAGTAGGCAAGTAGTATGGGGCATTTGTAACATGTTTTAACAAAAAAAACCCCAACCCCAAACAACACAACAAAACACTCACATCAACTGTCATCCTGCCATACAAAACCCATCAAGTTAAAGCAGTATCTGACCGTGCCTCCAGCTCAGAGAGATGTTCCATCCAGCACAGATTATGCTTCAACAGACATTCTTTACTTTTTATCAGTCACACTATAATCAGATTCAATCAATTCTACAGGAACACAACATGTCAGAGAACCTCATACAGCATTCCAGTACAAAAGCACTACTCTACTTTTTGGGTCATATCATCTTGCAAGATAAAAAGCCTAAAGGAAAACCAGAGAGCATGCATCAAAAATTCTAAATGGAAGTCCTCAAGTGTATAATTTTAAGCATTTTAATAAAGATACCACATTCTTTCAAAATGAGAAACAAAATCCAATTCCAGACTATTTTGTCTATGAAAATGGTGCATTTTCTAGAGTAGCCACTTCTATGTAGAACTTACAAGCCACAGTGCTATCTATTAAAACAGTAACCGCCCAAGCTATTGAAATTCACTGTTCCAAAACTTGCAGTAATCTAATTTCTCTCGTTTTTCTCACTTCTGAGTAATAGGAAAAGAGTTCTGGTCCATTAACTCGCCCACTCTCTCCTGGAGGAAGTTGACCAACTCTGCTAATACAAAGACATGCGTTTCATCCAGGTCTTGTATGATGAACTTCTTTCCCAAAGCATTTGACTCATCCAGGTAGAGCAGAAACTGCTTCATTGCTGGGTCACTGTAGAGACAAACACACATCAGATTCCACCTCACAGTTACAGTTACAAACAGAAGAAACACCATTTGAAGACATTCCCAAAGATTTTAGGAAAACTAAAATTAATTTCAAGAGTCCCTCACAACTTAAATACAGTTTAGGAAGCTTTAGTAAAAGTTGTTTCTTTCACAGTAGTTTTGGTTACTTTAGAGGCAAAAATAAAATGGTAATAAAGTCTAATGAGTAGAACCAGCTGCTTGATTAGCAGATAAGTTTCCCTATGTTGCTGCTAAGGCAGCTTAAAAAAAAAATTCGAACCAAAAGCTTCAAAAGTTTCAAACCAAAACTAAAACTCAAAAATACAACCCTTAATAAGGCAAAACTGAACTTACATTTCTGATTTCAGCAATAGCCTCATAAAAACATGTTTTCTTAAAGCATAAGGATAACCAAAACACAGGAGAACACAGATCTCACTCAAAGTAGAATAGTATAGACGAAGGGTGCTCATATAAGAATTGCACATTTCTCACACCCTAACTGAACAGTCACGTCACCTTCTAAATTAAATTTAAATGTTTAGAAGAAAACATTTTGGAATTATGGAGCTGCTTTTGTGCAGTTATAGATTGCAAATACATTAACACGTTAAGTGTACAGCAGAAATCTCATACATCATATAATGCTATACAATGACCCCACAAATCTTAAATGAGGCTTCTTTTTATTTTGGAGGTAGCCAGGGGCCTGAGTCTCAGTCCAGAGATGAGATTATATGAAAATATGTACATTGCACCTACATCAAAAACTGACATTTACAAACTCCAAACTCCTTTCCAATATGATCTACAAACACAACCACATGTCAGCCTTGCATGGAATTCAGTCTAGAGCCGATTAAAACAAAAACCAGGAAAGGAGAAATGAAAGATTACCTCATCTCCCTTAAGAATCAGTAGAGAAACACTTTGTTCACAAACAACACCAAGAAAATTAGTTTGCAAGCAATATAAAGAACAAAAGGGAGCATCTAATATTTCCAAGGAAAAATTGCAAAGGTAACTGGATCGCTTATACTAGGGTAAGTTGTACCTGACAAGCATAGAGATAACTTTTGTATACAGCTAAAATTTTAATTTGTGTACCTTTCAAAAAATGTGACAATGTTGGGGGACCATCAGACACGGTAGGATATAGCTTTGAAGCAAAATTTCTCATAGTTAATGCTTATTTTAAGTATTTTATATCCTTTTCTCTACTTTGCTAAATTAAAGTAATCTGCCGACTACTATATATTTTACCAAAAAATGGGATTTTTATACCAATGTGATTGCTAACATTTTTGCCATCGTATTTTTTTAGCCCATATTCATACGTAGTTTTCTTTTCTTTAAAGAGGTTAAGCGTAAGTGGAAAACAGTCTCTTGAGAACAAAAACGGGAGTTTGGAATTAGGATTACCTACAACTGCCTCTCTCCTTCTTCCCCCAAAGGTCACACTTTTCTCTGCTTGTTCAGCACCACCCTTCCCCACAACAATTCCTTTTGTCTGGACTCTTCAGTTACTTAGATTATTTCCAGGTCTAAAGAAATACACAGTCTTTGACAGAAGGACAGGCAGTAAATGCTGTTACTCACCACTCAACCAGAACACCTTTCAGAACATTCACCATCTTCTCGGTTTCCTTACGACCGCTGAAGAATCGGCAAGAACAACCCTTGCTTTGGATCGCACCGGCGATCACAGGAAATCTGAAAGCACGACACACCCCACACACCCCCAACAAACAAAACCAAACAAACGACACCTCGGTTAAACTCAAAGACTCTTTGAGACAACCCCACTCCCCACCGGAGTTGCTGCTCCCTCCTGCCCTTCACCTCCGCCTTGGGCACAGAGGCTCCCAGGGGATCCGATCCCTCCCGCCCGTCCTTCAGCTCCGCTTTGGACAGAGAGGCTCCCCGGGGAGCCGGTCCCGTCCCTCACCTCCGACGCGGACAGAAGATTTCCCCGGGGCTCCGATCCCTCACACGCACCTTCCGCCCCGCCGCTTCCCGGCCGGCGCACGCGCACGCGCACGCCGGCCCCCGGCAGCGCCCGCGGATTGGCCGGGGCTGCCGGCGGCGCGATGGCGTCACGCGGCACGCGGGGGCCGCCGCAGGGAGCGACGGCGCTGGCGGAAGGTGGGAGCGGCGGCCGCGGGGGGGGCGCGGGGATGGCGGGCGGCATAGCAGGGGGAGGCCGGGGCGCAGGATAATGGGTGTTTTGTTCCTCCCTCGTGGAAGGAGGCGCAGAGCCACCCTCGCTTAGCTCCTTTTACATGTTTCATTGCTTAAAGTTGGGTTTGCGGTAGTGGGTTTTGTTGTTTTGGTTTTTTTTAATACGCCCCAGTTGCGCAGTAGCGAGGCGGGTAGGTGGGCACCGCACCCCGGGGCGGGCCGGGGCTTGGAGCTGCCTAGACTAGCTGTGGAACAGGGTGCGAAATGGGTCCTTTTGCATTAAACTCGTGTGCCCCTAAGCATGAAAAGCTCAGCGTGAGCCGGCAGAGCGCGCTCGCAGCCCGGAGAGCAATCGGCTGAACCGAGGGCAGCGTAGCCGGCAGGTCCAGGGAAGGGATTCTGCCGCCCTCCTCCGCTCTGCTGAGACCCTCCTGGGATCCCTGGGCAGCCTGCAGCCGGCTCTGGGTTCCCCAGCATCAGAAGGACATGGGGCTGCTGGAGCAAGTCTAGAGAAGGGCCACGAAGTTGATAAAAAGGACTGGAGCACTTTTCCTATGAAAACAGACTGAGGAAGTTGGGCCAGTTCAGCATAGGGAGGAGACGGTTGCATTGGAGACCTCACAGCAACCTTCCAGTATCTGAAGGGTCCTGGAGGGAAGTCAGAGAGGGACACTTAATCGGGAACTGTAGTATAGGACAAGGAGTAATGGGTACAGATAAAAAGGGGAGAAATTTAGACTAGATATTTAGAAAGAAATTCTTGACTGTGAGGGTGGTGAGACACTGGAACAGATTTCTCAGGAGGGTTGTGGGTGTCCCAACCTTGGAAGTGTCCAAGGCCAGGCTGAGTAAGGCCTTGAGCAACACGGTCTAGTGGGAGGTGTCCCTGCCTATGGCAGGGTTTTTTGGATTAGGTGGTCTTTAAGGTCCATTCCAGACCCTTAACATTTGATGATTCACTGTTTGCTCTTGGACCTGAACAGAAGCTCCTGGCAACAGAGAAGTGGCACTCACTTTGGCCTCCTGTGTTTGCAGATGCATGTTGTAGATTTTAGTAGTTTTGGCACCTGCTGTCACTGAACCACATTTTTCTTGCAGACTGTGGTTAGAGAGAAGAGTAAATGTGAGTACTGTGATTCTGTGAGTAAAGGTAGTGAAGGAACTGTCGTGAGACAGAGAGTTTGGAGGCAAGAGAGGTGTCTCTAGAGGACTGATTATCAATGTCTGAAAAGTGTTTCACAGTGTGGTGTACTCTGTTGAAGTGAATGGATAAACAATATTGAAATTACGAAGTCAAAAAGCAGTCTGCAGTGATTGTGACAGTGCTGGGGTAGAGCTGATGTTTTTCAAAAATCTCCCAAACAAGCAAGACAGAAGGGAAAAATCAAAACCTGGGGAAATGAGAAAAGAGGGAAGACATGTTAAAATAATGAAACAAAAGGAGTCCCGTTGTTTAGAGATGTTGGACACTGACGATAAAAATCATATAAGCACTTTTCTTAGTCTGTAGAGATTACCTTAAATTCAAGGAAAATATCAAGCTTCCATATTTCAACATCAGGTTTACATTTTATCACTTTGCTTTAATTGTGATTGTGGTAACAGAGACCGAATTTGACATTTAATAAGGGCGTCTATGTTTCCAACAAGAATTTGAATAGTACATGAAGATACTGGTGTGTTTTTACATCCATTTAAACACATTAACTCAGTATTTCATTTAGTATAAATGCATCGATGCAGACACTGAAATTTCACTTCAAAGATAAAAGTTTCATGTTACTTCTGCAGCATATGCAAAGAGTATTAGTTGATATGTAGTAGTTCTTTAAGCCTTGTTAGTCAAAATGAAAGACTTGCTTGCCAGCACAATAAATTATGAACTTTAAAAGCAGTTGGTTACTGAGTTGTATTAAATCCCGTGTCATACTGAGTAATGTCTTGATGGAGATATGACCATATCTGGTACTTAAGGAAGGGTGACTAAGAAGTAGGGAAGGAAACTTTTAGAAGCGGAGAAGTTAATTGGAGAAACTTAGTCACTAGAATCAACAGTAACATAATTGAGAAAAAACTGCTTTAAACTTTCCTTGTAATTGAAATTCAGCCCATTAAATTGAGAAGTTTATAGAGTTCTTTAATTGGAGTGCTTTATATAGAGCAAAATGACAAACATGGTTTATTGTGACCTTTACCATCATGACCTTTGCTGTAAAAAGACAGAAAAAAAATGCTACGGGTTTTCTGCTGTAATTCTTAAATCAATCATTACTTTTTTTTTTTTGCTCCCCCATTATGCAGAATGTCAGTGGCTGCTTACTGTGTATTTTGCTACAGAAAAATAGGAACCTCTGGTCCAGCCACAAAAACACACCTACCCTGGAATGATATCAGTAAGTACATGTCACTATGTATTGATCCGAAGTGTTAATAAAAAGAAATGAGATGACACCATGCATAGTTAAATGATACTTAAGTTCTAAGCCCTTGAACACTTAGCGATTAAAAGCTACTGTTTGTCCCTGCTCTCTGCTTCTGACTTTGCTTTGCATACTGCTATGTAACATGACACCAGCAGATTATCTGGGAACAGATACAAACACTAGATGAGGGTCTTTCCCTAACTAAATGTGATCTCCTTAAACTACCTTCAATTTCACTTGTATCTGATTTTTTTTTTTTTTTTGTAACTTCTAGAGCCATGAAATAATTACGTTCATACTCAGTGAATAAAGCTTGTTTCTATTATTTCTTTTTCCTTTTTTACTCAGCTCTGCAGTCTCTCTTGCTTAGTCTCTGCTTTCTTTAGTGCCTTCGGCATATAATGACAATTCTTACAATTCTGAAATTTATTTCTGAGCATTAAAGATAGGATATTTCAATTTCTGCTCTACAGGAAGCATTGCATTTTTTTCTGTTTCAAAGTTCTCTGCCAGTTATTTCTTCAACATGTAGCTGCTGCCTCTTGTCCGCATGCAAAATTCTTATGGCCTCACAAAGATGGAAGCTGGTAGCAGTGGTTGTGGGGCAAATCTCCCAATTCATGCTGAGGAAAAGAAATTATTCATGATAGGTGAGATTTGTTCCAGTGGCTTTGCTGCTACTGGTAATGATAAGAGTTTCTCTGTATAGAGATCCTTATATCCAGATAATCATATCAACTTTGTAGGTACAAAGTAGCTGAAATCTGATAGGAATCATTAGGGTTAAAAGGCAAATTGTTGCAAGTAACGTGTTTGTTATCTGTTCGCTTTATAAATTAGATTCAATGGTATTACTTTTTAAAATATATTTTCTTATGGAGACTCTGCAGGCCTCTCAAAGAACATACACAGTCCTGTATGTAATATAGCTCCAACATGTAAGAAAAAGCAAACTCCTTAAAATTAGAGTTCCAAATAACTGCTAGTGTTACAGGCAGAGAAAGTTTGTTGATTCTTGTAGCTGAGCAATGAATGCAATTGAGAGGTAGCAATATTCAAAGTAAATAGCACTGGCAGGATACCTGTTTTATCATCTTGCTTAGGAGAGCAGGAAATCCAAATCAAGTAATGTTTTCTCCATTTGTAAATTTTGGTTAATAATTTCCTGGAAGCCAGAGAGCAGTAGAAAATTTTTTTAAAGCTTGTTCTTAATGGCTGGTATTCTTACTGTCTGATTATCAAATGGTAACTGTGTTTATATTGAGGTGATGCACACAACTTTGTTTGACATTTGGTTTTAATTTTTTCAAGGAAAAATTGCAAAGGTAACTGGATCGCTTATACTAGGGTAAGTTGTAACTGATAAGCATATACATAACTTATGTATACAGTTAAAATTTTAATATATGTATCTTCCAGAAAACGTGCTAATATTAGGGGATGTTAGACATGGTAGGATATAGTCTTGAATCAGAATTTCTGATAGTTATAACTTATTTCAAGTTTTGTAGCCTTTTCTGTACTTTGCTAGATCAAAATAATCTGCAGACTATTACATATTTTGTAAAATCTGGATGATTTATACCACTGTAGTTGCTAACCTTTTTTCATTATGTTGTTTTAGTTGATATTCATATGCAGTTTTCTTTTCTTTAAAGAGGTTTTGTATTCATTACATATGAAGTCCTGTCCTTAAATAAGTTACTGCAAATTGATACTCAAGCTCTACATCAAGAAAAACTTAAATCCTATGTATACGTACGTACAGCTTCTCTACGTCCAAGTGAATATCAAGGTAAGATACGTAATTGTTTGAGTTCTGAAAATAGAATTCTAAGAGAATAGAATGTTTCTGGAAGTTTCCTTAAAGTTATATTTCCTGAGGTCTGTTACCAAGAAATGTCACCAAATTTATTTTAAGCTGCTGACTGTATTTTTTTTAAGATATTTTTTTCTATACATAGTTCTCTATATGTGAGATAGTTCTCTTTATATAATGTCTGTATGTATGTGTGTGTGTGTATTTTTTTCCCATATATTTATGAAAAGTGATGTGAGGGAACTGTCTTTCAGAACTTCTAGTAATATAAAAATACTCTTGTAGGGATCACATACAAAGCCAGAAAAGAAATCCATAAAGCAGTGAGAAAAATTCTAGAAACAGAAGCTAAAATCTTCCGGAGACCTTTTAATGGTAGGTATTGAAAGCAGGACTTTATGTATGATGATTATTTTTTAACAGTAAGAAGTAGGGCATTTAGCAAGTAAAATATTTTTTCTCACAAAGTTACCATGTTCTTTTCTTCCTGAAACAGTGATAATATAGCTTATAATTTCTATATTAATATGGATTACCAGTTAGTTGTCTATTTTCAATTTCTTTTCTTAAAGTAAGTGAAAGTGATGGTTAAGAGGAGATTTGAGGGTTGGTTTTTTCCTTGTTCCAGAAGATATTTAAAACTTAAGTTACCAGGTTAATATTTGATACCAGTTTTGTGTACAAAAGGTATTTGTGGGATGAAATACTCTTAAAATCTCATTTTAGAAAAGTGTGCTATGTTTTCATCAAAATTGACAGTATTAACTGAAAGCAGCACACTTTTTTGGAACAGTGTTGCTGCTTTTTCGAGTAATTTAAAACAAGAATTTCCATTTATATAAGAAACTGTGCTCCTGAGGCATGCTGTCTATTCCCATTTAACTCTCCGTTAAATGATTATAGCAATGTGCATCTCCATTGTGTCATCCTATGAAATTAATTGTTCAAGGTCAGAGCCTCAAGAGTTGCTAACAATTTGCAGCTCCTGCTGTTAATTCTGATTGGTAAGCGCCAGCCAGGGGTTGTGGGTGTCACATAGGTATGAAATATCGACTTGGTGCCACTAAAATGAGTCAAACTCACCATTTCAAGACCAGCATTTTACTGATGCCATTCTGTAGTTGTTTATTGTACTAATTTAATGTTAAAACGTTACCCTCTGAATTACTGTGAACGAGTAATATTCAGATATTAGAAAAAAACATGTTTCCTTATTCAGCACAGAGAAACATGGCTGGTTAAAATGTTCATTAATAATAACTTGGATTTTATTTGTTTCCTGGTCAAAGAACAATTCAGTACCTTTGATGGAGAAGATCATGAGTGTGCCTTATGGCTTCTCTTAAAGAGAAGTCAGTCAGAAGACAAAGCAGTCCGACTGCAGGCTGTACAAGACCTGGCAAGCAACAGTCACTGGCATGGTAATGTATGCTGATGTAGCCTAATTTGTCCCAGAAAGTCCACACAGTCTCAGTTAGCTGTTCCAAGTCTGCTGACAACATGAAGAAAAGCTAGTAGCTGCAGGAAGCATAAATATGCTGGGAAACTTGGTCTAAGATGTGGGGGAATTATTTACATTTCAAGTAGGTGTTCTTTCCTAGTACCCGGACACAGTGTGAGTGTCTGCAGAGCAGGCCTCTCTCTGTTTCCCCACCAGAGATTTGTAACCATTGCTGTGGTGTGGAAGAGCAGTTCATGCTCATTAATTCCTTGGGCTTTCTGTTGGGACTGCTAACACAGTCTCAAGTTTTGGCAGTGATTTTTTTTTATAAGGCTCTGTAGGAGTGAGTTTAAGGCCATGGTTAAATTAATAAAAATTGGTTAGGAGCTGATAGGTAGTAATGACAAACCAGAGGTAGAGGGTTTGTATGTGCAAGCATTATCTGTAAGCCATTTTTTGTCCTAGTTATTACTTAATAGTAATAAGTTCTCCCTCTTGCTCTAGCAACAGATATCCTTGAAACCCCAAGTAAAGGGGAGGTGTGGGTATGTGTATTTGTGTTTCCTCCTCTCTCCTCCATCACCAAGCTACATAAACTAGGTGACATTCTATTCTTGACATTCTATTCTGGACTCTCGTTCTGGTAATTTGGTCAGTTGTGGATCTTTCACTCTTCCAGTGCAATTCCACACTGGGATTTATCTTGTTTCAAATTGCCTCTTTAAAATTCTAAGTAATTTCCACAGGGAATTTACACCAGTAAACTGTTTGAAAACATTTGAAAGCTAGGATGTACGAAAACTGAAACTTTGTCCTTTGTAGAAGAATACTGTTAGCAGGTGATTTCAGGATCTCAGAGCCTAAGATGTCCAGTATCAGGAATTCAGTTGCTTTTTATCTCCCTCTTTCTGTAGTGCTCATTGTTGTAGTATTTGGATGTTTCACAAACACTGATTATTGTTGTCAACTGCCTCATGAGGAAAACAGGATTTTTTTAACCTGATACTTCAAAACCAAGTCATAGAAAGTTTAGGACTGAAAGTATGTGCTAATGTTTCACAGCTAGGACCAAAGTGTTCAGCTCCAGTGAATTCAGTTTGCAGGTATAAATGATCTCCACCAGAGAAAAAATACTGCCAATCTGCAACTGTGAAAAGTGTATTTTAAATGGCTTCTCAGTTTTGTTCTAGAATTGTATAACAATAACAGGAATAGAAGGAAATTTTTATGGAAAAAAGTATTGATTTACATCAAGGTTATATTTTCTTTTCCTTCCGTTTGCCACTGAACTATCAAACTGGCCTTTAATGAACAGTTAGTGCCCAGGTGTATTTCAGCTCAGTATAGTGCTGGTCTAAAATCTGCAGTTTTTAACTTTTGGCATCTGTGGTTATAAAATCAAAGGATTTTTTTAAAGTAGGCTATGGAGAGATGGTTCTTCTTTTCAAGTATGTTTACGAAGTAGATCACAAACTACATGTAAAACAAAATTAAATATTTAAAGTTAGGGTTAAAACTAATAGTGAAATTCTTGTACAACAGATTATCAATATGGCACAGTTGCTCAAACCTGTGATCAAAGGACTGCTATAGGTTTGGCTCGATCCAAGGATGTCGACCGTCGCTTTTTCCTGCCTCCACCACCACTGCCAAAAATAAAGACTGTAAGTAAAGGAAAAGTAGGTATTAGATGATTCTTAGTTGCTTCTTTTTACTGCTTTTGTTGTTGTTAACTGTTTAAAGTGGAGTTCTTCTAAAGTAACTAACTAGTAGTAAAATTAGGACCCAAATGTATGATATACCCCTGGGGTGTATCTGTGTTAACAAGTGGCATGGTGGAAAGAAATAAGGTTGCAAGCATTGATAAATTGTTGTTCTTGGACTGTATATCCAGTTTACATATTTACAAACAGTGAAGTCTGTGCCAGTTACCAGTCTGACAGAGGCACTGCTTGTCTATACCCAATAGGCAGTGTGAAGAAATCATGCCTTATTGACACTGACAGAATCCTACACACAGAGCTCCTGGAGGCCTTTGCCTCCTCAGTACTACTGTGGTGCTCTGCTGTAGGCCCACCTCTTCACTGCCAGCTTTGGGGTGCCAACAAATCCTTATTGGATAAATTTGGCCTTGCTTTCGTTTAACGTTAATTTTTATGTGTGTGTGTGTATATATTATATATATGTATGATGGCCTGAGGAGTCATGTCATCAGCTTCTTCAATAAACAGCTGGCATATGAAGTATAGTATACAAGGTATTTTGTAATGCTATAAGAATGAATAATGCAGAAGGCCCTTGTCAGAAAATACCTGTGTATCTTATTCAACAGAACTCTGAATATGTGCTTTGATTGGTAGTGATATTCTCAGTTTTTGCTTTCTTGTCTTTGTTACGTTATGTGATAGCAGATCTGTACCTGTCAGTCCTTAAATACCAGGTTACACTAGTATATGGTAATGGATATATATTTACAGCAGTATGATTGCTAGATGATTGAAGCTAAGAGTTGCCTATCTGCTGCTTAGGAAGTTGAAGCAAATCATTGTGGCAGCTCTACACAAATAAGTCTCCATCTCTTATTTTATCAAGGATTGGAATAACTGCAAGTTCCATGACTGTGGGCAAGTGAAATTACTTTGTTGAATCTATCAAACAATATATGGATTGTTAAATGAATACTTACATTAATTTTTTAGACAAAACCTTAAATGTCTTTATTTTTTACTAGTAATTTATACATTGATTTTAATGGTGCAGCACCAAAAGCACAGCATCACAAGCTGGTGAATGGGGAAGGTGATTGTCCCACTCTGCTCTGCACTGGTGTGCCTTGAACACTGTGTGCAGTTTTGGGCACCACTCTATAAAAAAGACATTAAGCTATTAGAGAGGGTCCAAAGGAGGGCAACAGAGATGGTGAAGGGCCTTGGGGGAAGCTGTATGAGGAGTGGCTGAGATCACTTCGTCTGTTCAGCCTGGAGGAGACTGAGGGGAGACCTCATCACAGTCTACAACTTCCTCATGAGGGGAAGCTGAGAGGCAGACACTGATCTCTTCACTCTGGTGACCAGTGACAGGACCTGAGTGAGTGGCCTTGAAGCTCTGTTAGGAGAGGTTTAGGTTGGATATCAGGAAAAGTTTTTCATCCAGAGGGTGATTGAGCACTTGAACAGGCTCCCTTGAGAAGTGGTCATGGCCCCAAGCCTGACAGAATTCAAGCAGCTTTTGGACAATGCTCTCGGGCACATGGTGTAATTCTTGGGGATGGTCCTGTGCAGGGCCAGGAGTTGGACTTCTGTGATCCTTGTGGGTCACCTGCAATTCTGAGTATTTTATGTTTCTATGAAAATTCTGTGTAGTTAAGGGGGGACTTTTAAGTTTCCTCTGCCAAGAGGAACTGGTTTTTCTTCTGCTCTTTGGAGCCATTAGAATAAGGCCACCAAAGTATGAAGTGTAAAGCTTGCTTTTCATCACTTATTTGGTGGTTTTAGAATTACCAGTTTCCAAAGTCTTTACAGGTAGAACTATTAAACTGAAGTTGCAGAGCACTTAAGTCCAGGGTTCATATTTTATGGCCTCATTAGTATGACTGATTCCATTATTTCAAATACTTCTTTCTTCTGTGTTTTGCTGCATGCTTTGAACAAAAAACCTAAAAGCTATTTGTGCTTGCTTCTCACAGGATTATCCCATAGAAGATGAACTTCGCTTGTTGTTGGTATCTTTACCTCAGACTGGTCTTGATCCATGTGTCCAGTACTTCACATCTCTTGCATTACGTGAAAGTAGCCAGACTCTTGCTGCACAAAGGGTGAGTTTCCATCTGCAGAACAGAACTGTTTGGGTTCTTTGTTCCTGCAGAGCTCAGAGATACAAACCTTTTTCCATATTTTTTTGATCGTTGTAAGAGGAAGAGAAGTACAGACACTTTGTGATTGTAGAACATAAGCAAAATCTCTTGTAAATACAGTGTCTGCTTGAAAGCTTGTTTACATTTCCCAGCTGTACTAGTTGAAAGGTCTAGTGCAAGATTATATTTTATCTTCCCGTTAAGCAGACATTTCAACACTCTGTCCAAGACTTTCTTTCCCCTTGTGCTCATAAAATTTTTCACATTGCATCTTACTGTTGTTTGAATGTTCTTTTACTGATGAGTTTATTAAACCTCTATTAAGTCTATAGTAAAATGGTAGGTTGTTAGCACACCTTAAATAGTAAACTCTGTTACATCACATGGAAATGTCTCCCTGAAACAGGTCCCCGTTACCAAACCAGAATTGGAGTAGTCTATGGTCTGTTTGGACTTGGATCTAGGAATGCTTCAACTCTGTCTGTGCAACAACTTCCTAAGTGGCTTTAGGAATGTTGTTTAAAGTGCCGTTATTGTTATTTTGAAGTAATATTTGTTATGTCAGTTTCATCCACTCTCTCGTGAATTTTTTGTTGTTGTTGTTGAAAAGTTCTGACTTCTTTAATCAGTGATTGTTATTTTTTATAAGATGCAATAACAAAAATGAATGTCATTTTAATAACAATGCTTGTCAATCTTCATTTATAAAGTTTTCACAGTGCAATAACTCTTTATTTTCTATGACAGAGTTATGTGTGCTATTTTTACACTATCACTCCTTTGTTGTTTTCACAGCCAGAGCTCGTGCTACAAAGGGAGCTTTGGTAAGACACCACACTTGGAAGTATTTTGATTTTTGTTGAGGTTATGTTGGTCTTTCTGCTGCGTGATTAAGAGACTGGTCTTCAGAGGCTGTGCCACATACTGAAGACCTTTTTCCCTCCTCTTCTAATTTTTGCAAGTCTAAAGATAATCTGATTCTTGCTTTTTTATGCTTAAGCAAATGATCTTAAAAGATGACATTCATTAACAAAATAAGAATCCTACATTTTCCCCTTTATTGTATGTTTTGAACTTAATAGACTAAGGAGACTACAGACTTCCAGTTAAAAATAGTGAATACTTTAATGATGTACTGTTGCTTAATTTGTACATTTTGAAAAGTGCATGCATGCTGTGCACTCTTAAAAGAAATTTCTGTAGATCATTACACACTTAACATTCTAGTTTAGAAATGCTTTTTTTTATGTAGCCATTTGAAATGTGTTATAATTTTTACTGTGTTTCATTTCAGGGAAGCTTATGGTGTTTTGGAGGAAATGGACTTCCATATTGTGAGACATTGAGTAAAATCCCTTCAGAGACAGTGGAACTCTTTTGCTTGCAGGCTTTAGTACAGCATTCTAAGGTAGTTTGTCCTTTAAACTGTAACTGAAAAGCTACATTTATAGACGTTCCTTTCTAATGCACTCTCATGTACTGGGAAGGAGTTATCCTTTCCTTGTCTCCTACCCCTCACTCTTTCTGTAAGAATGTTCAAACTACTGAGACAGGTGTGAAATGAACACATTTGTATAACAAACTAGTTTTTTTTTCCTCAGGGGGAAGTGTATGTAAGTTTTGTTGTTGTTTCTAATACGCCCTTACAAGTTCCCCTGTACTATACCTGTATGTATCATTCAAGAAGTAAAAAAGCAGCTCTGAAATTCCAGGTTTCTACAAAACAAAATAGCCTTGTGAATTCACTCTAATCAGAAACCAGAACAGAATGCAAACCTTACCCATACATAAAGGTATTCTTTGGGTAGAACATTGCACAGCAAGCAGCTAATACAGTGTCCTTCCCAGGACCAGTCTGGTTTTTTGCAGACACAGATGAAGAGCGTGGAAGATACTTTGTAACAGTGATTCTTCTTGTTTCCTATTGCTACATTCTTCTGTGTACACTTAATTGTTCGCAAGCCTAGAACACTGAGAAACAGTGTTGAGAACACCAAATTGTTACTGATAGTAGAGATGGATAAAGTGCAGTTTCCCAGTACTCTTTTCACATCTTCCATATACATAGAAATTCTGACTTAGTCTAGAATTTGTTATATTCTAGATTTTCAGTTTAAGCAAGTTGTGACTGTACTCATTCCAAATGCCTGTTGAAAGCTGCAGACTCGAGGATATCAGCAGTTCCAAAGCTACCACACATATTCATCTGGACTAAATTGTTGCCCTTAGGATCAGTAATGATAGCAGTACTAGCTGGAATGCAAAAAAAACTTTTTCATTTCAAAGAGAAGGAATTATAATGATTGCATTTTAGGTGATGGACAAGTGGCTCTGGTTGAGATAGTGCTTTAGCAAATGCAGACAATTGACCTGTTCAGCCTCTTGACCTTGAGTTAAAATTTGATCATGCCAAGTGGAAACCATTTCATCTCCCTCAGATGTGAAGAAGAGTAGAGAGGTGGTACTCAGAGTTTTTCAAGTTGTCAATTCATAGAGATCTTGCATTTTGCATATTAAAATACTTATTACTTCTTCAAATATGGCATAATAAATTCTAGATTAATAGTAATTCCTATGAAACAAGGGCTGTGTTATACCTGCTTCTTAAAACTCCCTAATTTGTGAATTAACAGCGTCTAAAGAACCTTTTGCAGAACATCTGTTTACTATCACTGTATTTACTGTGTAATGCCAGATTTCTTCTCACTGTGATAAAATTGAAGCTAAAGGAGGCCTTCAGTTATTGCAGAGGATATACCAGCTACGTAAAGATTCAGCAAAGATACAGAGGAACATAATTCGCATTATTGGGAACATGGCTTTGGATGAACGCCTTCACTCATCCATAGTACGTGCAGGTAAAAGGAAAGCTGTTTCAGTGGTAGATTTCTACTCCAAAAGTTTCAGATAAATAAAATAAATAAATAAATAGAAAATATCAATGTGCTGTTCTGTGTAAGTCCAAGCTGGCGTCTGCCTGTTAAAAGCGGTGTGCATTTTTAATCTCTGTTATACAAACGGGAAGTAGCAAAGGCACAGGAAAAGACGGTGAGGGTGGTTAAAAATTTGCAATGGCTGTGATAAAAAGAATAAATAACTAGACTAAGACACTTGGAAAAAGCAGTTGAAAGAGAATATGACTAAGATTAATAAAATTCTCTTCACTGGCATAGAGGAGGCAGAGGGAATGGTCATCTGCTGTTAGTTGTAATGCAAGACCAAAGGTTCTTGTACATTAAAGTATAGAGACAGAAATAAATAGTATTTTTCCATAAACTGCATAACCAAAATAAAACTTGCCACAAAACATTGTGGTAGTTGAAGACTTACAAAGCTTCAAAGAGTGATTAGACAATTCATATAAAGAAAAATCCACAAAGTTCTACACATGGAAACTAGGTTGGCTGCAGAAAACCTGAGGGTATAGACTAGAATCAGCACTATATAATTGTCCTTTTATTGCTCTATTCTTATATTGTTCTGCAGCTTCCACACTGCTCACTTCTGAAGAAAGGCAGCTGGACTATAAAGGCCTTTGTTCTGAGCTCTGGCACCATTCTTAAATTATTATGATTGTTGAAACCATATGTGTAGAAGAAGAGATTGAAACAGGAGACCTGTCAGGAGCTCCCTGGGACAGAGCTCTCAGTACAAAAGGAATTTTAGACAGTGAATCAAACTCCAGAGATGAGCAGTTGGATACTGCTAGTCCAGAGTTGGATAAAGCTTCTCATTTATTGCTGAATGATGCATAAGAAGAAATAACCTCTAAGGCTCTTTTTCTTGCAAAAACTGCTGGGACAGGAAGAAGAAAACCAGCGATATACTGTGTAATAGCTGTGATGGGATATTTGGGGGCAGAACACTTATCTTTGATTCTGAACACTTATTTTTGACTCTTCATCTTGGCTCATTTAAGAGAACTGAAAAACCAGAGACCAAGCTAGTTTTACTCAGACTATCTTGGCAGTCTTCCATTGTGTTTGGAGAACTGAAAGTAGACTTTAGATAGTATTCTTGTTAAGTACAACTTTCACAGTGGTCCGCATATATTCTGCTTAGGAACATAATTTAAATACATTATTCTTAAAAAAAAAATCCTCAAAAAACTCCTCAAAGGTACTAGCAGTTTTGTTTGTTTTTTCAAAACAAAACTGAAATGTCAATTCGTTCTTTTCCTCAGTCTACAGTGAACTATCTTGAATTAGGAAGTTACTGACTATACTAGTAGCAACATGGTCTTCAAACAATGCTCATGAAGTAAACACCCAGGTTTTATTTATGAACTTGACTGTAATGTAGTTGTAATTTATAGGCCACTTTTGCTGTCAGCAATAAGATTTATCAGGATTTTAAAGAAACGTGCATATGCACATAAAATATATTCCTTTACATCTCTCACTAGTCTCTGAACATTCCCATCCATGTTTAAGAAAATTTTACACCTTAGGTAGAGTATCATAAAGTGTCTGTAAGTCATAGTATCTTTGACTTAAAATTTATGAGGGTTGTATCCAATTTAATTGTCCTATGTTTCTAAGGTATAAATAGTATATAATTTTTAGAATAGGGAAGGTGATTTTAATTACTTAGAGTTTTTCTTACTCTGGATTTTAAAATTAAAAATTACTGTACTTTCACAGCAAGCATCAATTTTTTTACCTGCCATTGCTCCTGTAGGTTGTTTCCTGTGCCTTTCTTATGGTTTAACTTCATTGTCTCCATCTTCCTGGCATTTTACCTGCAAAAAGAGATCTGAGGTCTGTTCTTGCTACAACTGTGCTGACCTGCTGATACACTTCCTTTTTATTCTGAGAAGGGGTTCTCCTTCAGATCATAAGCTGAACAGTAAAATACGTTGCCACCTTGCCACTCTGAGTTTTTGAATTTTGGAGATTCCACTTACCTAGCCTTGGCTTTCCTGAAGTAAAGAGTAGATTGAAATAATTTATTTTGACATTACCATTCTTAAGTTTTAACATCTATTTTCAGAAGTATAGTTTGATGGGTGATGTTTCTGAATTCTGTTGTTTGGATGATGTTTCTATTAGTTAACCTGCCACTTCATTTTCTCAATGTAGGTTGGGTTTCTGTACTTGCTGAAGTAATGAAATCCCCACATGTCATTCAGTCTTCTCATGCATCAAGAGCTTTGGCTAATCTAGACAGGGACACGGTGAAAGAAAAATATCCAGATGGTGTTTATGTCTTACATCCACAGTATCGTAGCAGGTAAAGTAGAAGGAGTCATTTTACGTGCTGTACTTGGAGGCACTTGTTCTACTGTTCTTTACAAAACTTTGGCAGAGTTGACATCAAAGAGCTGCTGTACTGATGTCACCTTGCCCCTCCTGCTCTTTGGTGAGTTGAGAGGACTGAATTTAGATTCTCAAGTAGAAGAACAACAGAAGTGGTTGCAGCAGTCCGTAAATGTGAACAGAGTATTACTGGAATGCATGGAGAAATCTGAACACAAAACATGAAATTAGTTGTTGCTTTGTGTGGGTTGCAACTGTGACACTGCAACTGTGACAAGACACTGGGATACAGTGTCTTGTAATTATTCTGCTGGCAACAGCTCTTGTTGGCCTAAAATGCAGTAAATTTTCATCCTTATTAATAGTGATTGTGTATTTGGGACTGAAGCAGTCTCCAGTGTGGGGTGTCACTTAGTAGTAACTATTCCCTGGGTCATTGGTGTAACTCAGGTTACAGTGAAGCTCTAATATCATGATAAAGCTGGAGCTACCGAGCCACATTAACAGTAGCTGGAGGGAAAGGTCCCTAGTTTTTGTTTTTATCTGAGTATGCTCTTTGAAATATCATGAAGTGTTGTCCATAAGATAAGAAATCACATGTATTGTTAAAAAAAAGCATTTTGGCATCACTTAGGTTAAAAGTTCCAACTTGCTAAAAGAATATGTACCACACATCTCTTAAAATTTCCTTTTGTTGATCAGCCAGCCCATCAGAGCAGACATCCTTTTCATTCATGGTCTTTTGGGAGCAGCATTTAAAACCTGGAGACAGCAAGACATTGACCGGCATTTGGATAAAAAGACCTCAGAAAAGGAAGAGGACTATATTCAGTGCTGGCCAAAGGTAAAAAGACAGTATCATTTTCACATGTGGCTGCTTTTCTCATTAATGAGAGCTGTCCAGAGCATCTAGAAGATTGCTGTCTGGCAGATGTCTCTTTTGAATTCAATTACTTGTAACTTATTATACAAGTAGCAGTTTTTGAGTTCCTGATGATAAATTTTTGTTAATGAGTTGTTTGTTGTTCTTGCATGGAAAAGTCCCTGTTAAGTTTTATATTCTCAACATCTTTCGCATGCTAGTGAAAGAGGAGGCAATGGCTGCTTTCCTTATGCTCTCTGTTTTTTTTAGTGGAATGTTACTGCTGAGGAAAAGATTTATAAAATAGCATTTTAAATTAACTTCCCTTTCTTACATAGGTGTCTGAGTACCTCACTTTGTGCAGGTTGCCATTTAAGGGTTGTTGGTGAATAAGTAACTACTGCTCCAAGCAAACTCACACCTGTATAGCCACTAAAGTATCTCTGTGAAATATGAACTGTTTAGTCCTGTTGGTAATCTTAGTAACTCTTGTTTCACCCAGGAGAGGGAGCCAGCAATGCATGAGTTAGAGATGAATCTTCATTCTTTGCCTGCTTTGTGGCTCAGGAACAATCTAGAGTTCAGCAAGTAATAACAGAATAATAATTGAGGTATAAAATGTATTTGGGGATTAACTGAAGAGCAAAAATCTTGCTTGATATTGTCCTCATAGTAGCATCTTTTCCTCCATTGCTTGCAAGAGTTTAAGTACTTTAATTATAAGCTCCTTTGGTTTTGCTTTTCTTTAATTTAGACATGGCTTGCTTCAGACTGTCCTTCCCTTAGAATCATATCTGTGGAGTATGACACCCATTTGAGTGACTGGAAAGCAAAATGTCCTGTTGAGGCTCACAGGTAACAAAAGCAGCATCTGCAGTTTGGAGGGGGGGCAGGAAGTAGACCTGTAAAGCTGATCCTTGGGATCACCTAGTGTGAAGGAGTGAATTTAACTTTTCCTGTTGCTTTGAAAAATCAAATTTGGAAAAATACTAAGTATAGTCATGGTACGCTTTAGTTTTTAGCCTCATGAATAGCTACATATGGCAATTGCATTAATTCTTACAGTCTGTTCCCCTTCATGTTAAGGGACACAGTAAATTATACTATTGGTTAATGAAAATGCATCATCAACTTTATATCTTAAGGTGAGTATTTTTTAAAGTGACACAATAATGCTTCATAAGCACAGCAAAAAAATCACTGTACTGTGGCTTTATACTCCTGATAAAATGAAGCATATATTTTCATAGAATCGTTTAGGTTGGAAAAGACCCTTCAGATGACCAAGTATAACCATTTACCCAGCACTGCCAAGGCCACCACAAAACCATGTCCCTAAGTGCCACATCCACATGCCTTTTAAAAACTTCCAGGGATGAACTCAACCACTTCCTGAGCAGCATGTTTCAGAGCTTTACAACCCTTTTGAGGAAGAAATTTTTCCTAATATCCAACCTAAACCTTCCCTGGCACAGCTTAAGGCTGTTATCTCTTGTCCTGTCACTGGTTCCCTGGGAGGAGAGGCCAGTCCCCACCCGGCTACAACCTCCTTTCAGGTGGCTGTAGAGAGTGGTAAGGTCTTCCCTGGGCCTCCTTTCCTCCAGGCTAATCAATCCCAGTTCCTTCTGCCTCTCCTCACAGGACTTGTGCTCCAGACCCTTCACTGGCTCCATTGCCTTTCTCTGGACCTGCTGTAGCACCTCAATGTCTTTGTTGTAGTGAGGGGCCCAAAACTGAACACAGGACTCGAGGTGCTGCCTCACTAATCCCTTCACTAGTCCTGCTGGCCACACTGTTTCTGATATAAACATACTTTCATTCAAAAAATGGTACTTTGATGATAAAATATGACAACGGTATCTGATTCAATCAGAGTGTAATTGCCCTTGCCAGAGGAATGGTGTTTTTACTGACCTTGAACAGGGTAGGTCAGAGGAGGATGCTACCATCAAATGTGTTCCTCATGAAAAATAAGAACACTTTGGGCCTGTAAAGGTTTTTTGTCTTTAATAGAATTTGGTAATTAAGTTCAGTGATCTTTAAATCAGAATCCTTCAAACATTTATGCAGATACTTAAGCATGTAACTAGTACTGTAAATTTGACTTGTGTACTGCAGCAGAGGCATGTACATGGCTGCTTACAGGTTAAGAATCTGAAAATTAATGATGTTTTTTGTGCAGGGAAGAAAAAAATTCAACATGTGTATAATAGACTGGGAACTCTGTGCTTGTTCATTCCCTCTTCCCTCTGGCTACATGAAAGATCAGTGCAATTATTGCATTAAAGAAAACATGGAAGCAGGGGAAAAAACAAGGAAAACATGACTGTTAATGTGCCTATTTGATATTAGGCAGAAAAATGACAGTAAGAAGCATGTAGGTGGTTACCTGTGCAGGTCCAAAGAAGACTGGAATTGGCTTTAAGTTGCACCAGGGGAGGTTTGGATTAGGTATTAGGAAAAAATTCTTCTCTGAAAGCATTGTCAAGCCCTGGAAGAGGCTGCCCAGGGAAGTGGTTTATTACCTCTGTTGCTGGAGGTAATAAGAAGGCAGATAATGCCCTTAGGGACCTGGGTTTGTGGTGGACTTGGCCATCCACCTTGGGCTAACAGTTGGACTCAATGGTCGTACTGGTCTTTTTAACGTAAGTGAATTCTATGATTCTAAGAAAACTCTTCCTGTGTCTGTCTGGAGTAAGTATGTTAAAAGAAATAAACATATATTTCCTTTTGTTTTCCTAAGGTAACGTCTTTTTCATTACAAAATAGAAAATTACATTAGCTGCTATTTATGGTCACCCAACCATAGTATTTGATCATTTTATAATTGGATATGGCTAATAATAAATGAAAGATATTGAAGATATTTCTAACTAGTGGGAGCAAAGAGGTCGCAGTAGAAACACAACCTTACGTTTGCTCTTAAATGTATGGTCTCATTCACTGCTTCAGAAGTGAATTTTTATGTCTCTCTGCTAGCCTAGAGCATACTGTTCAACTGAAAAGACACATTTGATTATCCTTTTCATATGTGTTATAAAGCAATTTCTGGTGAGAATGCTGAGATCAATAGAGACGAAGTGAATTCTTTTGCACGGTGGTTGCCCCCATGTCCTGATGTTTTCATTACCCAAGGGCCTTCTGTGTTTGATTCTTGTTACACTGCAAGGAGTAATGTAAAGTGCTAATGTGGCACTTCCAAGCTTGGATTGGGAATTGGCATTGGTTTTGTTTTGGTTCTACTGCAGATTCATTTTAAACCTCTGATGTGTAGCTTATCCTTTCCAGAGCTCAGTCTTCTCATTTATAACATGGAGATTATTGTGCTTTCAGTACTTTTCAGTACTTTTCAGCACTATTCCAGTATAAAGCATTTGGAGATTGTTGTCTGGCAAATGTAACTGACATTAGCTGTGATTTTTTTTTTTAACTTATCGGTTGATCATGCACATAGTTTTTAAATTTCTGTATATTGCTCTACATTTTGAGCATTGTTTAGCAAAGTACATGAGGTTTGTTCGTGTTGGAGGGAGTAAAGTTCATTATGTGCTGATGTTGCTTTCATAGAATAAAAATTGTTTTGCTACAATGTGTAAATGAAACTATCTAAAACTCCATAAAACAGCTTGCCAAGAAAGCAGAAATGTTTGCTGAGCAAAATTAAAATAAAACTTTCTAGCAAGAGCAAGAAACTGAATTTAGCTCAATTCCCATTGACCTTGTGAAGCCATCCTTACAAAAATTTTTGGCCTTTTTCAATGTGGAAACAATAATTAAATTGTTAATATTTGTTTACCAAATTCACTTTCATAAATGTGCAGCACTAAAATTCATTGTGGTTTAACATTGCCTTTTAACCTGTCATGCTCCATTATGCCTGTGTTTGTTTCTTCTTTGCAGAAAGTCTATTGCTTTCAGGAGCAGTGAGCTGCTTGACAAGCTCAAAGCTGCTGGGATTGGAGACAGACCACTGGTGTGGGTATCCCATAGCATGGGTGGTAAGCATGTTGCCTGTTTCATATAAAGCATTTATTTGCAGTTAGAATTCAGAATAAGCCATTAACCAAATTCAGGTAAAAATGCAATTATTTAGAATAGTTCATTTAAAAAATTGGCAAAGACCTAAAAATGAAAAACAGATTTCTACTTTCTTACTGCATTATATTTAATAGCATATACATTTTGAAAGGATTTTTAGTGCTGTTTGTTCTTACTGTGTTGATTTAAAAACTCATTTGAAATTCATGTAAATGGAAATCCAAAGGCAAAATTTTCTCCATGATCAGGCATATAGTAAATGTCATTAGCAACACATAAAGCAAATCAAAATTGGATTTGCATCATTCATTGACATTTTATATTGATGCCTCCTCAGGCTTGGTTTGGGTTTTTTTCAAGTTAATCTTACATATTTGACAATCTAAGGACTAATCAACCAAGGCAAGAATGTGGTAGTTGTTTCATGGTTAATATAGCATGATCATTATTTCACAGTGATTTAAATCCTTGCATTAATTCAGCTTCTGTTGCCAGGTCTTCTAGTCAAAAAGATGCTGGTGGATGCTTCCAAGAATCCAGAAATGGATAAAATTGTAAACAACACCAGAGGAATCGTATTTTATAGTGTACCTCACCATGGTTCCCAGCTGGCTGAATATTCTATAAATGCCAGATACCTCCTCTTCCCGTCTGTGGAGGTTAAAGAACTCAGCAAGGGTATGTTCACTTTGCTACCATCTAACAACAGGGAGCCTGCTAATCTGTTCATGGTGCTTTGGGGTTTTTCATCGTGCTGTCCGAAAAAGCTGGGTAAAAACAACAAACCCCCTTTTTTGTGTTTTGGGTTGTGTGTTGAATTATTGCAAGTAATTCTGAGTAGCTGTTTCATTTGATTGCAGAGGTGAGAGGAAAAGGGGGAGTCAGAACAAGTTGTTGCATATGCTAGTTGGAAAAAGGGGATTACAAACAAAATGCTACTACTTTTACTGTCATAGTAATAAAAACATCTCTTTAGCAATGCACTCTTGCCAGAAAAATGCTATAATCTTATAACACTGCAAAAACTATGTTGCTCTTTTTCAGATTCTCCTGCCCTTAAAGAGCTGAATGATGACTTCTTGTCTTTTGCCAAAGACAAGAAATTTTCAGTGCTGAGTTTTGCAGAAACCCTACCAACACACATAGGCAGCATGATAAAACTGCATGTTGTACCTATGGAGTCAGCAGGTAAGTGAGAAATAGCCATTTAATTTATTTAATTTGGTATATATTGATGTATCATTGACAATGAGAAAGGGTTATAAATGTTATGGTAGAAAAACCTAGAAAAATGCATCTGTTGTGGTGTGGGGGGTTTTGTTTAAACTTTTAACTGAGCCTCCCAGCTGAGATCAGAAGCAGCTATGTTTAGATCTTAGAACAGCAGTTTGTTTGTTTGGAGTTTTCTAAATGAGAGTGAGGCTTGTTGAAGAAAGGAGGATAGACCCTGATCTAATGTTACACTGTTGGAGTCCTTTCCTCTGTAATTATGACTACTTGTGGTTTATCTTTGTATAGGTAAGCTGAATAGTGTTTCAGATGCTTCTGTAAATTCCAGCTATTTCCTCCTTTAAAAGCTAAGAAAGAAAATTGGTAAACTGCTAAGGGAAGGAAAAAGTCACAAAGCCGGTTTTTAGTGCTGAGAATCCTTTACCTTTCACATCTCATGAACTCAAGCAGTAGAGTTTGCCTCCTGAAGAGTTCCCTCCATCTTTTTGCCTTTTGTAGGAAAAGGGAAAACCAGATTATTTTTTTTCCCTTGCTTTTTTTATATGTTCAACTTAGAGAACTGTTTCAAGTCTTATATTTTCAGGCTTTCTTTTGCACTGCCCAAGGTATCTGTAAGGCCAGAAACCATTGCTTTGTTAGGTTTTAGATCAGGCTTTCCACCAGCTAAATCCACTAGCTTGAGTGCAAGGTCAGATGCTCTGAAAAAGGTGTACTATACATCCCTGTTTCTCTGAATCACTATTTAACAGTATTTTTACAGTATGTCTTTCTTGAGCAGCAATGTTCTGCAGAAATGTTGCTGATGCACTTTTATTGTCGAGGACTGAAAAACTGGACTTTTTTGTGTTATTATTTAACAAAATAAGATTAAAAAGAGGGCCAAATAACAGAGCCCAAATGAGCACTGTGCACTTGTCATTTTGTAGCATCTCTCTCCTCTTCTAGAGATGACACCCAGTGCAGCACCTAAGTGCTGTTGAAAACCCTTAGAGGGCACATGGCAGTTCAGTAGCAGGACACTCATTCTGTTCAAAACACAGGCTGACAAGCAGGAAGCTCCCTGATTCTTGCATGTCTGCTTGGGCACATGAAAGCAGAGCTTTGTCCTGCTCTAGTGTAATTTACGTGGTTAAAGTTCAAAGCAAAATGGAGGATTTCTCTAGATGAGAAGTGAATAGACAATAAACTGGAATCTGGCAGTAACATCATCCTAACTGGAAAGTTGGTAGTAATGGCTGTCAGGAAAGAATAAATGCTGTAGTGTGCCCCAAAATCAGTAGCTGAAAATGGAATATTTGTATTCTACAATTAAGCAATGTAAATATTTCATTTACCTGGAAATGTGTGTAGTGATTTGCAGCATATTTCAGGTTCATTCTAGTACAAATTTTAATGTCCACATCAAAGTATTTTTGTAAGGAATATGGGCAGTTAGTGGTGATCAGATTCAAGATACCATGCATTAAACTACATCCCTGATCATATCAATGCTTAAACCTCGGTCAGGACTGTGCTGTTGGTCAGGTGCTGGTAAATGAACTTTTGTTTCAGCAAAGTTGTCTGTATGGAGAAATGTACATTTGTGTAGTTCGAACAAAGGCAGCAGAACTCTGACGTGATGGTGTAGTGTGCCAGTGTGGGTTTTGTGGCAGCATTGAGCTCTATCTGGCCATAACTATGTACTGATGCTTTTAGCACATGAAAAAATAATGATGACCAAAGAGTTATATTGAAGATAGGAGAAGTTGCTTTTGAGAGAGAAATTGCTAATGCAAGATGTTCTTTTCAGTTTAGGTCACCTTATGAACTCTGGTAGTTTTCTCTTCTCTTCTCTTTTTTCTTTTCTTTTTTTTTTTCCCCTTTCCCAGACTTAGGAATTGGAGACCTTATTCCAGTGGATGTTAATCATCTAAACATTTGTAAGCCAAAGAAGAAGGATGCTTTCCTGTATCAACGTACACTGAAGTTCATTCAGGATGTTTTAGCCCAAGAACTGTGAGACTGAGGTTTTGCCCTCCTTTCCTGCTTGTGTCCTCTTTTTGGTGTAACACAGAAACTTCTCCTAACATTTGTTAGGGGATCTGCAGAATTACAAGGGTGCTATGTCAATAGTATCTGCTGCTGAATCATTTTCTGTACATCTCAAACTTCAGACACCTCTCCAATTTATTTCTCAAAATACATTCAAAACAAATACAAACTTGACAAAAAGAAAGTGTGTGCCCAGGATATCTTCTTTTAGCAAAAAAAAAAAAACAACCCCAAGGCTGCTTTGAAAGCAGATAAATATACAGCTGGGATAAAGTCTTATAGAGAGGATTAGAAACTATTAACTGAGGTGGTTATTTGTTGTGTCAAAGGGGAGAAGCGGCATGTGACTGCTGCAAAGTTTTGGTTTATTGTTCATGTTAGGTAGCCTGACTGGAACCTGAAAAAATAGTATCCAAGTGAATGAAGGTGGCATTTTGGTCATGGCCCAGTTACAGGAGGTTTTGTCATTTGCCTTTTTATTTAATAGACCACCCAGATTTGCCAGCGGTCATGGCATCTGTTTTTCTGCATGAGAAAGAGACAGGTTGGTAACTTGCCTTACTTAGAAAATTGTCGTTGTTTTAGTCTGTTTGTATTAATGAAAACAAAAAAAGATAAATATTCACCTTCTTGTACATTTCCCTCCTAATCTTAGCAACTTGTGACCTTGCTTTCCTTAGGACAGGGTATATTGGTCAGCCAGGGCAGTTCTGTGCTTGTTCACATTGAAGATGTGCTCAATGGGCTCAGCTCTTCTGCTTTACTCTTGGGACACACTAAGAAGATGGTACATTCAAATCCCTGACTCCTGTTACTCATACAGAAACCTTTCTGTAGCTGATTTAAAGAGGAGCATTGAAAATGGTCAGGTGGAGCACAACAAATGTAGACCCTGACAAGAAAGGTAATGCTTAGAGTTTGGAGCTGAGGTAGAAAAAATTAAAGCAGGAAAAAAATCAGATTGTAAGGCCTCACTGGAAATTACCACAAATGGTTTGGTTTCTTGGGGCCCAAATATGTCTGTTGGTGTAGACACAGAAAAAACAGCAGTGTCTTATTTGACTCTGTTTATGTTTAGGATACCATAACGGTACTGATGAGAAATCACTATTTTTAGACAGATAAAAAAATGTCAGTGCACAGTCACTTTTTTAAAGTCTTAGATATTTTGCACTGTGGTTAAAAGCAGCCTTGTGTTATTGTGGTCTCTTTACTTCCTTTCTTTACACCTGCAACCCTCTCTGAAACCAAGCATAGGCTGTGTAAGGCTGTGCAGCCTTTGCTGACCATTTGTTAAATAGGGTCTGTATTGATGACAGGCTTGAGGTGTCTCCTCACGTCACTTCTCTGAGATGGATCCAGTATTACTGCCCTTCAAATGATGGCTGTGAAAGCTCTCAAAGAGGTGGGATGCACCTTGCAATTCTGCATGGACTTGGTGCTGGTGGGCATCGCAGTCCTGCCAGGTCCTGAGGCCAGCTGAGCGGGACACTGCAGCTGAAAATACACTTCTGCAAGTTGAGGGAGTTGTGAAGTAAAGTTCACAAGAGCAGTACAGCACTACACTGGCAAAAAGAGCATTTTCCCCCTAACTGAGATGTAGGTAAGAACACTCCATGGCAGTATTTTGTATAGAAAATGTAACAGAAATGTCGTAATTTCTAAAGAGCTTTATCTTTTTACACTGTGGTCTAGACTTCAGAGTGTAAATATATTAGTGCACTTTGTATTCACAAAGTAGAGAGTATGTGGAATTCATGGTGAATAGACAAGACTTCTAATAACTGAATGCTTATTTAGTGTGACAAATCTATTGGTTTTAATAGACTTCTTTGGCTTACACGGATTCAGATCAGTGACATTAAACATTAATCTTAGTAAATGCATCTATGTTTTGTAACTGGAACTCTTAAGGTAGTATTCTCCTTTTTGTAACTGTATTTATATATGTGTAACTTCTAAAACTAATATTTGGTGGGGGAGTTGTTAGGTTTGGGGGTTTGGGTTTTATTTTTTTGGAATATAGTAATAAAATGTGATTTAAAAAATGTCTTGGATATGTCACAAAGTGTATTAAAGGTTAATGATATGCCGGCTGAATACTCTGGACCATGTTCATTTTGTTAAAGACCTGCATTATTTTTTGGTGATTGTCTTGTGCTGGGACAATGTAACATTACCCTTCACTTGGGTAAGAGGCACAGTGCTGGGGGCCAACTGCTCAGCCACATTTTGCCAACCTGAACAGTTTTTCAGTTGTGCTCTTGGATTTTGCAGCAATGCCTCCTGAAGTGTATACAGACATTAGTTTGAGGGCCAGCAGGTCTGTTGCATAGCATTCATGTCTGCTTCCCATTAGGAATTGGATACTTTTGTGCTTCCTGGTGCCACATTAATTGAGAGTAGTGTCTTTCTGGAAATTCTCAGGTCTCAAATTACTCTTTTAATCCCATCCAATGGCTCAGCTGCAGGTGTGTGGCAGGCAGGTTGTGTATGAGTCATCTGAGGAGATGGTGTTTCATCTGCATTGTGGCATCCAAGAGTAAAATAGTGAGACAGGAAGCGAGGACTAAAAGGGGTTGGTCAGTCCTCTTGCACTTGTTGTCCAGCACTGTGGTATAACTGTGTTGGTGTTTCTAGCAGCAACAGCCACCGAGTGTTCAATTGCTGTGATTACAGTGCTGTGAACTGGCTTTTGCTGGGATTTCTGCTTCCTGGTGCCAGCCGGAGCAGTTGGCTGGAAATGAGAAATTTTCCATCTGGTGAAAATGGCAATTCTGGATGAAAAGGGAAGAGCAAAAATGTTGTTTTGTTACAGTGAAAATTCTAACCAATGTTTCAGTTCTCTTTCTTTTTGTTTGTTTCAGTGGTAAGCCCTCTAAAAAAAGCTACATCAGGCAGTTGCTTTACCAAGGAGAACCACTTACCCACCCCAAACACGAATGCAGCAGAGCAGCCAGATGCCTGCTGCAACTTGAAGCTGCAGTGCTGCGGGCCCTGGGCAAACTCATGTGGTGTCTTGCCAAAGCATTAAATAAGCAGACACTTGTAGACTTGTGTCAGGTAAACCATTCATACCTGGCTTCACAGCTGCCATCAACAATTTTTAGATTGCCAAGGGCTGGGTTCATGACCTGAAAAATGTCATGGGATAACCACTCCCTACAACCCATGTATGTCCCTGAAGGCTGACAGCTAGCTGTCACTGAGGACATTGATTTCCATCGATTATGTCCCAGTGAGGATGGGCAACAGAGCTGAGAACAGAGCTGTGCTGTGGGTTCCCTGGTTGTGGACATCAAGTAATGAGGGTTCAGGTTACTTGGCCTCTTTTCACGTGGTGGGGGCTGGCTTAATCCCAAATGAGAGGGAAAGCATCACTGCCTCCTGCAGTCTGAGTTTTCTGTAGTGATTTCCAAACCATGGAGCAAGTCTGGCCTTGCTTTGCTTCCGCTGACCATTGAAATTAGAACCAGGTCACAAGCAGGTCACAGGCTCCTGCCTCTGAGAAAACACTTGGCTTGGATGTTAGGCACTGGTGTGGAAGGTAATTTATTGAGACAGGAGATTCCTCATTCTGTGCTGTAACCTTTTCAGCTGGACTGTCTGTCCCCTTCCCTTGATTTGCTGCAGCTGAGCAGTATCTGCTGTCACTGATAGCATAAACCAGCGAGCTGCCGGGATTCATCCTTCAGTGGGCAGCTTGCCACAGACACCGACATAAGATGGAATGCTAAAGGCCACATCCGTCTCTTATTCAAGGAGAGTAATAAAGCAGATTTTATTTGACTTGTATAAATCCAGTTTAATTGGCTTTCCTGCTAACACTTTCATTAACATGTAAATTAGCTGTCCTAGAGCTGTTAATTATCTTTGCAGAAAATGTTGGATATGGTCATATACCGTACTCTTTCTTTTTTACTGCTAATGTTTTATACTGAGATGTGCCCATAAATACTCACTGTATTTTTTTTTAAGAGGAGGACCAAGAGGCAAAGGCTTTGTGTCATCTTGCAGGGAAACGAGTCTCTTGCTTTAGCATTATTCACCAGCCTGCAACCACGTTAAACTGACACTCACAGGAGAAGCTTAGCACTGGGTTTTATGGGCTTGGCCTTTGAAGGTTCTGGGGATTTTTTTAAAGTGTCTGGCAAACGAGAGAGCAGAGGAGGGTGACAGGTGCTCAAAGGCAGCATCCTTTCTGACAGGACCTCTTGTGTTCAAAATTTGGCAGTGGCAGAGAAACCAGGTAGGCATCGTGAGGAAGAAAATGGCTGAATTCCCAGTGTTCAGGAAGCTGACAACAAGGCAATTAATTTTCCTACGGAAAAAAAAACCCTTAACGTTTTGAATACATCTTAATTTTTTTTTAATTAGTTGCTTTTTCAGCTTCACCAACTGCTTAAAAATGTTCTCCTTCCTTTAATAATAAAAGATCTTGATGCTTCTCTTAACAAGTTACCATGACAAGTTGCAATCTGGTTACGGTTTTTAAGTGCCTGCTTTGCACAAATGGCATCTATTGTGTGCAGTTTTACCCCACAGGCAAGGCAAAAAGGACCAGCTCTTTCCTCATCTGCACTATGGAAATAGAAGACTGACATGGTATTTGCTTATGAAGACACAGAATGGGAACAGGGACACAACTACTGAATTGCTAAACTGCCTTTAGCCATAAAAGACATCCATAAGCCAGTACCTGTGGCAGCAGCTGGTCTCAACCATTCCCCATATTTCCTCAGGATCTGCAGAGATAATGCACAAGCAGCCTCTAGCATTTCTTTGCAGTGAAACAGCATGTGGAAAACTACAGTCCGTTTTCAAAGTATGCTGTTGGACATGGGCTTGGGAACAAAGACCAGGAAACCTGTAGCAGAGCAATAGCAGTGTTATTGCTGTTGTTATACTGGTGTACGTTCCCCTTTTGGATGTTCGTTCCAGAATAACTATGGCAGTCTAATTCTTCGAAGTCAGGATGCTTTATTTCAAACAACAGAAATTGATTAAAATATACATTTCACAGGAAATGTTTTTCTTAATGTCTTTTCTTCCATACACCATTGCATGTTCTTACATATGATTTGTACTTGAAATGAAATAAAACATCTTAAGATGGATTAATAAAAAGAAATAACTTAGAATAAGGAAGTTTTCAAATGAACTGTAGGTAATGTTAGGTTGTATGTACTCTATATACTTCCCTCCAGGGGCCGTATCTTTAAACATGAAAAGGAAATGTAGCATGGACAGATAATCTATTTCATTAAATAAAAAAAGATTTATTTTTTATTTTGCATCATAATTATGATTTCTGTAGGAACACTAAGGAGGCAAAATTTTACAACTCTAAATCAGTATTTTTTTTCATTAAGGTATTTTTGTTCTTTTCTAAGCTGAGCAGTTTGTTGAACCCTTCTGCCACTGCAGTGCTGTCTTCATCATCACTAAATGTAACCCAGTGACTGAAATCTTGCAGGTTGGGGTGATTTAAATTTTCTGAAGTGTGTGCTGGAGAAGTAGCTGATGGTGCTTGTATGGAAAGAGGGAATGAAGAATGCATGTCCAGGTCCAGAAGATTGGTGTTCTCTGGAAGGGAGCTGGTATCCAGTTGTTGTGGATGCTGGCCTGCTGGTGCAGGAGCGCCCTGGAGCTTTGCCATCAGTTCTGCAGCACTTGGTGCCAAGGGCTGAGTTGTGCTGTTTCCTGGGCCAGCAGAGGCTGTAGGACCCGAGTGAGCAGGGCCATGAGGCTGGGGGCAGGGCCCAGGGTTGTTGTTGTTGGAGTTGAACAGTGACGCACTAAAAAGGGGGCTGTCACTGCTCTGGAGAACTTGGAGATGAAAAGCTGCAGGAGCTGACTTCTTTCTTCGTGGTGGCACCTTTGGGGCAAAGGGAGTGTTCTGGGGAGGCAGTACAATGGCCTCAGCCGTGCTTGCTGACGGGGGCTGCCTTTCACTGTTCCCCCTGCTCTCCTGAGGCTTCCCAGCTTGTGTTCTGGGTTTAGGGACTGGAGTAATCTTGGTTGGACTAAGAATAGCTCCAGCTTCTAGATGGGGCTCTAGCAAGCCAAAAGGAGACTGCGCTGTCTGTTGGTTGAATTGCTCTTCTGGAGACATGGCCTGAGGAGGAAACGGAAGAAGAAATGTGAGAACAAAAAGGGTACCTTAAACTCTGACTCACTACTGGTGCAAGTCTAATTGACAGCATTACTAAGAAAACCTGACAGTCCTGGAAGAAAAAAAAGCAGTACAAAGAGGAGGCTTGACAGCACAGTTCTCCACTGTACCTGCTGGGCTCTGGGCTGACGTGTTGTGCCTTGCACCCATCTTCATTTACAGAGAGCTAGTGGAGGACCAGGGCCCTACAGCCTGTTCACTGGCAGCTCTTTCTGACCATCTTCCTTTCCAGTTAGGATTTCGCTCTGGGCCAAATTAACAGAGTTCTGAGGAGTTATTTATTTGTTACAGCTTTCTGCTGTCTAATATTATTTAAGCAAGATTGCATAGGGAGGCCTAAATTAATGGGCCCGTGCCTTTAGGTGTAGCTTATTTGGATAGATAAGGTTGAAGGAGAATTAGCTTAGGCTAACTCAGTAAATGCATTAAGGGCTCTGTCCTGTCTCGCTGGCAACTGAAGATAAAAATAAGCTCTCAAAGTCCAGACTAGCATACATCCACCATTTAAAAGTATATAAATAACAAGCTTAGCTCAGTCTAGGAGAGCAAGGACTGCTTCAGATTTCTCACACTCTGTGTGATTGAATGAAAGCATTTAAATTCTTTATTACCCTTGCATAGTATGAAAAGATAATGTACAGGCTTTTTCATGCAGGCAGAGTGTTTAGTCAGTATCTCATGCTGGACATATCCTGTGACACTTCTTTCTTTGTGCTGTTAAGTTGCCTACATTTGACTGTGGTAGAGGGGAATTGGGTAGAGGCTTTCAAGTACACAACTCCCATCTGACCTCCCTCAGATGGAGGAAGGAGTGGAATTCCAAAGCAGAGTCAAACTGAAATAGATCTATTCCTGCAGAAGCTCTCATGTAACTAACACCAAAATAGCAATCCCTCTCAGCACCTTTCAGGAGTGACCTGGGAATGGTGACATAAAGAAAACAAACTGATCACTCCTTGGCATAGACTGTGCTGTCTGGGTTGGTTTTTTTGGTGAATCTGCTAAGTAAAGATGGCACAAAGTCCATTATAGAGAAGAGGTGAATGCCTTTACCAAAGGAAGATAAGGCAGGAGCCCTAACAATTTAGAAGAGAGCTTCCTTAGCAGAGATTCTGTCAAAAGAAGAATATAAAAGGTTATTATTTGTCTTTCTCTTGTACTTACATTGCTTTACAAATTAGATGATCATTTTAGCAGCTCTAGAGGTGAACTATTATCTCCATCGTAGAGACCTGACATAGATTAAAATCTAAACACCTACAGCTTTGCATTTTTTGAGAACATGAACTCTTGAGTAGACTCCAGAATTCAAACTGAAAGGCTGAATCCCATTACAAGGTGTGCAAGAAAAGCAAGGAATGACACAGGACACAGAACTGATGAAGAAGCTGCCTCAAATCATTACAGAGCAGACCACTCATGGTCAAAAGTGATAAAGAACAAATGAGTCTTAAATTCTGACAAGGTTTAGACAAACCAGAAGAAAAGTAAGAGAATGGACTGACAAATAGAAAAGCTGAATATGGCTCACTTTCCAATCTTTCTTGCATTTTTGTGCCTTGGTGAGTATAATACACAAAATCATTCCAGCACCTGCTGACATGACAGGACTTCCTATAAAAAACAACCAGCCCACCCCTCCATTATTCACACTGTGTAGTGGAAGCTGGATGCATTTTGCTGCAACTCTCTTACATTTTCCACCTTGACTCCAGTCCTTTGCAGGGGCACTGGCTTCTTTGGAGTTGGAACTTTGGGTGGTGGACGATGAGGCACGGGCACTGCTCCTGCCTGTGACCCTTGAAATGATGCTGACTTTGTGATGCTGGGAAGAGCCTCAGGTTTGGAGGAAGTTTGGTTTCTGGTTGGAACAGGCTTTACTGCATCTTCCTGTAGTCCTGAAAAGCAAAACCAAATATGGCATCTCAGGCTGATCAGAACATAGATTCAAAATAATTTCTTTCACAATCACGTTTCCCAAAATGTTCATGCCTATAGGGCCAACTCAGGCCAAGAACGTAGGTTTTGGAAATAAGCACAGACCTTTACAATCCTATAACATCTTTAAAAGGCTGTTAGGGAAAAACTTCCCTGTCTGAAATAACTTCATGCCAAACTAGCAGTGCTGTGCCACCATTTGGTCAAGTAGAAAAAACACTGGCTGGGGGTTCAGGATTACTGGGCTCAAGCTCTGAGTCTCCTTTTGTCATTATCTGGAAAACCAAGTTAACGATACCAAGTGCATCTTGTAGAGTACTTTGGGAAGCAAATGCCAACTGGTGGTACAGCACAAGGGACTGGAAGTGATGCTGACCAGACTAGTTTTCTTACCCACACCAAGTGAATGTGAATTCCAAAATCAATGGAGAGTAAATCTGATTTCAAAATTAAATGAACAGCACTGAGGAACAAACATCAAGATGCCTTTACGATATTTCTAAATAAATGGGATTATTCCAGACTGCATTCATTCTACATATAAATGAAAAGGGATGGTTTTCTCCTAAACTGAGAGCCTTGCAAATTTAGGTAGCCATTCTCACTCATACCACATCAGCAGAAACACTGCATGCAGCCCTGGGGTGTACATTCACAGTACCTAAGCTAATTTCGTACTCCAACTTGCCCTTGCAAGAAGCTCTCTTCTCCAGGGACTACACAGAGAGCCTAAACACAGAGTAGCCTTTTAGCTTAGCTATTCAAGCTGAAGTAGTGCAAGCTTTTATCTAGGTTACAGCTATACTTGCTGTCCAAATGTGAGCAGAATCCAGGTTATTTCTCCTAGAGCTGCATTTGCTATGTAGTTCTGCTTGGAATAGTGAGCATTCAGTAAATAGAGCAGCAAATATCCTCTATGCAACTCTGAGCTAACACAGGCATCATCAGTTTAGTAAAATCCCATCTCTATATTTTAATTTTTCCAACTAAATCTGGGCATAAATAACCCAAGGTGCTTCTAGCAGCAGGTTCTACAACAAAATATAAAATTTTAATCATCTTGAAAAAAGGTTAATATTACCAGAACTGACAGAGAATACCATGTACAATTTTGCAAGAACGTGTTCAGGTGAAATTCTGAATAGCAATATGTGCATCTGGGCTATGATGAGATGAATACACCTACAGTTTTCTTTCTTTAAAGATTTTCAGAAGTCAGTTAGAAAGCTGTGCTCACCTCCTTTGGCCTCCATAAGACATCTAATAGCTTCTTCTGCTTCCTCAGCTGTGGTAGTTTTGATCTGCTTGACATTGTAAGGTTTGCTTATTCCAGTCCGGACTTTAGGCTTTAAAAAATACAGGGGAATGAGTAATCTTGAGAGAACTGATTTTTCTTGTACGCCTGTAATAAAGCTCATACACCTGTAAAAATCTGTTCTTGCCAGTGGCTATTCAGTGATCTATAAATACTAAAGAAATAGTGGGGAATCTTTTGGCAAATTCTACATCTTTGCTGCCAGCTGACAGAAGGCCAATGCCTGAATACCACAGCTAGTCCCTTAGCCATCCCTTGTTCAATGCATTAGGGTCCTCATCCAGCAAGACAGGAGTGGGGAGGTGTTTCCACATTCTGGTCTTGGTCTCCCCAGGGGACTAACAGCCTTGCTGGCAGTGGTCAAGACTTTTCATGCTTTTGGGGCACTAGCATGGCCCACCAAAGCAGAGGTGAGAAAAGAATTAAACCATATGATGATGGTGTTAAAAATTCAATTTAGCATCTGTCAGAAAGCAGCACCAGTGCCCTGGTCTTGCACAATTCATTCTCTCTCTCCCTCTTTGGCCTTTCTAGTTCCTGGCAATTTATTAACATTTTTCTGCTGCCTAACAGGGCCTACAGTTTAGTATTACAGTACAAGAAGTTATCTTGGCATTTTCAGCTCAGACATGTGATGGACTTCCTTCCTTGTATGACAGGTGCATCCTGTACGTGATACTCAGTGTGGATGGGAGGGATCAGGACAATGCCAAGGGGCCATGCTGAGCAGCAGTACTCACTGGCTGCTGAGGGGCTCCGGGAAGCAGCTTTGCCGTAGCCAGGATGGAGCAGGTGGAATGGCTTCCTGGAGAGAGGGAACCATCTGAGGGGGACTTTTTGCCTGATGTTCCAGCTGGAAGAGGAATAAAAAACAGCTTTTCACATTCAAGAGCTGGTACAACATTTTATCTGCAATGGAGCAAAACCAGTGTGCATGCCATCACCCTCCCAAAATCTTGAACTGTTTCAGGAAGCAGTTTTCTAGTTAGTCTTTCTTTAATTTAATTAATTAGATAACCTCGGCTGAGCATTAACATTGCATTCTAGGCACAGAAATACAGAGACCAGTGTTGGCACTTCTGTGCAACAGACTCAAAAATGAATGGAAATAATCCTAAAGAACTCATCTTCTAGCAGGTGAGCATCACAGAACTTCTCATTTAAGTCTGGAAAATTTACACAAAGGAGAGACTTTAGGGCTGCAAGAAAAATGTGATGTATAGCTTGTCTAATACAGGAGGCAAAGATCATTATGCACATCTAGCAATCAGCATTCATCCAGAAGCAGCCATAAAAACAGGAACAGCACAGCTCTGGATGGCATCTCAGGTGGGCAGAGCTTAGGTAAAGAGCATCACTTCCCCTTTGTGCCTCACTGAAAATCATCATCCACTTTGCATTTCTTTCATAAACACAAAAGCATACAAGAATTGCTTGGAAAGAAGGAAAGGACAAAAACTGTCCAGAGAAAGTATTTTGTCAAAGGTTTTTGAAATTCTGATTAAAATTAATTCAGAAACCAAAAAACTGCAAGAAAACACTCAGTGACTTTAGAAGTCAGCAGGCATAAGTACCAATATCTTTATTGCCACAAAGTGGTTGCTCAACTCACTAACCTGAGTGGTGAGCTAGTATGAAACATATGGGTCATTTTATCTTTACAAAAGGCTTTTTTTTTTGTGGAGTATCCTAAAGACAAACTTTATTCTGTGGAGTGTCATCCTAAAGACAAACTTCTCTCATTGCTAATGGCAGTAATACTCAGGCTGAAACAGGCTGGGAAGCAAGTAGAAGTACCTCGACAGCCTCACATTTCAGAACAAGGTATTACTTTCTTTGTCTTCAGACATGGCAGGCAAAAACTGTTCAGTTGGGGCCAACACCACATTAAAGAAAGTTAAACTTACCAGGAGGGGGAGGCCTCTGTGGCGGCTGAAGTGGCCGAGGCCTGGTAGGAATAGACAGAGACCTGCTTGGAATCCGGCGTCTGCATTCCCCACTCGCCTCCAGCTCCCGCTTCAGATCAGCCAGGTCTGCATCATCTAGGGACATTTTATAAAGTGTCTGTATGAGATACACACTGGGTGAGGTGCACCAGATCTGAGAGGTCAGGAGAGAGGTGACTATGAGTGGCCTCAGCCAGGTCTCTCAGCAACATGTCATAGCTCTGTTCACACTGTTTTGCTCTCCCCCAATGTCTACCTGCTCCCACTGCAAGAAATGTCTACCCTTTTGTCAAATGCTTCTTTCTTTCTCTCTCTCCTTTTCCACCATTTATTAGCTGTTTGCACCAACACAAAGAATGCCTGCATCTGATTCCGGGGTTACTGGGCACCTTGTTAGATTCTGAGATTTTCACAGCCAGACTTGGTGGCAACCTGCTCCCATCCAAACTGTCTTGGCTAGTCATGGTGAATTCCTTGCCTTCCATGCCGAACACAGGAATTCCATTTGAGGATTAGACACCTTCTCTTGCACAGGAGAACTGTTTTTATACCACAGAAAAATCTGTCTGAATGGCTCAATCATCACATCTCTGCTTTCCAGCAACATCTCCTAACAGGTACAGCTGTCTCAATCTGCTGGCTCTTGGCTGCACTGTACATTGCTAACTAGTTACTCAGTCTTTCATCCCATCTAAGCCGTTCTGACAGCTGGAGAGGGGAGAAGTGTGGATTGCTTTATTCTCCCCCATCTGCTTTAGATGGAGGACTTTCACTTCAGTCCTCTCACCCTGCCACGGCTGCCCAGCTATGCAGCTCTTGTTCTTTAGGGCTCCAAGATTCACTGGGTTTAGTTTTGTCCCTGGGGTTTGGAGAGATGGGGGTGGAATTACATAGCAGCAGTCTCTTGTACTTCAGGCATTTGTAAACAAGTCCTTGTTTTTCAGAAAGCTATGCTCTGCAGGGAATCACGAGCTGCCTCACAGTTTCCTGCTCCCACTCAGCAGCAGATGGCAGCCACAGAGCCTGTGGTCTGCCCAGCCCGCCCTCCCCATGCTCTCTGCATTTTCAATACTTCTAAGCTGCAGATACGGGCTCATCAGTAAGATCCAAGGAGTCATGCAGGCACCTGGAGGCACGGTTTGAAGTCCTGGCAGTAAAACTGAACACAACAAAAACCAGCCACCACCACTCAATTCTGTCCCTGAAAGGCTGCTGGCAGGGACATCAGTTTCATGAGGCTGTGCCCTTCCCTGACCTCAGAAGCATACATACACACTATTGTGCCTGTCACTGTTTTCCATCTGTGTCTACCACCAGCTACACAGTCATCATACCTTCAATTAGGAGTTAGTCAGGCAGAATTGGAAGCCTATGGAGGAATCTGAAATTGCAGACACTTTAAGATTAATTGAATATATCATATTTTGAGTTGTGTGAGATCATGACCCCACCCTGACCTCCTTCAAACTATACTCCATAACCTCTATTTACTTTGTGATATTTTTTGTGGAGAAGAGTTAGTGTGGGTGACAAGACTCACTGCAATTCTCTGTGGCTTAATGAATCATCACACAGTAGGCCAGAGGTGCTTGGAGGGCAAGGCACCCTATAATACAAAGTGATTGACTTCACAGTATTTAATAATGACTGATTACTCCTTGACTCAGGGATAGGCTTCTGGGTCTGGCCACATTGAACCCAGCCTATGACTCAAGGTGGGCAAGAAAGCCATAAATCACTCTGTTTGGAAAATCTGTCTGTGTAAGTGTACGAATTTCATTTAATCTTTGTGAACTCTACTTCTGACTCAACCTTTGAAGGTAATAAAGTTTTCACTTTTATGTCAGAAGACAAAGCACTTCTGAGAGAGTGCAGAATGACAGCTACTGAATCACTTGCTGTCACAATGAGGTGTTTAATACATATCCCAGCCTGTCAATGCTTGGCCACTGAAGCATGTCCTGATCACATCCCATTGTAAGACCATGACTGGCTTGGCTAGTTCTTTCTGCAGTTTCTATCAGTTTTCTCTCCACAGCTTTATCTTCTTTTTACCAAGTCACTTCACAGTAATGTGCAAACGAGCGAGAAAAACGGTAACACATTTATGAAGAACCTAAAGAATGAATATATACATATATATATATATTTTCTATGAACCTTGACTCTTTCAGAAATAAATCAAATGGGGAGAAACTTCAGGTCTCTGAAGTAATTTGAACACAACCTCCCAGCTTACAGCTGACTGCTCTGCCACTGTTACTGCTCAAAGGACAGAGTTGAGCCCATCACTGAATCAACAGGATTCTTTTGGTTTGATTTTGCTTTGGCCCTCACCAATAAGAAAATAGCATGCAATTTTTTGATTGTATGTTCTGGTGCCGAACAACATCAAATGGTTAAAAAGACTTAATTTCTTCTGTCTAGAAAAGGAAAAAAAGCGTTTTTCAGCCTTCCTGCCTTGCCCTGGCCTAGAGAGAAGGAGAATCTAAGTTTCATCATTTCTGTTGCTGTTATGCCTGAGGACCTCAATTACAATCACTAACTCAAGCGGAGTTGAGCATAAATAGGCACTACAGGAGAACCTAGAATGAAAATATAAATGAACAAGGAAATACATATGACAGGAGAACAAACAACAAACCTTCAGGTCTTACCCTAAGGAAGGCAGATACTTTACCTTTATACAGGCGGGGGGTTTGTCCAGATTTGTTTGAAAGAGCTACAGATGCACAGTGTCCAGAGCTCTCAGACATATCTTCTGTGTCTGCTACTAGGTGTTGACACAGAGCATCCTCTAAGTAATCGTCTTCATCCTCTATATCACCTGGATTAAAGTATTAGATAACAAAGAATTAATGAGCAAATTCATTCTCTGTCTCTCCACACTACCAACTAATTAATCTATACTATCAGTTAATTTAATATATAGGCTGGGCAAGATTCTTGTGTAACCAACCCATGTGTTTCATTACAGAGTGTCTCTATACAGACACCTGCACCATACATTGAATTTGCTAACATATAACACTAAATTGACAGGATGATTTAAGTAACAGTTCTCTGCCCAGGCACAGAGTCAGCTCGTGGCTTTAACTACAGTCCTCTTTTTAAGAAGTGTGGCTTCACTACAAATTAAGGTGCCACTGACACTCATACTGTACCTTCTCTGTGCAACCAAAGTCAGCAAAGCAATTTCTCACTACTTAGCTTAGAAACCTGTTGCTTACCTTCTGACTCATAATCCAAACTTGAGAAGTCAAAATTTTCTTCCAGAAGATGGGAGTTTGCCGTGGGGGACATGGGGACAACGCTGTCCCGTTTTCGAGCAATTTCCTCCTGAAGGCCCTTTAGCCAGTCCTTAGTCTTGGGCTGGATCTTCACTGTTCTGCCTCTAATCTAAGAAAGAATTGTTTCCCTTTGCCAAGCACCTTCACAAAAATGAGAATGCTTGAACAGAATAAGCAAGTGCTGCCAGCCTGTTGTACAACTGCTTCAGAAATTGATGCAACTAAAGCTTCACTTCAGAAGCTAAATGGAAAGGAAACACTCTTTTACTCCCATAACCAAGTTTTCAGACTGTAACAATATTCTTGAAAGAAAATGAGCTTCACAGCTCAAAAGCACTGCTGCTGCATTTGGGAAATAATAGAGAAATAGATGAAACATCAAATACCATGAAAACAACATTGTGATAGCAATATTGTCATGGGAGAATGCCATTTTTGAGTCAGCAGCTTTAAAACACACAAGACTTTTGTACCTGCTGCCACCTGTAAGGAGACTCTGACCAGAAAATCTCATGTATGATGGCTGATGTATATGGAAAGTGTATTTTCAGACAGATTAGGACTTCAGCTGCTTATGTGTGTTGCTCTGTGATATTTGGGGTGAAATGCAGACAAGGCAGCAGCTTTGACAGGAAAATTAGTTTGAAAAGTTCCCAACCCAGATTCCTTGCACCTTCACATACTGTGTGCATACAATTGTGTTTCAGTCTGTGCTATAAATTACATCAATTGCAGGAGTCGAAAGATAAAACTGCAAATATGAAAGAAGAATGAGAGTTAAATCCATTACTTCAGTCTTAAGTTTACAGGGCAGCCCTACAAACAGTTTTTTCAGCATAAATGAGGGGGTTGATGAATTGTAGAGTATGTGTGTGCGAAGGAAAAGCAGGGGATGGGAAGGTAAATGCCTACCGCTAATGCTGGATTTGCCATGGAAGCCAATGAATCATGTTGTTACAGCTTAGCAGAAGAAGCCTCTTTGATACAATGAAGAGAAACAAAAAATCTCCAAAGCACAGTCATGAGGATGCTTTAGCAACAGTATAAAGTCACACAGAATGTCAGAACTGCTTCAAGTAGCCACACTCATGAACAAGTCCTTGTGTTCTGCAGTGGTATCAGAGGCCAGATGCTAAGCACTGCTTAGGAGCTCCATGAAAAGTCACCTCATGCCATCCTGAAACTAAAATACTGCATTAATAGCCTCAGCAGCTGTGAAAGTTAAGGATATCGTGAGCACTAACTTTCTTTGAAATAATGCTACTCCATTTAGGTAGAAACTCAAATACCTCATTCTCAACAACCACTTTTGAGAAATTTGTTATGAAATTATTATTATAGATTTGAGAAAATCTTACTTTGGCACCATCTATATCCATAACACGAAGAGCTGACTTGCTGTCTGCAAATGTCACCAGCATTTGACCTCCACAGATCCTAGTGAAAAAAGGCAGAGGAAAAAAACATTTTACTTCACCATTGAATAAAACCCTTTGACGGCAAGCATGACAGAAAACTATCACATAGATCTAGATACAGGATACATATGTAGTGCTATGCATTTGGTTTTAGTTGTATTTTTCTTCACAATTCTAACTTTTGAGGAGAAGCAGGTGATCTATGAATCCCAGCTGGGCTCCTCTTCTCTCCAGTCCTCCCTTGTGTGACCCCAGCACCGTGCCCTTTTCTGGATCACCCCTGGAACAGCAGGACAAACATCTCAGTAGCTGTTGACAGGATATCCAGTCCAATATTTACACTCCCTCTGGACTAACTTCCATGGGTCTGCATATCCTTCACCTCAGAGGACATATGATGCTCCCAAAGACTAGTATTCCACCAAGATCTAAAGCAATTAAAAACAAAATAAACCAAGAACTATCCACCAAAACATGTTCTTTTCTTGCTCCTTTTTCTTCACAAGCAAGGTGGTGCTGCTATTCCTGCAAGGCTGCTTTCGAACCCTCAGCTTATATTGGCACTTCATAAAACTGTACAACAACAGGTCATCAGCTTTCTTCATTAATAAATGAATCAAATAAGCATAAACAAGTTTTTGGTAGTGTTTCCCAGAGGTCAATCTTTCACCTGTATTTCTCAAAACAGAAGTCTCACAGCTGTGCTGGAACCCTGTAGAGAATCAATCAGAATGAAATTAAGGTGCTCTGCCAGAAGGTATCACACTGTCCCTCTCAAACCCAGTGGGTGATAGCTCTGCGAGAAGCTGTACTGTTAACAAACAAGCAGAATGACCCCCAACAGGAAGGAGAGCCAGCCAGGAAATCCTGCTGAGTGTGAAAGAGTGGTGGAAGAGAGCAGACCTCCCCAGAGGAGGTGAAGCAGGGCCCAAGGATCCACCAGAAGCAGCAATGCTTGGAAGTGAGGCCTGAATCTAAAGATGATGATTTACATCAAAGTCTCTGCTTTATGGTGTTGTATTGAATAAAATTGTTTTCCACTCAGTCAAGAGAGCTTTGATATTATTTCTTTAAAAGGTTGTCAAGAGGTGTAAGATATTCAAAACACTTGGATTCAATTTCTAATGAAGAACTGAACATGCAGTAAAGGAATTCTACATACTACCTTCCAATACAAAGTTAACTCTGTCAGGACAAAAGGGATCTTCTAGTCTACGCTTTTTAATAGATGCCATGCCATTTCAGTTCCCAAACTCACCTGACCAGAACAACAGTGCCATAATCCTCAAACATCTGCATAAGCTCTGTACGCAAGTCTTCAGGAAATTCATTTTTCTCTTCAGGTGTTGGTGATAACAGATTTACCACTACTGTGGCATCCAGTGGTCCCTGGAAAGATGACACTTCCCGGAAAACACTGTCACGGGCAGCTTCATTAACTTCCTGAACTTCCACTTCTACAATAGCTAACACTGGCCTGCACGAAACAAAGGAAAAATGCTTATTTAAAAATAAGAAATGCTTATATAAAATTTAAATCTATATCAAGAAGGAGGAAAGCTTCATTTTTTCTGCAGTGGTCAAGATCATGCCTTGAGCACTATTAATTATATTTCCCAGTCCTGCATTAGCTGCATGTAACAGTGAAGACACACCATAAGGGAATTGAAATAACAATTGTATGCAGCACTTATGGCAAACCTACAGACCAAAAATATCAGGATACTTCACTCATTATCAAACAGCTGTGGTCCCAAACATCTATAAATCAGGATGGAAATATATTATTTTCTGTTAGACAAGGCCACATATCTTCTTCCAAAAACTAAGGACATAGTATTCTAGGTGTATAACATTGTCATGTAGCAAATATGTGCCAATCCATTACATTATAAGCAGCCAACATTGCAAACTTGCTTCTTGAGCCATTTCTTACAAATTACTTCTCTGTGTGTTAGATCTGAATAAAATTGAGAGAGCTGTCTGAAAGAGTAGAACTCGTCTCATCTCAGTGGATGCAATCCACATTCTCAGATTTCCACCTGCACATACATGCAGAGCAAGGACTGGGATGGCTGCTCTTACAGCTGTGTCAAAATTGCTGCCTTCTACTTGCAATAACCTGGCTCTTGAATATGCATTACCAGAGCATATGAAAGCAACAACAGCAGGGCTAGAAAGGGGTAATAAAGGGGAAAAATGTAGAGGAAGCATTAACTATTTCCATAAGCACTGTGAATCATAATGCATTTCCATATGTCACAAAGATACAGCTATGCCCTTTTTCTAGCACAAACCTTGGGAAAGCAAACCTGCTGACTGTAATTAAAAAGCAGCTTTTGGAGTCAAGTTTGCTGAAATAGAAAACCATGTATAACAGCAATGTTTCGCAGATTGCATCCTCAGGGTCCCATATAATGAGAGCAGCAGCTCCACTGTGCTTTGCAGAACACAGCAATGTCAGAGCCTTGATGCAGAGAAATTGATTGCAAGAGGCATATTCTTCCATTGCTAGAGGAATACAGAACAGTCCTGGCATGCAAGAGCACCACCAGAAGCACAGAGGCAGCCACTGGGGGGGTCACTGAGCGCTGCTAGGAGGAGCAATATTGCAGGATTTGCACAAGACATGCAAGGGGTGAGACAAATATTCTGTTAATGTAAGGGACCTTCAAAGTGTATTTATTACAGAATTTGTTTCTCAGAAGTGAAGCAGAGAACAAGTTTACCAAAGAAAGGTCATTCCTATCCCTAGAGAGAAGTTAATGGTATAGACCAACCAGAAGCACTGGTCTTTGATTTTTTCTACCTTCTCCCATCTCCATTTTTAAAGGGTGCACAGAAGCCCCACTATTGAGTACTGTGAAGAGGCCAAACTTGCCCCTGTGTGGCCTGGCTTACACCTCTTAGGCCACACAGTCCCAACCTCCTTCTCTCCCACAGCAAGCTGAGTGGAAATCCATCAGAGCAGCTTCCTTAGTTACCAGAGTTTTTCCAAAACCAAGCAACAGAAAGCCCTGTTTTCTACACCTGTTGCTGCAACTTATCCAACCCTTGCTGAGATCACTGTGCAGGAAAAATAAATACATGACTGTAGATACCTGCCAGCCTGGTATAAAACCCACCATGAGAGGAAAAACCCATCAAGCAGATACTGAACATGGAATAAGGGTGTAATTCCTGTTACAATCAGACTTGGTCCCTCACTCTGAAGGTGTAATTCAGGATGACACATTTTAACCTGGCAATCCTCTCTCTGATTGTTTATTTACCTGTGGTCAGATGCTTGCAGCTCCGCTCTCCCATAGTACATCAAGGCTCCAGGGGTCCAAGTGTGCCTGACTTTAGTATCAGCACTCAGATCACTGTCCAGAAGATTGATCTCTCCAGCTATGCAGCACAAAACATAATTTAAAACTCACTCAAAGCTAGTTTTACTAACAGTTAAACACTATTTCATTAGGATGCTCTTCACAGACCCTAGCAGTGGGAAGTAGGGTTTTTTTGTTCTTCTATATAAATCATTCAAAGAAGAGCTTGTATCCTACAAGATTTACAAATTAGGGACTAGAAAGAAAAAAGAGAGAAAGGACTGGAAGTGCAACTGAGACAGCTGATCAATAGAGTAAGACACCTGCAAAATGGTTGACCTGAATGTTACCCAATTAATTATCTGTACAACTTGGGTTGATAGACTCATATTAGTATGACCTCAACACCGAGCATAAAAACAGACACTGTACTTGGAAATTATTTTGCAAATCTGAATATTAGACAGGGATTGGAGAAATAATACACAAGAGATAGGAGAAACCAAACCCAGGCAAACCCATCGTCCAAATAATTCCATTGCAACTCATTAAGGTGAAAGAAAGTGCTCCAGACATTATGCTAGAGTGAGGTGCTTTATTGCTGTTAATAAGGAAGTTTTTAGGTCACTGTTTGAATAAATGGATAACTCTGCCTCTCTTTTCTGTGAAGCTGAAAATGAATTAATATGGAATATGGTGTTTCTTCCTAATCACTCACACTGAGGCTATGCTTTCTTCTTGTAGAGCGAGTAGTTGTTTAGCCTGTAACAGCAATAAGAAGCAACACAATTAGAGCTGAGAGGCAGAAGAGCCTTGCCACCAGCAGTAAAGGGGAGGAACTCTGGCAGCCAACCAAGAAAGCTTTGCAGGGCTGGGAATGCACCAGTCAGTTATGGACTCATGTGAGCCAGCTGTGGGAGGCCTACAAGCTCTAAAGAAAGGGACCTGCCTTGACTCTTGCAGACCAGCTGGTTAGGTCCTATGTGCTATGTGTACTCCAACTCCTAAAGTTCCCCAGGGGCAAGCTTTGCCATGCAAAGCAAGGAATATGCATTGCAGATGCTGAAGGGTGTTCTTTCCCTAAAATGAAAACAGTCCGCACAAGAGGGTTGTTTTAACTTCCTTATGTCTCATACGGCTTTTATTTCCTGGACTGCATCTCTATCAATGGTTTAAGCTCCTCATTTTGCTTTGTTTTCATTCCTTAAATAAGAGTGAATAACTATATCATGATGACATGCACCCTCTGATTGCCCTAGTTTTGCTTTGTAGTTTTTACACTTAACATAGTCATGGTATGACTTAGATTCCAAGCAGAAGTTTCCAGGCATGTGAAAAAGCACATCTGCAGGCACAGACCAAATTAATTGTCCAGCAATTACACTTTTAATATGAATTTATTCAAATTTTAGAAACATTGGGGCATAGATGTTCCTGCAGACTGACAGAATGATTATGAAAACTATCCCTGGATACGCAAAGAAATAGTTTTTATTTCTTAACTGTAACTTTTGAGTAACAAGTGAAAACAGCCTTTCTGTTGTGCTGAACACTCATAAATTCAAAGTACTTTATAAGCACTAACTATTGAAACCTCCCCCAATTCTATAAACTGGCAGAAATATTCCTAAGAATTACTGATACAGAAGGAATTACAGAAAACTGCTTATACATCTACTGAGAACAGCAGTTTTAACAATCTAGCCAGTATAACACAGGAGCTTTATGTGGACTAATGATTCTGTTGAAAAACAACAGAATTATTTCTGTATTACTACAGCTGGACCGTTTTCAGTTCCTTGGTGAGCTCCCAGCATCTTTTCGATCTGTAGCATGAAGCCTTTTTTCACACACTCAAGAAAGGGCCTTCTCTATCTCTGAAACTTAATCCAGTGAAGCTGAAAGAACATCTGCTTAAGTAAAGCACCATTCACTAGATTAAATCCCCTTAAGTGGGTTCTAGATGAAACAACTTTCTGAAACAACTTTCAGAAAAAGAAGGATCCTACGCACCTGTTTTTTCGAAGGGCAGTTTCTTTCTCCACCAAAGCACTCTGTCAGTCCACGCTGGGGTTCTGCACTTATCACTTGTATCATAAGCCTCTGAGCCAATGTCGTATTTATATGTTGGTCCAAAATTAATAGTCCCTTCATGGAAGTCTTTAAAAATCTATTAAAATAAAGAACATCTCTAAGTTACAGATGAGGAAGGTGCCACAGTGACAACTTCCTCGCAAACAATGCTCCAATTTTCAAACCAATTGCTGTGTTCAAGAGCTATAAACAAAGGTCTGAAAATGCAACTTCTTCACTCTCTCAAGGAACAAGACCCAGCCAACACACAGTTATTCAAGAAAACGAGACACACTGTCTTACTTTTCCATTGGATTTTTGCTGCTGTAGTTGATCAAATTCCAAAAGTGTCTTCCAATCTTGACGTTTGAGAAGATAAAAGACTTCTTCATATTTTAGATCAATGCGATAGTTAAAATCACCACACCAGAAGACATAGTCATGGGAGAACATGTTCTGCCCCTAGTTTTGAGGTACAGAATACTGTTAATGTTAAATCATGTTCATGAAAACTCCTTTAAAATGCACTGAAATGTAGCACTCAGTTTGTAATTACTAAATACTGGACCTACTTGTCACAATTTATTTGTCAAAATTCATTTTGTGCTAAAATAGAATGGTTCCTTCACTGTCTTTGGCACCCCACTGAGCTGAATTTTGTAAACAAGAGTGTCAGACTCTGACCCCTCTCTCCTGAAGATATGTCTAAGCTGGAGCACACCTTTCTATTCACAATTTGTCTGTCATGAATATTCAAAATATATGTTTATTTGTTTCCCTAACACATTTCACATGCATATATTTACATACACTAAATATAACACAAAATGTGCTTCTGGTACCAAGGCAAATTTAGCAACAAAGCTCCTGAGTAAGAACAAGCTCCAAACTTGATCTTATGTACACGTCACAGTTTTGTAAAGGTATTGAAATCAAACATTAATGAAAATTCACTCCAGTTCTAAATTTGCCATACTGTCCTCTAACCAGTCTTTTTTTTTTTTTTTCCAGTTCAGCTATAAACCTCTAAACAGGAGAGATTTATAAGGGAAACGTTCCAGACCGTGGCTGTCACAGCACTAGAGGGCACTCTTTATATGCATTATACACACAAGGTACCTTTAGCTGTTTTAAGTGTAAAGGACATCAAATAGTTAACGAGGTATTAGAGAGAAAAACTACCATAAGCACAACTTTATGGTCATTTGGAACAGATCTCCTATGCAGGATGTCCATTATGTCAGTATTAGCTCCCACATAAAACAACTGGTTGATATGCTGCACATGCCAAACCTCTAAGCCTTACAAACAACAGGAAGTTAAAATTTTATGCTTTGCAACCTAAATGCCATTTTTTGCTGACTAACCAGAATACACAAACTGGTCCAATCCCTTCCTGGCTTAGGACCTTTCCAGAGAGGTCCAAGAAAGAAAGTATTGTGGAAATTAAAGCAATCAACACTAAGGAAAGCAAAGGAGCCCTGCTACCGAATCCCATGGGTTTTCTACTGGCCTAAGGAGACAAATTGGAATTACAACACTAGGGTGACTGATTTAACACCATTTAGGGGAAAAGTTATTCATCCAGACCAGTGATGCCTATTTGCCACACTCTGAGAGAAGCCAGCAGTTCCTTGAGAGTGACACATTCACGAGGACAAAACAAACGGAACAGAGGGTAACATGTCCATGACCAAGAAGTGATAGATCGTACCCGACCAGAAGCAGCCAAGGCACTGCTGCACTGAATGGCACAGATGGTCTTCCAGGAATTCTCACTAACTAAAGCCAGCAAGAGCTATCAATATCATGCTCTCCAGCTCTAACACCAATCACCTAGAGCTTATCCATGGAGCCTTACAGACTTTTCAGTTAAGCTGCAGTTCTGAAAGATCAAAAGGTGCACAAAGCCAAGGACTTTTCAAGAACTGGAGCAACTCCATTTTTTGAAAAGAGTAGTACTTTTGTAAAGCATGTGCTATATTGGGTGGTATCTAGTCTTCTGTGAAACATGCTTCCCTATTATTTATTTATTTACTAACATTTTCTTTTACATTTTTTTTTATGGCACTGAGATGCCTCCTTTGATGACCTGTCATCAAAGACAGCCTGTGACCAGCTTTCGTGATGTAATGATATCACCTTTATCTCCAACGGGTTTAGCACACATACATCTACACTTACCATTGGGAAGCTGAGTTTCTGTGTGATTTCTTTATAATCTTCATTCCTCTCTTTCACCTGACTCTGCCCAGCAGTCAAGTGACTGCATATAAAGCAGAAACTGGTACTATAGAACTGAAAACGAATGCTCACTGCCCCTTTATTTCCAGCTTTTCCTCCCATTCCTGTCTTCACGGTGTCTATTGCTACATCCCTGCATTAAAAAAAAAAAAAATAGAAAGAGAACAGAGTAAAGGGCTTCAGGGACAAACATTCAATTAACTTTGACTGCAACATAAAGGGAAAAGCCAGTTTACAATGCCATATCTTCTCCCCTCTAGAAAGCTTGCTGCTTTTAGGCACATCTTTTGGTTTCTTGATGTTCATGTACTTACGTTTCAAATTAAGTATAATACAATAGTACAGTAATAAAACTATTTGAAAATATTTTTCTCCTTTTCTTGTCCCTTCCAAACAGACCAGCAAGACCTTATTTCTGAAATATGGGGAATTTCTATAGAATATACTTTTCTAGTTTACCTCTACCATGATCCTTAAAATATTGACAATACCTACATTTACTATTATGTTTCCTTTTACTTTTGAACATATGGGAATCAGCTTTTCAGACAGTTAACAATTTACTGTTCATATGTGTTGAAACCCAACTTCACAGTTCATGATGGATTTTCCATTTAATTAAAGAGCAACAGATCATAACGCATAATTCTTTAAATCAGATGTGATAAAATCAGTGATTATTGGATACTATTTTTACTATTATAACTACTTATATGTAACTCCTCAAGTGAGTTCTGTACTGATGACAAACTGCTCAAAGTCTCCACGTTGTTAATTACTTATTATTTCAATGTGATGATTAGCACACACTTCACTACAGAAAGATAACTTGATAAAGCAGACCACCTGTTCTCAGGGTAATTTCTCCCAAACAGTCAGGCCACTCCAAGAACAAAGCATGGCTGTTTGATCAGATAAGTAAATGATGAGATCGTTGTTGTAGCCAACCCCAGCACCATGTATGTCTTTCCCAGTGAGAAAATTTTACTTTGCAGAGAAGAAGTCAAGCAGATATGACTAGAATATTATTGATTTTAAGAAGTGACATGCAGAAAACTGCTAAGTCTTATTTGAGATATTCTCAGAAATTCGTGATCTAAATGATGCAAGATGTTACAGGTCCCCTTTCACCACCCCCTTAATTTTCTTCTCTCTTCCTCCCCCATCTTTTGTACCTTTTTTTCTCCCTCTTTAATTTCCTGTCTTTTCCTGACAGCAGGACACCACCAGAAGACACCCTCAGGGAGGCAAAAGAGGAACATCAAAGTTTTCTAAGAAACAATGGGTTTTAAGCACTCCTACAGAAGCACGTGTTCAGTCTTTTCACTCTAAAGAGTTCTCCCTTCCTGCTGCCTGCCTACCCTCTCCTGACTGGTATTCAGCTGATTTGCATTAATGGCAAAGGTTATGCTGAGATAACCCACTTTAAATTCGACTCCTTGTATTTCATCAACCCTTTCACTGCTGTATAAACCGGCTACTGTCTCATATTATTTCTCTATTCTCTATCTTCTGTCTAAATCTCTTCAATCTCTGTAAGCACAGAAGCCTGTTTTTGCACTTCTGATCTTTTTTCCTTTCCTTTTCTAGACACAGGAAAAAAATACGCAAGCATACAGGTTAGGTTTGATTATAGTCACATAACACAAAGCAGCACATTTGCCTTAAATGATGAAACTTGGTCACTAAAATCAAGCTCTCTTGAGTTTCAAATGGCTACATCCAATTTCTGTCAGTTTGACAACTGTGACAGAGTCACTGTGGTGTTCTGCTTCTGATTTCCATTTAAACCATGCATTTCCTACTGGATTACTCAAATGTTTTTTAAGTCAGGTGAAAAGTCAAAAACTGAGAGAAACACTTCTCCTCTGGACTGCTTTATAGCAGCAAAAAAAATAATTCTTTAAAATAATTTTGAAAAAAGATTACTGGAAAGCAGCAATGCAAGACCATCAGAGTTACCTGGATTTCATTGCTCTGTCTGGCCTACAGCACTTGATGTTGCACAAGCTCTGTTCTGATGTTTCCAGCAGATATGAGATCACAGGGGAAAGAGGCAGCTTTTGATATTTTAATCATAAATCCAGTGGCCAATCAGTGCCCTAATATGGGGTAGTGTTTGGATCGTTGGGACCTTTAAGGTCAGACAGATGCCCGAAGATAGTTCTGACTATTCACTTCCTAAGCATTTACACTTAGCCTGCATAATTCTTGCCCACAGCAAAGGCATTTTGATGCAAGTTATCCCCGTGGGTCGGTAATCTTCTAGGAGGAGTTTGGTCACTCTCCAGGGACAGCTGAGCTAGTAAGCTGAGGATACACAGCTCTGCACCCTCCGGACTAGGCACACAGTTCTCATGACATCTGGGAGAGACAAACACTTCATAGGTTCTCTTACATCTCAATTCTATAAAATGTCAAGGGGCAAAATTAGGTCTCTTTCCCCCGTCTGCCTTCCTACCTTTTCCACCATTCTTTTGAGGTCCAGAACTACCCCCGTTTCCATAAGGAAATAGTATGGACAGGGCTAGAAGGTAAAACCTGCCCTTCAGGCAGAGGCAGGCACTTGCCTCCATTTGGTGCATCAAACACTCTTGGACTTGCTAGCCCAAGTCATTCCTTTTCCAGAAAAGGACCACCTAAACAAGGTGCTCCACCCTGACTGCCCACCTGGAGCATGCTTGGCTTTTGAGCTAACTGGAGGAAGACCCTGAGGCTGCCTGGCCTTTGTACTACCCAAGGGAGATGGACTCCAGCCTATTGCTGCCTGGAAGCATGCCTCTCTACCAGCTGAACAGAGACCAGAATCCAGGTTTGCATGACTCCCACCAAGATGCACAATCACTCCCACGCTCTCTGGCCACACTCCAACACTGGATGTTACTGAAGACACAGGTTGGGTTTGGGGGCTTTTTTTTGTTTGTCTGGTCTGGAGGTTGTTGTTGGGTTCATTTTATTTTGGAGTGGGTTTTCTGCTTTGTTTTTGGTTTGGTGGGGTTTTGGGGTGGTTTTTTTTGTTTGGTTTGGTTTGGGTTTTTTTTACCTGATGAAGGGGACATGATATGGTCGTACAAAGATGAAAAGACAAACACCAACAAGCTGTGCTGATGTCAGCTGAATGTAGCGATGAGTCCTGGAAATAGCTTTCTGAAGCTGCTCTCCCCACATTTTTCTATTCGTTGTACTGGAACAAACATAAAATCATTTAATGGAACCAAAACAAACCACATACAGTCAATAAAATGAACATATTAACTGTGCCTTAGGTTTACAGACATCCCATTAGGCTGTAGAACTTGAAGTGCTGTAGAATGCATGGCAGAGACCGACAATACCTCCTTGTAAGCCCGCCCAGAGTCAGCAGGGTCAGTGAGCCCAGGCACAGCACACAAATAGAGTTATCCTGCTTCTGGATGTGAGAGGGATTTTGTCTACCATGCTTAGAAAGATCCACACTCACATGACGTTGGCTATACCTATTCACTGGGGATAATTGGAAGCTGATTATAGCAATCATAACCTTAAAAAACAATTTCCATATCAATCTCATGACTTGTAAGATTTCTTATGTTCACAGTGAAGAGATCTTCTCTGGATTTTCTGACTGGAAGGTGACTGGCTACTCCCAGCTGTTGGCTGTTCTTAGCTAAGGTTTGTGAATGGGTGCATGTATACCTTCAGTGGAACTAGCTTTTTCTCTTCTCCAAAGTCAACATATCCACGCACATATACTGCCGGCCCAGCAGCCACACTAAGCACTGCTGTAACTTGTCATTTCCAAAACAGACAACTAACTGGCCAGCCTGATGAATCAGCATTGGAAACAATCTTCAGAGTTCCACCCCCATTCAGATTCACAAGGACCAGTAAACACAACAGCCTACTGCACATGCTGATATGCCAGCCTCAGGCTTTGCATGCAACTTCTCCAGCCGTAATTTTCATAACTACAACTAGCCACAGAGACGTTTTTAGACAATTTTAGAATTCCTACATGAATGCAAAGTAGGCTTGTAGTAGTCATTGAGCACATTTTTCCAACATCAGACAGGGTTTTAAGGACAAGTGTTAAATCAATCTCAACCACCAGAATCCTTCTCTGCCAACATAAAGACTTAAGAGACTTAGCAAACACAGTGCATTCTACTGTGCAAAAGTTCACAGAGAAAGAGCACTTTCAACACCATCCCAGTGACATTTGTTGATGGGAAACATATTTCCAGCTATGGTTGCAAGCAACAGACCTGGAAGGGAGTATTCGATACAAGTGAGCATAAAAATGAATACAGCCAGTTCCTTTGGGGAAATTTATGTTCTTTTTGTTGGGGTTTTAGATGGTTGGTTGGTTTGGTTTGTTTACATTTGTGGGGGTTTTCTTGGTAGGTTGGTTTTTTAGGTTGGTTTTTTAGATCGGTTGGTTAGGGGCTTTTGCTGTTGGTTTTGTTTGGTTTTTTTTACGTACCTGGCATTCACGATATTCCCTGCACTTAACTCAACCATCTCTTCAAATCCCACTGCAAATATGTCAGGAGGGCAGTTATCATCATCTGTTGGCAGGAAGGAAAAGTTATACCAGAATTACTATTTTGTTGTTTCTTCTAACAACTTGTATTCTAATTTCTGTCAGAGATCCTTCCTGTAGTTCTATCTTGTGTGTCCCCTGCCAAGCTATACATGTTCATAGCTCCTTTAATCTAATCTCATAAAACATCCCCTGCAGTTCCTCTGAAATTTTTTCCTGCTTTTCTCCCACCAGTTGGTCTCCATCTCTCTTGCAGGAAGCAGTTCAGAACAGAACATTATATTGTAGCAGTGTTAAGATCTCTCTCCCCCACTCACCACTAAAGCCACAACATCTCACTACTCACCATCCTTTACCCACTTGTCATTTTACGCCACAACAACCCAACATGCTCTTCCTTTCTGACACAGATTCCTACATAACTGAACTTAATTGGCCACACACCAGTATGTCACCTCCATCTCAATGCCTTTAGTAAATTTATCTCATAGTTTAAGGATGCCTTCAAAGTTTCTTCTTGCCTTCTTTCTACCAAGTCCTTCTTAGATCACCTGTATTTAAGGTTAGGTCACTTTAGAGCACAGTGACTCCCCCTTCCCCGGCTCTGTGGATATTACTCTGAGAAAACACCAAAGATCAGATGCTCTCATATAATACTGTGAAGCAAATCTGTTGACCCATTAGGTCTGTCCATTGCCTAAAGAGGTTTTTTTTTTTAAGTATTATATGGCCACAGTGACAGTAACTTAATTCAACATGAAGATCTAAATATAGACAAACATAGGAGCCTAAATCAGATCTGACTCAGAAAACACGACTGAAAAGTAAAATATGCAGCAACTCGCTGCAGACACAAGGGTGAAACTAGCACGACAGCTAGCCTCCTTTACTAGCTTAACCAGACAGGCACTGTCACATGTATTTCCCATTAATAATTTTGGACATCTGTCCTTGAGCACTTGCCCATTTGTGTAGGCACTGCACTGACATTAACATGGATACAGACATTTGCAGGGTCACACCCTAGCCCTGCCCGTTCACATAACTCAGCTCTCTTCCAGAAGCTGCTCAGACTGTCCATGTCACGGCTGCCTGTACCACGCAGCACTGCTCCTCTGGTTCTCTCAGGGGATGGCCTGGCAAAACTAACACATGACAGGCTCTCAGCAGATTTTAGTATCATGGGCATAGTCATGTTCTAACACATCTAAAGTGTTTCTGAAACAGACCTGACTGGACTAATCACTTACCTAGGCTGCTCAGAATACAGTGGTCTACACCTAATCACATACCACTCAGGAACTAAGGGTTCAAATTAGACAACTTGCATAAGGGAGCCAAGGATTTGAAGAATGTATTCCTGAGCTACAAGGTTAGGTACAGGACTATCCCTGTGATGCCTGCAGGCAACTAAACGTTCCACTGCAACAACAAAAGCATGGGTTTTGCCTTAGTTTTGCAACCACTCAATTTTTAAATGACAGAATGTTCACTTTTCGTTTACCTTAATAAAACATCTGTAAATCAATTACAATACCTGACCTTGTGCCATAAATAAGAAATCCAGCAACCAATTTCATCAAGCCACAAGCAGAGGAGTTTTCTAAACTGCTAAAGAAAGGAAATATCACCTTCAGCAAAGTAAATCTTTTTGTCTGAAGGCTTTGATAGTAACATTTCCAGTCAAGCTCATAGTCCATATTGTACAGATATGAGAGACCTAGGAGGTGTTCTGATGGCACCTAAGCACATAGTTTCCGCCCACAATAAAGGGTAAAGAACAGAGATAAGGAAGAAGAAAATGACATGCAGGGTGCAGAATAGGCAGATACATCCCATGATGGCATGAAAGAGAGCTCTGAATTCTGACCTGCTGAAGGTTTGAAACAGTCACATGGACTGTTTCAAAGTGTTCAAAGCACTCTGACTATCAGGAGCTCTTCACACACCATTCCACTTCTGCAGGGAGGCAGCAAAAGCATGGAGGAGCTGCATACACCCCTAAGAACTGTCAGAAAATGCCTTCCAAAATGCACTGCCTTTGAAAGGCTGGTCAAATCTTGTGTCCTGACTCACTGTCTCTAGAGATGCCAGCAAATACTGCTTACACATTTTAACTGTGAAGCCTTACCTTGAAATTCTGAAACTCCTGAGAGCTTGGGAGAATCCAGCAGCCAGTCTGTCAGCTCACTGGTACCAAGGATGTTGCTTCGAAACTGCTTTCCCCCATTCACATTCCAGGTCCCCGTGGCAACACGAACACGCTTGGAGCTTGTGAATTCAAACTGACGCTCTGACATGGCCTTCAGAATACTTGGAGTTACTGACAGAAGAGGGCAGAGAGAAAGATGGTGTGTAAAAGAAGAATGTGCTGTAAAAGGAAAGAAACAATCCAGACAGCAGCAGCACAGTCACTGTGAAATAATGACATCACCCTAGCAGGAACAATACAAAAGGTAGGGAACAACTCCTATGGAAATGGCAATAACTACAAGATAACTGGCGTTGATGTCAGCAATTTCTCTTCCAGAAAGCAGGCACCCTTTAAAAGCTTGGGAAGGGCTGGTCACTCACTTTCAGCCTACATTTTTCTGTACTTCTTCAAATAAAAAGCAAAAAATTATTTTAATTCCCATAATCTTTTCAGTTTAGTCTATAGTGCTGTCATGGTTTAAACCCACTGGGCAACCAGGGCTTAGTAGTGCTCATCCCAGCCACTCACTCCCTCCCTGCACCCGCAGCGAAATGCAGCAGAGAATCACAAGAGTAAAAGTGAGAAAACTCATGGATTGAGATAAAGACAGTTTAATGGGACAGAAAAGGGAAACGAAAAAAAGATAATAGAATTAGAATATAGAAAACAAGTGTGGTACAATGTAAATTCTCCCTGCTCCCCAACCAATGCCCAGCCAGTTCCAAAGCAGGAGCCCCCAGTCAGCTTTGCCCCCCCAGTTTATATACCAAGCATGGCATCATATAGCATAGTATATTCCTTTGGCCATTTGGAGCCAACTGTCCTGGCTGCATCCTTTCCCAGCTTCTTGTAGCCCTCCAGCCTTCTGAATGGGAGAGCATGAGAAGCTGAAAAGTTCTTGACTTAGTATAAACACTATATAGCAACAACTAAAACCATCAGTGTGTTACCAACCTGCTGTGGTTTAAACCCAGCTGGCAACTAAGTACAACACACAATCACTCGCTCACTCATTAGTCTCATATTAAATCCAAACCACAACAGTATACAAGACACTAGGAAGCCAATGAACTCTATTCCTGTAACCAGGACAAGCAATCAAGCATGTCACAATTTACAACTTCAACTGAAGCCCTGAGAAGTTTAGAATGTGGAAGATGGAGAACAGTACAGAGTTTCACATCAGTACAAATCTAGCACTGTGATGGCTCTCTAACCTGGTCAAAACTCCTCACAGGAAACTGCTATATTTTCATGTATTTTGCTGAGTATAGAAAATTAGTGGTGTGCTTTTGCTTTCTAATCAAATGAAGCAGAGCTAATCTTTAACTACCTGACTTGCATTGGCAGTCAGGCACAGAGAAGTTATCTATATTTCCCTTGAGATCCACATCAGGGAACAAGCCCAGGACTGAATGATTCTCTGGAGTAAACCGACCACCCAATACTGCTTGTGGGTGAAATTATCATGTATTTTGCATGTAAATATCTTCTCAGAGAGAGCTGAGTTTATTCTAGATGGGTGCAAACAAATGTGTCTATGTTGTGGACTATTAGGGGCCTGGAATAAAGCAGCAAATGAACTAAAATAACAGAGATGTGCCTTTAAAGATCCAAATGGGCTGAAAGCACGTGCAAACAGCAAGGACACAAATAAGGAGATAAAAAGGCTGAGCTCAAGAGACTTCCTCAAGACAAACTCAGACAGGACCAGACTGGGAATATAGCCCTAAAATCCTTCCCTCTGGTCCAACTCTAAACTGTCAGAGAATAACACTATCAAAGAGCAGAAAAACATACTCAAAAGTTCAAAACAAAATATGAGAAATAAGCACAGTGGAATTAAGACACACAGAGTTGTGCTATCGTCACTTGAATGTAGTGCTTTAAACAACAGATCTGTACAAAAGCAGCTTATTTATTGATTTTTTTTTCAAAAGAGTACAATTGCTTATATCTGACAGCTAAAAGCACATACAAAAGAAAAGCGAAGGGCTTATACTGGCTTTACCCAGCAGTGCAGTCTGGTCCATGAGCATCTTGCCTTTGTCTGCATATTCCTCACGGAAGAAGTCACCCATGAGCAGCAACTCGATGGCTTCCTGCTTTACTGTGTCCAAGAAATTTGACTGGATGGTACGAGAAACAGAGCGGGCACCATCCTTGAGCTTCCCAACCTACATCAGACAGGAATTATGAGTGCAAGTGATACTAAATAGGACATCTTTCTTTACTTGTAAATAAACAGTTTTGCCATTTTTCTTTACCTTGTTCTTCCCCTCAAGGGCACGACTGCCACTAAATACTCTGCTCAGATTCTGACCATTGAGAGTCCACATCTCCTTGTAGGATTCCACAAAGCGCTCAATTATAGGTTTAGAATTCAAACCAAGACTCTCTAATTGAGCAAACAGTATCTGAATTAGGTGCAGAAGGAGAAAAAAAAACAAGAAAGAAACCAACATTGTTTTTAAATGTGTTTTTTTGCTTTTTATCCTCAGTATTCCAGCCAGCACCATTCTGTATCAGAGCTGGCAAGACACTCGCATAACTGAGACTTACAGCCTCTTTCCTGTTTGTCCCATGGAACAGCCAATGTATGCACTACAGGTGTCCCACAGAAGGTCCTCTGACAAACTCACCTCCAGTGCAACGAAGGACTGTACACTATTAGAACGATCCAGGCAGTCCAAACAATTCATTCGAAAAGTACCTGTCTGCAGACTTTGGTAACCAAACACAAGAGGAGGGAGGAGAAAATGGTATATTTTAAAACAACATCTAATCATGAGTTGATTGAACAAGATCATCAAATGTTCAGCCTGAATATACCCACCCACATTTTGATGGTGCAAGCACACTGTGCACAATATATTCCATTAACACATCTCATTACTTGACCATGTCTGCAACACTATATTGGCAAATCCATGCACTAGTAAGTTTGCAGATTTAAAACCATGGAGATGCAATTAAGACAATCATTGATTTAGCACCAAGACTACACTTTGTCTCAAAATTGTATTTCAAGATTGTCCTTTACAGTCATGGTCCGAAAACAGCAAGAAACCTGGGAAGGCCAGGACAAACAGTGCCCAGCTACACTGGCACAGAGGGGCAGAGACACTCACCGTGGACTTACATGCTCGCCCTTTGTGAAGATTCCAAAGTCTTCCCAGTGCAACTTCAGCTGAGGCCTCAGCAAATTTTCCAGTTTCTCAGTTTTCCCACCTTTTGCAAATTGGTGGTAGTCAAAGTTTATCATGGGACTGTCTTCTGCATGGGAAGAGGCCCATAGCAGTTTCTGTTTAGATAAGAGAGTGAAGGAAAACAAATCCTGCTCAAGCCATGTGTAAGGATTGATACCAGCATGCTTTTATCATTAATAAGCCTTGACTGTTATTCACATAATTCATAGGAATTCTGAAAGGCCAGACATGAAAAAAGCAACTGAAGTTCCTCGTTTGTTTTCTTCACAGAAGTAAACCTGACTGTTAGAACCCAATTTTCCTGCAGGGGAACTCAAACTGTAACTGCAAAGTAGACATCAGAATTGTGCTGTGGCTGGTGGCAGCCCTGCAGCAGTGGGCTGCTGCTACCTCTCTGCATGAGGGTGGACAGCAACAGCGATGGTCTAGGCAGGCTTAGGGGGAGGAAGTAAGTAAGGAATTACATCCCAGGAAATGTACTATAAAGTGTTTGTGGTAAACTGCAGAAGTGAAAGAAGAGGCACAAATAGCCTCGCTATTTCATCTCCAATTTCAATGACCTCACATCTATTTCCATAATCCCAACAAATTTCATTACGGTATCTGCAACAAATCCAACAGTAATACATCCTGTTCTCCACAAGAAAGCCAGAGAGAACAATTACATTAACTCCAACTATGCAAGCCTTTGTCTATCCTCTTCCCTCCTGCACATTTTCACCCCAAGAGATGGATGCTTTTCTCCACTTACATTGTGACACACACTGGACAAAACAAATCTGATATTACATTGAAAGTGTACATGTAGCAGTTACACCAGCATAATCGTATTGAGTAAGCCATTAAGCCTTTCCTGCAGAAACAAATTTAAAGGCAGTGCTTGGAAAGAGACCTGTAAAATGTATTTCATTAGACTGTTACTGTTCACACCCCAATCTGCCCTTGCAGATGCTGGCACTAGTAATGCACTTGAGGATGACATTTACCCACTGCCGCAGTGTAAATTATTGTCAGAGTATTCGCAACTCTACACTGCAGCCTTGCTTTCACTGTAAATATAATTACAACTGTTACAGGGAAAGCTCATGGGAGGAACAGCGTTTCCTGGGAACAGTATTGATTTTTGGTCTGGTAGCAGCTGATTCAGGTAACAGATAATGAATGGTAAATGAATGATAACCCTGCCATTCTGATCAAGAGAGCCCAGCAGCAGTAATTACAAGAATAATTTGAGCCAACACTGATAAGAATGAATAAGGTTGAAGCAAGAATGGAGAGAAGAGGAAGAAATAAAAGCGAAAGAAAGATGGAGAAACTAATGACAGAAGAGGAGACAGGTTTGCAACCCTAATCACACTCCTATGAATTACTTTATTTATAATTCCAGCCCTTCAAAATCATCAAAGTAAAATTAACTCTATATTATTTCCTAACATCCCTTTCTTAAAACACAAAGGTAAAGAAATGACCAAGGAGTCATTTTGAATGATTACAAAACTTTGCTTTTCAGTGATCTCAGTCTAAATTCTTTGAGCTCACAAGGTATGTTCAGAGTTTATTTATTTTTAAAGTAGGCAAAAAATGTAACAATTTAAACAGAACAGGTCTTTATTTAAATTAAATTAACAAATGCAAGGTCTTATTCTGAAGATGCCCGGTTTCTGACTTAATTTCTGGTTGCATGATACAGGCTAGAACATGGTCTTCAACAATGCGAGAGTTTGAGAGAGTATCAGTAGTAAATTAACAACAAATGTTGTATTTTTATCTGCGTAAGTTATTTGAGCATTTCAGAATTGGTTATCTCTTACCTTTAAATTTCAGTGGGGTTTGCAAAACAAACTAGAAAAGCTGTTTTAAAGAGAGGGAAACCAAAAGATTACAGAGGCTAAGCCGTGTCATGCAGAAATTCAGTAAGAAGCTGAAAACAGAACCTAGGACTAGACTTCACTTCTGTGCCTTCCTCATTGCCTTGCAAGCTTTAGTCATAATCACTTTCTTTGGCCACATTCTGTACAAGGGGAGACCTTCACTCTGTCATTTTCTGCTGGGGAAGCAGATAGTCCTTCCCAGCTTTTTTGTAGGAGGAGAAAATGGTCACACAGAAAAACTGACAAAAACCTTGACACTCCCAGTAAGTTCACGATTGCAACAGAGGGACAGAAATCAGACACTATCACTTAACCACAATTTTAATTTTGCTTAGCTTCACATAGTAAACATTTCAGCTCAGAACTGCTGGTATCACTCTTTACCAACGATATATACATGGCACTTACTACAGGTGTGTACTTAAATCATGCTATCATCAGTTTTAGGACCATAATCTCCGAAGAATCTATGTCAGTTTGCTAAAGCAACAGGCACTTAAGGAGGCAGACTTCCATCAACCTCCAGCCAGATTCAGGCAGCTATTGCACTGCTGCAAACCCCACTCAGTGCCAATCTGTGGCTTTAAGGTCACACTAGTTTTAAAAAGAATACCACACTAGAACAAAGCACAGTTTTAGTTCTACAATACCTGACATCCTTGCTTTCAGGTATTAGTTGTGCCTAGGGACACGCAGGGGCCAGGAAAATCTCTCTCCATATACCAAACTCTCATCTGGTGCTCAGGCAGCCAATTCCCAACACAATCAGTGCTGGATAGCTATTTCCCATTACTATCAGAGCAAGACAGCTTAGTGATGCTAAGTCACTATGCTCAGTGATTGAGGCTCAGGGCCCAGCCCCCAGGCAGTTCTGGCAATCCCAGGGGGCCCCTGACTGCATAGGTGGCTACATACAATGCCAAAGCTGACTATGATTCACTTTTGCAAGTATGAACTACCCTTAGGAGTATTTGGGCAATTTCTTTATAAGTTTGGTTAAAGACAACGTACACAAATGTATGACGAAGTAAGCAGAAAGGAAGTGCTGGAAATTAAGCCATGAGACCAAGAAGCACTATTCTCAGTATGTAGCATGTGGCAAAGGGTTAACATAATTTCTTTAGATATATTATTCATCACCTCCTGGGCCAGAAGGAAAACAGAAAAACATGGAGGCTCAAGGGAAATCAGCTGTTAAAATGAAAATTATTGCTTTTACCTTAAAAACTCTGTTGAGCACCTCCTCTCCTCCTCTGCTTCCCAACAGGTTAACGATCACTTGTTTTCCATACTGCTCTTTCAGAAGCATCATATGCCTACAGCAAAAGTAACCATAATAGGTACAAACAACACCACGTTACTTTGCCTACTGCCATTTTCAACATACAGAAGTAGAGATCACTGGTGGTTTCATCCAGCAGAAAGTTTCAGCCACACCATCTACAGACATCTTCCAAGTTTCCTTGCAATAAATTATTACAGTAAAAATGGTGAAAGTACACAATTAATAGATATAGCACTTCGTACTGAACTTAAAGAAGTGTCTTAGGAAATAGGTCCCAAATCTTTTATGTCACTGTTAGCTTTGACATTGCCCTTATGCTCCTACCTCTTGGCTGTTAGCCTAGGAACTACACAGGAAAGACAAGAAGAGAAGTAAAAGTATTACACTTCAACAGGAATTGCCTGGCATCTTGCAGAGCTGAGACTACTAAGAGTCGGCAGCAGCAACGGGGCCTATGACTCCAGTGCCAAGGCCAGAGAGGTCCAAACACATGTCATGGGTGACAGGGTTCAAATATCTCTGAGCTACTACAGCGTGGAGACATTCACTCTGAAATCAAGCAGGAAGATTAGTAATCATAAGAACTGCTGCGCTGGATCAGAACAAAGGTCCTTTTAGCCAAGTTATCTGGCCCAGATTCTTCAGGAAAAGCACAAAATAGGACAAGTATAAAGTGGGCTGGTTGTTTTGTCTATGTCACGAAAATCTTGAAACCTGAGATTTAGGGACTCTCAAGAGCTTTTAGCAAGATGCCGAGACACCCATTCTTCCCTCAATACATCTTTTTCAAGTTGGCATGCATAGTCTACAGAAGCTGTGCTGGCTCATCAAGAAAGAATTAGATCTTAAAGTTGATTTCCATCCTTTACAGACAACGCTGTAGTAGCACTTAAGAGGAAGCTGGATAGAAATAGAAAGAAAAATAAAATAAACACTCACAAAAATGAGAAGTTATTACATGCTGCAAAATGACATGTAATGGCAAAGTGTCAGAAAAACAGCAAGAACACATCTTCCGGCATGACTCTTTAAATCCTTTAACCAGAAATAAGTTACACAGAAAACCATGGAAGGGGAGAAAAGAAAGAAGTCATCAGCATTGCCTTCAGGAAACACAGCTAAATATATTTTCTGGTGCATTCTTGATTCTGCAACCAGTTCTCTGTATGCCAACTCTTCCCACACAGTTGCACCTCTCTGATTGCAGCATCAAGATCCTACCTCTCTGCCAGTGTTGCTTCCTCCCAACAAAACTACTGAAGCTCAAGTCGCCTGTTTGAGTATCTTAAGCAAAGCTCCCTGTGGATTTCTCAGGGAGAGAGACAGGATGAAAAAATATCTTCTAACAAGATTATCATCCCTTTCTCACGTGGTTAAATGTAACAGGCTAAATTAACATCTCAGAAAAGCTGTAGCAGGTTGCTAAATTCCAGTGTACTTTTCCATATAATCAGTCACCTATTCCTTGCCCATTTTCAAAGGACTGTCTTTTGCAAATTGGTAAGCAGAGAGATCCCTAAGTTCATTTAACTTAAAGGCACAAGGGAAAGAAGGAACAGTGCAAGTTTATCCGTATGTTCACGTTTCTAAGGAGAAAGCTATTCACCAGTTGTATTAGTGTCAGGGATAAATGGTCTTATGGAGTTGCTCCTTCCTGAGCTACTCTCAATTTCATGGGCAGTACAAGAAGATGCTAAATAAGTTATTGTTTTCCTCTTGTATGAAATATGTCTGCTGTGAAATGCAGACCTCTAAGATGGAACTTCAGGGACACTGCCAGGGCAAGTTATCACAGCACCAGATGGCCATGAGACCAAGAGTCTCAAAGGCACTTGAATTCAGTAGGATCTAAGAGCCTTAAAAGCTTGGAGAATGCAGGCCGAGAACCTCTGGAGCAGAGACTGCTATGGTGCATAGTCCCTTTAGATTTTAATCCCTGTTTGGGGTCTTCAGCGTTGCAAAACCATTAACAGTTACTAATGTCCTGTTTGCTAATAGTTGCAGTTATAAAGAGGCTTTACTCAAAATCAACATACACCCTGTTCTCCCAAAACCAAACCAAAACAGAAATTAATCATTTGATCTGCACTTAAAAGGTGAAAATTTCCCACAGATCAAATTCTTCATGTGCTTTTCAGGCACTGTTCCCATGGATATCAGTAGAAATACGCCGTTAGAGGATAGCACTTCCTAGTCAGACATTCAAAGGAATCAAGCTAATGCATGTGTTTTTCTACAGCTTCCAGCTGACAAACAGAGTCTTAATGGTTTAAAAAGGTCTACAAGCCAGTCTTTGCATAAAATAGAAAACATCAGCATAATATCATCATACAACACTGGTCACAATAGCCGGCACTGTTCTATTTCTGCATGGGAGTAAAACAGTGAGGAAAAAACAAATCCAGAATGGTGTGAAAGCAGTGTTTACTCTTTAACTACCTCGGTTACAGTGGTAAAGCACACATAATCTGTGTACAATACGTGTAAACTCACATCTGTTGGCTCACAAAGGTTTACACAAACCCTTCTTTTGCATATCACTCAGCATTTCTAAACTTTTACAGGAATAAGCTGGAAGACCAAATTAATTCAATTACCACTGAAAACAAGAAGGAAAAAAGCACAAAAATAAGTGACTAAATTAAGTAAACCAATCTAATAATGTGCCACACCTGGGGGATTGGCCACATCATCTGAGAGATATTTCACATCTCAGGATTTTCTAGGAAGACAGAGTTGTGGAATCTTGGTTACATGCCAGGCTGCTGTGTTGCTGCCAAAGTGGAATGAAACTTACCTGTCAAAGGCAGGGGCATTGGCTTCCAGACCTCTGTTAAGCCTTAAATGGCGGGAACCAACCTAAAATAAAATATTAGAAGACCAAGAAAGAGAAAAACTTCTTAAACTGCTAGAATTCTAAGTCACTAGATGTCTCCCTTTTTCCTTCAGAGAAAAACCCCTTTTTTAACAGCACCAAACACCTCTAACAGACTCCAACCACCCCCACACATAATATCCTTAACACAAAAGCCCCAGCTTTTACTAGACAACATTTACAATTACAAGTGAAAACACAATTACCATTAACCAAAGGGATACCTACACATCTTTTTATGGCCAAACAAATCACATCTCTTTGCCAGCTTCCTCTTGCAAATAGCACACACTGCCTCACATGAGTATTCTGTGAGCCCAGCACTCTTACTGCCCTTGCCTTGGTAGAAAAGGCTACATTTACACCAGTTCCATGGGTTGTGTATTCTGACTCTTTCAAAAGTATCACAACAGTGATTCAAAAATATAAAGGATGAAATTCTGTGCCATCAAACTAACAGGGCTTTTGATATGGATGTCAACAACAGTAGCCTCAAGCTCCTTTTGAATGGTAGCTACTGTTATTACAGTATGCAGAGGGCTTCTTTCCTCTCCAAAAACTACACTCCTAAATACATATAGGACCATGCATTGTTTCCTACACTTCATCATCTTTGTTTTTCATGAAGTTGGTTTCTGCAATTCTTTCTAACACTAGTGCCACTACATTCACACCCAAGGAGTAAGAGTACATAATCTAATCCAGATTAGGCAAAAAACCCCAGCCTACTAAAAAATTGAAAATTCTGTTTAATTAGAGATATTATCCACTAGTCAAAAATACTTGAGGCAATGCTCAATGTCTCTGTAACATACAGAACAACACTGCTGGATACAGCTACACCACGGGCAGGACACGCACAATCATACGGACAAACGTGTTTCATAAAAAGAAGCAAGTATTGCGCTGGATGGTGCTAGACAGCAACAAAGATCCTTTAGTCATTTCCTTTTGTGCTAAATCCAGTGCCTCTGAATAGTACATAGGTTCTAGTTTAATGATCAAAAAAAGAACCATGTAACCTTTAAAGCATCTTAAAAAAACAGTTATGTGATGTATTTTCTCTACTAATACACATGAATATATGTGCATACTCATTTCTGTTGCTTATCCCTCTGTTAAGAGAATGTAAAGTGTGCTAGGAAGATTCTTATTTGGGCTTACAACTGTATATAACTGCAAGTCACAGACCACGTGTAATCCATTAAATTTGATGCAATAATCTCCTGATGAAATCCTACATCTCTGCCTCACAGAAGATCAGATGAGATCATTATCACCCTTTTGACTGAAATCTAGCAAACACACCATCCAGATGCGTTACTTTGTTTCAAGGTAGCATGCTCCTGTAGAGGTACTGGTATCCCTAGATACTCCAATTATATTGTGGAGGTCCATATCATCAAGCGAACCAGTCATTTCAGAGGAATAGGTTATTCCAAATAAAACTGAAAATGTTATAAAGATATAGCTGTAACCTTCATTTTATAACACTAGGACACAAAGCCTTACAAACAGTTCCCTGTAGAGGGACTCAAATGAACAAAAATATTAAACTTGAGTTACCTATAGCCATTTGTCTGGTATAGTTCTGTTTATCTAAACACACGAAATTTCCTACAAGGTAAACCTAAAATGAAAGGGCTCACCAGTTTCACAGAACGAGCTTTGAAGCCTCATTTAAAAAAAAAAAAATATGTTTTTTGTTAATTCTAAATTATAAGTAGCAAGAGAGAGAAGCAAGGTAGGCTTCCTGATTATTTCTTTACCTGAAGCCTTGTTTGCTCCCAAAACAGTGGAACAGAACCTCTGATCTGCACAAAGGAAGAGACATCATCATCCAAGTAGATTGTCTGCAAAAAATAAAATAAAGGAAAGGTGTTCTGCAGTTAGATCTATCAGCGGCCCCTTCAGCAGGTGACAGTTAAAGACACTGAACTCAAAGGGTAAAAAAAGTAAACCATGTATCTCCCGGTATCCACTTACCACTCAGCCTCTTTTCCATAGTCTCATAGGCAGTGGAACAAAGCACAACGTATTTGCTTTCATGTCATCACAGCAGATTCAATTCACTTCTCACCAGAAACAAGAGAAAACTTAAAACACCACCACATCTTCCATCCACAATCAAGATGGATTTCATCTACTGGTGGAGGCACTCAGAAAGACCATGCATATACTCTCCTGCTGTCCCTCTCACAAAACTTAACTGTGCAAAATGTCATTGCTCCTTGTGACTGATGATGGGTAACGTCAGGTGGGGGATAAGCTTATCTCCTGCTGTATTTACCCTTTCTTATTTCACTGCATGCTGTGCCTTGTCAGAGAGTCCAAATAAAACTCTGTGAAACCAGCAGCTTTGCCACTCCCATCCTGAGGTACAGTGAAAGCAATGTGATTTACTTCTTTTCCTCTTGCTTACAACAAGAGGTCCCAAACTCTCCATTTCCTTTCCTAACCAGACCTCAAGCTCTCCCTTTATGTGTTCTTATGATAACTGTTAACAAGGTGATTTTGAGGCAAATCTATACAAAGACTGACTTCCCCTTTTGCCTTCTCCCATCCACAGCCCCCAGTCGAAGTGTTGCACTGTGTGTTAACATAGCATAAAAGGTACTATCTCCAGATTCGATATGACCACAGAGCAACTGTGCAACGCCCAGCTCACTCCTCTGGCCTATACTTAGCAGTGGAATCCTGGCTGCTTTCCACAGGGGATACATGATACACATGATACACATCTCCGTTATCTCATGCATGACAATGAGTGTTCTGCAGCCCCTGGGAGGAATGGTATCCAGGTTATCTAGGTAGCTGCACTAACCACATCATATCATTTGGCACAGCTGCTGCTAGCTGGCTAGTAGCTCTGAAAATGGAATAGAACATTAAAATGGGTTTCTCTACAGCTTTAAAGTGTTTTGTCTTTTTGGATTTGCCACTAGATGTGGCCAATGGGTGGCACAGGGAAAGTGCCTGACCTTGACCTCTCATCTTCATAAGCATGATCAATGTACAATTTTTAGAGCTGTATGTGTGAAAAAAAGAAGAGGTGGGTATTCAGATAAAACTGGTGACAAAATATTTATCGAATATTTACCAGATTTTCGCAGAGCACTTAAAACTGTCTCCATTTCACTAAGGTGAAAGATTTAAGTGGCTTTGTCATGGACATAATGTCAGTGTTAGAAGGATAGCCAGCCCAGATGGAGTGCAAAACAATATTTCGATTTTTTTCACCTCTCACCAAAGCTTGCTTTTCTCTCACCAAAAAAGCTTTGCTCTCACCAAAGAATGCTTTTCTCTGTTACATTCCCTCCTAGCACAACCCCCTGCAAGAGAGGTGTTGCTCAGAGAAGCTTTCTTGCAAGGCCTGTGTCACAGTTTGAGTAATGTGGCTCTAAAACATGCTCTCCCAGTAAAGTTTTTTGAACATTACTGGCACCCAACTGCAGGAGGTAATTACCATGGCAACACACTGCTGCACCTTTTCTTTGTAGAGTTGTTTGCTTTCTTTGTTCAGAAGAGTTCATTCCTCCTGCAGCTGGACTACTTCCTCTTTATCACATTCTCCCTGAGACTGGTTGTTCCAAGACGAGTCAGTGACTTCTACACACTGAATCATCTTTTCACTCAGTCATGTGAGTCATGAGCTAAAGAAACTCATTCCAAGGTAAAGCAAATTAATAGCACTACTACAGCCCCAGCGTTATCCTGACTAATACTAAATGAAGATCGGGACCTGAATCTGTGCAAAAAAAGATTCAAGACTGGCTTACTTAAAATTCTGACAGCAATCATCACCTTAGCAGTTGAAATGAAATATCTAATGATGACAAAGCTTTACTAGAAGTACAATTTGGCCACTCAAACAGCTTGCTACAGAGGATTAGTTTTCTTTACAGTATCCTGGGAAGTCCCTGTTTCCACACCTAACTGCAAAACTGACAGCTCAAGTATTTCTTTGACCAGCTCCTTTAGACATCCAGCTGCAAATCTCTATACCCACTGACTCAGTGTAGTAATTCTAATTCAGTACCTGCAATTTAACATCTTTCTGAGTTACAGTTTAAATGGAAAGTATTTCCTCAGTTACAGACCATGAATATATAACCTGCCTTCTTCCTGCCAAACACAGAAGAAAAATACTGACCAAACATTTATTTCTGCATTAACAGATGCTCTGTTTCCACTTATTAGTGAGTAAACAGATGTTTGTTACCACTATCACTCATATTTTCTGTTCACTGGTTTTGACCCATTACCTCTTCTGTTTTCTGCTCTATTAAGCTGCCCATTTGGAGAACTGAACAACAACCAAAATTTTTAAACTATTTGATCATTCCTGTAACCTAAACAGCATGCCTAAACCTTGACGTGATGGGCTGGGGAATCCTCTGTCAAGCTGAGGTCTAATACAGGATTCTCCTATGATGACTGAGCATTTTAAAGAAACTGACACTTTTTAGGTATGTTGCCATGTAGCTTTAGAAAGTAGATGAGGGTTTTTGAACTGGGAGCACAGCTTCTCCAACACAGTCATTCACAAGAAAGTACTTTTTTTTTCTGTTCACTTACAGGGCTCATCATTCTGTTCTCTGAAGCAATTCTCTGGTCTTTCACAATCCTTTCACCTCATTCTCATGACCCAGATGAATCTAAAATTATTTTCTTCCAAGCTGCCAGCAAGTTGGAAAAAGACCTAATATTTTTTTAATGAGTGGGAGACTCATTAAAATGACTTTTCTGCCAGTCATTCCTTCCTAAACAGACTCTAACCATTTCATTAAGCATTACAACTGTGCAAATCTTCCCTCAATTTCAGCAATACCCACTTATCCTTCATCCACCACTCCAAAGAACATGACCCTTGATCTTGACATTGCCTTTTAGTATATATGTCCCTCGACCTTACAAGATTAGTAGCAACAGACTTCCTACCAGCAGACTTGTTAAGCAATCAGATTTAAAGACTAAGTGACTTTCCACATCAGGAATGGATATAATCTTAGCAGCCACATACACTATAAGAAGCCCTATTTGCTAAAATCCTAAATAAGCACTGATAATACATTCAGATTGAAATTACACTCATAAATAAAAGATTCCAACTTCGTTGCTTATGAATGGACAAGTACAGTTTCTTTTCTCATATTCTTCATGGCCTTGATCAGTTTTTGTGCACAATGTCATATTTTCCACAAGCACATATGTGTCCCACTTTTTTGTTGTTCTAGTTTTGGCTTTATTACCCTGTTCTCTAGCAGATCCATTTCCCTTATTCTAAGGTACTACACAGAAGATGAACAGTTCTTTAAGAAAAGAAACTTAAAGAAAAGTAAACTGCCTTATGTCCAGAATTTTCCTGTCCTCTCTTTTCCTTAACTCATGGACAAGAAGATCATACTGTTTTTTCTCTAAAAGTTCAACAACAATCAGTTTTTTGGACAACACTTGGTCATTAGGATTGATACATACTGCTAAATCTCTGTCTTTGCGGAGTCTTATCTTGTCTTAGATCCAAAATGACAGCAAGCTGGTACCCATGTGCCCCAGAGAGAATGTTCTTTCCTATTAAATCCTCAAAACACTTGAGGACTACTTCATTAATCTCAAAGGTTCTGGCCCATAGTACAATCCAATCCAGTCAGCTGCATGAGCTTTCAGACCAGTTTCCCATCAGACAACATAGCAGCAACTGAACACTTAACCCATCTGGAAGACTTCTTTTCCTTAACAACAGATTACTTGGCCTCTGATGTCTGGTGTTAGAATTTGCCATGTTTTTCTTTCAACTTCTGTGGTCTTAGACTCTCTTTGTGGTCTCTTTCTTCAACTCCACGATCAAGGGTGATAGTACTGACAGTTCAACAGGACATTTTTCAATCTTTCTCTTCTGTTGCATAGGGCCAGACCTTGCCCCTGCAATCCAAGGATCTTTCCTGGTAACAAAAGCTTCATGCACAGGGACTGCTAGAAAGCTTCTGGGCAAGAAGCAAACATCTGTGTCAACCCTCTGGTATTCTAATCACAGCATGCTGTGCCCATTCATTGGTTGGAATAATTTATTCACTAATCTCCATCACCCGGCGTCATTAGAAACAAATAATCATCCAGTCACAACTTCAAACAGCAAAATTCATTAGAGACTCAAGGGGCACACAGAGTCCATGATGAAATGGATACTCAGATGGCTTATCTGGGGATCCCCAGCTCTGCCACACAACCCACATACAGCATGGACAGCAGCTGGCCTAAACATACCTCTCTGTGAGTCCCTTTAGCTCAGCTCATGGGACCCAAGGATATATTTGCCAAAATAATCCTTTTTGCCTTGCCTGGGGTCATACTAAAACTTGATCCAGAAAATAAACCAACCACATGATTGCATCCGTTCCTCTCCTGGAGAGCTAGCCAACACAGTCTAGGAGATATTGTGAAATAGGGATAATTTTCCTTAATCCATGCCTGACATTTTTTTCTTAAATTGGAAGAAAGGGAAGGTTAATCCAAATTCATGCTATTCCCTTTCAATGCTTCCTCAAGGTTTCAATTTTCTTTACTGAACAATTCCATGAAGGGGAAAAAACTGAAACTGTGTAGTTGTCTTTGGTTGGTTAGAATTGTTCCTTGTAAGCCACATACTAAGATTTTAGCATAACTCTTTGGAGGATAACTGGGGAAACAGCTGAAATGTAAATAGGAACAGGCACACAAACGAAATGAAGAAGGCATTTCTAGTTTCTCAAAGCTATCAGAAGAAAAGAATTACAAAAATGCAACACGTCTCAACTTCAAAGGATTACTAGGGGAGGAAGAAAAGGTGAAAGGAAACATTTAAGCTACAACTGAGATACAGAGTCTGATTTTAAAACTACTCGAGAATTAACTGCTATACTGCATGCACTACAAGTAGAAAGGGCTACCATCCCATTACAAAATATTTGTCAGCAAATCTGAAAGCACACATTGAAGGGATTGCCCTCTTTTCTCTTCATTTTGTTTTTCCTTAAGTGTTTCCTATAATATTTTCTTTCTTCTTTCTTTGTAAAGACTCAAGCCAAATGATCAAAAAGCCAAAGGATCTACTAGAAGTTGTGGGGTTTTTTAAAAGAAAAAGTTAAGATATTTTACTTTTCCTCCCTTTTTGTCAAACACTGAGTCACAGCAGTTAAGTGAGCCCACAAAAAATGACTCACTGCAGAGCTGAAATGCCACAAGGCTAACACAGTGGGAGACAAAAGCATACCATCTATGCATAAAAGAGCTGCCTGGAGATAAGATTAATTGTTTCTCCTTCTTCTAAAAACAGAAAAATGTTAGAAGCAATTGCTACAAAGAGGGGGAAAGTCCTGGGTTTTCAGAATCCTAGGGTGCTATTTATCCATGAAAGCAAATAGCCAATATGCCATTATACTGTACAGGCTGAAGCAAATGGAAACAAAATGTTATTCAGCCAAGGTATTACTTCATAGGAGATTAGTCAGTCGTTTACTATGAAAGCAGGAGAGAGTTTATTCTTGGACTCTTCCTTCCTAATGGCAAGGGGAATGCCAGCTTGAACTGGATCTCAGGCATCCCAGTGGTTAGCCCAACTTTGCCTTCTTAGGACATGCAGCTTGGCAAAACTAGTGTTTAGCACCATCAGTAACAGCAACCTTCTTTTCCTTTTTCTTTTCTTTGGTTTTAGAAACCAAACAAAAACACACAACCCTTTAAAACTGCAAACTCTTGCTATAATTTTAAACCCACTCAAGCCTTTCACCCTAAATCCATTTCACTCTTGTGCTTTTGCTTACCCAGTTGAAAAAAACACTCAAAAGCCCTCAGTTCTCCCACTTCAGGATCTGGCTGAATGGGAACAAAGCACAGCAGTTCCCATGAAGAGCCTGACCCAGACTCAGCCAAGAGAAGCATCAGCAATCAAGTACTGTTTTGCTACTCACCAGGAGCCAATCCTCAGGTTTTCTGCTGGAATGCAAAGGCCATCTCATTTTTCATGCTAATCATTTGCATCATGATGTACTTCAGGAACATAACTAAATAGAATTAGTTACTTCTGACCCAATTAGTGAGCAGGACAGCAGAAGTATTTCCCATAATAAGTCAACTGATAAGTGCAGTACCACAAATGCGAGACTCGCTGAAAAAAACCTGACAATCCCTTCTAACATTTTCTTTCCCCAGCATTTCAGCAAGATAACATTCTTCAAATCCTGAGTAACAGGATTAGTGCTTTGCACTAATATTCATAAGAAGACACTCAACTAAAACAGGAGAATGTACCAAGTTTATCACTCAAAATGGCAGATCTCACTTTTTGTGTTATCAGGTTCCTGGGGAAAATTCCACTTTTCAGTAAGCTGACATAGCTGTATCTCCCAATGCACTGACAGACTTTCTAGAAAGGTGTAGATGTTGCAAAACTTGACTTGCATTTGCTTTGGAGCAGCAGCACACAAGAGGATTTTTGGCAGAGAATTCAGAGGCTGACATTAGAGACCCAAGCACTGCAGGGGAACAGTTTCACATTCAACAAGCAAAATTTGTGGGAGCCTGAACACTAAGCGGAAAGCTGTCAGCCTAACTGAAAATGCAGGCAAACCAGGAAAAGGAAGGACATCAGCAAAAAGTCACCCGCATCCCCAGTGAGAACTCTGACCACTGGGCAGAAGGTCACACGTGTAACATTGTGCATGCTTTGAGCACCTCTTGGGAATCAAACCTCACCAGCAGGCTGCAGAATACCAGTCTGCAACTCCTTCAGGCATCCTCCTGAGGATCAAAGCACTGCCAAATCTAAGGTAGCTTGATATGTGTCTTTAGGCAGAACCAGGTGAAAAGGTTGAAGTTGTATTATGAAGACAACATCTTAGAGGAAATTTAGAAAGTACCCAAACATGTCTGGATTTTGGACAAACAGGTGCCTGAAGGCATCCCTGGCTCATGCAGTGGGATAATGGGAAGGAGCTAACTGGGTGTGAGCTGCTACATTCACATATTGCTGTAAGGAAATACTAGTGCTGATCTGTGGGCACCTTTGAGAGGTGGTGCCATCCTCAGCCATCAGGAACAGGCTTTCAAAGACACAGCTGAAGAGTCTCTATGCTGCACTCACTGTTTCATGCTCCCCTTATGAACACCACACAAGCAACCTACTTCCATTGTACACGGACCTATATACACAGACACATACACACACCATCTGTGACACATATGCAGCTCTGTAGATACACCCAGAAGATGCTGAAAACTACCAAATTTTAGGAGCAAAGCCCTGTTCTTTGTTGAAAACAACCAGCCGTTTATCTATTCTGCTTCTAGAGTGATCCATTTCTGTATGATGGTTCTGACTGCTAATAATTACTACTTCGGTTCAAAAGGGAAAAGGGGATTGTATTTGAGTAAGAAAGCACTCACTTCAGCTGGCACAGAAGACTTCAGATTCTTCGTGGTCCAGTGCTTTTTACTGACTTTCAAGGCCACAAGCTAAACCATGTGCAATAAAACCAAGTGACTCTGTTGTTTTGTTTGGCTGTGCCAATCAAGGGAGCCTGCTAAATGCATTTCACACACTTAATTTGTCTCAGCATCAGCTGGAAATGAGATTTTTACCATGTATGTATAAAAACTGTCATACCACCTCTCATTGGAGAGAATCCCCCACAAACCAAAGGGGAATATAAAAGCAGTCTCCTCCAAAATTAGTTGAACTGGAATTTTCCTGTCTCTAAGAAGATGTCATTTTTTCAGCATTTTCTTTATTAGTGAAAGATGATTTGACAGTGAACTTTACTAGTCAAAGATGACATCCCAGCACCTTTTCTAGACAGGTTCCTGAATGGTTTAAAAACCCATGTCTGCATTTCACTACAGTATCAAACGGCCAGACTTTCACACTCAAGGAAAAAATCAAAAGCGTTAGTGAAAACCATGTGACTGAAAAAGTCAGAAACAAAGAAAAGAGCAGATTGCAAAGAAATGCTTAATAGGCAAGAACGAATAGATCTGCACGGCAATAATATTCTAAATATTCTTGAAAAAAACCACTTCCTGAGCTCCTTTAATTCTCGTTGAAAATTCTGCCCCAATTAAACACGAGTGGACTAAATTATGCAAAGCCATTGGATATATCCACTCACCTGCTCTGTCTCAACGAAGTTAGAGACGTGTCCGTCATCATTGACCCCTCGGACATGGAAGCGGACACCAGCTCGCTCGCAGCTGATGCGAGAGATGAGGCAGGCTTTTGCCTTCTTGTGGGAAGCATACACGGTGCGAATGTCCACAACACCACACACCACTTTCAGCAGCCAGTCAGAGCAGTTCACCTGATAGTGTTTGAAGGGCATGTGCAACAGCTGGTTCCTGAAAGGTTCAACAACATACACATTACTGAATAAAACAAACAGACAGGCATGGTTGCCACCTGACAACAATCACTAATTTAATCAATTAATGTTTTATGACCCCTTTTCTCCTGTACTTTATCTCTATCCAAACCCTGGAAATATCAGGGAGAAACCCTTGTGAACTATTACAGTAAACCGAACAGAGGAAACTTTAACTGCACAGCTACCACCAAGGTGCTGTCTTTATATCTTGTACTTGTCTTACAAATTTGGATGCAAATGTCACCTCTTTCAGCTCCAGAAATTTATATTTAGTAATCTCTTTTCATAAATTACAGTGCCGTCAAGCTAATTACTTTTTTTGGAACAGTACTATCTGGACCTTAGCATTCACTACAGGATGAAGAACTGGTTTAAAATCCACCAGGATTTTCAGAAAAAATAATTCCAAGCAGAAACTGGACCTGTAAGTCACTGGAGATATTGCAAAAAGTACTACTAAAATGAAGAGGAACATCTGTTCTAACCTTCAAGATCAACAACTCAAGAAACCTGTCATGTCTGTTAACAGTGATGCTAGTCTCTTCTATTATGATGTTTTTCTTTATTTCATGTTTCAAAATGTGCCTTTAGTTACAAAGGAGGGCCAGGAAAATATCTTTTATGACCACGAATTGCTCAACAGTAGATCTGTAAAAGAGAGTGAAACCCCTGAAGAATTGTTCTTCTAGAGTACAGCATTTACCTGAAAAAGGTGCAAGGTATTATTACATTTTTAATCTAAATATGTAACAGAAAAGGCAGCTCTAAAAGAAGTTTTGCTATCTCTTCCACCTCTTTCTCCTAGTTCTACTCACAGAGGAAGTCCTCACTCAGGCAAATTCCAGTAGAATTTTTTTTGTTGCTGCAGTTCATTAAACAGGCAGTTTGTGTTGCCTATAACTAAGGTCATCTTACACTTTTCATTGTGTAACACTTTATCTCATTGTTTACTTTCCTCAAGCATCTATTGTTTGGTCTGAAATTCCCCATATCAACTAATTACCTTAAGACAAATTTTCTTTGGAAAATCTTTCCAGATCTTTCTTTTTGCCCTAAATGTGATGTTGTCACCATTTATCCCTGTTCTACAACACATTGGAGAATGGCAACTCTTCAAAATTTACTTCTAGATTAGCCAGAAGTAGCAAAGAAGGAAAGTTCAAATATACTTATCTTCCAAGAGGAAAAGTTTCAAAAGATAGTACATGGAAAAAGAGTTGCTTTAAGTGTTGTTTCTTTATTAAGGGATATTGCCATCTTGGCAGTCTCATCATTGGAGTACAACTCATTTCTGCCATGTGTCTTAACTTGACAATGCTTGGTGACCTTTTGGAGAGGAATGCATCATTAGCACAGCTGAAAGCAAGTATTTATTATGTATCTCTCTTCAGAGTTAAACCACTAGATCTTACCAGTCAAAATCACATCCTAGCTAGAAAGATTATTTAGCCTAACTGAACTGCTCTCTCATGTTAATTCATCACCTATTATGAACTTTTTTACTTATTTAATATTCACCTACATTGGGCCACAAGCCTCACTGCACATTCTAGCAGCACATCCACAATTAACCCTGCCAGTTATTTTCCACCAACATCAAACCCTCATTTATTTCCAGAACAGCTACGCCTGCTGTGTGACTATCTTTCTGTTTAAAAAGAAGGGGGGGCGGGGGGGAAAGGGTATAGAAATTCAAGCATTATGCCAAAACTTGCAAAGCAAACAAACTGAAATTACATTGACCATGACCCCACCCAGAAAAGACAAAACCTAGCATTGTGTTTTCTTCTTTCCCCTCAACCAATACTTACCACAATACAAGATAATTTTTCTTTTCTTTATAAGCACAAGAAAGTAAAGAGCACAGAACAGTGTATCCTGGGAGTTTTCTTTTGTGCAACTTACATTTGCACTGAGCTGTAAACATATTAATATTGATGTTTTCAACATAAAAACTAGGGCATTTTGCCAAAACAATAAACTACAGACTTTCAACACATACACTTTTTAAAAATAACAGATACTTCAGTGCAAATGATGGGATTTATGAATAGTTCAAGTGCAGGCTTCTATTAGATAACTTTAAAGAAAGTTATTAAAAAGGACTGCAAGGGAAACTATTCATGGCATCTAGAGACATGTTTCTGTAGTATGAGCAAAATACATCCTGTCTTTCCCTCTTTGAAGCATAAAATGTCATTTTATAATTGCATTTCACTACCAGATTAGTTTTAATTAAACACAAGTTACCATGAACTCATTAAGGCCACCTGCCCTGTAAAAGGAGTGAAATGAAAGGAGATGCACTTGAAATACACACATTCACTTCCCTCTGAGAATGTCTGATCAATGAGATACAGGTGGGGACAACAGAAGACTTGGGTATAACATGAAGTACTAACCAGAAGAACGAGTTACCAGATTCATAGTTGTTATCACCCTGCTTCTGAGCCCGCACAGTGAGGTCAAAGTTTGAGCCTGCATTAGGCCAGGAGAAATAGAACATCCCAGAGTTCAGTATTTTCTTCAAGGCAGTAATGCGCTCATCTTCCTTGGTTTCCTCCTGGAGAGGACAGAAATCTGTTGCAGTAATTTTGTAAACTTCAGCGTCCAGGATTTTTCCCACCGATGTACAGCCTGTCACCAGGACCAGAAAGTGCAGCCGAGTGTTACCTAGAAAGCAACAGACAGTTACAGAAGGGTTATTTCCAGGCGGACACAGCTGCTCACCAGTCCTGTCACATGCAATGCCGACAGGGCTCCAGCAGAGGCCAGCATCTTTGCTTCAGAGGAGAACAAACAGGAACAACAGGCACGCAGGCCACGTTCTTTACATTTCTGAATTCCACTTAACTGCAGTTAAGTGGCTGCAATTGCACAATATTCCACAATACTTATCCATCGACATGCTTTGCTGCACCAGAGTTTTCCCCACTGACTTTATGAAGAGCAATGTGCTTACTGTTGGGACACTACTCAAAAAATCAATTTCATCACCAAAGAACATAGAGTATTCAGATTCTTTACTGGCTTCAGCTGAAGTTGGGTGTGTTCAGACATTCATAAAATTTCAGTATTACCAATTCTTGAGATTTTGCTTTTTCTCTCACAAAAGCGTGTACATGATTTGATGACAACCTCAGCTATCACTAAAACAATTACAGCTGCCATAACTGTGAAATCATGAACCAGCTGAACTTCAGGGCCCCAAAAATAAAAGATAAATTTGGAGCTTGAGAACACCACTGTAATCGGATCTGTCATACACAGAACCATTTCAACCTCTGCTCATTCTCTCTGAAATGACAATTAAGAAACAGTAGAACAATTTCTCTGGAAACGCCAGTTTTGCTATGAAGAAACTGATTCACTTAAATTGGCCTGTAATGGAGACAGCGTCATGCTAGTCACTCCAGTTAGTAAGAAAAGGTGGAAATGAGCCAAGATTTATTAATTTAGCACAGCAGAACCAACAACTGACCTGCCAAGAGCAAGTTAATTAGCTAAGGGCACGGTGACAATCTGGGACAGTATGGCTTCAGACAGCTAAAGGGAACACTTCGTAGGATCGTTTTTCAACCCTCCAGGGTGACCCACTGCCTGAAAACGCACACCAGCTCTCACACAACAACTCTTCTTTTTCTGAAACACCAGAAGGGGAGTCCTTGCTTTCAGATAACAGGCTGGGTATAGAAACTAGAGTTAGGGGTGGTTTTCAGCAGGGCCAGAATATTTGCATAGGCATGTGGGATTGGAATGGCAGGACAAGGTGAGAGATTAGATCTTATTCATTCTGGTCTGCTGACTCCAGTTTTGTATAAAGGCCAGTGTAGGTGGTATTTACTAAAAAGCTCTGTTCATCACATTTCTTTCTGTAACAAGGCTGTGCTGTGTTCTCCTTCTTGAGTGCTTTCAAGAAGTGTCTTCTGTGCTTGCGACATCATAGCAGAGGGCCAGAAATACTGATAGTTTGTTCCTCCTTTGCACATGACTTTGCATAATTATAAAGAATTAAGAGTAGGAGACACATCAGTTATCACCACAAGAGTTCATAACTGACCAAATACTGCCTTGCAGCCTCCAGAAAGGGTTAGGAGGAGTTAGCTGTCTCTCAGGATAGCTAATAGCTTCTGTGACTTAGCTGAAACCACACAAAACTGATCAGCTCAAAGTAAACTTCACTCATGAGAATTTGGAAGCAATATATAAAAACACTATTAATATGCCTTAATATCAGTCAGCTTTGTTAGTCACAAAAACCAGTAGTGAAGGACTTGGATAGCTGCCTGGGTGCGACGCTGAGACAGAGTACAAGTACTTTCATTGCCTTCAGTGACCTTAAACTTTTCTAAATGGTTCAGAAGAGATCAAATGAGAAAGTCAGCATTAAAATAGCCAAAGAGAACAAAAACTTAATAATAGAGGGCTTGTTACCTGTGGTTCTGTCCTTCGAGGAGCTTGTAACCAGTGGAAAATAACTGGATCTAAATAGAGTAATCCTCTAGTTTAAGAAGGCGTTGAGTAGGAATAAAACATGACAGAAAAGCCAACCAAAACCATAGTTTTGCCTTACCTAGAAACTTGCTCACCAGAGACTATAAACTCTTTTTGCTACCTCCTCCACTCAACCACTCACCCCCAAATGGGATACTCATTTACACATTCAAAGGTCCAGCAACTCTACTCCCCCATATCACTAGCTAATAAGCTCAAAAAAAGTATTCACACCTAGGAAGGTATTGTATTGTCACTGAAGTACAAGGAGATTGGTTTTCTGAAACTCTAATACTCTTTTGCCACTGGGCAGTAATTCCACAAGAAAAAGTTAGGGCTGTTCAGCCTGGAGAAAAGAAGGCTTCAGGGAAAACCTTATTACAACCTTTCAATATTTAAAGGGGGGCCCATAACAAAAGATGGAGAGAGACTTTTCACAAGGGCTTGTAATGATAGGACAAGGGGCAACAGCTTTACACTGAAAGAGTGCAGGTTTAGATTGCATACAAGGAAGACATATTTTAAAATGGGAGTGGTGAAACAGAGAAATAGGTTGTCCAGAGAAGTTGTGGATGCCTCACCTCTGGAAGTGTTCAAGGCCAGGTTGGAAGGGGCTTCAAGCAACCTGGTCTAGAGGAAGCTGTCCCTGCCCATGACAGGGGCGATGGAAGTAGATGGTCTAGAGAGGTCCCCTCTGACTCAAGTCATTCTACAGTTCTATATATCACAGAATAAGTCTCTCTACAGTACTCCAAATTACAAAGCAGCCACCATACACTTTGCATTATACCTTTGAACAGAGACAGGCTGGCAAAGAAGCTCACACTTACAGCCCAGAAAACTGGAGAAAAAGGATGAAAAGAGAGATTTAAGGTATGATAAAGCTAGCCTGCTTTGCCACTTTGTCTTCCCAGGCTGCTGTGTGAGCTGAGGTGGTCTTCAGACCAGCTCTAACCTCTCTTATTTGCTTAAATCACTCAGGATATGCTACAAAACAGACAGAATGCAGAAACCCTACAACACCACAGCCCCATCTTAACACAAATCTCTCTGACTCTGTACCTTGGAAAAAAGTTCCAAGCCCCATCCTCTGATGGCACTTTCATTCCAGGTGGTATTTGGACAGTGTTCCCGGGAACCAGCTCTGGGCTATCACTGCAGGAGGAAGATCCTTGCCTGATGCACATGCCTTCTTGGCATAGGGAACAAGCTAATCACAATATCCTATTGACAGTGCTCAAGGCCTGTGTCCTGCCCAATTTTATTCACAGCATAGATGTAGCCATGGGGTTCTGAACAAAGGTAATGCTCCTGTCAGCCTTTCACCCTTTTAGAATCTCACACAGCAGAATTAATGCTGCCAAAACACTAATCCACTATTCATCTTTTAGCCATGTATCCATTAAGGTGTAAGAAATTACTCACCACTACACTATACAGCTACACACAGAGCTTCCCTTCTTTACCAGCAGTTTATGTCTAGGAATTTGTTCATTTAATCTCAAACAATTCTCCCACCTTTTCCCTCAACTCAGGCTGTCAATGCTTGTATATATATTGATAAACACATTTGACCAGTTTGTAATGGAAATGAGAACTGTGCTGCTTCCACTCATGCTTTCACTCGGCATTTTCTCATATTGCAAATGTTATTCCAAGGAATGAAACAAAAGCTTTATGTATCCAAGTAGCACCTAATATGGAAGAAACATAACATTTTCAGACACAGGAAAAATATTCCTGCTTATTTTCCAGTCCCTGAAAGTCTGCTGATTATGACTGTACTAAAGAAAAAAAAAAAAAAATCAGTCCATTTACTTCTAAATTCAAACTTTAAAAAGCGAACATGGTTTCTTTCCCATTATGTAAATGTCAACAACCCATAATCTTTCCTGTTGAAAGTAGACATGCAACATGAAAGCAGCTGTATCAACCACAACCTAAATGCACTTAAATTTAAGGGTAGAAACATAAAAGAATGCCTGAAGTGGCACTCCTGGTTTACTACACCCACCCACCTCCAAAGCAAACAAACAATCTTGCTATGAACACAACATGGGATTTCCTTTGGTAAGTGGATTTGTGAGGCCATCACACAAGAAAGAAAAGAGTTTTTAAATTGGTTTTGGTGAACAAACTGTGAAAATGTCACAACTTCAATTAAATAGATCAAACTGAAACATCCAGATATTCCTTAAACCCAGAAGGTATTTCCCCTTTAAACAATGCAGACTATTCAATCAAATCTCTACAGACGTAACTTTTCAAAACTGCAGCTCACTACCATTACCAATTCTATAATTAAATTAAAAATACTGCTCCTTTTAAGTTTCCAGTAAAACTGTTTTATGGAAGTAGCATTTGAAGTACCAGACTAACACCAAACACAAGAAAAAATTACCTGCTAGTCCAGTCAAACCCACCTGGCAGTATCACCAGGAAGCATATTATGGGGTTACAGCTTCTAAAAGGAGCTAAACAGTATTGAAGGTATTTACAAATCTTCTGTTCAGAACATCAACAACAACATGGAAAGAAAAGTATTAAAAGTCATGAAATGAGCAGTCACCCCTTAAGTGCAAGCTCAAATAAGACAGAAAGTTGTGTTTTAAAATGCTGGCAGTGCATCCTCCAGATCAAAGGGAGAATTAACACTAAATCAATTCCCTAAAGTCTGTGGCCCTGCCAGTACTACCACTGCAGCCAGTCTACAGAGGCTCCCTGCTCTCAGGACTTCCTTGCATATCTGGAGTACGGGACAGGCCAAACTCATTTCTGGAAAGACAAGCCCAGGAGTTCTTATTTAAAAAAATTAATTAATGGAAATACAATGGGTGGAAAATTAACGGCAATTTCCTGTCTATTTTATGTTCAATACAGTAGCAGAGAACATGTTATGTTCACCCAACAGCTGCAATCTGCATGATGAATGGGACCAGCATGAAGGCCAATAAAAAGCAATCAAAAAAATGGAATTTTTTTTCCTGTGAAGTGATCAAGGTTCCAGATTTGGCTCTTATATTTATTTCACTTTGTACCAACCACCAAGCACATCAGCTGTAGACTATGTATCATATCCCACCTTGGAGACTTTTTTTTTCCTTTAACTTAAACTAGTAGTTCAATGTACAATCCTGATTCATATTAGCCTTTGTAAACTGTACATATAGATGAAAGTCATTTAGGAATGTAAGAACTGCACTTGAAGGTCACAACTATAGAAATGTCCCTCCTGTCCTTGGAATGCAATCTGGAACGTTTTAAAGAAATCTCTGAAATAATTTTAGAGCAAGAAATGAAGTGTTCCTTACTGGTCATGCTTTCTACAGCAACACATCTATGAAAAAGCAAGACCAACATATAGTACTAAAGAAAAAAATTCTTTCAAAGCTTATGGACCAGACTTTGATCTCAGATAAATAGGTACAAATGTGACCAAGATCATTATTTTGCTTCATTACAGCTATCAAGCACTACAACCATCTGTAAAAAACACTTGTGAAGACACGTAAGAAATGTTTTGCTCACAGCGATATGTGCTGAATGCCCTTTTATTAGGTTGCACAAGAGAGGCAGAGGATGAAGAATATTTAGCACAGAAACAAGACAATAATAATTTCCATCCATTTTTTCAAAAGCTCTTGTGAAACCAACTGCCTTTATCCAAGTTGAACAGGAAATGCAGTTCTGGTACGTCACACTGTACAATAATAAGCTGCAGTTTCTGTATTTAACCTGTCTACATGACTCAAGGTAATTGCTTCCCCTGCAGCTCAGGGGATGATTTCAATGCTGCCTATTTTGAGCTACAGTGAAAAGGAGACAATATTAAATTCTTATTTTGTCCTTCTTAACTGCAACTATTTCACTCAAGACTGCCTTTTCTTTTTTAAATGGATTTTCTCCAATTTTTACTCTTTCTCCATTCTGTGACAGTCATGCCATTGCCTTATGTTCCCTCAGCCTTTTCCATCTCCACTCCACATATACTCTACTCCATTTTATAGTCCACTAAAAAATTTTTTGCCTCTCGTCTGTCTTCAAAAATAGCAGCAGAACACAGCAGAGCAGTACCTTCTAACCACCTAGCTGACAATTCCTGAGGAAATCTACAGCAGAATTATGAAAAGAGCCAAGATTTTCCAAACTACCATTTTAGTCTCAAAGACACTCCTCTTTCTCCTTCTTCTAAATACAATCACATTTTTAGGAAAAGTGCAAAAATAATAGAAGACAGGTACTTAGTTGTCTTTTTAGCATTTGAAATTTCTTCCTTTCAACTACGCATTGTATGTGTACAAGAGTGAGAGTACATACACAATCAAACGAATTCAGAATGCCTCCCCAAATACAGCAGCTGTATTAACCCAAACAACCTATGTGGTGATGGTGTTAAAATACCACCCTATGTATGCATCTCTTCCTGACATCACAGTGTCTGAACAAAACACTGTAAAGCCAGCTCTTTTAACACTTTGCTTAAGATGTATTTGTCACTGCTAGATCTTCATTGGCAGCAAAATCTTGGCTGAGTTACAGCTCAGAGACACTGTACAATTCATTCTGCTGCCATCCATCTCACAAAAGAAAGAAGAAGAATTTAGTGAGTCATGTTAACAGACATAAGTACATAGAAGTGAATGTTACTACGGGTGGGAAACATTAACTTTGTGAGTCAGTTTCACATATTTCATCTACTTTCTTGTGAAAAGCATGATCTACTTTGGCAGGCATACAACGTGATTTATTTGGATTTCTAAGTAGTGATATTTACAGATTAATTAAAATGTTCAAAGACGTCTTTCATGTCTTGGCAAAAAGTCTCCCCTTCTGCTCTACAGATATACTCTTAATATCCCAGTGGAATGTATTTTCACAAATATTCTCAGTTAATTTAATACTTATGGTCTGCACGTTTCCAGTAGTAAGAAAAAACGCCGATACTCCTGAATAAAGTCTATGTGATCACCAACCCTCCGTGAAGAGCTGGCCAATTATGCCTTTGTTTGCAGCTGCTAAAATACATTCTACAAAAAGGGAAAAAGTTACATTGCATTCCTGTGGTAGTTTGACTCTCCTTGGTGGGATGCCAGGTGTCCACCAAAGCTGCTCTGTCAGTCCCCTCCTCAGCTGAGCAGGGAAGAAAACATATAATGAAAGGCTTGTGGATTGAGATAAGAGCAAGGAGAGATCACTTAGCAGTTATGGGCAAAACAGACTCAACTTGTGGAAATTAGTTTAATTTATTACTAATCAAAACAGAGAAGGACAATGAGAAATAAACCAAGTCTTGAAAACACCTTCCTCCACCCCTCACTTTTTCCCAAGCTTAACCTTATTCCCAATTTGCTCTCCCCCAGTGGTGCAGGGGGATGGGAAATGGGGGCTGTGATCAGTTCATCACACACTGTCTGCGCTGCTCCTTCCTCCTCATGGGGAGGACTCCTCACACTCTTCCCCTGCTCCAGCATGGAGACCCTCCCATGGGAGACAGTCCTCCACAAACTTTTCCAGCATGACTCCTTCCCATGGGTCACAGTTCTTCATGAACTGCTCCAGCGTGGGTCCTTCACACAGGCTGCAGGCCTTCTGGAACAAAGTGCTCCATGGTGGGTCCCCTGCAGGGTCACAAATCTGGCCAGCAAACCTGCTCCAGTGTGGGCTCCTCTCTCCATGGGTCCACAGGTCCCACCAGGAGTCTAGTCCGCTGTGTGCTTCCCCAAAGGTCACAGCCACCTTCAGGCATCCACCTGCTCCAGTGTGGGGTCCTCCACAGGCTGCAGGTGGATCTCTGCTCCACCCTGGACCTCCATGGGCTGGAGGGGCACGGCTGCCTCACCATGGTCTGCACCGCAGGCTGCAGATGAATCCCAGCTCAGGCACCTGGAGCACATCCTGCCCCTCCTTTTCCACTGACCTTGGTGTCTGCAGAGCTGTTTCTCTCACATATTTTAGCTCTGCTCTTCTCCAGCTTCAGTTGGGCAGTATTTTCCCCCCTTCTTAAATCTGTTATCCTCGAGGCACTACCACTACTGCTGATGGGCCCACCCTTGGCCAGCAGCATGTCCATCTTGGAGCCAGCTGCCATTGGCTCCACTGAACACAGGGAAAGCTTCCAGCAGCTTTTCAGAGAAGCCACACCTGTAGACCCTCCTGCTACCAAAATCTTGCTACACAAACCCAGTACAATTCCTTTGTAGTGTTAATCTTTTATTTAGGCAACAGCTAAAGGGATAGAACTCACATGTAAGATGGAAGATCAAAAACAGACTGTGACAAAAACCTGGGCTACCTCTTGAATAGTGAGATAGCAGACATGCATCTTTGCTTTTTAAAAAATGTTCAGAAGCAGAAAATGTTTGCTTACCTTCACTTACCATTATAGCATGACCCTCTGACTTTTCACTGAATTTTAACAATCCCTCCCAAAGTAAGTCCTGTATCAGAACTTGTAATCTAATGCTACAACAAGGCAGAGGTGCAGTGAGAAAGCTCAGAAAGGAAAAACCTCACACTTTCAGAGCACTGAAGTTAAGCATATGTTGTTCAAGAAGAAATAAGGACATGAGAAAAAGTAAGACTGAGAATATTTCACAGCCCATTTGAAATCATTCACCTTTTCATATAAAGACAAAAATTGGATATATTTGGTTCCCATCACATACAAAAACTACCCTTATCTGTAGCTTGAAGAGCTTGAACTCAGTAGCTACATTCCTTTATTACTACAACAGGATTCATTAACTTCTATGAAGAAAAACAGATCCAAGTGCCAAGAAAAACTAATCACGAGTCCTCCGTTTTAAATTACATTAGCAAATTGATATAAATCTCCAGAGAAATGTCTAATTAACTCCACAAGAAACAAAACAAACAAAAAGTCCACATTCATTTTAAAAGACTAGATGGGTCTACAGTTTTAAATTATGACACAAAAATCCTCCAGATTGCAGTTGCCTCTTCAGGTCAATATCAAGTCATATTTCTCAGGCTGCAAAATGGTAAGTGGGGTATAAAAAGACACAATTATATCTACTGGCCTAAATACACCAATGCTCACACCACCACTACCTGTGGTAGACTCCTTGACCAAGCACCAAGCAATACGGAAAAGTCTTATCATTTCTCCAAGTGAAAATTAGGGCTCACTGTAACAACTTGGGAACAATACATACAGTGCTTTTTTATTTATGCATCTAAATCATCAGTGATTTTTAAGTATTGTGTAAGGTCCTATAATCTGCAAATCAATCACTGCAGTTCTCTTCTTAAAACATGTTCTTTCCATTAACATTCCTGCAGGCAGTGTAATAACAAGTCCTTTGCTAAATCAAGATTCCCAAACTGTCCAAAAATTTACATCAATGACAATAAACATTCCTAACTATACTAATTGAAGCCAGAGGCTTTCTTCTGCAAATCCCTATCTCTATGAATGATTAAAGGTAATTAGGCATTATAATAAGAACTGGCAATCTGTAGTACTGTACTCTCAGATGACCATGATAGTGTCTAAACATGATCCTTAAAGAAGAGAAGAATTAAGAAATCGTAGCTTGCCTTGGACAAATGAGGTAGGGAAAGAAGAATGGCAATTATCTTCAGGCAGTTAAGAATGTTAGACATAACAAATGAAGAAAAATCCATCCATCATTCAGTGATATGCTTTTGGCACAAAATAGAAAAAGAAACTGATCTTTTCCAGACTACCCATGACAAGGTGCAACCAGTTTTCACAATTTAAGGAATTAGACAACTTTAGCCACTTACTACCATTTAGCATTGTCAAGGCATTTTATAATCTCAGTCATACAGATGGTCACTTACCACATTTAAGCTGAAGCTCTCCTAAGCAGCCATAAGCATCCATGAGTTTTTCATACTGTTCTTTAATTGCATCCTTTTCTTCTGGAGCTAAGAAACAAAGAGAAAGGCAGGAAACTTAGTTATCCAGTCTTTATAAAATTTTCAGATTGCTATTGCCTACGCCAATGCTTTCCACAGTTGACATTTCACAGTTAACAAGACTACAGTACAAAAGTAGGGTTAAAATGCTGTAAAACCAGAGATTAAAACATGATGGGACAGAAATGCATAGCAGCTCTACACACCACCCTAGAAGAAAGAAGAACACTCACTACATTTTCAAACAACATGATTGTCAGTTACAATTTTATTCTATGGTACAGATGCCACATCAGATCCAGAATAAATAAAGAAATATATAATCACATGTAAAATTTACACTGTTCTAAAATAAGAACAAAAATAACAATCAGTCTTGCCATAAGCTAAAATACAATATTTTTTCTTGATGTACAAAGAGAGTTTATACTTCCAGACTCTCAGTCTAATTTCAGACAGAACTGGATTTTTTTTATGCAGGATAGCATGATTTGATGTAGACACAAGACCAGATGTTGATTTCAAGAGGAATTAAACATATTTTAGTGATGTAAGAATTAGTTAATTAAATAAAGGGTCAGATGCTCGTGGTTACATTTGTGCATTTCTCCAACAAGTAACTGCAAGAGGCACATACTGAACATTTAGATACTAAGCCAGACCACAGATCAAACTTGTCACTGGATGCTTTAACATAAAATCAGCATACTTTCTGAATGACTAAGTCTGCATTTTGTATATATTTCCCAATGAGGAGTAAAGTTAATCTCCCAAATGAGGAAAGTAGACTGTAACCTTCAAATGTCCTTTTACTTCTTGAACTACAGACAAACAGCAACATTGTACTTTCAGAGATTTGCTAATAATATGCAATCTTATGCTCCTAATTAACTTCGGCAGTTTAAAAACCCCTGAAACCTCTGGGCTTAAAAAGGACAAACTGAACTGCTTGCAGTGGATGATAGAAGAGAAAAGAAAGAGACTTCTCTTTATAAATCTCAAGAGGCAAGGAGCTCAGTGAGAAGCATAGAAAACAAATAAATATCCCATATATTGCTGACACTTTGAAGTGAAATGAAGGACAATTCCTCTTGCAAAATTCCTTAACAGAGACAACCCCCAAGAGCAATTAAAACATGTTTGTCTCAATTTTTGCACTTTTGACAAATAAAGAAGACTTGTTAATTTTTTCTTAATTTTGTTTTTACTACCATACTTTCACAACTTACGTACTCTACTTTCTTAGAACACCGAATAAATCAGGAGAAACTAGCAGAATGTTGATACCACACACACCAGTGAAGCAAAGCATAATCAGCAGATAGAGGATAAAGTGATTTTTATTGGGTAACATAAATCTCTGCACAATAACTTAAATACTCGGTAATGGCACATTTTAAGAGCTGAGACTCTGCAAGCTCAGTTCACAGGCACTTATAAAAACAATTTCACAGAACCAGTTTAGATAGACTATAACAATGTTTCAGTCTTTGAAAAAAACCCTCCCTGTCAAGACTCTCTTAGGTATTAAAAAAACAGGTTAAAAAAGGTGATGTTTCATTACCATGGTGTCTCGGTGTGACTTTATGATGTGTATCCCCTATTGCTGCTCTATGCCCATAAATTAATTTTGTGCCTTTCTGTGCCTTTAAACTGAGCCTGAGAGGGGGGAGAGGAAAAAAAACTGAGTGAACTTTTCAAAACAGTTGTTCAAGGACACAGATACACATCTCTACTAAGTAGAAAAGAGCAGCAACAACATACTGACAGGTTTTTCTTAAATCTCTTCCCTGCTTTAAGAGCCTGTCTACATTAAAATACTTGTGCTACTTTAAAATAAAAAGGGAAAACCAAAACCAAAATTCTTACTCCAAATATTCCAGCTTAGGAAGAAATCTAAAATGGGAAAAACACCGAGAGGTTCAGATCTGAGACTCATGTGGGAGCTCATAAAGTTGCAGGCCAGGCACAACCTGAAAGCATTTCAAAAGTCACTTCGAAAGCATGGCGATACTCTTCAAAATAGAATTACAAGTTGGAAAGCTGGCTGTTAGAAGTGTCTGGTAAGAGCACAATCCAAAAGAACGGAATTTATTTCAGTGTGGAATTAAGCAACACACAGCTCATTCCACTATTGGCAAGAAGTACCTGACACTGGCATGTATGGAACCCACTGGGGTTTCCCAGGTCAAGCCAGTGGCATCACACACATGTCAGCTCCTGGCACAGGACTTCTCCAAACACACAGCCAAATAGCTGTGTTTTGCTAGTACTGGGACAGAAATGTCGCCGTTCTGGGCAGGCCACTTGTCAGAACCTATGCCTGCACAGCAGCATCAGTCGGGGCAGCAGCACCAGCAGAGCCGCCTGGAAGGAAGGAGCAGGAAGGAGCAAGAAAGGAAAATGCCAAACAGGCACAGATATGTCTGTGGGTCATGTAAACAGAGAGGCCAGAATGTTTTAGTGCCTATGGACCACATTTGGGGGGTGGTGTGTGTAAATTCCCTTTGTTAGAGATACCGATGGAATTCAGTCTCCTGTCCTGTTACACTCCTTGGTGTTGCACAAAGGACATTACTCCAGAGTGCTCGAGGCAGGTTCATATCTTATGATTAAAATGAAACATTTATAAATCTCAAAATCTTATTAAAATCTCATATAACTGTCATCAAAACCTGAAACATCTCCTAGAGCAATCAGAGTGCTACGACACAGGAGTCAGAATCAAAAAGAGTGTGGCTACACAGAGAACAAAACTTACATGCTACTTTGTTGCATGAAGAGCGTTAAAGGGAAAAATTTCTGTGAAACTCTAAAGGACTGTGATGAACAGGGAAAATATATATCAATATCTGACTATCTGACAAGTTCCAACAATACAGAAAATACAGTTTTACCAATATTTGGCGGTACATCTCATTAATGCATATAAATATCTCAAAGGCAGCTGCTGAACGGATGGGGCCAGAGTCTTCTCAGTGATGGCCAGTGGCAGGATGAGGAGCAATGGCCATAGACTAAAACACAAGAAGTTTCACTTCAACATGAGGAAGAACTTCTTTACACTGAAGGTGGCAGAACACTGGAAGAGGCTGCCCGGGGAGGTCATGGGGTCTCCCTCTCTGGAGAAGTTCAAAATACACGTGACGAGCTCCTGTGTCACCTGCTCTAGGTGACCTTGCCTTTGGCAGGGGGTGTGGACTGGAGGATCTCCAGAGGTGTCTTCCAATCCTAAGGATTCTGTGATTCTGTAGTAACATGAAAACTATTTCTGTGCTTCTCTTTTAAGTCTCCCAAAATCAGGGGGTTTATTCTGCAACAGCTTTCATAAAATCTCTGAAATGCAGAGACAGTGAGAGTGGTCTGGTTGAAAACCTAAGATGAGAGCTACATGTTTAGCTATATTCTGCTCACATGTAAAATCCTTCCTCTTTTAAGCCAGCCAACTTGAGATACCTACATATATACATACAGAGTTAATACACAATACTGCTACACAAGTTGAAGAAACAAAAAAGTTTTCTACTTAGAGAACAAGTTTAGTTTGAAATTACATAGTGCATTTCTTTACTACTTAATAATAACTAAGGCACACATAATAATCACCAAACTCCACTAAAGCTTCTCATTAATAATTCTTTAGTAATCTTTCCTTCCACTAAGCATGTAATGAGTATCAGCTCTCCTGCAATAATCACCATAACTGTGCTGTGTTCATAACAGCTTTAGATCCGCACACGATCTGCATTCCTCAAGCACTTTCCTTAATTATTAATAAGCTCCTGATGTAAACATAAGGTTGGCACATTACCTCAACACTTCAACCCTTGCAAAACAACAGGTATGCAATAATTCAATGAAACTAACCTACAATAAAATCAATTAAAAGTGACCTTTTCCATGCATAAAATACTTCAGAGCCAAAAAACCTCCCACCATGAAAAGACATACAACTACATTATGCTGTATGCCTTAACCAAGTGTGACTTCCTGCTTGTAAAACCTGCTAATTCAATTTACCAGCTAGCAGGAACTGGCCAGACATAGGCAGTTTCCTTTATTCAACCTCTCCTTAGGACTGAACCCCCAGACTTCAGCAAGAATCAGCACAACTCCCAAGCACATGGAGCACAGAAAGGTTAGTGACTGGAGTAAGAGGGTAGAGAAAGGTATCATAATTCCAAGTCCAACATTAAGGACAGACATACTAATACCTACAACTTAAAGATAAAAATGAAGGAAAAGTTCTTGAAAAAAAGAAAGAACCTGAGACTAGGTTATGGATTTTGTTTCTCCCTTGTGATTTTTCAGCCTGATTCTGGAAATAGTCACCTGCTTGGCTGTAGGGACTGCTATACGAATGTCATCTCAAGCACATTTCTAAGTATTTTAAGAAACATTGGTTTGGTGTCATGGGATGACTTTATTTGTGTCATTTAGCATTTGGGGGAAAGAGGTGTGAACTTTTCCCAGAAAAAGGGGAAATCTGTAATCAAACAAATTTCATACCAAAACTCCCATATATGCACTACCACAAGCATCTTACCTAGAAATAAGTCCAATGTCATGTATTATAGGAGTTTAGACAATTAACTTGCCTCCAAATTGTGTTTTCAGTCATCTGCAGACACATTTAAAGTACTTTGTTTTGGTTTCGATATATTTCACCACTAAAATCTTCCTGTTCACATTCAATCCCAGCTACACAGGCATTGTGAAAGTCAGACTGCATTCAGAAACACCATATAGGCCAAGCAGTACAGAGCTTGGAGGAAGTCTGTGCTCAGAATTATAGTTAAGAGAGTCCAAATATTTAAAACATTAAGCAATGTATTTACCAATTTTCTAGTAAGAGATGTTTCTGGTTGAAAACACAACAAACAAAACAGAAAATTGGCATTTTGGAAAGATCAATTCCCTGGTTTTCTATATGAGATTGAGAACAATCTGCTTCTAATGAGAGATTATGTTTTCATACCTGCATGTGCACATATGAACATATTCAGTCACAATCAAAGAATAATGGATTAATGAAACCACTGGGTTTCTACTGGCCAGCTCCATGCTGCTGCAGACAGTCAAGAAAATAAAAGAGAAGTCCCTTAGTGATTTCTCTGAAGCTTGGCCATTATCTTTATGTGGTTTCTGCCGTGTATGACTCATATTTACATAGAAACATGCAGCAGTCACTATAGACATAACCACCACAAAGAATTTATCCCTCACAACTACTACTTGTTTCCTAGCATAGAAAACAAGTCTTGTAATCAACACTCTACATTTACACTAATACATCTTCCCTCTTCTCTGTACCCAGTTTGCATTTTGACAATAGCGAAAGAATCGCAACACACACTTTTTCCTACAATCTAAAGCAGTGAAGTTCAGCCTGAGAAACCCTAGCTTGCAAGTGCCCACTGCCAGCATAAGCAAGGAAGACAGGACTTCTGCTCTGCAGACTGCTTCCACAAGTAGGGAAAAAGTTGGAACACCACTAAACTACAGAAAACTTCATAAGAGTTTGTGCTAGCTACATGAATATTCTGGCATAAGAGTAGAAATGAGCCATGGTGGAGGGCTCACCGTCTTGGATAGAGTGTAGTGCTTAGAAATACATGCACAGTGTGCTTATACAAGTATTGGTGTTTGATTCCCATACCCCACTCAGTGGCATAGTTGTTCACATAATTACAAAACCAGAGCTCATTGTAAACAGTGAATGTACATACAGCACAGAAACTGCTTTCTGTACAAAAGAAAAAAAAGGATGCACAGGTAAATAATTGCTACTTCCTGGTTTTGCAAGACTTTACCCTGGATTTCACTCAGCTGCATCAGACAACCACACACACACCTGCAACTAAGTGGCAGAGGAGGCACAGAACTCCTCCACAGAGTGTACACACACCTCAACTCTGTGTAAGTTTGTCTCTAGTAAAGGCTAACTTCCCAGATCTGTGAGTAAAAGTCTGGAAAAACCTCAGACATATTTGCAAAAACACACACTGTATCAGCTTTGAACTTCTGTACTTTCCAGACACCATGGTCATTTAGGATTTACCGTAACAGGCGATGTAACATCCTTTATAAAAGCAGCTGCAGAATCAAAGAGCTTGCGGGGAAAAAACAAATCTCTGCACCCTTTGGCTCTGCCCTTGAGAAAACACATTATTATGCTGAATTTCAATAGCAGAGCACTCCTGTTGACAGCTTTTCACTGAAATTACCCGCCATAATAAAGTTAAATCACCATATTTTCACCACTATAGCCTTAGTTTAGTTTAGCAACTGCCTTGACAGCAGTCCAGAACTACCGTGTGCAGTTCACTTCATCTGTAAACCACTGAAACTGTAATGTGTTTCAAGGAGGAACAGCATCTGTATCTATACTCCCTGTTGTAGTAAGCAAAAACTTCTAAATCAATGACAACTTTTCTTCATCCTTCATGACTATGGGTTTCTTCCACAGAATACATTGATGTTCTAATTCAGAGAATTCCTGGAAGAATTGTTACAGGCTGTCACCCACCCTTCTGGAGATAACTAGAGCTCTAGGATTGCCAGTGGCCAAAAAGGGAAAAAAAACAAAACCTCCAGAAAAATGTGTCACTCAGTTCAAAACACTGGATTTTACCCCCCACCCTACAGTGACATCATGAGAGGAGGAAGACAAACTCCCATCCTCAAAAATACTATTTGACTTACAGTAGAGCAGAAAACTGTTCTGTTGATAACGCATCACTACACAGATTAAGTCAAGGGGTTTAGGGATATGCAACTAGGTTTCCTAGTTTCCAGTGATTTCTGATTTCTTGATTTTTCCTAAAGTTTCTTAGTTTAGGTTTCCATTGCAGAACAAGTGTTCTCATTTTATAAATTGCTGACATCTCAGACAATTTGAGATCTTTACAGTATTTTTCCACTACTGGTATCCAGGATGCAAATATTTTCCAGGTATTAAATCTCTGTATGGAGTACAGAAATTTGAAACATAACCAATTTGCAACTAAAATTGTCATCATTACCTTTATAGCATATCGAGAGAGGAAAAAGTATAAAGTCATCCATTCACAAGACAGCATCAAATTGTTAGCTCACAAGTGTTTGAAAGTGTTTATTTTAATGAGGAGTTTGACAGAGGTTTACAGCCTGTATTGACACTGTGTCTGCCCAAGTGTGTGGTTTTTCAGATTTCTTTTTTTGTAACACCACTTCTTCCAGGACAATGCCCACTTCCTTCTGCCACTTGAACTAGGTTAAATTCAACGTTTAAGTTTCTTCTAGTACAAAATTATTATAGAAGCAATTAAACTCTCTGGAAGTGCAGACGTCATGCCTGTTCAAGGGCAGAGATACTTGGTAATTATGGAAAAACTAATAATGAACAATGACTAAAATTTGTTCTTGGGCCTTCACTGTCCATCTATGATTAATCCTCTCTACAGTTCTGTTTACATGAGGGTGCAATTGCAAAACTACATAAAATGTTGTACAGCTTAAGTGCTCCAGGTATACCAATCTGCTTTTATTTAGTGTAGAGGTTTGTATAAGGCACAGTTGCATAATTCTTCCTCATCACAGGTATGCAATTTTTAAAGAACTTTATTTTAGAAACAGAAAATAGACAGAGAAGCCAAAACTAACACAATCCTAGGACTAGTATGTCTGAAACCACACATATACAAAGTTTATGTTAACCTCCCACAGTCGTGTTCTATGGTTAGTAACAACCTAAAGGCAAGTCAAACAAAGCAGAATTATTGTTGTTTCTGTTACCACCCTGCTGTGAAGCTTCCTCTTCACAATTCTTCTAAATTCACCATCACAATACCTATTACTGGTTTTCCCTCCTTTTCTGGTCCTCTGCTGCATAAACAGAAGAAATTATCTAAACAGGCTCCACTGGACAAACTAGCTTTTCCTATAATACAGGAACCGACCCAGGAAGGAATAGAGAAATCAAATGAAATAAAATGACAAAGTTATTACCATGGAGCGGGCTGAATGCCAACGGATGAGTGATTACAATTGTCTCAAGACATGACACTGGACTTCCAAAAGGCATGGCAAACAGGCTTTTTACACCATACAAATCACTACTTCAGAATTCTCCTAACACATTTTAAGAGAGACTGTATAAATTCTAGAATGATAGAATCACAAAATCATAGAATCATTAAGATTAGAAAAGATGTCTAAGATCATTGAGTCCAACCATTAAACTAGTACCACTGTGTTCATCATTTAAACCATGTTTCCCAACTTCCACATCCACATAGTTTTGGATCACTTCCAGACATAGTGGTTCCACCACCTCCCTGGGCAGCCAGTTCCATTATACCTGATCACCCTTTCCATGAAGAAAATTCTCCTAATATCCAATCTAAACTTCCCCTGGTGCAAGTTGAGGCCATTTCCTCTTGTTCTGTTGCTTGTTACGGGGGGAAGAGGTCAACCCCCACCCAGCTACAACCTCATCTCAGGTAGTTGTAGAGAGTGATAAGGTCTCCCCTGAGCCTCCTTTCCTCCAGGCTGAACACCCCCAGCTCCCTCACCTGCTCCTCATAGGACTTGTGCTCCAGACCTTCACTGGCTTCACTGTCCTTCTCTGGACATGGTCCTATTTTGAGATAGGCCAGGATGCCATAGGCCTCTTTGTTCACCTGGGCACACTGCTGGATCATGTTCAGACGGATGCTGAGCAGCACCACCAGGTCCTTTTCCACTGGGCAATTTTCCAGCCACTAAATCATTTTAGGTATAGCAATTCAAATGGGGGATGGCAACACTGGGGGAGAAAAAATCTACTCTATGTTGATGATTCCTTTAATTAGTGAGATTTCAAATCTTTCCAACCACTGGTCCTACAGGTGGCTCAGGGCTGGCTAGATAAATACTGGACTCTCAATTTTATTCATTCACATTGGTTTTAGGAAGCAGAGGTGCTTTAGATTTTTATCAGAAAAACAAAATACAGACCAAACCCCACTGATATCAATACAGAGTTTTAATGTCAACAGGTTTTAGAATCAGGGAAAGTGAGTAAAGTGCTGCTCAGTACTAACAGCCTTTTCACTGCCAGCTCACTGAAAACTGACACAAAAAACTCCCCTAGAAAAAATGTAACACATTCATGTCCACTATTACTGAAGAATTTAGCAAGAAACAGAACCCCCCAAATATTACACAATATAAAACTCCAATAAAATAAACAAAACCAAACAAACAAAAATCCCCACAGTGTGGCAATAACATCTTTTTCATGACAGGTCAAAATTTTTCCACTGTCAGAACTATTCTTGTGAAAATCAGCTGCCCCTTGATGACCGTTTTGCCTTTCATCATTCCTAAAGTCCCCAGCACCTGAAAATCAAGTATTTTTGTCTGCATGTCCTACCACTGTACATTGTGGAAGATTCAGCTCAGTAGACCCAGATTCTGAGGAGACATTGTGACTGACATTGTACAAATCACAGTGTACACACAGGGTCTTTCTACAACAGTTTGAGCTGCTTGAACACAGACTCTGACAATGCTGCGAACAGAAGCATGATTGCAGGCACGGGTATCACACAGAAAACAATTTAAGAGCGCAGCACAAGCATGTGTTTCCCTGCATTGCTTCTTGCACCTCACATTCTCAGTCACCTCATTTTTCGGTGTCTGCCGCAGCATTAGCACTATCACCATTGCATTAGCTCGAGTGTGACAAATATCAAAAACACAAGGTGAGATAACCCTGAGCACGTTTACGAGACTCCTCCAGTAAGAGCCAGACACTCAAGTAACCAAATACCGTTCAAATCACAGGGGCAACACAGCAAGAAGCCTGGGCTTTTTTACGGGAGAAAAGTCAGTCATCCCAAAACATCTCTGCTGTGAGCTGGCTGTCTTCACTGGCAGTTAGCACCTGATGTAGCTGAGTAGAAACTTCCTCAAGAGACGGTGGACCCCATCCCTTTACCTGGACCCTCCTCTGCAGTCAAGGCTGTCGAGGATAAGTTTTGCACACTAAAGGTGCCCGGTGCCGAGACCCCACCGCCACCAGGCAGCCAGGTTCTCCTGCTTCTTCTACCCGGCTGCTGGTGAGGCGGCTAAAGACATCCAGAGCAGCGATGGGACACGGATCGGTAGGAGATGCTGGCCAACCCTCCGTGCATGGCACGTACTGAGGGTCACCCAAATGCGACAGCAAGTGGCCAAGCCTGGGGACCGTGCTGGAGATCGGGCTGTAAGTGAGGCGAGGCGCTCTCCGCATCTAGCATCCCACTGGACGTGGCGGGTCTACGCGCTCCCCTTCCTCTCTCCATACCACGGGGGAAAGTGCCCCAATGCTCCTGGGCATCGCCTGCTGCCGCTGCACCCCAGCGCCCCTTCGCAGGCAGAGGCGCGCACCCACGGGCACCCACAGCCACGCCAGCTCCGCGCCCCCACAGCCGCCCCCGCACGCACTTACTGAGCGCCGCCACGGTGCCGGCCTCCAGCAACAGGCAGTCCTGGCGGCTGCGCGCCTCCAGCAGGGCGCTCGGCCCCGGCTCCTGCTTCCAGAGCAGCCGCAGCCCTTTGCTCAGAGCCATGGGAACCGCCGGCCGCGGGGAGGAGGGCGCAGGGCTCCCGGTGCAGGGGGGGGCGAAGGAGCCTCCGTCTCGTCGGGCGCACGGCGCGGCGCTCGGGGGCCGCCGGCAGCCCCGCGGGAGCTCCTCCGGGCGCCCGTCCCCGGTCCTGGCCGCTTCTCCCGCTCCCACTCGCCGGTCGCCTCAGAAGGCCGCCGGGTGCCTCCGCTGCGAGGGCGCCCAGCCCAGCGCGAAGGAAGCGGAGCGTCCCCCGCGGGCGGCCCCGCCGCTGCGTCCTCCTCCTCGGGGAGCCCCGGCTGCGGCCGACGGGGCGGGAGCGACCTTCCCCTTTGCTCCCCGCCTTTCTCTTCCCACCCGCGGTAAACTTTCCAGAGTTAACTTTGTCCCTCTGGCTGCGCGGCTCCGGCTCCTCCTCCTCCGGGACAGGTACAAGCCGCCGGCGGGGCGCTGCCCCCGCCCTGCCCGCGGGCGAGGGGAGGAGCGGCGGCCGCTGCCGAACCCAGCGGGGCGCTGTGGGTTCCGGCCCGTTGTTCCCGGCTTTGCTCGCCCCGGCGCGGCGGTGCCGCTCCCCACCCCCGCGGGTGGCGAAGGTCGCCGTCGAGCCGCCGGGAGCGCGGCGGGCCCAGCAGCGCCTTGAGGCGCCGGAGTTGCTCCCCGGGCCGGCGCGGCGGGCGAGGCTGCTGCCCGGGGAGAGGCCGCGCTCCTTCCCGCTTCCTGCGGGAGCGGCCGCCGGGCTCCCGGCGCCGCTCCCCGCCGACGGGGCTGGCAGGGAGCTCCCCTCGGGGCTGCCTTCTGACTGTGCGCTGTCCCGCGGGATGCGTATTAAAGAGTTTCGGGTAAAGGCACAGCGCACGTGTTCTGGTGTTGCAGGGTTCCCTTCACAATTCCCTGTGAGTCTGTGCAGGGTGAGTCCTGTTTTTTTCCCGGAGTTCATCCATAAGGAGTGGATGGAGGAGGTAGGCACAGGTACGCCAGTGTGTTCGGATGAGAGAAAAACTCGCTGTAATCTCTAGCAGAAAATGTAGTCCTATTCATACACGGGTAAACCAGGCAGAATTCTAATTTTTTAACATCAGGAATTACAACTTAAATTTATATGTAGAGAAAACAGCGAAATTCAAAATACCCAAACTACCATCTGTTATTGTTCACTCACATTTACGTCGAGAACGTGAGTCATGGTTGTGCGCTGCCAGGTGGAATGTCAGCTTCCCTGCCTTCTTTGAACGTAATGGAAACAAACTGAAAAGCAAGTACTGCCTATGACACACATCTGGTTTGTTTATTTTATAACCAGCAGTAATTCGGAAAGGAGATTAATTTTACATTTGTTTATGGTGCCTCCTTACAAAAGCATTTTGAAAGGATCTGGTATGGAAAGTGGAATTGATGTTTGCATAAGGCTTTTTTCCCCCCGATCCTAAACTTTGATTATAGTACGTAGGGTGAGATTAAAAGTACTAGGTAAAGCAAAAGAAATGACCCAAAAACTGTAGAAATTAAGTGACCAGGATAAAAAAAGCAAGACAGCACATAGCTCAAAGTTTGGGAGTTTTAGAGGATGTAAGAACATGGATTAACCATGGTCCATTTTAAACAGAAAAGGGATGCCTTTCTAACAGCTAGCCAATGTGAATGGCAGGCCAAGAATCAGTTTATGTCTTTGACATCTTTCACTCTTTCCCTTGAGGAAAGTGCTCATTTGAGATGAAATACTTAAAGTATTGCTTAATCAGTGCTTCCCAAGACAGTTCTATCATGTTATTTTAAAAAGTTGCCCTGGATCATACGCTTACATGTTTAAAAATAGCAGCAAAACCCCCCACTCCTTTTTGTGTGTGCGTGTGTGTGTCTTTGCCTTTAAGGAATAATTCTTCACAGTCCCCTTTAAACTCCATCATGAGAGCAAACTCTCCCTGGGAGGACACAGGTATGTCCTTCTCTATTGCCTGTGTTTGTAACTCCTTAGTAATTTTTGTCATTAGTTCTTTTCACTGCAAATTCCAAGAGCACACAAGTTAGGATTGTTAATAAAAAGTTTACTGTCCAATTTGTTGGGTAAAATACTGAAGAAAGTGCACATGGGATAGTATTTTTTAGCACCTCAAATCATTATGAGAGGATAAGTATGTGAGAGGAAAACTCAGATGAAGGTGGGAAACTGGAAACCTTTAGCACTGTGTATGAGAAAGCATTGCTTTATAGGTGGGTCTCTGGTTTAGTCTGTTCGAATCTGTTACAAACAGATCTCTTCAGTGTGTTGCAAAACATCCACTCAAAAAGCAGTAAATCGGTTAATTAGACTTTGTGTTAGAAACACAAGCCTGAGAAAGCAACAATCAGAAAATGGTGAAGAGTAGCAGTGAATAAAACCATTCATTTTACTAACCTCCTTCACGAAGAAAGACATCCAAATTTAGGGCTCATATAGGAACCTTACTTGATATACTGGGGATGTGTGCAAAGGTGTTCTTTTGATAAGATCTTTTCATCTAACCAAACTATCTGTGTTTCAATGCATGGAAATCCATTTTTAAGGGAAAGTGTTGAAACTGACAGATCACCTTTTATCTGACCTTTGGTGTTGAGCTGTCTTGCTCTGGACCTTATGTATTTGAGTATCATGGAAACATTAATTCCTGCAGTCATTTGAGGAGTCCCTCAGGTGAACTCATTCCGTCGTGCACATCACTTGTTTTCACTCAGGCCATACACCCTCATTACCTCCTCAGTAATTTTTTGTTTCATCCTCCTTTCTCTGTGGAGTTTTCCTTTTAATCTCCTGCCTTGACAATTTCATCATCCTAGCTTCTTTGCCCCTCTTCACCCATCTTTGGTTCTTTATCACTCTTTCTGCCTTTGAGCAGTCACAGATAATTTGCATTGCTTTCTGAATGTTCCCACAGCTAAAAAGTGGGAGGTGATCTGCTGCTGCCCCTGCAGCCTTCAGCTGAGAGAAGCAACAGCCAGTGGGCTCTCTCTACTATTCAGCATGTGGAGAATAGTGGCAATACTTTAGGAGGGTGGAATCTCTCTTGTTTGCAGCAGTGTTCCTTTGCTTACCTTTTCTCTTTCCAACTCCTCTTCCAGCTCCTGTCTTCATAAGGGCAGGGAAATCCTTCTCCCTCTGTATCAGAAGGGGAGGAATCCTTAAGATCTGATGTTTGCTGACTGTGGAACTATGTGAAATGCAGCTCAAACAGAATTGCAGCAGTGGTATTTTAGGGGCAGCCTTCATGGTAGGAGGATGGAGCCTTCAGCTACTAAATCAAGTTCAGTTCCTCTTAACTCACCTCTAAGCTTAAATTGCATTGAAGACAACGTCCACACTGCATTTATACAAATTTTTAAGCATTCAGCTGTTACCTCAGCTGTAGAAATCACCTCAGTGTAATTTCTGAACCCTTCTATCTTTTTCAGAGTCACTCCATTTAGTTTGAATTTCCGATCCCTTCTCCTCCCTAGCCCCTTGTTTACCTTTGAAGCATTGCTATGCACTATAATGACTCCAGCTCCTAGATCCTTATGGTAATGGATGTTTCCAGGGTCCGGATAACTGCCTCCCTGATAAAGAGTCCTGCATGCTGATCTTAGCCGGTAGCATTGTTTGTTTGTCTGAAGACCGTCTGAAGAGGAACAACAGGCATGTTGCAAAACAGAGTTTAGAAGAACTGGATAGAGCATGGAGTTTTTGGCTTAGCTGTCTGCTCTCTGTCTGAAGTAGCTGTCTGGAGTTTGGGGCATAGAATGGGTGAATGTCCCTACTGTATTACTTGTCTGTCTTCAGGTACTATTGAGTGAACTTTGCAATCTGGGGCTCTAGAAAAAGCTTTGGTGATACACTGTAGAAACAACCAAAATATACTTTTCTTTGTCCGATATTATGCTACTGAAATAGCTTTTTCAGTAACTTTTTGAAGCTCTGAGATTAAATATAAAAGTTTAGTTATGATGGCACTTCCTCAGGTCTTTTGGGCACTTGCACATAGCCTCAGAGGTCACAAATTTCTCAGGAAATGTGTGTGCTTACAAGATCATTGAAAACAGTTTGTGTTTTGCCTTTTATGACAAACTTTTGACTTTAGCAAGTAAAGAAGAACTAGGGGAAATATCTCAGCATATTTTTTCCTGCACATGGCATTCAAAACAACAAGTAATTGCTGCTAATATGCAAAAACTTCTACTATGTTTCCACATTTTCTAGTTAACATTAGAATGAATTTTATTTAAAGCTGAATTTGACACAGAGAAGCATTTACAACACTTTTAGGCTAAAGTGCTCAAAATGTTGCTCTGAAAGTAACTGTGGGGTTTTAATGTCACCTCTTACACTGTCAGTGAAATTGAGAGAAGAGCTTTCTATTCTAGTTGGTTACACCTGTCTTGGCCTAGTAAAGAACATCTGGTACTTTGTTACAAAGACACTCAATATAGTTTGAGCTAGGTCACTGTTACTCAACATCAACTGCATTTCCTCAAAAATAACTGAAGAGCATGAGAAACATGAGTGATATATTGGTATGCTTTATTTGTTTAGATTTTGACAAAGAACATTTGACCTTGCCATGAGTGTAAGAGAAGTGATGCAGGGACATTTTCTTTGCTTCAGTCAGTGACAATATTTTCAAATTTCTTCTACTGTTTACAACCTTTCTTGTCACGCTCCTCTTACTCCTTGCCATTGGGGTCTGCAATCCTTACAACAGGAGAAAGAAACTTTTAATGCTAATAAATCTGTATCATATTACCCTTTAACCAATTATTTGGAAGGGGGAGGGGTGGGTGGATGGGCTCAGACCTGAGCTTCTGGTTCGGCTAAACATATGCCTGACTTTAAGTATATCAGTAGCCTAAATCTCACAGCTCCTTGCTTGGGTGAATAAACTTCCTTCTCAAGTGAATAAACAGTGTGGGTTCGGCTGCTCACGGTAGCTGGACTGGAAGCAAACTAGCTTTAGGCTCAGACTGAGTCAGGGTCTATCTGGCTGCAGGCTGTAGCTCCACACTGTCAGAAGACTGGGCTGTGAATTCAAGCTCTGAAAGTGTTCCAGAAGTGGTTGAGACATGCTCTGGTGGAGTGCTAACACTTTTAGAAATGCTGCTAATGAAAAACTGTGTTGCTGGGAGGTCAGTGGAATTTCTCACCTCCTCTTCCACCTATATTTTAACTCTGTGTGTGCCAAATGAAAGAGGTCTCTCTAGAGAGGCAGATCGACTGCATTCACAGCCACTAGGCTTTTCTTATTAAGAGACTATTTTCAGTAACAGCAGCTGTTTTAAAGCTTAACATTCTTCATCCCAAAACTATGTGCAGTAGAGCAACATTAGTCAGATGGTGTTTATTTAGGCAGTAATAGTGACCAGACCAGATAAAATTTTTATTCTTTCTTCCAGACTGACATGCTTATGATTAGTTGTAGGCATCCCTTTCTCATGTTCAAAGGACATGAGAAAGCCACAGAGTTTTCCACTTCTTCTTGCCTCATTTTCTGGAACTCCTGATAGGAAAAACAAAATGCTTAATAAAATTAGAAAATTTGAATTTAAAGTGGACTGCTTAATATCTGCCCAGGAAGAGCTGCAGCAAGTATGTTGGCAGTTTTCCTCAGTGAGCACATGCCTCATGATCAAAAATTGTGCACACCTCTGTTGAGTATCAAGAGTGAAAGCAGAGTTTATTGATTACCCCATATCAAGGGATGGCAAAAAAAAGGCCTTCCTTTTTTCCATGAATCAACTATGAAGAAAACTCCAGGAAGAGGCAATCCCAGATTGGCAGGTGGGGCATTTCAGCAGTATAATTGTGGCCATCATTGTCACAGATGGTGTGACACTGGACTGCTGGAAGAGACTGCCTGCAACAGAGTGATTCCTAACTTCATTCTTAAATAAGAATTTAACTATTCTGTTGATGCTCCATATCTGTAAGAAGGAAGAACAGAGTTTTCATGGTTGTTCAGAATCTCTAAGCTTCATTGTCTGTTGAGATGTTTTAACTAGCCTGACAGAAACAGATGAATACAAGAGTGGACAATGCAAGAACACAACAGAAAGCTGATTATGATACAGACAATGGACCTGAAAGCTAAATAAGTTAAAAGAATAAAACCCACCCTTGTATTTTTAGAGTAACCAAATCATACAAAAATCAGAAAAGTCAAGGACAAAATACAGTCAGGCAAGTGACAGCAGGATTTCATGTGTTTCTGGATAATTTTGATGGTACACTCTATTTATTTAGGAAGATGTTAACTTTTGATCCCTCTTACTATGATTCATTTGTAAATTAATTCCATTAACATAAAAATCTTCAGTTATTTTGTCCTATTGGATAACACAAACTATACTTAAAAAAAAAAAAAAGAGCATACAGGGTAGATGATGGAGGCATTTAGAAATGGAGGTGTGGGAAAAGAGGGCAAAGAGAATGGCATTTCCATGCTCAGTTCATAACTAATTAATGTTAATTCATTTAAAGCTTATTCAACTATAGTTTGCCCTCAGTGGGATCAGACATTTAAGGGAGAGTATCTTTTATGAAGCTTCTATGTGTAAACATTAGTGAGAGTTGATTGAACATAATAGGACATGTTAACTGAGTTTATGTCCAGTACTGGCTATTTACAGTTGTAGTATTTTATAATAGGATTTTATTAATTAGATGAACAGGTGTTCTGTGTTCACAGAAATGCATACACAAACCCAATAGAGGCTCATATCTTAAAGTTCTCTCACATTCCAGTTCTGTTTTTTCCTTGCATATAAAACACAAAGCTAAAGCAAAACTAAGGATTTTTTGTGTGTGTGTGAACAAAAGTGAATGTTGGATGCAACCTGTCCATTTAAAACTTTCAGATTTATTCAAATATCTGAATGGAAAAGAAAGGGTTAAAAATAGTTTTCTATTTGGAGAACACCTCTTTAATACAATCAAGTCATGCCATCAATAGATTTTAAGAAGCTGTGTTTATCTTCAGAAACGTGATTTTTTTTTAAAAGTACATTAAATTAATGCTTTCCAAAAGAAAAAAAAAGTAACTAACTTTGGAGAACACAAGGGACAAAAGTCTATTGCTGTTGTTTGACGCTTACTTCATCTTAATGTAATGGATAGTTTAAATGGATGTATTATCAGTATTTAGCAGTATTTTACTGTTTCATGCTTTTCTTCAGAAAGCTCTCGTAGGTCTTCAAAACTGCCTTAAACACAGTGTGTGATCTGTGGAATGCAACCAGTACCACCACCCTACAGCTACTAAGAAGCCTTATGGCTCTGTAATGAGCAGCTTAATTTCGCCAAAATCTGAAATACAATCCAGAATCCCAGTTGGTACATCAAAATTCAATGGGAAACATTCCCCAGGTTTAAGGTTTGGGATTTGTTTGCTGCATCTTTCTTAAGATACAGACCTTTGATAATGGACTACTTGTTGTATGCCAGATACTAACCCACATAGCAAAAGGAGTCATTCAGTCACTGTCTAAAAGGAACAGAAAATGTCTTGCATGCATGGATTTGGTCTTCTATGATCAAATGTTCGACATTTTTTCCATTTGAGTTGTTTCCAGCACAGCATATGTAGTGCTTTTAGAATGAAGTTAGGCTTCTTTCTTTCATTTCATTTTATAAAGAGATGCTTTGTGGTATTATGCCTCCCCATGCTTTAGAAAGCCCTGTCCATTAATTTTCAGATTTGGGAGGGGTTTCAGACCAAAGAGCAAGGGGAGCAAGAGGCAGTGTAATAACACATTCCCTTGAAGGAAGAGAACGTATTTATGTATATATGTTTACCTGGAAGACTGGGGGTTTGGGTTTTTTTCAACTGCTTTTGGTAAAGTTTGAAAAATCTTGTAGAAATGGAATTGGGAAATAAATCTCAGGTGTTCCTCTCCTCCTCAGCAGCTTTATGACAAGATAACTTAGACTGAATAGTTTGAAAAGACAGTGAATATGAACTAGTTCAAATCAGAGTAGTTAATGGAGTCCCTCAGTATGCCACCAGCATTGAACTGGAGAAGGTTAAAGAAAAACTGAAACAGTAGAAGGTTAAAGAAAAACTGAAACAGTAAAATAGAGCAAACTGGCCGAGGAGTCAAGCTGTTTCACAGCCCCATTTATGGTGAAGGCAGAGTGAATAGCATATGTTTTTATTGAAAGGAAAGGAGGACTGTAGAATGAGGTGTTATCTCTGTCAGTGCTGCTGTAAAGGGGAAGCTGACAAAGCACAGTGTGTGAATGAGGGGAACAGACCAGAAAAGAGAACTGAGGGAATATCATGGTTCGAAGTTATTTGAACAACCATTTTGGTATGTTACATTATTCCTAATGCAGCAGTTAAATCCTAATGCACACAGACTATATGTATGTGCAAGTAAACATAATTTGGCTTCATTCTGCTTGCTAGTCAGTGTTTGTTTTTTGACAATTTGACTTGTTTATTTAGGTGTGCCATTCTGTTTCACTAAAACAAGATGTTTGCATTGCTTTTACAGCAAGAATTGCCTGTACTTCTAACTCGTGCCACATTCATTATTAACATATAAATTATTATGTGAGCCTGAGGTTCAGTGGAATGATACATTCCCACCCCAGGTTGCAGGTGGTTTAGATTTCACTGTGCCTGTAGCTCTCAAACAATCCCTGTTAGCCTGCGGATGGGTCATGGCGCACATAACAAAAATGATTATTCCACATAGGTGAGTAGGCTAGGCTAGGGTTGAAAGTTGAAAGCAGGTTGAAAGTTGCAGGAATTACAGTTAACTTATTTGCAGGCTACTATCCTTTTTTTCCCCCCTCCAAATATGTGTCTGTGTTTGTGTGTGTGTGTCTGTATCTCAGAAATTACCAGGGTGAAAGGGAGGTACAGGCTTCCCCTGTAGCCTGCACACCATTCTTACGACATTTCCTCACTTTCAGCCACCATTACCAGTAGTACCCCAGTAGTACCCCAGTAGTACCAGCGACCTGGGAATGCTGGTGTGCTTGGGAAGGGGTGAGCACAGAGTGTGGGCAGGCCAAAATAATCTCAGCATCTTGGCGGGGAGGGCATGTGGAGTGGAAAGACCTTGTGTGGGTGTGGCTGGAAAAGCTCAGCAAAACCGTGGGTTTGGGAGAAAGCCAGCTCCTGGCGTGTGAGAATTACTGGGCCGTGTAAAACTAACTTTGGAGGGCAGGGAAAGCTGAAGCATGACACCAGTGCTCATGTCATCCCTCTGAAGCCAAAAGTAAGAGCCCTTCTTCTGTCACAGACCCCATCCACTATGATTCACCTTGTGCAATGTCTGTTTGCTGCTGGTTTTGTTACCTCTACTTCACTAGCCCTTTGGATTGCCTTCCTAGCTGCCCTCATCACCAACTTTTTTCCTTATAATTCCATTACCCTTCCTCTTCTCTTTCTGTCCCCCTGCTTCGGTCTCTGACACTTTTTGCCCAGCTGGTCCACTGATGGTTAGATTTTGTAGTTAGTGACCCTGATACATAGAGCTATTGCAATTGCTTTCCATGTCTTTTAAAACGTTGGGTGCAGTGACAGATTTCCTGTGCTGCTCTTGCAGAGTAGATATCTTGAATAATGTTCCCTGCATATTTTGGTAGGAGTTCAACAGACTTCTCTCTTTACTTATTCCAGAAATTTGAAATAGACTTTGTCCGATCTTGGAGATTTACTGCAAACTACATGAAGGGGCCAGAACTGGTGCAGATCTTTTCCACATGGAAACACTGATGCATGGAGTTCATAGTATGCCTGAATAAAAGCAGAGATGCTCTGTGATCTTAAAAATGCCTCTGAGAAGTCAGATTAACTAATCTCCGTTTAATTCTAGAAGCTGCTGCTCAGAATGGATGAGTCAGGATACAACATATTGTAGAGAAACCTTTATAATGACTACTTTTAAACCTGCTGCCTTAAGAGGCACATCTATACCTGTTGATAAGGGTGATTGCATTACTTTTTGTTTGATTATGTGCACTTGAACTAATAGCCTAATGCCGGCTATTGAGTTTAATTTAGTGGTGGCCAGAGTCCCATAGGAGAAAAATCTAAGGTATCCTGAGACAGATTTTTCTGACTATTTCCTCACCATGCCAGAAGCCAGCTACACTCACACTCAACACCCTCTCTCTGCCCTCAGGGCCAGCAGCTGTCTAGCACAGCCTCTTTGGCAAAGCACAGGGCAGAACCACTTTGATGATCTTAGCTGGCCACAGAGGGCTAGCTGAGGGGCAGTTGCATCCTGGGGGCTCAGGTGGAACCAGACAGTGATGGTGTACATCTGTCTTGTCTTTCTCCATGCTGCAGAGGAGTTCATCACCAGATCTGGGTGCCACACACACACCCGGACTCAGCCAGGGTTCAGCAGTGGACCTGAGCTGATTACTGTTCTCTACCCGCAGAGCAGTGAGAAACAGCCCAGAGCCTGTGTGCAGCTGAAGGTGTCTGCTCGAGCTCCCCTGCAAACACCCAATACACTGTTTACTTGTGGGTTGGGTTTTGGTTTTTTTCCCTGTGACAAAAAAATCCCCTTCAGGAAGGGCTGTTTTATTTTACTATTTTAAAAATTACTTAAGACCACTAGTCATTTTTATTGGATTCTAACACTCAATAATTACAATATAAACTCCTTGCTCAGAGGGGAGCTGTGCCAGACAACACCTACGAACAGCTTTTCTGAACTCCACTCTTACTCTAGGAGCAGACCCTCAATCCCCTCTGAAACCACTGCAGTCCCTGCAAGTTCCCCTTTTCCAGTGCTGATTTTACAGCACATTTGAATAGATCCAAGTCCTGTAGCCATCCTGCAGACTTATTTTGTGGTATAGCAGTCTATGGATAGCAACCTCCTCTTACTGATTGTGAATTTGGTTTAAATTTTGGAAGACTTTCATAAACAGTTGCATTGTGGGTTTGTGAAGCTTTTTTGGTTGTTGTTTCCTTTCTGCCAAGCATTAAGACTGTAAGACAGCAGATAGACTGGCACAAGTTGTTACCCCAATAGTTTATCTATTGCCAAGTAAGCATAAACATGCTCACAGTAGGGAAGAAACGTTCTAGACCTACCTCCTTCCCAAAGGTTTGGAAAAAAGTCCTTGCCTTAAGTTTACTACGTGCAATTTGTAACCAGGTAGAAAAGCATCACTACTTAAACAGGGAAGACACATGCACAGTTTTCTTACTTCTCAGTTTTCTCTGCTGGCATAACCAGTCCGGAGTGGTGCAGTCTTTGAGTGCAAGCAGGTGGGAATCTTCTGGGGCAGTGTGTCAAGCTCAGCAAATGCATCCCAGCAGCAAGCAGCCTAGTTTATATTTTGCTACTATATTGCAACAGATGCTAAGTTTATCTTTTCACTTCTCTCCCAGCTGTTGAATTTTTAAACAAAATCTTTACTGAGCTTAAAAATATGACTCAACTAGTCAGGAACTAGTCAACAGTTAGAAAAATGACCCTCACTCCTGTTTTGCCCTTATTGTTGAGGCAGCTTTTCCTTCAGCTAGAGTTTAACTTGATGAGTTAAACTTGATGGACGCACCAGACTTGACAAGATTCTGTGTCTGGCTGGGAAAGAATTTGATAAAAACCAGTAAAATAGAGATAGATGAACACTGGATAAACAGTGTCACGCTGTCATTTTGGGCTTTGTTTCCAGCTTGTCATTGGACATTATAGTGACAGGTTTAAAAACCCCAACAAAACACAAAGTTTGGATTCTCACATAAGGATTTTAAGGGACTTCAAGAAATGCCAGTAAGATATTTCAGATTCCCAGTTTAGCTGTGAGTGCTGATAGTATCGTAAGGGGGTGCCATGCTTGCCAAAGCCCTCACGACAGTCTTATACAACGGCAAGGACATCCTAGCAATGACCCCCTCCTGCTCTACAGAGGATACAGGTCTCAGAGATGCCAACGAAGTGAATGTAGTGCAATGTATGTCAGGAGTGCAATAAATTTTGATGGGTCCAGAAAGGTCTTGATGAGCTGGCAATGCAAAAGGATCACAAGTTATATGTTTTAACATATAAATATATGTTAAAATGAATAGTTGTTGAAGATGGTAGGTATAAAAGGAAAACTAAGGGTACCAGAAATCTGTTGTTAACAGAAAATAGTAAGTATTACACAGAGTCTTGCTTCAGTCCTGACAGAAAAATGTGGCATACAAAAATGTATTTTAACAGAATACAGCCACAGGTTAGAATAAGGGAAGAATAATATTTAGTAAAAATGAGAAAGCTGGCTTCAGATTGACAGGACCAGTTCAAAGAAATGAATAAATCCTATTGTAAAGCAAACAGTTTTTAACCCTGTAGATGAGAAGAACCTAGAGTTCAGAAAGTTCAGCAGGAAGGCAGTAAGTATAGTAGCTGGAATCTGAAGGAATGCAAAAAATTTAGGACAGTTTTAAAAAATCTGGCCAATTAGGAAAGATTTAAAAGGCCCAGAAGATGGAAAATAGGCAAACACATTCTTTATAGGACAAGAAAATTAAGCCAGTTTAAATTCAGTATCCCAAAGATACTTCAAAGATCTCAGAGTCACAACTCATGTACAAAGAGCCATGGGAGAAAAAAAAGAGGGAGAAAACAGCTAATCCAAGTTTGTGACTCAGATGTTCTTTAAAACAGTCTGGGTGTAACTGATATTGCCACGTGACAGAATGGGTGGACTGGTCACCAGCCAGTCAATATATTTCTAATTCTGTAAGGTTGTTTTTGTTAGGGGTTGTTTAGACAGGAAAAAGGGTTTGTTTCTGCTCAAGTAATTAATATGCTAATAATACCCCAGGTATTAGCATTAATTTTATCAGAAGAGTTATAGGAAAGTACATGGAAAAAACAACCGCCCAAAGACCCCCCCACTCCTTCCCAACTAACTGGCTTCTGCCTGGTGCATGCTTATGTCTTAGTGGAAAGCCATGAGAAAGGCAGAAGCAGCAGTAGCAGGACACTTGCCTAGCAAATACTTTTCTTGCTGCTGGACTGCATGCCCTGAGGCGGTGGAGGGAGTAATTTTGGCCAATCCAGAGTGGCTGAGTGTCTGGTGTATGTCAAACTAAGCCACAGCACAAGAGATGCACCTCTTTCTTTGTGAGAGTTTTCTTTACAAGGCTGTTAGTCTGAATTCCTTCTAAGAGTCTGAACTAGACTATTTTTGGTAGCAGTAAAATTGATGTATTAACTAGGATTTACAGAATGAAGTGTATGTTATGTAGTACTTTCTCAATTATCTTGTCACAGCAAACAGGAATTACTCAGTAGTACAAAAATTTCTGTACTCATGTAAAGTTCTGACTCATTGAAGAACTCTTAATTGCGGTTGACAGTACACCTCCAAAACCATACCATGTAACAAAGTCTGCTGCTGCAGTCTAATCCCATGTTGGATTAATTGCAAGACATGCAGGTAGCATTCCTCTCTGTACAGCTACATTTTTATTTTTAAAAAAATGGACGTAGTTACAGTAACAGAATGAGCAATTAAAGTATAAAGTTAAACCAAACAGTGTGGACTGTTGGTGTCTTTTATGAAGTCACTGGGCTAGTGCCAGTGTTTGGCTCACCCTGGAAGGAAAACATAAGCCAGGAAACAGCAGTAAGGCTTTTTGATGCTGCAGACACTAATTATTCAGCTGTGACAAACAAAACACAGGAGAGCACTGCTCAAGTCTTACATTAACTTGCTCTTTCTGTTTTATGACTACATCTTCAGTATGCACGTTTTCTGTTGCCCCCGACTCATGCAATTAAACTACGCCACTATTCATGTCTAATTTAAAAAAACAAATATCAAAGACCATCCAGTTTCTATTCTGGGTCAACACCATGCTGACACACAGCCAGGAATACACAGTAGCACTGTGCTCTACTACTTATTTGCAGTCAGGAGGGTTCCATCAACCACGAGCTGGACTGACCTGAATAAAGAAAGCTTACAACATATGCGTAGCCTTTGCTGGTTTGCAGTCACTGGTACTATTATACCATCCAGTTGGGATGCCTGCTTTATGGAAGACACATGGAGGCTTTCTCATTCCTCAGCTGGCCCGTGTGTTAGCTGGTGAAAAGCTACAGGGAGGATTTGCCTCATACTGCATTCACCCTGTTAAAAACCAACATGATGATTTCAAAGAAAAAGATAAAATAGTCTGGTGGATATACATAAATATTTATTATCAATTTAACTTCATTTTACTAGAAGTCTTTAAACAGTTTTTCTTTTTTTCTTTTTTGCCAAAATGTTGCATCTGACACAGTTGCTACTGTCATAGCTTCCCTGCACTGGGAATGCAGAGCTTACACTTAAGATTCCAAAACAGTCTATTCAAGATAAAGAACTTTCAACTTTAGTGCATATGGAGCTATTTAAAGATTGGTAAAAAGAACCCCCTTCCCCCTCCCAAATGAAGAGTCCGTTACAAAGAGATTTCATTACCAAAAAGTGAATATACAAATGCTAGAAAAATGCTGGCTTGAAAAAGTGATTTCAGAATTTACTGTACACATTGTAACAATTTATTATATAAGCTGCTTCTACATGCAAGCAGATCTTACATTTGGTGTAAAACATTTATACACATTCTTTACAATTTGTACATATTTAAATGGCTGTATCAAACAACACTGCGCTATGGAATTTTGGAAGCAAACAACTAAAATTGGAAGGAGAAAAAGACAAGGTTTATAAAAGGTGAACAAAACTCATGACACTGAGAAGCATCTAGACTTAGGCTTAGTCTTGTTTGGTTTGGTTATTCAGGCAGACCCAGATTTTCCTTCTAGCACAGAAAAGTAAAACCAATGCAAAACAGAGTAAGGCAACTATTGAACTGGCAGACTGTACCCGTCACTTAGAATGGCTTATTGGTAAAATGCCTTTTTTAGTTGGTTTTTTTTTTAACTAAAATATTTATTTTCTAGGCACATTTTAGCAAAACCTGCATTTTGGCTTTCCTGCTTGCCTGTGGCAAGAAGTGAATTACTGTAGTTGATGCCCATTGTGAACACAGTTGGTGGTGGCTTTTTTTGGTTTGATTCTGTGAAAAGCCAAGGCCTCAAATGGTATTCAGTAGTATGGAAGAGGATACTGAGTCACTTGATAAAAGATGATGATCAAAGAACAGAGTTTGTGTGATAATTAATGATGTTATTCAGTACTTTTGTCACCTTTTGGTTTGCGTTAAAAGGCAACAAAAAGTTAACCCGAACCAATAGCACACCATACTACTATACGAAGACCTGAGCTTAGCTGGAATTTGGGACTTTTAGTAGTTTGGGTTAGATATGGCAGTGTCCCCTCTACTGAAACACTGCAAACTGTCAGAGGGGAAGCTGGCCCTCTGCAGCACTGAGAAACACCAGTGCCTTATGGCATAACGTTGGGGGTGTCAAAGTGCTGGTATGGAAAACTGCTTTTCACACTTTCCTGAATGGCTCGTTCCTTGTTTGTACTTTGTCTTCTTACACAGTGCATAGTGAAAAAGCGAGCCTGACATAAGGTCTGAGGTGGTGCACCACAAGAACAAGATGTAGTTAGAAGGAAAAAGAAGAGAGGGAAGAATGATTTATATTTACCAGAAGTCATACTGGGAGCAGGATGCCATGGCTGCATATGGGAGGCAAAACTTAAGAACAAAGCATTCATTCAGGAGATTATCATGAACATGTGCCAGAAACATACACGAATATAATTCCTCCTGGTTACTGAATCGCTGGAGAGCTCAATTGAATATAATGAGTATTAAGTCATTTTCAAGTTTGTCTGCTGTCCCACTTAAAAAAAAAGCTACAAATCTGTAACTCTGATGTTGATCCAGAGTTTTTGGAAGAACATCTGATAGACAAGTCTTCATGAAGTCCATGGCAACATATCAGTTTGATAATTTTGATCCTTATAACTGACAGCATTAACTAGCTGTTTTTATTTAAATAATGATACAAATGGGAGAGCTTTCAAGATAGGAGAGTCTTATTGTACGATTTAGGCTGATAAAGTAAAATTTTAAATAATACTTTTTTTTACAACTGATTCTTTTTGGTTTGGGGGTTTTGGGGATTTTTTTTTTTTTTTTTTTTTTTTTTTTTTTGGCAAAGGCTAACAAGTTTTTATTAGCATTGCCCCCACATCAAAAAAGCACTTTGGAGTTGTTCTTTATTGTTGAATACTCCTTATTCTCTACATCACAGGAAAGTGGCTGAGTGCCTGCCTCAGCTTCTGTGCAATCTGAAACAAAGAAACAGAAGAATATGTAGTCACTTTACACTGTGCAGAAATTATTGCAGGCTAAGAAATTAGGTGTTCCCTCGTGACAAAAAACTGCAGGCATTACTGCAGGGTTTGTGTACGCAGGACTCTCAAAACATTCCATTCTGAAGACTTCTCATATATACACATTCTGCCTTGTTAATTTGTTACTTTCACTGCTCCAGTTGTGTTGGAGAAAGCACTGTAGGCAGGGCTGTTATTCTGCCTATTTGTTTATCCAGCACTGCACTACACCAGAGAGCTACAGGAACAAAGCCAGATTTTCCAGGAAGCCCACCTCCCTGCTGAAGCAAGGCTGAAACATCAGAACAGAGCTCCTGTGCACTCCCCACAGTTCCCACGGAAGCCATGACCCCCCATGTGAACATGTACTGGGGGAGAGAGGATTGGTACAAGGAAACTGGTGATGCTGCAACCAGAAGGATATTATTTTAACTCATTCTTTCAGTTTTCAGGTTTTTTTACAATTCCTTTTACAATTTTTTGTACAACTCTTCAAATATCTGCTCTGTTGGAGCATGGATTAAGTCCTGTGAGTATTTCCTATAAAAGTAGCAGCACAATATGTGCCAAGCAAACAGTGCTGAAGCCCTGTCCCTTACCGTTTCATAGAACTGTGCCTGCTGCTCCAGATAGAGACGAATGACGCTGTTGTAGTCATAGATCCGGTTACTGTGGAAGTGATTCATCTCAGCTGCAATCAGATCCAGGAGACAAATTATTTAACAGAAGCATTTATAATTAGGAACAGTTTCACTCAGTTCAAGTTAGTTACTCTGCAGCAAGCTCAGTGTCCAGCCCTACCATCATAGTTACTGTTCTCATGCTTCCACAACCTGTTCTGACTGCAGCACTCAGGTTATAATGGAACTGTTTGTCAAATTGGTAGGGCATCAATTACACACCAATCCAGACACTTCCTGGACAAAGCCAGGTTCTTGTATTACAATACTCAGGTGCACAAGGATTTGATAAAAAATACAAGCAGGATTTTCTTCTACTGAGGTAACTGTTCCTTCCTGAAGATTTTCCAACAGAATTTTGGCTAGGACATTCAGATTTCCAAGGGTACGGATATCAAGTTGTAAGCAACAGCTGTAAATAATTAGCTCAAAAAAAAAAGGACAAAAAAAAGATACAACCAGTAGTGTCTGACCCATTCTTGACTGAGACTGTTTCAATAGACACCCGAGAAACAGCATTACTGAATCTGTAACATCTTACACCACTTTCTACATCTCTTGTCAGATCACAGCTTATGGCTGAAAGAAGGTAAATATATTTTGAGATATCAATGGAGGGAGAAGAAATATTCTACATTGTAAAAGTCATCCTAGAGGTCTCTTCCACAATTACCACACATACAGCACAATCCTCTTGCGTCACTGTGATTAAGAAGAAGGAGGTGGGGAGTGTTCTTGGTTGTTTTTAAAATCAAGTTTGTGTGCTGCTCTGACTTCATCACATAATATATCGAGTACTCTTCACTTTAAATCATCCAAAAAAGATGCAACCCCCTCAGCAATGAGTAATCTCATTGAAGTCAGTAACAGGATGCACTTAATGACTTGATATCCTGCAGGACTGAGCCCTGACTCCTCATTCCCCAGTTTTTCTAGTGTGGTGTGCTGCACCTTATATTTACAACACCTCTAATCTAAAGAAGAAAAAGTTCATTCAAAGAACATCCAGGAAATAAAGATCTTATCCAAAAGAACAAGCATCTCAGATGGGAGATGGATTATGTCTGACTAAACCGAAAGTCAGAAAAACACTTTGGCTCATGATGACTTTCTTCTTGCACCAGGGTCCATACTTTCAATTCGAGACATTATCACTTCCAAATAAAAGAATCAGCCTGGGATAGTTGTTTTGGGGTTTTTAAACTGCATTTTCAAAACATGTGTCTTTCGCAATAGTGATGTGAGATTAAAAAGAAAAAGGGGAAGGCAAAATAACTGCAATTTAGAAAAATCTAAGCAGGTCACCAAAAAAGCCCCCACAAACAACCCATGACCAGGTTTTATTCCTGGTAGTAAAAGATTTTCTTTCAAATTATGCTACTTAACAGAAGTCCTTCCGAGGTCTACAACATTGCCATTTAACTCAAATTTTGGTTTACCTTGTAGTGCATAAGCCATAGTACTGACACGTTTCACCATGTTCTGTTTGTCTTGTGGCGTTATTTTACTGGTTGCAACTAACTTGTCACTTTCCTTCACTCTTTCTATTGCTCCCTGTAGAAACCAAATGCAGAAAGATTAAAAGAGTAGTCAACTTAGAGGTCTTCATGGTAATCTGAAATGCCACTAGCTACATTTTGAGTTTGCATTCAATACACACATATACACAAAATGATTGATTCTGCCTTCTCACATTTTCATCCAAAGTTTGTTATTTCACTTTACTGCTTTCAAGGGTCCTTGAAAAAAGTGACTTCAAACACAGGCATGATCAGAGTCATCAGCAAACTGAGTTTGGTACAGGCTGTAATACACAAGGATATATACAAAAAGGACAAAAGGACCAAGTTTCAAATTACAGCTGACTAACATAAATCAACATGACCAGCATCCAAAAGCCTCAAACTATCAGATGCCTGTAGAACCTTATTTGCGCATTTTACAAGATGAGGCGACCTAAAACTATTTTTCAAGAGACTACAACTCATTGCAGTGTATAGCCATTGATTCAGAAAAATCCTTGTGTCACATAAATAACAAGCATAAAAAGATACGCGTCCCCTGCACAAGGTATTTGTGCCAAACAACATTCAAGAGAATCTATTTACATGTCTCTTGGCAGTAGGCTTATGTTTCAAGTTTTAAAAACATTTCTCCTCCTTTTATGGTATTTTCCCCCAATGATTCTGTGGGATGAGGGACTGTAAGTGTCCTGAAGAAAGAATACATAAATCTGATATGCTTTTATCTTCATTGCTCTCAGAAGTATGTTCTTATGTTCTTGTTCTATACACTTAACACTTCAAGTGATCAAAAAAACCCCAAACCCACATATTGGTGCACTTGTTTTAATTACTTCACAATATTTTTAATTTTATTTTTTAATTTACTTCACAATATTTCGTTTCCTGAAATACATTGCAGCAGACACATGAACATAAGGAAAACTCTATGACCAAAAAAAAAAAAGGGCAGAATATCCAAAACTATACACCATGACTTTTGTATTACAGAGAACAAAGTGGTGGGGTTTTGTTGCTGGTGTTTTGTTTGTTTTTTCTTCCCCCCAGAAATGTTAGAGCTTAGATCTAGTCTCTGGTTTTTGATACTAAAGAAACTTCTAGGCAGTACATGATTATGTATCACGTAACAGCAAACCAGCCATATAAGTGTACACAAGTTTTCCTTCAATACTTATATGGTTTTATTATGAACTACCATATAAGGCTCAAATATTACAAATTTACACTACTGCTATTCACCCCACTGGGACATGAGTCAATCTGAAGAAAATCATGAACCTTCTTCTGCTCTACTATAGCAGAAAGTCATGATATTCTCAAATCTCGAGAGAAATCCTAGCTTCCTTCCCCTCCCCTCCTTTCCCTTCCCCTCCCCTCTAAGTACTTCTTATTTTAAAAATCAACACACCAGTTTCACAGAAACTTTCAGTGTTTCAGCAGCAAGGGCCAGGCTGCTGCACAAAGGCAGGGTACCATACCACCACTTTTGCTGCTGTCTCTACTGCCCAGCCCTTAAAAGGAAAGGCTCTTCACATACCTTATGAGCTGCTATGATGTCAGGGAAGCAACCAAGAAATCCCTTATATTCATGATTTGTTTCCATCAAAAAGTGAAGATCTTTCTTTGGCTAATAAACAAAGCATAAGCATTAGTAGAAGTATCTGTGGCATATTTACATCACAGAAAAGAAATTATGTTGCCAAGAAAGGGCGAAGGGGAGAAAAGGGAAGGAATCAATAGAAAAAATCCGAACCAAAATATTAATTGTTTATGCAAGTCTTGAAAGGGTTTTTTTTTAAAATATAAGCTTTTTAGAGCAAGGCACTGAGCGTCATTGAGCAGATGCTTCTGTTCTTTGTTTCACTCAACACTAGCTCACCAAGTGAGAGGTTTAACTGCCTTGAGTTTTCACCCAGGAAGACTTCCCAGTACAACCTGTTTACGTATACAAATATGTACATGCACAGGAGCATCTTCTTAGTTGTCAGTTTGGAAAGGTGTTTGAAGAACTTTCAGACTAACCCTTGAGATAAAGAGGATCTGCATTTTGGAGACTTTAGGCTTAACACGCTAAACATCGATTTATGTCTGCATGTCAAGGCAATGGAACAGGTTCAATACACGGGTATTCCCCCATATGGAGCAACAGCAAAATCTGGATCCTGTAGACATTTGGGGAATGCAGAGGGAAGGCAAAAGCTCTATCCTTAATTAAATATCATTCTTTTGTGTCAGTAATGAAGACAGTTCACAGACACCAGAAAATAAACACACTAAAAGAGGAAATGATCATTTTAGTATTTTAGAAAACAGAGTATGGGCTTTCTGACCCACAGAAATACCCTCTCAACACATTCCCCCTGAGCTGACATAGAGTAGAAAAGGAAATGCAAGTGTATTTAAAAGTGTTAATAGCAATTTTATTTAACTGCTCTACAGCACTAGCAGTTGTGTTTGAATACAAGAGGAAAAGTCAGAAGTAATCCAAACAGGTGATATGTTTGTACACACTATGCCACTGCATTTGTAATACTCCTACCTGATCTGCTACAAGACTGGCAATTTCTTCATAAGTTTTCCCAGCTTCTGTAATTGCTCCATTTAGATCAGATTCTCCTAAAAGTAAACATCAGTGTTCAAATTAAAATAAGTCAATTGCAACACGAAACTTGCCTTAATTCAAGGCAAATTTATAAAATAACCTATTTACAATAATAAATATCTACCCATACTTTTATAGCCAGGAGAAATAAAGAATTTTTAAAGACCATTAAAGGAGGAAAACTGAAGACCTTGTAGAAAATAAACGTTCTTCTACAGTACTAGCACTATTTGCTTCCACATTTCATAACATTATGCAGTTTAAATACACAGATAATTCCCCCATATGGGGCAACAGGAAGTCTACCAGGATCGAAAGGAAGGAAGAATGAGGAGGATGACAAAAGATACTGACAAAGCTGATGTGTTACTAGCCCTGAGCTCTCCAACAGTCCTGGACCATAACTGTTCAAAGCTCAGAGAAGCAAAAGGAGGCTCAAGTAAGTTTTCCCTTGACAACAAGACTTCTGATCCTTTAGGGAACTCTTAGATAATATTTTCAAGCTCTGTAAAAATCACTGGTTTTCAGAGTGAGTTTCTAACTTTCATCCTGATATGAAACAGATCAAAGGACCCTACAATCTACTTAACAATACAGACATCATCATAAATCCTAAGCTAGACAACACCACAAGCACTCATAACACTGTATTACTAACATGACAGGCTACGTGGGACAAAGATGGAAACAAGCCTTACATTCTTGTATGTTTCATGCCACTTCACCTTCCCATCCATGTTAGCTTGTCCAAAGCATGTAGTCAACAGTACAGAAAGCATATTGAGGTAGAGAGTAGAAAGGCGAAGGTATTGTTTGCAGGTATCAAACTTTAGTTTAAGAAAAAAAATATTTTTCTTATGCTTTCAGACATGTCTTGATATTAGGCAGTGGTTAGTCTTTTATGAACTTTTTGATTTTATTCTATAGATATTAATCAGTGACTTAATTGAAAATTACCATCGATTTAATTAATGATTAATCTGAACATTAAAGTATCTTGGTTTACTACAACATATGGTCTAATCTACGTTAGAGATTACATAGGATTCCTTCATTTTAGCAAGTCCTAAAGGAAACAAGGTAATGACTGAATGTTGGTTCAGTTCTATCAACAGATTCCTACTTTCCATTTGACTGGTTTCATAAAGTCAAAAGGCTGTGAGGCAAAGTGACATATCCTAAGAACTAAAAAGTCCAGCAACACAAACACTGCTAAACAAACTATTATTTTTTCTCCTATTTGGGCCTATTAGGATAAATAAAAACAAAAATCAACACAAATTCCCATTGTGAGACGCAAGAGGTACACAATTCATGAGACATCGCCACCTTTTTGTAAAACAATTTAAAAAATTGAAGGGTGATCAATTTTATTATTTCAGGGAGGCTTAAGTATTTTCAGTATTTCAGAATTCCTTTGTTTGTTCAGAAGGAACCTTGAAGTAACTGCTGCTTAGGCAACTGACTCATAGATTTTGGGATAAAACATGGCGTGGCTTCAGAGTCAGAAGCCAGGTTGGTCTAGATGTTGCTGTTCATTTTGTAACGCCATAAAAGACAGTAACTTTCCCTATCTGAACAAAGAGGAAGAGTATGTATATTTAAGTTGAATGACAAAATTGTTCCCTTCTGAGCAGAGCTCATTCAAGGAACTTCCATAGGTCAGAGCTTCAAAGGATCTAGACAAACATTTCCAACACCAATCATCTTTCATTCTGAGCATTCTCAGCTTCTGAACCAATGCAAAGCTGGGAACTGCCTTCTTAAATCAGTCTGTGAGAGGTGAATTGGGTCCCAGTGCAAGGATACACCAGGATGTCAGGGGTTCTTTAATCAATGGAAAAGCAGAAAGCACCAAACGTTGCTAAAATTTTAACAAAATTATGTTAGTGTTCAACACATATATCCCCAGAAGAAACAGAGGGAGCCTAAAAGCATTGACTGAAGGTAGTTATAAAAAGAGAAGTTAAAATGGCCAGTAATATCCTACAGATATTTCAGCCCAACCACGAGGAGAAACAGGTATTTTCATTGGTTTACAGGCTACATACTGTCATAAGGAGATGAAGGAAGATGTAAAACTATGAGGAGACTTTTGGAGATGTTTAATAGAGCCTCTCTTAGCAGTTCAACTGTTTGGTAAATGCCAGTGATAATCATTTCGGAAGGAATACACCACACATATTGAGAGCTAATACTCCAAGGCATGATTGGGGCAGAAGAATTTTTTTTTTGTCAAGAAGTGCTTTTGTTTTCTTCTCTTTCAAAGTATGTTTCAATATAAGAAAAGTTTCAGTAAGAAAAGTTACAAAGCTTGATGTACTAGCAGCAAATACTTGCAGCAAAACTTTTCTTGATAAGTACGCCTCAAACCAATATGTTCAGCACACAAGCAGCTTGTAAAACAGGATTTGCCTGTTGCTAGCTGCTAGGATAGTGAAACTTGCATGGAACTGCCTAACAGGATTCCTGAGGGGTGATGTAGGATTAGGAGATCTTACTAGGTTGAATGGCATACCAGTCATTCACACTTTCTTAATATAGGAGGAAGACTCCTCCAGATTTGGTACCGCAAAAGAGAAGCCGTACTATTTAAGGCTGTGTAAACCTTAGAGTATCCTATGATACAGTAGCAAAGGCAACACATTGCCAGGCTGCAGGATACTTCCAGGCATGTTCTGGTACTGTCCAATATGCATATTTTGGATCAGGATCATGCTCGCAAAGTGCGCATTCTTAGGATCAACTGGACAGTACATAGGCCCATAGCCAAGTTAAATCTTAAATCAGAACATCAGTGTGTCCTTAACAGTTTTAAAGGTACCCTTGCCTCTGCAAATACTGGAGACAGATTCCTAACACACACTGGGGCTGGCAACTAATTGATAAGGCTCATTCTGTAGCATGAGAAAAAGAGCTGGAGTGAGTCAGATTAAGAAGTGCAGCTTGTCTGGTGCAATCTTAAATATTTTAGGCTAGAAATTAGAAGAGAAGGCAGTAGACATCACCACACATCTTGCTTTGCAGAGCAAGCAGGCATCACTGATTAAAGTGGTACGGGCAGCAGACACATTCCATCCTAATACGCAAATGAACCAACTAACAGTATATGCAGTATGTCAGAAGTCAGCTACCAGTAGCTAAAAATGTTTCTTTCATCAAATCAGTCATTGCAATCTTCAGTGGCCTATATGCTTAAACTTCCAGAACTCTAGTATTATAAAAAATCCAAAAAACCAACCCAACCAAAACAAAAAGCCAAAAAAAACAAGGATGAAGATATTCAGCTCCCAATAGAAACTGAACTTGAGTGTCTTTAAGCATGGCTGAATGAGCCATTCCTCTTTACTGATAGTCCAGAAAAATCATACATCATACTCAGCCTAGCTACTACTTACTTCTTCATTGGAAGCAATGTGTCCTCTTTTAAATACTGAGATAGGAAAGCTGCACCCTCTCAGTTTAAATTCAGGTGCTTGCATCTCTTGCAGAGAGTCTGCTTAATCCATAGACCCGCACCTGATGGAATGATCAAGTGAATCCATACAAGAGCAGCAGGCAGGACAGAGTGAGAGCAGCAGTGATGAAGCCATTTAAAGTCACATGTGCATTTTACTTGCTCTCTCTTCCTGGGAACTCAAATTAAAAAGCAAAGAATCCCATGTATTATTAATTTGGAAATAATACAAGGGTACAAATTATTGAAAAGAGCAAAATACATGGAATCAGGGCAAAGGCATCTGTAGGAAGGGCACTTTCCTCAACAAGATACAGGTGCAACCAGGTATGACTGGGCAAACAGCAAAGAGAGACATGCTTGCCTTGTTCCCAAATTATCATGAGATCTATTTTTTCATACCATTCAAAGATGCTGGAAATCAAATCAAAGCTTTCCTTTCTAAGGCTGATTTGCAATTTTGTATCCTAGCTTTATGACATTGTTTTCCCTTTACGTTGACACAAGAATGTGCTAGAGGCCAGGCAATCTTCAGTCCTTTCTCAAGACTTCTTACTACAGATTTTATCCAGCCAGGATTTACAGTTTTCTAGCCCATGCTAAGAATACATAACCATGCAAATCCCCTACTTCATTCTCACATCCAAGAGTGACTTTTTAGGCAGTATGCTATGCTCAGTTCTAACTAAGCAGTCATCCTGTTGAGGTACAGGACACAAATGAGAACAAACTATGAGAACAATGCCTATTTCCAATGCTTCCAGCAGCAGAAAATCTGCATTTCAGAAGGTTGTATTTTATACATTGTTTATGGGGCAAAATGTTTTAAGATTATAAAGCAAGTGATAAATGAGTAATCAGAGTAAGCACTGGTCAACAAAGATTTCTAAGATGGAAAGATTTCAGGAAGCTTCTATGCTATAACATTTAAGGTTTTAGAACACAGTAATTTTGCTTAGAAAGAAAAAAACCAAAACCTCAAACACCTTTGAAAGGAGAATCCCAGAGAAAACTGACTCAACAGGCTCCCTCTGTATATGAGGACATATTTTCCAGTTGTCTGGAAAACATCAACAGAGCTTAACATATCAAAGAATTTTAAATTTGGTCTAAAGACTACACCTTAGGAAAACTTTGAGCAATTGATGCCCTCATTTTCCCTCCCACAACTTTCATACTCAACATGACAGGCTCTCTTTTAGGGCTCTTAAAGGAGAAGCAAAGGTGAAGGACAAGAAAACGCTACAGTAGCCAACCCTCCAGCCCGCATAACGGATTACAAAACATGGTAGTAAGTTTTCCATCCTCATGCGGAGTTGTTGTATCATGAAGTCACACAATAGTTCTGTGACAGCTATTTTCAAGGCTGCATTTTCTCTCCTTTCCCTTTGATATCACAAAAATCCTACAGCATGTTTGGTCAGTTAGGTCAGTGACCAGATTATATATTAAGAGATCAAACTAAACTCTTCCACTACCACCAACCCACCACAAGATTATACAGCTAGAGAAAACAAGATTGCAGACTAGAACATAAAAACCCCATAACATACACAGAAGAAAGGTTTCAGTGTTTTTTCCAGAACCCTGTTTGACATCTAAACCTCAAAGAGGAAAGCATTAAGATCTTCAGGAAAAAAAAGTAGCATGATGTAATTAAAATACCTCTTTTTAAGCGAAGTACAAATGAGCTATAGATGTACCTTGGTATCCACTTGTGCTGAAGACCAGTGCCAGGCTCTGCAATGCTTTTCCTATCTTCTGGTACTCCTTCGGTAGTGCTGAAGGTGGGAAAAGGATGAGGAAAAGAGGGGAAACAAAAGCAAAAAACCAACAAGGGTAAGTGAGACTAAATCTGCAGCATTTCCAAAAGTTGACAGAAGCAGATATCAAGAACAACTAGGTTTTACATTTTCTCTAGTGCAACATTTACATATTCTTTACCCCCCTCCCCTACTACACATGTTCCAAAACTGGATAAAGCATTTACAATCTGGATCCTTGAAAGGTACAAACAGTTGGGGAAACACTGTGTGAATGCTATTTTTAAAAAATGAAATCTCATTGCATTTCTAGCTCAGTCCTCCTATGCATACAGTGAGGTTTTTTTCCCCTCCCCCTCATGGGGGAAGGAAGAGGGGGAAGTGCTGCAGTGTGATATGGAGAATCGGTCTCATTAATATTTTAAGAGAGGAGATTATTATACAGACCCATAATACCTAAACTCTCCTCAAATAATGAATTTTATATTTAAAGGCACTAGAAACCAAGATTATCTAGGGATAAAAATGATGCAAGTATCTGAATAATAAAATTTTTTTAAATAATCTATTTATTGAACATGGATGCATAAATTTCTCGATCACAAATCAATCAGCTGTGATTTATGAGTGCATTCATTATTAACAATTTGAACAGCACCACTCCAGAGGCCTAAAAAGCCATCTGAAAAGCAAAAGCAATTTTTTATATGCTGCTTATGCTAGCAGAAAAAAACCCAAGTAGATGTAGGTTTTGTTATCAAATATTTGTATTCAGAGGGTACACTGTCCAGGCAAATACAAGGCTTCTACCTGCTCTAGCATACCCACACAACCTGATTTTTACAGAAGAACCCCATTGTATGATATAAAAACCACCGCAAAACCCCAAACCCAACCCCCTCCCCCCCACTGCCTAATTTTATTGATTATCTTTGATCAAGCTCTTCTTCAGAAGTTAGACTATTTATGATAATCGGTATGTCTTACACAACGTACCATTTAGAGTACTAGAGTTCTGTTATTGGTCATTACACTGAAACTGAATCCCCAGTGGAAACTTTAGTGAAGAATCTCTGGTTTCTTTTCACATGTATTTAAGAAGTTTCCACTATCAGTCATTTTAAATATCACTGAATGGAAGGCATGTAACTATTGCTCAGGAAGTGCCAAAAATACTTTCAATTAAGAGTCAAGACTAGAGCTGACAGGGAACTTAAAACCTAAGAGACTACTAAAATTCTTCAGTTTTGCATGTTCCAGTTTACCAGTCTCTTTTTTTGTATTCAGTATGAATGTCTGGAAAACAGAAAGTTAAAATTCCTGACACAACCACAACTATATTTCTGCATCTATGCAAAGGTAAGTAAATAATAGTTGTAAGTATTAGAAGAGTCATTCAGTATCTAAAGCACTAGTGTTGTAAGTTTAGGAGAACTTACAGAAACTTTAGCAGTTCAAAATATACAGAATTTCTACTGTAAACACAAGTCACAGCCAGCCCTTGGTTTGATCATTGCGTCTGTAACTGCAAAGCAATGCTGTTTTTCTAGTCTGATCTGAAGAACCTTATTCCTTCCTCTGCTCTCCATTTTCCCCTCAGTATAACTTGCTAGTGAAGCAAGATCTGTACCATGTTAGACTAACATGGTAACACATGACTGTGTCATATGTTAGACTATTTTTGACCAGCAGGAAGGTCAGTGGTGTGTAGAAGGAAAGTCTTTTATTCAAAATGGGAAAACGTAAATAATTTAAAGTTAACATCCTATATAAGGTCTAATGTAATCACTTCCATGAGAGATGAAGCTGCTACATTTCCCATTCTCTCTGGTCAGCCCCAAATACTCAACTGTAGTGTTAGATTAGCAAGAGGCAGAAACATAACTCAGGAGATATACTTCAAGTTCTGGGGGCAATGTTTTGGGGTTTTTTTGTGGGAGTTAAACGGAGAGTAAAAAAAATCAAGGAGATTTGAGGAGATTTATGTGATAGGTCTTTGGTTGCCAGACACTACAGCCTGCCCTGAAGTATTTCTTGTTATGATCCTCAGCTGTAGTACCTGCTTCCTTTCAATAGCTGCCTTGTGGTGGCCACAAACACTGAACACTGTTGTGGACTAGGAAATTAGAGCCCAGGCAGAGTCATAGGGACTTGGTGTGAAGTTCTGCAACCCTAAATATCTGTGGGAAGGAAGAGACAAGATAGGAAAAAAAAGAATTGGGCTAAAGATTAAGTTAGAATCAAGTTGGTTTTTCTTTTCTTTTTCTCTTAAACTCATTTCTTCTTTATATCACTCCTCCTAGCATGCAAGGATCCTAAATAAGGGGTTGATAAGATGCAATTATTTGATTTCATCAAATAAACAGGTCTATTTTGCCCATGTCACTTAAATTTAAATAAATGGCCAATATATGAGAACAGGTCCAACAAGGGCTTTAGCTGCTTTACTAGAATTATTTAAGTATTTTTAAACCTATGGGCAGGGACCAGATATTTCTGTTATGAGATAAAGAAAAAAAACCCAAACAACCCAACAAAAAGCCCCACATCAAACATACCAACAAAAAACTTGCACAATTTATACTCTCAGACTGCAAATAGCCAGGATGCTGTACAATTCCCATGATAATTCAGGATTTTCTTTAGTTTTAAGATGTGCCTTGAATTACACGCATTACAAAAGAGAGAAAAGAACCACAGAAATGGCTGCTGAGTTCAGAAGGACACTTACGCCCTGTACACCTCTTCCAGTGCTCTTGTCCCACTGTCAGCAGCTCTTTAACTCCATCATCCATTGCTTTGGTGAACCTACCCACTGCATCACATTTCTGTTCTCTGTGGCATTTTGAAAAAGCAAAAACAAAAAGCAGTTTAATAGATGCATTATGCTAACTTTAAACACAATACTGAAATGTTTAGTAATGTCAACTAGGTCTTAAAAATATCAGAGATATAAATCAATTCCTTGAAATTTCTACCATTTCACTAAGTTCAGAATTCCCCTCTTTAGATACTGGCTCAGTTTTGGAGACAAAACTTCAGGAGGAAACACTCCGGAGTGAGCATCTCCTCCGAAGGGAAAAGGGCCTCCTCTTTTCCTCCACCAATAAGACAAGTGGGTCACAGCAAGTGAAAGTGGAAAAAAACTAACTGTTTATTAATACACAAAGAAAACAGGGTAGAGCAGGATAAAAAAAACCTCAAAATACAACAAATTCCCGGAGAGGAGACCTCTGGGCTCGGACGAGCCGGGGCCACACCCACAGGCTCCCCGGACTGGCAAGGAGGGAAGGGAGGCAGTGAGGCAAGGGAGAGGGAAGGGAAAAAGAGCAAGAGAAACCAACAGAACCTTTTTCCAGCTATCCAGAACACAAAAGAAACCCAAAGATCAGCACAGCGCTCCCGGCGCGCTCCCTCCCGAGCCCCAGAGCCCCCCGAGCCGTTGGGCTCCGCTGTTAAACGGCCCCGCACCCTGTGGGTCCTGCGGCCCCGGGTCCATCTCAAAGGCACAGCGTCCTTGGGCATTGAGCGGACGGTTAAGGAATAAAGCGGCTTCATAACATCACCCCAGGACAGATACAGGCATTATTTAGTGACTTAAAATGTGCATGTTTTTGTGCTGGTACAGAACTGCTACCACACAGCTATTTTATCCACTTAATATGCACTGCATCACATGCATAAAGCCTGTGCTGGGATATTTCTAGGTGTAGATACACTACTGCTTTGCTACTAAAAACACTTCTATCCAGTTTATCCACACACACACACACAAAACTTTATCCAGGTTTCTGTGTTCTACAACAGCAAGAAAAGCATGTCATGCATACTACAGGTCTTCTAAGAAAAATTATTAATCCTAAAGAGTGAAATAAAGGCTGCATAGTAAATCCAGTCTTTAACTCCGTGAAACCCAAAGGTTTATCACCTACAGGGTATACATTAAAAAGTGCATGCATATGTAATATACACATATATAAAATAAATATATCCATTTGCACTTCCAGAATGAAGTTTGATAATTTAAGTCACTTTCCATTTTTAATAGCTTTTCATGGATTACATATATTCAAATCATACTATGTGTGCATTACATACAACTGTTTTACAGAAACACTGTTTTGCTTATTGGTCCATCTACAATTATCCTAAGCTACTTCGTAAGTCTAGCATGTTTTTGAACTGTTGAAAGATTAAAGATCAAAATACACTTCCACAGCAATATAAAATGTAATTCCGTAGGATCTGACAGTACTTTATCCCATCAACTAGTTTTGCATAAATTGTTTTAGGATCAGTATTCAGCCACTGAGGTAAAAAAAGACATCACATAGAGTTCCACCAAGTTTTGGAGAGGTCGATATGAAAATCTCATTATTTAAACAATTTTTCAGCTCTATCTTGATGAATACCTCTTCAAATCTATAAATATATGTGCACACTTAGTATTTGAGTTTTGGATTATCTCAGCATCTGTTGTATACCCAGATGCATAATGCCCATACAAAATGAAATCACCTTACATTTCTACCATGTCCAAGTCAGGAGCTTCTGGTTCCATTGTAGAAAAGATCATGACTCCTACAGTTTCATCTTTTTCTGCCTTCCGCTTTCCAGTTTTCCACTCCTTAAGAAAAAAAAGAAAAGAGAGAGAGACAAAGTTTGACCACCACTCATCCTTCTTTAAGGGAATGTACTTAAGGAGTGAATGAAATGTTTAGGAGAACTGTTAACCAACAGACCACCCCTGAATTAAAACCTTTCATTAAGAAATGAAAGCTTCAGAGGCGCCAAGGCTTTTTGCAGTTTCCCAAAGTTCTCCCCCTCCTCCTTTGTGTACTTTGTTATCTAAATTCTGGGTCAACAGACCTTTTTTATGTATTACTGAAATACAGTGTAAGAGCAATGATATTCAGCTGTCTCTGCACATGGGATAAGTCTGATATCAGAAGCTGCTCAAGAAAATCATGAAACTATTATGCAATTATTATACTAAGTTCTTAGTGGTTAAAAATTCCCTTTGTATTGCAACATCTGTTCTGTTTATATGTCTATAAATTAGAAACTAAGAACAACTGACTAGCTGGCAGAATTATACAACTCCCCACTAGCCATCAAACCAGCATTGCACCGTGACTACTACTTACTATGTTATTAAGCCTCTACTTACAGGGTCACAGAATAATTCTGGTTAGAAGTACCTCAGGAGGTTTGTAGTCCAACCTCTGACTCAAAACTGGTCAGCTGTGACCTTAGTCACAGGGGACTTTAACCTTGGAGATTTTTAAGACCAGACTGGATAATTTACTTTTTCTGCTAAGTCTTTGTGTATTTAGAAGTATGATTATATTGAGGAGAAAGCAGCAGAGTTTTTATTTCCTCATTAGTAACAGAGCTGGAGCTCAATCATGAAGAAACCATTATTTACTGAAGGTTTTCTGACTTTATTTATCATTTACTTAAGATATTAAAATATCTTTTAAAAAAGCATAATAAAGTGTGTATGAGGGGAATAAAAAATGGCTGGTTATATCAGGCAAGATTGCAACCCATTTCAGTAAAAAACTGTGGTTTTGAGGGATGGGGATGGGGGCAGAGGGTTGTTTTTAAATATAATACAGGATCAGACACAACCTAGATCTGCTATGAGGTAGTTTTTGTTAGCAGAGCAGCACCACTCAGGGGATCACAGTGATTAGTAAATCCAGCAGAGACAGAGCAGGGCAACAGCCAAAGGAGTTTTACATATGTTCCTATTCTGCTGGAGGACAAAACCCATCCCTTAAGAGACTGGCAACAAAGCTACTTTGAAGAGCACAGCTCTGTTGGAATAGTGTGTAGCATTTCACATGAGCAATTTCATGCCTTCTTTGACCAATCAGCTGAGTTAGGAACCCCAGCAGTTTCCAGCCTGTCACTACTGCCCGCAGTGGGGCGGCTACAGACCTGAACTCTTGGTTAGAAGGGGAGCTGTTGGGAGACAGCAATTCCTCAGTCCCAGTCTGTGTGTGAACTTTATTTCATTTCCTACCTTCTCATCTCGGAAATTGAGAAATTGCTGGAAAACTTCACTTTCTGAGATGACAGGATGGCGACACATTCTTGTCATCCAAGCTTGCAGCCTCTCCATGCGCATTTTGATAAATTCTTCTTCAAAGCGCCCTGTTACACATTGAACAATAATTATTACATTTACAGGCTAGCACCTTCAAATTTGTTTATGTTCATTTCTTTTTTTATTGATTGAAACAATTGAAACAACCTGTAATTCTCTTGGTGAGGTATTAACAATTTAATGACTTAGAACTCACAAGAATCACAGAATCCTGAGTTGGAATGGTCTCACAAGGATCATCGAGTCCAACTCGTAAAATAAATGGCCCATTATGCTAACAAATCAAAAGAACCTTAAATTATATTATATTGATTACTGATCAAGAGTTCTCCTCCTTTTTAAGATAGCCAAGAAATATTAAAAAAACCTAACACCCACCCACAATTCAAACACGTTTTTAAAAAAATTAATAAACTTCTGGATGGAAAAATTAGGTATTCAGATGACCCAAGAAAAAAGTCAGGCACTGGCTTGGAATGCAGGTATTTTTCTGATACAGTCTAGTAAAATCTTGGTCAATAGGAGGTTCAAAAACATTGAAGAAAAAGGAAGTACAGTCCAAGTTGCCATGTACAAGCCAACAAGGCACTGAAATTAAACTGCTCAAAACATTGAAATTGCATTGCTCAGAAACATTTGAAATTAGTCAAATAAAAACCACAGATTTAAAAAGCAGTGCCTTCTTTAAATATATTTCCATATACGTAAACTGGGGAAAAAAAAAAATCAAAAACTGTCAATAATTCATACCCATAAACTGGTTAGAACATACACATACGTGTAAGACTGTAACTGATTTTTTTGGTACTTGAGATATTTTTAACACAAACTAAATAAGTAACCCTTTTTTCTTAAACCAGAAATGCATCATCACTGTGTATTCATTAAGAACCTTTTCTTTTTAGTACAAACTGTCTTCTTGATAGAATCTTTTCTAATTTTAAAAAAAGCATCACATCAGACTTCTAAAGCATACAGGGAACGGGATTTGAAAGGAAAGAGAGGTTCCTCCAGCACCCAACTCTTCTAATTTCCATAGCAGCGCAGATAACAAGCTTTGAACACGTGTACTCTTTCAATATAATTCTACTGTATAGTTACTATGGCAGCGGATCTACAAGGTTGGGGTTTTTGTGGTTTGGGTTTTGGGGTTTTTTTGGTTTTTTTTAAAATATGGAAACCAGCAAGACTAGCAGGTAAATAACAGAATTAATGAAAAATGAACTTTGTGTATAGGTATTTTTCCTGTAAATTAGCAAAAAAAAAAAAAAAGTCAAACACTACTTATATATATTATACTTATATATATTATATATATATATATTATACTTATATATATACTTATATATATTATATATATTATCCTTTGCATCACTTTTAATCTATACAGAAATCTCCACAGCATTCCTCCAAGGAGTGCAAAACAACAGAAGAGCAGCAGTTGCAAGTTACATGCTGGTCATTAAGCATGTCATCGCCAGTATATCATCAAAACCAGCATCCTGACAAAGTCAGTCTGGAGTCCTGTTTTGTCAAGAGCAAGTGACAGAAATGCTTTTGTAGACAATCTTCAGAAAGAAGCCTCCTAAACGCAATGAAAGATAAGTATCCTTTTCCCAGTTTCCTCATAATGCTTCAGAAAGAGACATGCTTTTTATTATTATTTTTTGGCATGAGGCAAGGTATTCTCTCCCACAGATTCCAGAAGACAGAAATTCACAGGCAATGGATTTTGCCAAGATGCAATGCCAGACTCTTGAGTTTTTTAAGATACAGTTGCAATGAAATCTAGAAACCCCATCAGGTCTTCTGGTTTCCTTTTACATGTTTAAATAAAAATGCACATGTTTAAATAAAAATGCTGGTCAATTCTAAACACGAGGCTAAGGGGAAGAAGTCACTTCCTCACTTTTCAGTTTCCTCGGCATTTATCCCAGCAACTTCATCAATGCTCAGCTTTCTTCAAACGCAGCAGAGCTGCTGCATTTTGAGTGATGCCCACAGCCACATGGTTGGCAACATGCCAGTGCTCGTATGTTTGGTTTTGGCTGTTTATCCTAAAGGCTGTATAAAAATCTTACCAGAAAACATACAAGTGGAAATGGACTAAAGTAATGCATTTTACTCCTATACAGGTGTCCATTCTTTTCTTCACATACACTCTAGCACATACTTGTAGAAAGGAAGCCAGAGACTACTGAAAATGCATAGGCACTGTCATATTCTATTGCAAAGACTAACGTATGTGCATTTACAGGATCCAATCCCACTTTTCTTGAAGTCAGAACAAAAGATTTCCACAAGCTTCAGACAGTTTGGTCAAGCCGAACTGACATCAAACCAGAGCAGAATGCTATACGAATGAAAAATGCTTTCTAAATCAAGTGTGAAATCAAGCAAGAGGAGAAACAGCTGCAGCATTTCACTTGGAAGCAAAAAACCCGTTTGTCAGGGGATGCTCCCTTTCCTCTGGGAACTTTGTTTCAAAGCTCCTACCACATAACATACATACAATCAAATGCAAAAGAGAAAAACCCAAAGAAACACCAAACCCCTCCCCCACCCTCAAAAAAACCCCACTCAAAAACGTTTGACCAGCCAATCAGCAAGTATGGACATAAGCAGCTATCTCTTCTCTCCAATAGTAATTATTATCTCATGTAGTAACTAGGGGGATTTTTTTTTGCTTTTAATTACCTTTTATTTTAATCACTGGACTAGATAATTGAACCTGAGTTTTGAAGTGATTCTCCTAGTACTGATCTGTTATTATCAGTCAGTCATAACAACTCATTATAAGTTTTGAATGGTAAAAGGTTGGGGTTTTTGACACCTTCTTTAAAAATAATGAGAAAAACAAACACTAAGAAATAACTGAACCTTATTAAAAAGTGATTTCCTTATTTCTCATTCCATGAATTCAAAACTGGGAATAATTACCTGTTACTTGCTTGTCTGGAAGAGAAGGGATTGGAATGGCTAATCCAAATTTAACCAGGAGCCGCTCATACAACCAGTCAAAGTGCTTGTATCTGTGGTTGACAGACCGATTAGTGTTCTGTAAGAGAAACACAACTCTGAACTTGGAAAGGCATCTGCACACAGTGACATGAAACAAGCATGACCAGCATGGTAACCACATGGAATGTAAATAAAATTTATGATTTAGAGCCGTAATACAGAAGAACTTGAAATTCTAGAACAAAGCAAATCCTTGGGGTAAAAAAGTATGACAACTACCACTTACTCTTACAATGCTCTTACCAAGTCACACAAACTGTATTATTTATATGTACAAATGACACATACTTGTGAGACAAAAGATCCTGTTTCAGATATACTTACAGTGCAGGTCAGCTGATACTCAATGTAGCTCTTGAGACCATACATTTTAGAACCTTTTTTGGGATCTGCCACCACACAGTCAAATGTAGAGGTAGGATATACCCACATGGGGCCATAATCACCAATCTGTAAGAAATTGCAAATATTATCTTTAAATACATCATGTTGCACCAACTGCAAACAAAGAGACAAATATCTTCTCTCTTCACTTGAGAGTCTCCATTGATTTCAGTGAGAGGCTGAGAGTCTGGAAATTCTGGAAACAGAGGGGATCCTTGCAAGCAAGGATGAATGACCATAACTGAATTTATCTTGTGTATTTTAGTCTTTCCCAAATAACAAAGGAGTGATGAATTCTAGGGCTATTTCAACCACATTTCACTAGAACAGCATATATACAGAAGGGTTTGGTTTTTAGATCAGAAAATGACCTGACCATCAGGACTGAATATAGCAAACCTCTACAAATGTAGCTCCTACATGTAACTATCTAGATAACTAATAGACAGTGTAATGCATTTGCTCTGCTTCCCAATCCCAAAAAGGCTTATGTTCATCACAAGTGCAGATACAGCATGAGGAAAAAAGTACTGAAAATAATAATCATCATCACACTTAGGATTTTTATTACGACATTTCTATTTCTAATTATATGTTCAGTATCAGTTTCTTCTGACCAAAATACATATAATAACCTTGAGGATAAAAGTTCAGTTGAAAAAACAGGGAAAGGTGAGGAGGATTATAAAACCCATCCACCCAAAAAAACCCCAACTCCAAAACAAACCATACCACCCACACAGAAAAATTCCACACATCCCCAACTTACAATTATGGGAATTTTCTCTTTGGGTTTTGCTAGCTGCTTTGCCAACAGATACTGTTCCATTCCAGGTTTTGCAAATCCAGGAAATCTAACAATAAAATGAAGTGATAAGTTTATTCCAGATTCTCCTTCCTTTGACATATGCAGAATTACCTGCCATTATAGGAAAAAAACCCTTAAGTATTTCTCAAGTATAGAAAACCATTTACGTGAATTACTGTAACAACCAGCATTTTGCACTGAAAAACGCAGAAAAGGTTTGGGTACTGACATCCAGGTTTTCTGAGTGTGTTTTGTGTGTCTGTGTGTAATAGGTCCCTTCTTCCAGAGCAAAGTGGCTGTTTGTGCTCTGCTGTCCATCATATCAAACATAACAGGAGGACACAAAGTAACATCTGTCACTCCTCTGCAGCCCCACCCTCTCCGGAAACAACACACAGATGGCTCATGCACCTGAAATTTCAAATTATGAGAATTCAATCATCTGAAAGAATGATAAACAGAAGATCTATCAAGTGCTTCCAAACATGAGTTATCTTAAATAATTTATCCATCAATTAAAAGAAAGCAAAAAAATCACTGTAATGTTCTTAAAGTCTTACAAAAGGACTTATAAAAAGCACACGGTGGTCCTCTTTCTAATTAGGAAGATAATTAGCCCTTGAAGTATTGCCAACCTGCTTGCAGAAACATGAGCAGTGAAGTAGGACTTACTTCACAGACAAAAAAATCTCTTAGATCAGATATTTTTGTGAGTTTACAACAGGTAAACAATGATGCAGAGGTACTCATGCAACACTGGACATAAAAATCCACTGATGAACAAAACTAACTAGTCATGCAGACACAGTTGATTTTAGTCACATGCCCAAGGAACCATTATTCTACAATCCTTTTCCACTCTGCTTTTGTCCACTTAGAGATTACCACACACTAGCTCTCAGAGTAACAGCAGTTTTAGAGTAAACAAACATTAAGCTACAACATGAGATAATGCTAGTATAACCCTGACAAAGCTTGATGCTACTGTAAGATTTTTATCTATAAAATCAAACTTCCTATGGCTCAAGAATCAACCTGGATGATGCACTCAGTAGAACAGAACTTTTCTCCAGCAGAAACTCAAATTGCTCAAGAACTCTGGGGCAGCATCTCTGATCAGTTTCTACTGTATGGATGAGCCATCCACCACCTCTGACTTTCATTAAGAGCAAACAGTCAAAGACAGTTACATTTTAAAGACTTGAAGTTCGGGCATTGTGAAAAGGTCATTTGCCTTTATGACACCTCCAAAAATCATACAGCTTTGTCAGGTACTTTCAAGCTTTCAGGGATCTGTGTCCTCTGATTGCTTATGGAGTACGCTGAACTACAAATCCATCTTCTCTTCTGCCTCAAAACTGTAATATTTACATTGGTTGTTTCAAGAATGTTGAATTTAAACATCTTGACAAATTCCAATTCTCTTCAATATATATGCATTTCCCCTGCATTTTCCATTACTTGTTAAGTGGTAACTTCATAGCAGCTGCACGAGAATTTCCACGCTGGACCCCCCCAGCCTCTGATGCCTCAGTCTCCTTGTAACCAAGGTAAGATGGTGAAGTTGATTTTGGGTCATCCCAGTCATCATCCCAATCATCGTCATCAGCAGCTGCTGAAGTACAGGAGGGATCAGGGGATAGGGAAAGGAGAAAGTTATATAATTTCTCTTCAAAAGCAGAAGCAGGTACTTCAGCACTCACATACAAATAATCAACCAGGTAAATATATTAAAATCTCTTTCAGCCTTTCTATTTTATGATTCCTCCTCAATTACCACTATCTCCATCAAATACAACCTGCAAAGCACTGCACTAGAAATCCACTGGGGGAGAGGGAAAAAAAACAAAATTAACAAGAAAAAAGAGATGATGGTGTGTTAAGATGAATTCAATTGTGTTCCATATTCACAGACCCCAAGTTAGCATTCCCCAGTTATGGGTTCTCCCCTTAATTTAGGCTGTTACTACAAAAAGGTAAAGAAGCCTTCTGAAAGGCTAGTCACTTCTTAAAACTAAGGATTTAAGAGACTATTCCTTCAAAGGCCTGAGAGCATTAATTCAAGGGAGTTTAAAAGTTCCAGTTACACAAGCTGAACAACATGCCTGAGAACAGATCGTGTATGCGCAAGACTTTGATTTGTCAGATTTCCATAAAAGTTTGAGGTGTCTGTTACTGTGGATCCAATTAAAAAAAAAACAACTTAGTTTTTAAAACCCCTATTATTTTAGTGTCCAGATTACTCACATGGCAATGTGCTACTAGGAAACTGGTTTAGTTTTGTTTTTTAAATAAGCCATGGTCTACAGTTATGAAAGATTAAATAATTCTTACCGCTACTCTCCACCTACTCTAATTTATTTTAAAAAAAATAAAAAGAGCATTATTAGCACACCTGGTCCTTGATATGCCTGTGGATGACCAAATGCTGCTGCAGCCTCCCAGTTATTTGAAGCGCTGTTCCTCTGGCCAGGTGCACTTTCAGGTTTCGTTGCCCAGCTGTCAACAGCATTTCCATTATCCCAGTTGCCAGACTTCCCAACGTTCCAGCTGGACCAAGGATCATTGGCAATGCTTGCCTACATTGTACAAAGACAAAAGAAGAATTGCTGAAGAACTGAGCAACAACTACATACTTTCTTCTTCAAGTCTTTGATCTCCTGCTGGTAGGCTGAGTTTGCATTCAGCACTTCACTTGATTGATTTAGAAGCAGCTGCCAAATCTTGCATTTCCAGCTACACAACTCTTACATGCAGCAAGCACCTGGAAGAACTGATCAGCTTTCCAGCAATGTGACACCAATACATATTAACAAGAGTGCTTCTCCTCAGGGAAATTATTTGTTGCAACAGTATTAGGAAGCAATCTCATCCATGGTAATTATTTTACTCTTACACCGTAATAAGTATGGTATTTGTGAACTATTAATTACTTAAAGCCATGAGCAAATTAGTGCATTTAAAATTGGAACTCAGAAGTCAAGAATTAGGTTATTGCAAATACTTATTTTCTTTACTAAAAGCAAATAATAAATTGCCCACTGACGTCATCACTACTGGTGTGGCAGCTAGGGAGTTAAAGCCTAACCTGCTGAGCTTTCCTGCCAGAGCTTAACTCATTCACAGTGAACGGGGGTGTTGAAGGGGGCGGGGGACAGAGGGGGGCAGTGGAAGAAAACAGACATCTGCCAGGGAACAGTCTGGTATCTCCCTGTAGACCTACTCTCTCAGCATAAGCTTGTGGTGAAGGTACTTACACACCCCCCTCTGCTGATGCTGTTGTGGAGGTGGAAACCTCAGCGAAGGAGTGCAGAGCAGACATGTCTCTAACTACTGCATTTTCAAGTTCATCCTGGCTTAATAGATAGCTTAGCATCCTGCTCAGCTCCTTGATTTTAACACTACACTTTGAAAACACATTGACTAGTTAAGTGTAGTCTACTCCAGACACTTAGTGCAGAGACTTGCTGGCAGAAAGAAAAAACTGCACACATATTGAAACCCACACACCCAAAGTGTAGGAGGAAGAAAGAGAAGAGGAAGGAAGCAAATAAAGCTGAGAAGGCTTGTCTTATTCGAAAGAGGGAGAAATTGAGTTTTGTAAAAAGAAGTCTCAAATCCTACTGATGGTAGTGCACTATTTTTATCACAAAGAATCATATAAAAGAAGTGCCTTATATAAATTAATTATTAGACTACAACATTTACATGTATCCTAGAACATTTGCCAACACAGGAAATTTAATAAAACTCCCACTAAAAACTATATTATCTGCAAAAAAGTTTCTTATACAAAAAAGGTACAGGACATCCCAATTTTCTCCACTGAATATTCTCTCCTCTCATTTTAACTTTGATATTCTTCTTATGAATAAGAACTCTCCCTTCAGTTTTTCCTCAAATAAAGTCAGATTTCATGGACACTATCAAACCATAAAGACTCAAAAATGATGCTGATATCATATAACATCTTTATATCTTTAAGTTCACAATCCTCAGAATCTGGAAATTAAGACCAAGCCCCCAAGCTGAGGAGAAAAATCATTATTCCAAAGACTCACAAGTGTCCGTGGGTCTCTAGGAATTGACAGAGACAGATTACTTGGACAGCTTCTACAGTGATAGCTTGAGGATTTTTTAAATTTTTTTTGAGGATGAAACTGACACAAGAACACTACTCTCTGGAGGAGCAATATTCTTGGATAGCTGATACACCGTGCTACTTTGAGCAAATGACAAAGTTGCTGGTAGCTTATACCAGTCTGCTCTCTTCCTACGATGTTCACCTGGTATGAGTTTATGTAAAGAGAAATAACCATACATGGCATTAGTCAGGATCCATTCTTTGCTAAATGAAAACACACAGGGATGGGGCCCAACCACACGGAGAAGCATGTGTGCTTCTAACAGAACTTGGCGCACCTAGAAAAGACTAGTTTGCATAATATTATATACCTATACTTCTGCAATATATGTTGTGCTGATCGCTAGCAAATGAAAGTCCAGAAGTGGGATGATTGCCAAAGGACTGAGTAAAATTTTCCTCTTTTCTGTAGTAGTTAATGTGAAATCTGGTACATGAGTAAAAGGCAAAGAAACCTTAAAATCTGCTGCAAAAAAAAGAGGAAGGCAATAATATTAACACTACTAAATAATGACTGTCAAGAGCAATCATTAAACTTGCAGACAAATGTTGATATACACAGATGCTGTACAGCAAAGGGAAATGTATTACTTAAATTGTGCTCTCAAGATGTCTTATCTCTATGTACCTATATGGAAGCACTCTTCAAATCAGAAAATTTCACTTCTGAGGTATCCAAGAAAGCTGTGGGGTAAGGTCTTGCCCCTAGGTGTATCATCTATAGGCTGTAAGAGGGGTGGAATAAGCTACTTTCCTCTCAGTTCCTTTCAGCCAAAAGGTCCACATTTCTTTCTGAAGCACAGGGGAAGATTCCTAAGAGGGCTTAGGAATCTATATATATAGACAACAACTTTCAAAGAGCATTTACAGGACTCCCTTCAACTTTCTTGAAATGTTTTCCTACATGCACACATACTGTGACACTCCTAAGTGGTAGTCAACCATCAGTAAACATGGAGAAGGGCTCAGGAATCAGGCCTGGCATCCTCAAGGTTCCAGAGTATCAAGGAGGACCAAATAAAGACATACCAGTTATTAAGAGGGTAATCTCAGCTCCAGTGAGTAGTTCTGTGGATCTCAGCAGCTGACAATCTCCATACAAGAAGCCATTTACGTGGCCTAGCTCTGGTTGAATAAACCCTAATTAAACCATCAAGTATTTTGCAAGTGATTAAGTGCCATATTCTTACAGCTTTAGTTTTCTGTAACTGAAATTGATAATCCTCTGATCTCTCCTTAGTCATCACAAAAAAGGTGAAGAGTCCTTGCAAGAAGCTGATATTTAGTCAATATAATTTGATACAGCACACCTAATATCCAAGTATTCAAGCCATCTCAAATGCACACAAAAAGAAATGCCATACCACACAACTAAGAAACTAATCAGCCTTCAAATGAAGCACTGCATCTCTTTACTCCCCAAGGTAATGTCAAACAAGTACACTGAGATTAAATTCAAGGATAAACTCCTAAAAGGCAGCTGATTTTCCCTTTTGCAGACTACTAGGGACTTGCTCATTCCTACTGTTCTACGAGAAAAAACAAGACAAAAGGGCTATGTCGGGAACGGACAACAGAGGGAACCATTACTGAATGTTTTAAGAGGACTCCATTAAGGGCAGATTCAAACTCACTACAGAAACAGAACATTACTGGTGCAGCCTGGGGGATAGGAAGAGAAGTCTAGTAGGTTTTTAAAGATCTAATAGTAATTGAATGAGAAAAAATTCCATCACAACAGAAAAATCCTCAGCTTGGAAGTGGAATGTCAGTATCTTTACCAAATGAATAGTGAATTAAATAGGAGAAGTGACATATTTGCTGTTTTCCAGAGAATCCAAAGCTACAGACAGTAAAGCTGTAAAGAAAAGGCACTGAGGTGTCTCTCTGCCCTGGCTAAAAAATCTTTAAAAAAGAAAATAAAAATAAAATTTAAAAAAACTTTATTTGATCTCTTGACCAACTAATCTGTCTCTGGCAGATTCCTTCTGCATTCTCCAATAATGCATGTTCCTGATGGACAAATAGATCCATTCTACCCCTGAGGGATAAAAGCCAAAACAAACACAATGTTCAGATGGTAAAACTGATTTAAGTACCCAAAAAGACCTAGGTAACAGTGCCATCAAAAATAATGACCTCCAACTGTAAGAAATACATCTTGAAATCTACTCAGACACAGAAGCCATGCTGAAGCAGTGAGTAGCAGAAGTAAGCCTGATCAGATCAAGGGAAGTTCAGGACAGCCAAAGCTGCATCGAGAAGTGTTATGCTCTTGAAGAGGAGTTTAAAAGAGACAGACAGCACAAAGCAATGACAGAAAACACAAGAAAACTCAAGGTGACTCAGCTGAACAGCTCACAGGAATGAACATACCTCTCCAGTTTTATAGCTGCCTTAGTTACCTGCATGGAAACAAAGCCTTGAGCATACTCAGACATTACACTAAACTTAAGTTCTTTGGATAACAGTCTCTGAAAGATACATTAAAAAAACCCCAAACAACTAAGTGAGTATATAGACAGACACCTTCAAAAACAAGTGTTTTTCTCCGGGAAGGAAGATGAAGGGCTAAAAGCCTATTCTGCAGCAATCACAGAACAGCATTCACTGTGCTGTATTTAAGATAGAACAAGTGTGCACATTAGTAGATAACTGAAGCAGCTGCCTTACCCATGATACTTTATGGCTAAGCTTTCTTCTTGGTAAATCATTACCTAAGCACTGTGGTCCAGGGCATTTCTTCCACATCTGAAGGAAGGCCCTCTTTCTATAGTACAACATAAACATCCTTAAAGAAATCCTCTAGGAAAAGTGGAGATGGGCTAGATTTTAAAGAATAACCAACTTTATGGACTTACATACTAGAATGCTCCTGTAGATAAATACTTGAAAGCAACATGACCTCCAGAAGCAGCTGGCAAGGAAGCTGTAGCAATGCTGTCCTAGGAACGCATCTGTCCCTCAGCTGCTCCTGTCTTCTCAGTTCCTTCCAGAGGAAACCATCGTCCAATACTTCCACTATCAGCCCCACTGCCCCCTTCATAACTTAGTCTCTGCACAAGAGCTGGGCTTTGCTTGCTCACAAACCACACAAAGCCAAGACACACCCACTGGACACTCCTTGTTTTCAGCAGGAAATAAATCTAAACCACCAGTGGACAAACTGAGACACTTCCATGAACAGCAGAGCATTTAGTTTTTTGTTCTTTTCCTGCTTCCAATCCCATTTCCTTACCTGTAAGGTTATTCATAACCAAACTGGACTAAGGGCTGCATTATTTGTGCACAGTGCAGGCAGACGATTTCTGTCTATCATGTCCTGATTCAGCTCAAAAAAAATCCATCTTTGAAGTACAGAAAGGTGTTTTAGAAAGATACATAATTTAGACTTGAGTAAAGAATACTCAGTGATAGGATGAGGGGAGGGAAAACCCATCTATTGTCACTCTGACTGCTTCAAGGAATTTTCTTTTTAATTCAAGTTTGCTTAGTTTCAACTTTCAGACACTAAAAATCCTATATAGTTTATTCAATGGAGCTCTCTCAGGCTTCTGTTTTTGTTACTCGCATCTGCACATGTAAATGGCAATCAAGTCACTTCCTTATATCCTTGTCTTCTCTTAAGCTGATTTCAATTCTTAATGGTTTCTTATTGAAACACAGATGAGAAATTTCAGACAGTTTTCCAATCACAGCAATGCCAGAAAGAAAAGAAAGGCGCCCTGTTCCTCTTTCATGTTCTCTAGACATCCCAGGATCAAGCTACAAAGTTTATCCTTTCTTTTTGGGAAAAGCACTCTCTTTTTGTCTGGAAATACAGGAGAGGGGTTTCCCCGGTTGCCTTTTTTTTTTTTTTTTTTTTTTGAGGAATTGAAGAGTATTACTGGCTATTTTCAGTTTATCACTTTCAATTACAAGTGCCCACGATTCCACTTTAAAAGAAGTGCTCAATGAACAAAATAAAAACCAAAAACCCAGGAAGGAAACTACTCATTGCAGTAAGCCCCCTACTGTGGTGCAGGGGACTGTGCAACCCATGTGTGCCACATGGCACTGTGAGTGTGCAAGTTAGCAGAAATGCTCACAGGAGGGTTGACAAGATTGTCACCATTAGCAAGTTAAAACATTCTTTATACTGTCAGTGCCAAACCAAACCACAAGACTACCTCAATGAAATAAGAAGTCAAATGAAAACAAAGGTAGTGCAGAGTCCTGGGGAAGAATAACCCCAGGCACCAGCACACGCTGGGGGTGATCTGCTGGGAAGCAGCTCTGCAGAGAAGGACCTGGGCGTCCTGGTGGACACCAAGCTGTCCATGAGCCAGCAGTGTGCCCTGGTGGCCAAGAAGGCCAATGGTATTCTGGGGTGCATTAGGAAGGGCACTGCCAGCAGGCTGAGGGAGGTGATCCTGTCCCTCTGCTCAGCCCTGGTGAGTCCTCATCTTGAGTGGTGTGTCCAGTGTTGGGATTCTCAGCACGAGAGACATGGAGCCCTTGGAGCAGATCCAAAGGAGGGCTACAAAGTTGATTAAGGGACCAGAGCATCTCTCTTACGTGTAAAGGCTGAGGCAGCAGGTCCTGTTCAACCTTGAGAAGAGATGACTGAGGGGACCTCATCAATGTCTATGAGTATCTGAAGGGAGGGTGTCAAGAGGATGGAGCCAGGCTCTGCTTGGTGGTGCTGAGCAATAGGACAAGGAACAACGAGCAGAAACTAGTGCACAAGAAGTTCCACCTGAGCGAGGAAGGATTTCTTTACTGTGTGGGTTACCAAGCACCAGAATAGATTACCCAGAGAAGTTGTGGAGTTTTTCTCACTGGAGATAGTCAAGAACCATCTGGACACAGTCCTGTGCCATGTGCTCTAGGATAGCCCGACTTGAGCTGGGAGGTTTGACCAGATGATCCACTGTGGTCCCTTCCAACCTTACCTATTCTGCGATTCTGTGAACCGTACCAGGAAACGAAGCATACCAACACTGTAAATTGTGGAAAACTATTTCAATAGTCAGATTTTGCCTGAGGGTATGGGTGCAGATGAAGGCAAGGAGTGATCACAGTATTACAGCAGTGTAATAACTTCCTGCCTAAACCTTTGCATTCCACTGGGTCATCAACAAAAAAACTCAAGACAACTCTATAATTGGAATTGATGCAACCACTGTCATATGTTAGATGGTTATTTTTTAATATGTGAATGTGATTCATTTCAAAGCAAGAAAGCCACTGTTTCCAGTACTGTAGAGAAGCCACTGCCCTGTACTTTGGTTAAATGAGAGTTGGTCACAAATTCCTGTTACCAGTCTGAATGCAACATTGTGATTGAGATGGTGGAAAGAGTTGCTTTCAAATCACACATAGCAATAGAGGATTTTATACTGTCATTATCTGTAACAGGAACTAGAAATTACAATTGTAATTATAACTCCCATGGTGAACCTACCTGCATATTTTATATGATAATTCAGCATACTGGTTTAACAAGACAAACTGGACTCTGTCAAGTACAGGTGAGTTACACTTTCTGTGATAATACTTCTGCTTTACCACACACACAGAATCATCAGAGAACAGAAATGCTGTTACATGAATTTGATAACATGCATGTCAGAATTTCCACATAAGTAGAATACTGCACTCTTAATAGGAGCACCATACTTATTTTCTTCAATCTTAGCATTCATTGCTGCTCATAGCAATTCAGGGAGGGGGAGTGGGAGTTATGGTATGTAAATTTAACAATGACAATTTGCCTTTCCAGCACTTCATTGCAAAAAGCCTAGAATATATGAAGTAAAATTTTGGGAATAGCTTCCTTAGTGCTCTCTTTATGCATGCTCAACAACTTATGTCTACATACCAGGTAACTTGAGTTGCCTTAGTTCCTGCATATCAAACTATGTGTTTTCACTGCTACTTGTTCTTCCTGTCTATACCTAAGTCCCACAGCCTTCTGAAGAGAAAGGGTTTTGCACACATAAGAGTCCACTTATCTTACTTTTCTTCTGAGAGAGAAACTATCCAAAGGGATTTCACTCTTACCACTGGATAAAACAACACAAACATGAGAGGTTTGTGTTAAATGCTTCCTGTACCTACCCATGGGGCCTTGCTGCTCTGCCCACAACATAACACACAAGACACAAAACATGTGGATTCTCTAGGGTCAACAGGAATTAGCGGAAAAATCTGTAATTCATAAAAATGCGAACTCTCAGGATACTTATTTTATCTCAAACTTAGAAGAACCATACAGTCATCTTCATAGAGAAGTAGACTTGGCAGTGATTACAGAATCAGCGTCAAGAAAAGGGAACAAACTCCTCTACAAATGCAACTTATGGTAAGGTACAAGAACTATATTTATATCTCAAATATAGGGAAGCCACATCTACAGCTCTTACGTCAATGTAGCTGTGATCCACTTCCACCTTGAAACAGACAGGCAGCACTTCAATTTATTTTCATTTATACATTTCTAATACTAGCTTTCTATTCTGCAGCGAGGGGGAAAGAAAAGTAAGAAAAAAGACTATACTGAGCTCTAGAAGGAAGGGAGGAGAAACCATACAAATTTAAATATAATATACTAAAATTTATAGCATTTCTATCCTCTGTTCAAGACTGCTGCTTACAAAGACTGTAAACAGCTGGACTACATTGTGGCTAATTGTACATACAGTCTGCTTACAGACCACTAATGAAATTACTGTACAGAGAGTGTTTTGACTTCTTAATAAGAAGAACTAGCTTGGGCCAATATAGTTGTAACAAAATCTAAATAATTCAGACAAACACTATCATTAAAACAGAGCTGATGTTTGTTCACAACTTTTAAAGCATTTTAAGTTAGATAAATGAAAAAACACCACAAGATGTGGTTCAGAATAGGGGAAGAGAGATCATGGCTGTTAAAACAGCAGCCTCTGAACCTGAAATACAAACAAAATAAATGCAAATACATCTGTGACTAGAGAAGCACTAGTCTTGACCACCACAAAAAAACCCAAACCAACCCAGATGGAGGAGACAACTCAGAATGAATTTTACATTAATGATTGTATTGCCATACATACTTGAATTACAAAGACTCCAAATGCCACCAAGCTAATAACCTCTTGGTCAGCTGCAATGAGAAGCACTGCCTAAAAGTGTGAAACAGAATATCCTTTATTGCTGGAAGAAACTCAGCAAAGAAATACTATAAGAGAAAAACACGTTACGCATTTTTTCATCAAAATGACAGCTTTTCTGTTCACTGTATTTGTCAGGTTCACTTGGTTTAACCTGACAAAACTTATATTAGTTTCAGTGCCATTACTGCCAGTATTATTCCAATACCAAGAGAGTCTACAGGTAACTTACTTTAAAACATACATGCATGTGCAACTCTAACAAATAGAAATAGCATAAGTGCTGATATACTTACTCATTGGCTGTTCCAAATGACAGTCTAAAATTAGCATCCTGCATTGCTGCTCAGAGGAACAGTAGATTGACAGAGAAGAAAGATTTCTCATTCCCTCTGCTCTCTCTGCCCAAGGGCTACCAGGTCAAAACAGGATGAGACTCACACAAAAGCCAAGGAACAGCCTCCATCCTTGGCAACTAAGGCTTCCTTATATTGTATTTGTTTGAACAATTTTTTCATACATTAAACCACAAATTTTATGGGCAGATGCAGCATTAAATTATCCTATCTGCTTATCTTCTAAGTGTGTAAATAGTCACCTTGAGTCAATTTTCCCCCCTCATTTTGTGTTTAATTAGCTTCACTGCTTCCTCTGATTGTTTTGATGTCCCCAGCATCTTCTCAGACAGCTCTTTAAAAGAGCAGCTGCAAACTTTACCAAGGCAGCCATTGCTGGGACATGGCTGATGCAAGGAATGAGCTGGAGCGAGTGAACTGCCAAGGGTCAGGTGGAATTCTTCTCTTGCCCTTAGGAAGTATCTCTGTGCCCCTTTTCTACTTTACATCTGTGGCAAACCCAGGTAGGGTACAATATCAAAGTGTTGCTGTGGTTACTGAATCTTTCTCAGTGAAGAAAAGGAAGAAGAAGAAACTGCTTTTAATTATTACTTTTTAATTACTTTTCAGGAGATTATTTACTGAACAACAACAAAAACCTTCTTAGGAAAACAGACAGGGAGTAGGGCAGTGTTTGAGTCAATGATGTTTTCTTAACACCAAAAAGTTATGGTTTCCAGAGTAGGAAACCAAAAGTCTCTTGTTTGACTGGAAAGCAAAAAGGGATGTGGGAAGAAGCAGCAGAGCTGTTTGAGTGGGCATTTGTCTTCCCAAGTAATGGTTATGCACGATGGGGCTCTGCTTTCCTGGAAATGCTGAACATCTGACTGTCCTTGGGAAGCAGTGAATGAATTCCTTGTTTTGCTTTGCCTGCATGTGAAGCTTTTGCTTTACCTATTATGCTGTCTTTATCTCAACCCAAGATTTTCCCCATGTTTACCCTTCTGATTCTCTCCCCCATTCCTTTGAGGGAGTAATAAGCTGCTGAGTGAGTTGAGCTGCCTACCAGGGTTAAGCCACAACACTGTGGTTTAACTGGTCTCCGAAAAATAAAAAAGGAAAAAGCACCACACTCCCATTTCAACTCAGACAGATCTATTATTTTTAACAAAGCTTGGTACTGAAGACTACACAACAACCTGGTTTGTTTTTTGGTTTTTTTTTTTAACTTACTGTTAGAAGAACGGAAGGAATTCCAAGAATTAAAACATCTTCTGACTTACTGAACTGGGGAGTGGGGCTGTTGTGTAACTATGTGTATGTTAGAGTGACAATGTTTATAGAAAGCAATTTCTTCAATACAGTCATAGTAAGAAAAAATCCTAAAACATCCTGTTTATTTAGAATTGCATTTATAAAGATTTCTTGTAATAAACTTGCAACCTCCCCCCGTGTTACCACAAAATATAATAGATACCATCAAATGTCAGCATTTAGGAATGCTGCTATTTCTTATTCAGTCTATCAGACTAATATATCTACAAACATTTTCATTTCCGCTACTGTGCCACCTCCAGCATCTATTCCACTTACATTGACACATAATTTGTCATTTTTCTTAACTCTCCATAGCCTGAACACGAGCTTCATTTAAGATTAAAAGCTTTGTATATTGACCTAGTCAGTCATTAAAGCATTTGAACAGACTGTCAGTTGCTTGCAACTGTGCATCTGAACTCAAGCCCAAGCGCCTCAACAAACTCGTGTTGAAAAACATAAATGTTATTGCAACCAAATTCAGAGTAATACATCTAGGAAGAAGGGCCACACCCACAAAGTAGAAGATTGTATTCTTATTGGAAGTGCCTCAAAGAGAGATGTCAGTATGCAGGAGATGAGCGACTCAGCCTAACCTCCTGATGCAGTATTACTGGAACCACTGCAATCCTTCACTCTATCAGGTGTTTCTGTGCCAGCACAGCAATGTCAAACCCATTTGACACCACGCTATCAATGTACACAGCAGCAATGCACGCGCTTCACAGACACGTCACGGGATCAAAGTCACTGCAGAAGAAAGCTTGCTGTTTTTCATGAGAGCAAGAAAAAGGACAGAATGAATGGACAGAATTTCATAATTAAGAAGACAATTAGCCATAGAATTTCTGCAAGGAGAAAATGCCTGCACTAGAGAGCTCTCTGATCTGGGAGAAAGGCCTAGCAGCCAAAAGTGGAAAACACAACTCCTTCCAGACTGCTTAGTACACAAATTAAAATCCCATTAACAATAAGCCACTAGAGAAAACTACCAGATACATGTCAGAAGCTGAGGAAACCAATCTTCAAATCAAGATCTCCAACTTTCTAGAAACTACATATAACCATACAGCAGTTACTGAACTCAGTTAAAGAAAAAAAACTTGAGAAAATGAAAATAACTTTTGATATAAAATCCTGACCACACAACAGAATGGTTCCTCCTATGAAAAAAACCAGCAAAACTGAAGACTCAAAGACACCAGCCTGATGAAATCTTCTTCCCCTGGATCTTGCACGGCCTTGACTGCATCCAGGTGCACTTTGTCCTCCTCTCTCTCCCTCTCCTATTCATGTCAGCAGTATAGTTTTACCATAATGCACTATAGTACAGTGGTTCTCCCAGCTGTCTCACACAGCATTTGAAGGATAACTGAGAGGAACAGGACACTTATAAGAGTAGGGCCTTGATGCAAATGCGACAAGCTGTTTTCCTGAAGTTACTCTTTTCCAAACTCTATGAAAAACCCTGAAATCGGTATGTATTACAGGGACAGTATACTGCTGTAAACTACAGCGTAAAGTGACCATATTTTCAAGCTTTTCACTCCTCTAGAAATGCAACTTCCAAGACTAGATTGCCAGAGTAATTCTCTATTATTTAGAATATAATAGATACCTTTATTTTAACCTTTCCCTCTATACAGGCTAGACCTTTTTTCTTCCCTTCTCCAAGAACAAGTGCCTTGTGCTAAGCCCAGAACAAACTCTGACAGATACCTCTACCACCATTCAAAATATTCTGTGTATTGCATTAGTAAGTAATTCTTCCTAGATCAAATTAAGTTATGTTTCTCCTCTGAGAAACGATACTCTCTGATTTGGCAGCAAGTAGCTGCTGCAAATATCTCAAGCTTCCTCAGATGCAAAGTTTTGCTAGAAACACTACAGTAGGAAAAAAAATGAGGCAAGGTTAACAGACAGCATAGAAGAAAAGAGGTTCCCCACTCTGTGCTCAAATGACTGTAATTGTTACTGAGGGAAAGCTAGCCTAGAATCAATACTTTTGGCTCAGTCTGACATGAAAAATTCATGAGGCATTTTAAGAGTTCTGCATTTAACCTTACATATTAACTGGGCATCAATTAAAAAAAATAAACATTAAGACGGTCACAGTGAGGCTTGGAGTCCTCTAGTGAAAACACATGATCACAGAATAACAATTCTGGCGTTGTCCAGCGGACTACAAGGAAGCACAAATCAAGCACTATGCAGTCAATGAACAGCTATGTTCAGTGTCATACAAAAATGTCCCATGTAGAGTTTTCAGAAGATCTCACTCCATGTCAAAGTCCTGTGGTGCAATTAAGTAAACTAGTAACTGATATTTAACTGACCTACAAACCAGGTGGGTGTCCCCAGTTGTTACCATAAGTAAAGCACTTACTTTCCAACACAAAAGACCTTTGCATGCTGCTGTTGGAAAAAAGCAGATTTTGTTCTTCTGTTGAGCTATGGACTTCGAAATGTTTAACTTCCTATATGTGGGACATGCACCAGTCTGTAGACCATAATAAACAGCTTGTGTTTAAGATAATAATGTGTCCTCAGACATCTAATCTGAAACTAAATATTTGCTGCTTAATGAACTGATACACCAAGCAAAAAGCTAGGAATAGAGGGACAAAAATATTCTTGCAGCAAAACCAAAGTCAGCCTCTTCCCCGGCAGAAAATGCATGAACTTGCTTCATCTTTTTTAATCCAAGAAAACACTCTTACTCAAATTCTGAAAGAATTATATCCATTCACTCTGGCTGCTGATGTATAGACCACCTAATTCTATTAGACATTAGAAAAGAAAGCTGTGGTTCCTTAACAAGGTCAGCATAAAACAAGTAGCTTGAAAATAAAATAAATGTGCTAAGAGTGCACTTACAGAGACTGAAGTAGTAACAGATTTATATCATTGCAGACTGGAAAGAATAAAAATGCTCCATTTCTGAAAGTGTTAAGACTACTAAATTTTCCAGCAGTGACAGGATCTGAGCAGACACACACATAATTAATATTCAACAAAAGTGTTCCCTAATGAAAACACAATTACTTTAATTAGTACTTTCATGAAGGTTCACAAATACAGTACAGCAAGCAATTACGTCAACAAAACTTTCCATGCCCACAGTGCCCGAAAAACCACAAGACATACCTGATTACTGCTTTTGGCAGCAGAGTTGGACTGAACTGTATTTGAAGAAAGGGAATCAAAAAAGGCTTGGTCAGCTAATGAGTTACCGCAGCTAATGCCATCTTTTGCACCTTCGGTTATAATCTAAAATGGAAAAGGTTGTGAGAGATGTTTCATGCTTTAATTAATCAAATTATGCTTTATCATATATAATCACCCTAACACTCATATCACTAGACTTTAAGATGTTTGCATATAACCTTTTTAAGTTCAAATTCAATTGAATTTTTTACAAGAAACTGACATGATACTCTGGAGGATTTACTTCCACACCAGATGGAACTGCTTTGCCTTGTAATTGCAACATGAAAGACTGTTGTGGCAGTGAATACCTATCTATAAATTCTTTAGGGATTAAAGGTTGTTAATATAAGTGCCTGGAGACTGGGAACTCAATGCTCAGAGAATGGATTTGGGACAGTAAGTTCAGAGAGCCAAAAGCTACTAGACCATGTGCTAGCCAACTGAAGTAAAAACACAAGGTCATGTGAGCCAACATGATCCTGCTTTCCCTCCCCCTTTTGTTTTTTTAAATAAACACAACATCGGTGAAGGAAGAGAGGCACATGCCTTAAGAGGCTGCAGGAATTACAGGCAAGGTCTTCACCCACCTAACTGGCAACCTGCATACATGCAGACACTGGGCCATTCAAGAGCTAATGAGATTCCGGTCTTTGCACTGAGATCCCATTCCATCCCCAAAACAATACAACTGGTCTTTAAACAAAAATCAGAACATGCACTGAAGAGACAACAGAAGAAGCTGAGTAGTCCCTGAGATATGGTAACCCATATCCTGGGCCCCAGAAATGTTGCTCCATTCCAGATTTATGAGTGCACGGCAAATCTGCCACAGCAACACCACTGTAAACTTGCATTACTCATTTCACTTCCACATTTGTATCTTCAGACAGAAAAAAAACCCCAATTATTGGATTATGAGACCCCTAAAACCCAAAGAAGATTCAAAACAACTCATGTTCTACAGATCAGCAGTATTTACTATAGACAACTTCCTGTTGCATTTCTTGGGAAACCACTAAGAAGCTCAGGAGCTTTGGAGGGCATGTTTGCACTAGTTTCCAAAGCCAGCTACAGTTGTTACAATGAGATTATGTATTACAAGCTTTCTATTTGAGCATTTCAGTCTGGTCAGCAAACCAGAGGATGGCCTTTTCCATAGTTCTGCTTTCTTAGTGCAGAGCAGTGTAGTCACTTACCTCAACATAATCTGTTGGAACAAGTCCTCTCTCGCCTTGGCTGTTTTTTCCTTCTAACCAGCCTCCACCAACATCCTAAAAGAAGAAATACAGAAATAATTTTGCTAGATGGATCCTACAACATGCTTCAAACAGCTCAGCAGGAAGCACTGTCTCGCTGTCAAATGTCAAATGCTCAGCAGGAAGCACTGTCTTGCTGTCAATGTTCAAAACACAGTTATGACTGTGAAACTGTGGAACAAACTCACTAAAAGCTGCTGAAGCAGCAGATACTCATTTAAACACAACGCAGAGCGTGCTGGTTTTACACAGCTATTGTGGACTTTAGATTTTAACAAGCATGAAGGGGAAAATGATTGATTTTTCACCACTTCTGATCATTTATGAAACCACAGTCAACTGTCTGACCACAGACTGCAGAAAAACACAGCTATTAATACGTCAGTTTCAAAGAATTAATTTTAATCAATAGACTATAAAGAAACAAGACTCAAAGGATTTAGCTGTTGGTAATATTTGTAAAACCTCTGCCTCATTTATTGAAGGTGCAGAGATGTGTGATGAGTGAGAGCTACCACCCACAGAAATATTAAGGCTATTCTCAAGATTAAAAGAGCCACATGCCATGTAAGATCTGGAGACACTCTTTCTGCTTCACATTTCTTTTCAGAGGCAGTCTTACGCTATTAGTTTAGAAAGAACTAATAACAGTTCAGCTCTGATCTCAGGGACATCCTGATATTGTTCGGGGTTTTTTAAACACATACTCTACATACACTAAGAAGGCTCTGCAGACCTTTGCAGTTAAGTGAAGTTAATTCCAGGACAACACTATCTGGAATAAGCCAGCTCTGGTTTAAATCAAGCTGTTCAGGGAACACACAGCTACATGTCAAGCTAGCTCACAGATGAAAACTGGAGACACATATGCTAGACAGCAACTACTGAATTTTAGGTTTTCTTAATTTGCTTTTTAATTGAAGTATTTGGTTATTCCCTATTTTGTTCTTTCACTTCAAAATTTTATGTAATCCTGCACTTTGTAAGGAGAAGCCTGCTTATGTATTCAAGATTTTATGCAGTAAAGATCAAGCAGTTAGTGAAATAACAACTTGCATTTGTTTTTTTCTTATATACCTAAAAGCTTAATACTCAAGAACACAAAAATAACTAGACATCTCAGATTATAAATTCAACTAGCTTTGTTAAATTGCAAGAGCAATGACATCTTGAGCCAGAAGTCCTATTTGCACTGCTACACTTAAAAGTAATCATCAGTGGACTTGCATGACTTATGCTATTGCCATCTAATCATACCAAAAAAGATCAAGAGCCTTTGTGGCAATTTATCATGGACAGCAGAAAAAGTTTCAATTGGTTTTGAGTACACTGCCTTAAACCACAGATTAAGCTAGTGAGAACTAGCTTAAAAGTGGTGATCTCTTTACTTACATTTAGTCTTACTTTTGTGAAATGGCATTAAGCTCCCGACTTTATTTAAAATGTTACCCCTGCAATAGCACACTATCCAAGAGGGTGCTGGATCTATTAAATATCTGCTTCAAGTATTTAAGATCAGTGAAACTAAAAATTATCAGGATTACACATGACTAGGATGTTCAAAGAATTACGTTTATTCTGCAAAATTCATGTGTTCTATATAAACAGATAAATAAAATCTGGCTTCAAGATAAAGCAGTTTTTGTTTGTATTTGTTTTAAAAGGCAAGTCTATTCACTAAGTCATACCATTACACAAAAATCAAAGCAGAATCAACTAATACCTTGTTACCAAGGGTAAGAATTATATACAACAATTAAAGTGCACTGAAATTCAAAATGTGCACATAAATCAAAAATCAGTGCTCAAAAGTCCTATTCATAATTGATAGCATTATGATAGTATTGTCACCGTTTCTTCCCTATACCTTGTCTGTATTTCTTTAATTATGAAAGGACACACAAATCCAGTAACAAATTTTTGTAGCGAGTTCTTTAGCAAACTTGGAATGCTGAAATCATTGACTAAGAAACCCAGAACCTAGAAGTGAGCTAAATGTCACATTTAAATGCAAGTGGCAAACACCTGAAAGATTACATACACACAAAATGGGCAATATTAAGCACACACAAAAAAGACAAGGCATTCACATGTAAAGGATATCACCATCCTTAGTTCCTTCCTCTTCCTTGTCTCTCAGCTCTGTTTAGAGGAAAACAAAGCCAAGCACATTCTTAAGTGTGTGGGCACAGTTTGAGGAGGTCCTATTCTCCAAAACATTGCATTTGTTTCCACAAGATTATTAGAAAATTCTTTGTATTCAGTTTTTTTGCTAATTCTTCAGGGCAGGATAGCCAGGGCTTTCAGATGTCACCCAGCACCATTTTTCTTCCATCTGCTGGTAGAAGTAGGTCAGGGAAGTGCACTGAAGTTGATTCCATCTCAGTTTTCTTACCGGGTTGGTGATTGTGATGATCTCCCCTTCACTGACTGTCAGCTCATTGTTTCCAGGCTCAGCAGCAAAATCATACATAACACGAGCCTGTATGTGGAAAAGAATGTAACAGTGAAGCTTCCAGCTTATGTAGAAGATTTCATGAAGGAAGTATCAGCACAAATTATCCTTAACTTACAGAAATAGTAAGTGGGATAAGGCTGAATGTACGAAGAGCAACTCAGCACACAGGAAGCTGACATTTCCTAGATCTGAACTGCAAACTCAACAGTAACAACAACTTTAAAAGATAAAAATCTCATGTGGAGCTTCTTTGGGATAATTTACCACTAGGATTTAAGACTGGTCGTTCTCTGTCATGTCCAGAATTATATGTACAATTTTTTCCAGGGGAAGAAGGAAAGGTTTCTAACTTTAGAAAACAATTCCGTTTTTTTTTTTTTTTTTTAATACAAGACATATTCCAACTAAAATTTGGTTAAAGGGAAGTATTTCATAGAGCAAGCAATTCAGAAAAAAAAAGTAACCGCAGATGTAAGTAACCACTGCTGTGCATAAAATGTAATATGTGAAATTATGTTTTGAGACTCTGTATGGGAAGAACTATGCAAATGCAGAAACAAGCAGTGACAGTAGGTCTGTTATATCTGGCATGAGGAGGGAGGGAAAAATAAAGCCAACCTAATTTTAAGTGTTTAGATATACAAAGGCTTTGCTGAGCACTGACTCTGCTACTACACCACATAAAGAAATGTTTGAAACACTTGGTTTTACTAATAACATCATTCAGTGTACAGCAGTGAGGTTTTTTTTCTTCCCCTCTTGTACTTGGAGGGTGAGGGGAAGAAAAAGAAATGAAACAAAAAGTAATATTTTCTGTCAAAGGAGACAATAAAATAATTTCTGTTGAAAGTAAGCTATGTGATAGGAAAAAAAAATACCAAAGGACAGACATTTACCATCAAGTCTTGCCTGTCTCAAAACTGGATGTTGTTATGATCCTCACCTATACACATCTTCTAACATAAAACCAGAGGAAAACAGAACTTCCCCCCCCCCCATTTTAATTTCATGAGTAGCATGTGGAAATACTTCTGGCTGGTCAAAAGATACTTTACTTCAGTGTAAATAAAAACAGATCTGAGAAAAAACACACATTTCAGCTGTTCAGCTGACAAATCTAATCCCAAACCATGTGCACAACAAATCAAACACTTGGTCTTCTCCACTACAGCAGCACAACATTGCAGAAAACCATGCGTCCTAAGCACTCTGAACGCTCCCTTGCATGAAAGCTTTTCCCTTAGAATGGAGGCTTTCAGCACTTTCAGATTATGCCACACAAAACTGAGATGAAGAGGCAAAAACTGTGTTCGATAATAAAACTGACTTCTTTCTTTCCAGCAGACATCTGGCCTCCATGGAAATATAAGAATAAGCTGCCTTGCTTTCCTTAAAAAGTAAACTGAAGAGAAGCAGCACGCACCTATTGAAATACAAGAATATTTTAAGCAGGGGTGTAAAAAGCACCACTCTCCAGAGTTCTTCCCTCAAAAGCAGTAGATGGAGGTGTTGAACATGTCCTTTTTACAGCAGGTTACCAAAATTTGTCCACTTTCTGCAAGTCAATTTAACTCAGATGCTGGGCATCTGAATCAAGGGGAAAGCAGCTTTCTTAACCAGGGAGTCTTCTGAGCCTTTTTCAAGTAATTCACCATAGTATTGAATTCTATTCACAGGAATGATGAGTTTACCAGGACAAAGGCAAAAGATAAATTTTATCAGCCTTCAGAAAAACTGGCAAAACATCCCCAGTAATGACCAGACTGGAAAGGTAAAATATATTTCTGTCTAGTAAAAGATGCAAATACTAGATTCTCCAGATACAGCAGTGAAATAAAAGTTACTCAGAACAAAAAAATGGAAGTATTCAGTTTGTAGAGAAGGAAAAAACAGATATATAGAATTTAATAAAGTCATTATGCCAAAGTCCACCTATTCACCTGCTCTGGATCCCTGTTTCAAAAGTTGTTAGAAAAAGTAGAAGACAGGGAAAAAAAATTACAAACAAACCTTGCTTCCTGCAGTTTAACAACTTGGGAAAAAAAATAAAAAGAAAGATATTTGCAATGCTACAGAAATGGATTATTACAGAACATTAAGAATTTGAGGTACATCTGAAATCTGGTTTGTATATTGACATGTCAAATACATTCCTCATCTTTTTCTGCCAGTACTCTCCATTTCACTTGCATTTCTAGGCTCACTTGCCTAGGCTGGAAATTAAGACCTTAAGAACTTCTGGCAAGTAAACTTTAACACTACCCTCCTACTGCTGAGATTTAATGGGGAAAATAGTATAAACTCAACCAATTCCAAAGTAAGTAACACTAAGTGACTAAATGTTTTCTCTCAATCAATAAGTGTATGGCTAACAATGGAAAACCCCCTAGCCTTTCCCTAGGCAGATACATCAGCCTCAACTCTATTTAAATTTCTGACAATCAGTTCCAAAATACTATAAAATGGAAAATGGTTTGACTTTCCAATAAGCTTTTTCCTTCTTTCTGGCCATAAATATTATGTCCAAGTAGCAGACAGGACTTAAAAGATAGATCTTTGCAACTCATGCAAAATTGCAAATGGGCATGAAAAAAAGCATTTAACAAGAAAAGGATTTTAGCTCCTGGGCACTGCAATATACACGCTGAATATTAGAGCTAAGCTTAGGAACACTTTGAATATTCATAAAATGGGAATCTCTGATGAATTCCAGGTCACAGAATGAACACTACAAACACGACTTCTTCAAAGCACAGCTTAGAAAAAAAAAATTGTTGCAGTAACTGTTGTGTTTCATATTTACTTCTGATCATATACAAAAGGATCAAACAGTCCAAGAGTTACAGGAACTTCAGAAATTAAAATATTTTTGTAGTGGAATAAAGGCCACTGCTTCATTTACAGAATACTGCAAATGTGCAAAACAAGAAAGAACCATTAATAAATCTATTAGCTATAAGAAAATTAGTATCTTTTACTGGTTGCACGTATATCTTCCCTCTCCCACCACCACCTCTGCTCCAAGATACAAATAGTTCTGGATTCTGAAGTGGTTTTGTCAGTTCCTTTGAGAAAAAACACCCTGCTAACCCTGCTTTCTTTGCTCAGGTGGTAGCAGAACATTTGCACTGGGAGTTTGGAACACATCCTGACGTTCATCTCATGCTCCCTCATGTGAGAAAAGGCTGGCATGGATTAAGCAGAACCCTGCAGCAGCACATGCCAAGAGGGAAAGGGCTCTCTGATCCCCAGCATGTCTGCACCTCTGGCATATATTGCAGTTTCTCCGGAATGAGAGGGAGCCAGCAGTTTTCTCTACAAGTCCAAGATAGGGGAAACCAGTAAGAGGTAAAGGAAAATTTCTCTCTTCAGCAGTATGGATATAGATATTTAGATTGTAATAAAGAGAAGGAAATAAAAAGGAAACTGGCAATTCTCAGTGTTACAGAGCTGGTTCTACCTGCTGTAGTTATACAACTGGACTGTAGTTTCCCAATTTACAGATTTACTGACTTACTACAGTGTGAAGCCTCCCAACATTGAGAAGTTCTAAGCACTGCAAGCAATCATCATTACTGTCTTTTTAGAATTATGATAGAATCATGCCTAGGAATATTCAAACACCAAAGATTCGTCACACTGAAAGGCAGTATGTAGACTAGTGAAAGTATTATTCCTCTGCAGGTCTGGAGCAGACTTAGCTTTCCTCCATTACTTCTGTCTGAGTTGAGCACTTCCCTCTTCTTTCTGTAATATTAAAAACCCAACAACAAAAAACCAAGAGTACTTGCCAACTTATTTTTGAAAGCAAACATACGACTATGCAACTATACCTGTCAGTGTTAAGGCTCTTCAGCATAAATGAGAAGGAAATTGCCTAGCAAAAGTCATTAAAATAAAATTCCAATGAAAGGTTACATTGTCACTTCACTAAGTTACTAGATGAGTATCCAAGATCTCTGCAGACATCCTGATCCACTGGCTCCTGCTGCATGGCCCCCAGAATCTTGAAAGAGGTGATAAAGCAACAGAAACACCTATTTCTCATGAGAAGAATCTTTCTGCCTTTTCCAAGATGTTTCACTCAAGGCTAGGCTGAGATGGAAAAGCAGCTGACCCTGAAACTGAACAATCCTGATGTACACAGGACCACACTCTCCTGCATTGCAGTTCACCTGCAGGATAGCTCTGCCATGGAGAAGGACAGTGAAAGCCCCTGTATATTCCTCACCAGCCATAAGCAGACAGGCTAACACCTAATGCATATCAGATGTGCTCAGAGCAGCTTTTACAACAGCTTCCCTGCCCAAGCCTTCCTTGAGATCAATGATCAACAACCCACAGAGGGTGACTACTGCTTTTTCTTTGAGTTCACACTTCTGAAGCAAAATGTTTTTGTAACACTGGACTTCCTGACTGCAACACGACAGTTCTGCATCAAAGTATGCTTTATCGCACAAAAATTGGAGAAGCCACTCAAAAATTAGACACACCTTTGAAAATGGTGTGCACAGGACTTCACTGGTATTAGAAAGAGATCTTGTGTTACGCCTGTAATTACCTTGTCCTGCCTATGGTAAAGAAATGCCTACATGTTCCTCTCATAGGCTTTCTTAAGAGACAAGAAACAAATTGAAAAATGACAATAGAAGCATAAGAGGACACTAGGGACACTGTCTTCTAAGACAGACTTCTACAGAAACATCTGTTTCAACCATGTGTTACAATTTAGGAAACTTTTACCACAACTTTTCTTGGTCAGCTGGCAGTGGCAAATAGTACAAAGGAAATATCTACAGAAGTTTCATAGCATGAAACGCCCATAACTGCACACATTCCTCTTCACAGTTAGCACTTCAGCAGTTCAGTGCTTCAACCACCCTGCACTGCTCTTGTCAAGAGACAGGGATTCACAGGTTTCAATTGCTTTGTGCCACTGTCACAAATACAACTGCTGTATCACAGCAGCAGGATGGCAACACTTTATGTTGGTGGCAGCAGTTCCCATATTCACAGAAAGAGGATCAAATTCCATATTTCTGTATTTTGGGAAGTATATGAGGCAGAAAAGTGCAGGTTACTCTGAAATCTGCATCCACTGGAAGAGCAGAAAACATAATTTGGGAATCCTGGCAGAATGTCAAAAACAAAATTTAAAAAAATTTAAAAATAAAGAAAAGTTAATCATTAGCATTGGCTCTAAACAAGTTAAGTCCTTAAATTTTAAATGGCTGTGTCAGTAAGAAGATGAACTTTTCTTCTAGGATAGCAGCTTAAGCTTTCAGCTGGGATAAACAACAAAGGGCTTTTGGTCACCTCAAGTAACTCCAGTAACACATCTGTTATGAATAAACGTCAGAACAGTTTGCTACAAAACTGCTTCAGTTAATACATATATTCTTGAGTAGGTCTAGTAAGCATAAGCCTTTGAAATCCAGTGCTTGTGAAATAGTGATAAGCAGTATGTTGATCCCAGCTGGAAGCACAGAAGAGGAAAATGCATATCTTTCTTCCCAGACTTTGTTTTATTAGTTCTCTTCTATAGGTTATTTAGATGTGGGTTTGGTTTTGGTTTTTTAATACATTTTTGTGAGGTTTCTTGTATTAGGTTTTTTTCAGAATAACTTTTACCCACAAATACTGTTTTTAGAAATAAAATATTCATTCTCAAGGGCAGTTCTAAAAGAACAAAACAGAAATAGCATACCTGGGATACAGGTTGGGATCTCAGGATCAGAGAAATTGAGAAAGCAGAAAGAAAATAACAAAACCAAAAACCTAGCTGCAAACACACCAGGTCAGAAATTGGCAGTATCTTTTGATTACATCCAAAAAAAAGGTTCAAAATGAAGCATTTAATTTAAAAAGTGACAATACTCTGCAAACAACAGGCAATTAACTTAAAATTATTTTTGCTTTTTTTTTCTGTACTGTTTGATCTTTCACAGCAATTTGCCCTCTGATTACTGTTTGTAAAAAACTACTGGTTTTTAGGTATTTTACTGCCTAGAACAAGTGCAAAACATCTGACTTGTTATCAGCTGAAGCAGAAGCATTAAACCCCTTGCTGTCTTCACTGCACCAGTGAAGGTCCAGGGAAGACATCGGGTAGGCATGTATCTAAATGACAGCTTAGCCATTGTTTTGTCTCACCATTCACAAACGGACTACTTAAATTGCCATGTTTTAATCAATGCATCTTTGAAAAAACTCTCCACAGGTCAAAACACATGCTAAGTTCCACTGTGGATATCATAAAGAATACTGCAAGAAGTCTAAAAGAGCTGGTGTCCAAAATGTCCAGAAAAACAGTATAAATACAGGAATACAGGCAGGAGCCCCTCACATCTTTCCCATCTCAAGAGGACTGAGGACACCAGCTTTCTTCCAACAGTGGCTAACAGGCAGACTTAATCATTTCCCTACCCTTTATCCTGAAATCTAAGCTTGTTCAAAAGCTAAGTACTCCAAGTCTGAAGAGATTTTCACTGCATCATCTGCAACACTGAATCACAGAATCACAGAATGGTTTGGGTTAGATGGACCTTAAAGATCATCTTTTTCCAACCACCCTACCATGGGTAGGGACACCTTCCACTAGACCAGGCTGCTCAAAGCTCCATCCAGCCTGGCCTTGAAAGTATAAAAAACATTTAAACCACTAATAAAGGAAACAGCTGGGGCTATGATTTGACAAAAAATGCCTTTTCATTTTAGTCCCTCAAACACACTCTATCAGACTGCAAGGCAAAGTGTGCATTTGGACAGCCTATGCAGAAATAACAAGTGGCTCTTCAAGTGCCTATGACTCTCAGCCTGGAGAGGCAGCTACTCTTTGTTCTGCCTATGGTAAAGAAATGCCTACATGTTCCTCTCACAGGCTTTCTTAAGAGACAAGAAACAAATTGAAAAATGACAATAGAAGCATAAGAGGACACTAGGGACACTGTCTTCTAAGACAGACTTCTACAGAAACAGTACCTTGGGAATTCAAGAGATTATACATTATACTAGAAACTGCCAGTTAAGTGATAAAGATCTATTATTATGAAGAAGAGACACCAATTTTATCTTTTTAACTAATACAGAGCAACTGGAGAAAATGTATATTGCTTGTATAGTGCTAGACATCACTTCTTGTGTATGTGCTCAACATCTGCCTAGAAAACTAGTCTGAAGAAACTGGAACATTTTATACTATGATTTAATTAAACAATAAGCAAAACATAGAATTTACTTGTTTATTTAAAACCTCCCTTTAGTATTAAATTTCTTTTCAATACAACTGTGTTCTGCTTTCAGCAACATCAGAATTGAAAGCAAACTCATCCAAAAAGTGAAACTAAGTTCAGTAAAGAACTCCACTTCTGGATGAAGAGAGATCACAATATCCAGGTATCATTATTCCAAGTTCCCTCACCAGCTGTAACTGCTGGATCCTCACATCACTCTACAAATTCACATTAAAAATGTCTCTTGACCTGCTGGCTCACTTTCCTCTGAGCAATTTTTCAACTCAAAAATAAGCTCACTAGCCTGCAGCTAATAATTTGAAGTCAACCATACTGACTATAAGCACATTAGAAATTAAACACAGACAAAAAGCTAAGAAACAAGGACTTGCATCACTTCTTCCTGCTAGTAAAACATGCTTGCAGACAGATGCAGAACAAGGAGATCTCTTCAGCCTCAGAAGCTGCACGTGCCTACAGTATTTCAGGCAGGTATTTAATTAAGTATTCACACTGGATTAAAAGGCCTATCTCATCTTGGAATTGATAACAAAACATGAAGAGTTTCCAAAAAGTACAAAATACAAAGTCTGAAGCCTTTATAGGGTAAGGGACAGCAAGGCAATACCCAATTCCCACCAACATGCATGTGGTTTAAACTACTGGCACTTCTAGAATGAAAGTGTAATAAGCGTATCTTGAAACCATTTCTGTATGATTTTGTGTAAGAAAGAAGTGTCTAGGCAAGTTTTCAAGTGTTAAAGAGACTTGGAAATGTTTTCTGTAGTAATAAACACAATAGCTTACTAGCCTCTTCAGCAACTTGGGCTTTCCTCAGTGAGGACAGATTAGCTCTACCACACAGGACTTCGCTGTCTGGCTGAAAATAATTTTTTGGTCATGAAGGACCACCTGAACTCTGTTCAAGCTAGTCCCACTCATTTTTTGTTACACATTTTATTTTTAATTCACAGAACATGACCTTCTTTATAGCTGTCTACCTGTAAGCAAACATCAGTACACCCCAAAGCCCACTGAAATGTCTCCTGGCCACCACTACAGGCAGAATGCATGTCAAGAACTTGCATTCAAGTGAATTCCTACACAGGAGGCCTCTTGTTCAGCTCAAGCATATGGGACTAAAAGTCATTGATGCAGAATGAGGTCCAAAATGGTTATATGACTAAGATCTCTTAAAAGTCTTAGAATATAACAGATCTTAAAATCTTAAGGTGTTAAAGCAAATTATAGCTTCTTTCCATGCAGTTATAACTCAGGTGGGTAGATGCCACAGAGCATGAAAAAAAGCAGAGAGAAACTGCAATGTTTTCCAGATTTACAACAGCGCTTTAAAATGTTAAAGTCTGAGATTTATCTATAAGCAGTTCAGTGGGTTAAAAAAGCAGCATTCAAATTCTGATATTTTCAGAATAACTATCATGCACTATTAAAAGAGGTGCTTGGTTACCTTTTGGTGTGTTCATACTGACTTATTTATGGGGTATTTTCAGACCCAAGAACAGAATCTCCATGCACCCAAGCAACACTGAAGCAAGGGAAATTCAGTTGCAGAAATACATTCAAGACACTCATGTGATTTAGAGATATTTCCAAATACTGACTCAGATACTCCCCTGAATCATATCTGAGCTTTCAGTTGGGTTAAGCACCTAAAAAGCTTTTTTCTTGTTTAAAATATTACTTATAAACCAGTTTTCAGTTAAAAATGTACTGCAAAACTTCTACCATGAGTGAGGAGCTCCAGTGATATCAGATCTTTTTCAGAATCAATTTACTGCACTGCTCCAAGTGCCCAGACTTCCCCATGTTTTCCTTTCTGAATACCAACCTTTTCCAGATCCTCAGACAAACTGGGGACTCAACAATTTCAAATTTGAGAACATTAACTCCAGTTTCACCACGACTACAGCAAGTAATAACTGCAGTAAGTACAGCATGGGTTTGTATTTACGGATGTTAGGCAGGATGCATTTATTTCAAGTGTGATTAAAATCGCTGCCTAGATTTATCATTACCGAGTCTCTGAAATCAAACTGCAACACTTGCAACTGTTTGCTGAACCAATACTTAATGGCATGTTTCAGAAGCCTGCTGTGCCAAGTCCCCTGATATTTGCCTGAAACTTTAAAGCCATCGGTATTGCACCCTCACAGTTCTGTCCCCAAAGAACAAAGCCAGTAAGATGTGAAGGTTTCAGAAAAATCCAGCAGCATTCACCAGAAAAATCGCCACATTGTGACCTACTCATTAAGACAGCTTGTAGTCACACAATAGTGCTGCCTCTACGAGACCAGAAATCAGAAAAAATTAGTAATTATCCGAATAATTGGAGAGGGACAAAGTTTTGCGAAGGTTATCTAGTGAACTTCAAGCCCTTTCAGACTCAGCACACTATTATACATTGTGCATCTCAATACACCACATGCACAGTATAAGCAAACGAATACTCGGCAAAGCAAACTAAGTGCACGTTAAAATGATGCTACTTCAAATAAAACTTCATCCATAAAATACAGAATGGAATAGCTGTACTACTCTGAAGTCCCAAGCACTGGTAAATATTAATAGGAAAACACATGCTCAATAGCACACTCCCTGAAAGCAGCTGGGAAGGAATCTGAAACGCCGCAGGATGAACTCTCCACATGGAATTCTGCTAAATTCTCTGTCACTTGAGTAACCAACATTAATCAATATACTAATGTTTTTTTATCTCTTAGCTCTTATTAGAAGCACTGTTATGTGAAAGCCTATGTTTACTTATAGTTTATGAACGCAAGTAAGGAAACTGTTACACCAACATAAATGCATTACCATTTTATCAGATGAAGCTTCTTTATTCTAGAAATGGGCAAGGTTCACATTTTTGGGGTTCTAAAGTATCCAAGCCTACAGCTATTTTAGGCTTTTCTATTGGCAGCGTAGAAAAGTACAAGACCCAGTAAAGTTACAAATTTCATTTCATGATAAATGGCAGCTCAAATAAGCAAAGCTCAGTCATTAGACCTGGCCAGAGAATACCCAGCACATGAACTGGACATTAATGATCTGCAATTTAATGCAATGTGCACACTACCAGTGTAGGCCTATCCCACTTTAAGACAAAGAAGAAAAAAAAAAAAAAAAAAAAACAATGCCTGGACAGATGCATAAAAAAACCAAAACAAAACAAAAAAGAGAGATAATGAGATAATGAATGACAGAACTGGATTAAGTCATGCAACATTTAAAGTTTGACAGGACACCTCACAAACTTTTCTTGTACCAGCAATGTTTACAGTGACAGAAAGCATCAAAAAAGTCTGAAAAAAAAGTTAGAACTTCTGCTTCCTCATGAATTACTAGAAAATTTGGCAGCTTGACAGAATGTGACAGAGCTGTTGATAAAAAAAATGTAATTCAACAACCTTCATACAAACTTCCAAGACTGTGGTCTAGTTATTTGCAACAAGGAAGATGCTTAATTTTGTATTCCACAAGCAATAATTTTCAGAAGAAAAATATAGGGCAATTAAGGAAGGAAATTACAATCCTGCTGAAAGAACTGTGCTGTAACTAGGTAAGCACTAATTACATTATATTATCTTATGTAATTGCAATATTCAGTTACTGAATTAAACCCTGACCCGCCAAAACAGGACTAATGCAGTGGAGGAAATAAAATATTTAAGCTTCACTCTCAAATCTGATGAAGGTATAGGGTGAAGTGAAGCACCTCATCAGTCATTGCCTTACTGCTGCAGAAAGATGAATTGTATAGGCTCTCCAGGCAATACTTGAATTTAAATCAGAACTAGAAGAAACAATAAATGTAATAGTCTTATATCAATAGTCTTTCTTCTGGAAACCACTTATATAATCACTGTAGTGGAAAAAAAAATCCTCATACAGAAGGGAGAAACAGCTTAAAGCTATTCTAAGACAATTTTTATGGCTGATCTTTAAAATTAGCCATTTTGTTCTATCAACCAGGAAAGCAAACACTTCGTTTGAATTGAGATGACAACTTATTTTTGCTCTGAACATTGAGAACTGCAGTTTCAGAAGGCTGGGAAAAGCAAAAGCAAGTCCAAAACCTACTGTGTTTAAACAGAGATACCATATGAATATACAAAATAAAAGCACAACAGTTCCCTTGCCAAGGAGGAGCAGATGGCAGCTCAGAGCAGAAGTCAGTAACTCAATGACAAGTAGTAAGAAAGAACACCCATCAACCAGTTGTACATCAGTCCCACTGTTTTACAAGAGTGAGACTGAATGATTTCACCTGGGCATGTCCCACTTGCAGAAACCCCAGGCCAGACATGGCTGCCTGTCCCCAGAAGCAGCTGTTTTGCTGGGACTCCCCAGAGACCTCCCACAAACTGCACTGCCTACCTTCTCACCACCTCCTCCTCCTTCCAGCCACCTATTTTGCACATTGGAAACCCCTCCTGTATAGTGGCTTCCTTTAAGGGGCAGGACCTGGGGGAAGAGCTGCTCCAAAATACAGGAGGAAATAGAGCTTTTACCCACAAAAAAAGAAGTTCACACACAGAGTCACTGGTTTGACTTTACCCAGCACACTTCGATGAGCACACACCCTGTTACCAGCAGTGCCCAGGACAGCTCATGTGCCCTTCATACCTTGCCATGTCCTGAATGCCTCCTCACAACTACACAACAGCTGGGTCAGGCTGCATAATGGCAGCTCCCTACAAGAAGAGCTGTCCCTTGTGCCCTTCTCCCCTTACTATGGGTCTCACAGATGACTATCTATCAAAGTTAAATGATTCTGGTCTTAAATGTCTTTTTTCTTTTTTTTTTCCCAGAGGCTTCTTATTCATATGAAGCTCAAAGATAAAGACTGTTTTGGAAAAAAAATGATAAGGCTCTGAGTTTAAATTAAATTTTCCAGTAAGCAATATGCTTTTTTTTTTTTCTCTTCAGTAGCACTTGAATTTTGCTTCTTGGACTACTACAAGATTGCTCTGTTGTTTGAACTTTCTGTTACTTGGGAAGCTCCTTTCCAATCATAAACTGCTGAGAAAGCAGCAATACAACTAAAGAAAATAAATGCACAAGCTCTGATTTTCAGCCCTCCAAGAAGTGTCAAGTGAGTTTGGATGCAAATGCAATTGTGAAACATGCCTTGAAATAGAAGAGGTTTAGCTTTAAATGCTGAACACTGCAATAGCTATTTACTTAAAATAATTCTAGATATCTAAATGCCCGTCTGTCCTACTGCAGGGCTGGTTGAAACAAATCACTCCCACTATTTACAGTCTCTTCTCTATTACCTGCTTTTAAAATGTTTTGCAAGACTGCTTCCAACATCATCAATGTTGCAATTGCTCGTAAATTTAATACAGGAGGGAGCCCACATATTTGAAATCGCAAAATTCTCAAATGATTTTTACCTTGGTGATCTCTGTAAACTCTGAAATTTGGCAGATGCCCTAATCAAATAAGGAGGAGTTTATTGAATATCCATACACTCTTCTAAGAGTTTTTTCAAGACCTGAAAATCTGAGGAGGAAGATAATTCACAGGAAAACCTTGAAAGAATGGAATAAAATAAACTTTTTTATGAAACTACAGTTAACTGTAAAGACTTATTGCTGAAATAAAATCAATATACAGAGAAATTCTGCCAGAGTGAAAATCTGAAACCCTGAATCTATAAACCAGATGTAGCTTATGACATCTGATACCAGACTTCCTTCTCTTTAGCTGCTGTAATCATGCTTTTAAATGATGACCTCTGGTAATGAGTCTCTGATGACTCAATGCCTAGGTGCTCAAAATAACTTTGAAAAACTGAGTCAGAGGAATCATTACTCAAGCCCAGCATCACACAGAGTCTTACCAGCTCCCCAGCTTTCCAGCACAGAAATGAGAAACCTTGAACTCGTAATTGTTGCAATGTAACACAAACCACATATCACTGAACCTTTAAAAGAGCATAAGGCCTGACAGAAAGACAAAAGAACAGAAAACCTGTGTCTTCATAAAATAAGACCATATCGGTTCTCACGTTCATCCTAACATCTGACTCCTCCAATAGGTCAGGAATCTGTGGCCAATCTGCATTACCAAACATTTTCACCTTCTCTAGCTATCTCATTGCCCCTTAAAAAACAAACCACCAAACCAAAATAATCTAAAAAGCCCTAGGAAGTATCCCCACATCTACTTAATAATTGCCTAAAAAACCCAAACAACATTTCACATGATTAGACCATGAAATCAAAATTGTTACTTCACCTAACTAATTTTGTTCCATCACATCCTACATATATAGATCAACTGTGATCTCATTTTTTCTTTATGTCTTGTTTTGCTGAATTAGATAATGGAACATGTTGAATGGATTATGACGTGATCTGCATACTAGAGGATCATCCCAACTCACAGATGTGTTAAGATTTATTAACTGAATCTTCCCTTAAGATGGATTTGCGAGAGGAGTCTACTTCCAAAGTTAGGAAAATACAAAATGTAGATTAACAGAACACAAAGTCCGGGTGTTTTGGAGGGTTTAGCACAGAGGGGTGCTTCACTTCCCAGCGCAAATCAGAACGAAGAATTGTTTCTGACCAACTCAATGAAAACATACAGATTTGTGATGGTATAATGGAAAATGTGGGACCTCTTTGGGAAGCCTTACACTGCTTAGAGAGCAATGGAGAATGAAAAAGAAAGATGAAAGGAAGAATACACACTTAAGGATAATAATCCTTAAGTCTAATGTGCTATTACCATTCCCTACCTGAAATTTTCATATGTAAATCATGACCTTCCCTCACCACAACTGCAAGAACCATGATGAATTCAACTATACCTGGCCAGTGATATTCACAAGAGAAAATCCAACATGATTAGATGGACAGAAAGTCTTGAACAGCATTTCCTTGTTTTAGAAGTACTGTTACATTGTATCTTCTTTAAAGAACAGAATTTTCAGTCTAAGCTTTCATCTCCCATAAAAAAGGGCCCCGTCCTAAAACCAGAACCAGATAAATGAGTCCTCAAAGTAGACAAACCATCGAACAATCAAGAACATAATGGTGGAATATAAGTGCCCCTAAAGTTATAAAGAAAAAACTGTTGGTACTGACAATAAGAGGGGCCTAACTTCATGAAGCTTATCAACAGCTGCCTTATGAAATACCTCTCTTGGGAAACCAATGTCACCAACATCAATGATGTTACTGCAATAAATCAGCTCCTAGTTTCAACTTCTAAATTAAAACTCTCACCACATGTTAGCAGCACAGGTTCTAGAAGAACTGTCTTGCCCATAGCCTATCCAGTTCTCTCAATAACATCACTTCCTTCTGAAATCAGGGCTTAACAAATGGCTAAAAATCAGCCTTTTCAAGAAAAGGACTCGCCTACATGCTAAAATAATAAATAAGTTTAAAAATAGGCTAAGGTAGGGAGAATGTTGTTTGAAAACCAGCATACTGCTCCCTGACATTTCTACCTCTCCCTATTCAATGAAGCTCAAAAACAAAAGAAAGGGCATGAGTAAAGCTGGGACTTGGCAAACTCCAGTGGGGAAAGAATAGGAAAGGCCAAAGAAATCACAGAAGAACAAATAGAAGAATGACAATCTCATCTGTGGCTTTTGTAAGCAACTATGACAGAAAGACATTTACAAAACTGCATCTTCCTTGTGACCAAGTTTTGAAAATTTTTTAGGTTCAGGCACTTTCTGGAATCATTTGTGACACAGTTAAAAAATAAGAATTAGTAAGATTAACTCTGTTTCTGAAGGAAGCATCGAAAATAAAAGTATCTAGCTTAAAGCATCGGTTCTTAAATGTGGACGTGAAATTGCTTTACCTCTGAAGTCGGGTTCAGTTAAATGACTGCAAAACTTTGGAAGTCTCCTAAACAATCTTCTTTTTTTCTTATTTTGATAGGGTTTAACACTTGTTTCAGTTTTTAGAGCATGTAACCTTGAGCAAACCACAAAATCCACTGCCAACCTACAGTAAGGACCTAGCCAACAAAAGAACGGCCTCCAGAAGCCTCAGATCCTCCATTTCCCAGGTATATTTCCACCCTTCCTCGTGAAAGTCTCCCCCTCCCAAATATACCACCCCACCCAATCTTCCATATCAGCTCTGAGCAAACTTTCAACTACTGCAACTCCCTAGAACTGGAGGAATGGCTCCGCTGCTTCCATTCAGTAATTTTTTTTGCTATTTCAGCAACTTACTGTAGCTTAAAAACAGGCCTGACAAGTGTTGGAGTAGACTCCTGGGATGTACATACACCATGAGATGAGGAGCAAGAAAGGAGAAGGAGCAATGGCCACTGCTAGTTTAGCTCACAGCATCAGACACAGCCTGCACAGCCTTCAGAGTGCTTGAGGCCTACAGCCACCCCAACCTGTTTTGACAAAAGACTCCCTACCAATTGCCAGCTAACAAATATGCTAGGAAAGCATCAGTAAAGGCTTCTTGGTATGAAAATAGTAGTCCTTTCCCCTAAAAGCTTTTATTGTTTCAATAAGAAACGCACTGATTTTGAATGGCCCATTACACAACTGTAGACCATGTCTTCATACAGAAAAACTCTAGGAATTTAATTGCTGTTTATCAAAGTGGGAGCAAGAAAACTGGCCAAGGACTACAAACTAGCTATGGAAGAAATCCCTGTTTGCATCCTCCATCCTCACAAAATCTAACACCTAGATTCAAGCATTTGTAAATATTGTAGAGAAAATGATAAAGCTGAAAACAGAAGCTGGGCAAGTTCAGATTCAAAATAAAGAAGCATTAACACTAGGAGAGTTGATGTTAAAAAAAAAAAAAAAGACAGACTGGATTTTCCATCATTGAAAGCATTCAAATCAAGACTGAATTTGCCCCCAGCCTTCCTTGGAAAATATATTCTAGTTTAAACAGGAATTAATACAGGAAACGCTAACAGCCCATACAGCACAGGCCAGGCCAGACTGTCAGTCACCCTTATCAGCTATATAGGATTTTACACCATTAAAGTTCAAAAAATTTATACTACAGACAACTACCTACAGTTCAGTTTTGTTAATATTTTGTGTAAAATACAAATACACTTTGCATATTTCTTCCAAAAAGATGCAAATCTGAAGGCGCAGAAGCAGAAAGTGAGAAGTTTGTTTACAATTTAAATAACAAAATTTACTTTTGAAATGAAATGATGACTAGCTTGTTGGCCGAGCTCCTAAAAACTGTTTTTTCAGCCCTTACACTGCTCAAAAAAACAATGTAACCATTACTACAGCTGACGTTCGCACAACGTGAACAAATTACAATCCAAAACAGGGCAGTTTGCAGAGAGAGACCCATCTCCCGAGTAGAGCTCACAGAAAATTAAGTAAGCTCTTCAGTACTGCTCTCAGTTTCAGCATAAGAAAATAATAACAATAAAATACCAACTCTTTACTGACTACCACTTACCAATTTTAGCCTTCAAGTTAAAGTACATTACCATATCTTGCAATGTGTAGAATGAAAAAAACTGCACCATCTGATTTCAAGCCAGTCCAGGTTAGGAAGTCAGAAATTATACGCCCTTCCATCTGGGACCACAATGTCTCAAAAATATTTAAAGAAAAGCAAAGTGAATGTTTCCAAATGTATGAATAAAATGGATCACGTGTTCGGCACAGAACACAGGATCCCATGAGGATACTGCACCTCAAAGCGTGCAGAGAAACAGTAAACTGGTTTAGTACAGTATCTGCCTAACATACTGTGTATTATGTAGTATATGCACACCAGAAGTAATTTTCTTGCTACCTACAAGATTGATTAAAAATTACTCATACACACATCCCATAAATTAGTGGAACCCACCAATGTTAAAACCAAATCTATCAACAATATTCTAAAAGCTCAAAAGGAACATAAATTTCACTATATTGACTATATTCACTGTATTTTTAAATTGCCTAAGTGATTTTGAATCCTAAAATTAAGTTCTCTGTTCTTCTGAAAAAGTTCATTAAAACATGAGCCACCATCAGCTTACATGGTTACAGAGACAGCTACTTATACATTAAATCTGACACGTTAAAGATGTGGAATTTCTTCAGCACTGAGAACTGCAACACAAGTAGTACACTGTATGAGAACCGCCTCAGTAAAAGGAAGTTTTTTAAACAGCTGGCCACACTAATGGAATCAGGTGACTCAAAGTAATACTTCAAATACCAAAAAAGTCTTCCTGAGATATTTAGACAAGTCACAGATGAGCTGCTGGTGGATGTTAACTCACACCTACACAAGCCGAGGTGCTTTCATCAACCAATATAGTAAACAAATATTGTTTATTTAGATATTTTCAGATAGGATGGGCTAATTTTGACAGTTGCATTAGTAGCAGATACTGTTGAAGAACTGAACAATTTAACTTCCTGTCTTTTTTTTTTTCTTGTGTAAAATCAGAGCTTACTATTAAGAGGTCGCACAGTGCGGACTCTGGACTCCACCAGAGACCCAGCACAGCCAGCCCGGGATGCCACCGAGGGGGTCAGCATCAGCTGCCCTGACGCGCCGGGGGCGCGGGGGGCGAGCGGGCCGGGGCAGCCGGTGCCGGGACGGGGCGGCGGGGCCCGCGGGTGGCCGAGGCCTCTCCCACCGCCCCGCCACTCGCCGGGCTCGGTGGAAGCGGGGCAGGGGCGCCCGGGCTGCAGGAGCAGCACACTCGGCCTCCGGCGGCTCTTCGGCCCTACGGTCGTTCCGCCGAGGCGTGGGGACGGCGGGGCACAAACACAGCAGAAAAACAACTTTCCCCCGCCCCGGAGTCGCCGCTGCCCCGCCGAGCCCCGACCAGGGGCCGGGCAGCGGCGGCGAGGCCCGAGAGCGGCGCTCCCTCCCTCCCGCGGCCGGCGGCGAGGGGCAGGCGCCGGAGAGGGAGCGGCTCCCCGACCCCCGGCACACAGCCCGTCCGCCGCGGGACCCCCACCCGCCCGGCCGGGCCCGCGGGCGCAGAGGGCGCCCCGGCGCCGCCTCCCGAACCCCGGGCGCTGCTCACCTTGGTGGCCATGGCGCTGCCGGCGCGGGCTGCGCTGCCGCTCTGCCCTCCCTCTCTCCCTCCCTCTCTCCGTGCCGCGGCTGCTCGATCGGTCGGTCGGTGTGTCCGGCCCGCCCGCTGCCGCCGCTGGGCCGCGCAGGCGGCTCCTCCTCAGCGTCCCCCGGCCGCCGCCGCCTCCTGGGGGCCGCTGTGCGGCTCAGCAGCCGAGCGCCGGCGCTGGGCAGGCGGAGGCTGATGTGGCCGCGCCGCGATGCCCCCGCCTCGGCCGCCCTTTCCGCCGGCTCGGCTCGGCACCCGGAGGCAGTGGCGGAGCTGTTTGCCCGCAGCCTTTCTGTCAGGGCTGGGGGGAGGGAGGCACCCGCTGCGCTGCGGTGATCCCCGGGGGAGCCGCCCCGGCCGGTCCCGGGGGCGATGGGGGCAGACGAACCTCCCCCACCCCCAGTGCCCTAAAGGGCTTCGCTTTGTAGTCAGAGTTTGGCCTCAAATTCTCGCTCGCGTGGGGAAGAGAGCCCGCAGGAAGGCGTTATGTGCCCCTCGGGTGCCTTTGAACGGAAATTTCAAAGTAACTGTACAGCAAGGAAAGCAATTTTTTCCTCGGCCATGCTCCATCCGCAGTTGTCAGGGCGCTGTGCGTCACCCCTGACCTGTTTCAGCCGGGTCTTGGTGCACAGCAGCAGTAAAAAGCACCAAGGAGCTGCTCAAGGTCGGTAGCATTCCTGTTGGGCACACTACGACCATATCATAAAAACTAACTGCGACCCTACCTGACTTCCAGCCTGCAGGAGAGATGAGATGAGAGTCTAAAAGAAGGGGAATATGAAAATACAGTGGCAGATCACGCAAGGTACTGCACCATCCAAAAAGTGCAGCTTCTCATTGGTATTTGTGTAGTGGTTGGCCTGGAATCAGAAGATGTTTCCTTTCTGTAGAAGGAAATACACGGTGTAACAGTCAGGAATGCCAGGGAGAGCCCTAGGAGGCAGGTAAGCGGTAGGGAAACTGCATAGAACTCTACATCTGTATTTCCTTGCCCAAAGAATTACAAGCTTTTCTTCTGCTATTGGTATAGTTTCTCAGTGAGAGCTTTATTAAAAGAGAGAAATATGTTCACCGGTTTTGGTTGGTTTTTTACGTTGGAAAAAAATTTCCACCTTGGACCTGTGAAATAGTTTCCATGGAGAGTGAGGATGAGGAAATAAGAGGAAGCTGGCTGTTCAGTTGCCACCACTTTCTGAGTGATTGAACTGATTAACTTCAAAAGTTTTCTAACTCATTCACTTCTTTTTTTATCTTTTTCAGAATTCAAATAAATACAACATTTCCAACTTCCTATTCTCTGTAACAGCAGTACCTAAAGTGAAATCTTTGTGTGTGGCCCACAAAAGACCTTTTAGGACACCACCTTTAAGCAGAAGTATTGTATTTAGCATGAGCTTTGCCATGTGGTCCCTCAACAGACTGGCATTTCATCCACCTTAGAAGCAAAACTCCGTGAAGCTGGCATCATTTCTGTACTAAGAGACCCTCTTTTTCCACCTTCCCACCAACAATCTTTCCAACATAGTATGTTTTGATCCAATCCTCTAGTGAACATCTTACAAAAAGGGGAGAGGTATGAAACGCAGAGACCCAGCACTGTGTCCCTTAGGGATCCCAAACTGATAGGTGTGTGAAGCACCCTCTGTCCTTTCTCCAGATGCTGCTTTGCTATGTGAAATATAATAAACTTGTGGCTTTAGCATAAGCTCGAGTCTGTGTCATTTTTTACCTGTGGTCAGCACAGCTGCCAGAAAAGTTTAATGTGCAGCCACTACCCAGTGTGCTTTAGCAGAGCTCTGCTTGCCATCCGGGGAATGAAGAACACAGTCATGATTTGTTCAGCCTCTCTGTATGCTTAAAGCCTCCAGTTTACTGTTTTCCACTGTGAGGTACTCCTGAAAATAAATCTTACTTGGTAAGTTTGAGGGATGAAGGAAATATTAGTTTCCTTCAGTGTGAGAGAATAGTCTGGAAAAAAACAATTTATTATGGGAGCTTTCCAATATTATTTGCAATTAATTGCTGGTAATTCTTGTCTTAATGAAGATATTCTTAGGAATCACTTTGGATTGCAAGTAAACATATCTCTTTTTAGCCGTTAAGATTTATTATTTCTTAACACAGAGGGCCAAATAGCCACAAATTGCTAATGAAATCACTTAACATTTCCAAAACTTCCAAAATTAGTTACTTTTTTGCTACCAAGCCATGTCCTAGTTAATTAGGACAGGATGTTAGCTTAGCATTAGACATAAAAGAAATCTCAGTGGCTTCAGTGGGGTTGTTTACATATCTAAGCCTTTGGTAGTTTTGAAGTGTAGTGCTCTGTGTGGAGCTTATCAGCTTTCAAACACAGTTGACTCATTACTCACTTTGTACTAAAGCCCCCATGTATGCTACAACAAATATTTCCAACTCAGAAAAAAACAATCAGTAACAGAAGAAAATCCCTTGCCTGGCACATAAGTGACTTTTCTCTACAGATTTCTACTAGGTGTGTATCTTTGCAGTTAGCTGGTCTGCAGTGGTTCCCAGGAACTCAGAGTCCACGGAGAAGTGATCTGTTGCAGAGCCTCATCAAACGAAAAGCTCCTGCCAACAGTGCTATGCAGATTTTTTAATTAAAGATGGACTCTGAGAAGGGACATGGAGAACATTTGCTAAATACTGTTCTCTGCTCAGCAAGGCCTGCCTGTAGCTTCAAGCTCACAGGAAGTCAGTGACCTTGTATGTTCTGACTTATGCAAACTTGGTGGGGAATGATAAAGAAAAAGTGTTCTTCAGATAACCTTCAAATTGAAAACGATCTGGAGAAAGAACTATGTTTTGTGTTTTTAAGCCGCTGTCCCCAGGAGCTCCTTGAGGTGGTGCACCTTGGATTTTTCCCTGCTAGCAGGCTGTGCCCTGAGCAGTACCTGGGTGACGCACTGTGGTGACTGAGGTGACCCTGAGGCGTTTACCACAGCTGTGAAGACATTTTGAGCAACAATTATCACTAGTGCCAACAACTTTGCAAATGGAGCAGGCTGTCAAATACAAGTTTTTCTGAAGTCTTTGCAGGAGGCATACAGAGAGTACATTGTCCTAGGTCTTTCCTTTCAAAGGTGTTTTATAAAGTAAGAAGTGATTGAATTTTTTCTTGGTTGAAAGCCTAACAATGTGGCCTGCATGATAACATCTGTTCCACACTAAATGCTTTTAGCTCAAGATTTCTAACTACATTAATCAGGAAACCTAACACAAAAACATTTCAACTATTTCTTATTCCTTTTTATTATCATGATTACCTTAGTCATCTGATACACACTATCTCTTAAGAAGGGGTAGAGATTTTTCACATTTTCAAAGCCTTAAAATTAACTGTACAAGCAATTACTTGCTTTATGAATCAAGAATAGTACTGTATTCTTCATCTTCAGAAGTCGTATCTGCACACCTTCATCCACTTCTTCACAAGAGGTTCTTTGGGCGTCATGTTTCCTCTCAGCTGAGCAGCAGTTTCTCTTTCAGAGGTGTGTTGACACCATTTCTTCAATGTTTCTGAGAAGTTTGCTAGATAGCAATATAAAATACTGCTTCCTCCTATCTTCTGTCTCCTTCCCCAGATTTGGACAGAAAATGATAGGAGCTGCCACATGCATGAAACCTCGTGTTATCTGTGCAGAGCAGGAAGGGAGCAGCTGCTGAATCACATTTGTGCATTGCTCTGTTCAGCAATGTCCAGTGGCATCACTTGCAAATGTATCTGAAAAATACATTTAACAAAATGTATTCTGAGGGGAAAAAAAGAATATTTTCCTTTCTTTTGTGTTGGGAGTTTTTGGACAGAAAGGACATGAAATCTTGAATCATATGGCATTGCAGGAAAGCATGATCTTACCTCTCATTTACCCAGAACTTAACGTGGCAGTTTAAAATGATGCTTAAGAGATTGCAGACACACTTTCTGATCTTACTCTGCACCTGGCGCTGGAAGATCACTATCAAAACAGTAAGGCAGACAGTCCTGAAATACTGTTGGATTTCCTAGCTCATAAAGGCTTCTTTAGAAAATTGCACCCAAAATTGCACCCAAATTACTGTGAGTTTTCCATCTCCGAATTTCTTTCTGAATAAGCAGTTCTGAGAAAAACTGTGCTTCAGGCATTTGCTTTTAACTTAAGGATTTTATCTCCTTAGAGCTGGTAATCAAGTGCCATTATTATCTGAACTGTGGCATATAATGTGAGCCCTTTTCAAGTTAAGTTCTGATTTTATGTATTTATATTTCTAATAAACACACAGCCAAGACTGGTTTTGTGCCCTGTATGAATCTGATGTTTTCTTTACACTGTGGGAAAAGTGCAATGCCATGCTATGCTAAATTCTGTACTCTCAGGGTGTTGGGGTGTTTTAAACACATCTTTGTGAAGCCGAGAGTTTGGTGGACTAGTCTCAATCTTCTGTTTAAAAATCCATAAAAACAGCTGCTGGCCATTGAAGATGTGAAAAAGCTACCCCAAAAAAAAAAAAAAAAAAAAAAGGAAGGAAGGAAGGAAGAAGAAGAAGAGAAAAGAGAGAAAGAAAGTGTGGGTGTTCCAGAGACAACATGTTGTTACAATGTGCTTTTGGACTTGGTCAATTTTTTGAAAGCGCCTTTTTTTCTCTTTTTCTTTGGTGAAGCTGATTGCAAAGGTCGTGTTTTGATCACACTCAAGGGAGAGGGAGAAGTCTGGATTAAACACCTTGTGCAGATCCTTACGGATGAGCACCATGGCTGCAACAGCTAGGAGCTTGCTTGGTCATGATGATCTATTCTTTCTTTAGATAGTAGCGGGTGAACCAGGTTTTTTCTCTCTTTTTTCCTTAACTGTAACCAATGTTTTGAGCAATTCTGGTATTATTTTTTCTGACTTTTCAGCAGAATAATCAATGATAGATGTATGTAATTTTTAGCAGTGTAAGCTTTGAAAGAAATTATACAAAAAATGATACTTTCTTGTGCAAGGGATAAAACATTTCTCAAAACACCTAACATTACTATAATTCTTACTTTTTTTCATTCCCTTCTGAGCTGTATACTGTTTGGTAGTATGCATGCTTACATCTGTGATAGGATACTTGTACACACATATGTCATGCACTTTAGATGGTTTGCATTTAGATTTTTTGTTCATACTTTATGTTCATTTGTGCGTCAGTGCTAGGGCTGTTGGGATCAATAGGGTTTGAACTCAGCTTTCCTGAAAAATAGAATACAGTTCAGTAAAAAGTATATTTTAAAAGGGATAAATGTTTCCATTTTTCTTCTTACTAGCTTTAAAAAGAGTGACATACCATTAACACTATTGATTCTTACCACTAGTGACCCTTTCCATCTGGAGTGCTGACTGCCTGTGGCTTATTTCCATTTTTCCTGTTATGGCGAAAGGGCTGTGCCAGCTGCTGTGCCCTCACATCTCAGGGGACTGCGGTCTCAACAAGCAAAGCAACAGGAGTGGGATCCACTATGTGTTCACCTAAACATACAAGTACATAAATGATGAGGTCCTGTCAACTTTAATAAGCTTTTGCTTCTTAAGATTGCACTCAAGTTGTCTTCCAACGCACAAGACAGTTGATTGTGCTAAAGATGTAATTGATTATTCTCTGCTGATGTGTTTAGATGAAGGTCCAGCTATTTGTCCTCACTGAGTAGCTCACTCAGAAGAAAGCTACAGAAGGCTGCAGGACAAACATGGTCTGAGCTCTCCTGCACTGGTCTCTGAGTTTCTGTGGAGGGGAGCAGTAGCACACTGTGAGTCTGCCTGTGTAGCACCAGGCTGCAGCTTTTTGAGACAGCTTAATGAAAGTAAGATCAAATCTATGGGCATATATCTATGGCCATTTATATTTAAATTCAAAGGACAGTCAGTATCAAACCTTTGTAAGGCATGCATTGCTCTGCATTGTGATGGTAAGCATGCAAAGCTGCAGACCCGGTGGATAAATGCTCTGTCATGAGTATATACTTTTAAATGTAAACAAAGTAATTTATGTGCTCTCTTTATTATGAAACAAGAATTATCATTTTACCTGACCAGCATGGATTTCAAATGTGTTGTATCCCTGGTTTACTGATTGCTCTCCAGTGTGGACAGCATTCACTCACGCTTTTTCCCCCATGACACAGAAGATGTTTTGGAGCAATACAATTCTGACTTTTCAAATAGTTTGTGATTTTCCATTTCTAAAAATTTATTACTTCATTACATTTTTTTCTGTTTTCATCATGGAGATTTTGGGGATTTCAGGGTCTCTAGCTTACTGTGTTTCCATATACAAGGAATTCAGTCCTGTAGCATTCATTTTATGAGATCACCAAAAGACTAAAACAGGCCTTAGTGTCCTTTACCCCTCAAATCTTATTTTGAGCCACTGATCCCTTTAGAAATAATTGACAGTGAAATTATTTCACAACAGAAGCTGCTGATCAGCAGCTCCCCTGCATTCATAAACCCATCTTTAATGAACGCAGGTAAAGGTGATGAGAAATGCTTCAAAGCAGAAGCAAAGCAATTAATTTCCACTAGCTGTTGTTCATCTGCATTTTCTGTAGTAGGGTTAGGGTGTCCTGCAGCTAGAGAAAGAGTTATGAAGCCTCTTTCTAGTGCATATATATTTCTCACTTGAGTCAACCCATGTTAGATCTCCAGAGCATAATCTGTCTTCTAGCCCAGACAAGTCCAAGAGGGGATAAAATAAAGGGAGAAAGTAGAAGCTTTCCTGAAATTCATTATACTTTCGTGAATTTCATAAACTAGATGTAGTCCTTTTATAAGTTTCTCCTGTCTTGAGGGAGGATCTTGGAATCTTAAGGTCCTTTTGACCCTACATTTTGTGATTTGTTTCTGCTCATTGTAACCAATAGAGATCATGCTATCCTAGTAGAGAGATAACAATGTACAAGAGAAGAAAAATGAAAGCCTATGGCTAGATGATGGGCTACAAAAGAGGCTTTGTAGGCTGCATACCTTGCATTGCTGCTGAGCAAATTATGTGACTGTGGGCAGGTCAGAAAATTTCAAGTATCTATGGGGTTTTTTGTAATCACTGCCTCATATTAGGTTTTGAAGAAAAGCATTTTTCTTTGGCTGCAGGGTACAAGATCATTCATTAGTAGGAGTATTAAATAGCTGGCAGTTCCAAGATACTTTATAGAATTAAGTATTCAAACCTTTTTTAAAAATCCAGTATTACTAAAAAAACCAATAAGTCTACTCAAGCATTTAATTTATTACCAGTGTTAAAATAAAAATTATACATTAGGGATTTAAGTGCTTCACTTCTTTCTGCATGTGAGATGTTCGTACTAGCTGACACTTCTTTTCTTCAGATATTCAGAAACAGCCCTAGGGATAGCTCTAGCTACCCAGGAAAGGCAGTTGTCAAAAACCCTACAAATATTTCCTGGAAATCTGACTCTTACACTGAGGTTAAAGAGAGAAGACAGAGGGGAGCAAATTCTGCTTCTCCCTTTTCCAGAGTACAGATTTTCTTATTTTTTTGACAGAGGATAAAGCTTGGAGCTTGCTTCGATGAGGAGCTCTAAACATATTCTGTAAATTGAGAGTTCCCCTTTAAGTTTACAGAATATTCTTGTTCAAACGGTTTAAACTGAAGGGGAACATAGCAAATGCAGCACCAGTCAGTCATGTGTCCTGTTTGTGGTTAGTCACACAAAGCCAATTTTTTCAGATGCTAAGCTATACCCCTTTTTTTTTTTTTTAAAGAAAAAAGACTGAACACAGCTGCTCTTGACATAAAAAACAGTCACTGAACAAATAAAAAAGCACTATGCTATGAAAGTAACAGCTGACATTTAGAAATTACTTCAGTGAGCTTACCAGAGAGATGCTGAGGACAAGACCTGCAAGATGATGAAGTACATTTTCTCATTTTCTTGAACTCATCCTGTGCATTTTTTCAGCATATCACATCATTCAGTGTGTCTCTGGCGATGGGTTTACCCAAAAGGTGTTCTTTATCAGGAGGTTGCTGGTGTTTCCTGTCATTGCTACATCAGTCCAAGGTGTTTAGAAGAATAAAAAACTGCTGCTACAGACAATGTCACAAAATTAAATTAAAGTTAAATTGAAAAGATACTCCTTAAAGTTATAACAAATGAAAGAGAAAATGTGATTGTAATACGACTTTTAAAAAAACCGAAACAAACATAAAACCCCTTAAGCACTGCCGTGAGTCATGAAACCTACTAATATTTTTAGTTTTCTTTTGTGAATCTTCTATTTCTAAGCTTTGTTTTCCACCACAAACATACAGGATCTACCCTGCATCTGTGTGAGGTAGGACTGGTGGCAGCCTCCGGCCATCCAGTCTACAACCATGCCCTTCTATATGAAGGAGTGTAGCCACAATGAACATTTTTCCCACAGTTCTAAATAGTTGACCTGTCTGTCAGGCAAATTCAAAGCTTTAATTCCACATCAGATCCAGAGATTTCCCTGGAATTTTTAATGGCAATGAAATTGAAGAGTTTCCTAGCACCTTTTCAGGGTCTCTGCAGAGAAGCGCAGACCACAATTAAATGAAGCAATTGCAGTGAGATAAAAATCTGGGCTTTACCTCATCCTCGTCCCTACAGGTGGTTCCTAACCTGCCAAGCAGTTTTTCCCAGCTCACAGAAACTCACTTTTGACTGCATCCTCCAGGCCACTTCTCCCATTGCTAACCTCTTCACTGTTTTCCCTAGCAATCCCCAACCAAACCCTGCTGAGCTTCTGCTTTGACCCCAGCTGGCAACAACCATTTGTTGGTTGGGTTTTTTTTCCTCAGGCTACAGCTGCTCAGCAGCTTCCTTGCACAAAAGCAGTTGTAACTGCAGACTTCTCCTCAAGGACAGGTGACTTAAAGACTTAAATTCTCTAGCCTCTCAGTCACATGATTTGGGGAAGGATAGAGACAGGCAAGACGGAACTTTCACAAAAACACAGTTCACCTGGAGCTAAGAGATGTTCCTTGACAGAGGCAAACATATCCATGGATATCCTATGCCTAGTGAGATATGCTCTTCCTAAACAAAAAGGACTGTTCCTTTAAATCAACCATCAGAATATCCAGATCTGATCCAGCAGGCATATCTCCCATCCATGTAGATGCTATTATTCCATTCATATGGCCTGACTGCCTGGAAACATCTCTGCTGCCAAATCTACAGTGGTTTTCCCTGCAGCAATTGCTGCTGGCTTACTGTCCTCAGCCAAATGCCTCTGGCTGTGCGACAGCCTTGGATTTTGTATTCTGGATGGATTTTCTCTCATTCGTTTTTATGTAAGATGTTAAGTCTCCCTTAAGAGTGTTTTTTTCTGAAGAGAAGTCTTCACTCTTATGTTTAATTACAGAGCATGTGAGAAGAAACACTTCAGGCTGTTTTCTACTGAGTTCCTCTGACACCATCCCTCCTTCAGGCATCCCCATCAACAGGCAGTTTTTGCTTTGTGTCTTTCCAGTATAACTGAGCCTGATAGCTGTTATTCCAACCAGTTGGCGTCTGGGACATGAATGCCAACAGACAGTTCAGGGTAACCTAATAGCATTTTTTATTTTTCCTACCTGCTTAGCAAAGTCCAGATTTCACAATGTCAAAATAATTGGAATGTTACCCACCTGAGGATAAGTTAAACCAGCACATTTTGCTATGAGCTTTCAGTAAGCTGGTCAAATGAGGAAAGGGGGTGCAGTCTTGTTTTAAAGCATTGGTAGATGACCTGCTGTGCAATGAAAGTCTCTGTTGGCTCAGTGACAACCTGAATCAGCAGAGAGCTGGGGCCTGGCAGGGATGATGCTGCTGCTGCTGCCACTGCACTTTGCTCTCTCTAAGGCTGATTCTCTGCCACCAGTGGCAGAAGTGCATGGGGAAGTGCCCTGGCTGTTCTAGGGGATGAAGGTCATTTCAAATAAAAGCTGAATGTGTAACATCTTTTCTGTGTCAGCTTTGTGTTCTTGTATCACTATTTGGCCATTCTTTCTCTCAAGTAGAAAATTGTCTCCTCTGATAAAGGATGTCACAGTGTATACCTGTTTAAATTGAATGAGTGTCTTATTTGTCAAGCAAGATGAGAGCCACTTGTTTTACTGTGTAATCCTCAGGGCAGAACAGCTCGTGGGATTCCCCATAACTTCAGCATAAGTACTCACTACAATGAGCACTCCTTTCTGATACCACACTTTCTGATACCACTGATTCTCCTTTCTGATACCACATAGTCACAAAATCTCTGGAAGTGGCACACTGCTGTTGCTCTGAATATCAGCCCATGGAAAAGATAGTTGTGCTAATGACAACACAACAGAATCAAGCATTTACAGTACTCCTTGGATTACCAGAAATCCCACAGGTTTGCCAGTCTCCTGTGACTGTTTGGATTGGTAGGCTAAATGCAATCACTGACAATGGTAAACCAGGAGGTTTTTCTCTGGCTCCGTTTTGGCCGGAGAACATCCCCAGGCACACTGGATTTCCTAGGGCATACACTTACTTTACTGGTTTATACCAGTGCACACAACCTATGACAGCAGAGATCCTGACCATGAAAGCCCAGCAATAAGCTTGAGTTTAGACAAGGAGTAAGATAAAGTTCTTCAGTAGTCTCAGTGTTTTTCAAGAGTATGGGTGAAACTGCTCGCATCTTAGATGTGTCCTTGTTCAACCTACTGCATTCTGACTACCAGAAATTCTGCTAGATAATACTAATTAATAAGGACCTTAGCTGAAGAGGTGGAATCAGATTTTATGTAGAGCAATAAAGGAATAAGTGAAATTTGTCTCGTATGTCATCTGAGTAGTATGAAACACAAAACTTAACTGGGTGCTTATTCTATAGGTCTGAGAGGGTAACTATCTTGAAAGTTATGGTGTGTAAAGACATGCAGAGGCCTTTTGGACTGGGTGGAGATTCTGGATTCAACAACTTAGACTTCAGATTTATGAACCGATGGATACAACAGACAGAAACAAAGTATGGAAACAAACAACAGGATTTAGGGCTTCTCAACACTGAGACTGACACAAGACTTTAATTGGCAAAGTGAATATGTGTCCTACAAAATGTCCTAGGCTAGAAGGCTAAAAAGAAATACATACTAACAGCTATGCTTCCATAATAATTCAGAATTGCTGTTTCAAGTACTGTCTATCTATTTTCAAACACACATAGTTCAGTAGATAAGAGTGTACTTGCCAAAGCCTATGCAAAAAGCTAGAAAATTATTTTGTAAAGCTATCCTCCTTTGAAATAAATTTAAAAGGAATAAATTTATAATAAATTAAAAAGGAATAAGTTTGTATTAAATTACAAAGGAATGCTAATTGTCACATTTTTATTACAAAGCTTGGCTTGGATAAACTAACACATGAAATAACTTAAAATAGCTTTTCAGCCATTTCTTTGGTGATCTGAGCTTTGAGACCTGCATAATTGAGTAGGAAAAATCTGAAAAGCTGGCACATAATTTGTTTTAACTAAGACGAGTTCCATAAATTTGCCAAGCCAGTTTTCAGAAGATGCTAAGATTTTGGGGATTGGGTTTTCTTCTCTTTGTTTTGGGGGGGTTTTTGGAGAAGTTTAAAAATATCAACAGTAAATTCTGGTAAAAGAATAATGGTATCTGACACTTTTTGTAAGAAAATGTCTCTGCTTATAAGATTTTGGAGACTTCTCAGCTTCAAATCCCTTATAAACCAAGAATTTCCTCATAACATTTTTTCAAAATACATTCTTAGCTGAAGTTTTTGAATCTGTGAGTACTGTTGCTGGATTTACATTTTCAAAAGCTATTCCACTGATAGAAATGGATAGGAAAGTTTATTATGCAGCTACTTATATATAAGGGAAAATAACACACTAGAGCAAGAGAGGAAATCTTAATATTTGGGCTACTGAAATAAACAGGGTAATAACAATATTTAGCATAAATGTGGAGAAAGTCATAGCTCAGAAACAAGCAGGTAGTATTTATTCTGGGTAACAGAGAAGCCACAGCCCAATGGGAAAGGAAGAAAGTGTTGATTCTTTACTATAAAACTCCGCTTTTCATCTTTATTAAACAACATGCATAGCATTTCCTTTCACATGGGTCCGAAAGCAGGACAGGGTGGGGGGTGAGGCTTGAGAAGATAGGAAGAAAGGCTGTGTAATGCCAATTCTAAAGAGAGGAAAATGGAGGAAGCAGCTAATTATAGTCTTTTTAGTAGGAGGAAACCACTTGGAAGAGTCTTGGCCCTTCAGGAGAGACTGGGAAGCGAGGTAGCTGTCAGGATGGCTTTACGGTGAGTGGTCCCAGCAGACAAAGAGCATCTGTCTAAGCAAGGAAAGGAGGTCACATTTAAAAGCAGGCTACCTAGGGTAGAGACAAAGACTGATCCTAATCTCTTAGATATATTAAACCTGTTTTAAGTAGCATTTACCATTGGTTTGTTTGGGGGTGGGGGTGCTAAGAGCATGTTACCCACATCTTTTTCAACACGACCTGTTTTCCTCATCTGGCAGAGACAACATGGTTTTTTTTTTCTGTCAAAGGGAAACAAACAAACAAACCCCTATCAGGAAAAATGGTAATTTATGTCAGAAACAGATATTTTCTGAATGGATTTCGGTTAAGCTTTTCAGTAACATATTTCAAAGAAGATTAAATATTTAAATGTGATCATGATGCTTGATCTGAGAGAAAAGTTCTGCAGGAGGCCAGGTGGGAGCACAGTTCAGAGACAGTAATTGGGCCTTGACCCAGAATATTTCATACCTGGGAGGAAGTCTCCTGTTTGGGATTTTGGAGAGAGAATTATCAAAGCTACCAAATATCGCAGCGTAAATTGGGGAGCTTAATAGGTTCATCCTGTCATTCCACTACCCTTCTGCTATATCTTTCTTCTCAGGCTGCTAAGGTATTTTAGCCTGCACCACTCAGTAAGGAAATGAAATAATAATGTTTCCTAGTAGTTAACAGTTCTCTGCATGTGCAGAGAGGTTACATACAAGATTTTGTAACCTTTGCTTGGGTTGGTGATTGCTCACTCACGTGTCTTAGCCAGAGCAGTCAGTGGGACTGCTCATGTGTTTTGCATGGTCATCAACATGAGTAAGGATGATACTATACAGCCCAAGTGCATGGTACACAAGGTTGCATGGGAAGTATGTGGAAGAGCTGGCAGAATTCTTCTGATTCCAGCACCTCTGATGATCAAATAGGCAAAAGTTCAATGGTATTAAAGTATGAAATTCTCTACTACAGTAAAATCAAATTGCAAGAGGTAACACATGAATACAAAAGAAAGAAAAAGGGACCTGTAGACAAGCATCACCTAGAAGTACAGACCCTGTGTAGGGAGACAAAATTTAGTCCACAAAGTCCTTTCAGTGACATTGGGGTTTTTATGAGGTGGAGGAGCTGTTGCCACAAACTGTTCTGTGCCATCCCATAGCCAGAGCAAGACTTTCAGGGCCAGAGGTCAATGGACTAGGAGAAGAGAAACAGGATGTCTGGCTTTTAATGAGCTAAAATGTAGGTGGATGGAGTCTACCTCTGAATAAAAGTTCTTGGTTTTGACCTCATTAACAAAGTCTATTGTTGGGGAAGATGAAACAGGAAAGCCTTATAAATATGATTGCCTGACAAAAGATTTTGGGAATATGAAAACTACAGGCAACATCGAAATGAAAGCCACTTTTGAAATACCAAGTCTTAGTTACTGAACAACTGGAAAACAATGGTATGGCCGACTGAAGGTAATCCCCTCTTGATTGAACAATACCCTCTGCTTGCAGGCAGGTCCAAGGGTCAGAGCAGACCCTACTAGCTCAGCAGAAGGGGTCCAAAGAGTAGTTTTTAGGAGTTAAGATGTAACACTCTATCGTAATATAAGAACTCTTATAGGCTGTATGTAAATGCTATAGGATTTGTATCTTGTATTAGATTGGTTAGTGACAATTAGAATATTCAGTACAGAAGATGATTTATTGTATTGTAACCAGGACTTCACCATTCTATTCTCTTCTATTCTATTCTATTCTATTCTATTCTATTCTATTCTATTCTATTCTATTCCATTCCTCTCTTACTCTTCGCACACTCTTACACTCTCTCTCTCTCTCTCCTTACTTACTCGCTTACTCTCTTGCTCTCTTGGGCCTGCTCCGAGCTGAGTCTGGCAGCTCTGAGCAGTGCCCCTATACCCACACCCTTTGCAATAAACTGATGTCCCAAAGATCAGCCTACAGAGATCTCTCGTCTCCGTCCGTAACCTACAGTCTATGAAGTAAACAAAGCCTAATGCACAGTATTAATCATGTGATACTTTATGATCCTTTTGGATTAATCTATCTCCCAAAGAAGAAGTTTCTATAGGACTTCATGTTCTCTGGGACTGTGGAACTTGTAAGTGGGAGGAAAACACTATAAAAGTGACCATATTTAAATTCAAAGTGCTAACAGATTAGAGAGTGGTTTAGCCACCAAGTCGTAGCTGTCTCACAAAATGCCCTGTATCAGCTCCACCCTTCCAGGCATTTCTTTGGACTCATGGCAGATAATTTTTCCCCACAAAAGATGATGCTCCCAGACCAGATCTGCTCCTCTCTTGACACTGAAAATGCTAGAGCAGATACTGGCATGGGAGGAAGCAGCTTTTTATCCATCTCCAAGAGGGAAAATTATAGGAGGGCACAGTCAGCACAGCATGCTAATTTCCACTTTCCCTGTTCTCAAGTGCAACGGGTGTTTTTAAGTTTATGGTAATGATTTCTTGAGGAGGCTTTTAAAACTCAGATACTTTTTTTTCCTATGCAAGACTGAAACAAAACAATATTATTTGCAAGATAAATGCTAATCATTCATTAGTAAAACTTTCTGCCAAGTTCCAAACCCTTTGGCTTTGCCTTAGCTGATAGAATGTGTACATTTGGATTTATAAAAGCAGAGAGAGTTTTTCACTACAGGAAATTTCCTTTTTAAATAGCAAATCAAAACGTTTTACATTTTCTCAAATTTCAGGAAATTGTAAACAGCTTCCTTTTTTTCCTTCTCTCATTTTTCAGGTTTTCATAATAGCATAAATAAAACTGAAGTGTTGGTTGGTCGGTTTGTTTGTTTTTTAATGGAGACTTTACAGCCTGGTGAGCGGAGGAGTTCTTGAATGAACTCCATTCAACAATCCACGGGCACTGACACCGCTCAAACACCACACTCTGCTCAAGTCTACAATCTTCATGCTGCTTCTTAAAACTAGACATTAAGTGTTCTTTTTTGTAGCCAAAGAGCCCTAGCACAGATTTATCTCGATACTGGGGACCCTCACAGAGTTTTAGTCTCACCAAAGCTGACAGACACCCCTTTACTGACCGCGGACAAGCTTTGGATCAAGCCTTGTGTTGAGCCACAAGTCAGAGCTGTGGCTGGGCAGACAGATTAACTTCTTTTTGTGGAATGGAGCATGACTCAGTACAATGAGCAGGCAGCAGGTTGCTTGCCAACAGGCAGAGCTGTCTTTTTATAAAATTTAAATTGATTGCCCTTTAAACCCACCAGATTTGGAGAAGGCTGCAAAATTGGGTTGTTGCTGTCTATGAACTCTCCTACATGGCAATCTAGGAGGTAAAGAGGAACAAGTCTTGTATTTCCTAACTTCTTAGAGTTCCTAAAACAGCGAGTAGCAGCAGTGATTCGTCAAGTTTTAATGCAACTCCCCCTCATTGCCCTCCTCACCCAGTCCTTGCCAGGGGGAGAGCTGGCTTGCTGCAGCAACAGCAGTTCTGCCCAGACAACAAACTTCTGTGAGCAATGAGGTCATGGAAACTCGTGACATCCAAACCCTCATTGTCCAGCAATGTTGATGCCTGCAAGGTGCTGGCCCTCACTACAATTACAGCGGTGTCTGTCTGTCTGTCTATTCTCCTGGAGCACAGGAGCACTGTTTATGCAGGGACAGGTAGTTTTGCTTGCAGTGCTAGCTTGTCTCTACTTTGCTTTTTGATAACTTATTGTTGAAGGTACTTACAGTATGACAAAATAATCTGTTTTACACAATATCACAGAAATATCGCAGAGAGCTATTGAGTAAGTACACACAGCTACCCATACTTACCTGGTCAAAACTTCATATGCACTTTAAAACCTCTAGAGTGTGTTAAGATTTCTTAGGCATTTTGTACAAGTACTATATTTTAAGATGGATACACCATTCTGTAATTACAGAAATATGACCGAACCCATGCTTAAGGTAACTTAATTGATTTTGATGGGTCTACAACAACATTATATTTGATCACAAGTCTCCAAACCCAAAATCTGAATGTCTCTCCGTCAGCTCTTTGCAATGACAAAGAAGGGTGAAAATCCTCACGTTTTTTTCCAGTCACTGCTGCCTTTACAACTTTATTTCACTGCAGCTCAGATTACTTTTCTTTTGAAGGTAGCGTGTATAATTATCACTTGTTGAGCTAGATGCTAACAGCACCTACATTGCCTCAAACATGTAATAGAGCTGTGCTCTTAAATCTTGACAAATCATTATTCTGTCCAAACCTTACAATTAAACTATGTGTTCTGTGTTGCTGGCCCACTGCCTTTCTGCTGTAGAACAGCCCCTGATCTGTGCCAGTGAGCTTGTTGTCGAGGTCACTTCCACGTGGCCAGCATTTCCTCACCTGAGGGCTCACACCCACAAAAACACTCAGTGACTCATCACTGCAGCCTGAAAAGGCTGAATTACCCACTCAGGGATTCCTAAAACATGAGTTTGCTGCTATTTAATCACGTGCTTTGCTCTGGATTATAGGCAACTTCCTTTTCTCAGCTCTTGAAGCCCGATGGGTCAGCAGGAGTTTAATCCCCTCCGCTACTCACAATTTACATATCCTCCCTAGACAGGATTGCGCTCTGTGTGTGTGTGCATGCGCACGCGCGTTTTAATGACTTGCTGGCCAAAGTTCTTCACAAAGTGAATCACACTCCTCTGCCAAATCACTCCTCCACCCATCAGCACATAGAGCCCATTCACGCTACTCTGATGCAATATCCACAAATAAGGAACATGTGACAAGAGATTCAGGAAGAGCTTGAAAAACATAGTGAGTGACAAGATCATGTCTCTGAGAAGCAACCTATACTGGAGCACAGGCAAATGTACAGTCCTTTCCATGTGCTAGTGCTGAACTTCATCCTCAAAACAACGCCGGCTGTACCCTACTTTTTCCTCTAAGTTCCTTGTACTCTCATACCTACAGAGAGACCTGCTGAAAGAAATGACCCAGTAAACACAAGAAAACCCAGAACTGGCTCTGTGTAAGTTCCCTGTGTGGAATATCTGTCTACTTTTTCCAGCATAGTATAAACTGTCCAAACAAACGCAAGCTCAGCTTATATGCAGGCATTAAATGAGAAATTTTTCAGAAGAATCTTGTACTCAGAGCATAGAAGTCTTGGAAAAGCCAGCCTTTGATAGCTACTATGATACCTGTCACAAATACTTTGGAGGAAGCAGCAATTATTCTACAAAATAAGGATTTATGTAATTTAGATAATAATTAGATTTACAACAGAAGAAATTGATTTAACACATATCCTTGGGCAAGACTCAACATTTTTTTTCTGTTAGATCATGTAGCAACTATCAAGGTTGCATCCTGTAGAGGCAGTAAGAACATAAACCAACACAAGTCTTGAATTTCACTCTAATGACCTACATAACTTTAATCAACCTTCACTGCTTTATCTGTATGCATCTGCTTCAGATTGGGTTTATGCATAATTACAAAATAATTTACTAAAAGACCTTCAAAGAACTTCATAGTATCTTTGCATATTTAAGTATCTCAGAGTCGTCCTGACTAGCAAATGACATAATTAGACCCAAACAGGAGTGAAATTCAGGATGTTTGATAAAATATTTCTTTTTCACAAGCCACTGGAGGAAATTCAGTGTCAGATGCATCCTGAGAAGATGGATGGTATCCTGCAATTAAGAGGCCTCTAGTCTACAAAAAAGGCATTTCCCTTTCCTACCTTCTCCACTTATCAGAATGCTGTTGCTTACTTAGGGAAAAAGAATTGAGAGATGGGGTTATTTTTTGAACAATATCATGCTAAATTTAGGTTAATCTCCTTGTCTGCCTTAGGGCGATATGCCAGAGTGATCAGGAACTGCCATCACCACATTGTTACAGAGAGGGCAAAACATACTGTGGTGACAGATGGATTCAGTCTGAGGCAATTTTTATTTTGCCATCCTCTGGCAGAGCGGAGGACATTCCCTTGCACTGTGTGTAATGGACTGGCTCACCCTTTCCCCAAACAAACTGGGCAGAAATAAGGGCTGCTGTACTGAAGTAACTCCTCTTGTTTCTTTAGGAGAGCTGTGAAACCACTTCATGCTGGATCCAAGAACAATCCTCTTTGCTGTCCCATACTGCTTCTGTCTAACATAAATTATTAAAAAACTCACATGGGCATTAACATACATCATCTCATACAGCTTTTAGTTCCTGTACCCTTCTGCCCTGTGTATCAAGCTGCTTACTGGAGATCAAATTTCCTGAAAACTAGTTCTTAAATCCAAATTTTGATTTTGCCACATTGCCCTGTAATTAGAAGGCATATCAGCACCTTAATGTTATGCAGAATTCCTGGTCAAGCCACCTACCCAAATCTCAGCAGATCAGAGTATTTCAAGCAGTCCAACATCCTGAAAATGTACTATTAATATTACACTTTGTGTTACTTGCAAAAGAAGTGCCATATCTCCTCTGAAGTAATCCTTGCCACCACTGTCACCATTTGCTATGTCCACTAGAGTTTGGCTGTAATTACTAAATTATTAGAAGTAGATGATTATGATTATTGATATGTACATGGAGCATACATCTTAAGAATTAGATTTCCTTTTCAGCTGATGAACTGAGTTGGGTTTTTTGTTTGTTTGTTTATTTAAGATACTAGAATTAGATTCTTAGATATTCTAAGCCCTAAGAAGAATGGTGCTAGGAAGCATTTTCAGCTCTTTCCAAACTCATATGGGCATGCTGATGCTAACATGAATTTCTTTGGATTAAGCTATACTGGTGATTATGTTTTATGTTTGAAATGACATAATTTTTCTCATCTTGACTTCTTCTCGTCTGAGTTCTCAGACTTCCTCAGATTTTATATTCTGTTACACACTTTAAAAAAATTTCCCCACTATTATGTAGCGTACTCATTACAGTGAAAACACTCCAGATAGACCTATACAAGGTCTGAAAAAAACCACTCAGTTGCACAGAATCCCAGCTGGAAGGAAGCAGCTGACTTACAGGAAAACCAGCTGTATGTGATCTTGAGATGGATTGCTAGGGGGGGACAAGAATTTTTATCTTGGATGCAAGGAAACAAAAGTAATTTGGGCTAAAAAAGCATGTATTGTCTGTACATTGGGGTCCCTTTAAATAGATACCAAAAGTATCAGTATATGTGATAATAGATACTGACACATTTAAACACATCCTAAAAACGGTAAATTTCCTGGTTTTGTTTAATCAAAATGTGTCATAATTTATTTGGATTAGAACCCTAGCAATTGATGTTTTTAATCAGATGCACACAGCTGGATCAGACTTGTTTCAGGACAATATTTTCCATTTCCATTAGTCACTTTTGGGAAAGATCAGCTTTCTGGGACTTCAGACCATTTGTTCCAGGGTCATCTCTTACTGACATCGAGTCTGTTTAGACAGAGGCTTTTTGACACAAATATTGCGTAAAGCATAAATATAGCATGGCACTCTGACTGTCAGCTCCATGACAGAGCTGGATGCTTCTGCTAAACAAAGCCAGGAAACGGTCAAAAGTATCTTGGAATAAAAAGGCAGGAGGTCAATGAAGGTCACCTTTTAGTCACCTCATATTGTCAGGGCCAGGAATGCAACCAATCTAGCTTTATTTAATTCAAGGCTTATACTATCCTCTGACAACTTCACTAGATCTATATAAGGCCTACATTAAAATTGTAAAGCAGTTAAGTTTTTTAATTTTATGTAATTTTAAATGACACTGTAAGAAAATTATTTCTAATATTGCATTCACTGCATTTTAAGGTCTATTTTTCTTTCCATGAGCAACTCCCTCAAGGAGAGGATAGATTTCAATTGTGAAAGTTCCAGTCTGGACTGAAATCTGGCATGAAACCATCCAGATATATAACTCAAACCATCTGGATTCATAACAATAATAATTTTGATCAAAAGTATGCAGCGCTTTCAGAAAAACTATTTTCATCTAATGAGCTAACACTGTAACACATTCTTCTGTATTTGTCACACTACAAGCGGTGGCCAAGGACAGTGCCCAGAAGTTGGATGTCAAGTGGATCTTGGTGTCTTGTAGGTTCCCCAAAATCCCTCAAATTATGGAGGCTGGAGGAGCCCCCCGCCAGCCACCTGCAGGTGCATTCAAGTCCTCTTTCCCAAGGCAGGAGCCCTCCGGCAGCCCCAGGGAACGCTGTCACGGCACAGCGCGCTAAGCCAGAGGTGTCCGCTCCTGCCCAGCCGTGCCAGCCTTGGGGCCACGCTCCTCCGGGCAGCACAAAGCAGCTGCAGTGCAGGAGAGGATCTGGCTCTCCAGTTTATGGCAGGAGCACACACTGGACTCCTTCTCAGCGCACAGGGGCAGACAGACGAGGTTGTGTTCACTGGCGCACAAGAGGGTGTTTATTCCGTCCTCTGCAGGCTGCCTCTCTCCCAGGCGCCCGCCTCTCGGCTTCCCGTCTCCTCCAGCAGGAGGGAAAACACGGGAGCAGAAGCCAAGGACTCGTGAGTTCCAGTTCGACTGCTGGTATTGACTCATTGTTTGGCCTTACTTAGTCATTTAACCTCTCTGTCCCTAGTTCCCTCCCTGGAAAAGGACAATGCAGCTGGACTTGCCTGGGCAGGACAGCTCTCCCCAGGAAGGAAACAGTGGCTATTTCGGAGAGCAGAGGCATCAGCTGTCTCCCTGGGGCAGCCAGCCCACAGCCGGGGACAGAGCAAAGTGCAAGGGGCAGAGTCATCCTGTGACTCGAGGTATGCTGCTGCTAATCTTTAAACTCCGACAGCCATTTTCCTGAGCTCCAGCAGCGCAGATCCCTGCAGCTGGGAAAATGTGTTGTACACCGAGCTATTCTCTGTCTTTCTGTTGTAACAAAGGAAATCTTGGCTTACCTCTGCTTACCAACAGTGTGATCCTCTCTGTTCAAAGATGCTGGCTGGCTGCCACATTCTTCTTGGAAGGAGGGCACAGAAAGGGCTGCAGATAGGACTAACAGGCCAAGCCTTGGACACAGAGAGGCATTTGGAGGAATGGAATTGCTCTGCTTTGGAAGGTACCCACATGTCCTTGCTAACAGTGAGGGACTTTGTAGATACCAGCCATTACACCAACACACCTACTGCATGAGAGGGAAGTAGTGCTGCCCAAATGGCTGAACCAATACAGAATGAAGATTTGTGTCAGTGTGTTGTTGCCTGGAGAATTTCCTCCTAATAATATTTTACATTTCTGTGATGTTTGGTAAGGGTTCTTCACTGCCACATGTCACACACAATGTGACTAGCAGTATAACACCATGGTTTTATTATTAACAACAATGAATAGTCACTTCTCTTTTTTTCCCCCTAGCTTCTAGATTTTAAAATTCTGATATGGTGGCATTTCTTTCTCAGCCATAAAAAACCCCCCAGGGCTAGAGGTCATTTATCATTTGGCTGCAGGTGCTGAAGCTTAACAGAGCAACCCAATGGCTTCTGACAAAAGCCAGAAAGCTGCCAACACAGACACTTGCCAATATTAACAGATAAAAGAGATAGGAAAATATTTCAAAGCACCAGGGGAGATGTTGGAATGCTCTTGAACTGAGAGGTGTCTTTCTACACTTGTTCAGCCAGGATGAAGGTAGAAGAGGGAGCTGTGCAGTTCTGGCCAACACAACTATTCTAAGCAAAGCTTAAATACTTGCCAGGGCACCAGCTGGCTGGCTGCTTTATAATTCCTATTGCTCTTGCAAGGATGCAGCACTGAAGTGCCCAGCAAGGGGGAAACTTGGGCACATGTGCACCCCACAGACCCCATGCTTGCAGGGCACAATCCGTAGGCAGGTGCAATGATGGGCTCCCATTCACTAGGCAAGGACTGTGCTGGGGCCTTGCTCCAGGGAGGAAATGCAGTTGGAGCGATGCAGGAACAGAAGACTTGACTTCCTTTTTCCTCTCCAGAAGAGGTCAGAAGGAGTAAGTCAGTTGGCCTTGGAAGGCAAACTTCAACTCTTGGCTATAACACAGCCTTACTCAAATGCTTCACACCAAGTCTTCAAAACAATTTAAGCACTGGTCACCTATTTAAGTGCCTGCACTGCTACCAAAATTGTCAAAGCAGGTAGAAGGTGCCCACTGTCTTTGCAGAGTTGATCTTTACCAGCTGGGTGTGACGGCTGGTGTAGAACTGAAGGCACAAGCAGTCCGTCTCAAGGACTTGAAGGGAGGTTGTGGAAGAGCCCAACCATCCTCATCACCTCAGCCTGGGGCCACATGCAGGCTGAGCATGGCTGAGGTGCAGTGTGCTGTTAGCAGCTGCCAGCACATATCCTGGGCAAGTGCAGGACACGTGCAAAGCGTTCAGATGTGACAGTGACAGGTACTGAAGAAGCACCTCAGACAACAGTAACAGCCCCACACTGATGGATAAATATCCCAAGGCAGCTGCAGCTCAGGGAGTTGCCATGGGGGAAAGCTCCTACACAGAAGCACACAATCTTCTACTAGGTCTTGTAAGGTCCCAGGTTTTGCCACCCGTTGGGGAGGTTTCAATGGTACATCAGTTCCTGCCCCAGTGAGGGACTCTGGTGCAGTCTGCTGACAGAGATTTTGTCCCTCAGCTTCTCCCAGGCCTCTTTTTGCAGAAGGAATGATCTGGTCCTAGGTAATATTTCAGATCTCACACTTTGGCGAAGAAAAGCCAAAGCGTGCTGCTTTGACTAATAAGTCACCTGAAGAGATAAGTCACTGTGTTTCAGAAGTAGGGTTTGGGCAAGCTGTTCTTCACAGATGCTATACTGCACTGAAGGGATTTAATCAATACTGCATCCACAGTAACAGGCTATGTGCATTAAACCCCATTAATTTTATATGACAAATCATACTATTTACTACCCCATAAATTCATACACTCATATCAAGTACGTGGATAATTATGTGAAAAACCTGCAATCTGCAGTATGAATGTTGTCCAGCCTCATGCGGAAGGACATTCTGCTTCACAGTGGGTTTGCAATCTGTTAGGACTCAGGTTGGCTCTGAAGTGCTAGTTACTTAATAGAGTTTAACATTTGGGAAGGCAGGAATTGCAGCAGGAGAGGACAGCACAAAGTTTGGCAGAAAGGAAAATGAAAACTCCAGGCTCTAAAATAAAGTGAAAATGGGATATACTAGTGATCCTACTTTGTTAATCTGAAGTTCTCTCTTGCAAATACACCCTGAAGAGAGAAGACTCAACCCTTTCAGCATCTACAGCTTGTCACCTAGAGAAGGTGGAATCCAAGACTTTCACCATTAGATAAATAAGCATGGCTTTTTTTACTGTCTTTTATAAGAACCCAGAGGGAGTTTGGAACAACACCTCAGGCATGTCTTACTGAACATGGCAAAATGATAGGGAAAAAAGGTCACAAATCAGTCCTGGTAAAAGTAAAGCTGTTTTTGAGCACAAGGTTTTGTGTGCTTTGCTGAGGGAACACCTTCTGCACAGACACGTGATTGAGCCTCAAATACCCTAATTTGGGAAAAAATTGTTGTACTGCACAGTTAGCGCTGTACACGACCTAAACCATTGGCCTCTGCTGAGTGTACATTGGGAGCACTCATTTATTCTGCATCTATTCACCAAGAAAACTACTTGTTCAAACAAAACTGCTTGGTTCACTGGATAGGGATGGAGTTAGTTCAGCTGGATATTTGTGCAGCAGGCAGCAGAATGCACCCCTTTTTTAAAAAATGCAATGCAAAAAAGCTGGTGTCATGCACAAAGGCTATGAAAACACCGATTCAGGCAATCTCTCTTCGCTTTCTAAAAATTGCTTTGAGAGATCAACAACACAAGCAACCACAAGGCAGCCAAACCCTTCTTGCCCCAGTCTCTTGCTGCCCTGGGAGGAAAGCCTGAGTATTTCTCCCAGAACCTCCCAACCTTGGTGGTCAGCCTTTCCTGCCCTTCTGATCACAAGGTCTTACTTCACTAAAAGCAGGCACCAGGGGAGAGGAACAGAAAAGCATGGGCATAATTAAAGCTCTCTGGAATTCAACTGCATTACTGGAACCCCTGTGGATTTATAGAAGTGTACTCTAAGAGCAAATAACATATCAGAGGCTGAGCACAGGGACTGGGTGACAGATACTGGCTGTTGCCACCACTGCACAAGTATCAGAGGGCCAGAAGTCGAAATGTCATTTGCACTGTTTGTAGACCCTAATTAATGCTGCAGCTTCCCATGTAGGCACTGTGGAAGTGCCATGCAAGAAGTCATCTATCCATGATTAGCTGAAAGATGCTCTATGGAGAGATTAATGTATATTCTCTCAGCCTCTGTTGAAGAAGGCTTTGTACACTGCTACATTTAAATGCACACCTGTATGGTTAAATTTCTGCAGTTACTTGTAGGCAGCTGCACAAAAGGAGGTACCCCAGTTCAGCTCCAGTGATTAGCTGGATGCAAGTCCTGGAGAAAGCTGTTTCTGGAGACAGCCCAAGGGGTCCTGAGCTTTGGTCTGAAGAGGAACGATCTACAAGGAGTGCTGATCTTAAGAACTGGCCCTGCATCTGTCTCTACATGTAAGCAAATGGCAGTAAGCCTAAATTCACTGATGACCTCGCACCACAGACAAGCAATGCATCTGTTTGCTTTGCCTCAGAACGTAAAGGAGAAAACAAACCAAACAACAACAACAAAATATTTAATATGGAGATCAACAGTAAGAAAACAAAGTGTTTGGAAAATTTTTTTGGGGGAGGAAACATGTATTGACTAAGCAGGGAAACTCACTACCACATGTATCACAAATGCCAAGATCTTAGCAGGAATAAAAAGCACTGGAAATTTCTAGGGAAACACAAACCCACCTTTTTATAGTTATTTTTTTTAAACAAAAAAATTAACATCACCATCCTGGATGTTATGAAATAGCTAAAAGTCATCAGGTTTCATATCTTGGGCCTGCCCTTCCTCTGAGAGATGATTTCCTCACTGCTCACGGCAGGACATAAGTGCATCTTCCTTCTGGCCATTGCAATCAAATGTGACTGGACTAAACAGATCAGTGACCTGACAATTGCTCTGGTTCTATGCTATATGTGTAATTAAGCCTAAAGAAGAAGCAACATTTAAATTTACAACTTAAAGTAACACATAGTTCTACTTCTCAAACTTGCTCTTTCTATTTTATTAATTGTACAGAGACATCTCAAAATGTTTAAAATCATTCCAAATAATAAGGAAATAAAGAAACTAACCAGCTCCAGGAACCTTCTCATGTGAAACCAGCCCTGATTGAATTAACCTAAATGGTTTATTAGCACACTACAGATGCCACCGCTTCTGCTCTCAGGGAATTAAATAAAAAGAAAGAAATACTTAAATTAATTTCATGTAGAACAGATTTGATCTACTAGTGGATTTTTAAGGAACAAAACTGTGATATTAGTCAAAACTTTTCTACAGAACAGCTTTTACTTATACACTAGTGCTAGTGAAAAAGAGTGATAAAAACTATTCTTTTCCTGAAGTTTGCTGAGATGAACTTAACTTATAGAAGTTCTTCACAGTTTTCTGGACTTTTCAGTAAGAAAGAAGTTATTCATTCCAGTAAGATGATTTGTAGAGAGCAAATCCTTCAGAATGAAATAAAATTCACTGAGCTGTTGGTATCTTTTCTTGTTCACTGGGGCATTGGGAGAGCAGTTGCAAGCCAAGCAGCTACAGCTCATCCTCATTCCCCTGTGTCTGTTGTAGGCATGTGTCACTACCTTTGGCTGACTGAAATCAAACCCCCTCCTCTCCTTGCAATCTATTGGCTTATCAAAATAACCCAAACAATCAAAAAACCCCAACCACAAAACCGCAACCCAAACCACACCCCAACAACAAACTAACCACACTAACAAGCAAACAAACCACACAAACAAACAAAAACCCAAACCACCCCAGCTACAACCTGGAAAATTGCCATTCAGTTTCCAGTATGATTTAATGATAGGCTGAAAATAACATATATCTACCCTTCAAAGGTGTAGTGATTTTAGAAAACATGACTATATCTGAATCATCTTGAAATGTGGGTTGAAAGGACAAAAGAAGGCACAGAAGTAAGACTGTGTTATGGATACAGACCTATGCACTGTGTAGAAACGCAGATCACAGAAAATACTGGCTTACACACTCCTAGGAAATACTAATAAGGATTGAGAAGGCTAACTAATAACTAGAGTAGCTACAGCATGGACACATGTTCAGCTCTGGATAACCACAAAGGTAAGGAAGTGGTCATAGTTACTGGGATATTTGAAAACTTGCTGTCCACATTGGGGAGAGTGCTAGACTGCAAAGGAAAGAAGTTGGAAGGACACTTGTCTTCCCTTTCATATTTTGCATCCAGTAAGGACAGCCCCAGCATTAGGACAACACCATTTCATCCTGCTTCTCAAGTCTCCCAGCACACGTCTGCCAGACAGACAAGTACACTTGATCTGTGCCAACAATGAGATAGCCTCATTCAGGCCACAGCCCAAGTATTGGAAGTCGTAATATTTCCTCCTCTCTTCAAACTGCATGTGCTTAAAAAGGGACTGGCCTAGATTCTGGCTTGCACGGTCACTGCTTTGAACTACCCTGGCAGCACTAAAGGCTCTAAGGCTGATGTCACTGCAAGGTCTCCACACTGGAAAGTAAATCTCCAGTGGCACCATAATTATGGAGCATCTGCATTGCATTCCTCTCGGATGAGGAAGTGTGGATCCTCGCACTCTGCCAGCTCTTTTCTGCTGCACTGGATTCCTGAAGGTATTATCAGATAAGCCTGAGCTGCAGCAATTTGTAGGACACCAACCTGCTACTCAGAGCATCAGAGAGCTCACAGCTATCACTGGTTGGGGCAGCACAGAGAGTAAAGTCATTTTTGTGCAGTCTACCCCCAGAGCTGTACCACCCTGTCTATGACCAATGTGTAGGATCTAAAAATAAGAACTCCATAAAAACTCTTTCAGGATCTGGAAGGTGGCAGCAATATACCTCAGGAAAGCGCTTCCATGATGCCTTGGAGAGACAGCTGGGGGAGGAAAGACATGACTTAGCATTTCAACACCTTGGCATGTCTGAACTCTTGTGCAACTCTCAGAAATCTGAAGGACATTTATAATGAAACCAACAAAGCTGCACCAAGATCTTCTGAATCTGGACTGCAATCTGTCCACAAAGATTCTGGAAGAGCAAGAAAAGGTTTCAGCTCAGTACAGAATCATGTGGCTTGGCAGACACTGTAGAAACATTGCCTGAAAAAGTCTGACAAAGCCAGAGGTTCTCAGTTCAGTTCCTAGACTGAAAATAAGTGCTCTTCCTTCTGCTAGCAACTGATAACATCTTTATGGCAATAACAACCATTTTTTTCTTACTGAGGTAACAAATTAAAAAACAAATTATAAATTTCGGCTTCTGTTAAGTCTAGTACAGCAGCAACAGCAAACAAGAACAGCTCATTTTTTAATGGACTACTAACAGGAAGTTCAAAAATTGCAGGTAGTCTGAGAAGCAGACTTTGGAAACCATTATTTTAGCTATCATTAGATCCCTGTATAGCATCTAACATATGGTCAAAACCACCACAAGCTTTCATTCAGCAGTGTACCATAGGAAGCACATTCCACTTCAGAAATATGATGCCATTTTGCATTATATACTAATTAATAATATAGTATTTACTTAATTTATCAATTTATTTCTTAGTAAGTATATAATAATACAATAAACTTCAATTGAAGTGCAACATTGTCACATTTTCTCTCCTTACAGCATGGCACAAGAAGGAAGCATCCCCGAATGAAGCAGTTTAATGCCTGATGGTAACTCAGAAAGGGGAGCAATTTTCCTCTTTGCTGACTGTAACCTGCCATGACTACCAATGTCAGAACACGTTTATCCACACACAAATACAGCTATTATCATGTGTTTAGGTGTAGGTACATGTGTACATATGCAAGTAGTAAATTTATACTGTAAAGGTCTGTGTGAAAAATACTTAATCCCTGACAAATCTGTAAGGTGATAAAACGTACTCTTAAAGCACATCACATTATAGCACATATTACTCCAGCAACCTGGAGCACCTGGGGACTGCAGAACATGATAAACCTGAACCCCAGAATTCTCAAGTTCAAGACCACTGGTACATGTTTTCATTGAAGTAAGCAAATTTAAGTAAATACAATTCCTCTCTGGAAGGGAGGGAGGGAGGGAGCAAGAAACCACATTTTATGTATGAGGAAACAGAAGATTAGGAGAAATTGCTTTTCTGCCTGGGAACTGCATCTTTGTATTGTAACACAACATTAGTTCCCAAAATGAACCCAACCAGTTTGTAGAACATTTGGTACAGTAAACATGATGACAATAAACAACTTGCTTGAGATCGCACACAGCAAGTCAGCCACCCAGCTTCCTGAGTCCTACGACTCAGTCACGCAGGGTAGGTCTGCACAGCATACTTGCTCCAGATGACTGGGTCTGCTGACTGAACACCAAGATTAATTACCCTATGATTACTGTGCAGATGTGCCTTAAATGGTTCCCAATCTTACAAAAAAACCCCTTAGTGCTACTACCTTCTATTCAAAAGAGGGCTTTCATCGCAACAAAAAACAGCTTGGAAAGATCATGAGGTTTGAGTGTTCATGAAGCATCAAATTTTCATAGCAATGACTATTCTAATTTTGTGTTTCCTACTTTTTTATTTGTTTCCAAACCTCTGTGGAAGTGATAGCTTCAGCCAAGTGGCCAGTTCAGAGCTCTGTTATTTCCAGGCCAGTGATGTTATTGCAGGATTTCTGAGGACTGTTACCTTCACCTCTGCTTGCTGAGATGCCAGGCTTTTCAGAAGGTTTCTGCCAAGGGCTGAGCTGAACCAGAGCCCAACATGCATTCTTAGGTTCTACTTGTCTTTCATACTTCTCTCTTCCTCTACAACCGTCTCATCAAGCCATTTGTAGGTAATGATTGAAACTGCTTTGGAAAAGACTGAACTGTTGGAAGTGTAGTTGCCTGTTTAGGGCAGGAGGTACACGTACCTACACACCTTTCACCCGCTCCTTAGAGCTCCCTTTCATATCCTCTGAACACCCTTATAGCACTACATGAACCACAGCACGAGGCACGTGCTACCTGCCAGTGAACAGTAGCACCCCTCTGGCCCTATGCAGCCTCTCATCAAACACAGAACATCAGCAATGCTGCTTAATTCAACTTCTCTGATAAATAAATAAATACAGCAATACATCTCTCATACAAAGAGACTGCATTTCAAGTATGGGAGAGGAGGGAGCTAAGAACCCTCAAACTGACCAGTCTGCATGCTCAGACTTCTGCTGGGGCAGCTGAGCCCCAGGATATTTCACACCAGAACAAGTGGACTCAGCACTTACTGCAGCATTACTGGGTGCTCCCCATGACTGAGAAGGGAGCCTGAGGGACTAAATGAACACTGCAGATCCACAAATGCTTTGCAAATGGAAGGTGGCTTGAAATTATACATTATGTTCCATTTGGTTAGGTATTTGCTATTTATGCTATTTTCTCTGGGGTGAGAGCAGGGGATGTGCTGCTTTTAAGGTCCCTTCCACAGAGCAACCAGGAAGCAGCTGCTGGAGCATAAAATTTGTTTATGCTGAGCAAGCAGAACTTGCATGTAAAAGCAAAGCACAGACTCCATATATCCAAATGATTTCAGCAGAACATATCCTGAAGTGCAGAACTACGTACAATCTCCTTAGTTAGACTTAAACCAGGTAATAGTTCATGCCTGTAGAAATACATACTTCTTTACTCCATTTCTTTCCTTCTCCCCTTCTCCTTCCCCAACCATCTCCCAAGAGACCTCCATTTCTAAATGATCTGTGTTGTACCAAAACTTTATCAGAACTGTATTATGAAGACAAGTTTTCTTTCAAAAGAATTATATCAGTTGTATGAGGAATTTTGGATGACCTGGCTTTAACAAACTGTCACAATGCATCCACTGAAATGAAGTTATTTAAAATCTCCATTATCTTCCCCACACTTTCAGGTAAGATAATAGGATCTAAGTATTTGTTCAGATTTTCTTCATTTGTTTGCATCTTGGGGATAAAATAAAAATAAAATCAAATCCAGTAAGATGTCCTGAATCTTCTGTAAGATGTCCATTGAAGACCTTTACAAGCGGAATTGATAAAGTCTCCCCAAACCACTACAGTTACTCATTTTTACAGAACAGCCCCAAGTGTCCCATGGAAACGGTGCAGAGCACAGCTCAAGCAAGTAGAGCAGGCTGGCTAACAGCTCTTCAGTAAAGGACTTGGGGCTCCGGTCTCAGATTTGGCTTTCCACAGGGTTGCTGCCAGTCCAGTGAGAGGTGGGAGAAAGGGAATGAACATGGTCAGAGAGATGGAGCCTGACCAGAGCAAACCAGTTTACCCAAGGAGAACTCAGGTGCCAGTGGCAAGAAAAGCGCTGCCTGCCCAACGTACCCCCAACAGCCATGAGAAGGGATAATGGGAACCAGTCACCTTGTGGGAGATTTAATCTAGACTGTAAGAAAATTTAATTTAAAATTTAATTTAGTGCCTAAGAAAACGTGTCTAATGAATTCAGGCTGCTGAAGCAACAGAAGGTGAGAGCCTGGAGAGTCTCCCTCATTAAACACGATATAACCATAAACAGTTCAGGTGTGACAGAGACAAGTATTTGTACGCCCTGGGACACAAGGATAAGCTAGAAGCTTTCAGGGCGCCTTCTAGCAATACTTATTTGTGCAGATACAGCTAGAAAGCAGAAGTGAGAGCATTGCTAAACTCATGTCAGCAGTGGACATGGTAATGTTGCTAGGCCATAAGCTATGGCAGGCAGCACAGCCTACCACAAAATAGCCTACCACAAAATAGTAAGGGAAAGGCGTGCTTGGTATGTACCTGTGTCGGTTAGTGCTAGCTTCTAGTTTTGCAATATTATTAAGAAACACAGATATAGTTGTTACAGTGATTATTGTTTATATAAGAATTTAGTTACTGCTGAAAAGGTATAAATACTCAGCTCTGTATCAATAAAAACGGCTTATTGCATCCAAGCAATCTGCCCTGTCTCTTCCACTGCTTACCATCACTTGACATCTGGTGCCTCGTGTGAGGACGGGACTGCTCTTAAGTGACAGTCGGTGACGCCCTGCAGAACTTCAGTAACTTTGCCGAAGGTTAAGCCGCAGGAGAAGCGGGAGCCTTCAGAACTGTGGTTAAGCCGCGGGAAGAAGCGGGAGCCATGCCAGCCGGCAACTGATCCTCTGAAAAGGAGGTGAGTCGCTGCAGGGAACTATGGGCCAGGGTCAGGGGATGACCACCCTAGAAAGAGACGTGTTTGGCCTTATGTCAAAGCTGCTAGACAAGCAAGGCAAATCTTTGCCTGCGCATGATTTAAAAATTATACTCTGATGGACTGCTTCTAAACTGCAAAGAGTAACTCAGTCCACAATCTGTACAGCGGATCTGTGGGATAGAGTAGGAGTGGAACTTTGGAATGCTGTAGCTGATGGTGATAAAGCTGCTGCAGAGATGATTCCCTCCTGGAAAGTAATCTTTGAAACTTTAAAAGCTCAGGAAAAATCTCTTCCTAAAGATAAAGAGGATGCCCCTTGCCCCCCCTCTGCAGAAGCAGAGCCTCAGAGCTCTTTACAATCTGAAGAGACTGTGCCTCTTTCACTAAAAGCTCCCGTCCCCCTTGCAACAAGAAGGGAGAGGGGCTCCTCACCATCTAGAAAAGCATTTACTGCTGGCTATGGTACAGCTGACAGCAGTGAGGATGAAGGAGAGGATCCTTTTGACCCTGGACCCATCTACCCTGAAAAAGAGCCAGATTTATTTCCCCCCGACCCTCACAATACCTGGGTCCACTTGAAACAACAAGCATTAAAGGAAGGGGATTTAGACTTTGCAGACAAAATTGTGGCGCCGGTCTTATATACAGGACCAAGAAAGGCAACTGCCCATTGGGAACAACTATCCTTCCCAGAGCTTAAGGAGCTTTGGCAGGCGGCCACAGAGCACGGTATCAGTTCACCGTATTTTGTAAGCCTGCTAGACTGTGTGTTTGCCGCTCATATCATGACACCATATGACTTAAAAACACTGGCATGGCTGTTGCTATCCCCCACTCAAAACGCTTTGTGGGAAAAGGAGTGGGAAAAAGGTCTACAGGATCTGCTTCTATCTTATGTGGGTCATGTTAATCAGACCCTGGCAGGCCTCACAACTAGACAGCTTATGGGAATGGGACCATATACCAATCCCGCCGTCCAAGCCCGAGAGATTCCCAGGGAAGCCCTTGAGGGAACCCAAGACGCGGCTCACCAAGCCTTCCTGAACGTCCCTGAAGTAAAAACGTCTCAGAAATCATTCACGACTATTGGCCAGGGGCCACAAGAATCTTATATGCAGTTCGTCAACCGCCTTAAGCAGGCGCTCGAACGCCAAATTGATAATGCAGATGCTTGTGAAGTTTTGCTTTTGAAGCTTGCTGTTGAGAATGCAAACGCAGACTGTAAAAAACTCCTTAAGTCCCTGCCTAACCAAAATCCAATTCTAATTGAAATGGTTGAAGCGTGTAACCATGTTGGCACAATAGAACATCAATATGCACAAATAGAACATCAATAATAGAACATCAATATTGCAGCCATGAGACGGTCCCCTGCAACTTCAGGAGTCTGTTTTGGCTGCGGCAAACCCGGTCACTTAAAAAAGGGAGATAAACCCAAAACCACTCACGTGCTCATGGTGCCACAGAGGCCCACATTCTGCTAACCAGTGTCACTCTAAGTATGATTCCGAAGGTCGCCTGCTCCAAGGACATCAGGGAAACTGGAACCAGAGTGCAGGATGGCAGTGCCATGCTCTGACACAGATGCCTCAGCCGCCCTCGCAGATGCCAGCCCCACAGATGCCCAATGGAAGCTTGCCTCAAGTCTTTGCCTGGCAACTGCAGGTGATTCCAGATTGGACTTACACAGCTCAGCCACAGTAACGACTTGTGGAAAGAGCTGAAGCTGCTGTGTTGAAAGATGTGCCTAATGCAGAGTTGTTTTATTGGCTGCAACAACTTGTTTTTCTTTTAGATAATAGACAAGAGTTGTATTTTGTAATGCATGTTAGATCTCACACTACCTTGCCTGGCTTTATTGCAGAAGGGAATTGCCAGACAGACCTACTACACTACCTGAGCGGGTGTTAACCTGATTGCTTTTCCCAGGCAAAAATCAGTCACTCATTTTTCCACTGCTGCACTGGCAAGAGCTTTCGCTTTGCCTTCTTGCCAAGCCTCTAGCATTGTGGCTGTGTGCCCAGACTATTAAAGGCACTCCTTTCCCTTTCTAGCTGGAGGTGTTAACCCTAGAGGACTCCAGAGCCTTGAAATTTGGCAAACAGATGTTACTCACTTTCCCAAATTTGGCAGACTGAAGTATATACATTCTTCTATAGACACCTTTTCAGGCCCCCTGTTTGCATCCTGTCATACAGGAGAATCAGCAAAAGATGTTTGCCATTACTTTCCGAGTGCCTTTGCAGTCTTGGGAACTCCTTCACAGACCAAAACTGATAATGGCCCAGTGTCTATTTCCCAGAGAGTTGCAAATTTTCTTGCCCTCTGGGGAATGACATACAAAACGGCGATTCCTCATTCCTTAACAGACCAAGCTATCATTGAGCAATCTTTTATTACTAATTACTATTACTTTATTATTTTCACTAAAGCATCTTTTATTACAACAGAAAGGGGGAATGGGGAATGCTACCCCAGCTGAGCGATTACAGAAGGCATTGTATGTTTTTAAGTTTTTAAATTGTTCCCTGATGGATCCCAACCCTCTGATTGTAAGGCACTTCAGCAATAACCAACAGTTAGAGGTTAAACAGAAGGCCCCAGTCCTTGTTAAGGACCCAGAAACAGGTAAGATCATGGGACCTTATCTCCTCATCACATGGCAAAGGGGTTTTGCCTGTGTTTCTACAGAGAATGGCCTGAGGTGGATCCCATCTAAGAATGTGAGACCCTTCAGAGCATCCTTAAATACCTCTCCTGAGGATCCTGACCACCCTGGCACACTATCAGCGGAGACCTCAGCCATTCCAGTCTCAGCCTCGGTTCCAGAGATCGCAGAGGTCACCTCTGCCCGACCACCAGCTCAACCAGCTTCTACCTGATTCCAGAGGACTTACTGACTTTATACCACTCTTTGATTTCCGTGGACACAGTGCGATCCTTTGTGCTACTCTTATAGTAACTGTATCTTTTAAAATTTGTGTGTGGACAAGAGTATGGCTGGTTTCCACATTGGTATTTTTGGGAGCCGGATCCGCCTTTTCAGGCTAGTCCTCCTAGTAGGACTCCTTCTCGACGAAGGAGAGGTGGTTGCAATGCCACCCCTCCCACAACGCAATGGTTGGCTTACGCTGGCTGAAGCTTTGAACGAGTCGACACTGTGCCTATCCATGACCTCCCCTGGTGACCCTTTCCAAACCTGTTTGGTAGCTATGCCCTTAGTGAAGAGTGAATGGGATGCTTTATTCAATTTAACACTTCAAAGAGAGTGTACTGCTATGGGTCGAATTGAGCCGACCTGGTGGTGCCAGAAAAGCTGGCGTAGAAAGGCTGGTGAATCAGCCAAGTGGTATTTTTCTAATGAAAAGGGGTTGGGAGTAAATAAAGTTCTTAACTTTCCCCCTCTTTCTATGCCACCTCAAGAATTAGATATTTTTGGATCCAAGCAGTCTTTTGTGTGTTTTTATCTAAATTATACTAACAATGCCAAGAGAAAATTCGGCCTTGATGTTTCAGGAACAGGAACTTACACCAATGCTTCTGCCTGGTGTAACCATACTTTGCCCCAACCAATTACTCCTGGAAGTGCTGCTATTGGATTATTAGACAACATATTTTTGATATGTGGAAACAGAGCTTGGAAGGGAATACCGGGTAAGGCCATAGGAGGTCCTTGTACTTTTGGGCGACTAACCATGTTTCACTCTTTTTGGGGAAACTTACCATCTTTGCACAAGCTGGTGCGAGCAAAACGCAGCACACACACATATAGCCAGGATTGTGATGATAATGTTCAATCTTGGAACCTAGGAGCCCGAGTGTTTGCCTCTATTATCCCATCTATTGGAACAGCACATGCACTGAAAAACCTGAATAACCTTGGCTGCTGGCTTGCAAAACAAACTAATGCTACTAGCTCTGCTTTAACAGGCTTATTAACAGACGTTGATAGTGTGAGACATGCTACACTGCAGAATAGAGCTGCAATTGATTTTTTGCTTTTGGCACATGGGCACAGTTGTGACAATTTTGAAGGCTTATGCTGCATGAACCTGTCTGATCACTCCCTGTCTATTCATGCTAACATACAAGCCCTTCGAGATAGTGTCATCAAATTAAGAGTTGTAAGCGATAACGACTGGCTTGGAAACATACTTGGAGGATGGGGTCTTACTGGCTGGCTTAAGCATTTAGCTAAAACAGGAATTTATATTTTAGCCATGCTGCTACTTATGATGATTTGTCTGCCATGTGTTTTACAATGTGTTCAGAGACTGATTGATAAGTCAACAAAGAGGATTTTACTTGTAGATAAGAGAGGGGTAGATGTGGAGATACAGTTAGAAAGCAGAAGTGAGAGCATTGCTAAACTCATGTCAGCAGTGGACATGGTAATGTTGCTAGGCCATAAGCTATGGCAGGCAGTACAGCCTACCACAAAATAGCCTACCACAAAATAGTAAGGGAAAGGCGTGCTTGGTATGTACCTGTGTCGGTTAGTGCTAGCTTCTAGTTTTGCAATATTATTAAGAAACACAGATATGGTTGTTACAGTGATTATTGCTTATATAAGGATTTATTTTTAGTTACTGCTGAAAAGGTATAAATACTCAGCTCTGTATCAATAAAAATGGCTTATTGCATCCAAGCAATCTGCTCCGTCTCTTCCATCACCGACCATTACTTGACACTTCTTTCAATAACTATTTCCTGACTTTAATCTGGGGTTTAACACTCAACCCATATATTTTGTTTTCTGGGAGATATAACGTACTGCAGTACTAACATCTGTTTAACGACTTGGCTGGGCCACACCCCTTTAATTTAGTTTTCTCAGAGTGAAAATGAGAGTAAGGAACAAAAAAAAACACCCTTAAAAACCATATTTCACTTCCTTGTAGAGCTAAACGTTCCATTCCCAGAGCCTAGAACATGGGTTAAATTAGAACAAATGACACCAATTTCAAGACTGAGAGGCTTCAAGCAGAAAAAAATCCCCAGCTAATTTCCTGAAAGACACAAAAGCTTCTTACTTTCTCGGAAATTTTAAGAGACAAAATAAAAACTCCAAATCCCAGAATTTACTGAAGGCAACATTAAGGCAGCAAACAAGAGAGGATAACAAAATGTAATCTGTTTGCTAGGTCACACATGCATCTAACTCTCATCACTGCAGAGTACCACTGATTCTATAATTTGAAAATTGAACCCTGCATTGATGTAAACCTCTTTACTTAATTGTTCTTTTAAAACGTTAACCTGAGGCAACGGTGACTCAAAGCTCAGCAGATAATGGAATAAAGAGATGAAATGAAAAGGGATTTTTTTTTCTACTGTTAATCTTATTTAAATCTTAGCTGATCAAACCACTGGATGACAAAGTTTTGTATAATACCATGTGTGCTGGCTTCCAACTCCTGTTACATGCAATGGGTAAAACTATCAATTGCTTAGCCAATTTTGCAGCATTACAGGTACGTAGGAAAAGACTTTCATATGACTGCAGACAAAATTTTATCTCTTGGAAGTGGGGTCCTTTTTTTCCTCATGGGAGTTATTACAAAACTGTCTCCTATTCACACCATTTTGCTAATTTTGTCTACATCAGATCCTGAAAAAAGCAATTCTTTTTCTTTTGATTGATAAATATATTCATTCCCAACGAAACTCCCATTTCAAGAACAAGGTCTTCACAACATAAAGACAGAGACCACAATTTTACACAGGTGTTGTATGTGAAGTCACACTTCACAGTGTTTTTTCTTCAGTTTCACTAAAAACTACACTACAAACTTCCCCTATTATTGTAAGTGGGGACAATTATTGCCTGGAAACTTTCCTTTTTAACAAAACAGCAGCTATGAATTATACTTCAGTAAATAAACATTTGCTTAAATGAATGGAAGAGATATTAAGATGATCGGATAACACATTTGTCTGCAGCACAGATCCCTTCTGCAAATACTCATTTTCACAGGAAAAGAAACAGTAAATTTTCTGGAGGACTGAAATAGCACATCACTGAACCCAACTGCACTGAAACAAGCAGTTATTCTGAAAGAAAGAACAAACAGCATTTGTTTTTATAATCCAGTAGGTTTTAAATGCTCCATGGTAACAGTACAATTAAACAGGGTTGTCGGTGTTCCTGTTGCCTTCTAGATCTCAGTGCATAATCCTACATCCCTTACTTTATTTAATGTAGAACGAGGAACATTGAACAATGATGAAGGAGAAAAAATTACATCTGAAAGCAACAGATTTACTTTAATGCTGGGTGAATCATGTTTCTTTTTGTATGTGCCTGTTCACTCAAGTGTTAAGTATTTTCTGAATTATAGAACACATAACCTAACTTCAGCCCTTCTAGAAAGACAGGTACTAAATAATTTACCGGTTGAGTCGTCCACCAAGCCACTTACATAAAGTAATCTGCAATCTTGAAGCTCTCAGCAGACTTTCAAATGAGCTCAAAGAATTACTTTAGATAAAACTCAGAAACACAGGGGAGCTGCAGAGGTATACTAAAAGAAGCTCTACTCTACGGCTTATATTCTTTGAACAAAATCAGATATTAGTCAGCACTGCATGTGTGCGGATAAAAGTCCATGCTGTGGTGGACTGGCTTGTAAAGAAAGTCAAAGCACAGAGCAAAACTGTGCAGATTGTTTAGAAGGATCTTCTAAGGAAAAACAGACTCAAGCACTCATCCTGAGCTTGAGGGTGTGGATCCTCCTAAAAACCTTGAAGCTACCAGAGAAGGATGGCAGCAAGCCATTGTATGGGGGGTGGAGATGGGCTTCTGTCAGTGGGCTGAGGGAAGGGCTGCCTGAGGGAGCCTGAGGCAGGACAGAGGACTGGCAGCATCAACTGTGAAGTTCAGCAAAGGCCAATACACAGCACGGCAGCTGGAGCAGAACAGCCCTGGGGCAATACAGGGAGTGTGTATGGGTGTGTGTGTATTTATATCCATACATATATAAACATTACAAGGCTGTGGGAGATGATCATGCTGCTGTGGCGAGAGAATCATAGAAAATACCGAGTCTTGGGCAGGAAACTGATACCCTTAAAATAGTGAGAATGAGACAATATATTCTTCCATCACCTAGCTCAGAGTCAAAATTGGTGTGTTCCCAATTAGGAAGCAAATGCAAACATAAAAATGAGCAGTGATGACAAGTGACAGTTAAGTGTAAGTAACAAAGGAGAGTGTGGCCAGAAAAAGGGCCTCCTTTAAAAATCCCAGAACTGTAGAGCAGCTCTTTCCCCATGTTAATTGGATGTGCCTTTTTGTTTGTTTTTGAGATATATTTAATTGACAAACCCAATGCAATCTTGTTATTCCCTATTCTTTGAAACTCCTGCAACCATAAGGAAAACTTTTTTCAGGTCATGCATCAGAAAAAGTTTCAATTTATCCACTCACTTGATCATAAATATAACTGCATCTTTGTTTGTAATGTCCTATGTAAATTCCTCTGTGCACTAAGGAAACCAAAAAAGATCTACACAAGTAGGGAAAAAGCCTCCACATATAAAGTCCTGTCTTGAACAGAAGACATGACACGTGAGGCTCAGTGGAAGGCTACAGACCTCACCAGCTTTCGATTTAAGAACTGAATATTTGAAACTCCATTTATAGCTGCTCCCTCCTTGAAAGAGGTGCAACTAGAAATCAAAAGAGAAACACAGAAAAATGTTTAATTAGATGAAACTTCCTAGTAGAACACCTTGTTCTAGAACCAAATCAGAAAAACAAAGGACAGGACATCCAGAAACCCAGAAGAAGGAAGTGCAGGAGAAACTGTAGAGATAAGTATGAAACTCAAGTAGCTGAAAAAAAGCCTGAAAAGTTTTCCTGCTCCTTGTTTGGGGCAGAACTGTAACCAATTGCATTGTCTATTAGAAAAAGACTTACATTGAGCACAATAAAGCAGAACACTGCCTAAATCTGTGAGGACAGAAAAAGCACCTCAGATCTACATGATGATAATGTCTTGGGACAACATCAGGCTCTGTGAAATCAGCAGAACACCTTACCAAGACATCAAACCTGGATTTTTTTTTTTTTTTATATGGGTTATATGTTATTAAATACAATAGAACGTAGTATTAAAAAGCTGTGTTAAAAGAACTCCAAAATCAATCAGACTTTCTACATTCAAGAATAGTACACTAGTCTTTTAATCTATCTTGTTCATAAAATATGGCTCATTTAATTACAAGCCTACATGTCAAGAATAATGTTACACCAACACAGTATTTGCCACTTATGTACCCCTCAAATGATAAAACCAAAATAAATACACAGCCTTTAGTTATGTGGGGCTGCCTGAACTAGGTCAGAGATTTTGGCCTCTGAGCTATATGTTTCTTTTGGAAATTCCACTTCTTACCTAAACTTACCAGCACTCTCAAGACAAATATCCAAAATTGTGATTTCACACAAAGACACACATGTGGTCTTATTTCTAAATTACTTACAAATTGCAAAACTAATCTTAATAATGAATCATGTCACACTGCATTTCCTTTAATTCATGTCAGTGCTTGAACATTTTGGTTATATAGAACTGCCTAATTATAACCCTGGGGAACCATTTGGAAAGCTTTTTTTTTTTTTTTTTTGAGCAAAAGGTAGCTTCAGGAAAAATCAAGAAATTGATGTGTTTTGAGACTGATTCATTACAGTGTGCTTTGGTACAGAATTCTCAGTATGAACAAATCCCTACAATGCAGATGTTCAAGCACAGATAACATCAAGAGCATGCTGGGTCAAGAGCTAGTCTCTAGACTAAGGTAAAAGTACTAACAAATTGAAATTTTCAGGCCTGCATGTGTGCTTAATTTGCACACAGTCCTTGTGAATCACGTACCAGGCTGCATGCAGCATTCCCCACTCATTTTCCTTTAATGAAAAGGCAATGCATCTGTCACTGAACTGGTGCTATTAACAACTTGTTGCTGTGTACCTCAGTGGAAAGACACTGAATTAAAGACTTTAAGGCCACCTCTTTACACTCATGTGTCTTTCCCACAGACAGTTGTGTGACCACTGACAAGTATGAGTTTGTGTGAATGTGATACTGCTGAAATGAGACTAGATAAAATCCAACATGCTACACCACACTTCTGTTTTCCCTAATGTAGTTCAACATTTGTTCCTTACAGCCAGTGGGAGAAATGCACCTCTTTAAGACTTCTTAGGTATGTAATCTAATCAGTGCTCCTTAATTATCCTTGACTTATGTGTCAGTAAAATTCTGTAGGATGCTTCTGTCATTACAGCCAGCAGAAGGATGTAGGAAGAAAATACGCGACCATCAGTCTTAAAACAGGAATCCATTCCTTAGGCATCAGGATCACTAATTACTATGTCAAGGATGTAAGATCAGAGCAACTGACTATTGAGCAGAGAGTAGAGGCACAAAACTCGCCATAATTCAGCAGCAACATAAATAGTTAAAATAATACATACTTTAAACTCTTCAAATAGACTTGCATAAATTAAAACAAAGCAGAAGCCATCTCTTTATAATAACTCACGTTAAGGCTCACCAACTAACGAACTGATATGTACCAAAAAAGAGGTCACAAGATTTCTAGACAGCAGGTTGTCAGAATGAATAGGCATCTTACAGAGGAATGTGATGCTACTGAAAGCTCATCCTTGAATTGCACGTATTAGGCTTGCATTTGACATATTTCCAGGAGCATTTTTTGGCACATTGTTCATGTAAGAACTATTTTTTGTATTTTAAAGAAACACAACCTATGAATTCATAAAAGCTAATTCTGACAGATACTAGGTTCTTGGGGTTTTGGGTTATTTTTTCAGCTAAGAAAGAGCACAACTTCAGCAGTATGAACCAGAGGAACAATACAAGTTAGTTGGAAAATCAACCTGTGGTTATATCTACTTTCACAAGCAGTGAGCTTAATATGCACAGATTTCTGCGGCAAGACATTTGGTTCTGTTCACCTCATGTCCACACTGTTTTGAGGACAGAAACTCTGGACCAGCTCCTGTGAGCATTTGGATTGTATTAGGTATGCTGCTGGAACTTACCTTCTGGTTTATTTTTAATTTAAAAGAAACCTACTTTGTTTTACAAGACTGCTCCATAGAATGGGTCTAAGTGCTAAGCAGAGGTAACAAGAAAACAAATTTCCAAAGTGCATTAAAATACTAATGTGGATACATACACAACCAAAAGCAAGAACAAACTCAGTCCAAGGCATTTATATCCAGAACCTTCTGATTAAGTCTTCTTACTCCTTCCTTGCCCATGTATTCTTTTTCCATAACTTATTTTAGCCAGTAAATGAAATCTTTTAGGGTTTTTTTCAGTCTGTTTTCCTGTGTGCATGGCCAGTATGTGGAATCTAGAGCAAGCCATCTAATATCAACTGCAGTAATTCTGTTGCTATTGTGCAGTGAAGTCTTGTGACAGAAGTAATAAAAACCAGCATTTTGATTTTTCCCCCTGATTTGTGTAAACTGTTTTTAGTAGCCCTGACTTCCCCTATCAGAAGTTTACTTAAATAATTAAAAAAACAAGGTAAAATGTATTCAGAACATTGATTTACAGAGGGAAGAAAATTTTAGATCTTTGATATAAGAGAGAAAAATATATTCAAGAGTAAGACAAGAATATTAGAAACAGCTGCTACACATGTAATTATGGAATAAAGCATTTAACTTTGTTTTCTTCCTCACATATAACTGCAGTAACATGTGTGTACCTGCTCATGGCAGAGGGGTTGGAACTGGATGATCTTTAACATCCCTTCCAAACCATGTTATGACACTGTGAATACAAAAACAACAGAAGAAATTTGAGATTATTTTTCAATATTTCAATATTTCAATTTCATATATGTAATAAAATAAATACTAAATACCTACTGTTTAGTTAAAAATTAAACACCATTTGTGTTGCAAAAGATCCTTCAATTCAGAACCTGTGGAAACTTTTTTGAACTTTGTTTTTCCATTCAATTTAGGAAGAAAACTAAGATACATTAAATATCTTCTGCACACTAGAAAATTAGCTGGCCAGCACTACAGAGCATGCTTTTATTTTTCTGTGACCTACATAGAAGGAAACTTAACATTTCACAAAAAAAGAAGAAGTTTGTCTAGCTGTGTCCTTCCCATTGCAGCCAATAACCACCATCAACTGCTCCACTACCACAAAGCAGGTAGCAGAGCAGACAGATTAGAAATCCTGTAAGAAATTTTCTATTTATCGCAATGAAGTTGTGGTTTGCCTGCATAACCATAATATCCCTGAATTATCAACTGTTTCCAGCACAAATCCAAAACATAGTCCCATACTAGCTACTATGAAGAACATGAAAGAGAAATGAACTTTCCCATGTGAACCCATCACGCACTAGCTCTCTCTCTCCTGACAGAAGACACAGGAAGCAGGTCCCAGGACTTTAACAAGTTTGCTACCAAACCCCTCACACTTAGTAACACGCACGTGACAGGAATCACTCACAGGCTTCACACGAGCGCTGCTGTAACAACAGTGCCACCACCTCGGCTGAACTTCTCCCTGTTCTCTGAAGTTCATTCCCTAGCAAGTACAACCTCTAAGCAGTCCAGCTCATTTCCACCTCTGAGCTGGCAGTGCCCAGTCAGATCCCTGCAGATTGCCATGGACAGACTACAGAGCACAACCCAAAGTGAGATGCTTTTGAGCCTGCTTTTCTCAATTGTAGATGGTGCTTTTAAGAGGAGCTGAAGAAAGGGTACAATAGTTCTCCTCACATCACAGATCATTTAGCCAAGTTGTTTAAGGTGGTCCCTCCGTGTCCTTTCTGTAACTACACCTAAATACACACAGAATTGTTCCAGCAGCTGTTACCAGTTTTGGATTTGAGGAGATTTAAATTATAGTTGGATTAAACTGAGTTTTGTTTTTCCAGGTTTTCAGAAGTGGCAATGTAACTAAAGTTGGGAAGCGCATAAACTACATCAAGATAACACTGTCATTAATGTGTTCTTGCCAGTGGAACTGACTTCATTATATATTGTAAAGTAAATATATCTCTATGGGACAGATCTTTCCGGTTTTCAAACCACAAACTCTATTTAGCCTGTAGTCTTAATTTCTATTTGCACACTATTCACAGAAACTCTGACTGAATTCCAGGCTTCATGTTAAATTGGTGAGACTACTACTTAGGAAAACATTTCACTGAAGGGTGAGCAAATTTAATGAAGGAATCACCAAGAAACACCAACCCATACTACACCATTCATTTTCTCAAGGCAATGGCACTTCTGATATGGAAATACAGAATGCTAAAATGATTAACAGTATGGAAATCCAAAATGCTAAAGCAATTGCCATTTTTAACATGGTCATTGTCCTTAGATTCCTGTCAACTTCAAAGGAACCAAGACTTCACCTCTTTTTATATTTACAGATGTATTTTCAAAACAGAAATAGAAAAAGATATTAAGGGAGAGGAGCAACTTGAGGGCAAACTAACTCCACACATTTTCCTTACCATCTTCCTACAATTACTTTCTCTCAGAAGTTGGACCTTATTTTTTTCTGGAATGACTTAGGGAATTTCTCAGAAAAAAAAATTGAATACCAATGAGTAATTGCTGTTGTTTTGGTTTTTTTTAAAATATTGTTTGATCAATATTGACAGCTGTCCTCATTTTCTTTCCCATGAGGCTTTTTTGTTTATACCCCCCTTCCTTTCCCTCCACAGTTTACAGGTAATTCTTCTTTTCTTCTATGTCACCTGCTAATCTCTGTTCTGCTTTCACTCAGTCTTCTCCCTTTCATCTTCTTATTCCTGTCCTCTCTGACCTACCTTAGAAACAAACTCCTATTTAATCTCCTTAGAACATCCAAAACTTAAGTCTCCTCCCAGCTTGCCTTGTTTGTGGTGAACTTTCAAATCATTTAGTTGAATGTTAACAGAGAGTTGCCTTCTGGTGGTAGAACTGAATTGCTTCAACAACTCATAATTAATCTATATATCCACAGGTTTAAACGGCTCACTTAATCTCATGAGCCTTTTGGGAGCCCGGGCAGTGCACTCAGCTGTCAAATTGCAACATCTTTGCAGGCAGGCAATCAAAATCAGGGAGCCCTGACCCAGATGAATCCTGAAAACTAGGACAGTTCTAATTTAAGTGAACTAAATCTACATGCAACTGTCTAAAACACATTTCATTCATATTTTCGGCCTAGGAATATTTGAAAGTGTGTTGAAGTGTACTACTTCATTTCATGCCAGTCCCTGAAACAAGATCATTTGGGCAGCAATTGGCTTTAAACCGAAGACTCAGAACAGCCCATGGTCGAACACACAATGTTCAGCTTCAGAGTACCACTGCTGATAAGGAGGGAAAGGGAGAAAAAGAGTAAGTCAACAAATACATGATGGCAGTTCCAATATAAAATTTAAACCAGAATATAACTAAAGTAAGGACTGGATCCCTCTAAAAAATTGCTGAGTTGCTCTTCAAGCTGTATTGAATTTGGGAACTAAAACACACATAGAAGTTCACTTTTGCTGGTTCTCCAGTGAAGCCCCTTTGTTTGGGATTTTGAACATTAGGCAACCATTTAGTTACTGTGAACTATTACAATCACCCTACAGACTTAAAAAAAAAAATCTGCATTGCCATAGGTTGGTCATTGCATTTGTAAGACATGCTGCTAAAACATAGGCTCTTTGGGCTTATGAGATCAGTTTGCTTCTTCTGGGAGCATTTACTAGGATCAACTGCAAAGCAGCCAATCTTCCATCTGTAAGATTCTTTTTAAGGAATGCAGAAATACAGCTACCTGTATCATCAGTTAACAGGAAGAGACAAAAAGTTACCAAAGGATGTACTATAATACAAAAATACAGTAACACTCAAACATTTATTATATTACTATTTAACTGGTATGAATATAAAACTCCCTTTCAAGATAGAAATGTCTTTGAGAAAACACACGAATAAAGAGCCTTTAAAAAATTTTATGAAGCACTGTATTTCATTCTACAAACAATATTATATAGACAACTAGAAGGGGAAATATTATTAAAAAAACCAAAGCAGAATAAATATTTTAAATCAGATCAATGAACCAGTTTTTACACATTCAGAAATTTTAGGCTTTTAAGAAAAAAAAATTTACTCTTCTGAAAATATTAATTTTTATTCTAGATTTATAAATCAAACATGGAAAGAGCTATTTAATAGTAGTATACTGTCACAGAAAAAAAAAATTGAAAGAACCCTGTGCAGTACTCACAAGGATTATAATTTTGGATCCTTAGTGTGCATGCGCTGTAATCATACTGCAAAGCAAAATTTCAACAATCAAATCTGTAGAGAAGGTGATGAATAAGTTACTTTGCTGACTCATTCCAGATGTATACACAAGTTCCAACGAAGGGAGTGCCCACGACTGAACACAGGTGTGATGAAGGTGAGGGGAAGGGACCAAAAACCCGTCAGAGGTACCTTTTTGATCAACCTGCTGCTGAATCACTGCCTGCTGTCAGTCAAAGCTGCAATTACTGATCCAGATGGGTTAGGACTTAGTTCCGAAGCCTTCCAGCAGATGTCCTCGCAAGGCAGGCGTGCCAGGGAGGTTCAAGATGCCACCATTTAAAACAGGAAGATGGGGAGGAAAAGAGACTTAAGACAGGGGTGATATAAATATAGAAACGAATTCAAAGTATTCAGTGTATTCGCAAAAGCCAAATTCAAAAACATAGGCAGCACATTTAGAAAATAAGAGTGTCATCTTAAAAACGAAAAGAAAGTCACCTGAATAAGTACGTGTTTGAAGTAGCACATCTGTTCCCACCAATGTTTGGTAATTCTTACACTTCACGGGCAAGCAAAACAGAAGGTTCAAAAAATGGTGAAAAGCATGAGCACAAGGCAAACACCATAAAGACTCTAATCCTGTCTCTCTCCCTTCCATTTTATGTTAAAACTGACACTAATTTTATTGTGCACAGAGCTTCTTCACTACTCCCTAGTGGCAATGACATACAAATGTCATGAAGTTGGTATTCTTGGAAACATAAAATCCACCAGCTATTGCAGGCAGACTTAAAAAGAACAATTTCCTTAAAATAATCATCCTCATAATGACTTGTACAAATGGAAAGTTTTGATACCACATTAAAAATATTTGACTTGCCCTTCTAAGTATTGAGTAATGCATGCACAGTCAACTACCCACAGACATCTATGAGAGAAGAGAATGATTCATCAAGTACTGGTCTACAAACTCAAAGCTGGGATTCTTTACCCAGGTCTATCAGACTAGTATCTCCAGCCCACAGTCCATTGCCTGCTTTAATGCAGATATTCATGGCTTCATACCTGAGAAGCCACATCAAGGAAAAATGAAATCAGGAAGATGAGCACCACTGACTTCTTCAAGAGCAGACACAGAAGTGCTGAAAACTCATGGCTTACTGAGAAACCAACTGGGACATGTCAGTTATTACACTTTGGCTGGTGGAAAGAACTCTAGACTGTTCCAGCTTCTGGAAAATGCTGGGAGGGTGGCTACAATAGCTGGGACAGAGTTGTCTACCAGAGCTTCTTCAGTGGCTCAAACAACTGGGACAGATTTGTCTGCCAGAGGTTCTTTGGTGGACTCACTATGGCACTCACAAAGCAAAAGCATTGCTATGTTCCACACGCTGAATTAGGTCCAAGCTAACATCATCAATTATAGAAACAGACTGCTTATGAAATCCTACAGGAGTAGGGGTTTTGTCAGTACCTTGTCTGAATCTTCAATAGCATGAGTGAATGATTTTCTGCAGGCTGACTGTTCTCAATTTCAACAACAAAAGTTAAAAGAAAAAAGATTTTTAGCTTGGTGTCAGTGAATGACCATGGTCAACAATATAGAACTGTTATATTTTTTAACTGGTGAATACTTTCATGCCATAGAAACATCAGATAAAACATATTGTGCATGTAGTTTGTCCTAGGAAAAGAAGAATCCAGGTTCCACATCCTGAAAATCAGGTAAACACAGTATTAAAGCTATTAGTTTTTCAGCTTCTCTTCAGCTGTCACACAAAAAAATACTTATAAAATTCTCTTTAACCTTTTAGTTGTGTTTTACTTAAGCAAACAAAAAACACAGAAAAATTCTATGAAATCAAGATTTCCATTTAAAATATCAAAGGACAAATACAAATTAAGAAGGATGGCTGGCTACAGACTATTAACCATTTAAGATTACTTCATTAATCTCTGTCTTTGTCTTCTTAAATCTTAAGCCACTCACCCTTCAGCCATAGGGTAAGGAACACTGAATTATAGTGCAAGCAGAGGTTAATTCTTCTGTTTCCTGGTAAAGACCTCCTATGGGAACAAATACACATCTCAAACAAAACCATAAAATTGGTGAAGCAATCCTAATTGTAACCAGCTATTCCTCCATAGCTCTAGTTTCATCATGTACACATATTCCAGTCAAATCTTTACAAACTATGGCAACAGGACATTATTTCCCCCTCCTTCCCCAGGAAAACTGTGCAAGGATAACTGTACACGTGTCCACGAAATAGAGGATGTCATTTTATTGGAGGTCCACAGGTAATTGTATCACATTAGGGAGTGGAAGAATCTTGTGGTATGGCACAACACAATACCTCACTTAAACACTTAAACAGAAGGTTAAATGATATGCAACATGATCAAATCAGTAATTCATCATTTCTAGGCACCACTGATTAATTTAAAATAAAATGTCATAAATTGAAAAAATATAGTCCATTAATTTGTTTGTTGTACTGTCTTTAAATCAAACAGCACTTTCAAAGTCACAAATAAAAAAGCAGCACTTTCTCTTAATACCAACACCACTGTAACACATACTGTAGCGTGGCATGCAAATCCACATCTGCAGTCTTTTGTTTTGTTTTGTATTAACAGATGGAATGGTAATTTTCTATCTCAAATATTGGTAGCATAACATGTAAGTGCAGATCATTCTGGCCACAGGTGTGGTAAGCCGTAACAAGTGTGTATTACAAGAGCATAGAATACAGAGCATGACACTTACATCCAAAACGCTCTCTCTTTTGTACTGTACATGGTGTTTGTTACAGGCTGATTTCCAACTCGGTGTACCCAAGCTTCAGGAAACAAAGTTATTGACCTTTTCTGGTTTTATTTAAAAATAAAATGCAGTCACCATCAAAGCACAACCATTAACAACCTGGTCAAAAAAATGCCATAGCTCCATTGAAAAAAATAACTTGTCTTTTTAGTAGACTCCATGATGCGATCAAGTTTCCATTACAGGCATGTTACGAAGCCTTACAGTGGTACTGCAGTGTCAATCCTGTTAAGTATGGATTTGTATTGACACCAGGAAACGGTGTGATGTTCAAAAAAGCTGTTCAAACCGAGCTAAGCTTCACGAGACCACGCACTGAGTCTTCATGCAATGAGTCCTGGCTGGCTAGACTCAGAACGTGCATTGTATGGCTGTGTGTAATAGGACTTCCACTTGGCAGCATCCCAGGGGGTGATGGAGCTTCTTCAGGAGTGAGAAACTGATGGCCTTCATGCTCCTCTTTTAATGGTATGATGTCTGTCAAACCTGAATCTGATGTGAGATTTGGCATAGAAGATGGTGGTGTCGGTTGCCCTAGAGTTAGACTTGCACAAGGCCCACTGATAGAAGTCTTTCCTGGTAAAGGGAGCTCTTCACTAGTTATGCTTGGCTCACTCTGTAGGAGGGGGGTGGCAGCAGCCTGCAAAACGAATTTAGTGCTCTGAATGCACTGATCTTGGTCACACTGTAGAATGGAAGGGTGTCAAAATCATATAAGGCAAACAAAACAGAGAAAAAAAAGGGAGAATATGGATAAAAAGGTATGGAAAAGAATGGGATGTGAAGAGAGAAAAAGAAAGCCATTAGTAACATTCCATGGTTAGCCACCCAAAAATCCCATTACATGCTGCCCAGGAAAAAAAAGAAAGGCATGCATAACTGAGCCAATGCTTTGGACTATTATCAAACCAAATTATGATAAAGATTTACACTGTTCCTTTAAGGGTTCCTTAAAAAACACTGGGCAATTGTCTTCTTTAAACTGGTCTTCACATGTTAAGAATTAACCTACCACAGAAATTTTTCAGAACAAGAATTCTTTTGACACAGATGACCTTGTAAAGATACAGTTAGTAATAAAGCCTCCACGAGCAAAAATTTTTTCCCCTCACAATTGAATACATTATATATACATTCTAGAGAATGTCCTCCACTATACTCCATACTCTAGAGGATGTGTAGAAACCAGGCAGCACCGCAAATGCATCGAGATCAACCTTAATGATTTTTAGGCTGTTTCTTGATTAATCCTGACAATGTGACAAATCAAGGTACAAACCACAAGTTTTCTGGCAAGCACTGTCTCAGTAACAAACCAAATTCGGCATTATATAAATCCAATTAAGCTCAGTCAGTGTTACCAGAAATGGGTTTTTTTGGCTCTACCCCATTCCTAAGATCTGTTTATACAAAATTGCAACTCATTCCTTGAGATGACAAGACAGGTATGTGTTTCAGTAGTGTCCAGCTAGCTAAATGGGTAGTATACCCACTGCCAAATTAAGTCTCTTTAACATGAATTGGCATGATTTTTAAGAGCTTCTAAGGAAAAAACACTTAATTCATAGCCTGATCAGTTATAACATTGCAGTTTTCAAAAATCTTGTTAGATTCATTTGCCATAGTACTGTTCTGTTGGGTAAGAAAAACACTACAATCAGTAAATACAGCTACAAATGCAATAAAGGACATTTGGAGGCAAGCAAGGAGAATGAAATATATATCCAGAGGTAAGACATGCCTATGCACTGTTGTTATTTCAAGTATTCTGTTAAGGCAATGTGTTCTGCTCTATGCCTGACATTTTAGATTTATATCAAATTACTACGTATTACAAATCCATCATCTGTTCAGATACTCCTGATCATAACCATTGTTACTAACATTATAGCAATTTCCTAAAATGCCCATTTGAGTTTAATAAGCCACTGTGACATACTCTCTGAAAACCCATGGGAAGACTTTTGCCTCCTTTACTGTATGATGAAAACCATGACCAACAATGCTTCCTCTGATATTTTAGGGTTCTCCAATTCCCCACTGAATAGCTTAATAATGGATGCACACACCTTACATTCAGCAATTGTGCAAGCAGACTACTTGGTCATAATAGATAGGTAGTGTTTAAAACGTCTAAGTGGTTCAGGACTCCCAGACCAATTACTTTTTGACAGGCAGAAGCTCAATCCTTACTCAGTTACATATTTCCAAGACTTCTGCTTTCAGAAAGATAAAAGGACTGACCTCCCGTTACATAAATTGAGTTCATATAAATTGCAAGCAATCTTCCCCCCACAAAATGATGAACAGTCCCAGCCAAACAATTGAACTAGTTCCCTATCATTTCAGAGGGATTACTCACAGGCTTAAAGCCATAACCTTGCTTAAGTACCTTACTAAGAAGAAAACTGTCAGCATCTTTTGAAGTAGAGCTTTCAATTAGTAATTCAGTGTGAATAACTCATTCTTGATTAATATCCTGTTATTCACGCCTGCTTATTTAAATTAGAACTTCAACCAACCTTACTATGCAGACCTTAAAAATATGTTAACTGAATTTTCATACTTCAAAAAGACCAGCAAAACCTACTTTTTCTGGAAGGCAGTAGCCAAAGAACAAATTAAATAACAAAGGAATGCTTATAACCACCGGGGTACACTGAAAACAAATAATGTTAGCAGCTGACTTACTGCTTTAGTGAACCTTCAGCTCTGATCTTCAAAAGGAAATCATTAATGCGTTCCAGGCAATACAAGTACACAGCTTTATATTAGCTGAAGATAATTTACTTGAACTCATTGTATAGCCTGAATTAATTTTCTTCTTACAGAACTCTACTGCATTTCAATTAAATCAATATCGGAAAGATAAAGTAGCCTCATAAAGCTCCATTAAATAGTGTTATAAACTTCTTCAGGTGCTGTATATCTCTTCTTCATTTTCCATGCACTTGTCACTTCCCTAAAGCCTCTCCTTTGACTTAGATAAATTTCAGGTTTTCTTTTTCTTGTCTGCTTAACAGTGATTGGCACAAAATCCTTAGGAAAATACAGGCTGTAAAGAGCTTTCAAAAGTGAACTAGTGCAGGGTCTAAGCCAGAAAAAGTACGTGTGTTCTATGAGGCTCTCAGAAACATCTGATAAAAACAGCACATAATACACAGGTAGACTATTTTTAAGTCTAAACAGCCAACACATTTCCTTTCCAACAAGGAAATCAGATTTGTTTATAGGGTTGGCATGGTGGTTTTTCCTCGATTCTGTTATTTCACTCTTGACTGAATGAAATTTAGGGCAGGAAGTCTTAGCTGCTACTAATCACATGAATTATCCAACACCAGAATTTAAAATGAAACAAAAAAGCCTATGATTGTAACAAAAAGGAAGCTAAGCATTGAAATCTAAGTAACTAAAAACCTACTGTAAAAATTATTCCACCAGTATCTTCTTATTTCAAATATGCTGATTTTTTCACTTAAAATTTCCACTGTTTCAATGAAACAGCAGATTCTGAAGGTAAGATAAGTTTTAGTAAGTTCTACAAGTACAGAAGTTCAACTAAATATATGCAAAGAAATTTTTAGATAGCTACTTATTTCCACATAAAAAGGCACAAATTAAAGCAAATTGAACAACACCTTAGAATTCTGTGTTTATTTCACAAGTAATAAATACAAACTAAGGGAAAATATTTTTCTTTTTTTCTGAAGAAAATGTGTTTTTTCTAAGCTACACAGAAAATACATGATAACATTGTTGTACATAGCAATATATTTTTCACACTTCTAAATGTGATTATTTTGAAATAATCAAAATTTTTTACTTTAAATATTAAATAAGCTTAGTTAAAAATTTCCTAAATGCTAGTAACATTCAAGAATTGTCACAGTTCTCAGAAGATGGAGAAAAGCAGGTTGAATAGTCTCAATCTCTGAATAAAGTACAAACAACACAGAGTTCAGAGGAGGCTTACAGTGCTATGAAGTTACAGGATGGATGCTGAAATACCAAGTTCTGGATACAGCAAATGGGTAAAGAGTGCAGGGACAAAGCTGTGTAACTGTTCCCAACAGGTGTAGGATTTCACAATCAAAATCAACGTACTGTGGATATTGTGCAACAACTGAACCACAAACCCCACCAAGTCAATGGCTCCACTATCAAGTAGCACAGTGCATGAGGAGCAGATCTATGAAGGGAAACACTTCTGAAGCCAAACGGGAAACCACACTTGACCCAGAGATTTTTCTTCAGATTGGACACTGTTTGTTTTTATGGACTAAAAGTCTATGAATGCTTAGAGCAACTTGGGTGCATTCCACAGGGGTATCTCCTAAAATAAATCTAGTTCATGTGCTCTGACATTGCTCTGAGATGTGAATAAAAATGCAGTAAACATGCACTGCCAAAAGAATTGCTCCTAAAACATATCTCAACCCAAAGTGAAATGCTGAAATTGATTTACTTGCATGGGCCTGTAACCCATAACTTTTAACTGTGAAATAAAATGCATTTATGAAAAACCTCTATCAACCTTGACTGTAGTAATGTTGACTTGGTAAGAGCCCTGAGTTCTGTTTTGGGCATCTGGGAAGTACATCAGTAAATGTGCAAGGACACACACTCGCGAAACTCCCAGCAAAATGGGACTGCGGCCCTTGCCGATCCTGTTACTGTCATGACAGAAATACTCCTAATAATGAAAATATGAAAAGCAAAGGAAAAAGTATGCTAGGATGGTCAGAGTTAATGTTTCCTGGGTCAGCTGGATCTATTTCTATATCAGTAACAGAAATACTTAAGTGAACATGTGGGAGAGGACCTTCCTCCACTTATCACTGGTAATAAATGTTGTGCAGGCACTACAGTTCCTACAATTTTCAGTAGTACATATATGTAAGAAAACACTTTAAAGAATTTGCATCCAGGAAAGGAAATGGAGAATTAGAAACAAGAGAATCTGGTACACAAGGAACTACATATACACTGAAGAAGAGATGTCTAGGAATGCAGGAATACAAAAAAATTTCTTAAAAACGAGGAAATAAACCTGTCCTGACACAGAGTCAGATAGAAGCAAAGTCTATCACTTTATAAGGCATTAGAGAATTCCTAGAAACATCATAGTAAATATAAACCAAACTAATTCCTCTAAAAAACTTCATGGATTGAGATAAGATTCTGTGTTTCCTCTCAATGGACTACACTGAAGAATAAAATACCCTGTATCAAACCCCAAGAATCAACTCCAGCTTTTAAGAGAAAATTAAGTACTACAGTAGTGCAGATCCAAGCAGTGGTAACTAATGGGTTTACGGTGAAGTAAGAACATTTTTCAGAACACAAAGCAAAAAAAACTTTAAAATGAAAGAGAAGGAATAAATTACAGAGAAAATTATTATTTCATAATGGGTGAGATACTGTGCTTCATAAAAAAAAATCCTTAGGAATAAGGAAAACAGTTGGGCAATCAAAGTAATGATGAGCTCATAAAAATAACCAGCAATAAAATGCAATAGGGAAATACTTTGGAAATAGCGAGATCTACAGATTATGATCTCCAAGTGACCATGCTTTTCATGCGGATAAGGATAATAAGAAGTTGGCTAATGAATTTACCAGACTAATTTCAAATTATATTGGAAAAGAAATTAAAAACACCGGGAATGCAGCAGGAAAATAATTGTATGTGCTTCCAGCCTTCATGGAAGTAAGTATAGATCCAGCTTTTAGTAAAACAAGGCAGATACTACAAAGAAAACATGAGAAAAACCTCTTCTACAAAGATCTGGAAAAAACCCAAAATCACAGTATGGGTTTATCAAGCACTGATTATAGAACAACTCTGACTTTCTGAGATTGTTACTAACTGGGTCACTACCACGAGTAGGGTAGATCCTGTATGAAATATTCAAAGTCTCAGAAGCAAACTTACCACAACAGCTGTTAAATACAAAGAGTGCCCCACAACTGGTATCCTGAACAAGAGATAATGTATTGCACTGGAAAGCAGGATTAGCAACTTTACACTTAGCCTGATATTTATTTTGAACTTAATTGCAAAAATGAGGCTATGCTAAAAGATTTATTAATATAAATGAAAGCAAAATATTATACTAAGCAACCCACAGAGATTTAATGAGGGACGAGACTCACTGAGTGAAGCACAAGAATTCTATTTAGAAAGCCACAAATCACTGAGTCCCACAAGGAGCTGCTGAGGGAGCTGGGGTTGTTTAGCCTGGAGAAGATGAGGCTCAGGAAAGACCTCATCACTCTCTACAGCTCCCTGAAAGGAAGGTGTAGCCAGGTGAGGGTTGGGCTCTTCTCCCAGGCAAGCAGATATAGGACAAGAGGACATTGTCTCAAGCTGCACCAGGGGAGGTTTAGGTTGGACATCCAGAAGAAGCTCTTCGGAGAAGGGGTGACTGGGCATTGCAATGGGCTGCCCAGGGAGGCTGGTGGAGTCACCATCCCTGGAGGTGTTTAAGAAAAGGCTGGATGTGGCACTCAGCACCATGGTCTAGTTGACAAGGTGGTGTTTGGTCACAGGTTGGACTTGATCTCAAAGGTCTTTTCCAATGTAGCTGATTCTGTAGAAGACTTGAGGGAAGAAAAGGATTTAAAGAAGGAAGGAATAAGAGAAGACAAGTGTGAAAGAATATGCTCATTAAAATCTTTATTTTATATCAATGGTGAGGAGAGACATTTTAGCACACTATGTGGATTAAGCAGGGTAACATCTAGACATGAAGACTTGATGTAATGCATTCCAGAATAAAATCAAGAGAGACACACCACAAAGGTGTGCTGAAATACACTTCAGACTTCTAGTAATTTACTTCTTGTAATCAAAAGCATTAAGCTTGCTATGATAGTATAAATATCTCTGATGATATACAAACGGCCAAGCTTTTGCCATTTGAAAAGTACTGTGGTCTATGGCTAGGATCTACATATGCTCCTTAACGTCAAGGAATTTCACTTTGACCTTATCTGAAATCGTAATAATACTGGCTGCAGTACCAGATACATCCCCTTCAACAGGGAAGGGAAAATAGTGTTAGAGAAACTGGTAAACAAAGCAGGTCTTTAACAGTGTGCAACAAAACTCAAGGGAGAAATTTTAATGCTGGTAGTCAGCAGCCATTAAAAACCAACCGGTCTTGGATACAGACCAAGAGAAAAATGGCATTACAGTCTTAAAAGATATTCCTCCAAACCAAACAAGACATATTACATTTTTCAAGCCTTTTCTAAGAGGTCATTTTCAGAAGTGAAATCTGCACATTTCCTAGTAACTCTGATAACTCTTAAAGAACCCAGATTTTTCCCAGCTCATGTGGTGTGGTGCTCTAGGATGTAAGATGAGATCTTTGAAGAATTCGTGCAATTAGAGGTATTACACTCTAAAATCATAACAGCTACCTGTTTGACTTCAATCAATACCATACCAGATTTCTCCATTTCCAGAGACAGTCAATTTTATACCACACTGGCAAAGATTTTCTCATTAATATCTAGGAATAATGATAGTGTCTAAATTCTTGCAATGATAAGGCAATTTAATGCCATGGACACATTGTGGGTTTACGATCCTCACAAACAAGAAGCTTTGACAGAGTCAGAAAGTTTGGGTAATCCCTGAAAGACCTCAGCCCATTTCTAATGTTCGCCTTCTCTCTTTTTTTTTTTTCCAAACTCCCTTTTCTCTCTTCAGAGTTACAGTATTTTGAGTAAAATTTACACAGAACATTACCTTGTTCTGCTCAACTGCACCTCAGAAGATTCAGACTTAATACCTTGTCTCTAATACATTTTCTTATTAAGGAGACTAATAAATCTATTTAATCCTCAAAACATTAAGTAAAACCAGCTTAGGAGCTACAGCAAAATTTTTATATCACTTTATCAGTGACACTAAAACTAATCTGTCTGGGAAGAGTGAGTCTTTTCTTCTTTTGTTCAAAAGAAAGTCTGAAATATGACAAAGGCCTTGTGGCTTCCACTTTTTTGGCAGAGGGAGGGTATCCGTAACTCATGACTTCTTTGACAAAGTCTTAGAACCCCATACTATGAAGATATGTGGAAAATTCAGAAATAGGCACATATGCAAGATGGTTGCTTTCAGAAAAAGATCTCCTTACAGTTATTCTCCTCTTCTTGGCACTGGTAATCCTATCTTCAATTATGATAGCCAATGCTACCAGCAAAAAACCAAAGTAAATACTATTGGCACAGTTTCAAAGATGTTTAAAAAGCTTTTGTTGTAACAATCCAGTTGCCATTTTTTGTTCATTTAAAGTTCAGAGTCCTCCTGCTCTTTCTTCAAAATACTTCTCCCCTAGAAACTCCTCTTTGTTCATCTTTGCTTTATAAAACACATTAGACTATGCAAAACCGCAGTGTACAAGCAAAGAAGGAAATAGAGCACGAAGAAAGTGTCACACAAAATAACAATTAGCTGGAAAATGACGAACCAGAGCAAGTCCACGATACTTGAATATTCCAGTTCAAAACACAGTAGGTGTCAACAGCAAAAGTCAAAATGCCAGTATATTCAATAAATCAACAGCGTAGAAAAGCCTCTTTTTTTTTTTTAAGAATCCATGAGCAATAACTATTACACCATGTGCAACGTACATTCAAAAGAGCCTTGGATTTTGGTGGTTTTTTTTTCTTTACTGTTATTAAACAACTCATTCCACCCAGTGTGTCAGCTGTATCCAGTTAGTTATTACTTGATTAGTTCACATGAAAGTGGAGAAGAAAAACATTCACAGGAATCTTGATGAACAACACTATGGGATGATTCCTACCATGTTGCTCTGAGATTGTGTGGCCCCGTACATGGTAATTCCATTTGATGGTCCTGCTAATTGCGGTGTATCTGGCTGTATAAATCCTCTTCTGTCAATTAAGCTACAGAATAATCACAATTAAGGAAAAGTATTAGAGACATTGCTGATCAATAACTATCTCCTCTCAATAAAAAGAAAAACTTTCTATCGTACAACAGACCTTAATACCTCACCAATACCTTCAGATGTCCCCTTTTAGTCAACTGAAGTATTAGACTTCATTTTCTACTCACCAGTAAAGTACTTGTTCCTTGTGATCCTGCCTGTCATATAATCATATGCACTGCTACCTTTTTTGATTTTTATCACAGACAACAGACTTAGAAGCTTACCAGCAGATACCACAAAAACAAAGAATTTTAAACCGCAGGTGAAAAAACAAATTATGAAATTTACTAGGGCACTTTGATTCAGCACCTCTTTTAAAGGTTCTTTTTTTTACCAGCTTTCACATCTAAACTGAAACTACTTAATCACAAAATTTAGCAAGAATGAAGAAGAGTTCATACTTCTTTCTGACAGACAACTTAACTTGTTAGGTGTTTCATGACAGCTACTTAACACTGCTTATAGTGCTGCACTGTGCTTACTGAAGTGATGCACTCATAAAATCTCTTATTTCTAAGAAAATGCTTTGTGGAGAAATTACTAAATGTAAGTAAAAATCTGCGAAATATTATCAACAAATTGAATTGAATGAAATAATCCAACCTAGTTAAAGATTAAAGATGCTTAAAGAAGTTATATGATTTGTTGTATCAGAATATTGGTTAGACCTATGCTGACAGCCATTGATCAAATTAAGATTTGAAAGTAACTGCTGAGGACATGTAAAATACATTCTGAATTTGCTAGCACAGGTTTAAAAATGATAAATGATGTTTAACAGAAGTGAGAAAAGTTTTGATTATTTACAGATCCTCTCTTCATCTGCATTCCACACTCAAAGGCACTCGAACATTTTGAATTTCAAGATGAAATTGCTGGTAAGCCACTTTTCCAGAATTTAAGGAAAAAAAAAAAATTAGTGACTTGGGACACAGCTGAGATTAAAAGTAAAAGAAGCCAGCTTCTAATTTACACGTTACAGTCAGTAAGTTTTTCCCCTTGGTCACAAAGTACCTCCCTGCAGAACCTCTATATATATATGTCAGTGTCTAAAAAAGTAATGTTGCTTCATGGAATTTAGGAAAAAATGCACAAACTCTGCTAAAACACAGGAGCCAGTGCCAGTCTGGTCCACTCGTGTTGCTATCTGCCTAATACCCTATTTCATATACTGAGAAACAGGACGTAGTTTTAATAAAGATTTCCATTTGGAACCAAAAGAATTTGAAGCATGCCATTGAGCTTGTGTGTCACATACTTTAATCAAAAGCAAAATGGCAGAATTAAAAGGTTGGCTTCAGGCAACATCCATACAGAGAAGGAAGCAGAGACAGGGCTATTCACTCTCACCAGGGGCAACTCAGTATGTGGAAATCTCTATTCTGTTGTTTCCTCTTTAGGAAATGATGTCAGTCTGCCCCATAGAACTCTGACTGCTCATAGAAGAACCACCTCTGACATTGCTGACAGCAAATCCAGAAATCCCACTCCAATTAAACACCTGAGCCACTGGACCACAAAGTCATTTACCTTCTTTCTTCTTGATAGTTCAGATTCATAACTATGCAATTCCAGGCAAAGCAAAACGTACCAACCAATAAGAAGGCCACAAAATTATCTGCAAGTTGTCTGCCCCTCTCTACAGTGAAACTGGGCCTCTACTGTCTATGTAGTACATGAAGTGTCTAATCACTGAGCACAGGAATAAGAAAATAATTTCTCCAGTTGCCAGTGTTATTTCTCTAGTCTCAGCTCTGTACTACATTTTCTCCAAGCTTAAATATATAAATATTTCAGATTTCCAAAGGTGAAAATGTATTCAGCAAAACTTAATCCATTATGCATTCTTTGGAATTGCTTTGCTGGAAGACCACCAAAATCAGTTTAATGTATATATGTTAACAGTATTAAATAAAAAAAAAAAATAGACTATTTAAATAAAACTTTTCAGAGTGAAAAGACAAAAATCAACAATTATAAAGCTAGTTGTAGACTTAAGGTTCAACTCATGTCACATTTGTTAGATATGTAGAAGTTTCATAAACTTCCAGGTTGACCTTCATGTAACAGATAACTACCAGAAATCTTTTATTGCTATAAGCTATTAACTTCAGTGGTGAAAGTTCAAACAACAAACAAGCTTGTTTTCATTTCAGACATAATTTTACAGGATTTTATCACTAACTTAAGTTTAACCACAATTTAACAACTTATCTCTTTACCACTGAAGAAAAACTTAAAGCTTCTAATGGATACTAATCCAAAACTTTCATTTTGTTGAGTAAACTCAAAGAATCAAAAATAATTTTTTCATCAATAATCACATGGCTTCATCTATGGTAACAATACTTCTGATATTCTTACCTTGGAGAGAGGGGCCCACAGAGCGCAGCACAGCAATTAGTAAAGATGTTGCCGTAACTGTAGGGATTATAGTTTTCTTTACCTCTTTTATTTGACCATGATCCTTTAATCTAAAGAGATATGAATAATACGCATCACATGTAATACAATACAGAAAATGGCTGTGAGAAATTAAGGTTGCAATATGCTACTTGCAGAAGAGACCACAGAAAACCCATAATGACACTTTCCAAACAACTTAAGAGTTTTGGGCTATTATGAAGGCTGGACCCTACGAGCACATGCTTGACCTCCACAGATGCAGACAACCCACAATCTGAAGGGATCAATATACTCAAAGCAGGAATTTCAGCATCTAAACATAATGGTCTAAGTTCAATTTTATAAATATTATAGCATGTTTTACAGAAGAGGCTCAATTGCAACATACTATTAAAGCCAGCAATAGAGCACTTTTCCGTACTCCTGGGCAAGTTTTCAAGCTGCGTAGCATCACACAACATTATCTTCCCTAAAGTTCACAAATGGCTCTAAAATATTGTAAAGCAAATGCAGCCATTGCTATCTTTTACTGCATATTACATTTTCCCTCAGCTAGTTTGCTCTTCTGTTTGTGAGATACTTGAGAGCCTGAGTAAAATGTCTTGCTGTATTCAATTGGGAATTTATGTTTTAAATTAAACTACTGAACAGTTTACTTGATATTCAGACATGTTCCACTGCTGCAGCTCCCTATCTATCTTATAACAATCCAAAAGAGACATTTATTTGAGGGAAGTGGGTGGAAGCACTCTAAGTCCATTTAGAGAGACAATCTTCGCATAAACCGTGGAATAACCAAGTATCTCATCTGTTTTATTAACAAGGCAGATTTCTTTTAAGTCAGGCTCCTTGCCCTGATACTTGATGCTGAGGCACAATTCATTTTGACCCTGCTTGGGAAGTGTTTTTCTGGTTGATTGATATTTAGTGTAAGATTTATAATTTTAACTGTGACCTTAAACAAAAATAAAACGTATCTGACAATACTGAAGATGCTACTTTTATATCTGCCAGATACCTGCGAAAAAAGTACAATAGGAAATTACAATAAAATAACTTGAAGCTTGCAGTGGTTTGTCAGATCATTTATTACATTTCCAAAAGCTTTCTATACCATTAGTTGCCTAGCTAATTTTATTTTCTCCATTCATTTTGCATTTCTCCTTTTGGTTAGGGAAGGACACATGAGGACTCCACACACAGTTAAGCATAATTCCACATGAAAACAAAGGAATCCTATATGCAAAATAGACAACTGTAGAAATGAGAAAGTTGACCTTTAAATTAATGATATACTCCTTGCCAGAGGTTTTCAACTTCAGAACAGCAAAAAAGTTTCAGAGGTAAGGTAAGATAAAATAAAGGATAAAATTTTTGTTTAGAGAATGCAATACACTTCAAGTTTTACAGTAAGCAATTTTTGAGTCAAAGAATATTTATCATTCCCAATGAAAAGGAGATATTGAAAAATATTTATTAATTTCCTACTGTATAAAATACACTTGTTTGTTTGTCTCCTCTCTCCTGTATTTTCCTATTTCAAGATAGAGATCCTATATGTATAAACCATAATGGACATACTAGGTACATAATGAGCACATCTTCAAGCCACAACAAATATAGTCAAAAACATTTCATCTGATCTTTTGAATCAAGTATGACCATATATTACTTTCCTTCTTTCCTACTGAGGTATTCACAAAATTATGCAGACAGGTCTGACTTGAGAAAAACGTCCTAATTACTATTTAGAAATGTGTATGTCAAAATATACTACAAACTTACATCTTCATTTGTTGTTTGATTGGAGCTGATCAAATACGTATGAAAACCTGAGAGGCCAACAATGGACCATACTGAGAAAAAACACACCACAGCTTCCAGCACAGTAATTGAAAGTCAAGGAAATATATGGGAAAAAAAAAAATCCAGTAACAAGTAGTTAAAATCACAAAATTCAGAGTAGTCCACAAGTCCTTTGCGATCTCTGGGGTACTTCAAAGGGGTCAGCAAAAATAAACTCAAAAGGAGACCTATTGTCAGTAGGCTTTATTGTACAGACCACTGAACAGGATCTACGCCAGCAAATATTTAAGGTTTTGTAGATTGAAAAAGGCTAAAAACTACTGGTGAGTTCTGATCTTACTTGCTGAAATTTAAATTTTCATATTTATCTTGTAAAAGTCATCACACTTGCATTCAGACAGGTCTATTGATAAGTAAAAGTAAATAACAGTTCTGATGGGGTGAGGGGAAGACAAAACACAAGAGAGGTAACCCAAGGCTAGCTGAATACCAAAAACTGAACAGAGATGTTTTTACAAATATTTACTCCACAATGTGAGTAAGCTGGATCTCAGTCTTATGTTCTAAATGCCAGACTCTGCTTTCTTATGTTAACGAAGTTAAGATGTTGATAGGCATTCCAACACTAGCATAAAGTCCACTAGTCCAAATAAAACCCACGTGCTCTCTCAAGTCCCTCTAATAACTGGATATATTCTACTTTACAACTGTGGGGTACCTGATCGGCCCAGACTTGGCAAATCACCTGGAAAAGAACTGCTGTTAAGCCTGTAAGTGTAATAGTTGGGGTGGGGTTGAACATTCAAAATTCAGCAGCGTTTGCCCAAAACTTATCTTAAAGAGGAAGACTATGAACTCCCAACTCACAGTGTGGCTATTAGAATACTCTCTGAGGAATTACAAGTAGATTTTTAATGCAGGCATCAGCCCGAATTGAGCAAATCACAAAAAATGGCAGAAAACTTCTATCCCCACACAAGTGAGAGCAGCAGCAGAACAAACTTCATTTGGTACAGCCACAAGCAACTCTGCCGGCACCTGCCTAGCTCAGACACAGCACCACCCCTGCCCAACGCTGCCAGGAGCGTGTGTCCAGCCAGCAGGCCGTCGGTATGAGGTGCAGTGCATAGGGCTGCGCACCCGAGATACAGGGCTGGGAGCTCACGGGGTGCTCTCACGTGTGACTCACAGGGAACAGCACAGGGACACGTCCAGCAGGAGCACCCTCACCTCCAGGGGAGCAGCAAAGCTGTGCACATGCACGGGTTGGTATACTAGGAAAATCAGTCAGCACTCAACATTGCATACTCACTATAGTTTACATAATTCCTTTAACTCTAAAGGAGTCATCGTCTCAGAAATAAGACAATAAAGCTGCTTCTAAACTTTTGTATAACTGAACATGAAGAGGAACTTTCCAAACTTTCTATAGAAGGCTTCTTTCAATAGCTGTTATTTATTTACATGAAATAGCCATGGACTAAGAATATGTCTGCTTTGAGAATGCTATTTTCTACAGCACTTCAATAATTTGGGGGTTGTTTTTTTGGGGGGATAACACAAATCAACAGAACAAAAGGCTCTGGTTCCTAGAAAAATACATAAAATTTATCACTAGGAGCAAAATGATGAGAAAAGAATAGGATAAAAATAATCTGTATATTAACCATATCAACCTTTAGTGAAGGCAGTTTCCAAGACAACATCAACTCAAAATTTTCCAGAACAAGGAAAAAAAAAACCACAACCACCCTTATCACTGAACGTATCAAAAGAAGAGAAATAGGACACACAGACACACAGCCTGGAAATGGCATGGATGGACATAAATTTTTGCAATAAAAAATCCTAATATTAGTTAAAAGTGAAGAGTTTTGTGTTGCAGGGCTGCTCACCCCTAATGAATTGGGAGATACATGAAGTGTCTGTATAATTTTCCCTAGAATCCATTTCAATCAGAGTGGTTTAAAGCCAGAAAAGAGCCATTTGCACTCTGAGAAAATCTGCTCCAAAAGCAGCAGGATGACCAAAGTGCACTGCTGAGCAGCAGGTTCACTACTCTCTGTCTCTCATTTCCTCCTCAGGCTGTGTGAAGTCAAAGCAACACAAAAGACAGGAACTCTGATTCTGACTCTCTGCCACAGCCACAGCTAAAGCAAGGAGTACAAGGGATAATAGATAAGGAGATTGACTGTTGGCAGAGGGTTCCAAAACGTGTCGAAGAAGGAAACAGCCCAAAACATCACGCACAATACAAACTGGGCTTTGAGAGAGTAGAAATAGTAAGGAAGGCTGCAGATGAGCAGTGTTGGGTAGAATCTATACACCAGGAGGAAGATCATCAGGTTAGAAAAGAAGAACCTTAGAGGGAAAAGGGCTCCCTGCAACATATCACTAATGATGTTCCTCACCACAACTACACTCAAGAGGGTACTGAAAAGTGAGTTTCTCCCTCCACATGGTAATTCCTATGGAAAAAACCAAAAGGGAACTCCTTTCAGTTCAAGACCTCTATCAGTTCCCCACAGGAAGGGACATTTTTCAGTTCCCAGCACCACGATCCAAAAAGAACTTGAGAACAGCAGAGGTAGTTTATGTCAAATTAACAAGAATCCACTAATTCAACCCGAGTCCATTAACTAAAAAACAAACACACAAAAAAAGTATAACCTTCATCAACGAAGTATAACCTTCTAGCCTACTATGGTATAGTATCTTACTAGCATAATATAGTACGATTTTCCCTTAGTATCTCACACAGGGTTGTTAGCAAAGACTGAAATGGCAATGTTCTCTGTGCCTGAATTGACTGTCTCCAAAGCAGCATTCCCAATACTATTTGGACAATTTAATTTTTTACTGTTATTAACTGTAACCAAGCTTTTAAATTATCCAACGTATCACTATCAAGCCAGGTATTTCTGTAAGATGTGCTACTGAGCCCTTTAAAGCAGCACATCTCTGAACACAAATTACGAATTATCAGGCCATTGTTTCTGTACAAAAATCCTCAAATGCATAAGCAATTACCTTTTGATTTAAGGACAACTGAAAGCTATTCTCAGTTTGAAAATAGTTTGAATTATCTTTTGTAAGAATTGACTGTAATTGTTTTAATTGGAAGCTATTGTGCTATTTAGAACCCTTTGTGCTTTTTAAAATTATTTGTGCAAAAAAATCTGAACATGGCTTTTTTAAAAAGGAAGTTTACAGCTCAGTGATTCTACCTGATGAATACAAGCACACCAAAAAATGTATCTGCAGAATTTGACACTTGGGAAAATTACCTGGGAAGAGGTCTCAATGCACAACTATGAATGACAGTTTTTTCTCCCTACCTGTGTGTGGAAAGGCAAACTGTGTGAGGCACAATGGACAAATGCGGAAGAATTCTTTTTATAGCGTCTTTGTGAGAGGTGAAAACTGTTTATTCAGACAGGAACCATTCACAACATATACATAAGGAATGGGAAGCTTACTGTCTGTACAGAAACTAACCAGTAGTTTCATCAGCTTCCCATTTTCTCATTACTTTAGCTGCTTTCTGACTCCATTCTCACTCACTAGAAAATATACAGAGCACTCCCATGAAGTGATAAAAAGTGCATGGAGCATTTACAGAATAGAACCACAGAATGGTTTGGGTTGGAAGGGACCTTAAAGGTAATATAGTTCCAACCCTCTGCCATGGGCAGGAACACCTTCCACTAGACCAGGTTGCTCAGAGCACCATCCAGCCTGGCCATGAACATTTCCAGAGATGGGGCATGGACCAAAACTCTGGGTAGCCTGTTCACATGTCTCACCACCCTCATTGTAGAAACTTTGTTATGGCAAATCTATACCTGCTCTCTTTCAGCTTAAAACGTTGTTCTGTCACTACAGGCCCTGTTAAGAAGTCTCTCTGTTTTTCTTATGAGTCCTCTTCATATACTGACAGACCACAATGAGATCTCCCCAGAGCCTTGTCTTTTCCCGGCTGAACAACAGTAGTAGTCCCCGTGCAGGCAAGTTACATACTGATATGTAACTTAACACAAGTTGTTATTTGAAAATGACTTCTCTAAAAACATAAGAATAGTTTCAGAAATCTAATTCTTCACAGAAAGCATGTTGTTTCTGTTGTTCCAAAATCTACTTTTTCCCTCCTGAAAAGAATCAGCCATTTTGGATGCCTTCGGCTGTAAAAGCAGAACAATTCTTGAACACTTGTAGTGAAACCACAGCACATGTATAGTGCAAAATGTATTTATGAATTCCATCACAAAATGTGAAGCATTTTTCATGGACATGGAAAATACAGATCTTTGTCAAGAGTACTGCTTTGCAAAACATGAAGAATAAAAACCACTCCAGGCTGTAGCCTCTTTCCTACCTCCAACACGTGGCCAGAAATCCTATTGTGCAGGAAGTGATGAAGTCGTTAACTGATAAAGCCTAAAAGCACGCATTCAATAATAGCAAGAAAACAAGCAAAACCACATCTCAGATGCTATTTGCTAACATAATCTACAATATATTTCACTGAAAGGATATCTTGCAGGACTGTCCTTCAGAGCATTGAGAAACCCTGTTTGTTGAGAACCTGTAGAAATAGAACCCAAAATTACCAGTCAAGTAAGAAACTGGACTACAGGCTGTTTTCACTATAGTTAAAACAACTTATATTTGAAAATAACCAAATAATCATAGAATAGATTTACTAACGTGAATCTGAGAATATGTTGCTCAGCAACAACAGCATCAAAAAAGCCCTTGGGTAAGTTATCAGGTTTAGCATCTGCAGGGTATTTTCTCAGTCATACCAAATTGATGCACACATACTTTCCCATGAACAAGATTTCTGATTACCCCAGTTCTTTTCAGACCTAATATGGAAACAAAAAATCACAACCTCCTGTTTCATTCTGGAATACTATCTTTCAAAGTAACTTTTTGGCTTGGAAAATTTATTCTATAAACTCAAATTCTCAATTTTCCATCCTTTGTATTGGAAACAAAGCTTTCTTGATTATAATTCTGCTTCTACTGCACCTACATAGAAGATGTTTCTAATAGGTTACTGTTGCCTCTGGGCAAATAAAAGACAATCTAGTAGTGGAAAAGAGCCCAAAAGAAGCATGAGCCCATCAACTAGAAATGCAGAAGCATGCAAAGTACAAAAGCATTTGGGTTCCATAAACACGAGATATTAATCAAAAAGGGTGAATTGACAATTTGCTGATTGCAACAAGTGAATTTGTTGTAGAAACTGACTTAATGTGACGTAGCTATAGGCACACAGTTTGAACTTCACTGTATACCATAAATGATTTAAATGCATCCGGCTGGAAGTTTTCCCCACAGTAAAAATTTTCCACTTAGCTAAATTCATCTGAAGATCTGTATGGAGAGAAGAATCTTGTCTTGATCAGAATAAATATTATTCTCTAGACCTATCCGGCCAATTTTACTGCTTATTGTTAAAAGTGAAGTTACTTACCTTGTATTTCTAAGCCTTTTCAAACTCTTATAATTGGTTCTTAGTCTCAAGGTACAAGACTAATGGAACTTCCCCTGCCTTCTTACTATTTTTTGGATCCTTAATGGCAATGGCAGCAGATAGGTGTGATTTCTATACTCTACTGCTCATCATACCCTTCCAAGCAGTTCCCAAAACATCACAAGAGGAAGGTTGAAATATTGATGCCTCAAACAGAGATGAGTAACAGTGGAGACAGAAACTACTACTGGAAATGTGTTCAGCTTGGTGAGACAGAAGACAATCTTGCAAGACAATATCTTCAGTAACTGATTTACAAATTAGTTTTATTATCTTCAATAATGTTATGTACACATATTCTGAAACCAAGAAAGAACAAATTTCCAATGTATGCCTCAGAAGGCCACAGAAAACAAAAAGATGTATCTTATACCTCATCACCACTTAGGCCCACCAAAATTTATAAAATGCCAGCTCGCAAGATGTATTATAAAAATATACAAATTTTAAAAATTTGTCTAAATCAAGAGGCATTATAATAACATAATTTTACCAGGACTTATGTATGACTTTGAAATATTATAAGAAGGTCATAGTGTAAGGTCTAAAAACCAAGACTTTCTTCAGCCACACTAACAAAAAGCAGTCTATGCCAAGCGCAAAGGTTCAGATTAAGTAACTGAGAATCCTGCTTAACAGTTAGAATCAGTTAAAGAACTGCAGAGCTAAAAAACAGAACACAAATTGTTGAGTGGTAACTGTTAGAAAGGTAGATGAGAAGACTTCTACAGGTATGGTAGGCACAGAGAGAGTGGAGCGATAAGAAAACTTTATTCGTAAAGAACTCTCATTTGGACACTGTCAAGACTATAGCAAACAAATTTGAAAGCTGGGTTTGAAGCTCCAGTGTATCAATTAAACATCAAGAAACTAATCACATTTCATATCTGCTCCCACTGCCTTTGAGGACTGACCAATCTTTAGAGCTTAAGGATGTTTTTCCCTATCTCATTCTAGGTAAATGAACCTCCATGACAAGAATATTTTGCAGCTGACAGGCAATTCAGCATTTAACATTTACTATATGTAATCTGTAACACCTACACAACACTTAAATGCTTCTCAACCACACACAGGCACAATTCATTACACTCTTTGTCTACTTAAGAGTTAGGTATGGACACTGTAAATTTGAAATCCACTAGATAAACCTACTTGACATACAGAACATGAAATACTGACATTATATTGATAATTGATATACTGAAAACTAAAGAGAAAAGCACTGAAGTCCTTGTGAAATGAAGGTAGGTTAGTGTCAAAAATATCTTTAAAATAGTTGTCAGACTAGGAATGTTTTCAACCACTGAACTCTAGCAAAGATTGCAGAAAAACCTATGTGTCTTTCTTCTTAAATGTAAAAGGTGGGTATGTATATACTCATGTATGCCCAGATAAATAACAAGCACTTAAATACTAATGGCAAGTGTTCTTTTTCCAATAATTTTCCTCTTTTAAACAGTATGTACATCTTATCTCTGCTTTTTCCAACTGGTATTAGAAATGCTGTAGCTGGTAGTGAGAACAAGTTGTTCATTCAGACGCCCTCAAAATTAGGGACTGCAGTTCTAAGCTATGAGCTAGATTCCGAGCTATAGGAGAGCTTCTCTCAGTGCTTGCATCATAGTTTTGTGAAGAACAAATAAGAGCAGGAATTCTGCTCTTTAAAATAATTTTCCCTGCATGTTGTAAACAATTTAGAAAATTGAGCACAATCTGACATATTTTTTCCAGTAAAACATTCTCTGAATATTACCATTATCAAGTTAGCTTTATAATTGTTTTATACTGAAACTATTATTTCTATCAGGTTTCTGTTGTAATAAAAATACAAAAAAATAAACAGATCACATTTCCCAAATGGTTAAAGAAGCACTCTTTATGGTAATATCCTATATAATTAGTGAAAAAACCCCACTCTTCTAGTGATAGTGGGTCAAAAAAACCCAACATACTGAAGGTCTTTAAAGACAAGTCATGTAACCTGTCACCATAAATGTCACCATCATCATCATATAGGAGTCAGCAAAATTAGTTAGGGGTATAGAAAGAAAAGACAGTACCCAAAAGAGTTTTGACCTCAAACACAATCCAGAATACAAATAAAAATCAGTCTCAAGCTCATGAATATTTCTGATTCACTCCATTATGAATTGGTTATTCTCAGAATGTCTACACAAATGAAAATAACGCGTTAGAAATAGGGTTGAGAATGGTGTAAAACTAAACAGCAAACTACAAAAAGTATAGCTCCAGTCTATTTTCTAGCAATTTACCTCTTTGTCTGGATGGCAAGTGACCCATGCTTACAGTTAAAAAAGCAGACGAAGTTCTTTAGGTAAATGATACTACCTGTATACTTCAACATACAGTGTATGTGATGCTTTTTCACTAAATCATCCATAAAAGGATAAAAAAAAAAATTTGAAAAATTAAGACTGCATTAAGATAAAGCCAGTGCAAGGCCAACGGCTACTATGACCAGGGCCTATTATAGACCAGAATGGGACTCACTGGGGATCGTGAAGCTCCAGAAAAAGGCAAAAAAACAAATAAATAAATAAATAAACCCTGAATGATCAAAATATTAACTTAAAAAACTCAAGCAAATGGCTACATACGTAATCTGATTTCACCAGCATACTTACGAAGGATGACGTGGGTGATAACGAATGCAAATATAAAGACTGTCAGAAAGGACAGAGATAAAATAAACATATAAAAAAATCTGTAGTTTCTTTTCCCCACACAGTTGCCTACCCAGGGACAGTGGTGATCAAACCGTTCTGAAATGAGAGGCAGAAGAAAAAAAAATGGAAAACAATTAATAAAATGCTGTTTATTTGAAAAAATGCTCTCTGAATACTATATTAAAATGCATGATTTAACTGGAATTTGCAAAGTAGCCACAGAGAAGTTCTTATTTAGAAAGGAACAAAATGTAGAAAAGAAAAGAAGGAGTACTTTAATGAAACCTTATAGTTTTTACAGAAATCAAAGCATGGCTGAGGTGAGTTCCTGTTAAACTAACAGCCTTACTGTGACAAAGTGTGCAGTCACACCAGCAAGCATGTATTTATCCATTGTCACAAGGAGCATTAGCAACTCAGTTGTATATGATTTTTTCAAAACAACGTTGTTTCTTTTTCTTCAGTGCATCTTCTACTCAAAATTGGAATTTCTGAGGTTCTTTCCTTTACATCTGTCATGATCACACCTCCGACTTATGCCTACTATCATATCATCCATCCATTACAGAGCATGAAATATTTACACCTTCCCACTTCCTTTTATTGCTTCGCTCGAGATATTCTTCATTCTAGACCACCTATTTTTCCACTTGGAGTTGACACTGTCATACAAGATCATTAAAAATGATTCACAGCAAACATTTTTCAAATGTTAAAATTTAAACACATGGTATAAAAACTGGTTGATGTAACCTGCATCCTCTGTTACCCTTTGCACGATAGGCTCCGTCTCCTTTTTACTAAGAGAAACTGTTTCCCTTTGTCTCTGTGAGAGAACTTGTTCGTGAGATAGGAAAAGGCCAGGGTGGATCAGAAACAAGTGTCCCCAACATGGGGGAAATGCCTCAGTGCTGGAAAGCAGCAGAGGGAATGGTTTACTCTGCTTCTCCTCAGGCAGCCTGGATCCACCCTCCATGTCCCAGTATTCTGGGTAATGGAAACAGAGCTATTGCCAGGAAACAAACTTGCATTTCCTAACTTTACTTTGGAGGGATTACACTGACAGAATTTTAAGGGTTTTTTTCATCAAATCCAAGATCATAAGACAGATGCATTCATGCTGACTCTTTCTTTCACTCTCTGATCCTTGTCCAAATCCTGGTTTGTTTTCTGTGACTTTTATGCCTCCACTGACGTACTATCAAACTATTTGTAATTCCACAGGAAAAGCGAGCTATAAATCTGAAGTCCTTTAAGCCCTGTGTTAAAAAGGCACATCTGACCAAGTGCACCAGCTTGTTTTAGTTATGGATTTATGTTAAAGACCTACATTTGAGGTTTTTCTTGAAGGATGTATTTAGTATTATCTTCATTAAAAAAAGTCAAAACAACATGCACAACGGATTTCTGAGTTCACCAGACTTTCAGGGTTTTTTAAAAATAATTTTGCATGACAGCTGTTTGGACCACATGTTTCTGCCATAAATCTGTTTCAAATTTCAACAGGGCTATTCAAGGTGAAGTTACTAAACTTTCTTAGGATAAGGCTTCAGAACACTTTGACTGAGTGAGTACTGCTAAGAATACCAAGAACTAAACACTCTGGGTAGGTGATACTACCTTTTCTCAGTGCACTACAGTTGTTTTCCCAAAATAAATTGACATTGCATTTTAAAAGTGCTTGTCTTTAAATCCATGCTTCTGAATAAGCCCTCATATCCTGATAAACACTCTACATCATTTAAATTCATTCATATATACAACACATAAGCAAACAACACCACAAAGAAACACAGCTACAGAGCCACTTTAATGAGCAGAATCCTAGGGTACTTTTGTACCCTACTGCTAAAAAAATACATTACATGTCTTGGAAGATGAATTCCGTATATACACATTCATTCTCTTCTATGCTGACACAGTAAGAAATGAATTATATTGATATAAAGCTCAGTTTCTAGTCATGAAGCAACATATAGATCTATGCAGACATCTATTTGATGGATCTGGATAAATGCAGACAAAACCACACACATACACACAACTTCTCTATCTATAAACACACATTCCTGTATATACCCACACTACTTACTGAAGACTGACTTGGTGTTTTTAACCTACTTGTTGGTCCGCTTCAATTTCCATCTTCAAACTTTCCTGGTGAACTGAAAGGCTCTGCTTTCTCAAAAAATACCTTACTAATCATTGTGAAGCTAAGTAACTACCTAAGATGTTTATAAAGGAGAAATGGACCAGAAAGGCCAGATATGAAAAACACTACTACAGCATTAAATTGGAATCAACTCCAAAGAAAAAAGAGACATACTAAAAGGTTTACATGAATCTTATGATAAATAAATTTTTCTCATTTTCTCATTTTTCTCAGTCATAAAGTAGAAAGGCATGTGACATGGGCCACAAAACAGTATATGAAAAAGTGAGACATTATTCTACTCAGCAGAACACAAATACGTAAATGCAATTTAGAGACAACAGCCTTACAGCTTGTGAGCTGCTCTGCTTAGTTATTAATGCAGGAGAAAACTGCCAACCTGGGCAGAATGAAGAGACAAATGCTAAGCGGAAACTTCAAATGCTGTGAAGAAATATAAAACCTATCAAACGTGGGGCTGTTTCTTCTTCCTTAGAAAAAGACAACTTAAGTATTAATGAAGAAGTAACACAGTGTCTTAAGGTTCACCTCCAGCATTCCAGATGCCTGGCAACTGAACCAATGATTTTGTAAAGGAAGCTCTGACATCTCTACTTGACTTGGACAATGTTGGCAGCAAAATTAAGATTTAACTTCACCAATAAATGAAAAACTACTGATGCTGAGAAAAACTGGAATTCTAACCCTCATGAACTTAAAATGCAGAGCAAATAGAAATGCAATTTCTTGCTATGAAGAACAGTCTATTTAGAGGTGATGACTGCAGTTCTGGATAGTTAACATACTACTGTATTCAAACATTTGTGACAAGGTTAATGTAAAAATATTTGAGGCAAACGCAGAGAATTAAAACATGGGTAATACAAACTCTTGTTTATAAAAGTGTATTAGAACTCGTTATGAGGGAAGAAGAAAGCTGAAGCACCCTATGGATAGAACATTGTGATTTATCATCCTCCTACACTCAAGTTTAAGCAAAACCAGCAAGATATTTGCCTTCTTGATTTTACAGCTGTACCTTGTATCTACCTAATTAAGAACTACTGCTAGAACAGATGGCCCAGTTTCTACCCTTTCAGCAGTCCTGTGAATAGCCTTTTGCCTGTGTGCTCATGGCTCTCCATTCTTAGGCCAAGCCTGGTATTCATTTTACCCTCCAGGGAGTAGGTTGATAGAGCCAGATTAACTTAAAACTGATGGCTTTCTTTTGCCTATCTCCTCAGATCACCTCATCAGGCAAACACCAAAGCTGGCCCACGTGAAGCAGTGAGAACACTCTGTCAGAGAAGGGATGAAATAACACTTTCAGAAGCAGCTAAGTGTTAATTCAGCCTAGCTGTGACACCAACCTTACTACAGGTTAGCAGTTATCACAATGCCAGGAGAAATCCAGTTTTGATTAATTTTTCAGGATCTGAGAACAAAACCTGAAGCAAATAAAAAAAGACTGAAAAAATGTGTGAAGAGTTCATAATGTAAGGCATCAATGAAAAGAAGAGATGAGTAAATGGAGACTAAAAATGCTGCTGTAGAAGTCACAGAAAACCAGACAGGTAAAAAACCTCAAGAACTGTCAGTAAACCTGTAACAAAGACTTTTTCATTACTCTTTCCCAAGTGATCAGCACCTTTGAATTTAGATAATAACTTCTGAGGACAAGCCAGCACCCCCAAAGGATGAGGCTTCACAAGATAATTGAGCCAGTCTAAAAGCTCAGTAGCAGTGAAAGAGGTGGTCACATGTTGCCTTTCCTGCCACTTCATCCCACTTCCTTCTTTCACTGTGTAAGCTGATGACGAATCAGGTCAGTTCCCTGAACTGGCAGGAAAAAAAAAACCCCAGGAATTATTTTGTTCATTGATCAGTGGGAAAAACTGACTTACCAATGGTTGTGTGTTACCAAAGGCACAAAGAAGAGAATCACGGAAATAGGGAAACAAAAAAAAAGAAGAAGATGACATTCAAATCCCTTTGAAAGCAGCAAGCTGTCAGCATGACTCAGTGGTCTCATTAACATTCACCTAACTAGTCTCATTAACACTCACCTTATAACCTATGCTAACTGGATAACAGAAGAACACATTACTTCATATTTTAGACATTCCTCATTTTTTACCTTCCCTGAAACATTTAAAACTTGCTTAAGAAACATTAACTGTTGGATATCTCAGATAAAAACAAACCTAAGGACATTTCCCATTTTACTAGGCATTGGTCTTATAGATGGAGTGTTTCCCTCAGAAGCCACACCAAGGCATGTTCTTTGCTGCTCAGAACCAAAGAGTCAAATCTCTACTTTTCCACAGCACAGCATGTAGGCTCCTAAATCCTTAAATGTTCTGCTTCCATTTTCCAATCACTACACTCCAGGAAACCATGCACAAAATGACCCAAATGCTTTCCTTCCTTTTTCAAAACATTTAATGAAAGCCTTATAATTTACAAGGAACACAAAAGCATTTTTAAATGGAACATTTGTAGGCCAGCTTGGCCCTTCAGTTTGCAGTACTTATGAACTGTTTCTTTTATTCTTTGCTCAACTAGATCACTGCACACCAGCATACATTTTCTAAAGCTTAATGCGAAGGCAGGACTCAAAGACAAGAAGTCGACAGGTGCAAAAATATCTAGGTCACATTACTCGGAGATTCCAGTGAGCACAAGTTAGAATTCACTTGGTAATTTTTCCACCCTGTGCAAGCAAAGCATTGTAAGGCAAATGCACAAACTTATGGCATTCACTGAATGTTACCATCTTTATTTACAACATGCAAACATGTATCCCATGACTGGAAAGAGTCAAGAGCCCACTATTCACATCCTGCGTCATGCAAGAAGTCACATTATAGCTCAACCAACTGGGCCAGGATAACTCAAAATTACTTTTGATAGTAGCAGTAGTACAACACAGGACTACAATGTCCATTGTCAAGGACACACACTGAGTAATTATGCAGAGAGACTGACACATCTGCACATATTTATAATGATGACAATTAAAGCTTTTTGAAGGACTATGATGTCATGATGTGACCACATCTATTCAGTCTTCTTGACTTGACATTTTGCACAACAAACTGTACTTTCAGAATTTGATTGCTCTTGAAATGTTTAAGAAAACAAATGAGACTTTTAGAAGTCCATGTAAGAAATACGTTTTATTACAAAGAGTATTTATTTTCTTCTAAGATACAGCAGTCCAATCCCAATTGCTGAAAGTGATGCACACATGCATGAAAGCAAATATAACCATTGCCTTAAGTCCCTTACAGTCAGTTCAAAAAATCTGATAATTTAACATAACAAAAAAATTTATATCCAATATTCATAGCATATTCATTAAAACTATCCTTAGCTCTGATGTTCAGTTTCACCGACTGAAACTGCCATTCCTAAGAAGATTATTTATTTAATCATATTAATAAAACCAGCCCCGCTGATGGGATTTGCCATCAACTGGCAACAGCAATCAAATACTTGGATCAATTTAACTTATACACCATTCACCTGTCTGACAGTCGTTCCCCTGACAATGCCTTTGCTGTCACTTTGTGGAATGAAATCTGAGTAGAAATTTATATGAAGAAAGCAGTGATTAACAAAAGACCAATTGCAAGTTACATTTATATGCATGCTGATGTTATTTTAGAACATCTGTTATGGACAATGCACAATGGAGCCTTTAAATCACACGTACTTTTGTACACTGATTCCAAATCAAAACACCCCATGAAAACCAAACAGAAAGAGTCTTCTGGCTTCATGTTTACATTTGGGAAATACCACAGGTTTACTCCAAATTACATTCTTGACACTAATCTCTACAAGGTGATGCAAACTGAAACAGCAATGTAACACTGGGAAAGATGGGCCTCTATTACTGAATTAAGTTATTAATGTGCATAGGTATCTACAACAAAAAATCAATCAGAAAAACAAACACAAGGGCTACTTAACATGTATTTCACTTTCATGACTATTTAAACTGTTCCAGACAGCTAAGATATTTGGGTGAGGTTTTAAGAAAATAAGTTGCAATGTCAACTTTTTGCATGTTAATCAACTTCAATAGTTGCTGACCACTGCTATTCACAAAAAGAAAATAAACATGCTTAATTTTCAAAATAAAAATAGCAATTGATTTATTAGGAAAACATCCAGCCATTGCCTTAGGATAGCTCATAGTAATTAAACTGTATTGTCACATAGATCACTTCATTGCACCCTCATATAGCAAATGTTGACTAATTAACAAACTCGTTTGACTGCAGGAACATTAATGGCGATGTTTTCAAAGGCAGCAGCAGCAGTTTAGAATGGCTGCTCTTTGAGAGGTACAAAGAAGGCACAGTGAAGGAATTCACTGCTTAACAGTATCTCTTTACATACCCACTCGAGTACATGTACTCTGGCATACCCAGATGAGCACCTGACATACACCCAACTGTGGAGGAAGAGATTTTTAAAACCCTGAATTTGTCCCTAGAGGAAGCATAGTATCCTTACCAAGTAACAGCATCCACAAAGTTTACAGATTAGTTTCTCTCTTTTCTACAGGAAAGCACACTTCCACTGCTGTCTTTTACCAGAATTTGAGTTTTATAACCATTTTGCAGATTGTTACTGCAACATAAATGTGTGTTTCTCTTTTTAGGTTCCTAATTTTTCTTAGCTGGTGATTTCTCTCTTTTAATTTTTACTCTGACACCTTGAGGTTTACAACATCATTTGCACAGTCAGATGTTCTGATCATCTCTGCATTTTTTCATACTCAGACCAATGCATAAGCCACAACCTCTCTTAAATAACCTATAATACGATTTTCTTTTTTAAAGAGACTTTCTGACATATTTTGCAGTCCTTTGGCTTAAGATTTAGAAACCCTGACACACATGCCATGCTCCCTGAATTTCCAAAGTACATCTAATTATACAAATGGCACAATCTTAAATAATTTATCACTTCTGTAAGTGCTGGTGTGTACTCCATTTGGCAGTTTCTTGTTCTACCTTTTTGGGGCACCCAAACAGAAAGAGTCCAAGCCATTTCTCACCTATAAAAACTTGGAAAAATACATAGGAAAAGAAAAAGGAAAAAAACGGTCATAGCAGCCAACTTTGTGCTTTTAACTGTTCAGCAAAAGAGTCATTTCAAGACAACCAGAGCTAAGGTTTAAAAGGTTCAAAATGAAGTGAAAATTGTACTCTGTTCACTGCAGGAAATGTAAGGAAAGAAATAAGCAAAGGCCATGAAAAGGAATTGAAGGCAAGAAAGGAAATAATAAGGTAATGAAGAAAGAGTGCTACAGAATAGAATTAAAACCAAGCAAACCGAAGTCCTGACATGAAGTAAATACACATTGATTATAAAGGACTACAAAGTCCTGAGAAAATTACTCTCAGACACATTGTCTGCATTATAAAAGTCAGACTGTTACAATGTGACCTCTCAGCCTGCTTTTGAAGTAATTTGTGTTCTTCAGGCTGGAAGATGGTGGTATCTGAGTACTGACAAGGAAAAGCTTCTCCCCAGAAGACACTGGTAATTCTCACTCTGTCTTACATTGTCTGTGTTATATGTTATGTGTGCTTTAGGAATTATTTCCCCATATTGTCCAGATACAGCCACCTGCTTCTTGTTCAGCTTTCATTACAGAAATCAAATTAAACAAAACAAAAATTATTTATTAAAACCAAACAAAAAAAGGATATTACAACAGTTGATGTTGCAATGACCAAAAATAAACTAAAAAGAAGCCATTTGGTTACCTCAGAAGCAAGTCCAACCACTGCCTTCTTTCTAGCATTACACAGTGCAATCAAAACCTCTTGTCAAAACACAGCAGTAACTAGCTTGAGCTCAGAATTTATGCCTGGTTTGGTTACTTTTTTCCTGAAGTCTTTATCTCTTGTGTTCAGATGCATGTTATGTTTAATTCATTTGTAATTCTTAAGAAACATAATGGTACATAAAACCCTTGAAGGGCTAACTTCCAACTGACATTCACAGAGGCAGTAAAGAAAGCAAATCAGGAATACACCCAAGGTATGTGCTTCAGGGAACACTTACTCAACCAAACTTTTTAAGGTATTACATAAACAGAACAAACTACATTTGTATGAAAATACAGATTTTTCTGGATACTACCAGGAAAATACTGTAGAGCTAAAGGAGTTTGAAGTATTACCATGGCTAGAACTCAAATTAGCTCTTTGCTTCTTCTTTTTCTTATTTTAAGCTATTTGTTATTTTTATCTACAAATACCACACAGATGTTTATAAAACACAGTGATGAAACAAAAACCAAACAAGGTAACAAGTAACAGATATACTTACTAAACAACTAGACAGAAAAAAACCAGAGTAAGGTTTTTGCATGTACTTACATATTTAAAATGCTGCAATAGATTCCTTACAGAATAAAAAACATTAATAGAACACACAGAATGAAAGAACCTCTCTTTCACACTGCATTCATTAGCCAAGTATCGTAGGACACCTTTAGGTAAAAGCAGCATATTGTTTTTTCTTAGCAGTGAGTGCTGGTTTGAAGACAGACCCTATTCCTGCACCACGTAGTCTCTGTAGCTGGTTTGTAACTGCAGCAAAATCTTTTGAAACTATGTGGTAAAAAGGAATGCGTGGCCATACTTGTAGTGAGCTGCTTAAATATCATATGTTATGTTTAAATAGCGTAAGTTACTTAAATATCCATATGCATATGAAGTAGGACTACTTGTGCACAGGTTTAGTTACTTCAAGAAGGAACTAACAAACAGTGGCACAAGAACACTCATTGCTATTAAAAGATTTATTCAGAAATTAAATAAAAGCATCATTATATAGACAATCCTAACTTAAGAGTGATGGCAAACTGCTTAACACACTCTGATTAAGTGTGCACTCAGACTGTTAGATTTCCACAGGTACATGAGCTATCCAATTTTCTTAACACCTATTTTCAACAGAAACTTAGTTGCAGGTACTTGTAGATTTCTCTTTTTGCATACAGTACACCTGAATATTTATATGACAAACACACATATCTAATCAGCAAACAAAGCTACTATACGGTGTACTCCGAAAAAGTCAGTTTATTGTAATTCCCATTATAAACACTGAGGAGAAAAACCACAGTAAATCCATTTAATTACTTTCAAACAAGTAACTCCAAATTTAAAAATATGTAAGAGGAAATTACAACTATCTTAAGAGCAGAAAGGACATCTCAGTTATATAAGTCATTTGCTCAGACTCTTCTGATAAATATTCATAATAATTCACATCTGTTATTTCATCACAGACATGATCAGAAGACTGTGTAAGTTGTTTCCCTGCCATCACTAATTGTATGTTTCACAGAATAGGTTTTCCAGATGTGTATAAAAAGGACACAGATTACAGAATAACCTATAGAAAAATCCTTCATACCAGCGTATTAAAAAACCAAAACATTTTTTTTAAATAAGCCTCAGGTTGTATGGGGGAAGTTGCTCTTATTTTTCCTCTCTTGGTAAAGACAACAGCCTTTCAACTTTTATTTATCACACTGGTCAACAACTGTATTTATATATTATCAAGTTTGCTGAGCAATATGACAACACTAATGTTTAGGTTACACATTTGCTAAAACATTTTTCTGAAAAATGTGCCAACTGCAATTCATAAGCATCCCTAGTTGCTCAATAAAAGCAAGCCCAAAAGCTTTTGCAACACTTACAAAATTGTAGCACATCAAAAATTGAATTTACTGAAGGAACCATCTACAGATACCAATCAATTCTATAGGGCCAAAAGGCTAATAAGCTTTTCACTGTGATGTAAGTGAAAAGTATCACTGTGATACTAAATGAGTATCATCTAAACACAAAACTCCAATTCTTCCAATGACTGCTTTATATTTAAAAATATCACTGTTGAATGCTGCAATTACATTTCTCGGCTGGAGACATCTTTCTACATTATTTTCTTGAATGCGTAAGATCCAGGCTCAACAGTGTGCTAATCAACTGCACTAAACTGCAAATGTGATCTAATTAACTGGAAACTACTCAGATTTGTTTGCTAGGGTTTCTTTGGTTTGCTTTTAAATCCAAGCATATCTTAATCACCTTGTCTGACCTCCATGGAAAACAGTAATGAAAAAGGACAAGATGTTCAGAGAGAAAAAAACCAACCCTACCATTATAAAATATGCTTAGGTCCTGACAACATCTACTTACTCTCAAAATAGCATGTCTGCCCAGTAATTTCTTATGAATTCTGACTTAAGTACTTCTAGTCATAAAACTGCTCAAAGGTAAGACTCACCTACAGTGTATATTTTGGTCACACAGCCCTAACCATGTGAACCATGCCTTACAGTTAGTTACTAATGAACTGGAGAAGCAGCTCCTTGCCCTCAATTTAGTTTGGTGAAGAAAACAATTCTGAGACTCCCATAAAGCTTGGAAAGGTCATTGTACTTTGTATGCAGCCCTATTCGAGTAAGGTGTGTTCTTTGCCATTAGGGCAGGTTAGGAACGATGTATGCGTCAGAAAATAATTTCCCTTCTTAGATTAGCAACATCTGCTAGGCCAAGTCTCCTTTTCTGCCTCCTCTAAAATTCTTAACATTTAACAGATCTCGTAGGAAAGATGAACAGAGCAAGTTACCTCATGAGTAATCTTGTCGCTGTTTTTTTTCTCTCCTATGAAAAGTATTCATAACAATATATAAGCTACTAAATTGAACATATGCCATATATTTTTTTACTCACCTACGCAGTTATCACAAAGGCTGCAATGTGAGGCACGAGGTGGGCGGAAAATCTTGCAAGTAAAACAATATTTTAGTTTCACTGTCTGTCCATTGATGATCACTTCTTTTGTTCTGGGAGGGGGGCGATATCCTCCTGAACTGGAGCCATTTGCTATATCTAAACATGAAAATACAAGACATGAAATGTCTCACATGAGCTGTGATGTATGCACAGAATTCTCCTTGATGGCAATCTATAGGAAATTTCAAATTTATATTAACACATCTATAATAAACAATTTTTTCCCTTCTAATTCTCTTTGAGTAACAAGTAGCAAAGAGATATCTCATTGCAAATAGCATCCAAAGCCAATCAATTTGAATCAAGGAAACTATCCAAACCCAACTTTCAAATGCTGACAATGACCTTGATCCCAAAATTCTTACAGTTTCATACCCCCTAGTAGTTCTTAGATAATATATTATAGCCAACTGTAACTACTGGTGTAGGATAGCAAAACTTGAAGAAGTTACCTTTAGAATCTTCCTACATTTTTTCAGAATTCCTCTAGTAACAAAAAGTCTCCCTAGAAGTGCTGCAGAAATTCTACAACCTAATACAGAATCTGCACATTTACTTAAACCCAGCAGCTCTGTCATCTGAGCCTGGTGTATGTTGAGATTTCTTGCATGCTGTGACATAATGGAGCACATTCACGAAAGTATTTCACAGCTTTTGCTGTTTAGAAGTTTGAATACCCAACTCTCACTGCTACTTCTACACATCTTTGTTTGTTGCATAAAACCAGTTTCCAACTACCTCGTTTGATACAAGTGGTAGAGTTTTGGGTTTCTAAGCCTTCTTTTATTTTATTTTAGGATATTACCAATAATTTTTCCAGCAACCAAAGGACTGATTAGGCTAAATCATTAAAGCTCGATTTTGTCCAAGCTGAGCTTTACCTGAAAGTTCAACATGTAAAAAGTGGTGCCTTTTTCTAGGTTTATCTGTTCTTGTGTAATCACAATCAAATCAAACCACAGAAGTGGAAAAAAACCCCTAAATTTATTACACCTGGATACCAGAACAGCTAAGACAATAGGGAAGTAAAATATTTTCTAATATATGAATGAAAATACATTTCAAAGTCACAGTCAAGTCACTTGAACAATTCAGTCTTAAGCTGTCCCCCTTTCATGTGGGGCTTGTTACTAAAAGATCTATGACTTGTATTTGACCTCAAATTGTTAGAAATATCACCCACAGTTATGATTTCTGACACTTATACAGCCTACGAACTATGTATTTTCCAAGTGGGCAACAAGAAAGCCTCCCACCTAGCAAGGTATTCAAACTGGCAAGAGCACAGCTGTGCTAGCAAAGGTGCAATTATACAACGTACTGATTTGGCAGCAAATCCAACTTAAGGAGTTCTCTTCTGCGACATGCTCACCCATAAATATGATCCATAAATATGCATCAGTGAAAGTCTTTGTGTGACACCATTGTAAAGTTGACCATTGAAACAATCAGACGTCAGAAAACTCTCATGGAGAAGAGGATGAAATGAAGGGAGCAATAGCTGAGACAGATGGAATCTGGGTATAAAGCTCCTAAACATCCATTATGAGAATGAAGGGGTGAATACTGAAGAAAGAGCAGCTTAAAAGCAGTCTCCTACAGCCTGATGAGGTATAGACATTCACTTGTGTTGGATCTAAACCAACTCCTGCAATGTGCTTGTGAGGCTTGGCCAGGTCCTATAATCTGCACATGGAAGCATGGATTACTGTGTGGTTCCCAGAACTATCAGTTACACTGACTTTGACCTCAAGGCCAATACTACTTGACAAATATTTTTGCTTAAATAAGTATCGCTTTACAAGCTACCAATGTATTTCACCATATAAGCTGAAAAGATGTTCTTTGGAAGGCACAGAACAACTGTGCTTATACTATTTAAATCTTTAGAGAGACATGGATGTTTCCTAAATCCAGAAGACAGGGAAGAATTTCTTATAATTCACATTACATTAAAAAAGCTTCTGGTGACGTTATAACCAACAGGCTTGTAATAGTCATAGTCCTTCTAGAAATCCTTGGGCATTACAAAACACACTGCTACATCCATTTCTGACCATATTTTGGTCAAGACAAACTGGGAACATAAATATAGGTTGTTAGCCCTAGTTATTTTTTTTATTGAATAAAGCATTTAACACATGCTGGCATGGCGTATTAATTAATAAACTGAAGATTTAAATTTGATACTCAAATTTAGGTGCATAATTATAAAAAATACTAATAAAGCCTGAATTTCATCTAGGTGTAGCTTTCTATACTGCTAGGAATACCGATGCATTGTATGTCCTAAAATAACAGTAATATTTCAGATTTTTTTATTTTACAAAATCTTATTATTCCTGAGTATGTACATGATCATTGAAAGAAAATTACTTAAACCAGTCAAGGGGAATTGTTTAGAAGAAAAATGTTCTTTTTCCTAGATAAACATTTATTTTATAAAATGCACATTAACTAAACCCAGTATTTCTCCTCCCTTTCAAGAAGTTCAGAAAGTGCACTGCAATTATTTTAAATGGGCTCTGGCAGAATCTCAAAGGCAAATTCTGTCTTCTCTGGTGGAGAAGTGAGACTACTGTCCAGCCCATTATATTTACAACACTGGTCTTCTAAGAGGACTTCCTCCCAAACATTTGCAGGGAAGTTCACAGAGACAGCAAATCCTAGCTCTCCAAGGTGAATTAATCTCGAAATCCAAGGGTGAAAGCTGATGCAAATGAAATCAAAGTAAACAGTCTTTCTGACTTTCCATGGGCTGAGAATTCTACTCAAAATCCTAAATTACATAATCAAATTGAATGTTCCAGTCTTTCTGTTTACTAACATCTTTTTCCTGGAAACAAGCTGTGAGCAAGGTCAAATGTGCTTGTATTTAATACGATTTATCTAACCTAAATGTGCTAAACATGTCTTGGTCTCACTGTGAATTTTCAGGCTGTTAATTCACCTTCAATTTGACTGCTCATACTTGGAGTCTTACACAGTTAAATCTTCCAATATAGAAGATCTCTTTGAGGCACAGCAAGATTAACCTTTACGGAATCACCTTCCTCAAATAACCTGTGTTTGACCACTATGACATTTTTCTCATAACGCAAGTTCTTTCACAAAAAGGCTAAAATTTAGCCACTAATGGGACTGCCATCCATCCTCTCTGTTCTGACACATTTTGTAACTTCTCTAGTAGGGTTAACTGTTCATGCACTAGATGGGGCTCCAGCACTTTTATTACTGTATTACAAAACCCCCATATATGCAAATCCATGTCCTTGCAGGACCAAGAGACCTGAACCGCTCCAAGAAAGATACTCCAAGTATTTAATGGAGATACAGCACAGCCTAGCAACCTTCTAATGTGACAACAAACTCCACAAGATTTCTCAATTTATTTTGCTGCAAATAAGTAGGTGGTGCTGACGAAAGACAGAAGCTGCAAGTTTGTATACATATCACTAGGATTCTTCTGCTCAATCAAGAGTTGCGTTTTTTGGTCAATATTCCTAAGAACCTAAGACAAACAGCCTCTAGAAGACATCCCTACATTGTCTCTATACAAGCCTCACAACCATATCATGCAAGGTTTGGTGACAACTTTCAAAGGACACAATTTCAATCTTCAAACAATATTATTTGAGAAGTCAGTAAATTGAAACAATTGCAATGTCTCCTGAGGACTAAATGAAAATGTCATGAAAAAAATCTTTATGTATAACCTATAACACCTGAAAAACAATAGAAAAAAAACCCCAACCAAAGCAAAACAAAGCCCTTCAACAAGGCAAACCTCTAAGAAATGTCTTCCTCTGTGTTTAACCACTTAAATTTAAGCTACATGCTTAACAAAACTGGGCTAGAAGACGAAAGAGTAGTTTATTTCTTGGAGGGAAGAGAACTTTAATAAAATGCTCGTTTCAGGACAGTAATCTCAGGGACAAACAGTACTGGGAACCTGGCTTAGACTGAAGCCAGCAGCTAACAGCATTCTTCACATAGTTCTTCATCTGATAGCCAACAAGAGATATCAACTACATATTGCTCCTGACTTTAAAGACTTGCTGCCTTAGATTTTTCTGAAATCATGTATTATTTTCTTAAAGGTAGAGTTGCATGATCTTCTTGAAGGCCAAAACTTCATGTGAAAGGTATGCTCGTTCCCAGAAAGAAATGTAATCTTTAGTGTGGGAAAGCATAGACAGGAAGAGCTAAGACTTACCTGACACACGAATTTCATTTTATTTGTTTTAAGAATGTTGTTTAAAGAGTGCAGTATCAGGTACAACTATAAGCCTAGGAAGCTGGTATCCCACCTTTGGAAAGACTGCAAAACATGTGATAACCATAAACGGTACGGATTTGTTCAGGCCATTGCCAGTTCTAAGAAATGCCTGTGCTTTGGCACAGATTTAATTTTATAAGGCTATAATGAAATCAAATTGTGCATTTCAAAACAAATGAAAGACAAGGAATTGTGAAGGAGTGTCAAATGTGGCCTTAAGCATCAGCATAAATTAGACAGCCAAGACAAACAATTTGCAGAGATGGTGTGCTGGTGTAGCTCATATATTGAGATCAGCGCTTTGAAAACACGAAAGCAAGCAAGCAGAAACTGTGCTGTGAACTAGCCTAAGCTGGTTGTACTGATTAAATAAGGAAGATACACATAACTTAAGACAGTTAGCCTGAAGAAAAATCCAAGTATTTTAAGGCTGGAAGGATAAATCACCATGACCATCTTTTAATTTATCTGCATCACATATGTGATGCAAACAAAATCGATACTGCGGAAGGACTGTTAAACTTGTATATGTCAACTGGACAAATGCTTTCCTGTCTATAAAACCCGCTCTCCTGGATTGGGTTATCCTTCTAAGCCTTCATCTTCAAAAGTTTACTTTTTCCCACTTGAAGTGACTTAACACTAACCTAACTACAAGAAACACATATCATAACTGCAAAAAGGCTACACAAAACAAGGCTGCTCCTAGTATTTACGTTTCCATAGAAAAAACAGCCTCTCTCAATATAATATTTTGTGTCATAGCAGAAGCCATGCTTATATGCACCATGAAAAGAACGCAATTACAGCTGGGGTACCCCTGGAAATAATGACTTTTCATTTTTAATGAAAGTTATAATTTAAGTAAAAATACTACATCAATAAGTTTAAAGAAAGAAAGCATTTAAAGAAAGAAAAAATTCTGCTGCATTTCAGTGAAATTATAGCACTTTTATAGCAAATAAAGTTACCTTCAGTGATTTTTCATTATATAAGCCTCATGCATCTAGTTGCCTCTGTTCTATTACACTATATGAAAACCCCAACGAACGAGAGTATTTTAAGACTTTTGCTCCTCCTCTGTCTAAGGCCAAATGCATGTATGTATGAAATATTCTTACAGGTCCTGTTTTCTAGACTTCTCTGTTTAGCTGCCTTCCTCTTAAGTTCCTACACACGTTGTGGAAAACCAGACAGTGAACTGAGCCCTCGTCACCACTGGGTATCACAGAACGTCACTTCTTCTGGTTCATGCAGCGACTCTTCTTCTAACATGTCCCAAAAAGTATTTCCCCTTTTTGTCAAATCACAATGCTAACTTAATCTGTTTGGAAATAATATTCAAGTCTCCTCTTCCTGCACCATTCACTACTTAGACCCCTCTCCACTAGTATTTGATTTCCACTTGTATTCATATACTTTGTGGTTTTTCCCTAAAGTTGTTCAGACTATTTAAGATATATTAAAAAACCCCAAACCATCAAACCCAGTGATTGCAAATTTCTCCACCTCAGCATCAACTTCAGAGTTAAGCATATTCCTCATGAGCCCACAATCAGTCTCTGAAAGGTCCTACTTGAGCACTTACCATTTGCCACTAGAGTGTCTTTTTGAAAAGGTGCTTATTGACTTTGTGGCGATTTCATCTAGAACTTATTTCCAAAACTTACATAGAAAGAATCCTATGCAGGACACTATCAAGACCTTAATTAGAGTGAGAAATTAAGCACATCCTCTTCTTTCCCATCATGACAGTTACTCTTTCAATGAAGGACATCAGTTTGGTTACACTTGATTGGCTCTTGAAATTCTTTATTGCTTGTTTTGAGACTTAAATAGCCATAAATGCCAACCCATGATAGTCCCAATTCTTATAATTTGGACATTTAGCAGTGTACTCCATGTCTTCCCAGACAGGGAATAGTTTGTAGTGATAGAATTGACAGATTTCTATTAAAGGAGAACACTAGGATAAGCCAATAATGATATATTATAGTAGATTAACAGACTTTTAATCTACAACTACTCTCTTTCTTCTGACCTGCTCTATCAGCTGTAAAGAAGCGTACAAATTATCTTCTGAGATCAAAGAAGTGTTGAATCCTTCAGATTGTCCTCTGCTATTTCTCATTTCCCAATTACACAGCATGCTTTCAGCTTTTCTTTCTTCCTCTGACCTCTAACAGAGCCTGTCCTGTTGTCTTCTACTGTTCCTTGCTGATTGTAACTGAGTTTATTCTCCTTTTGTCTGTCCCGTGCTTTCCCAATATGCTTGTGCCATCTTTTTATACTGACCTTTAGAAATTACCACAACTTCTGACACTAGTACCTTTTTGACGACAATCAAATACAGTCAGAATGGCCTCTTTTTACACTTCCCAACCTTCCTCTGTACGAGGATAGCTTGATGATCCACATTTAATATAATATTTTTGAATAAAAAGTTCCTTTTGTTTTTTGGACAATTTCATTTTTTTTAATTCTTTTCACTTTTTGTTTTTCTATGAACACAGCAAATTCTCAAGAAATAACTGCTTTCCATTCCTGTACCCAGGGGGTGGAAACAGCAGCATCACAGCTCTGTTAGTTCCCCATCTTCACCTGAAAAAGGCTGATAGCCTAGGTGGAAACATTTTTCACTCTCAGTCTGACCACCCTGTTTCCAGAAAGTCACCTGAAAGGATGAAGTACTGCCAGCTTCTTTAGAAGGTCTTATTTTGAGAACCATTCTCTCTAATCAGCTCATCCTATTCTATGCTTTCTAATGCAAAAAAATAAAGTTTGATTAAAATAGCATTCTTAAATCATAATTCCTTGTCTTGGGACACAACTGTTTCTCAGAGCATCTGTAATAATTTCTGGGAGGCTGCTTCCCACAGAGACAAGTAGGGCAGGGTAAGACTAAGTCTGTAAGTCTCAAGCATCTAAGAACGATTTGAATAAAGTAAAAGCCACAAATAGGACAGGTTACATACACACACTTTAGAAAAGAAGCTATTTGGTAAAGGCATTATTTTTAGATGAGTTATCTGAAGAACTTCTTGTCCAGAAATAAATTACTGTTAACCTTGCACCCCGTCTTTAGAAGGGGCCTCAAGCTGAAAGGTACAGCAAGGCAATCCAACCTGAATGATAGTTTTGGAGCATCTAGTTTTCTATTCAACAGCAGGAGCCATTCAGCTTTTCCTGCTGCACAGATACCACTCCACTAGTGGAGTGCACTTTTAAGTGCACATTAAAAAAATATATTGTAACAGCACAAAAATGTTTCTTTCTGTTTCCATTGTTGAAACCAGAACCACAATTTTCGGGCAGAATTATTTCTTACAGCTACCAGCTTGTTCCTCTATTAGACTTGCCATAAGCCCTCACGCTTGGGAACTCCACATTTGCTGGCAATGCAATTCCTCGCTTCAATATTCCACTGTCCCTTCTTGGAAGAGTACTGCCTTTGCTACTGCTGAAGGAAAGACAATGACTTTGATCAGCTCAGTAGCCTCAACCTGTGAACAAGTATGCAATACCATTTAAGAAGAACTATAATTTGTAAACACAAAGTTCTGAAATAGCTGCACATGGGAACATTTTGACTCTCCTTTCTAGTAACCAATTTGTATTTTTAGTTTTGTATTTTGCCAAAATGCTGACAGGTGACAACATGAAATTATTGTCATGAGCTGCTTACTTGAAATAATTTATTTCCTGACATAGATCAATGTTTCTGTGAACACAAGATAAATAAGCAATTCCTAGAACAGAAACCTGTGTCTGTGTTTTGCACTAAAGCTGGTACCTCATTCTAGGTAAAGAATTCCTTGAAGGAGATCAATAAAAGTAAACCATAACACTGGTTAAGAAAAGATGCTAAATGAATGCTTCATTATATTTTTCCACTTTTGAAATTCAGATCAATAGCAAACATTTTAATACTTCTACCATAAAAAGCCTAAGACTGTACTATAGTATTAAACATCAAGGATGCTGCAGGTATTTCTCCTGTGCTCGCACAGACCTGTTACCTGTCTTTTCAATTACTTGACTGGACATTTCTTTGAAACTGCTTCAGAAAAATGGGATTTCCATTGACTATCATATCAAAGCACATATAGTAGCATTTAGTAAGGTTGAGTAGCTTACTAAGCACACAAACCCACTATTTATGAAGCAGCTCTGCAAACTCATCCGGTGTTTTCTTATCCCAGGTGGCACATTTTAACTACTCAGCATATTTGTAGCTGTAGAAGTCCCACTTAAAGAATTTAGTTAACTGTGCTCTTGCTAAGTGAGAATGATTAAAATCTAGCTCTCTAATTATGCTGGCTTTACACAAATAAAAAATAGTAACATTTTTACTGTATATTAGCACAGAGACTTATCTCAGTTAAACTCTGAGGATACACTGTTTTTAAAATGCACAACTGCAGATCTTTTGCAATATCAGCTTTCTTGCCAAAAACACTTTAAAAAGTATTCTCTTGTGTACTACAGAGTTCTACCAGACTTGCTGAAAAGCATTTACAGTACTAACTATCATTCTAAAAGGCCAGGATTTTGTTTACTTTCTTGGTGAAGAACCGATCAATCATCTTTCCACAGGAATCACTGCAATGTCATGAGACACTACAGTTCCAGAACAATCACTGTGGCAAGATAGGAGTAACTCCTCCCATGAGCAGAGCTGCACACTGCCTTCACACAGTACATGCACCCTCGGGAGGAAAGCGAAGAGACAACAGACCTTCAGTGTTACCTATTTGTCTCTCTAGATCTGCTGCCTCATCTGGTGTTGCGCGGGGGAGGACACCAGGATCACTGAAACTAGTACGCAGCAGGGTCCCCATCACGAAAAAGAAAAGAATCCCACCAATTGCAGGTATAGCAGGCGTAATCTTCTCGGACAAATATGGACAACTGGAAAAAGAAAAAGAATAAACAATCAACAACACATAATGCAACTTGCTCTCAAAACCTATTTACCTCTATAAATGCATACAAAGAATTCACTTTCTTCTCTTCATACATTACTTGCCTTGGAATGCTTGTTGAAGCTGGAATTTCTGCTTATGTGTTCGTGACACTTCTGGAATTTTTCATAATATGTTCAATATAATAAAGGCACTAGTAGCACAATAATGACCTCACCAATATGCAATACTCATTTACATAAGAAGATAAAGTATTTTTATCACAAAATAATAAGCTTATATATTTCTTCACCTGCTGCCCAATTGCATAAAAGTAAATTGGGCAGAGAGAAGAAAGGGGAAATAACCTGAAGAAGCCCATAACATGATGAAATAAGCCACACTGAAATACATAATTAAGTCTATAAAACAAGTTTATCGTCTAGAAAGATGGTGCTCAAGAACTTCTAACACATTCCTTTAACAGCCTTGTTGTGTATCAGTATTATAAGACCTCTACTGATTTTCTTTCTTAACCCATTTCTTGTAACTTAGTAAACTTGCTTACTCATTTACAAGGTAAGAAGAATGCAAATGACAGTGCAACACACCTGGGAGGAGCAAATAATCCAGGGGCATGTGTATGGCAACATCAACAGCCCTTGACCAGGGCAAAAACGGCTCTGTGCTTACCAGATTTACAGTGCACATGCAGGGCTTAAGAGTGGATTACAGTTTTAGCAAATTTTCCTCTGTGCTTCACATGATTAAATGTGCTTTTATAAGTAAAATTTTATAATAAAAATGGACAGAAACACTGGAATCCAACCAATACACAAATATAAGCATCTCTTTACAGCTGTGCAAAAAGAAGGATATGAACACTTAGACATTACAGAAGCACTGTAGCACTATCTTAGAAAACACACAGGCTGAAGACTCTCATAGCCCTTATATTAAGTAGGTGTGGGTAGAATACCAAGATGGCTTCACCTACTTCTGACGTTTGCGCAAGAAGTCATAAAATAAGCCTAAAAACCTGAGTCAAAAATCATCAAGTTCTATGCCTTAGAGCTTTATCTAAAATTTCTAAGTATCAATCAAGCTTAATCAACATTGTCTTCCCTATTTCTGCTGACTGCCTTCAATGATGATTCAGATGTGCAAGCTTTTGCACTGCAAGTCAGTTAACCTCAGTGGAATGTTAACTCTGAGCAAGTGATGACAATGTCAGCTCCACTGCTCATCACTTCTGCTGACAGGATGGGGAGAGAATGGAAACACTTTTCATACCAGCTACCACGTACAAAGCATTTATCTCCCTGCATAATCCTCTTAAAAATACTTCGCTGTTTCACCAAACGCAAAGGGTTTCATGGATGCAGTGAGTCCATATGCATTACGCGGTGCATAACGTAAGTGGAAATCATGTTTCCCTACATGAATGCAATACTACAGGTGCAACAAGTTACAAAAGATTAAAAAGACAACTGGGTATAATAAAAAAGGCCAGGACCAAGAGATACTGTGGTTTCACATAACAAATAGACTGTTGAAATACTAGGAAACATCCTTCAAATGTACACTTTCAGGAAAATCTGCTTAAAAGACCCTGATTTATGAAATCAGTGCTAACTAAAGGAAGCACCAGCAAGACATAAGCCTTGGTATAAGCCTTGCTCCCTTCATGTCAGACAAGCCAGTCAGAACAAGCAGCCAAAGAGAAGCTTTCATACCACACGAATGTCCTACTGCTCAATTTATTTCTTGCCACAAAGGATTACTGAAATCAAAACTACTGTAATATGCTCAGACAAGAGTACAAATAGGCTGCAAGAAAGAATGTATTTTTAAAAGGATTAGAGAGAACGTGTACATTAATGAACACTAAATATAGCACAGTGCTCTTACTCTTCTATTGCATTATTCATTATATGTACCCAAGAAATTGCAACTGTGTCGAAGTCTGTTGACCAAACGAGTTGTATGTGTGCAAAAGGTAACATGAGATAATCTCAGGGTAGCACAGTAGGCCCAGTACAATTTCGACACTTGCCAACACAAAACCAGCAATGGTATTACATAGACAATTTAAATTCTCACTGATGAAGAGCAGAAACTAAGGGCCATCATGACTCTAACATGTTTCCTTTTAACAGTAATTTCATACAAAATTGGTAGAAAGAACAAATTCCTGTGCTAAAATACTGAGAAAGCCCAACATTGCTGAAAAGTGATGTTAGTATAGCAAAAAAGCATGAAAAAAATCTGTCTCTGCCTTGCTGAACCAAGACCACCTGCAGTGAAAAAATCCTCACTCTCAAAGCCCTGCATACTGTTCACGACAAGCAAGTGTAAGGTACTCTGCTTTGCCTAAAGGTGTTTTCAAGTTTTAACAACATGTATTTTACCAACTTTGACTTGGAATTAATTCGGCAATAATGCAGAAAAGAATGAAGATGACATCTTTGGGAATAATAACCAAGTAATGTTCCACCAATTCAAAAATTATTTCAAGCTAAGAAACCAGTCCTTGCAGCTCCTTACAGAGATTCAGACAGTAAGCCTGGGCAGGCCATTTAATAGTGTCGGATTTATGTACAGACCATATATCACATGGGCTTGCAGTAAGCTAAATGACATGTCTCCTTTACAAAGGCTGAATTAATTTTTCAAATCCCTGTGAGCTAAATTTAAAAAAAAAAAAACCAAACCAAACAAAACCCAGTAGATACTGTTAGATCTTTTTTTCTTCACGTCTTTTTTAAAAGAAGGGGGAAAAAAATCTTACTTCTTCTGGGTTATTAAAAAATCCACTAAATAGGACTTCAAATTAAAAATGTGGATCTTAGCTCAAAATTGTGAATATATCTGTAGAAATACACTTGCATATTTATGTATTTTATGTTCGCATGCTTATATAACAAATATTTGTACTGCTATACTAAGTCAATATTATTTTGAACATTTCTAGTGTTACTACTTTTAGAATTGTCAAATATCGAACACAGGATTATCCTTCATATTTGCTCAAATTCCTTAATTAATTTGCTTTAATTGAGGATGTATCCCTTCAGGCATCAGCTTTCCTCAGATATTACCAGAAATATCTTTTTGGAGGGTATTTTCAGTGAGTTTTTAAAGCAAACATTAGTGGGTATTTCCTGACAGTCAACCTAGCCACCACCAGCAACACTGTGATAAGCAGCAGAGAGCTCCAGGACAAATCTCTGTCCTACTGCAGAGCAAGCAGTGACAAACCTTTTCCAACTGGCACCTGGTAACTGCTAGATGTGATCTGACATCCTCAGTTTACATCTTAGGCCAAAACAATTGTTCTTAATCAGCATCTGTAATGACACCAAGTACTGACTAGGTCATTCCCAGAAAACACATTTTTATAAAGTACTACTTGACCACAGATCCCATTAGAAACTGTTACTGTGAAAATAGCTTCTTCAGAGAAAAATGTTTGGATCTGCATATTGCAAACTGTAACATAACTTGAATTTTTGAATTAATTAATAGAGAACTTTTATACTTTTAGCCCTGCTTTTTGCTTGGCTTCTCAGCTGCTTTTTTGCAGCATCATGTGAAAGTCTGCAAGAATGTAGGAGGGAAATAAAATCTGGTGGAAGACTAGTCTGTCACAGCTCGATAAAAATACAAAAGATAATTATCAAGCATCACCCCTGTGAACAAACAATGCAGGAGAAGTACAAAAGCAACTCTTACCACCCAGCAGCCCTCTTAACTGTGTAACCGTGCTCCCTGTGGCTACCGAGATGAGCAGAAAAATACACGTAGTAACTGTGCTAAGGAGCACGCACAGTGAGAGTCCCACAGCTTTCAAGCATGGTTATTAGAAAAGGGGAGGAAAAAAAAGAAGTCTCCTGAAGGCCTTTCCTGGAAAGATGAAGGCTTTCCTGAAAGGTTCGCTGACAGTTATTCACTGATGGGGAGACTCAGTAAATGACAAATCTATCCAGTACGGATATCTGGAGATAGGCTAAGCCTGTATTTAAAATAAAAAACCCCCAGTGTTTTACACTTTGAAGGTTTAAATTAATATTTGCTCAGTTGGTAGGCAGAAAACAATAAAAGTACAAATTTCATGCAAAGATGAAAGCCATCACACTTAATTACACTAACTTAGAAAAAGACCCCTACAAGTTTGGCTAGCAAGACTGTTCAGAGGATACTCTATGTCAAGCTGTTCATCAATACAAAACTCTTTGTAGCAGATATAAAATACACGTACTCTAGGAAAAATATAATATCAATATAATCGAATGAAGTAACATACGGAAATAAAATTACTATTCCTTCTCCTACATCATCAACTTCATTTCTGTTTCTGCAGGTACTGCCTGTTTAATATACCAGCGGCTACTGGTATGCAGGTGATATCCAACAGAAGAGAGAAGGCTGGCACTGTGAACCCTGGGTTCAGTTCCACATGTTACAAGTTAACATCTGAGTCTGAATGAGACTGTGCTGCTTTCTTTAAACTAGCCCAAAGGGTTTGTTGTTTCTCCTTCCTCTCTCATTTATGGCTCCTCGCAGCTTACCCTTCCTTCAACTCCACTGCATCATTGCTCCAAGCCACTGTCCCAAACTTCTGCCCTTATGCCAACACAAATCTTTGTCAGGTTCGTGAGCAAAGTTAGTTTACTAAAATGTATGAAAATGACACCATTTTGTTGACTTTCTGTCTCTCTAACATGCACTTGAAAAGGATATTGGCACAAAGGGAGAAAAAAGCACACACGAAACTACAGGGAGAGGGAAATTTGGACAGTGGGAGGAGACCTCCGTTTCAGCAGCTGTCAGTGAGGTTTTCATTCATACCACAGCCTCTTGTGAAACCATGTTCTAACCCTGACCTCTTCCAATTTAGACATGGCAACAAAATACCCATATATAGACAGATTAAAGGCAAAGCAAGCCTCTGGGCTAAAAGAGCAAAAATAGCTCATAACTTACTTTTCTAATGGTAAGTTGCCAGTTCAAAGAAAGCAGCCAAGGACACGCAGGAAGAGCAACACAGACAGAGGAAGATGCAAAGATGGGCAAAATGTGAGGGCACAGCAAGAACCTTGGAGGCTGCTGCCTGATACAGAATATATAAACAGGACAAAGTCTGATCACAGTGAAATAATTTCACTGTTATAGGGTTTGGAGGGTTGCTTCTTTTTACTTGTTTTTCAGAAGCATGCTGCTGGCACACAAAAAATGTGGTATAATTTGAGTATAGATTAGTCCAAGTAATGTTACATGAAATTCCTAAGAATCAGAAGATTAGCTAAGGAAGTTCTGCATTCGTTTCCTACATCTGCCTCATTCTTTAGTACAGCTTCTAAAAACCTTATAGATTTGTTTTAATTGATATTAAGGAACACACAGACTAATTTCAGTAAGATTTGAAATGCAGTTTTAAAAATTAATTTATTTCATTATTATTTTTTGTTTTGAACCCTCTTTCTTAATCATACCCTCCCTCATTTCAGAATGGTAAAGCAGTTTCAAAAACTTAAGTGGTAAAATACAAGACAAAAATCACTTTTCTGATAATTTGCTTCATTTCAAATCCAGGAAATTTCGCAATGTTTTGAAACGTTGCAAGCATGTGAAGACTACGGAAAACAGAACAGTTGTCAAACAAAAGGCAGAATGACAACAGGAACAGAAGCAATAGCCAGAATACTATCTCCTCATCATCTTAATAATCTAAAATATTATACCCTAATCAGAAAGGTGTATTTATTGAATGGATTGAGACAAGAGGCATTTAAATATACCATTTAACCTTGCTTAAATGCTTTACTGCTTTATTCTCTATTTTACAGTACTAGATGCATCCTATTTTTTCTATACTTGCTATATTTCTTGGGCTTAACTCCATTTAGAATTAATTCTAATTGAAAATAATTTTTAAGTGGAAACCCATATAAACGAATAATAGTTACGAATAGTAATTCTAGTGGGTAACTAAGTATCCTAGCCTCTACCAGCACACAGAAATGATTACTTAAAACAAAGACGACTAATATGATGAAATCACACAGATACCTAAACCATCATGATCCTTAAACCTAATAAGGTAAGTACTTTATAGGTTCTCTCCAACCTATTACAAAATAAAATTAGCTTAACATTACCCTCAACAGCAAAAGCTTAACAACTGGTCTTCAAAGTTTCATGTGGAAACATGATGCAGTTTGGTATTTAAAGCTGTTCAAACCCATAAGAAAGAGACTGCAGGGACCTCTCTCCTCTGGTTCAAACCTGTAAGTGTTCAATGGAACTCCTTGCAGCACTGACTCCGTTACATTGTAATGCATTACCATTGAAATGAGGGTTGGATTTGGATGTAGGAGTTTAGATGAAGCAAAGCAAGCACTGTTGATTATGACATTGTAGAAGATAACCACAAACTCTCTCCTAGAAGTAAAGATCTTAAGGGTTTAATACAACAGATATATAACAATCAACAGCCTTGCATGACCTCCCAATTTTTACTGCTACGTGAATTAATTCTAATGATCCGCTATCAAACTTCAAAGCTGGAATAGATAAAATGCATAATGCAAAATGAACCTGTCTGCAAAACAGATGTGGTTACTGAAGCTCTTGCAAGGGCAGGTAAATTTTACTTTGTTCTAGAGATAAGGAACATCATTGTTTTACAAAACACCAATTTAAAAACATTGATTGCACCAACTGTTGGCCAGAAATTTCCAAGCAAGGTAGTAAGAAAATGGGAAATATCTACCAAACTGGTATATACATCAAGTGCCTGACTCTTGTGAAAGGTCAATGCAAGTATGGCATCTCCTCAAAAGACAAACTCAGAAAAGGCATGGCTTCCAACCATGCAACAAATTGAAGTCTTGCTTTATTGCTATTTCCATTCCCTGACTAATCACTTACTCAAAAATCTAAAAATATATTTGTACTTAAATTTTCCAGTTTTGCATACAGTGCAAGGTCTGGTTTTCACAGTATAAGACTCAATGAATTCCACTCAATACATAAACTTGTAATTTCTTTTAAGCAGCCCATATAGAACACTTTCTTTCCTGTTGGGCTTCATATTGCTTCCTTACTATTTCTTATTATTTCCTGTTAGGTGATTTTATAACTAAACCATCAGGTTAATCCCAAGTACTAATGAACCAAAATGAAAACTGGGACAAAACAAGCGGAAATGCCTTACGCCACAACTAAGTCCCTAAAGGAGTGTGAGCTTCTAGACAATTTTTCACAGGATCCTCTGGAAACTGAAGCACACACAAATAAGCTGCTGCCAGTTATTGGACTCTGAGCTTTCAATGAACCTATTAGTTTGTTTTTACCCTCCCCAATCTATAAGATCTAAAGGCTAGATGTAAAGCCTAGCTCTTGCTAAAGAGCAAAGGCCTGTCAATACAATCCGTACCTCTGGCCACACTCCACTGTCACCCTGTACAGCACAAATGAGCTGTACACAAATGGCTAACACTGAGTTAAAACAGAGTAATTGTTCTTCATCTGTTCCCTTTTCTGAAAAAACACCAAAAAACCAACCCAAAACCACCAAACTCAAAAATCTCCTAAAAACATTCATTTTCTGTTTGATCAATTTCCTTAAACAATTTCATTCACTGTACAATTAATGAGGGCCGGAGCACATGTAGGAACACACAGAAAGCAGGAAAAAGTTCAACTGTGATTTCTAGATCCACTCAGTTGCTATGTGGAAATCCCACCCGTACTAATACAATGTCATGAATAGTGGATCCAGGGTCTTATTGTCATGATTTAACCTGGCGGGTATCTAAACACCACACAGCTGCTCATTTACCCTGGATTTTTATTTTTTTTCCCCCTCTTCTTTCCTCTGTAGTTCTCCATATCACAAGTCTTTTGTATAGAACACACAAATGAACATTCATCTAAAATACAGGGAAAAAATATTTACATCTTAACTTCTCAGTGAAAGCCACTATAATAAAAGTCTTTGAATATTCATTAAAAAGCAGACACAGCACTTCCTAGGGCTCCTTTACTTTTAAAAATAGAGAACTGATAATCCTACCCACACCACATATCAAAAGTGTATCTCACATTGTTATAAATAAAGCAACTGGAAACATAAAGCGAGAAGGAGGATAAAACCAAGAGAGCTTAACCTCCTCTTCCCCCAAAAGAAGCAGAGCTGAGCAATTCAGCAACTTGATCATACAAAGACTCAAGAGGCTTATTTGTAGTAACTTCACAGCCATGAGTCTCGAAGTGCTGGGGGAGTTTTACCTGAAATGGCATCCTTTGCTTTCTCCTACCGCCTCCTCACGGTATCATGTGAATTCTCTTATCCCACACTAAGCACTCACTGGAGAGGCAGACTGGCATACTGCAGGCTACTTCAGATTAAAAAAACCCCAACAACTAATTTGCACTCATGATTCCAAAGCAGTGCCAGATCTCCATATCTAAAAATGGGTCAGTTTAAATATATCAACTTGCTAAGACCAGCTTGAGGCAAATAATTTATTTCATAGAAAAAATAAAGCACACAGTGCTTCCTCTACACAGAAAGCATCACCACTACAAATATTTGGATTAGCAATATAATTGAAACAGCTAGGAATAGCCTTTTACTGTTCTGCATTAGAACTGAGATTTCGGTGCAAGTCACAGAAGTCCAGGCATGAAAAGTTTAAGAAATACCCTACAATGAAAAATTGCTTCTGAATCACCAGAATTTAGCAATGTCATAGCTTTTAATAGCCTTCAGGGATGTGTGCAGAAAAGACTGCACTGTTTAAGTAATGCAACACTTTCGTCTGAGAATTTCCTTTTTTTGGAAGACATTTAAATGCTCTTTATAGACTTCTATGTTAAATACTTATCAAACCTAGATAACCATGTTCAAATTGAAAATCAATGGCTTTATCATATACTTTTCTCTGTACTTCCACAAACACATCACCAAGAGGCACTTTCCTCTTGGACAAGGCCACTGACTGAAATTATTAATTTAATATTCTCTTCCTGCACACTTCTTTAATTCACCGCAAGTTATTTCTACCATACATCAATTCTGTGATTTAAATCACCTGTTTAAATAAGAAAAAACATATCCCAGCGTATTTTCTCTTAAGTCAACTACATCAAGAAATACATATTACAGAAAAATACAATGAAAGTTATCACAAAAATGCTACTTCAAAAATGAAAACCTAAGGATGAAAATCATCCCAGTTAATGGTTGGAACTTGACAGTATCACAGAAGGTTCTGTAGCAAGCTCAATAACAAAAAAATTTCCACATTTAAAATAATTATGTTCTTCACATAAATGCCAGTCACTTAAGAATGACAGTTACTTTACAGTTATCTGCTGTACAATATTTACAGTTATCTGCTGTACAATATTTTGACTGCTAATGCATAAACCACACCTGAATGTAAGACAAACAAAGAAATGCCCAGTTTTTACAGTTTCTTAAAAATATTTTATTCAACATTCCCATTCAGTTTTAATTTTTTATCATATGCAAATTTCCCTTTCTACTGTTTCATTGAGATTTTCAAGCCCTTTCCCAACTAACATGCAATTTTGTCCAGTACAACTCCTAATTTTAATGTAAACCAAAACAGGATTTCAGGTAGGGGAGATTAACAAACACAGGGTGTTACTGCTATCCTTCTTTGAAAGTGTAATTTTTTTTTCAATTTATCATCTGTCTATTTTTGTCAGACTGCCAAAACTCTTAAAAATTGTCACAAGAAGGTGAAGCAAAGAAAAGGTCTTTGTTACATCTGCTGTGACTATAAATTTCAAATTCTTTTCTTCTTCTAACATTTCAATTATGCAACTTGTTAGCACCTGTATACAACATGATCCCCAGCCACACTGTAAGAATACTTTTTTTGCCAGTATTTATACAGACATCAGTAGACAGCTTTGCAAATGGAATGATGTGAACTCTCTCCCTAAGGCAAACCTGCCATGAAAATCAGAGGAAAGCTCAGTTACTTCATTGTTCCCAGAATATACTCTCTGGAATTGCAACACAAGATTTATTCTCCATCTTTCCATTGTCAAAGATGTTCTGCTGTCCACCTTCCAGTTTCAGATGCTGACATAAAAACAATTCTCAGACACTCTCAACCATGCAAATACCACACCAACTCTTGGTCTTCACTTTGACATTTTTACATAAACAGGAAACCAGTAGGGCACAAAGCTAAATAGAAATAGAAATCTTTTGAACATCCAGAACAATTGCACAGAAGCTAAAATAAAACAAAGATTGCAACTGACTGCACAAAATGACATCACATTATAGCCTGTATCTCTGTAGTGCACCATCTCTAAATGTACATCAGTGATGGGCATCGTATTTCACTGAGTCCTTCAAGCATGGATATCATGAGCTCCATCTTTTGCCCTGGTGTTTCTGCGTTTAACCAGTTTTGCTGCTGTCTTTGGCCAATACCTCAGACTCTCTCCTGGCTGAACTCTGGTCACCAGAGGACAGAGGTTGCCCAGGCCCTTTTGCCAGCTCCAAATGCACATGATCCTCACAGTACCAGAGGGGAGCTGCAGATTTTACAACACCCCACCACTGTCCCAGTTTATCTGAGGATATTCACAACTTGAATTTTAAGAGAAGCTGCTACCCTGGGTTAATCAGTGGCTTTACACACAGCAACACAAACAGACCATAATCAGGAGGAAGACCCGAGTTTGGTAACCTTCTGCAGCCTTCTTCTAACCTGTCTTCTGATTACATCTCTTCTCCATGGAAAAGCTTGCCTTTCAGGTTGGCAGAACACACTACAGTCAAAGAGATGAGCTACATATAACTAAGAAGCATGCTGATTATGTCACTTCGAATAGCTGCACTAAATGAAAGGATAAATGCCCAATGTGTTGCTACTCCTTCCTTTCCGTGTCCCTTACACAACAACAAAGTTCAGGTTTGTGCCTAATTTCTGAATAGTTTTTCTATAGAAAGGTGCAACATAATGGGGATTTATAGCATTTTTTGTCTGCAAGTGTTCAGAAAGGAGCGACCTTGGTGCATCTTGCTCCTAGTTCTAAAAATTACGCTAAAGCTCACAGTGAATAAGTGACAAAGCAAAGTGTACATCCATAACTGCAGCAGAGTAAGCAATTTCTATTTACAAATAAAGGACAGACCAGAAGCACAAGCTTCTGTTTCTTCACAGGTATACAAAACCCCTTTTTACTAGACCACTTCCATTCCTTTCTCATATTTGAAACTTTTTCAGATACATTTCTATTCTGTCCATGAAGTCAAAGCTTACAAGGATACAGAAGATTCTAATGAGATTTTGCTGAATGCATGAAAAAAGGACTGAAGACTACACGTCTTATAAAAACCAGACATTATCCTAAACCACACTCTAATCTAGAGAGAAACTTCTATTTCAAATTTATGTTAATTAAAATGCTAAATATTACATTTTTGTCCTGAATTGCAACACAACATTAATATCCTCTATGTCCCAAATACATATTAACGACCTTGCTTAAAACATGCAGAAAATACTAGGGCTGGAGGGAAATAGAAGTAAACATGCAAGAGCTAAGAGTGCAATTATTCTATTCAGAAAAGCTACAAACCTTAAAATAGCAAAGCATGGCAAATACCAAGTCGCCAGTACAGCTGTATTCATTCTCCCGAAAGATTTTTTAATACAACTACTCTTGAATTAAAATTCATAGCCATCAACGCATGTGAGCCCTATTACTGGCGTCTGACTCCTCACTGACGCTGAGAAATACTAAGATAAGAGCTCTCTGCAATTTTTCAGTCTGTTCAAACAGTGAAGAGCCATTAAAATGTAACAGTCCACATCTGCCAACCCGGAACGATTGCCAGGCTTGTGTTCCAGGCTCAGGCACTATGCAGAGGATATCATCAACTCACTGTGAGCATCCTCAGGACAGCACAAATCTCCCTCTTTAAACATGAACACACTCTGCTGCTTCTCAACAGCAGTGATAACACCTTCAGCTGCATTGTGTTCTGTAACCTAAAAAAAATGTAAACACTTGTTCTGAATGTCTGTCCAACCCTAGGGTAAGGTCCTAGGAAAAAGACACCATTTAGGAACACGATTAACACTGATTTTAATAGAACCTAGCGCCAATATGAATCCAATCTTTGAGAGAGTTTTATTAATTCATACGTTATTAACCCCTTCTCTCTTGTTTCTGGAAACATACATACAACTGACAGAAATAATTAAAATATCTGCAGGCACACTGCCCTTGACAAAAACCTCTCAAAGTACTTCTCTTATGGTACTGAAGAGCTAAATTAAACATTAAATCTCTATGTCAAGGAAATCAGAAAAAGTAAGCAAAGTGCAAATGAAGGCCCTGGTAGCATTGCTGGCCAGAGGTGGACTGTTAGAGACAAAGGGGTATAGGACTACAAAATAAGCACTGAAAATATTTTGGAAACATATGGTGTAACCCCCCCAGTTGTTAATGTGCTACACTACAACCCTACAGTGCAATTGTCTCTATTGTGTATACGACATTATAATGTTCATACTGTAATTAGCTAAAACTATATATGCTTTCAAAACAACAAAGAAACATTCCTTATTTTTTGAACTACTCTGCACTCAGATGCTTGTAGCTTAGCCAACCCTCTGCAGCTGCTTCGACACCATGCCAATGCCTTCACTTCCTCAGCCTTTCTATCCTTAGGAAAGGATCTCTGGAGACCTAAAGAGTATTGCACAGATAGTACTGTATCCTCCAACTGTTGCTAAATGCAAAGTCCATTTTTGTTTCTTCTGAAGGACACTGAATGTGTGCATTGGACTTCATTTTTGATTGATGAAATAATATTTTATTTTCTTCCCTTTCAAAAATGAGACAGATCAACCTAAGAGGGGCCCATTGCAATAGAGGTCAGAAACAGTTCAGTGGATGGGGCAGGAGACCGGGAATCGGTAAAGCTGGCCTCCTGGATCAGCCGGCATTCTGTTGCGTGACCTTGTGCTAAGGCAATTCACCACACTATCATCCCTCTTCTTTTTTGCAGCATACACCTATCCAGGATATATTCAAGACAAAATTACGTGCCAAATCCTGTATGACTAGAAATTCCCCAGGTTATTTATTCTTATGGGGGATTTTTTTGCTGCCAGTGAACACTGGTGATGGTCTTGGACACACTACTGTACAAAAACACTGTCTAAGCAGCAAGCAAATCAGCTGGAATCTCTAGGTAATACTGAAATACAAATAATTACTAACAGGAAACACTGCTTGGCTTACACAATACAATAGGGGAAGAAAAAGGAAGAGGACTTAAAATAGTAACTCCATATGTTACTAAGCTGATTATTAGTTGTCCCATTAAAAAAATACTATGGTTGCAAATTAAAATTTTAAGAATTTTAAAAAATTTAAAATTTGAGGTTGCAAATTAAAAAATTAAGAAAATTTATCAAACCAGAAATGTTCCAGCTTCTCCTAAAGAGACAAGGTGTTTGTCCTTTATATGTTTTAATCTTGCTTTATAAAATGATACAATTCAGCTTCAAACAAGAACTTAACTGTTTTTCAAATATATTTAATAGGAACCTGATGCTGACAGACACATTAGCAATAGCTTCTTTCCAAGTATAGTCATCACATGTTTGTCAATGTTTTAGACAATAATTCTAAGGAAATGACTTCAAAGTTCTGGGGGATAAAAAGTTTCTAGAGATACCTGAATTCTCCTTTTTTTCTGTAAAGTGAATGATAATGAGAAACATGCATGTTCCAAGAAAGTAATTTCATTCAAAAAAAGCCCCAGACTTTCTGATTTTCAGTATCTGAGCCCTGAAGCAATCAGATATTATCTATTTGCTACTGTGAGGAATAACACTGTAGTCCATACAGACCAAAGTAATTTCCTCCATCACCAGCATGCTGAGAGTAACTTTTTGTTTAGAGTCCAAACGAAGCTCCTCTTCCTCTCAGCCAGCTTAGTCATTTCCACTCATGCCTTGTGCTGACACAAATGTTCCAGGGAGTAAGTGCTAGAGTGAGAAGTGAGATGGTTGGTTGTTTGTTTTTAAAATTGCTGGCTTTCATTGTTTAGATTTGTCTATCTCTTATGGTTGATTGTTAATAAATAGTTGATCACCAGCTTTCAAAGATCTGAAATAATATCCAGTTAAACTGTAAACACAGCTACAAGAGAGAAAAAGCTTTGAAATATTTTTAGGGAAAAATCAGACACCTCCATTTAATCTGAGGCACAGCATAGGATTGACTGCAGCACAGTAAGTACTATGTAGTAACACTGAACTTTAAAAGAAAGCAACAGACATTCATAGATAATAGGAACAGGTGTTATTAAGCAATCCCTGCAGCCCGTTATAATTGAGATGACTGATTAAAGAAACGAGCCAAAGCACATAAAAATCCCTGGCCCTTTCAATATTTTAGTCTTGATCGCCACAGAATTTTACAGACAAAACTTCTTCAAACAGAAATCCCAATTTCACTCAGCCTCTTCAAAACAGCTATCTAAGTTAAAACAGGTCATCATCTGCAGAGACATGAACTACCTTTACAAAGCAAATTCCACCATTACCATCATAACAACGAGGGAAGTTTGTCTTTTGTTATTGATTTTGTTATATAGCAGTTCTCTGAATCCCAGATAATGAAAAAAGTGTTGGTGTTGTAGGAGAGTTATTGCTACTTGACATAAGATTTACAATTTCTTCTTGCGTCAAACAAAAATAGTTGCTGTATGATTTTACTTAGTAGGACTGGAATCTCCTTGGGATAGAACAACAGTTAAGTTGTCAGTTTTATATATATTCTCCATACTACATCATATCATTATTGATAATACTTCAATAACGATATGATTTCTAGGCTTAAGTAAATTATAAAATAATCCTATGATTCCATGGGTAAAAAATTTCCTACACTGTCAAACTTCCCTTATTTTTTACTTACTTTCTTTAAATCTTGAATACAGATATCAAGTGTTTTGCACGTCCTACTTGCAAGAAAAGCACATCTCCATGTCAGTCTCTCCAGCACTTACTGTTAGAAATTTCTGCAAACTGGGCAAATCTGTATTTGTCCCCAATGCCTGTATGAGTTGATTAAATCAACTCCAGCAAACACAGAATGAATCACATGAGACTAATCCAAAAGCCAAATGCTCAGTGCCATCTTTAAGATGACACAAACACCTCTAAATTGGGAAAGGATTAACACTGGAGCAGGACTACAAATGGAGTAAGTAGTGAGGCTTACTGACCATTTGAGCTGGGAAGCACCAAAACACCTTCCTTCAAATCTAATAGCTTTCCTCAGTTCGCAGCCCTTTCCTGTGAGCAGATCAATCCCCATGGTCAGTACTGAAGAGTCTTGAGTGTTGGTTGTCCTTCCACCCACCATGCACATTAGCCATGAGACATGGATAGCAGCCATAAAAACAGCACCTTGCATTCACAGTGAAATTAAACTTTTAGAAAATACCTATCCAGGAAAGTATCCTGCTAAACAGTTCTTACAAATGAAAATGCAAACATTTTTTTTATTCCTAGGTAGGTATCAAGACTATCTCAGCATCTGACAAATACTTCAGTGCTCCAACACTGCAGACGCCAGACAGAGGACAATTCCCTCTGCTCAGCAGTGAAACAACTACAGGGACTACACCTGAGAGCCTCTTTATACAGAAGGATGTTGTAACTCAGTGGTTTCAATTATCTCGAACTGGCAGGAAGGAACTATATTCCAGTGTTATAAACCTATAATAAAAGAGAAAAGAATCATTTTGGGGGGAAAGGCATTTTCAATGCAGCATTGACTGAATGCTTAATTTTTGTTCCTTTCAGCACTGCTTCCTTTCCAACAAAAGCAAATTCTGAGTGACAGAAAAGTACATTTCCCTCTCTGCCCTGCAGCTCACTCTCTGACTGTGCAATCAATGGCAAAGTCTGAAATGGGGAAAAAGAAACCCACCAAAACCCAACAGTGCAGTGAATGATGAATGCCATACAAAAATATATGTCCTTGTATGGCCTCAAGCTTCAGGAAAAAAAAGATCCCTAAATAAATGCAAACATCCAAGAGAGACAATCCTTAGTTAACGACGTTTTTTCTTTGAAGTATTTGTACTATCTGCACACCACCACTACTGTTTTGTTAAAGGATGTGATATTGAATAAATTGGGTTGAGACAATGGCAATGACCAGCAAGTGCCATCTTGTTGACAAAGTGTACAAAAATACACTTCATAAAAGTCCTCATATAGTCAGGCTTTTATATGTTATACAGGTGACACTCAGACTCGATTTGTATATTATTTCAACCAGCAACACCTCTTCTGGCACTCTTTTTGTTACTTGGTCTAGCAAAGCAGAACAGAAAGACACTATCAACTGCACTTTGGGTTTTAATCATGTCTCATTCACACTCAGTATCATCTTAATTCAAGGTAGGACTTCAAGCAATTTGAAGCAACTTTATAGGTAAATCACCCAATCCACTTTATGTTAATTTACATGTAATTCTACTCACCAAAGCAGGAATGTCTAACAGAGACATTAGGAAGGAAATACAGAAACTCCCTGTGTGCACAACCTTTAACTTAAACTTGTTTTTGCATGAAGTCAGTACCCGCATTTAGGATCTTGGAGTCCCCAAGAGTAATAATGGAGTTTTGGTTTCCACACCCATGTGAAGCTGGATACACAGACAGCATAGTTAAAGAGTTCTCCAGCTACAAGGACAGCAGAGGAACCAGTATGGATGGGAACTGTAGACACTACAGGAAAATTCATGAAAGAAGTGAACCTGAACCGACTCTTTCAGGAGAGGTTACAAGAGCAATAACAGACATTTGCATTTGAATACAGAAATAATGGTAATGATAATCCAGAAAACTCAAAAAAGCAGCATATTAAACCAGAAATTAAGTAGCAAGTTTTTGTAACAAGTCTAAGAAAATAGCTATATGTTACCATATGAATAGCAAGCAGCAAGTAACTGCATTTGTGAAACCAATTCTGACAAATGAACTCTGATTTTGCCTTAAGGACCATAAAAAGTGCTTCAGAACTCGCTTTGAAAAACCAAACTGAAGAAATACAAAGTAAGCAAAGACAAACTACAACGCAAGTCTTATCTCCCACTGTCATTCTTTCCATATTTACTTATCAACTGAGGTAAACTAGTGACACTTACAAAGAAATTCCTTTTTCTTGTCCTGTCCAGACACACAACTCACATTGCCTAATTCAAGGTCCCACACTCTTTGCAAAAACACCAGCACAGTGTCCCAAACCCTTATTCTACTCTGGACTGACAAAAACCTCTACCTCGTCTAAATCGTAACAAGAGCTCACAAAAGCAGAATAACCCATTAATATAAAAGAAAGAGAAGAGAGAGGAATTTCTGAAGAACAAAATCCATTCCATTTGCCAGTACAATCACATTTTTACCATAGTTACTTTGGAAATTTAGATTTTCCACATGTAAGTCAGAAAGAACATAAAGTGCTGACCCTCTATTTGACAGCCTGCTTCAATGACTTTTTTCTCAAATTAGTAAACTTTTTAAAAGCAGATTACTGATCCTAGATTACTACTACACTAAACAACCCTAATTTATTAAAAGGGCTGTTATGAAGCAACTATGTTTTAAACAGACATTTAAATTAACTTCACTGAAAACAGCTGTTTAAATCTAATTTTATACAGAAGAAAAACATAAATTAAGTCATACACAAAGTAAACCAAGGCACATATACAGTAAACCAATCTACAGATTACAATGATGGATCCTGTAAATTACCCCAAAGCGAACAACTATAAAAGTCTGTATCTTTGATACAGAGCAAATAAAGTGACTTACAGAAAGTCTAGACTTGATTACAGTTACTTAGCACTTTTTTGCTAAGAGATAAAAATACATTCTTGATGAACTCCTGAAAACCTGGGAAAAGCTCACTTATATTAAATGATAATCTTCTTAATAATTATTAACTTGCATAAAAATAGTAAAATTCTGTCTGTAAGAACCCTTTAATAATAATGTTAAAGCTGCACATTTAAAGACTTTCAGCCAAAAGAATTATCCTCATCTAAATTGTTTAATTTATAGGAAACCAATACTAATCCCTAGATTAAGAGAGGCATATGATTAAAAAAAAAGATCAACCAGGAGCCGAGGCAGAAAATTATGTTAACACTTTGTACTGAAAGCTTCACAAGTAAGGATTTGTGCAGCTTGTAAGAAACTCATTCAGAGTATTTATAAGTTACAATAAGCATATTGATATGATGCAAAATATGAAGGCTAAGAAGCCCAAGTTCAGTAAAACGAATATTATGTCACTGCAATGCGCAAGTGGGAAAAGATATGTTTAAAAGGTGAGGTCCAAAATCTGCAAGTCCAAAAAAAAAGCCCATGAGGATCAAGGAAAACTCATCTCTTGCAGAGCAGCTTTGCTAGGACAGAACAGCAATATGGTTTTGAAACGTGCAAAATTAGAACTTTAATGTAGGGTGTACTTGGAAAATGACTGCTCTGCAATGTGAAAAAGCAGAGAGATTACAGACAAAGGTAGGACTCCACGTGACAGAAGGAGTCAATTAGTCCTGCTCTGCCCACACACCCTGCACTGCACAGTCCTGCTGCCTACCCGTGCCAGCCTCCCTGGGAGCCGGCCCAGCTCCCTCTCCGAGCAGAAGGGCAGGGAAAGGGCGCTTCCAGCAACTGCAGGAAATCACAGCCCAGTCCATGAAGCACCGGAACTGGAGCACGGGAGAGCAAAGTGCCATACCCACAGCTGCGGGAGCGGACTAGAAAGATCGCTCTCTTCTGCTAACAGTACCTAACATCAGATTGTCTCAGCTGAAGAAACTGCTGCCTCACTCTTTGAAACAAAGACCTGTGTTTCCCCTAAACTTATTAAGTTTACTACCCTTTTGATACCTGTTTTCATATTCAACCTTTGCCAAGGCTTTGCAAGGGTTTTTACAGCCACTCATTTTGATATTCTCTAGCTGAGCATGAAATTCATCCCCAGTAGACAGCCAACACAAACAGCATTTAAGGTCTTTTTTTCTAGTACTACATTTGCTGTCTCACTCCTATTTGAAAAAATAGCAGCCACTGTTGTAAAGCAGAAAGCCATTAAGTCATCATTTTGCCTCAGTATTTCATTTTGCTTCCTCAAAACCACTTCAAAATGTTATTTTTACTCATGGTATTGCTAAATACAACTACTAAAAGCGTAGAAAAAAAGCTCATTATAAATAACACTAATTTCACTCTCAGCACAACATTACATCATGCTGCTACCAAAGCAATCAGAAAAGCTGGCAATCACATACCAGATACAGTAACAGGATACATTAAATACTCCACAACACATCATGCAAACTTGAAGAGCTTTTTAGCTACAGAAACTTTAAGATTAGTCTTCTATTAAAGCTTCCAAAGGTAATGGCCAAGGTTACAGGACTGCCACCTGATATTAGATACCTGAATTGTGTATATGAAATTACAAGCATCTAGATTGCTCACCATAACAGGTGGCTTTCTTGGCAAAAAAGGGAATTAAAGATGTTTTGCACTAAAATCTATCCCCTCATGCAGAGTCATAGAATTTATACAATCTACAATCTCTAAACTCTTCTGAAATAGCTGCATGTGTAAATCTCACAAGTTCCTAGGAATCTGCTAGACTTCGTTGTCTTCACACGTCCTGAACAAAAATAAGAATCTAATATCATATACAATTCTGTACAGATACATAAGAATACATCCTTATACATACATGAGTATGTATACATACGCGGGTATTCTGACCCTCATGGTCCCAAGGAACTTTAAAGTGCTTCCAGTGTAACTATATCTAGCTATGGAGCAATCCAAAATCTAATTTGAAGTTTTATCTCTGAAGAACAAAGGTGACACAGGCATTAGCTAGGTGCAGGGGAATTTGAGAAATCTGAGGAAGGAAAATGAAAAAAGGTTCAAAGCAAAGGCTTGGCACTAGCAGTGCCAGAGTCACACTTTTTTTAAACCAACTGTAAAAAGCTGACCTAAACCTCTACAAGGGGGAATTTGACAATACACTGAAAAATAATATATGAAAAGTCAATATAAAAAACCTTGCCACTTTTAACATTTGCTAGCTGTAAGTCTGAACATCAGTGGGAGTCCATTCTGATAAGAGGGCTTTACAGCCGTATCTTCACACTATGGTACTACTAATCATAATCCATATGGTATTCTAAGGAATAAAAAAATGTATTTGGCCTGAGAAAAGCTGGAAATTCTTTTCTCTCCCAGGACATCTGATAAAGCAAGCACAGAAGAAATATTTCTGAAATGTTTTCTCTCTCAGAACTAACTATTTCAATTCAGCAATTGGTTTAAAAATCGCTAGGTCTGCTGCAGAGACACACTGATACAGGTAAGAGGAGGTAAAACTGACAGTGCAAATCCACAAGTCCTAACAGCCATATTATTCTTTGGCCTAAAAAAATTCATCAAAAAGAAAATGTTCTACCATAAACTAAGTTGATCTTAAAAAAAAAAAAAAAAAGAAAAAAAAAAGAAGAAATTTAGAATTATTAAAACACCCAAACATATAAATTCTGATTAGTGCACTTTAACCCATTTTAACTTTGCAATAGTAGTGATGCATACCAGAACAAACTTCTTGATTTCTTCACTCTTTTTCAAAACACCACCAGGTTGTGAAGTAATTTTTTTTCTTGGCTAAAAATAAATGTGCTATGAATCATCAAGAAAACCATTACACAGCACTTCCTGAGCTCTGCTAATTCCTTTCAGACATAGAACTGCAGTTTTCATCCTTTCTGGAGCCACTTTCAGTAGAGTCAAGGCACTTCAAAACATCATTACAATTAAACCTGTCCTCTGTATATACTTATACAGCAGTAGCATACGACTGTAAATTCACAGCTCCTCTGTAAAGCAATTTTCAAGAAAAGACTTTGCTAGATTTGTGCCAATCTTTTACTACAAGAATCAGCACTATACAGGAAGAACAAAATTGCCAGGCTGCACTCTAGATTATGAAAAACAGAAAGGGAAAAATGGCACAGAATACCACACAGAAGATGAAACTAGATGCAGACAGATTAAATGGTTGACAAAACAGGCAAAATTTAAAACATTAATGCAACAATAGGCATTATTTAAAAAAAAAAAACCAACCAGGACCCACACTTAAATCTCTATAGAAAAATGAAATTTTTCTTCATTGTGATCTTTAGCCTCAAAAGGCCTGAAGCTAAATTTTTTACTCTTAAAACCATACTCTTTTCTGAAAGCTTCACATTTTTTTTATGAATTGTATCAATAGCCTTAGATCATGAATGAGAGAAACATTTTAAAAACCTTGTTACATGCTGGTTCTACTCCAACAGTGAAAACAGTAAGGGAAGAAGCTAAGATGCTCCTGAACTCCACTCTCTGCCTATCTTTCGACATCACCAATAAACAAGGCCTTACCCAAAATGCTAATTAAAAAAACTTGCAGGAAGGAAGAAACATACACAAATGCCAATCTGGATTTTTTCAGAGGCAATTCATTTTAGAGATTTTTTTTAAATTTATGGCAATATTGCCTGCTGCAATCAAATACTTCCCTGCAAGATTTATACCAGCCTACCAATTACGTAGCAAGTGTTCCTTTATCTGACAATGCACACTTACTACTCCATGGCTGATGCTCCATCCCCGGAAGTGTTCCTAGCCAGGTTGCATGGAGCTTTGAGCAACCTGCTCTACTGGAACAGAACTGGGAATAGATGATCTTTAAGCTCTCTTCCAGTCCAAACAATTCAATGATTTTGTGATCTGTGTATTAAAAAGCCACATACTTTGCTTTTAAAGAAAATAAAGTTATTCCTGTTACTTTTGCTTTAGAAAGAATATATTCTCTGCTACTACCTGCATCAATACTGATCAGATTAATTAAACTCTCGGGGGAGCGGAGAAAAGACCAAGCAAAAAGGGAATAATATTGATTCCTCATACTAGTCTCTTTGAAAATAGACTTTTCCAAGAGTACTTCACAGACATTTACAATATGCAACCAAATATTCTGCATCTTGACATACCTAATCCACGAAGAAAAACCTCTGAAATCTGTTTCCTTTTCCTACCTGCAATCACAAGATGTTAACGGTTTAAGAATTGGAACTTGAAAACCAAATACCAGGAAACTCATTCTGACATAGAATGTGTTTAAAAATAAGGACAATAAAGAGACATGACAGAACTGAAGAGAGGTAGAAAACATTTGAATAGAAAAAAATATTAACAAACAGGCTGATAAATACATTGTATATTCTGACATTTTTGTTATGTAGAGCCTTCACAGAGAGCAGAGCATGCTACAGCAGGAGGCCCCGTATGAGAGCTCCAGTTTAAATCCTCCCAATTCAAAAATCTCCTGCTGGGAGATTTTTATCTGAAGAACTTAATTAACAGCAAGTTTAATATAGGGTCTCTGAAGTATACTGTTGGTTTTCATACAGAATAGCAAAAACAAAACAAGACAGACTTAAGCAGCAAAGGGAATGAATTCTGTTTGTCTCACAAAATGTATGTGTTATCTCCCCCTTCCTTCCCACAGGGTGGAAGGGAGAGGTATGAGAAAACATACAGCCCTGCTGAACAGAACATCCATCACACAGAGCTGACCCACCCTGCTGCAGGATGGTATCAGATACACTAGGTTCTTTCCTAAATACTCAAGTTTCTTTTTGGATGCCGAAGGAGTTATTTCTGGAATTATGAAAATTTTACAAATCTCTTCCCATGACCTTTCTGACATTCAAACTTTGATGAATAGCTCCCATCTAGATTGCTCATTCTGAGAACAAAATTTCATGTTCCTTTTCCTTAGCAGCAGATAAATTATGGATTGTCCACAGCAATGATTAAACACAGTTTACAAATACACTGGCAGATCAGTCATTTGTTCTTAACCCTGAAACGCCTGACCTTTTTTCTGGCATGAGATTTTTCTTTCCAACCTTACAATGGCCCTTGTCAAAATCAACTTTTAAAAGCTGTTCCGTACCATATCTCACTCACGTCATAGGTTCCGCAGGCTATTACTAGTCATACAGTTAGGAACAGACACCAGGCCTAGAGACAAATCAAGCTGCAATATCAAGCACTCCCAAGTCAGCAAATGTCAAAGCCATTGCCAGAAGCAATGGGCAAGATGCCTGGGAGCCTTGATCTGCCCTTGCCTTGTGTGCATGCATTATGGTCAGTTCTTATTTATAGAATTACATCCTACCACCGCCCACAAGGCTGCTCCTTGATTCAGTTAAAAAGAAGAATCAACACCCATTTACTGAGCAACTAACTACTCAGTACTCTGTTTTCTTCTCAGCATTTGAAATACAGCTTGAGACCTTCTCTACTGAGCACTACTCAAGTTTTTCTACAAAGGTGGACTCCTCAGTTTCCTGATGTGGTACTCAATAAGGCTCATAATTATATCAACTAAGCATCTTACAAAACGCTGTCCTGAAAATATATCCCTAAAACCTATAAAGCATTACCTCAAAATTTGAGATGGAAAAAATTCAGGTGCAGAAAGGCAAACAAACATTCAAGGTTTGGGTGTCCAACTGAAACACTCAGCAGCATATCTTCCACACTAGGTGTACTTGCATAGTATTTTTATTATATATGAAAGCAGAATTTTGTATTTACTTAACACAAAATTGCCATTAATTCAATTGTACATGAGAGATTAGAGCAATTAGATTTAGATTTTCTAAGTTAAATTCTAGATTCTTAAGTCAAACCAAAAAACTCCACAAATAGTGACTACAGAAATTCTGATTTTACGTGAATTACCAAAAGAAACCTGGGAAAGGTAGGAATACTGCCCAGATCTCAACACAACACTGAGCTCTACTCTATCACTAAATTCTAAAATAAAGTCAACAACATGGCTAGTAGTCCCAAGCTTCTCAAATATATATACTTGGCTGAAAAATGTAGGTCACCATACTAAAAATAAGAGGATTACCTATGAAAGGCCGAAATTCTGTTACAGGGTAGGGGGAGGACATGCAACATGACCAAAAGTAAACCATACAAGATAGAAAACTACACTGATGTCTACCAAAACATACATACTGAAAGCAATTTTGCACTTGAATGCAATAGCATGCCAGACAGTAATATAATGAAGGGAATGGAAAATAACACCATATTTGAAGGTCTATTAATACTATGTGGGTCAAATTCTAATAACCCAAAACCTGGCTGAAAAGAACACTCTCATAGGAGTCTGCAAAGCCATTAGGGATTTTGTCCACTGCCAAAATACTTTTTCAGTCCCCATACAGCATGGGAATTGATGAATACTAGGGACCTGAATACCTGAGACAAAAAAATAAATATAAAAATACAACTTCTGCAGAATATTGTGAAAAAAAGCTAGATGAATCTAGAAGCTAGAAGATCCAACTAGCACATGCTCAAAAATAAGTATCAGAAGTTATTAAAGCCTAATGGCAGATATTTGTGCAATCCTGTTCTAATGATGCTCTTTAGTGAAAGCTCTGTACCACAAATTCAGAGCAAAGAAAATAAAAAGCTGAGATAATGGTGTTACTATTAATTAATTTACAGAATTGTATTAAAATATTTGTACTAGATAAAACTACAATAAAAGCATTTGTGTTCAAATCAACTTGCCATTTTTGTACTATATTCATATATCATATGTAAAAGACAAAGGGCACAGCAGAATTTCCAAACAAAAACATTTAATAATAGGAATTAAGACAGAGCATATGGACCTATGTATATACTATGCACATATATGTATTTTTATTATACAGCTACAGCTGTTAAACATGTTATCAACCTGAAAAGTCAGGATCAATTTTAAACCACCGCCACAGTGCAGAAGTACATTTTTTTTCCTACAAACAAGGAAGTGAAGCAATCATGAGAACAAAACTAGCACAAAAATTAGTGTCTTCTCAATCCCTTGACAGCTTTAAATGAAGGACGCGTATACTTCTGGCAAATACACTTCAGCTAAGCACAAACTGAAACTGCATGTTGGTCATTTAAGTCAAAAGGTTCATTATCAGGAAAACTGAATGAAAGATAAAGACTTGTATGTAAAGGATGCCAGACTTGGCAATTTAATGGTCCCTTCTAGCCACAAACTCCATGAAGAACTCTCCCAAAGGAAACCATGTAATAAATACATTATTACAACCCATCAAATCAAGCCCACACTCACTATCCTAAAAGTCCACCACTACGCTCTTTGCCAGAGGTAAAGATCTCCTTTGGAGGTGTTATCCACAAGGTTAAGAATAGCAAAATGAATCTGCTACACATCCTCCTTCCATATATTCAAATTCAATTTGCTATGTACTTGAACATATTTACCCCTCCATCTTAGTCTCCCTCATATGCACTGATGTTCTTTTTTAAAGAAGGTTAAATAAATTAGGAGAGCAGCTTTGGGTTGTTGTTGTCTTGTTTTTTTCTTTTTAATTACATTCTCAATTAAAATAATTTGTCAGCAGGCAGCTTAATGTAATATTCAAACCATGGCTATTTACCAAAACAGTAACTGTCTCTCACAGCTCCAAAAGCAAAGTCAAGTTACCCTTAAAGGACAGAACTGTACAGCACTTTGGCAGCAAGCAAAAAAACTTTGCTTGTCTATATATGTCTGCATAAAATTTTTGAAATATGGTTATTCTTGCTGGTAATTCTCTGTGATACATAGTTACATTAATATCTCTTGCAAGAGAAACTTACAGTTCTAAACAATAAAGTGATCACTTTAAAGAAGAGCTCACCTAGTGATCACTTTAAATAGTTATCATTAGGCCTAAAACACATTAAAAGTACTTGTGGCCAGGTTCAAAAATGTATTTAAGGTATCTCTCTGAATTTCTACTGATTCCATCAGGAAGTCAGGTATCTGAACATCTCTGTGCACCTGAGTCCACTTGTACACTAATCCCATATAAATCAACTTTATTATGAGAAAGATATCACAATTTATTTTTGCTGTTATATAAAAGCAAAATAAACAGTAGCATGATTTAAGAGACCATTTATTTCAAATAAAAAAACCTCATTAATACATCACAACCAGGAGTTTACTTGAAGTTACCAGAAAGACAGTCAACTATGCTAAAAATATATACAAGCATCCTCTTTAGACCAAGTGGATGACATGTATTTGCTGAAAACAAACTTGCCAATTCCTCTGTCCTCTACAGAGCTCAATACCATTAAACCTAAGCAGCAGTGAAAAACAAACAGAAAAATCTATATGGCTTAGCTAACATTTAAATGAAATTTTAACTACATGTTATGCATGCAAGTTCAGAGGGTTCTCAAACTAAAAATGTGGCAGTTGAGAGGCATGTGTCAGACACATAAAAGCACACAATGCAGACAAAGCATTGCCTGTCTCTGAACTCCTATACAAGGAAAAGAAAAGAAAAAACAGGTAACAGTATAAATTCCAAAGAAACATTCTGTGCCAATCAGCTGCAATAGTTACTCTCTCTAGTTGCAGATTCAGTCTTTGCAACTGCCACAGAATTCCTTGGCTAAGCAGGGCAAACAATTACAGAATTCTTTCACACATTTTCTAGTAATTTAGAGTATATACAAAAGAACATCCAAAAGCATTCACAGATATTTTTAAGAAAGAGGCAGATATAAACTATCACATGGCTTACTGCTGAGATTTTAATCAATAGCCTCAAAGTATCTCAATGAAAAAAAAAAAGACATGATTTTAGGAATAAAGACACGACGAAAACTCCAAACTGTTGCACTTGGCATGTTGTTTTCATAAGAGAAAACTAAGAGTATATCCAAGACAAGTATCACTCTTTCACTTGTATTACATGTCATTGAGCATGATCTGCACTTCCAGGATTTTATGCACATTCTCCTTCCATTCAGGCTGCGATCACAGGCCTAAACTGAGGGAGCATGCCATCTCAGTTCCTACTTTTCAAAAAAAAAATTTAAGTTTCAACTGTTTATCTACCTCTGATTAAAAGAATTCAAGAGAGAGAAAGTAGGGGAAACATACAAAAGCACATGAGTTACATTTTACAGTAAGTGTCACTTGAGTATTTTCACCTCAACTCTGAAACACCCTGTACAGTGTGTACATGTATACAAAAACCACTCAATTCTCTGGTGGCCATTCCACCACACAAGGAAGGTGAAGAAGAACTGACATGAAGTTCAGCCATTTTATTTTCCTCTTAAAACATTCTAAGGACCAGAGTGCACAATTTATCCAATTGTCCATCTACTCTCTCTTTTCCAGCTTTTTTTCCATAACTTCCAAAAGACCAGGACAAACCTTCTACACAATTTTGAGAAAGTACAAAGAACTAAAGAATATCTAACAACGTTCCTGTTATAATTAAAATCGAAAGGTAGAGGTGACAAAGAAATTAGTACTCCACTAAATATCTTTTATATTGGAAATACTGTGGGAGGAGGGTAAGAGAGTGCTGGGGGCAGGTATTATACCTGAGGGTTTTCCATGGCATTTTCATGAAGAGGAGATGCAGTTATTTTAAAAGGATTTCACAGAAGATTAAAAAAGCAGCTTCACTACTTTTCCCTTATAAAGATACACTTGTTAAACAAAAGTGCCTTTTTCCGAGTATGTATGTTAGGGGCAATGAAAACACGGGTTGATAAGTCAAAAAAGAAGAGCTTATTAAATAAGGGAAAAATAATTGTGGTTATTGTGAAACTGGATAAATAAGACTGTATTTTCTGCTGCATTTCTGTTAAGTATGATGTAATGTAATTCCTTGACTGTAAAGAGAGAGGAAACCAATTTTGATAACAAGGCTAAATTTATGAAGTAAGAAACTGTACCAAAACATGCCACTCTTTACTTACTCCGTAGAATGACTGACACACCCAAAATAATAATTTGGAGTAATTCTTACTTTGATGGGAGTTGCTCACATTTCTGCTGACTGTAACAAAGAAAACATTTGCTTTCCCCTGTCAGCAACTATCCAAGAGCAGATTTTTAGTAATTACAGTATTCAGAAGAATCCCTGTGTTTGGACTCCTACTCTCTGAAAAGTAGCACTAAAACATGCTCAGTTTATAAAAACTACAACTGGACCACAAAATCACTCTAACTGCTTCTTCATCTTTAAGTAGACTTGCTTTAACATCCTTCAGTCTCCTGACTATGCATTACTGATTAATTCAAGACAGGACTCCACAACCAGATGTCAGGATCTACAGACAGGCATGAAACAAAATAGCCCCAAATTAAGTTTTCCTTCATGTTCAATGGTAGGCTTTACACCCTTTCAGCCAAACTCAGGATATCACAGTATCCTCTATAAACATTTCTACAAATATAAACCATGTTGTCTGTAACAGCATGTCCTGTATACCTTTCCATGAGTTTACAGCAGACATTTTACAAATCTTTCTTCCTCTGCAAATGTCTAAATCCCAGCAAACACCTGGCAGGACACCAAAAGTAAATCCCTGTGCAAGTAGCAAGAGAGCTGGGGGCTACACATACAAAGTACTTGAGTAATAGAGTATTTCCCACTGCCTACACATAAGACCAAAACCTCCTACTCTTACTGCCATCACAGATGAGAAAAGGCAAGTTAGAGAAATCCAGTTGCGTCATCGCATGTCCAGTGGCCATCATTCAAAGCTAACAAGCCAAAAATCTATAGGAAGTATATTTACAGCTACTACTGATCAAACATTGGAAATGAACAGTGGAAAGAGGAGGCTGTTTTGTTTTAGTCATCCTAAACCTGAGTTGCCAGATACTTGCAATAAAATGTCACTGAAAGAGGCTGAGAGATCAAGACTTGCACAGTCAGATGTATATGAATTGCCAACACAAAGATGGCAACGAGCTTTATGCTATTCTGCGTCTTCCATGATTATATTTGTTTCTAGTCGTCTCCAACTCATCAAGGCACCTTGACTGTTCTGTCGAGGTTTAGAAATGAACTGTTCTTGTAGTCCTGTCCCTCCCTGCCCTTATCTTTGGATAATCTTATCCATTAAAAAAACCTGAAAACAGCCTGGCGTCTTTTCAGAAACTTTTTTAAGAGAGGCATGGCAGAAATGAAACAATGTTTCCATGTATACTGCTTATATTGTAAATAGTTCGCATCAAAAAATAAATCACTGTGAGAATTCAACCTATTTTTCCACTGAGAAGGAAGTCAGACACTGGCTCATTTGCAAAGGAGATTTTACAGCTGATTTAATACAATCTTCATTATCTGCTAGAAAGGAAGACCTAGATCTATTTAAACAAAATCCATACAACATAATCTTGGTACAGGATCAACTCAAAACCCAACTACAGTACATATAAGACACGATAACAATCCATATTGCAAAAGATACCCAAAGCAAACTTCGATTTAGATTTCCAGAATACCCTGCAGATACCCATTCTGATTAATTTCAAAGTCTTTAAGATCACTCTTAAGTGTATAAAAGAAAAGAGAGTCATACAAAAGAAATTAATGGAACTGTCTGGCATGTTGCTGCTTTAAATCAGCAACAAATTAGTAGACAACAAGCTCCAAAGAAAAACCTGGAAGAAAGCTTTACTTCAGACTTGCATTCCTTAACTTAGGAAAAGCAGAGAAAGAAAATTCATGGACTCTGCAGCAGCGTTTTATTAAGTTAGAGAAATGATCAGAAGGTGATTTCAATTTGCATTTTTCAGATATTGAGAGAGGACTGTACTACAGACAAAAAAAATCAGAAAAAAAAAAACTTGCATTGAAACAAATCTTTTATAACATACAGAAGTTTAGAATAAAGCAAAATATTTAAAGTTAGAAAAGATCCATATAGGATTTCAACAAAAGGCAGGAACAGGCAGCATGGGATAAATAAAGAACTTGCTCATCAAAAAGTTTATGTTTCTGCCTTGACTATGACTATTACTCAGTGTAAAACTAATGAAAACCTTAAAAGCTGCAATGGTAAATTATAAAAAAACAACTCCCACATATCATTAATTTTGTGAGCTTTTGTCTTATATCAAAGGAATTTGCCATTGTCTCTTTGCAAAATTCTGGAACTGATAGTATTCATGGAAATATTTTGTATCTTTCAATGGTAATGAAACTGGCTATTTTTCAAGTAATGCCCTACTTTCTCTTTCCCAAGAAGTATAACAATTTTTTTAAATCAATGCTTTAGGAAACAGAAAACAATCTGGTCTACTCACTTTCCAGAATCAAACTATGTGATGTTGGTAAACCTCACATACAAAATCCAAGTATGTTAAAGGCTGCCAAACCAGGAAGATAAGTACTCTGGTAGCTACATTTTTTATCTAAAATAACAAAGACATAATTCTATCATTATGAAATGACATAGAAGAAGCAGACTTTCCAATTAATTTTACCAATTACACTGTACTCACCTCAAAATGGGGCCCAAATCTAACTGTCCTGGGTTGCAGTGTATTCTATTACCATCCCCATCAGCTGTTAAAATCAGGTGGGGCAGTGTTTCCTTGCCTCCTCCCCCCAGACTATCTTTCTGTTAATTGCCCATCATTGTCCTGCCGCCTGACTCAGAGATAACTCCCTCCGGACTATCTTCTGTTAATGAGCCTAATCAACACTCTGCCTCATGACTTGTTACCCCATTGTGAGATGCTCCACCCAGAGGGAGGAACCAAGCATCCCAGCGTGGATATAAGCTGAGGCTGAACACCAGAGACACTGGCTTCCCACTGGATTTCCAGAGGACAGGAGCTACACAGCCACCACTGGACTTCCAGAGGAAGAGCAGACTGTTTCACTACAGGATCACTGCTTCAGAGGACTGCAGCCACCATTCTACCAGACTGCTACCACCACCCTGCCTAACAGGGTGTCAGGTTGTACCTTGACTCTGTCAGTTTGACAGTGTTTTCTTTTACCTTTTTTTTTCTCCTTTTCTTTAATTTCCATTAAATTGTTATTCTGACTTGGTGCCTCCCACTGGTTTGTTTTCAAACTAGCACACTAACATAAGTTAGTGTCAGAAAAAAAAAAAAAAAAATCAACAAAGGAGAGTATATAAAGCAGACTTGAAGTGCACCCTAAAGAAAGTGCTCTAAGTCACATGCCAGTCCGAGCTATGATGGCTATTTACATAGTGCACTGCAAAAAACAAAAGTAGAATATATGAAGAAACTGCCTACTGGTTTAAAGGCACTGATATACCTAGGTCTCTTTAACACAGAAAGTTTTCATCTAATCTGAAGTTACACACCTGATAACACCCACTAAGAATAAAGACTACTGCATAGTTTTGGGTCAATCAAAATGACAGATTATAAATAAGGGAGGTTTAATCTACTTCATATGCAATTTTTTTCAAGTATTCCTAATATTTACAAGTAGATTGATTTTTTCAATCTGACTAAATATTCCTAGATTCAAGAAAATTGAAGTACTTTCTGTCAAAAATTCAACACAATAAAATATATTCAAGTAGTTAATAGAAAAAATAGAACATTATGCTCTTGATTAGCACACACAAACTTAATGCAACCATAACTATGAATTTAGAAACAAACCATTGCAAGTATTTTATCTTTATTCTGCATGTTACATTATTTTCTAATCTTTGAGATACAAATCATTCTCTGTCAGCTAATATTAAAGGTTTAAAAAACATATATTTATGAGTCAATGGAAGCAGAAGAAAGGTGGCCGGAGAACTATGGCCCTATCCCTTCCATTTGCTAATTCTCAAACATATCCAAGTGGCAACTGCAGTACCAATTTTGATTCAATTTCTCAGAAAACATTATTAACTTCTTGGAAGGACCCAGCTGAAATGGGTTAGGGCAACACCAAGCCCTAATTGATTCGTCTAGCATCACCCACAGTAATATGTTCCTATTTCTACACATTACCTCAGTAAAGTTTACAATCAATAAACTATCATATCTGAAAACAGAAAATAGGTAGCTCTACTTACCTTAAATTTGTCTTTGCAAGAGTACATCAGACTTTAGAGAAGAAGAAAGGAAAAAACCCAATGAAACAGGACAAAGATGAAATTAGTTGCGAAGTCCCACCATGAGGAAACAAGGCAGGCTTACAAAGAAACTAATTTAGAGTTTTCATACAGTGAAGAGGATGCCTCAAAAGCAGTATTTTTAACAGGCATGCAGTGGGGAGGGGGAGGAATATATCTGAACTTTCAATCTACAGATAGCCTTTTTCCCTCCTCAGACAGATGCACAATTAATATGATACCAGGCAGTTATGATCAATTCCTATTCCACAAATTTTTAACATTCGACTGTGAAAGCTTTACAGCTGCCATATACTTACTTTAACATTAACTATTTTTTTAATAACATAAAAAAAAAAGCCACAAAATAACAGAAGCACACAAAGTAAAGAAGTAAAATAGTTTGGCATCTACTCGTAACAGGGACCTCTTCTCTCTCCCTTTTAATGCACAGCTGTGGTCACAGATAAGAGGAGCAAGAGGGCAGGATTCCACATGTTAGGAAACAAGTTACCTCTAATCAACAGACCAGATTAGCTGTTTGCTTGTTGAGTGCTGTAGAGACTATCAGCAGCAGTGAGTGAGAACACCTAGCTACAGCACACAAACCAGATATCAATGATCTGCAAAACAACTGGTCCAGAGGTGATTGTTACCTATTCAAATCGCTTATCTGAATTAAACATAGTAATTACAGCCATGCTGCAAGCTCCAAGTGTTCTCTCACTTTCAAATTGCTCTCACATGTATTTAAGAGATTATTTTCATAAAAACCTCGACTACTTGTCCCAGATGTACTTCAGCAGTGCAAGAGAAGCGAACTACCCTCCACTTGCCATCGTGGGCCAGTCTGTTGTCCTGCCAGTCAACTCAGGATTGGTCCTGCTATTTGTTTGCCTATGTTTTCATCACCTGTCTTTGTCTACCTCTAATTTACCTTGTTAAATTGAGGTTTTCCTTACTCATTCTGATTCCAAAGCTAACACTGGACAGGTAAACCTGCTAAGATAATCCTAAGTACTAACTAGTTAGTCATTAAAATTCAGATGTTTAGTAATGCAAACAGTAAGAACAGATTCCATAAGCATTTATTTTATTTAGGTCAAACCAAACATTTTCACACACTATTGATTATTACTGTATCTCTTGTCAATGCTACTGAAACTCACTGGAAGGTCATAACACATACCGTAATTTAGAAATTCACATATTTAGAGCTCAATAAATCACATGGAAGTCCTCTGGAAGTTTTCCAAGTTTCATCCTTCCTTTGATCTTAGTTCAAGAAATTTAAGATACTGGACCCCATATAGTCTCTAATAAGGTAACTGTATAAGCTTCTCCAGTGCCAGAATTTTGCTGCAGGCACTTGCCCTTTCCATGTTACATGTCAAGACAGCTGATAAGTGTATACACTACAGCTCCAGGGCTTCCCAGAAACTATGCATACACTATTCAAGAAATCAGGCAGGCAAGAGCTAACCACCACTCCTAATTACTTGGTTCAGCCTACCTCTAGCCATCAAAGAATCTGTGGGCATCACCAAGCTGTTCTCACCTGCCATTATTCTTCCAGGCAAAATAGAGGGGCTCAACTCTTCCCTATTACAAAAAAATAAATATCATAGGTGACATCTGAAAAAAATATGCCCAGGAGTACAGTACCATTTGTTTCAAAAACCCCATGGGCTTTCCAAGAGATGGATTTAGGAATCACCTTAGTAGGTAATAAGCAAGTTGTATGCTTACTAGATGAGGTGTGATTTTTCCTACTAACAGGCAAATACATTTACAGCTAGCTGATTAATATGAACAGATAAAATGGTCATGCTTTACAATAAAATGAGGTTTTTTTTAATGTAGTAAGACTGGAAAATACCATCTAATCAACTTGGTAACCTATGACATTTTTAATGTCATACTTCATTGATCACCTAAGACATCAGTGGACATTTATACTGATTTCTGTAGACATTAATAGTCTACTATGATTACTCTAAACTCTAGATTGTAGGTTCCTTTTAAAACTTGTGAGTCACAACAGCATCCCTGTTTTTGAAAGTTCAGAAGTCCTTTCTAATATCACCTCTGTGTGGTAATAGTTACAATGCATTAAGTAACTGACATAATTTTCTTCTACTCAATATACAGCACACTCCTTCTCCCAACCCCCAGCTGTGCTGCATTATTAATAAAGACATGAAAAACAACAGTTTCAGCTAAAATCCTTCTAGTATCTCATAGATAAATTCATGAATAATGGCAATGGAACCATCTTTGGAAGTTACTCTTCTCCAAGAAAAGATCACTAATCACTTCAGATTTGACAGGCCTTGCAAACAACTTCTAGTGATGGCAATTCCACAATCTTCCTAGGAAATTTATTTCAGTCCTCATCCATACATGTTCTTGGAAAAGGTTCTTTTTCCTAATGTCTACTAAGCTCTAACCTGAATTCTTCCTCCTGCAACTTAAAAGTCATAATGTCCTGTCACATCCTAAACAATGTGGAGAATCATCTTTTTATCATCCTTCTACATATCCAAAGGCAATAAATGCAACTCTCTCAGCATCACCCTTCTCTGACTAAAATAAACCCCAATCTTTTTTAAGGTATCTGGGGTGGTGAGAGGGAAGGGGTAGAGAAAGAAGAAATTCTTGTGATGAAGAAAGCTGCCAGTTTTAGTTATGGGTTCTCTACTCTTTAGAGAAATAAAAGGGAAGACATCCAGGAAATTGAAACAAAAATATTCAAAACATTTCTCAATTTAACAACCTATCCTACTCATTGTTAGGAAAGCAATGCCCAAGGGAGTACAGCACCTTCCATTATATTGCCTATATCACTCCATGCACCATCAGGAGTATTAGGGAGGAGAGTGAGTTCTCCTGTAAAAGCAACATGCTCAAGTAATTAAACACATGCCACTTCTGATCTACAGTAACAGTTTACACTAACAGGATTTAACAATTTTTGTACACATCATAAGTATTGCCTCTGATGTCTTTCAAATATGTGACGATTTCACTTCACAGAAATCATCATTCAAATCTGAGAAGAATAATCTGATCTAATCTGGTTTCTGAATAGATTCTTAAAGCCTTATTTATCATAGTTCAGTGCCCCTCATTCACAACAGGTTTCTTTTTGCAGATTTTTCCATTGCTGTTTTGCACAACACAGAGCACACAATTTGTTGAGTTGCTATCCTGCATCTAACCAAGCAATGCTGCAAGGAGAAATGTACCATTCTGAAGGGTTTGATTTCACGATGTTAGTCCTATTGGTAGAATACAAACTGAAAACAAGAGATTCTGAAGAACAATTTTAAGTATAACCATGTGAAAAAAAAAAAAAAAAAAAAGAAGGCTGTAGAAAAAAGCCTGGGAAGATACCATCTTAAAATACAGTGCCTTCCAAAAGATATTTCTGGTTGTAATAAACCAGACCTTGGAGATGGTCTTCAATTTGTAGCATGAATTGTGCTAAACACCACACTTCTAGAACACAACTACATGTCAGGTATTTCTTAGGAAAGGATATAGTTTGTCTCCAGTCAAAGAGGAAAACAAAAAAGAGTAGAAAGCAAATATTGCATCTGCATCTGTCAATGGGCATTTTCTCCTTTTCAAAGATTCCACCGTGTGTCGAACTCCACCCTACAGAAACATGTTTATTAAACTGATGACACAGCTGTGTTCACAAACATGAGATCAAGAGACAGATGCAGATTACTGGACTCAAGCTTTCCCAGCAGACAGCCTCATGTATCAAAGTCACAAACAGTACTAAGAGTTAGTTGATGTCTTATCATAAGGAAAAGACACCCCCTTCAAAACTCTGCTGTCATCAAATAAAGAAAAAAGTTTGTCTGTGGATGAATTTTTGCTTAAAGGAAATTCCAGAATTCCAGTGGAACCTGCCAACACAAGAATCCATTGTATTCAGCTGCCTTAACAGGACATGCTCCTCATTCAGTTTCACAACTGCTGAAACCCCTTCAGTGTCCTGTGGGTCCTTGCTCTAAATGAGAGCAGTCAGTGGCACAATATTATAGATGAAGGGTCAGTAGTTCTGAAACGCATTCACTCCCATTGCTCATAAAGACAGCTGGACATAGTGACCTTTAGAATAAGGTTCATCTTTTTTTCCCAAGCTTTGTGCAAGAAAAATAAACTCAAAATGGCAGGGAGCCTTGATAACTAGCTGAGGAAGCAGCCAGTGCCAATCTTACTGCAAAAAAACCTACCCCAAGTCACAGTGGAATAATAAATAATAACAAACAGCAAAGCAAAAGTAGTTTTGCTTCTCCATCCTGACAGCTGTTTAGTATTAACTAGGTTTTGTGCCTTCTGATCAACAGCTGAGAAAAATCTCTACTAGAGCAAAAATTTTCATCCAGCATGTCTGTCACACACATGCCCACACCTCTGAGCTGCCTGTAGTCTGATCAACACCTGACCCTCTTATAACTACCACTTACAGTTAAACACTATTTTGATGTATTTATTCTTTTTGCATGCATACTAGACCAATGCTGTCACTGGAGAACCAAGCTGATCTCAGTTTCCTCCACTGGTAAACGAACTTTAGTCCACTTCAGTCAACATAAGCTATCAAAAGATAGAGTCATCTTACAAACTGAAAATAAATTTAGAACTATGATATATGACCAAAGCTGAAGCAGTAAGTTTTCTGCACCTTCAAAACAAAAAAAGATTAATATTTAACGCTGATATATAAAAAGCACAAATGAAAGCCGATTGTCAGAATCAGAACACAAGAATTATGTTGGAAGTAATGACAAAAAATGATAGCAAACAAGAAGGTTCCAGAAAATATGAAAATCAAAACCAGTCAATATAGGGCTGGTGTGTCTAATTAACAAACTATATCCATTACATTACCTTGTGGAGAATAGTGTCTTAAGCACATAAAATGGTCACAAAATGGAAAGGGTATACAGTAAAAGCCATTATGTCATGAACTTTGCTAACCTAAATTCGCTATGAATTTCATGTCATCAAGACCCAGGCAGTTTCACTGGTCACTCTGGTATACCACACGTTTCACTACTGACGTGTACTCAAATCAAATAGCTGCACTTACACAATTTGCTTAGAACTTTGACTGAAAAGCAGTATCAGTATTTCAGGTTACAAAGTGGGGTTTATATTTTTATTCCTATACAAGCAGCGTTTAGCCACCCTTGATCAAGTATTCTGTGCAATGCATTAGGTACCATGTTAGAAACAGGTGATGCATCAAGCCACCTTGTTTCATACAGCAGAGCAGTAGCCTCCTGTGCAAAACACCCAATTCTATTCATTCACAAATGTACTTCGTTGCCTGCAAAGAGCATCTCTGGACCTCCCCCAGTTTCTTCCAGTAACTACACTGTGAGAACTATGAAAGATAACAGAGCCAAGTAAGTGCCACCTGAACAGCCAAATGCCTCCAAACTACACAGCACAGCAACTCTTCTTTTCTAGTACTCTCATTATCTATAGTGTTTCCCTCCTCACTTAGAGAAGCACTGAAAAACAAAAGGAACTTTGACTTATTTGGAGGACTTGCAAAAATGAGGTAAAAATATTCAAGACTACAACATCATTACAAAATTAATGAAGCCCTTGGCTCTACCTTTCCCATCACTGAAACAGGTCTTGAAGATTAGCAGAAGAGGCAGTGCTGCCCCTTTTATGGCTCTCCGAAAAGACCTGGAGGAAGAAGCATCAATCCACAGAACACAAAAGCAAAGAGCAAGGACATGCAAGGTATTAGTACTACAAGAAACGAGAAGGGAAGATAATGATTTGGGAGGGAGTACATGGAAAAGAACAGAAATAGTGCCTGTTTGGGAACTTACTGGTCTAATAATTACACACAGAAAAGCTATTCTAAAACAAACTGCAAAATTGCTACATTCAAGACTGCCAAAATGCAGTAAAATGCCAGCATGCCTGTAGAAGTTAAATTTGATACTCTCCTGCCAGGCTCTCCTTCCTCTGTCGTAAGCCTTTTAGTTTTAACACCTCCACCCCAAATCCCCCCAGAGAGTCCTGCTTCCCTTAAAGCTTTAGGTGGGACAGTTCTGGAGATGAACTGGAGTTTAAGCAAAGATGACTTCTGCATAATAACAATACTACACAGAACTCAAGGTTGTAGAAACTGGAAGACAAGTGGTGAATGAAGCAATTTTAAAGAGTTTCATTTATGCTGCCTACAGCCACAGGTGAAAGCAGACCCACAGAGCAGACCTTAATTCCCAAAACCAGCTGTGCTACCAAACTCATGGCTAGGCTGGTGTTACTCAAAACTGTAATTTCAGTGAAGGAGTTCTGCCTTGCCCTCAGCGAGGTATATCCAGCGTAGGCACAGGTATCAGATTTTACTTGTTAAAAATCAAGTTCTTGGCAAATGTCAGTTACTTTTATGAAGACAACACAACACACACCTTTGAGAGACTGCCACACTTGCAGACTACTGCCTATGTATAACCAAGAGTCAGAATAACCCACTATCTCTTCTATATGTAACCTGCAAACCTGCAAGCCAGTCTCCTAGGTCTTTCCCTTACCATTATCATACTGGAAGTCAAAAAAAGAACAACAAAGAACCGGTCAGAGCTACAGAGCTTCCTGGTCATGAAAGAGTAGCACAAGAGAAACCAAGAACAGTAAGAAAAGGGAAAAGTATTTCTGGACTGAAAAAAAACCCCACAAAAAGAATTTGAAACCTTAAAGAACTACCAGTATAACTGTCCTTAACAGCTCTCTTTCCTGACCCCCTCTTAAAACAAATATATAAATAACCAAACTCCAAAGGAGTCAAGTAACAAAGCTCTATGCCCCATGCTGTCATTCCCAGCATTCTTAACTCTGCACTGATGAAGCAGGACTGTCAGTGTTTCTTCCCAAGTCTTGTCAACATTTTGTATCTATTCACACCTATTTTTCATATGCTTATTTCTTACTTTCAGGCTCTGAAGTGAGAGGGATGTTGATAGGACACAACATGCATAAGCAACTTAAGAGTACAGTCCAACTCTGTCTACAGTACTGGATGTAATAACAACTGAAAAATCCAGCATGCACATCCAAAGTTATTACTGGCTTACCTATGGGTACTAACTAAATATGGAAACAAAACAACTTTCCCTTGAGTAAATGAAATTTATTTCTAAAAGCAAATACTACAGCAAATGCTTCAGTTCTTCTCCACTCCTTGTTCCCCCCCAACCCCCAACTCTTATGCATGTATTGAACAATCTTCAAAAATTGTCCATCTTTTCATCATTCAGAACATGAGGACAAGTATAGCTGGCCTAGGGATGCACTCATTCTGAATGAATAACATAACTATGCAACTCCTATCTGTAGGATCAACTTCAGTAACAAATTATATGCTCCCTAAATCTTTGACCTTTACTGTGCAGTCAGAAATAATACTTACAATAAAGCTGAAATTAAAGTATTATTATATGTGACGGTATTATTTCAATAAAATGTCGCTTCTTTTGTATTGAACTAAGAAGTAGCAAACTTTTGGTCTCCTTTTGCAGCTGGCATTTCTTTGTTGCAACAGCAAGAACTAGTGCCAACAACTGTTTATAAAAGTTTCAGAACAGAAAATAAACTTACTTTCACCAGGAACAGTCAACCATTGTGTAATTGCACCTTCAGACTATCATTTAGTAACTTGAACTTTTGGTTAAAGTTTTCTAGGATGCAATAATAGAAAGGTATGCACATTGGGAAGGGCGTGTTTACCTTTCAATCGAGCTGGATATCAGCCCGTAACAGTTTCACTTACTGGGACTCAAGTATGTCAGTTGTTTTTCACATATCAGACTGTTTTGATTTTCACATTCGTAGTCAGTTGCCTGTTTCCGAAACTCTTCTCGAGCATGAGCTGTGTAAAACAGCAAAATTATTTTACTCCACCCAGTCCTTACAGGCTCTCCTCTGCAATGTCTCTCTGCCCTCCAGCACACTACTTTTGATATACTCAAGTACTGGAAATGAGATTCCAGCTTTCAGAGGCTAGCATTAAAAACCAATGCACATTGCAGCCTGATCCTGAAAGAGTCTATGGAAGAAAAAACCCCATATTCTACCCTAAAGATGAACAGTCATCTCATCAGGGATGAGAAGTCTCAAAGCCTCCACACCTCAAGGTGAAGAGAGCCTTCTGAGCTTTGAGTCTTGTAAAAGAATGATTACCCTTTCAAGGTCTTATATTGAATGAGATTAATCTCTGTCAGATTTCAGTCCACAGCTTCTTCCCCGTCTTCTGCTCTGCAGACAATTCCTTCTGCTCTAATTAGCTTTAGGTGTCTTATTTAACAAAATCATTTTAAAGGCCATTTTTTAATCGCACTGTGAATAGAGACATACACTCCAATAGTCTCTTGCATGCAGGGTGTTCAAATTTCCATTAACTGTTTTATCATCCTTCATCCTCCTAAGTTGAATGTTTCAACATTTACAATAGCAAACAAACCAACAAAACCAAAAAAAACCCCTCACCCAAGCAGGCAGTTAAATGGGACTGTGAAGAAACAAGCTATTTCCCCATGCTGTTTGCTATCTCAGCTGAAGCTGGGAGAAATGGCAAGGATTGACAATACTCCCTTCCTGGTTCAGTTTAGCATATTTTGAGCTAACACAGCTGGTTTTTTTACAGACGAAAGTCAAAGAGCATTCATGGAGCTTTCCATAGCCTCTGCTATCAAATGGAATACAATACACTGGCTCAGCAGTCTGGAAATAGGGAACACAGACTACTGAAGAAGTGATGCAGGAAGAAACACTGCTTCAGTTACTACCCGTGCTGTGTTACAAATTGGGTGCAATGTCTTAAAAAAAAAAAAAAAAATCAGACAATCCGTAAGACATGAACATCTAAGGGGTGCTCTTTGAAAGATGCTGCAGTTCAAGTTCTACAAAGTAGAACCCAGTTACTTCAGAAATAAAGTATGGTTAAAAACTCAGAACTCTCTAGATTTGCATTAAGCAACTAAGATGTTCTGTTTTCACCCTCACAGATGCCAAAGAACCGAGACTACTTAACAAGTTTCCTCAAGCTGGGATACAGTTCCAAATCACAGCTAAGATGATCTGACAATCTCCTGCCTCTCACTAGTAGTAAGGTTTTTTCTTGATTTTTTAGGGATTCAGCTCAGTGATCTAAAGCAGCAGAAAGTTTTTCTTTGTGTGGGCAGAAGGGAAGCATAGGTTTTATGCAGGAAGGGAACTCCCTGAAGTGGCTCACCATTGGGTGGGGAAAACAGCAGAGCAAGACAAAAGAAGTGACATCTGAGGCCTGGAGAAGGGAAGAGGTGGGTCCATCCTTTTCAGCAGTCTAAACCCACCAGATTAATCTTGCTGCAATGGAGACTTGTAAACAGACAGGAAACCGACATGCTCCTATAAAGTACTCTTAAGTTTTGTTTGAATTCTTGAGCAGAATGTCAACTCCTGGCCTCTCTAACAAAGCACGCAGGTCTACAGACATGAACTTTACTCTGAAAAACAGTGCTTTGGATATGTGGTATGGGAAGATGTCCCCTTTGGCTTTCACCAGCCTTGGAGAAACTTAATTCTGATAGCTGCAATGGGACACAGAGATTAATATGTATTTTTTGCTTCAATAAAATACACCCTGTTTCATTTAAGATTTCTTCTCTTATAATTTTATTTCCAGTTTTTAATCTAGAACTGGACACCCGCCTTACTGGAATTATTTACACATTTAATTTTTTTAAGCAAATCACTCTTTAAAGGGAGCTTGGACTAATCTGACATATCTAGGGTGTTTTCCGTTCCCCAAAGATAACTAATCCAGCTTTAGCAGCTTTTCAGACTAGCCATTTCATCCCTTGTATCTAGGAGTTTAGAAGCTGGAATGCACTATCATTTAAGGTACAGAAGCTGCTCTGAAGCTTGTTTTGTCAAGTAGCATGCTCAAGGCAGAAGCTGAACCTGCAGGATCTGAATGACTTTTTGACCTGGCTCAAGCACTAGGAGACAGATCCCATGATTTCACACAACTGCATAATGATACAGGCAAACAGCGCAGATTACAGGAAAAAAACTGGTACGCTCATTTTTGATGACTATAAGGAAAAATTAAGTCTTTCAACTTCACTTTACTGCCTTCACATCCCTTCTCTACAGCAGCAGTGATCTTAGCCGATTAAAAGTGAACAAGTGCCTAGGAATACTAGACAGAAGGAGAGACAAGTTCTAAAAGCAAGACAAAGGCAACCAGATGAACATATAACACTGCTGGAACAACTGTACACAGAGACATTCTTCTGTATGAAATTTACTAAAACCTAATATTTTCTTTTCTTATAAATAACAGCAGTAAGTATAATTCCGCAAAAGACAGATGAATAGTTCAGGGCAAAGCTTGGTGAGGAACAGCAGAAAAAACCAGGAAAAGAACCTCCAAAAAGTGTTGGAAAACGCACTTTGAACTGAGAAAGCCACATTCAAATGTGAGAAAAGAGAAGGGATAGAAAGAACAGCTATGACTTTCACTTGGAAAATTTAAGTTTTGTTAGACTGAGACTTTAGGTTCAGATTTTATGACTAGATAAAACTGAAGATGTCATAAAAGTATGCAGGTGATAAATGAGTCATCAAAACAAGATTAAAATTATCTTTCTAGATTAAAAACATCTTGCTACACTGTGTTATGTTAAGTTCTCTGATTTTCACAGATAACACAGAATAGCTGAGGTATGATAGGACCTCTGAAAATTCAGTCTAACTACTCCAGATCAAAGCAGGGTCAGCTAGAGGAGACTGCTCAGGTCTGTACCTGGTTGGTTTTCAGTATGTCCATAGTCTCACTAGGCAACCTGTGCCCATGTCAAATCATCTTCACAGCAAAAAAAAAACCCCACCACAAATCAAAACTAACAGGCAAGCAGACCAAAACAAAACAAACAAACAAACAAACAAACAAAAAAAACCAAAAAAAACCCCCCACCCTTCTTTCTTCTGTTTTAATGGTAACTCATTTTGTGTCTTGTCATTGAGCAGAACTGAGAAAGCTCCAAGGCTCTTTCTTTTCCATTGCCCCTCCCCAGTCAGGTACTTATTAAATAGGATTCCCCCACGAGCTTTCTCTTGTCCAAACTAATGCACCAAAGCAAATCAGAAGTGAATATGCTCTTTTAACAGTGCACTCCAATCTTTGGTATCACACCATGCAGCACACTTCATGAACCTGTCTACTCTGACTAATAATAGTTTACTTGCTGTTCCCACACCCGATGCCTCTCAGCCCAGGAAAGAGCTCAAATCATGTTAAATGATAAAAGTATCTTAAAAATTGTATTTTTTCCTCATATAGAAGCATTATGAGCTTCAGCTCTAAGGAAACCACACATAAGAAGTAAGTTTATTAACGAGTTGCAATGCTGACGAGAGACAAGTCACGGCTATCCTAGCTCTTACTTTTCTTTGTGGTACTTTTAACTGCTCTACGCAGTTCCAAATAAGAAACAATCATAACTCTTCGTATACTAACTGAACACTAGAAAACCCTTTTTGCCAATCAAAGTGTTTACTAAGGAACATGCATAGATGCGCCACAAAAATCCATACCATGTGCACAAACAGGCATGCCTGCAAAATTTAAGTACAGGCTGGCCTGACACTTGCTTCTCTGCCCTTAATCATGGTGTTCATAACCAGTGGGGTATCTCACAAGTGTAATGGACATGCAAGACCAAGACTGCAAGTTCATGATATACAGACAGTGATATACAGTTCAAAAAAGATGGTACACAAAATTTATCAAAATCAGACAAATTTTGTATTGGTACTCCTTTTGCGAGGTGAGGGGAAGAGGAAGCTTCCAATTCCTGACCATGTTTTTAATCTATATTCATAACTTTTAGTATTATGCTGAGTGTTTATGTTAAAATAATAACAAATTCTAACATATCTGTTCCTTGCTCTTGAGAACTGATATATATAGATCCTATGTACAAGAAACATATACTAAAGCCTTCAAACTAATTGCATAGACTCATTCAACGCAGACAATGTAAAAATGTTATCTTGCACTTAAACTATAACATGAAATTCACAAACTTCAGATTTTATACACATCAGCTTCTGAGTTCAGGTTCTCAGTTCTCAATTTGATTTTCAGTATTCTATTTGATTTGTTCCACAATTTATTTTTTTTTTAAGTAAGAGTAAAATTTATAGAAGCAGCTGAACTGACTGCATACATACCACAACAAATGCACACTGCCAGTATTTATTGCAGTAAGCAACTTCAGGGGACAGCAGGGGTGGAAAAACATAAACCAAAACCAGCTGTGATCTCATTAGCCAAGCTCATTATGTAAGAGCTCATTAGCCACCATGCCACAATAATGTGAATAAACCCTATGGACACTGATGAAATGGAAGTGATCATACATAGAACTGTATAATCATACAGCACTACAGCACACTGTCAAGTTAGTAGTTGAAGTTCTAGGATGCATTTGGGTAAGAGCTCCCCTATGCACTGCAGAAAGCCCATGGTCAGGCTCTGCAAACACAAAGCCCCCTTTGCCTAATCACTGCAGTATGAGCAGGAGCTCAAATACGAACAGAAACAACAGAGTAAGGGACAGGGCGTGTGTTGCTGAAAACTGAAACTTCAAAACAACTTCAGCATCCTTCCTTAAGTATGTTTTATGTTAGTATCATTTAGTACTTCTGCAACATGAGAAATATGAACAGAATTTTATTTGGGGCTATTACACCTAGGCTTCATCTTGATTTCTCAATTTGTCTCTTTCTTTGATTTGTAAAAAATTTGTCCACTTTACAGCTTTGTATTAAGTTCTGAAAAACAAATGGGCTGTAATTACATTAAGTTTAATAAACTTTTGGTAGTTCCAGCTGACTTCAGGGGATTTTCCCCCTTTCTCCATCAGCTTTGTCACATGAAAGATGAACTGCACTGCTGTATGCAAACCTTTACTGGCAGCCTGGACCTGAAGTGATCATCAGCTACTACAGCCTCACTTGGTCTCAAGAATCATCTATCAGGATAAGAAAAATTTCCTAGATAAAGCTGTTCAACTTCTTAAGCAATTTTTCAAAATGTTCCAGTATTTTAAGCTAGTGTTATAGGGTTTTTTGTCTGGGCCATTTTGAAACAAGCATGCAGCTTAGAAAGTTTAAAATATTCTCAGATTTCTCCTCTTCTGCAGCAATTTTCACTTTCTCACTAATTAGTTCATGTTTGAGTGCTACAGTCAACAGTTTAATGCTGCGCAACAACAGAGAGACCATTTCCAACAGAAACTGTTTTGCAAGGATTTTACCTAAAAAGTAAAACATAGGTGTTAAAATCTACAAAAAAACATAGATATTTTTTAACATAGTATTTTTCCAGCCCTCCCCCTGCCCACCCCTGGAAGATAATTTCTTGGTCATCCAGATCCACTGAGATACTTTGTTTTGTATGAAATGCCATTCACAAAATAATAATGCAACATGACATCTATGACAGAAATTATCATGTAGCAACAAAGGTATCTTTTGCATCATTAGTCCAATTTTCAACATGAAAGAAAAGAATATTTTACATGAACCTAAACATCTAACATGATTCCTGAGAAACTAACTTGAAAAAGCACCTGAAAAAGACCATCTTTCCTTTAAAACACCAATGAAAATTTCTGCAGAGTTGATATGAAAAGACTTCCAGATAGCCACATGAAAATACCAGTCTTCCAAGAAGAACAGATAGATATTTCAATAGTGTAAATTTATTTCGCATGATTCTCCCTACACTAGTCTCCAAAAGATATAAAATGTATCTTTAACACACATTCACTCAGACAAAGGGGAAGGACAAAATAAAACAGGCATACTATGCAGATATCAACAATAGAAGCCTCAGACTTTTGAGTGATAAATTAAGATACCTTTTATCAAACATCATCACAAGATTACAAGTCAAAACCCATATTCTGGAGATTCAAGATATAGAGAAGTACTATCTATCAGCATTTGTAAACACTTGAAGATACATACATATATTTGTGTATATATATATAGGTAAGAATAACTAAACTATTAAAATTACCTTTTCCCCTCTTCTCTGGAATGAATATAAAATATTCCAGGTAAGGATTTACACCTATCTACAACACTTATGGTGAGCCTAGAAACCACCCACCAGCCAGCAGTGATGGAATTTCCCATTTCTCAAAAAATAGTTTGGGTGGCATCAGGCAAAGATGACCACTAATATTCACATTTCACTCTGAAGATGTATGTGTATTGATGATCCAAAGCTACACAATGATTTCCTCAAGGTCTCCAAATGATACACTATCTGAGAAGCCAACATCCCAGAAGCCAACATCCCATTATACCACTATAGTCCTGATTTTCATTTCCCTGCACCTCCACAAAGAAAAGATGGAAATATAAGTACAAAAAGAAAAAAAAAAAGTATTCAAAACTTCTCCATGAAACAGCAGATAAAGGCCATCAACTAAGCCAAATACAAAAAAAAAAAGTCCCCAACCAACAAAACCAAAACCAAACCACCAAAAAACAACAAGCCAAACACCTCATAAAGAAACAAAAAAAGCTGTTTAACAGCTGTTTTGGAAAGTGGGTTAGTGTTACAAAACCATTAAAAGTTTCTGCAGTTTCAGGGGAAGTAAAGAAGACACAACTTCTAAAAACATGAGAGTTTATCCTTCCTTCTGTTATCCCCACAGAATTTTACTCTGAAAATGAAGCGGTTAATCACTGTCCATTTCCACATAAACAGACCTTGCCTTGAAAAACAGAAGTACATGACCTAGTATCAAATGCCATTAGTTCATTTCTGGGTGAAATTATTTCAATTTATATCATATAATTCATTTAAAGCAGGTTTACAAGTTTATCCTGACATACCTGCACAGTAATGTGCTATTTTTGAGATAAGATAGTACAAAACTACTCTCTTTTGGCCAGGGAGAAACTTCAGCAGACACACTTGCTCAGATCACTGAGAAACTTAGGAGATTAAGCAAACTCTTTTGTAATGAAGGAAAGAAAATTCCCTAGTTGAGAAAAAAGTATTAGAGATACTTAGTACATGAGAGATACTTGATTCTGACAGTTAACATTTTCAGGGCAATTAAGTGCAAAGACTAAACAACATTTGCTTGGAATGCATACAGTCCCTTAGAAATTGACAGTATCATTTGCTCAATACAAAATGTAAACCCTAAAGATTAGACTTACTGTATTCCATGTCTTTTTCACTAAATTATCAGGGATGCATAATATTACTAAATGAGGAACAGAAATATTACTTAGGTTTAATTTTAACGACAGGTTTTAAAAAAACAAAACAAAAGAAAACTGGGAGAAAATAACACCTACTCAACACTGCACTTGCCTATGTCACTATGCACAACTAGGCAGTGACTGCCTTCCATGTAGAAAATGCATTCTTCCTTCCATGTAGATGCAGTTCTCTTGTTGAACAATAATTTTAGTTTATATATTATGGCTTTTGCTTTAAAATCCATTTTGACGTCTTCAACAGGAAACGCCCTGTAAGTTTAGAGCAGCCTTTAACAGTTGGATTGAAGTTGGATTAGTAGCACGTTCTTCTAAGGAACTCATCATTTAAGGACATGGTCATCAAGAGACGCAAGTAACTTACTTGTCTTAAGAGCAGAGAAACAAAGATAAAGGAGGTTATTAAATGAAGAACATTCCACCTACTTGGAATACAACCTCATACTAAGAGAGGGTAACCTCTTGCAAGAGCAGAAAACACTTGCCATAAGATGAGAAGAGTTGCTGATACCACAGTGAAAATGCTCAGTTTACTGACCTCAGTGTTTACACATAGAGGTTTGTCGCAGTGAGCAGCAAGTTACACCACTTTGCCACAGAAGTTCAATATTGAACAATCCACACACAGCTTCAGAAAGTGTGACTCATGAATGTCCTCCAGTCACACTGGTTTTCAAAGTGGGAGGCATGGAGCAGGTTGCCAGCAATTGTGAGAGCATAGAAATCAATGGTTTGTACACACGTATACGCATAAACAGCCTCAGCTTAAATAATTTTCCAGCATCCACCTTTTGCAAGAAAATGCAATTACACAAATGCTCAGCAAAAAAAACAACAACAACAAAAAATCAAGTGTTAATTAGCTCAAAACAAACAAACTAAAAAACCCTCCAGCTTGTTGAATCAGTGCAAGCGTCAAATGGTATCAGAAGTGATAGGGCTCTGATTCACATTTACAGAGAAAAAAGTTGCACTGCTTCAGCCCTTCCAGCATCCTACCATCTGCTTCAACCTTCTTCCAGAGCCACTCACCCTGCAAGTAAGTTGACAGAAGAAAACATGACTGTGCCTGAGTCAATTCAGTTCAGTCGGCCTCTTCACTTAAACCCACGTTTTATGGGAAGTTTAATTTGCCTGCCTGAGCTGAAGCAGCTCAGGTGCAGACATGTTCCTTCCTGCTACCTGCCCAGCAAGGCCCAAGAGGAAAGGGAGCGCTCAGAGGCAGCATGAACTCACAGTAGCAACATAGCAAAGGTCATCTGCCACTGCTCTAGAACTCCTGATCTTGTGCATCCACACGAGATTTGCTATTTAACAACAATACGTTTGTTTCACAAATCCTACTGCGCTAAATATGTCATTCAGCCTCCATTTTGCTTTCCTGTAACCTACAGAAACAGTACCCCAAATGACCAGAAACATAAAGAGCTCTTATTTCTTTTGAATATGTATACCTAGCTAAATGCAGTAAGTATGAAGTATGTTAGTTCTGCCTCTATTGCACAAAAAAAGGACTTTACATACATGTAAATACAGTGGTTGAACTGGCTACGTACAGCAACAGATCTGCCCTTCAGTTACAGATGCTATCTTTGCTCTGGGGAGAGGAATTTGTTTTCTAAGCCTTACATGCATCTACCTTGATAAATGAGTGCTAAATAGTTTTAAAAAATATACATCTGGTACTGGTGCAAGGCAAAGGAAAAAACCAAAATGCAACACAAGGCCAAATTTACAAGAAGAAAGAAAAAACAGCTAAATAACTCAAGGTTAGAGTTAGGAAAAAGTTTCAAGGTAAAATAACATACCCAAATTTTAAAGACAAATTCAGTAATTTGTGGTGTCCCACCTTGAGCAATTTAAAATAGGCATAATTTTTAGGAACAACTCAGCACAGCATCCCTCTTAGGACCCAAAAGTGCTTGCAATTGTTCATTTTACATTTAATAAACAAGTTACACAAATAAAACTGCTTGTTATTTGCATTCTCTTCCTTTGCAAGGGGAAGGAAGCAGGACTTATAAATATTTTACCTGCTTGAAAGCTCATGGTTTGTTGTTTTTCTTTTAAGCAAATTCTGGCTTATCTCTTTGAAAATGAAAAAGAACAGTGAAATGATAAAAGGAAGAAGTGGTGATGCACTTTGAGTATATGAGAGATAAAAGTCAACAGAGAGAAAGGAATAAAACCAGCTGAAAGCAGGAGCTGGAGAAAGTAGGCAGAAAAAAGGCACAAAAGCATAAATATGAAGAAACAGAAATTACAAAGGCATCACTTAATGTCAAAAGCTATACAGGTCAAGATGTATGACATAGGTTTGCTTTTGGAGACGTAGGATTTGTTGACTCAGAGAAACGTATTTCTTCCCTGCAGAGTATTCCAAAGCACAGGAGATACAGCTCTGGATGTATGGATGTCAAGAGTAAAATAGAAGGAAGGGAGGGAAATCACACTGAAGGAACAAACGAAGTGAAGGACAACTGTTTACGTTAGCATGCTGCTTTCCAAGGAATTAGCTGTCAAAGTAATCTCTTTCCTACTTCCCCCCATCCCTGCCTGTAACCAGGGAATGAGCTGAATCATGAGTACCTATTTTCAACTTTCCAAAACCAAAGGGAACAAAATAATTTATTTCCACTGTAGCAAAAAAGAACAAACATTTCCAAGAACATACAGGGTACCTTCCTCTTCAATGGCAGTTTGACCTTACATTTCAGACACACATGGCACATGTTCATTTAAAAACCACTTTGCTCCACAGGTACATGAAGGACTGAAAGACATTTCTGTCATATTCAATAAATGGCTGGTTAATGAGGAACGCCATAACCATATCCAGCCAATAATGGCAGTGACACTTAACACCCAGGATGTCATCAGTGATCAATAAATAGTAACTTCACACTACTAGGAATAGACACAGCTAGAAAATGCTTGAAAGCAACACTCTTCAATAAGAGACTCCCCTCTTTTTCTAACACTGACAATCCTCTGCAGTTTAAACATCACAAACATACTCAACACCATTCTTACAGTCTTTAGATTTGGGTTTTAATTAGCCTTCAGAGGATGAGTAATAATTTTTCAATGCAAGTGCTTTCTAAAGACCAAAATCTACCTTATCATTATAAAAATGAAATACCATTGCCACCCTCTACTTTGATTTTCCTCAGGAGAGTGAAAGTGATACAAGAATGACTCAGGACCAGTACACACACAGAGAATTTATGGTTATATTATATAAAGCCCAAGAATCCTCCCTGCTTCAAGACTGCCAGTTAGAATAAGCACCAACTATATATGAAGATGCTTGACTAAAAATCTCGTCAATCACATATGGTTACACTGCAAATATTCTCAAAGGCATGATGGAAGTTGCAGAATTCAACTCTGGTAGAGCATGTAGGTAGCTCACAGTAGTGATGAAATCAGAAGGGAATGAACAGCTAGCAGCATATCCTGCTCTAGCAGTTCTGAATCATGCAGCTGCAAAGAAAATCTATCTCTGAAAGATCAAAATGTTAAAACATATAAATAAATTGCAAATGGTGGCTTAATAAATCAGTTTTACAATCCTGATTATAAGACATTGTACTTTCAATCCTACATTTACATTCTAGTATCTGCAGGAAGTCCAGCAGGCTTCAGAGGCTGTGCTGAAGGTGATGAGACTGCACACATACAGAAGTGTCAGCCCACATAGAAAAAAAGCTTAATCATGGCAAACAGAATAGAGTAGCACCCAGTCCTGATGCAATACTATCAGATTACACCTTTAATACCCCTTTAAAACCAGGAAAGTAAACACACTTGCAGTGTGGATACCATCACTGACTGTGTTATTTCAACTACTCAAATGATATTCAAGCAGCTTCATAATGTCTGCAGAAGATTTACATTTAATAAATCCCTCTAAAGTAGTCCGGAGCCCACTAATGACAATTCATCTGCTGAACTCACATATACATTTAGCCACTGGTTACCTACTGAGCATTTTTACCTTCTTTACTGCTACTTCTATTGTTAAGATGATCTGCATTTAACAGGTACAATTTAGAGTTTGTTAATGTCCTTATCTTCTTGCTTGAAGACACTAAGTAACAAATGACCTTTGTTTTTCAACTGTACTGCTTAGCAAAACAAACAATTTCTGGAGGCAGCACTGAAGCTTAGTTATAAATAATAGTTCTTCTTGCAGAAAAAAGTAACTTGAACATATTATCCTGCCACAAGTACAATAATTTAAAGCAGGTAAGGTAGCACTAAACCTTTAAGACAACTCAATTATTTTTATAGGAAGTGTTTTAGCAGTGTAAACTTCTTTGTACTTGGTTCCTAAATAAAAATAAGTAAATAAAAGCCACAGTATGTTGCTCATATCAAGTGCCTAATTCTTTACTGCCATGTGTAGTTAATTTAACTACTACAACATAAGAGCAAAAATCAGTATATTTGATTTGCTGTTGCTGTGTGTTCACTTTATATAGATGAAAAGGACTCCAGAGCAACAGAGAAAAAAAAGCCCTAGAGGGACACCAGAAGCTGGCTTAGAAAATAGAGAGTTCAAACCTCCAAAGCAAATAGAGCTTAAACTAAGATTGAACTCACATATAAGTTACCATCACAAAGAGAAAGTAACGCTGTTACCTAGTGGTGGAAAGCTACGTACATGCAAAACTGTACAGCTCTTATTTTTTTTCTTCTCATTTCGAATTCCCATCTACAAGCTATTAAATGATTTCAAGAGGGGAAAAAAAAAACCAACATGCCTGATTCCTAAACGAATGAAAAGTATTGCTTTTCTTGCATTCAGTTCGGTGACAGAGGATCAGTATTTTTGCATGTGCCAGTTTTGACTCTCAGAGTAATTGACAGACAAGGAGCTTCACCATTTCCTAGTCATCCCAAACCTGCTGTTTTACACTCCTCTTGCAACACCACCAGCAAGAGCTGGAAACCTGCGGTATAAAAGCTCTTCAACCTTAATCCTCATTAGTTTTCCACAGAGTATGATAACCCAAACTGTATTGTGCACCCCTCAGAATCTTATCAGATCATATTTTCAATTATATAAACCAGTATTAGCAGAATTCAGTCAGCATTCTCTCCTAAATAAAAAATGTTAATTTTGCTTTCAGGCAGAAAATAAGTAACTAGAGGAGGAGAAGGAATATACAAAGACTTTAAAGCCACTTACTCAAATGCAAAGAAGAGTCCACTGGTGACCAAGATGAGAACAAGAGTCAGGTAGAAGACTCCAGTCTGTCGAGCCATCATGATCCTCCCATTGCAGAAGAATTTGTTTCTTCCAGGAAAAACCTCCCATTTTCTCTTGGGAACTGATTTCTTTTTCTTATGGGGAGACTCCATGGGAGACGAAGAGCTGTGTGTGCTGATCTGACTGTATTCACAGTCTTTCATGGGCCCACTACCACCTCCAGGAGTCATCAAGAAAGAGTAAAACGTGGGGAGAACCCCACCAAAAATATATACAAATATATATGTGCAAATATTCTTCTGACCAAGAGAGCCCTCTCCACCAGCCCCAGTTAATAAAAAAAGCAAATAAAATGATGAAAAGTGTGCTACCAGACTAGCAATAGGTGTATCATGCAAACATCACTTAACTCTTCAGAAACCAAAGCTGTCGTATCAGAAACGCTTGAGAGGGATCCTTCCTTCCTCCACCAGTTACAAAACAACCACGTAGACAATCCTTCTAAAAACAACTTATCACAAAACAGGACAAAAAGAAAAAAAAAAAATTATAAATCAGTTAGGCTCTCAAAAAAAAAAAAAAAGAATCAGTCTTTTTTTATCAAGTTTATTTTCAAATGGGAAGGTTTTTTCCTTCCCACGCACGCCCTGAGAGTTTTCTCCGAGGGTCAGAAGGTTGGTCAAGGCAAAGTTTAGCAATCGAGTCTATCATTCATAGAGATTTGTTATAATCCTCCTTTGCGCAGCAGATTCCACTGCTAAAAATGACCATTCCTAAGACGTTCCCTCGAGAGACACGCGAAACAAATCATTAAGGGGGAGGGGAGGGAAAAAAAAGAAAAAAAGAAAAAAAAAGAAAAAAAAAAGGCAAGTAAGGAACCAGGCTGCAACTCCAGCTTCCGAAGAACACTTCAAGCTCTCCTCTTCCTGAAGCCGCAGTCCAGCGGGAAGCGGCCGCCGCTCCGCGCAGACCTAGGGGCGCAGAGCTCCCCTGTCACCACTCCACAGGAAGGGATTCTCCCGAGCCCGTGGCAGCCCGGGGCACGGCCGGTGGCCGACAGACACCAGCGCCTCGGGAGCAGGTCCTCCTCATCCTCCCTGCCCGCCGCGCCGCTCAACCCGTGCCTCCCCCTACACAACAGGTCCCCGCCGCCGCCTCATGCTCCCCAGCGCCTCGGCCCCGCGGGAGGGAGGTTGGGAGGCAGGGGAGAGGCAGGCTTGGCCGCCGCTAGATCTCTGCCAGGACTTCTCCCTCCCCGCACCATCCTCGCCGCCCGGCTCAGCGCCGCCGCGGCCGCCCGCACCCCGCCCCGCCGCAAGCTCTCACCCACGGCCCGCGGCGGTGCCGGGCCCCCCCCCGCATCCAGCCCCCTCCTCCGGCGCACAGGAGCGGCTCCCCGCCGGCGTCCCTGGCTTCGCTGTGCTCTGGCCCCGCAGCAAGGTGAGAAAAACGCCCGGCTTCCCCCTTCGCGAACCAGAGAGCGGCGACTTTCTCTTCACCCTTCTTTAGGAGCCTCTATCCAGGTTTCCCCCCGGCAGCCAGACCCCGAAGCAGCAGCTGCCACCACCTCTTCATTTTCAGGGGGAGGCGGTAACCACCGCAGCGCCGGCCGCCCGCCCGCCCGCGGGAGGAGCCGGCGGGGGACGGGACCACACAGGCGCGCACCCTCCGCCGCCCTCGGCCGGTCACTCAGCCGCTTCTCGGCGACAGGGCAGCAGGTCCACGCAACCAGCCGGCCCGGCCCGGCCCTCTCCTCGGCCACTGGAGCGCGGTGACTGCACTAACTCTTCTCCATCGCTACCTCCCCGCAGGCAGCCGCCCGCCGGCCGGGCTGAAGGCGCAGGGTAGCGAGCCGGGCAGCGGGTGTCCACGCTGGAGCCCCGCTCCCGCTGCCGCCGTCTCCCGCTCAGCCCTCGCCGACCCCGACGCACGCTCCGCTGAGCCGCGAGCGGTGTATGCCGCCAGCCCCGGCCGGTGGCCGCGTCCTGCCCCGCTCTCGCTGCCGGGCCGCGGGCGGGCGAGTCCCGCCAGCCAACGATGGGCACGGGGAAGCCCCACCCGCGGGGCCCGACCTAGCGGGACCAGCCCCCGCCCCGTGCGGACTCGGACGCGGCACTCGAGACACGCCCCTCCACCCGCCGGGAGTTGTAGTTTCCCTCAGTTGTAGTTTCGCAGCCAGAGGCGGGACGGCGTCGCGCGGGACTACAAGCCCCAGCATGCCTTCCGAGCCGTCCTGGCGGGGCAGGGCGGGGCCGGGCTGCCCCGGCGGCTCTCGGTGGGCGGAGACTCCGCGCGGGCCGGCCCGGCCTGGCCGTGCCCCGCATCCGTCGCCCCATGCACGGCCCCGCTTTTCCCCGGCAGCCCCACGTGCCCTCCCCCGCGGCGGGGACCTATGTCCGGGCTTGTCTTCCAGTCAGGCCGGAGGGCCGGCGCTGGAACCGCGTTCCGTCGGGAGCCACGCAGCCCCCCCGCGTTGCGGGTCACCCGGCATAACGAGAGGTGGTTCCTGTCCCACCTGCCCGAAGTGCTCGACTGCACCGCTGCTGGGCCAGCGCGCGGCTGTCCCTCCTCCTGCAGGCCAGTGCTTCACTGCTCCACCGGCAGCATCCACAGGCTCCATGATGCTGCTGGAATCACAGAGTCAGCTAGGTTGGAAAAGACCTTTGAGATCATCGTGTCCAACCTGTGATGTAACACCGTCTTGTCAGCTAGATCATGGCACAAAGTGCCACATCCAGTCTTTTCCTAAAAACAGTTCTAGGGATGGTGACTCCACCACGTCCTTAGGCAGTCCATTCCTATGTTCAATTACCCCTTCTGTTATGAACTTCTTCCGAATGTTTACCCTAAATATCCCCTGGGGCAGCTTAAGACTGTGTCCTCTTGTCCTGTTGCTGCTTGCCTGAGAGAAGAGACCAGCCCCCACCTGGCTAGAACCTCCTTTCAGGTTGTTGTAGAGGGTGATAAGGTCTCCCCTGAGCCTCCTGTTCTCCAGGCTAAACAACCCCAGCTCCCTCAGCCACTTCTCATAGGACTTGTGTTCCAGACCCTTCACCAGCCTTATTGCCCTTATCCACACACGCTCCAGAGTCTCAACATCCTTCCTAAACTGAGGGGCCCAGAACTGGACACAGAACTCAAGGTGCAGCCTCACCAGTGCCAAGTACAGGGGAAGAATTACTTCCCTGGTCCTGCTGGCCACACTACTCCTGATACAGGCCAGGACGGCCACTGGCCTTCTTTTCCACATGGGCACACTGCTGGAAGTACAAGGCTTGTCCACCAATGCTGACATGTTTGTACAGACCCTCACTGTGTCCTGACTTCACATCTCAGAAAGTACTACACATCCCAGAAAGATATGAGCCATGAAGGACACACTTTCCATGAATGCAATCCTTCACCAAGCCCTTCTCACACTGGCACTGGTGGCAGGGAAAACCCAGGGAGGCTTCCCACAGTTAAGGCAGAACCACTCTCAAAGCTGCTTGCTGTTATTTCTGCCTAGTATGTTCTCCATATGCATGCAAAGAAGAGCTATGAAGCTGGTGATGGGTCTGGAGCACCTTATGATGTGCAATTGAAGTGGCAAGGATTGTTTAGCCTGGAAAAAAAGGTGACTTGGGGAGTGAGCTGCTCTCTAGAACTACCTGAAAGGAGGTTGTAGCCACGTGGGGGTTGTTCTCTTCTCCTAAATAACAAGCAACAGGACAAAAGGAAATGGCCTCGAGTTGTGCCAGGGAAGGTTTAGATTGCATATTAGGAAAAATTTATACACTAGAAGTATTGCCAAGCATTGGAACAGGCTGCCCAGGGAAGTGCTGGAATCAGCATCTCTGCAGGTATTTAAAAGACTGTAGATGTGGTGCTTAGGGACATGGTGGATGTGGCAGTGCCAGGTTTACAGTTGAACGCAATGATCCTAAAGGTCTTTTCCAAACGAAATGATTCTATAATTTTATGATCTGCTAGGGATAAGCAGGCATAAACAGTGCTAAAAAGATTCATTTTGATTCATCTTTCGAAATTTTGCAATGTACTAGCAGAGCTGTGTAAGCTATAGAGAATGGACTAGTTTGGGACATGTGGTAGGAATCAACACTGTTCAGAAAAGCCAAAAGCACACGGAAAAACTTTAGTAAAAAGTTGAGAAAAAAAGTTGATTACAATCCGCCTGCATCTCTCATGGCTGAATGCTGTCCTAGGAGAGACAGCAAAACCACGTGAGGCTACAGCTGAGTTCTCAGGCAATGTGTTTTCTGTTTTCATAATTTCATTTTTAATTTTGAGATGAAGTATTTATCCCTTTAATACAATAAGCTAATTCTTTATCCATAAACAGTGATCCTGATACAAAGGGACTGACTGACCAGCACTGGGTAACTTCCCTTTCCTTGGAGGAAATTAATTACTTTGGTAGCTAAATTACACAGGGTAGCCTGGTAGACACTCTCTTGGTGATTCTACAACCAATTTTATTGATAGAAAGAAATAATTCTGGCAATGTTAATGACACATGGGAAAAATATGGAGGGGTGTCTCCCTCTGCAAGGTGTAAAGAAGTAGTGCTTTGGCAGCAGGATGTAAAAATAGTTTCTGATATCATCTCTCATGAAAATGCATTGGCATCGTTTTTCCACACCTGTAATAGATGCTGCTGCATTATTCCTTCCCATCTCCTCCTCCTCTTGTAGTGCCTGTTGTCAACAGTTTGCCTGCAATCTCGTAACTTAGATATCACAGCATTTTTTATTCTTTGAAATGGTCTTTATAAACAGCTAATCACTTTTCTTTCTTTCTTAATGAATACAGCATCTATGTATTCAGAAGGCTGCTGACAGAATTTTTTTGGTTCACTGACAAGCATTTTTAGTCTTCATTGGGTTTTTATTAGCATATTGCTGGAGCTCTACCTTCAGTGCTTTGACAATATTAATGACTGTATCATGTCAAATGGCACTGTTCTCTCCTGAGATTACAGAATATTTTAGACATTCACAAATAGAGCAAATGGTTTATGCAAAAATGTCATTGTTGGCTTATCTTCACAGGTAGCACTCAGGCTAATTTCAGAAACACTCTTCAAAAGCAAAACACTTGTAAACAATACCAGCACCTCGTTCAAGCTGCTGTCTCATGCCACAGTCCTTCCCTTGGGTTTTAAGACATTATAGTTGAGAAGTGAACCTCAGGCATATTAACTGAGAGAAATACATACAGGAATTTGAGGAGCGCCGGGAAAAATAATTCTAAAAGTCAAATTCAGAGAACAAACACACTTTTATTTTCAATAGTGAATCTACTTTGATTCTAACAGGATCATCCAGTCCTACACATTGTACTTTTCACCTGATAGCCTGTTTTAGTCCCTAATCAATATTAGTATTGCACTGGAATTAAAAGTATTAATCATATCTTTTATGTCAATACCTCTTTGAAGTTTTTTTGAAAACAATTTGAAAACTCCCCTACAAAAAGCACTAAATATAGTAATATTTCACATGATTCAACATTATTCCTGAAAGCATTTATTATTGTTTATTCATATTAATGAAAATTGGTTTGAGGCACTAAAGAGTTGAAATCTTACAGTAGGTATGACAAATATTCTCCCTACATAAAACTTTCTAGGATCCTGTGTTGCAGTATGTATTCTTCTGATTTCTTTGTTTTGACTCAGGTTGATCTCATGCAAAAGATGAATATGATGCAGCAATGTTACCTGGCTTAAAAGAAACCAAGACAGACTATCTTTCTGTTAGGCAAGTGCTAATGAAAAAGCTGTTGCTGCTGGAAATTATTGTCTCTTACCCTGTCTACAGTGTGGAGGTGTCTAAAGGGCAAGTCTTAACAGGGAAGCTGATTTGCTCTGATGACACGTCACCTTACATATTTAGAACATCTGGTACCCTGCTTCATGGCAGAATCTGCTTGAATGTGTTGGAAACAGTATCAGGAAAAGTATTTAAATGATTAAAAAACCACAAACTAGCAAACTGTAGCATTTTGGACATAAGATCTCTGTACACCATATATCCAACGCTGCCAAATTGCTTTTTGCTTCCAATCAAAAAAGAGGGATTATATAAACAAATACCTAAAATACTTGAAGTGTCAAATATTGAACTGAAAGTCCTGCTATTCTTACAGATGGAAAGTAAGTTAGGCACTGCTGTGGACACATTTTCTAGGCACATTTTACATATCTTTCACCATTAATTTTGAAAAATAAATGAAAAAAGTTCAAACAAAGTAGCAATAATACCATTGCCATGCAAGACACTGACAGTGTCTTGCCCATTCCATACTTGCTGAATGCTACAGTACATCGTACATGCCAGTTTACAATGTTAAAAGCACATAATCCTAAGAGTTTTCTACAATATACCTGGTTTTCTGACCAAATATTTTTCTCCTTTTTCTGTGCTGTTTTTCAGAAGTTGCCTCTCCCTGCCATAATTTTAGAGCCTTACCAGCTATTCATTTTGTGAAAATACTTAATTTCCTTAAAAAAGGTTTTGTGCAAACTAGAAGTATTACATAGGAGTTGGCAGGAACAGAGAGTGAGAATGCACATCAGAATCACTCTCTAAAGAATAAAAAAATAGGGATTTTACTACAGCAATGTGATCAACTTAAGCAGGTCCAAAAAGCTTTTAAGTGTCTCTAAAGTCTTGCTTTTGAAAGACCAAGGTGACTAGTCATTTATTGTACAGCCTTTGAACAAAGTGTAACATATATTACTTCTCTGCAGTGGGGGAGTTTAGAAGGCAAGATGAGGTCAGAGAGCTTTTTCATGGCAAGTTCTGGAGACCAGAATCAATTTTGTATTTACATTTATCCACTGCATGTTGAAACCATATCTCTTGATCAGGGTGGCTTTTATTTTTCTGTTTTGAAGCATTAGAAACACAGTTGTTTGTAATTTAAAAATCTGAAATTGCCTAATCATATAAAGTCTGGAATATTTTGGTAGTTTTTCAACTTCTAACTTTGGCCTCCTACCATATAACTCCATTGCTTTGGATAGAAATCAGAATTTATGGATATTCTAATTTATTCCAGCAGAATAAATTGACAGTTCTCCTTAAAATGCAATTAAAATCCAGAAGTTTTTGGAACTGGCCATGCTTCCTTGATCAGTGACTGTTTCCAAAGATGAAGGGAAACTGCATCAAAATCTTAAAATTTCAACTGAAAAAAATAAAGATGAGCATTGTATGAAGTTATCAATGTGCTATTTTAAGCCTATTGAACATTTTGTCTTGCTCTAAATTGACTGAAGGAAAGAAAAAAGTCTTTCATTCTGGGAAGCTGACACAGAATATGAGGCAGCCAAAAGAAAGGGCCAAGAAAGTACACTTACATGAGGAAAACCCCCAAATTTTCCAGTTTTACCAGTCACATTGAAAGTTCCCTCACTGGAGCCAGGAAATAATTTTCCTTAGTCTTCCATCATGGATTAGTAGAGTTCACTGCACAAAAAGTGGAGTGAATTACAGTTTGTTTGATGCTTTGCTTCCCCATGAAGAGCCTTGTATTGATCATTGCTTAAAGCAGAACAGCATCATTTAATCAGCCAGTACTATACAGAAAATTCTAATACCCTAATCCCACTTCACCAAGCCAGCTGTTTTCCTTCAGTGGACTTCCTCTTTAAAACCACTTTTTTTTTTTTTTTTTAGGAATATGCATGGGAAATGAACTTAGCACTTCAGAGCAATAAACAAATGATGAATAAACAAATTGAATTAAATTGAATAAACAAATGGGTCATACCTATTTGTACTCTTTACCACACAACTGCTTTTCAGTTTTTAGGTGTTTTCATGGCAAAACTCCCTACTGTTGAGCAGGGCCTCATTCTCTGCGTTCTGCACAACTAACATCAAGACAAGTCTCAGTGTGAGCAGTGGATGAAGCAAGCTGGATTTCCTCTCCCCATCACACCCACCTCACTGTGGCCCGGGCTCCTCCTGACGCTCCCCACCTGACACCAGCACCACATACTGTGGCTAATGGGAGCCTGCACTCAGGCTGACCAGGGGCCAGCTGGCTGCCACCACATGACCAAAAGTGAAGTGACTTAAGATGGGTGAGGGCTGAGCAGAGCTCGAAGCTCACCAGCACCAAGGGAGGGAGGCCTCTCTCGCTCCACATTTCCTTGCACCTGAACTAGCAGTGAAGGGTGGCAGTTGCCCTGTCCTCTCCTCAGATCCTTCCACCCTCTCCCTTGCAGTCTCACCACACCTTATTGGATGTTTTGCAGAGCTGTCTTGGTACAAGAATATCAGTAGAAATAAAAAACTATTCACTTTTTTCTTTTTCAGCAAGTTAATTTTCTGCTGCTTTATCATGCTGAAATGACTTGGCAAAGGACGTGACAAAAGACTGCAACAAGGGAGGGGCAGGAATACATTGCCCAGGGAAAGGGAAGTGAAAGAGGAAAGAGCTTTCCTCTTTAAAAAATATCTATGATATAAATTTGAATACATATAAAAGAAAGGAGCAGAGAGTAGGACTGTAGACAGCAGTTAGATTGGCCTAGGCTGCCACTGAATTTCGGGCTCAACCAGATGTGGTCATGGAGGCATTCCATAGGATGCCAAGAGCTGGCAAAACATGAGAGGACACAAGATGCAGCTTAAAGACAGAAAAAGAAGGGACAGCAGGACCTTCGCAGCCCGTAGTGATGGGCTGTTAGATAAGCCAGCTCATCATGACTTGCTCAAGTACAACATGCCCGAGTACTTTAAATCAATTTGTCTTTCTTTCATTGATTTTGTAGAAACTTTAAAAAAATATAATTAAACTCGAAGCTTCTATTTTCTTTCCCATTCAGCTGAGCAACTTTCAAATTCTTCTCTGTGAAGAGAAGTCCAACTGACACTTTAAACAATTGCGTAAGTCTGTTCCCATAGGAAACAAAACAAAGAATAATAAAATACACACCTACAAAGGGTCATGCAATTAAAGGGATGCTGTCAACTACAATTATTTTAATTAACCAATTAACATAGTAAAAATGTTTTGGTACTGTTCTTTAACTAGTATCTCCTGTGTAAAAGAATACAGCTTTTACGGGTTTTCTTTTTCCCTCCTGTTTCCTGCTTGAGGCTGTAGAAGGAACTGTACTTCTGGCTGACAAAACAACAGTTGCAAATATGCTCTGGTTTATCTCATATACAACCTTTTTTGCCCCCCTCTGTGTATATTTCCTTGTACCTCTTCTTTCTCCTCTCTGCTGCCTCAGTAAACACCCACTCACAGTACTGTGGGAAAGTAGGAACTTATGCTTTGCTGTGGAGTGCAAGAAAGTGACTCCATCAAGCCTATGTGGGAGCATGACACTCATTTTGAGAAAAGCCTTCTTCATAATATAGTTGTGGGCTGTTTCACTGCTTTGGACTACACATTTTGAGCATTTGCAGAAGAACCATCCATTGCTGTCAGTGGAACACGTCACATCCGCGATGTGTGCGTATATGGATTAACACAAAATACATAATAGTTTTCCTGGAGAAATTGGGCAATTAGAGACTTCTGTAAACCACAGAGTGGAGCTACCTGCATCATTAAACACTTAACTAGGCCATCTAAAAATAGAGCTGTTTTTGAAAATCTCTTCATTGTCACATTCAGCATCATTAACTGGGAAGATTTAGTATTATATCATTGCTTTTCTCTTGATACTTTTTTTTCTTTCCCTGAGTTCCACTTGGTTTTGTGTCTATTCTAGACCTGCCCTCCCTCACTGCATATAGGTTATTTCAGCAAACAGCAATGTTGGTCTTGGGTTTCATACCTACTGCTCTTTCCCACCTTCCTGACATAAAACAACGAGTAAAAAGAATAAGGGAGAACAGGTCATTTTACACCTCTCAGAGCTATTGTTTTCAGGACAATAAGCCAGGAGCACTGCTCAGGGGTGCAGCACTGCAATGACTGAATTAATTTGGAAAGCCTGGGTTTCTTCCCTTCCCCCTCAGCAAACAGGAGAAAAAAATTAGTTCATTTACTTGGTAATTTGTACTCTGTGGAATCTGAATATTCAATGAGCTCTGTATACAAAGGACTAGAATGACTCATGAATCATATGGCTGACAACACTGCGGTAGAGAAAGGGAGTCTGACAATCAACAGAAATATGATACTGATCATACACAAATGTGGTCAGAGGCATACAACAAAACCATTTTTTCTGCTATTTTTGTTCATGCCTTTACTATAATGATCATTCTGATATTTCTGTGAACACTTAAGTGGATGGACTTTGCTCAGAAGTGTGTGCCCAACTAGGTATGTTTATGGCAGCAGAGTTTTAGCAACTACTTCTGCTACCAGTACAACATCTTCTGATGGAAATCTGATTTTCACTTAATAAATGCATATTCCATATTAAAATCAACATGACAGCTCACTTTTAAGTGTTCTCAGAAGTTTGTCTTCATCAAATATGTCCATGTGGGTGTCATTAGACCTTTTTCTATTATTTCCTGTAAGATTATTAACCTTAATTATTTTAACCAATAATTATTCTTTAAAAAAAATCAAGAATTTCTTTTAAGAAAAGCTAAGGGATTATTTGTATGGTCAAGAGAAGGTTTTGGCCAGGGTTCTGAGAACGACTTGTAAATACTCTAGAACATATGCTTTTTACACCACAATAGGAGAATGAGTTTATAAATCTGATTTTTTGTAAGGTTAGTTTAATCTAACTCTAGTACTAATCTACTAGCATTCATATAAATGAATTCTGATGAGCAAATGGCAGTCTGGAGTATAATTATGTCTTAAACCAATAAAACTGTAACCAGCAAATCCAGGAAAACGATTCAGAATTCTAGAGAAAATTATTCATGCAATAAATAATATGCAAAGATTAGTCTTGAGGGCATTCTGAATTGGTATGTTTTATTTGATTAAAAGGAGTGTGGGTACAGAATACCAGAGGGAATAAAACAGGAAAAAAATTTTAAACTCTGAGATAAAAACATAAATATTTACATGCAAAAATGTATAAAGTGGGGTTACATGTAGAAAAATGAAGTCTCCAAACACCCATGAGGAGTGTGAGTCCTTCACGCAAACAGCATCAGCCCTTGATGCCTCAGAGACGGTGAATACTTGGTAAAGCTGATGGCTGAAGCTTCAGCTAGCAGGTGTCTACTCAGAGCTGAGGACTAGGGACAGAGGACATCAAGGGGGAAAAGTCTGGCACTCACTGCCCGTGGAGAAACTGCAGGTGGAATTTTAGGTATACCATACTCAGAAGGAACATCCTGTAAGGGGAAATTATCTGTCAAAACTTGCATTTTCTTTCCACTTCTGAAGATAGGTGCAATTAGGAAGATTTCTTCCACAGAGAAATTCTAACAAAAAGCAAATTACCGGTGGCATGAAGGGGCAGCTCACGGGGATTTATGAGAACCCAATTTAACCTCCCTTTTTTTGTGATTCTCATCCAGGCCATCTGGCGCAGACTAGCTTTTGGCACACAGGTCAAAGCTAGGGCTTTCCTAGCAGACTGGTTTCATCCTTTCTTCACACTCACAGAGCATATTTTAGTGCAAAATCCATCCCACGCTGTTTTTATCTGCATACCACAGCCCTGCCTGTCGTGCATTATGCACAACGCTCAGCAATTGTCTGCTCTAACCACAGTATGTTGCTCAGAATAAGCCTAGCACACATCCGTAACCTTTGTGCAGCCTACACTACAAACACGCCCCACCTCCTGGTATTTTGCTTTGCTTGCTGGCTGCCACTCTACCTGCTCCTTGTGCAACAGCTCAAGAAATCATGACAGCATCTCAGGCCTCTCCTGAGCCTGCCTGAGCCGGATAAACCAACTCCAGATATCACATCTCAATACCTTCCAAGAACTTCTAGACTTATATAAAAAATTCTTTTTCAATAACTTCATAACTTCGGATGCTTTGCATGTTGAAGACTAACATTCCCTGTGGCACCATGTTATGGTCTGTATTTGGAACAAGCAGCAGATAATCAAAAACTCTCTGCATGCCAGATGCCTGTCTCAGAGTTAGCACCTGCCATTCAGCATGAACTGGCATTCTGGGCAGCCATGCATATTCAGGAGGCATCTAGTACAGATGAGCTTTAGCAAATCCTAGGTGAGCCTGTTTTCAAGATTTTCAAAACCATTCTCCACAGCTTGTGTCCCCACATAATCTTCAGCAACACTGAAAATATTGATAGGTCTTTGCCCATTGCAGGAAACTCCCCCATTGCAGGAAACAAAAGACAGGATTCACATTCCCACAGGATGTATGCATGCAGTTCTTACAACTACACTGAAGAGAAAAAATACCAGTCATTGTCAACTCTCTACTCTTCCAGAGTGGGTAGCTGGCACTCTCTCCTCCACTGCAGAACCTTGGCTTCTGTAAAGCTGGAAAACTTGTGTTTATTTCAGGCACTGCTGTTTTTTTATCTTGGATGAAGTTCTATACCCAGCCAAGATGCACACATGCTGTGTTGTGAGGGACTGCGCACTCAGCTTGTTGACCACGTGGACTGCCAGGATTCATGGAATGTCAATTTTCCATGTTCTGTGAGAATTCCTATGACCGGATATATCCCACACCATCTCTGTATGCAGGGCTTGGTGAACTCTTCAACGTGGAATAGCCCAGTAAAATTTTGTTTTTCAGTCTGTCTATATCTGTCTCAGCACTGCTGCTGCCTCTGAGCAATTCTGAGCCCCGGGGATGGCAGGCAAATATGTGTTAGCAACAACACAGAGTCACAAGCACCACCTGGGGCTGTAGGGCAAGAAAGGCATTACTTTAACGAATGTTCATTCCAACCAGTGCTCACAGGGCATAACAGTTCTCTTCATACATATCAAAAAAAAAAAAAAAAAGCACTAACTTCCTTCCTTCCTCTGCACCTCCTCAACAAGACAAATACAAGTTTCCTCTCTATTCAAAAAGACCAAAAAAACCCTCAATCCTCCCACTTCCTTTCCCACCTCCTTCCAAATTCACGAAAAGCACCAGTTTATCTCTCCTCTCCACCAACCTACCCAAAGGATACAGCTTTCCACCTTCTTAAACTTCTTAAGAGTAGCTCCTCCCCTGCCTCTGAGAAGTTGCAGTGCTCTTTTTGAAAGTCAGTGGTCAGGCCTGTGCCATGAAAGGCTCACACAAGAACAAAACTCAAACTCTTTTGGGCAGATAACCGGATCTCACTGCTTTGTTCCAGCTCCATATCCCCACCAGATGGGGGCAGCCCACATCCCCTACTCCCACTCCAGGAGGCCAGCCATGGAGCTGAGATGAGGGAAGAAAATACCTGCCTTTGAACACCTCAAAATGGATGGCAAGCAGAAAACTTTAAATAAAAACATGTTGTACAATACATGTAGATCTAAGTATTTCTCACAAGTAGAAGAGTTCACCATAATTAACCCCCTTCAATTAAATAAACCCAAGTACTTACGTGTTAAGCCTCCATCTACTGTTGCTATGCAGAGACCACTTCAGAAAAGAAACACAGGATTTGGCTACCATGGATAAGGGATGCTCAGGCTGGAAGCTGCTTGGGCCGGTTCTTTGCTTGATGGGCTGAGAGAACTCATGTGGCTCCTCCTTGGATGGGGTTTTAAGCGGGTGTAAGTCCCTGTTAAAAAGGGAAGGTGCCAAGACAGCTTTTGAAGAAACACTCCATCGTATACGACTAGCAGCCCAAGCCAGCGGCAGTGCGGAAGCACGCCCTCTATAGACACTCAAATTTCTTACACCGGGAGTGAGAGAACAGAAATACAACACAGCTGGTGGGGAAATAACTCTCCCATGCTAGGTGAGGATTCAAACCAAGTTTTTATTACAATGGCATGTTTTGAAGAAAAGGAAATTTTCACAAGATTGAGTTTTCAAGAGAGGAAGGAATTCACTGGAGTGACAAAAAAATGTTGTCCAGGTCTTGCAAAATGCAATTAAAATTTAAAAAAATCAAAGAGAAATGTTGTGATTTCTAAAAATTATGAAAATAAGAATACTCTCTTTGATAGAGAATACTCTTTTTTCAGTAATAATTATAATGGGAATACTAACTTCTAATAGGTAAGGCTTTTGAATTTTGAATATTAACACAATCTTTTGAGCTTTAATTAAAAAGTTGCTACAATTTATAATTTTATAAGTAAAGAAGCAAAGTTCCTTCCATCCTTAGGAATGCTATTGCACTGTATTACTCTTTATACAATAAACTATTTGAAATTAATTGTATCAGGGGAACGTAGTCAATTGTTGTTTTAACATTTGGGAAAGCAAAATAAATTGTATTGACCAACAAAGATCTCCTTAAAATCTGAGACAGCTTACCTCACTAGAGGAACACTGAGAAATTGTGCTTGTGGCTGCCACTGTTTTGGATGGCCTGCTGGATCCAGTGGTAGTGATGTACTGCTTGGAACAAAGACAAATTAGGTCACAGCATACATCACAGGGGCCCATCATCTGCATGGCCAAGTGCCACTTTTATGCCCTCCAAAAGCGTTTGATGTTGGATCATTTTGTCATGTCTTTGTCCACCCAGAGCAATACATGCCACAACCCTGGCATTTATAAAGTTCAGAATTATACTTTCGTTTTCTGTCAAAGATGAAACTAGGAAGACTCTTCTTCAGTTGCTACTTTCTTGTCTGCTTCATATCAGACAGGAATACTCTTTTCTATCAGTTCAAGGGATCACATTTCTTCACCCACCTGAAGAGGAAGGGAGGAAAGAAAGGAAAGAGGGAGGTAGCTTTCCTCCAGACCTGTAAGTTTCTCTGGCTTCTTCTGAGCTGAAAGCATTTTAAATGTCAGATATGAATCAGAAACTCTAGGCTGCTTAGTAGCTTCTGTGCCTCCTGGTTTTACCAAGTTGATCTTCCAGGTTCAATTGGTCTTCCATGTCCACCAGGGGCTCATATACCCTGTAACAGGGCAAACCATCCATGTTTGCCCACTGGGACATTAGATTTAATAAAATCTGCATGATATACACCCATGCAACATAGGTGCACGTGTACAAACTTCACATCCCCATGCACAGACAGAGCAATGACCCCATCTGACCTTCCAACCTGTCAACATTCCATGGGGCTCATAAAGCATCCTTGTGAGCTACCTCCTGACCCAAGGGCTTATTATAAGATCAGAGCCATAGTTTAAACCAGGTATCAATCTTGACATAAGCAAGAATAATCATACTTTCAGATCAGTGAATGTGACAAAGTGTTCTTAAATGCAGTATTCCCATTTCTTTCTCTGGTCCTCTCATTTCTAGAGAACCAAAAGCACCATCCAATGAACCCAGAAGTAGATGAGAAGTCAGCTGTTAGCTTTAAGTTCTATTTCGGCTCTAAAATCAAAGGCCTCTTTAAAGCCTAATAGAATTATAGACTCAAGTCTACCATTAATAGCATGCATGGTGCCAGTGTAATAAAAAATGGAAATTCATTGTCCAAGAATGATTTATGAAGTCCAGTAATTCATGTCAGAGTTTCTGCAATGCTGTGATTCTCAAAAAATCTCAGGTCCAACTAACTAACAGTGCTCAGTTAGACATTGATCCTTTAATGAATGCATGCACTTTACTGATTTTATTTTGGCAAAGTTACAAGTATGGAAGCAAGAGAGAAAGAGAGAGAAAGAAAATGTGCAGTAAAACATTAATCAATATTTCTAATCTGCTTTGTATGTGGTGTTTTTAAGATATAAATTTCATCTTTCCATCCTCTGGGACGAATGACTATGGAACTAGTAAATTTCTGAAAAAATGCACAATTTTTAGTATCAAGTTCAGCAGATCATATAAAAAATAGATACAAAGAAGCAAAGGTCAGATTTAAGGATCATTTTAATAACAGGCTTTATTTCAGATCCATAACATACATAATCTATAAAAATAATGCATAGAAAATATTAGTCTATTTTTGACCATTTGTGTCTCTGTAAGCTATACCAAGTGAGCTTACTGATTTTTTTTTAACAGTGTACATTTAGTTTTAATGGTTCAGCTCTTCTTCAGTCATCAATAGGGAGCCTTGTTACCATGGTGACAGACAGATGGATTAATTCAATGTTTAGGGAGATACAGTAGTGCCAAATTTTGATATATATGGTAAGCTGTAATGTACTGCATACACAAGAGGACATGCATGCAGGAAAATCAGGGACAGTCTTCCATATGCACAGAGGGTTTTGACACAATATTCCCACTATCTTCTGCCAGAAAGTGGCCATCTACCTCCCACTTTATGCCCTTCACAAGTACCCTGTTGGAGTCACAGACTCCAGCTGCTCTGAGAACTTACACTGAATGTTGCAGGAGGCCTGCTGGAAAGGGCCGTGTTCAACACCTGATGTGTCAGCTACATGTACCGGGCCATGAAGCTGCCGGTCATCTGGGAGTGACTGTCTATAACCCACTCCTTGACATGCAGCCTGACACCTTCAGCTGACACCTCTCCATTTGCCTGTTTACTTTGTTCACTGCAGGTCTCGTTAATGAGAAAGAAATGCAAGATATACAAAAACCATTGGGTTTTTACAGAGCACAGCCAGATTGTTTGTGGAGTAATCCTTCTTAGAACTTTCACACTTCCTTTACTTTTAAACCTTTAATGACCTGCACCTTCCTCACCCATCTCACTCCCTTCCCTAGAGCTGCTAATGAGCTTTCCTGTTTTCAAAGTATTAGATTAGAGGTTTGTGTCTCGCAAACACCCTCAGACGGAGATGAAATTAATACAGGAAGAAAATGTGTGACAGTCATGCTATGAATACCTGTCATTCAGACTGTGAATCCCCCATGCTCATAGAACTAGGAAATTATGCTAGTTGCATAGTTTTATTTTATTATATTTTACTTTATTTGCTGCCCAACCACTGAATCATTCTATCATTGCCAAACATCTTCAATGCAGAAATCTATGATAAGATGCTACTGAAAAGTCAAGTAATTTTAAAAGACAGTTTGACCTGCCAAGTGAAATTCTAGCACAAACTTAGTGCTCTTAAAAATATTTTAGATGTGAAATCAGAAGTGCTTTATCCAGATCACAATATTAATTTATGTAACAAGACTAATTTAATTCAAAATGTTTTCCACCCATCTACACAAAGTGATAATTATAATTCATCAGGAACCTAGCTCTTCTTCCAGGCCTTTTTAAATTGTAATATTAAACTATAGCAATTAAGCTCTATGAATGACTTTGGATATAATTGCACTGAATTGCACTGAAGCCAATTAGGAAAAATATACATTTCGTATTCCTGACAATTAATTTTACAGTTGGCTTTCTCAGCAGGTGACGTACTACTAGCATACACGAGTCGAGTTTATACTGGCAACCTCCTCACAATAAATGAAATGCCAGTCCAATTTCTTCCTCTGCAGCACATGCCACTGTTGAGGGTTCCCAAACTGGTGTCTCTGGCCACATGAGCATGGCCAGTGGCATGGGGCAGGCACAGCAGCTCTCTCACAGGCACATGCCATGCAGCAGCATCTGAACACGGGATCCTCTGCTGCCCAGGGGTGCATGCCAGCAGTGCATCCCTCCCACCCTGCAGCCACCATGGTGTGGGGTCTTACATCAGAGCCAGGCTTTTAGTTACCCTTGCCCATGAACATATTTGTGGAGTCAAACCAGACATCCAGGTCTCAGTCCAACCTCCTTCCCAAAGCAGGCTCAAGCTCTGTGCTCAGAGCAGCTCACTCATGGCTTTATCCTCATGAAATCTTTCTTGAAAGGAAACTGTAAAACCTCTCCAGGCAGTGTGATCTGAGCCTGACTGTCCTTGTGGGAATCTGTTTGAGTTGCCAACAAAATCATCTCTCAGAGCCACAGCAGGTAACGCACAGGATGGACAACTCTATGGATTGGACTGTCACTCAGAGGCCTCCTTTGTCTTCCCAACCATAATTTTGGAGGTTTCCAGTTCTGGCCATGTGGGCCAGGAGCAGATTTTCTCTGTAGAAAATCCTGCTCCCAGGCTGTCACCCAGCAGAACCCAGTCAGCTGGTCTAGTGGTTCAGGATTCCTGCTGCTACCTCAGGTTGCAGCATCCAGTAAAAGTGGCTGAGACGCAAGTACCAGGCCATGCTCTAGTGACACCATGAAGTAATAATTAATTTCTGTTGTTTCTTTTTTAAAAAAATTCAGTCAGAAATACTTTTTTTTTCTGGACAGTGGTAGAGATTTTTCTAATATGGTACAGCAAAGTAACTATTAAAAGTTCTATAATAAAACACATACTAACACCACTAAAGATGTGGTACGCAGTGAAATTAAAAAATAACTTGTAAACATATTTGCTAGGTCTCTAAAGATAGTAGGAATATTACAGGATTTGGGAAGGGATCTGTGATTTTTCTCTCTAGTAAATGTGGGCAAAGCCAAACAGATATAGGCATATTTTACTTGCCAAAAGAGAGTATTATAAACATTGAGCAGGTAATAAACCATGTAATTTAGTAAAGGATAAGAACAGAAAACAAGTAGATACAGGCATATAAGACCTCTGTAAGTTTTCTCATCTCTGCAGCCTCACCTGAATTCTGTCCAAGGCACGTGACAGCCTTGATAGGTTATCAGCTGGTCTGAAACCTGTAGTGCGCCTCTGACCAGCCATAGTGTCATCATCCACAATGCTAATTGGGGATATATAACTGAAACCCAGGCCAGATTGCCAAACGGGACTTCTGCCATTCACCGAAACGTGGCCAGGCTGTGGCCATAACAAACAATGCCCCTGTGGTGTCTGTGCAGCATGCTGGAACACCCAGTCTTGTCCAACGTTATGCCTCACATGCACTGCTGAATAACCAAATGGAGAAGTGAAATTAAAGAAGAGGGTTGCATATTCTGTATAAGCAAGCTGCAGTTTAGAAAAGCATTTCTGGGGCTGGGGTAGGTGGATGGGAATCTGGAGATCTGGCCTCTTGGCTCCTGCCTTTGCTGCAGAACCTTGCGCAAAATGATTAATCTCCTCATCACCTCCAAAACAAAAAATACCCCTCTATAAGCATGTGAAGACAGCTCAACCAGCATTTTTTATGTATTTTGATTCTCCAGTGCAAGGCTCTTCACAATTGTGCATTGTACTAGTTTGAAAACAAACCAGTGGGAGGCACCAAGTCAGAATAACAATTTAATGGAAATTAAAGAGAAGGAAAAAAAAAAGGTAAAAGAAAACACTGTCAAACTGACAGAGTCAAGGTACAACCTGACACCCTGTTAGGCAAGGTGGTGGTAGCAGTCTGGTAGAATGGTGGCTGCAGTCCTCTGAAGCAGTGATCCTGTAGAAAAACAGTCTACTCTTCCTCAGGAAGTCCAATGGTGGCTGTGTAGCTCCTGTCCTCTGGAAATCCAGTGGGAAGGCCTTGTCTCTGATGTTCAGCCTCAGCTTATATCCACGATGGGATGCTTGGTTCCTCCCTCTGGGTGGAGCATCTCACAATGGGGTAATGAGTCATGAGGCCAAGTGTTGATTAGGCTCATTAACAGAAGATAGTCCGGAGGGAGTTATCTCTGAGTCAGGCGGCAGGACAATGATGGGCAATTAACAGAAAGATAGTCTGGGGGGAGGAGGCAAGGAAACACTGCCCCATCTGATTTCAACACCTCATGAGGATGGTGATAGAATACACTGCAACCCAGGACATGCATACATTTGACAAATGAGCACTGCCTTTTGTCAGTTTTTATGTGATTGAAGTCTACCCATCACTATTCGATGACCAGATTTTTGCTGCAGTATGAGACAAGAGACCTGAGGACAGACTCTCAACATGGGAATTTCAGCCACCAGATCCTTAGGAGATGCACAACAGTAACCAGCTAATTGTAAAAACAGAGGTTTCTGCAGAAACCCAATCATAGCTGCAATTTCTTGTCCAATCGACCAGAAAATTGTTTGGAAATATGTAACTGGTTTCTTCATGCCCCTGCCTGTACACAGTGCTGATGCTGCATGGTGCTTTCAGGAATATCAAAGCTGCCATAAATTGAGGAAATGACCCCAGTGAGTCAGGCAGAGAATAAAGCTCAGCTCTCCTGAGAGCCAAAGGGTAGCTCAACTGCTGCATTGTCTCTCTTTCCAAAACCAGTACTTGGCTCTTTCCCAAGTTCTTTTCCATAATCCAGCTCAGTTACTGAACATGTCAGTTTAACCAGTATTCCAATCAACCTCTTCTCTGTTTTGAATTGGATTTTCAAACTCCAAACAGGATTCTGTGTCTCAGGTGCAAACATTTTTTGCAGTGGCACTCAAGATTTTTGGCTATATAATCAGACGGGTAACTTAGTGAATATATCGAATTAGTGCCTGTATTATGTCCCAGCCAGCTTATCCACTAGCTTCTTTGCCTCTCAATACCTGAACTGCAAGCTTGATCCTCAAGTGGAACTCACTGTTAGTGGAGAAGGCCAGGTATTCCTGTGCAGTCCTGCACCGGAAAGGAAGGAGGGCAGGAGATACACAGGCCAGGACTGAAATATCCCACAGCATTACGTTAAGAAGTTTGCACACTGGGATTCTATTTCGTGATAGAGCTGCTTATTGGCAGCAATACCACGTGTTTGCAAGGGTTATAAATATCTCTTAGGGAATATTCTTATGCTAATTTGTTTCTTCGGTTTTATTTTAAAATTTACTTTCTTCCTGGTGCTCTTGCTTACTCTCCACACTCCTCCCTCACCAATATTGTACAATAATATGAACTCCCATGGGAGAGGCACCATGTTACCAATTTTTCATTAAAACCCAGGGTTTGATATAAAATTCCTAACCATAACATCAGAAGTGAAGATTTACACATCCTTTGAAGTGGAAAACTTTGCTTCCCTCCCACTGTCTGCTTTTGGCTCACCAAGTTTTTTGTAATAAAAAGGAAAGACAGCATTATATTACAGTCAATTATACAGCAAGAAGAGATTAATATTGTAACCTAAATGAACACAATTCTGCTGAGTATCTCTTGGGTTTTTAAAAGCAAGTAAAATTTACAACATTAAGAATTTTAAGTTATTCAGAGTGGATTTCACGGTCTTTATGCCCTACTTTAAGTCTCTGTGAATGATTAATAGAGACAGATCTTATCTAACTCTCAAATATAGATTCTTGGCATTGCTCAAACCAGGATTAAATAACATCATTATACCTTTCTCTTCTCTTTTTTCCTGGCCTGGAAAAATTTGAAAGAAAGTCATGTCTTGACTGATGTGAACTCAAAAAGCTATCCTGAGAATAAAATATAGGATTGTTATCAGCAAAGACACAAAAAAATACAACAGACACAATAATCTAATTGCCTCTCACGGTTCAAGGATTCCTCTATTAGATGCAGTGATGATCTTGACACCAATTACAATCAAAATGACATGCATGCTGCTGTTTTATTTTTATGCATTCTAATAAATTTAAATACTTTTATAATAAAAGTAATTTCTTCTTTTCACATTGTCACTCTGCAGTTTTTCTAAGACGCCCTTCTCTAAGCTTTTCCAGGAGGTTTTATTATTTCTGGCAAGGTCTAATTCTATTCCGAAGCACACACAAGATTTTGGGGTACATTTTTATGGGAAAAATAAGACTAGAGAAAAGAAGATTAGGAGTCATTTGCCTGCTGTCCAGATTAGAAAAAAATGAGTTAGTGATGGGCTCTCTGTGTAAAACATTGTTTAATTTACACAGCACATGGACTATTAGGAAACAGCTTTGGACTGGTTTTTAGAAGTACCATGAACAGGAAGTTTCCCAAAATACTAAATTTTTGCCTAGCAACCCAGTCCCTATAATTAGACCCTTAGATACATGCTATAAATTATGTTGAAAGATACAAAGAAGGAAGCTGGGGAAGAAATGCTTGGTTTGGATTTATTTACATTCATTGTTTGCTGTTGAAGTACTGACTGTTACAACTAAAAATACACTTTACCGGTCCATACTGAATCTTAAATTAGTACAGTGTTTGATAAAGCGATAAAATTAGATAGCACATCAATTTATATTCATCAGCAGCTGAGAATTAGGGTGGCACAGAGATGAAAAAAACTCAAATGTATGTTCTCGTAGCGTGAGAAACTATTTACATAACTTGAAAGAATGAGAATTTAGAACAAAAATATGTACTTTAAAGCAACGCCATTCGTCAAGGTACACCTTCCTAGAATTCATGGGAATTAAGTTTTATTTGGTCTCCCAGTTTTATTTGGTAAAGTCCACTACGCGATCTGTCCCACGGACATAAAAAAAAAAAAACCCCAAAACAACCCAAATCAAAACCCTTACGAGGCTGCTACAAAAGACTTGATTTAAAAGAGGCTTTGACAACTTTTTCTCATCTTCCCTCTGCGCGATTTGGGCTCTCGGGACGCTGAACGCGCCCCAACAACAGGAGGCCGTTCCCAACGCAGCTGCAGCTCCGCCCGCGCTCCCGCGGGATCCCCGCCCGGCTGCGCGGCCGAGGAGGGGGACGAGGAGGAAAGGCGGCTGCGTGTGCCAGCCCAGCTCCTTCTCCTTCCGGGTTGCAGCCGCCGCCCCCTCCTACTCCCGTGTCCTGGGCCATGGGGGCGGCTGCCGGCGGGGCCGCCCGTGATGGGGCAGTGCCCGCAGCGCCGCTGGACCCCGGGCGCGGGCTGTCCCTGCCCCGGGGGGCTGCGGGCTCTGTGGCATCCCAGGACAAGCTCTTCTTAATCAAAGGTGCAGACAGCCTTCCTCTCCTCCCTTCTCCTCCCCTCCTGCCCCTGCACGGGTCAGGGACGAGCGGCAGCGTGTGCGGCAGCCCTGACACCGTCCCCAGCCGTGCTCCCCTTGCCGTAGCCCCAGGTCTTTCCCCACTCTCCCGCCCCCGGGCAGAAGGCGAGATGTTTGGGAATGCCCTCGCCGAGGCTTCTGGACACAGCGGGGAAGCCCCTGCAGCGCCGGCCGCCTTTTCCCTCGTCCTTGGCAGCGGCGGCGCCGGTCACCCTTCAGGCGCCGTGCCCCGGGGCACTGGGCCCGGCACGGCGCGGGCAGCTGGGCGGGATGCGGGATGCGGGACGCGGGACGCGGGACGCGGGACGGGCGCTGAGCGGAGCCGCCTCCTTCCCGGAGGGAGCTCAGCCCTGCGGGAGTCCGCGCTCGGCGCTGCCGGGCCGAAGGGGGCAGGAGCGCTCGGGGAAGAGGCGGCTCCCGCGGGCGCCGGGCAGCGCTGCGGATTCCCGAAGGGAACGAACCGGGAGAACTGCGGGTAGGGCAGAGCCAGAGTCTCCGCAGCCGCACACAGCCGCAGGGCAGCGGGCGCACGTCCGGCGGGCTGGCGGCGCTGTCCTGCTTTATGTTTATATTATATTGTGATTTTTATACGTATCTCCGGGCTGCTCCCGGTGTCTGCTCGGTCTCCCCGCGCCCCCCGGCGGAGCGGAGGCTGGGGCTCAGGCAGCCCTTTCCCAGCGCCGCCGGCCGGGACATCCCGGGACGCGCCCGGCCAGAGGATGGACGTACCCACACCAATTATTGTGCCTGAAATCGGGGAAATGTTGGTTACAGGCCTGGAAATGTCAAACTTTGTGGACTGCATAATTCGGTCAGGATGCGAGGTTTTTGTGCTCCCAGGCAGAGGAGGTACCTAACAGATTTCATTGACACGAGTACAGGAAACTTCTTCATCACAGTAATCAGATAAAAACTTTTTAAAATTAAGATCTAACTTAACTGTATTTTGCTTCTTACTTCCTATTCAGACCATTTTTTAATTACCTAACTGGTATTAGGAAAGGGAAAACAGGGTGGGTATCAATACCTGCAAGGGAAGAACATGTAACCCCCTGAAATTTTAAAATTTTAATATTAATCAGATTGGTTTCTACAGTGCAGTAAGTCTTTGTAACAAGCCTTTTTCTTAAAAGTGGGCAGGTATGGCTACGTGTGCCTTCGGTGAAAGAGCTAGAAGGAATCCAGGTACCCCAAGTGACTTTGGAAACACTGAAAGGACTGAAAAGCAAGGGATGCTTTCTGTCTTGGGAAAGCTTCTGCGAGTGTAATTTCCTTTGTTTTAAAAAAATTGTTTCAAATTACAAAAAAAAATTTACATTTTTTCAGAATTTTAAATTGAGCATTAGAACATAAAGCCAAAGACCAAGTGTTGCTTATGTAGTGGTCTTCAGAGGAACTGGTGGTGACCGTTTTTAGGTGATCCTTTGAAATAACAAGTGATGCAACAAAACCAATTAAATTTCTCTTTTGGGGAAGAGTGAGGCATAACCAAAGAACAAGATGATTTTAGTAGCCTGGCTCTGGACTGAGAGAAACTTCAAAGTACCGTGAAAAAGCATCCTAGAATTTGAATTTCTGTGTGTGGCTTGAAAATATATACACGTGCCATTATTTTCAAAGTGCTCTCTTTTATAGAACTAATTCTTTGTCTTGCTATTTTGTCATATTGAGTTAACTGGGACTTTCCCTTCAGCATGTGCTGACAGATCTTAATTTTTCGTGTTTTTTATTTTCTAAACACCTTGGTTGTTTTTTTCCTTCCCCTTAAGTAATGAAGTGTTGATTTTTATTTCTTCAACTTTTCTTGGCAGGTGGAATTTTTCTAGGTACTGTTGCTACAGCGGGAATGATAGCAGGTTTTGGCACCACGCTTGCAATGACAAAAAAGAAGAACCCAGACTGGTTCAGTAAGGTTTGTTCCTTTAAGCTGTTTTCCAGTAGTGATGTGCAGGAAATAAGAATGCACTGGATGCCTTATAGACATGATGATATATGTGGAACTTGGCAAAGCTGATGATGAGAGCACTAGACTTAATTGAATTCAGTACAGGGGTAGGATTCATTTAAAAATCAGTTCGGAGTTGGCCCTGCTGAACACTTTAGTACTTGAGATTAGCTGAAATACATAATGCTTACACTGTTTGCTGGAATCATACTTCTGTACAGTGGAATAAAATTGCTGGTCTCGTTTGATTCTGTGATGTGAACACACTTCAGACATGAGCCTGTATCACCTCAGTGATCCAGTTCAGCATGCGGTCTCAGTGCTGCAGTGAGTCTGGAAGCAAGGTGACTGCAGTAAGGATGGGAATGAGGAGGTAGAAGGTCTGCAAACTGTGGAATATGTAAGTGGAATCATTTAGTCAAAATTAAAGCTCTCCACTCCCATCCTACTGTGTAAGGGGAAGGATGAGAATGAATATTATGGAACTATGAGATCTGATGCCCAAAATTAATCTGAGCTCAGGCAATTACTAACTGGATCCACTTGTGCATTCTGAAGAAAAGAACTGCAAAGCAAAGCTAGCTGTTATACCATGTTGGTATATTAGTTTGAAACACAGCACATGTGATTGAAGGATGTTTTATTCCTCACTAATGCTTTGTTATTGCTGAAAGTGTCAAAAATATGCCCTTGAAATTGATCAGTCTCATCTCCACCAAGCTCCTAAAATGCAACATGTATTACAGATGTTCTTAGGGAAGTAAGAACTGATCAGTTGTGTTTATTTTAAAAATGATGATTCAATAACATATCAAGTTAATTCAATGCATATCAAGAGAAAAAAAAAATCTTCCATCGTACTTTATATCAGAACCTTCATCTCTGATCACTCGTAATCTCCCTTTGTGGTCAAAGAGCATGAGGATCCTTCATTTGCCTTCCCACTTTCCTCTCTAGGCTGCTATGGCATAACTCATCCATTGCCTTTACGGAAACAATAAGCATGAGTTTCTTTTTTGAAATAGAAAAAATAGAAAACTTCATGAGAAGTTGTTTCACAAGCTGTGGAAATACATTGCAATAAGGAAATTGTCTCCTTTTTCACCATGTTTTTTTTTTAAATTTCCTTTCTCTTGAGCACTGCATTTTTTCCAGCTTGCACATATTCTTGGGTGTCTGAGCTGTCCTGTTATCGGTGTGAAATTTATCAAGAGTGACATTGCATTGACATCCAAGGATATATATGCTGGAAATGTCATCAAGTGATATATACCATTTCGATCTTTGCTGAAAACTGTATCTGTTGGTATTTGTGCAAAGGAATTACAACAGTTTGCTAGCAAAAATCTCTGATTCATGGGCCCTTCAACTTCAATGCTCCAGAGTGTGGAAAGATACTTGTTTGGCAAGGTACTTTTCAGTGAGCAGCTTAAAAAAGGAAAGGCTAGACTTTGAGAATGGCTTAACTCTCTATAGAAGCTCTCTGAGGTACCAATGAAGTTTTGCATTAGCATTTTTACCTAAATTTATAGTTACTGCAAGTAACTTTTAATAATACATCATGTATAATAATAGCTACAGGAAATTGCACCCTTCTTAGATGTTCAATGCCTAAATACTATTTTTTTCCATGTTAAGGTGAGGCCATAGTTTGGCAGGTTCTTTAAGCCAACATCAGCCAGCATTGATGTTGAAAGAATTAATTCAACCAGCCCTTAGTTTCTGGCAATTTATTCCTGTTCCAGTGAAGACACCAATATGTGTGCTATTGGGTTGGTGAGATGATCCTGGTTAATTAATGGGTTTTTTTTTATTTCCTTCATTAGTTTTGGTCCAAATCAGTCATCTGATCCACTTCACTGCATGACTGCAGTGACTGTGCTGGTATGAACTAGGGGGAAGGTCTGAAGGAATGAGAATTGTTGCTCAGTGTTTAGGAAAAAATGCAAGACCTATTGTTTCAGCTTCTTTTCTGGCTAGTGCCAGTTTTTGTGTTGGTGAAATGGAGGCGTGCAAATCAGGTAGAAACAGGAAGCAAATGTAATGCAGCCTGGGTCAGATTTAAATAGTTTTAGGGGAGGAAAAAAAAAGCAGCAATTTAGAGGGGAACCTGTAGCATCATAGCATCATGGCTTCATGACTGCATTCAAACCACCAGGAGGCAACAGTATGAGATCCTACTCTTGTAGAGTAGTGTCAGTGTTACTGGCAAGAGATAAAGTTGTAATACCTTGGTGGTGAATTAAAGTAAATATAAACATTGGTAGGACTGATGCCCAAATTGTCTTAAAAACGGAGATTACATTATCCTGTTTAGTGATGAACCACTGAGAAAAACTTCGGTTAAGAAATTATGGGGGAGGGGGTGTTAAAATTAAATGCTCAGCTGCAGCAGCCTCCTTGTCAGAGGTGTCCACTTCTACCAGCATTTATTCAGGTGTTTAATTGTACAATGGATTAGGTCACACAAAACAGTGATACACTGAACACAATCAACCCAAACAGTTGAACACACTTTATTTTAGGCACTGCTTCCTTTTGGAAACATTCCACACACAAGGGAGCAGTTATATGATCAAGGCCTGTGTTTGAATTAAAAAAAAAGTGATTTTTTTTCCTTCTCCTGCTTCCTGTTTATATCTTCCAGAGGAAAACAAAACAACAACAACCAACCAAATAAAAAAAGCAGCATATATTTGGAAAACAAATCAGCTAATTCTGCCCTATTTTTTTCTGGCCTGTTTTTGGAAAGACTCAAATATTGTTTAAAAGCTCATTCTTTAAATTAAAGAATTTGTTTTTTCAAAGCAGTAGTGATGAGAAAACAATCTGATCACAGAATAACAGGTTAGCAAATAAAAATTATCTTTAAAATGTTTTTTTGATTGTGACTTTTTTTTTCTCATGGTACTGTTGTCCTTTTTAATTTTTTAGGCTTTCATTAATCAGCTTTCTTGATGCTCTGGACAGCATATCTGATAATCATTTAACCAACTGCCCTGTTTACAGAAACCCTTAACTGTGTACTTAAGTACCCTGAGGAATCAGCCTGTGACTGAACCCTGTTTGACTGCAGTCAGTAAAACCAGATCAGTTGTTTCCATTTACCACTATTTTTCTGGTACAATCAAGCATTTAAATAGTATTCGGGTGGGTTTTTTGCCAGCAATTTTCACAGATAATGACTCCTATTTAAAGATTCTGTGTAGAGGATATTTTTGTCCATTCATTTCCCATCTTCTAAATGGGACAATTTTTTTCTCAGTGTTGTTGTATATGATTAGACGACGGAAGCAGGAAAAATGTCAAAAGTAATCAGCATTTCAAATCTGCTCCAAGCAGTAGTAACTGAAAGAGTTATAATAGTTCATTATCTGTGGTAAGGAGATAATAGGACCTGATATTATAGTGTGACTAGAGATCTCTGCTGTTTGTGTGTGTGTATGCTTACAGAGCATTGTTTTTGTTAACAGCTTCCACTTTGGGATGTCCAAACCGGAATAAATAAGAGCCAAGATACCCTTATTTATTCCAATATTTTTCTTGTGCCCTTTCCAAGTGTGGGCTTCTCCTTGGGTAGCTGTGCCTACAGCTAAATCCTAAGGGAAAGTGTCAATGCTGAGAACTGTCTGAGGATCATTTTAACATTTCAGTAAATATGAAGCCGAGAGGAGAAAAACTACAGGTGCTACTTGACTGACCATAGTGGTAGACACTAAGTATGTTTAATTGTATCAAAGAAGACAGAGAAGCATTAAAAAAAAAAAAGTAAAAATTTCAAAGCTTTTTTAAAGCAAGAATACAAAAGATTTTTTTTCCCTGCTTTTTGTGATGAGTAAAAGAGAACGATTCTTTGGCACATTTTGGAGAAAAGTTTTTTTGATCCTTCCACAAGTTAATTTCACTTTTCTGTATTTTAGACTATAAATGAAATAATTCTTTATTGAATATAATTTTATGTGTGCAATCTCATTTATGTTACCCCTGAGCAATAATTAGTTGGGGTTTTTCCAAGATACCCAGTTAAGTGGAACTGTTGAGTTGTCGAAGGAACATAGATGCCCATCTTTAACAATCACCATCTAAAATCTGTGTTTGTTTGTGAACAATTGAACAGTGATCATTCGGAGGGGAAAAAAAATCCTCTGAATGGCAGTTGCCAGTATGAGCAAGAGTATTCTGTCTGTCTGACTGCTGCTGTGGGCTACACAGGTTGAAGCTCTGCTATACCAAATAGGTGCAGTACAATGGGCATTGTGAGATGAGAACGGCCAGCTAGCAGTGAGTGTGGGGTGCACATGGATTGATGTCACCCAGCATGTGCCTGGTGCCCCTGGAAGCTGCAATGTCCATTTATGTGCTGTGACAGAGAAGGTTTCATTGTGGCTGGGACCCCATCATTGCTGATGCTCCATTCTTGGCCTGAGGTGGCTTTTCCACGTGAGTGTTTTGTGTTTTCAGGACACGTCTCATGGCAGACTTCTATGCAGCAGTATCTTAAAACCACCTGCTCTTGTAGATGTCTTCTGACAAAAATGAGAAGTGTGGAGACCACAGAGCGTTTGCAGTGTTGCTGCTTGGTGAACTCTGCATGGGCATGGGTTCAGCATGGTTGGTTGTGTTTAAAAAATTTTCCTAAATAGTTTCCAGAGCTTCTTCAGAGTTGTAGCCCCTTGAAATTAGTCCCTGGGTCACTGTTATACCCTTTCCATGTCCAGATGAAAGCTGCTTGTGTTCTTGCAGTTTCCCAGTGTGCTGTTCCAGAAGTGCAGATAAAGACCTGTAGGCCGCTGGGTGCCCCCCATGAAAAAGTACCAAAATCAGTGATATACAGTGATTATGTTCAGATGTCACTGGCATAAGGGCTTGTGACTGGTTTCAATTCAGTTTTGTATTTTGACCGGTGAGATAACTGAGCATTGGATTCTTTTGCCCATGAAACAGCTGACTTTGGTATTTCTGGGCAATGAAAATCATCCCTGGGTTGCACTGGCACTGGCAACCGTGAAAGCTGCTCCTGGTAGGAACACAGTTCATCCAGCCCCTTTCTTGGCTCTTCAGATGTGCTGGCAGCCATAAGATTTTCTGTGGCCACACTAGTACAACTGGCAGGTCAGGAAAAAATCTAAATCACCAACTTTTTTAGTTCTAATTTTTTTTCCAATTATTGTTTGCCTTGTCATGATCTCTTTATCTTTGGTTCTAGGGGATTACTGCTACAGCTGCACTACCAGAGAGTGGTTCATCGCTGGCCTTACGAGCCCTAGGATGGGGCTCACTCTATGCGTGGTGCGGAGTTGGATTGCTGAGTTTTGCCATCTGGAAGGCTCTGGGTGTGCACAGTGTGAGTAGCAAATATGATCCCCTCAACTCCGTATTTTTCTTTGGGTCATGCATCTTGGGATGGCATCTCTATACTGCTTCAGCCTAAGAATTACACCTTCATTCACCACACATAGAATGACTAACCAGAATGTGTGCAAACAGGGAAGGTGTTCTTACATCTGCAAAAATGGCAAGTTGTGGGAGGAGACAGTTTAGGGGGAGGAACAGTTTTCTCCTGCGTTATGTTTATTTGCACAGATGTTTCAGATACTTCACAAAAGAACCAGAGTTCAAATTTAGAGACTAAAATAGTAGCTAACTTTGTATATCCTTTGCTTATTGAAGTGAAGGCTACCCCCTTGAATCCTATCTTTAGAGCAATCCATTTATTTTTCCAAGTTCTATTTTTTTCATCAGGGCACAGAGAATGTAAGAAAAATTGAAAGGAAACCAGCTTGCTTTCTAGAAGCAGCAAGGGACAGAAACTGGAGTAGTATCATGTGCATTGGAATGGTGGTCCTTGACATGTCATGTCAAGGCAGAGAAGCTCAGGAAGCATTTGTACATCCCAGGATACCAGCTACAGCTATCTTTAGTAAATTGATTATGTTCCAGTGTTTCACAACGTTGAGTGTGAACACTAAAGGTCATGTGAGCATTTTTGTTTGCCCCTAGTAATGAGCCATGACTTAGAGTCCCCTGCAGCTATAAGTTTGGCAGAGCTGTTTGCATCCACTTTAGGACTAGGAATGAATAGACTTCCTTTACCCTACATGGTAATTATTTATATATTCAGCAAAGCATATATAAAGGAGGAAGGTAATACTACTTCATCTTAGTACTGTTCTCATTAATACCTTTCTTGAAGCTCTTATTGCTTGTCTACTCTGCTGATGTATCCTGTAGCTCACACTTTGAGTCCCAAATACAGAATTACACAATCCTTTATTTCTTAGCTTTCAATCTTGAATCTCTGTAGGAACAGATAAAGGAAGGCCGAACACCAAAAAAGCATGGCAGGACATAGGAGGCAGCTACAACACATTTTGTTTAAACTGAAGTCCTCCACATGTGGCTGAGTTGGAATGTCGGGGAAGGGGGAGGAAGAGTGGGAGTATCAGTTTATACTCTCTGCATGCTGAGCTACAACAGTTCACTCAGTTTGCTAGCAGTCCTATCACCAGTCAGAAGGACTCATTTCACACTATACTGCCAATTCTGATTTCTCATTCTGTCAGGGTGTCTGGTCCTGCTGAAGGACAGCAGAGTCTGATCCTAGTCTGCAATTTACGTTATCTGTTTTTTGGTAGTTGGTAAGCTTAATTTTTACTTCCTTGAGAAGTACTGGCCTAGACCCACAGTTACTGGTTTCCCTGTTAGGCTTTTCTTGTGGCTGCCTGACAGGGAACACCCACATAAGCTTGAGATGGCCAAGCCCCAGGACATGTCTGAGTCTCCTGGGACTTCTGACAGCAAAGGCTCTTGCGTCAGAAGCAAACTGCAAGCATTTTAGAGAATTGTTGAGTGTTCCTGGTCAGAAAGGTGCACCTTATTATATTCTGTGTTGCGTTAGTGTTGAAAGAAGGTGAGGGAAACTGTGTTTTAAGAGGCTCTTGAAAATGTCTTTTAGTATTGTTTTCTGTCGTGGAGTGCTTATGTTTCACTGTAGTGCACAGTGAGGATTGCAGATGCTGAAGGAGTAGATTTCTGTCAAGAGATTATTTGGAACAGCTCTTTCTGCTTTCCACTGAGATACTTATTGCATTCACTATAGAATTCTAAATTTTCACTGCAGAAAGGAAACACATACAGTAGTGCTATTCATTATTGCAGAATCAAAAATCAGCAATTTGTAAATTTCCTGTTGCTATATAGCTGTTAAAATCAAATATATATATATGTTTAAAATTGCTGGAGGTACAAAAGTATAAGCTTGTTAAAAATGGAATATTCTGACCAAAGAGGTTCATAGCGCTAAAAATAAATTAGACCCTTAAACATATGCTCATTCTCAGAAGGGCCTGTTTTTATTTGATACGTTGTCCTAAAACTTTTGAGGAACATTGTGATACTTTTGAAAATCCTTAATTGTGTTCATGTAAGCAGAGATAATAGATTAACAGTCAGTTACAATACTGATTTTTACTCTTTGAGTAAATTGCAGTGCATATGTTATGTCTAATAATTATTAGATGCCCACAAAAATAAATAAAGTTTTATTTTTAGGAAACCGAATTTAGGACTGAGTGAAATAAAGTTTCTTTCCACATAAACTGTTCAGATCATGGAAGACACTGTAGATTTTGATCTAAGTTTGACATTTGCAAATGAACATTTTAATTTCAGTTAAATGTTTTAAAAGGAGGCTTTTACAGATTTACCTGAATAAAATGTCTTGAGTCTTCAGTGAGGTTGAGAACTGTGAATTCACTGGCTCTGTAGTCCATGCAAGTTTCCAATACCTGTAAAATTTCAAGTCACAGTTTCCAATCTAGTAGCATCAGGTATCAAGATTTGAAAACTAGGGACTTAAAGCAGACTTTAGCCTCTCAGTGTGCTGTATTAGATGTAGCTTGGGGGGAGACTAATTTTGATGCCAGGAACCCGGGTGAATTTAATAACTAAAGTTTTGGCAGCTGGACAGAGAGAGGACGACGTTCTGCCCAGTCTCTTCCTCTTAACAGTAACAAGCTGCCCTTGGGACCTGCTAATTAGTGACCTGGTCCTGCTAGGCAGCAGCTTCATCTGTTTAAGAGCAATACTGATAACATTATTGACAGCTAATACAGTCTCTTGATTTTAAATAGCTTCTCTTGGTATTAAATTGTGAAGGATAATAAAATTCTGATTGTAAGCACTGCAGGTGTTTCATTTAGCAAACAAGAAGGATGTTTCATTTGCACATAGGAGTACCTCAACTCCAGCGCTCTCTCAAATCCTTTGCCAGCTCAGTCCCTGGGACTCTCGAGGTGGCATCTTGGTGAATAAAGGACTGACTTTCACTTGCCAGGTTTGAGGGGGAGTTCTGAGTCAAGTAAGACTGAATGGTTAAGTGTTTAATGCCTTGAATGAAGTACAAGAAGCCTCAGTAGAAAATCAGATGTGTTGGATTGGCAGAAGTCACACCAGGAGGAGTAACAGAACCAGCAGATGTTTACGAGGGATTGGTGTGGCCAGGAAGGCCGGGGGCAGTTCCCGTCCTGGCCGGCCCGCAGCACACCGGGGCTTGGCTGGCTGGGCCGGAGAAGAGAGCAGATCTGCTCACTGAGGTTGGAGAAGTGCAGTGCGAGGTGTGCTCCGTGCTTTTTGTGCTCTGAACGCTGCCCACGCCAGCCGCGCCCCGCTGCGAGGCAGTGCGATGTGCAGTCGGTGTCACTGGCGGCCCTGATCCTTGTGCCACGCGCCGGGAATGCCTTGTGAGCGGCCCGGCGCCGGCAGGGAGCCGTGATGGGCCTTTCCCGCACCCCTGGAGGGTAGAACTAAGGCAGGCAGGTGCTGCTGTGCCCCAATCCGGGTTGGTTTCTGGCGTTTGTGTTCCCGCCCCGCTCCCGGCGGCTCCCCCGGGGCCGGGCGCGGCCGAGGCGCCGCCGCTGCCCCGCAGCGACACCCGGTGGCGCCGGCCGGAACAGCAGCGCCCGCGCCAAGGGCCCGGCTCATCCCTGATCCCGGGGACTGCGGGCTCGGGTCCCACAGCCAGCCGGGCTTTAGACAAGCGGTGCTGCACTGCCAAACGCTGCTGCCCCCAGCCAGAGCCCAGCAGAGCGGCCTCACTGGCTGCCGCTGCCAGAATACTGTGGCTTCTAATGGTGGGGTACGTGTTTCCTGTGAGAGTGAATTATTGATGAGACAGCAAGTGATTGATAAAAATATATATTACCTTAAGCTTTGTGGCTGTTTAAATTATTTTGTCATCGCTCCCAAAGTCAGAGATGAAATGACAAGAGCAAAGTGGAGTGATATTTCCTTGATGAGTTGTAATTTTTGTAATTAATCTGTGTTAGCAGCACGATTGCTCAGCAGTTTGTGTCGTGGAAGGAAACGGAAGCCACAGTTCAGGATTCCTTGTCCTCACACCTTCTGAGACAGCCTGTGTTTGCCCTAGAAGCAAGCTGTTGTTAAAATTCCTTCCAGGCACTGAGGTGATGCATCAGATTTGGTGATTCTAGATTTTTATTTAATCTTTGTGGTTTATTAGTTCTTAAAACAGTGCTGTGACAATGACTGCTTCCAGCTCTTAAATGGCTTTATTGTTAAAGGTGGTTCTCTGTAGCTTTACGGTCTGCTGCTTTTATGCCAGTGTCAAAACCCAGGGGAGAGAGTAAGTAACTGATCTTTATGTCTTGGTAAGGAATATAAAAGATTTTACTCTGTCTCAGGTTGGGTTGTTAATATTCCCTGATTGCACTTACCACTGTTGTAATATGAGAACAGGCAGGTAAGTAATAAACCCTACTAAGTTCCTCTGAACTCTTATTCTGAAGTGAAGAAGTGATGGTTCAATGAGGACTTAGTTTGATAATGGTTTAAGTTCTATTTTTCAGAAGTATAAAAGAGAAATCTTTTTTCAGAACCTAGGAGATGGTGGTTATCTACTTTTATGTTGTACCTCTTGAAGAAAATAACCACTTGTCAGTAATAATCAGACTTTTTTCACTTGCTTCCTGCAACCTCTCAGAACAATATTTAAATGCATACCACCTTTGATTATCTCTGAGCATAGAAGCTCTGTCTATATTAGTGAGTATCATCGGCCAGCAGCACTGGGACAGTGAAGCATTAGCAGGCTGAGGATCTGATATCTACAACCATTCCAGGAATTTTCCAAATTGGGACTGACGCTGGCCTTGCCCTATGGCTTGAATGCCTGTTTGCAGTTGGACTATGTTATGTGCACTACTAGAACGCTTCAGATTTGTGTCACCCTAAAAAACTGCAGGTCATGCATTTTGAGACTGTTCAGTAGTACACAGACTCATGCCCAGGAAGCATGACAACTGGGAGATTTGCTTCCAAAGACCACGCTTGATCTGAATCTGAGACTCATCCAGACATACCCACAGCTTTCCTCTCTGAGGCACCTTACAATGTGGAAGGACATGTGTTGTGTTAAACACAAGCTTGAAATAAGTCTGGCTTGACATAAATTGGCACCACTGTTTTCAACAAGCTTATTTGCTATTTAACAGCTACCACATCCTGGTATTATCTTCCATGGCACTATCTTGCTGGTTTTGAGCTTGCAGCTTCCAAACCATGTAGGTGCCCACTCGTGGTGCAGTGGGATGGCTGTTTGCTGATGCAAAACATGGAAGTATTGAAATAAATTTTGTAGAAAAGTTGAGTTTGGCCAATTTATCATTTCAGGTTTATTTTAAAGTTGAATAATAGTAGAAACATCTTATTTCAACATTCTGCATATGAGCTTTTCAATGAAATTAAAAATTTTCAGTTAAAGAATAAATGGTGTTTCACTCAGTAAGAATTTTTAAAAGTAAAATATTCAAAATATCTTAAACCTGCTGTTGCTACAGTTGAACTAAATGAGTATTTTCATTGAAGTTTTGAAAAATTAAACCTTTTTAATTTTATTTACATATTCTACTAGTATTATGATCCACCATGCCTTTTTATTACTGGGAAAAGTTTCATAGAATCACAGAATAACTAGGGTTTGAAGGGACCACTGGAGAGTGTGTAGTCCAATCCCCCTGCCAAGGTAGGGTCACCTAGAGCAGGTGACAGTTTTCTTTAAGTTTTCTGGAATTTTTTAGAAATTAATGGCTGAGTTGTAAACCTTTATTTTGAACTAAACTCGCAGCTATAGAGTACTTGTCAGATACTAAAACATATCTATTAATGTCTGATGTTCTTTTTTTTTCTTTTTTTTTAAACTGCCAGCGATTATGAACCTTCTTTTAAAAGCAGAACAGTGCCCTCAGCCCTTGTAGACTGAAGCGTACAACAATTAACAAACAAGATAAATTATGCTTTAAAAGCCCTCTTGTTCCTCATGCCCTCAATAAATTAGGTTTCTTTTCCTCAGAAATAAAAGCATTCTCTGTCCCGTAGGAAAAGGGCTGGGATGATTCATATGTAGGTTTGTGAGATTCTGATTGTTGCTGTTCTCTGAAAAGCTGGAAAAATAGTGAGAAGAATTGCTTAGCAATTTGTGACTAATATAAAATATTAGTTTATCACTTTTATGGTGTCTCCTAATGAAATATCCTGTTTTTCATTGATAACTTTTAAAATATTAAGAGTCTAAAACAATTGCATGGCCTTAAAGAGACATCTAAAACAATTAGAAGCAATGCAGAGAATATATGCTTGGCTTTGTTGGTAAGAACATTTCCTAAGTGAACTGCTTTTCTCTAGAGAAAATCTAACCTCTGAATCACCATTTTAAGCGTAAAAATAACATCCCCCTGCTTATGTCACGAGATGCTTGATATAATTTTGTGAAAGTATAGTCATAGGCACAGTATAAATACAAAAGAGTATTGGCTTTAAGGATGGATTAATTTAAAATAGAAGATGAGAGCTTGGAGACATAGTTTTCAGATGTTCCTGGGCTTGGCATCTGTAAATAGTACTGAGATTTATAAATCTCAATATAGGCATATTGCAGTGGCTGAAATTATTATTCTATTTCGTAAATGAGCAAATGTTGCTATAAAAGCACCATATCTCCTAAAATAATTATAGACATCCTAGAGTCGTTCCTAAATTTTTTGTTATTAGTTTTTAATTATTGTTGTTTTTAATCCTCACATAAATATTCTTCGTGAAGTTTCTGTTCCTCCCTCATCATGCTTATGTCTGATAGCATAATAGAAATTTACCTTTTCCTTGCTATTTCATCATCACATATTTCTATAGAAATCAAATCTGCCCATTTAAAATTTTTTTAAATTTCCTCAACACTTATTTAAACTCAAGCTCTTAGAGAGAAGGTGGAGTACTAGTACAAGTTAGCACTTTGTCCTCCTGCTTATACTGGATTTTTCTGTACCGCTTATAGTGCCTAATCAGTTTGGTTTGGAGAAGACTTTCCTCCACACGTATGTACTGCTAGTATTTTATCCAAGAAGGGAAAAAAGAAACCAATGGGCTTCACTGTTTACTTGATAAGGCCCAATGATTATTCAAGGATTAACATCATCATTTTCCTACTGGAAAGCTGCTACATCTGCTTTATGAATAGGGACAACTGTAAGGGAGTATTTCAAGAATATGGGAAGGCTGTAACTGTAGCTGTCTTGAGGAGTTTTGCTGTTGTGTCTTGGGAGAGACTTGCAGCTGTTGGCTGCCAGCAACCTGTTGGGAAGCCGTGGTCTGAAACACCTCTGTGTCACCCTAAGTGGATGAGTGGGTTGATCCACGTCTTGGCCACATAGAACTATAAAATGTGCATGTACAAGCAAGATCTGAATCCAGGCTTCTCTGATGGGTGCAAGTTGTTCGTGCTACATCTTGGTCCCCTGGCATCCTCCTGTGTGTTAATTGTGGTGCATGGCCATGCTTGCCGTGCCCCGCTATAGGCCAGGATCCCCAGTGCTCTGCTTGCCTGGAGGCATCTGGCTCTCCCGCCTGCCTCTGGGGGTCACACTGGCTCTGACAGCTTCCTGCATGGAATTCAGCGACAGTCATGGCCTTGAGGGTGAAGCCTCACCAAAGAGTTTTGGGTTTTTACCGGCCCTTTCCCCAGCCTTGAATCTCACTTGTGGATTATACATACAATTAATTCCTGGGCATAGAGAGGAAAGAAATTACTCAGCTTGCTTTTTACAGGAAACTGCTTGCTTGCAGACAATTCCTGTTTTGAATTTAATTCAGAAATCCAAATTACAGCGCAGAAGAGTTTATAGGGTTGAGAGACTCGTCCTGAGATTTTTGGTCCATAACCAGTTTAGCTTTATAAATGTGGATATTTTACTTCTTTAAATTTAAAATTATTCCAAGATTAATTTTTCAAATTGCCCAGGGTGACTAAGGGGCAATGACTAATACACCATAATAGACTAATGATGTGGATGTCCTTTCCAGGCACCCAGATTTGAAAGTAAGATTCTGCAGAAATAAATGGCACATTCTTTAGTAATATCAAAAGTATTCCACACTCAATTTTTCTGCATGGCACAAAAGCCTTTACTTTGAGGTACCATATACTACAAAAATTTAAGTCCTTGACATTTTATTTCAGAAATATCAACATGGAAATGTATAAAAGTGAAAAGAACACTCCTGTATCTCTGAACCTAAGGAAATCCTTTTTTTTTTTTTTTTTTTTCAGAATCCAGTTTACAAAATTATTGTCTCTGTGAATAAAAAATTTGAACATAACTAGCTAACCACATCCCTTTTTTTTTTTTTTAGTTCAAAATTATCTAACCTTAACCCAGAACAGTTTTACTTTCTTAAGGCTTTTCTACTGGAATAGCATCTTCTTCCCACTTTGGGATCTAAGTCACATTTGCACTGAAATGAAGCCAAAGTGAGGCTAGTAAAATATGTTTGTGATGTAGACCAGCTCTCTTCCCATTTATGAATTAGCAACATGTCTTCTGCACTCATGGAAAAGTAACACGAGGAAAGTATTTCATGTGTTTTTATCTCATCATGTGACCCAATAATTGGAAAAGAGGCAGCCTGACCCCTGTGACTTGTCAGGTCTCTGTAGTTCACCGGTATTTCAAGACAGAATATGGAGTAGCTGTGGGAGGCTACTACATATTTCTAATTGTTTGGGAACGCTGACAGCTTCGTTCTAAACAGTGATGTTCCTCTCCCCTTCTCCCTGTAAAGTTCACTTAGGTTATTTTCATGCTGATTTTCTTTTAAAAAGCACAGGATGTGTTTTACCCACTTACACAAGATTTATAGAGATAAATTTGTGGAAAAATATGTCAATGTGTTTGTTTAATTTTAGGCACTGCAAATAGCCCTCTGGTTTCAGAGAGAGTGCTCAACACCGCATAAGGTTAGGCATGTGTGTAAGCCTCCATGAGACAGGGGGCCAGTATGAGCTCCTGACTTCTCTAGATAGTTTAACACAGTTCTGCTGCTGCTTTTCTCTCTGCAAGCCTGAAACACTGGAATCGGCAAATAGGTGGTGAACAGTGTACTATGAGAGTACAGTGCAAGGTGGTTAAATATTAGGATGTTTACTGCCAGGATTGACACTCTCAGGGCCGTTTTCATAGACTTGTAGTTCTGCGTAATCCAAACGTTCATGATGCCTTTGCCAGTGAAGTGCAAGATGTAAGAATGTGAACCAGGGCTCTATTTTCCATGCTTATTCCAGAACTGGCACAGCGTGACCCGCAGTGAGTGCCCCATTTTACACTGAGAGAAGGACAATCACCTTCAGCTGCCAGGCTGGCTGCTCTGCTCCTCCAGTCCTGCAAGGGCTCAACACTTGTCATTTTCTACAAATAACTTGCTATTTCTGAACCTGGCCCTTGGTAATCATTTGCTAACAAGGACAACAGCAATTACTTTAAGATTTGGGAAAAGGTGACAAGAGCAATCCTCGCTGATACTTTTAAATCCAGGGCCGTCTGCCTCATCTTCATGCCTTGTGAAATGGATGGTGGCTGAGGAGAACAGAGGGCATGTACAGACTGCATTCTGCTGCCACTTGATATTCCAGTTCAGGGCATGTAACCTTATTTCACTTGGAAGCTAATGTAAGCAGTTCTTACTGATACAAGTACTAAAATAGGAAACTAATAATTCCTGGAATCTGGGTTGGTCTATTATGAATGTCAGACATTAAAGAGAACATTTCTTAGTAAAACTTTCATTCTAGGAATCAAATAGACTCTTTTAGCCCCTCTTCCATTCATTTTAATATGAGCAGCCATGTAAGTGCTCTCAGTAATAGTGCTATCCCAATTTTTGTGTGACATTCTGTCAACGATGTACATTAAAAAGAGATTATTAAATGGAAGATGCTTTTAGGTCCCCATATTTTTGCCATCTGAGGCAGGATCATTAGGTTAAGATAAGAAAGTAACAGTGATCTATAGCTATTACAGATTATTTAATGCAGTAAGGTAGATGATACCCTTTTAGAGAGAAGCCTGACAGAGGTAGAACAGTTACTGTAATTTATTTGGCAAGAAAAAACAGCGTCAAGCTCCGTAATATCTGTGACAAAAAAACAGAATTCACTTGAGTGAAATTCACTTCAGAGAGTCGCCTGCAGGAATGGAGCGTGCTGGAATGTTAAGAAATGTGTTACAGATCGTTCATGTACCACTACGTTCAGAAGCAGCAGTTGAGAGTGGCCTATGGTACTGAAGGCAGCGGGAAGAGGTAGAATACATTCAGCTTTTAGTGCTTGGTTTACTGCACTATTAATTGAAGACATTATCACAGTTGAACCGAGTACCCCAGTGCCAGTGTGGCTGACAATAATAAAGAGGCAGCCATTGCAGTGAGTTATTTCAAAACATTCCAGTGCTTAGTACATAGCACATTAGCTCTTGTAATTAAATTAATGCCTTTTGATTTGAGACCACTGATGTGAATATTGTGGAATCTGGAGGAAATACAGGAGAAGAGGAGAAGAGACCTCTCGAGTGGCATGTCTGTTGAAAAGAAAAGGCAGGGCAAGACACAGATTCCTAACTGCAGCATTTCCCTCATCAAGGAGTGTGTTTGTCCCAAGAGTTAAAGCAAGTGAAGACAAGGTCCCAATTCTCACATCTCAAGTGTTCAGCATTAATAGAACATAAAGCTGATTAATTGTCTTCACAAGAATCTCACCACACTGCAGGAGGACTGGACACTGGTATGCCCAGCTTGTTGAGGGACTAACTTAAATGTTTAGTGAACAAACTTTCTCTGCAGGGATACTTTGAGGTCGCACTGGGCCTAGTATGACCCATTTAGTGTCAACTAAATGCAAGCAAGAACAACCCTGAAGCCAGTGTGAGGTACTTTGGAGGCCAAATTTGGTCCTAAATATAAAAATATTTTAGAGTTCCATCAATCAAGGCCAAGAAGACTGAGCTCTAAGTCTCTGACTGAAAGAATCATTTAGACTGGAAAAGACCTCTAAGATCATAAAGTTAATCCATGAAGAAGTTACAGCCTAAAATGGGGTATTAGAATGGTTTGTAAGCAAGCAGGCATTGTCAGTGGGAGACAAGGGACAGGAACTTAGGGATCCTATTTTCATGGTTATTTATGTGGGTATACACCAGTTCCGTGACACCAGAGAATGGTTCTTTTTTCAAAGCTTTCTCCGTGGTTTAAGAAAGTGTGAGAAGTGAGTTTTAGAGGAGCTGAGAGTGCAGGGAAGACAGTGGCTGGGATTTGGAAGTGCATTTGGGAGAGCAACAAGCACAAATGTGGAAATGAAGGAAGAAACTCAGAAGTTGATGTTCTTAGTGGAACAGGAGGGAAGGGGGAAGATACCTTAGAGGTCCAGGTCAAAACCCCAATGAAACATTGTACTGCACTATCTGACTGGGAGGAGAGGGGAAAAATAGGAGTCCATGACTGGTACTAATTAAGTTGCTTAATGTCTTACTAGTGAGATCTCAAAAACCGTTGTGGAGAGAAATGATCAGGTGTAGTATCTTTTAGGAGCTATAGAAATGAAAGGTTCTAGTAAGAGCTAGCTGTGACATTTTTGTTGGGAAGAAATTGGCCCTGGTTTAGACATACTGTGAAGTCATGTATTAATGAGGCCCTTGCCAGTCACTGCAGATAATGTCCTTCTTAAAGAGCTGACAGCCGAAAGTGTTACACTGAGAAGACAGTGCACAGTAGTGATCAGCTTGGCATTACAATTTATTGAAATAGATCACTGTCCAGGAATCACAAAGGAAGAAAATCTGTGGAAAAACATAAAACGTGGTCAAAGCTGTGAATTGCAATGAGAAACTATTTTTGTGCAGTGCGGGCTTGTGGAAAAGGGCAGGCAAGAGAATAAGTGGTAAATGAAACATTGAGTCTGGCATCACTTTCAAGAGGTTTTACAAATAAGCATCAAAATCTGGGAACGCAAGGCTGAGAAAATTTCTCAGGGAGTCTTAAAAGCAAAAGAAAGACACTGAATATTTCAGATCTGATCCACGTGTTAAGGAAAAATTGCTTTTCCAGGAAATTAGTTGCTTTTACCTGCAGAACATAAATTAATGATCTGAGGGGACAGAAATCTATCTAATATTCTTAAATCTGCAACTGCTAGCAGTGTTTCACTGCTTTCTAAATAAATACCTTTTTTTTCTTTCAGAACAGAGTTGAAGTGTTTTATTTTCCAGACAAGACAGCTTTTTGCATTCAAGAGTTAGGGTTCGGCATGTTAATCATTATGAGGTGGTTGTCAGAGTGAGGAATCACTGTAGTTTTCTGCGTGGCTCCTCCACCCATCATCTTCTTTTTGGAGGCTTTATAGAATTGCTGTTAGTTTCACTTTGGTTTTGTGCATCTTCAGTGGGGTAACAGAGGTGTCTTGTAGGGCTTATCTTAAACTTAAATGAGTTTATCATTTAAATTTTACACTAAGAGAAATTTAAGTCTTAGTTTAGAAACAGCCAGAAAATCCACATTGCACCAGATGATTGGCTGGTGCTGAATGTTTTATCTCCAGTTACACTAACAGAGCTACAGCATATTACATCAGGTTAGTATCTGACCATTCCTGTGTTCCAAACACCCAGATAATACTTAGAGTGAGATGAAAGAGTAGAAGAGTTGAATCACTCTTTAGGAAGCAAAAAATGTTAAGTAAATTGAATACTTTCCATCCATCAGTGAGCTGGGATAACTTAATTACATAGGACTGGAAAAAAACAGCTAAGCCAAAGCTCCTAAAACATTTCCTACCGTAAATACTTGTATTTAATTGTCAGCAATTGTTTAATGTAATTCGGGCTGTTCCTCTACATCAGCTCTGATACTGGTGTTTATTATTCTTGGGAACATTAGCTGTCTATGAGAGCTTTTCAGTTTTAAATAAGAAGCAAAAATGTTAGTTTAGGAACAATTGTGGGTGATTGCCAAGATTTTTAAAATCCAAGAAGGAATAATTAATCAAAACAACTATCTGATCAGAATGAAATACAAAACAGAGAGTGAATTAGTTTTACTTAGGAACAAAATCAGGAAAAAGCAAAAAGGATAATTTGGCTCTGAATTTTCCTCCTGCTTTATATAACATGTATTTTTATTTGATTAGCAGTACCCAGGCATTATTACACAAAAGCTAGGGTTCTGAAATGCTTTCATCCATCATAGTTAGCTACTGTGTTACTAAAGGACTGGTAATTTCTTTGTAAATTGTTTCATTCTTTGTATATCAGATATACATGATATTTCATTCTGTAGATCAGCTGTAACTTGAACAATTGCATTCTGGTAGCATGTCTCTAAAGAAGGACCAATTCTTTGTCAGAATTATTCATACACAGAAGGACTTGAAGAGAAAACAACCCAGAGGTATTTGTATAAATACTGATGACCTATAACACACAAAACATAGGCATTTTAGAGTAGATGCCTGTGTGGCTGTTTGGAATATCTAGATTTCCTGGAACCTCTCTGTGGGACATACTGCCTGAGACAGCATTTGCTCTTCAAGAGGTCATTGCATCCAGTGCTTGAATACCACATCCTGTCTTCTCTGTGTGAATGTCATAGATTCTGTCATAGAGCTTCCTAAAAATAGCAGTCCAAAACTTTGCCTGTACATCCTGCTGTTTGTGTAATGGGATTTTCACTGATTTGGTTTTTCCATGCCCATCCTTTAAAATATATATGTAAAAATACATGTAAAAGTCCTGGAAGAAAGAAGCTCACTAAATGTAAATATTCTAATATAAGTGATTTTTTTAAAGTCAATGTTTAGTGCTGGCATTCCAGGACTACTGAATCAGACATTGGTGATAAAATTCTTAGCATAAATATAAATTATAAATATATATATATATAAAATACGGATACACTTCCTCTTTCACAGTATTTTCTCAGCAGTGAAAGAAAAGCTTGGTCCCATATATCGTTAGGAATCTTGTTTTCTTTCCTACTGGTATATACATTTGAATTAGACTTTGTTTTGTCACCTTTATCCATATGGTGGGATAGACCTAAGCTGTCAGAGCTGACCAGTATTTTGCTTTAGCCCTTGTTTTAAAATCGTTGAATAGACTATTGGACCTTTCATCCATTACAAGTGTAGAAAAAGGCACTGCAGTCAAAATAGGGGCACATTTCATTGAGATAATTTTCCTCCAAACAAAAATATTTTGTGTGTGTGTGTGTGTGTGTGTATAGTAATTCATGTAACAGTAGTGGATCATTCAGGCAAGCACTCCAAATCAGGCACCCCAGTGTAGTGCATTAGAAGGGGTGATTGTTGTGGGTCCCTTCATGCTTTTTTTCACTTTGTCAACTGAACCAACATAAACAGAGGGAAAGTCTTAATTTTCTATTATTTTGAAAGCTTTTTACTTATTCTTTGCTTCGCACACCTTCTTCTGTGGGATAAGCCTGGGGTTCATGGTGCTACTTTATGTGTTCCTTAGTAACAGTTAACTGATTCTATTTTTAAATCTCTTTTATAGATGAAAGAATTTCAAACTAAGATGCAGTCACTCTTTCCAGCAATTCCTAAAAATAGTGAGTCCACTGTTGAATGGGAAAACTTACTTAAGTCCAAGTGAAAGACTCAGAGCCATTTGGAGATGTCTCTTCCAGCAAGAATAGGAGCAGAAGTAGCAGAAGTGTCCCCTCTGGAAAACAAAGAAGACTCAGACTGAGCAAGTTACTGACTGAGTGCACTGAACCTGGGAATGCCAGTTAACATCTAGCAGCAAGGGAATTCAAACCAAACCAATTTATACTGTGCTTTTCAGCATGTTTGGTATAGTTGTTTTGGGAGAAAATGAACCCTCCAAGATAAGTTGGATTCAACTGGAAAAAAGATTTTTTCAAAGACTAACAGAAGAAACTGATCTTGATTAGTAAAATATATGGATATAATCCCAGTAAACTCCTGTCCCATCCTGTGTTTCAAGAAGAATTTTGTGAAATTTCTCTAGGAAACAAGAACAGTACTTTCAGTGACTTGTTCTATTAGGAATATGACCATCAAGTCAATCGTAACAGATCTCTTGCTGAGCCTGAGGGTAAAGCATATAGTGCACTCTTCAAAAGTAAAGGACATATTTAAGTTTGCAACAGAGAAAGTATCTAAACCATTTTTATATGTTTGAAGGGTAAGTTTAAAACCCAATATGCAAGTAGTGACCTATGAGCTCCTCTGCAGAGCATTAGAAGAGATCTCTACAAAGTTCACTGTTTTCTCAGTATTAACTTTTTGAAATTGGATCCCAGAATAATGAATCTGATAGTTTGTATAAAAGTCTCTACTATATTTGTATATCAATTAAAATAGTAAGTGAAAAAGGTGTAAAAGAGTGAGACACCCAGTCAGTCCTATGCAGATGTTTTCAGCTGAGAAAGTGTATGGGCAGGACTAATTTTGTGTGTTCCAGTCATTTCTGTGGCTCTTCCACCAGGCGAAGCAATGTGACATTTTCCACACTGCAATAATCTCATGAAGTGTGGGTGTAAACTAGAAAGAGTAATGTCTTACTCAGATGTTGTATTTGCAGAACTGAAGATCTGTAAAACTGCAGAAATAAAAAAAAAAAAGTGCTGTCATTGAACAATCCTTTGTTGCTCAATTATCAGATTTTCTTATTAATTGCACACAGTCCAGTTAGTCAGTTGTCAGATTTAATAAAGTCCTCTTAAAAGTTGTCTTTTGTGATGTAAGTCTTTATATTCCTAGGAAAGAATATTTAAAAAGCCTTAAATGTCAGATGAATAATAGAGAAGTATGGTTTTCTGTGGTACTGTATTTACCCACTGCTTTTCTTATTCCACATTGTTCCCCCCCCTTCCCCTGCCCTTAGCCCTGGCCTCTCCCTCCAGTTCTCCCTATTGGTTCCAGTACCCCAACTCCGCCCAGCTACCGCCCCTGAACCCCTGAGAAAATCCCCTGCGCCCGGACCAGGTGTGTTTCCGCCGCTGGGAGCCAGCTGGTCAGCGTGTGACAATAAAAGTTCCTCTGAGATCGCCGTGAGGGACCCTTCTTCTGCCTCCTTTACTGTCCCCGTGTTGCGGAGCTGACAGCTGGCCAGAGCAGGGGCGCGGGGCCGTCCGGAGGGGCTGCGGGAGAGCGGACCTGCCTCTCTGTCCTAAGCAGCCCCGCTGCACCCTCTGAGAAGGCTGCGGCTTGCTAAACCCAACCAAACAACGCAACAGTTTTCCTATGAAACATGACACTAAAATAATACCTTTAAAACAATTGAAGTGTAATAGTTGACGTCTTTTCCAGAGCTTGATGCTTGTAATTCAATATTAAATTGTGGTGAATACTGCCATCATACACACATGAAAAATGGTACTGTTTTTGTATTTCTGTTACTTTCGTGTGAGTGGTGATACCTGTTTTGCCTACATTTAAGCATATTAGTGCTGAGTTACCAATTTTAACAAGTAGCTGTGTCATAGCTGGTCAAATACTGAAGTGAACTAAATAAATGCAAATCACATGATGTCCTTAGGATTACTTTTAGTTTCTAAGGTGGGATTTGGGTCATCTTTATCTGGGTTAAATAGCTCACCTAAATCAGTCATCCAAAGTGCCTTGCATGTTCAATGGAGAAAGGCTGGCCAGAGGGTGGCTTGCACTGTATTGAGATGAATGGCTGTTCCTGGAATTGTACAAGTTGTCACATCAGTCCTGCGTGCTGGCTGCCTCTGGAGAGAGCTGTCCTACCCTTGCTTACCCCCCTTCAGCAGTGACTGCATGTGGACACAGTTCAGGTGAAACCCAGAAGGAATATGAGTGGTCTTCTAGCACTTCAGAGCTCTGAGGGTTAGTTGGTAAGTCTTGACACAGGAGAACTGTCCCTTCTGGAAATGGTTAGCCACTGGATTAGTGTAACTATTATAAAAAAAATTCCCTTATGACACATCAGATAAATTAAATCTGGGGGTACCCAGTTACAAGGACATACCAGATTATGCTCTTCAAAAAATTCTAGCAGTGAAATATAGAGACAAAAATCTTTAAAATAGAACTATGCTTAACAGGACAAGTACAGAGTGATGAAATAAATCCATGTTGAGGTATAAGGCTGAACATTAAACATGTTTCAAAGAGAGAGGAGTTCATGGATCATTGTATTCCAAAGTTGTGTTTTTGGCTGGAAATGGATTTTCTCTACATAAGGGTTTGAGTAGAAGAGTGCAAGCATAATGTAGGAGTAAATCAAGTCTCAGTTGACATGAAAAACACAAGAGATCTTGGATATTTGTTACTGCACTGTGCAGATCTCCACTCGGTGAACATTCTGCTGGTTTTGTGATGGGTCATTTTTTCTTTTTATGAAAATATTTGGCAAAAACTTATTGGAAACCACAACAAAACTGAACAAATAGAAGGAAAAGTTCTTAGTACACCAATAGCAGCTAGATACCATAGTGTATGTAGTTATTGAAACGGAACGAATAAAATTAGGCAAAAAACAACAACAGACAGTAGACATTTAAAAAAAATTAACAAGTTTCAAAAGTTAAATACTAGAAGTAGATACTAGCACAAAAAAGTTGGTGGATCAGTGACTCCCTAATTGCTTTCTTTTATTTAAAAATTGCTTACTCTCTATCAAGGGAGTGTAAGAACAAGACAGAAGTTTATTTTCATCCTCAACTCTTCCTGTGCAAAAAGTTACACTAAAGTAAGGTGATGTTTGCAACACTGCCATTCGAAGTGGGTAATGTAGAATACCCACAGTGAGTTTCAAATTGTTTCAAGTTACTCTTCAGCTGGTCTCTGTTTCATTTCCACTGATTTTTTCCAACTTTCTGGTCACATTGAGTTATAGGAATAACAGAGGGCATGTATGTTCTTAAAATTAGCCTGTAGGCTAATGCTTAATAATCCATGAGCTCCCTCCATATTCCTGTGTTGCTTAGAAGCAAAAAGAAAAATAGGAAAACAAACAGTGATGAGAAGAGATCAGCAGCCTGCCCAGCTCTGCCATGCTTGTGATTACTGAGGGAGCCCCCACAGTACCACCAGCCCCAAAGTCACTAACAGTGTATTTGCTCTAGGAGGTAGGAAATGAAAATAAGATGGGAATGCTTGTTTAAATTGGTCCACTGCCCACTCTGGCAAAAAAAAATTCAGGGGCTTTTGCTGTGATTTTTGTCACCTACGGCATCTACTGACTTAAACCAGGCTCCTAAGAGCTCATCGTTTTAGAAAATTCAGGTCACCTAACATGCACGCAGAACGGAGTAGCCTTCAATATTTAGGCTGTCAGTCAAAAATCTCCAGAGTGTTACATGCCTGAAATGCAATTAAGGATGAAGAGCTGAATCAACACTGCGAGAGTCTGGGCTGGTGGTTGCCAAATTTCTAGATGTTTCAAACCTGATAGGCCAGAAAACAATTCCATCTGGGCAAATGGCCTGTTTTTGCAATCAGGATTAAGCTGACAGAAGTTTTCTGTAATTTGTCTATTTCCTTCATAGTGTGGACTTATTGTTAAATTAGTTAATGGGAAGAAAAAATGTTTAACAGCTAATGTGATCCTTTATGTGGCGTGCCATCTGTGTATAGTGTGCTGAACGTCACTGGCTGTGGGAGAGAGGAAATCATAAAGAATTTCAGCCTTGTCTTCTTTACTGTCATTATCTTGGGCAAGTATGATAAATAATCATATTTATGTTCTGGAGCATATACAGTTTAAATCAACCTATTAACCAGGAAGACATTCTTCACAGACTTTGGAAGGCACAAAAAAGACATTATCTCACCATAAGCAATCCATTTCATGGATGCTGAGCACTAGAAACTTAGAATGGAGTGAACAAGACAAGTTATTTCTCCTTTCACATTTAAATAAAGCTATTTGCAGAGACTTTATTCAAGCATATTTGGGGGCTAATCCTGAGGTTCTGGAAGGGAACAAATCAGCTTTTGTAGACTGTTATGCAGAAAGTTTAAGAAATTTTTAATCCTCCATGTCCCAAAATCATCAATTTTATTTAATTGAACACTTGTTTCTATGAAAGACTTTCTGCTGTTAATTGGAGCTTCAAGAGAATCAGTTCAGTTATTCATCAGCCTGACAACTGTGGATCCTGCTGTCCTTCCCATCTGAGGTGTTACTCTGATCATCAGCAGAGCAGGGAGGAGATAGCTGACAATGAACTATTTGGCTATGGGTGCAGTTTTTGCCCTGCGATGGCTGGCCCCTACTCTAGCTCAGCCACACTCACCTGCCAGCACAAGGCTTTCCTCTCCCAAGGATGGAGGTGCAGCACTCACTCACTCACTTCAAAGAGTTTGAGCAGTCGGTGCCATCCACTCTGCAGCGCTGCCCACCCAGCTATAGGAAAGTTTCCCAGACCAAAGCTCTGTTGCCATATGGTTTAGGGACATGCAGGAACAGCGTCTGCCTCATTAGCTCCTGCTGAAGCTGTTTCACTGAATGTAAATAACACAATAGTTATTACATTGGAGAGAAAGAGGAAAAAACCTCAGGAGATGACTCACAATTTTGTGGTCAAGCTATTCACTTGGGATAGGAAAGGGTAAAGTTCAAGAATAACTAACATGAAGGGGGAACAGTTTTGACAGTGGAGAGGGATGCCTCCTGTGTCAGATATGCCCCAGGATAGCCTCCTGGGACATGAAGACCTATTTCAAATTGAATGCTTTGCTCTTCCTTACAAAAAAAAGCAAAATAAAACACAACAAAAAAACCAAACCAAAAAAACAACTCAGAATGGGAACATTTACTTTCATGGTTGGTTGGATTTTTCCAGCACGGAAACATTTTCTGTATTCTTCCCTAGAAGAAACATTTTCACCACAAGACTGAACTTATTTTTATCGTGCACCACTGGACTTGATTTGCATTTGTCTCTTCTGTAAGGCCTCTGGAGTTCTTGCAAGCAATAGCAACTGATTAAACTCTATTCCTGATTCCTATTCTTCCCCTTGGCTGTTGGACTATGACTTAAAATTGATAAAATGTACTGGACAGGTTATTGTTCTCTACTCTGCTTGGCTACGCAGCTTATTTATTATTTGGTACAACTTATCTCAAGAGTACTGTGGAGATGATTTGCAGAAAGTCTGGGATTTGCTCATATATCTGGGTCTGGTTCATTGCTTTCATACTCTGTTGTTCTACTGAGACATATGTAGATCCATACCAGTTCTTTATTACTTCTCCTTTCATTTGGGTCTTTTTTTTTTCTTTAAAAGAAGTGAAGAAAAAAAAATACAAGTGGTTTTAGATGTGTGGATTTTGGATGCTCACAGTAAGGGCTTTATTGATAGTAGATAAACAGAAAATACTGACAAGTACTTTGTTTGCAGCCCTTTAGAGGAGAAGGATTTTCAGATTGGGCACAGAGGGTTATCTGCCTTCTTTAAAAAATTGCCTTACTACATTATGTATTTGTACTTGTAATATATTTGAATGTTCTGTGTGACCATACTGTGGCTCTGTTATAGAAATCTGTTCTTATGGGTCACAGGTTTATTTTTATGTCATTTATGAGAACACACTATGAATTAAAGAAAATTTACTGCAGTGGTCCTGTTGAAAAAGAGAAGCTCACACATCAGGGATGACTTACTTGATGCCAAACACTATTCTGATATCAAAGTACATAGCAGTCAAAAACAATGCTTTGCAGCCAGTGCTTTTCAATTAATGTACTGGATTTTTATTCCCAATTCCTATAGATATCTGCAGAAGCATATATCAAAATTCCCAATGTTAAAAAATTTAAGTGAAAAATGAAGTGCACCTTAAAAACTATACCATAAATAGTGTAAGAAATTAATCTGAATTTTTAGACCAATTACTTCTATATAGTCACAAATGATAATAACTTTGCTAGTAGGCTGACAAGTCAAAATAGAAACACTTGTTTTGAGTTAAGCTGTTGTTTCCCTCTTTGTTGTTAAGCAGCATTCTTTCTGTCCAAAACTTACTGCTCTGGACCCTACTGACATTAAGAAAGACCAAGAATTTTCTGTGTGCCAGCTTTTGCTGCCAGATAGAGAATGTTGGAGAAGAGCTTTTTTGAGTCCATGTTGGAATCCTGTGGCCCTTTGCTGGCCTGACCTCAAACCAGCTATAACATGGTGGGTTTTTCTAGGGTTTTCTTCTGGGTTTTGAATTTCTTTAAAGCTGAAACTTTGAAGCTCAAAATCCTCAGAAGGAACAGAAAGAGAAACCTCATGCAAACAAATACCGCTGATCTTTACACAGCTTTGATCTCTCATATATCTATAGTGCCTTTCATCATGAAGAAGCCCAATAAGATTTATAAACTGCCTTCAAAGAGAAATATCTTATCCTCTGTACCACAATGTGCACACCACTGAAAACCAGTCTTCAGAGCAGATGACCTATACCACAGTGTGCACACCTGGAGCATGATGCATATTAACTGGCAATAGGGAAATAATTAGCAAATACAGAGGAAAAACATTATTTGGCAGGATCTGCAATGCCAGAGAAAATAGTAGAGACCTCACATTTTAATGTCATATTTATCTTAACTGGAAAAAGGGGCATCTTCCCTTAAGGGACTAAGGGAAACACAAGGGCAGCCTGATAGCATGTTATCTCAGTCCTGGACACTGCCTCAATTCCAGTTAGCCGCTACTTGTGATCACTTGGAGACTGTCCGCATCCCTGGAAGCTGTTGCCTTGTGGGGGATTTCAAGAGGAAAACACGTAAGATGCCAGCAGTGTCTGCACACATGAGCATGCAGGCACGCAGGCACAGTGTGGTGATTGCATTCTCGGCTCCCACAGGTGTGTGTAGGAGAGGGCCGCCTGGGCAAGCTGCTCCAGCCCTGCGCCGCCTCAGGACTCCTCAGCTGCCCACGTAGCAAACACCCAAGCCTCTCTGCCCTCCAAGACCCTCCAAGGCAGACAGCACATGCTAAGGCAGAGGAAAGAATATAATCACAGGGGGCAGAACAGACTTCATGAACCATTTCAAACTCCTGGGTGCAACAACCCCTACTGCTAGGGATGGCTCAGCAAACGTTTTTGTTGCACCTGTCAGCAGGTGCCAGTTTTGCCAACCCATCTTCAGCACAGGGGATTCTGTATCTCCTCTCAACATGCACTGGTACCCCACAAGATTTTTGCACAGAAAAATTTATAGGCACATTTCTGCTCTCTCTCCAGATCTCTGTTGAAAGTCCTGGCCTTAGGGACCCCAGCTGAAACAGCTCTTCTCCCTCCTTTCCATTAGCCAGAATCTTTGATTAACTGAGCCTCTGACTGTCTGAAAATTGCAGGCACCCTTGAAGACTTTCAGGTAATTGCAGTCTCTACTGCATTTCAAAGCTAAGGCTTAGGTTCCTAAGCCATCTCCATAATGTCTGATCAATGAAGTGATCAATTAGGAATGGGAAAATGAGCTACGGTACAGCAAGCGGAATGGCTAATGACCTATCACAGAGAAGTCTTTTAATCTCTGGCTCCCATGACTGCGTGCCAGCCTGCTCCCCCACAAAGCCGGCAGGGTCCTAGAAAGTTGAAAATTACCATAAAGAAGAGAACAAATGGATACCAGGAAAAATCAGTTAAAACTAGTGGTATTGTAAGAACCTAGAGTGGGCTCAGGAAAAATTCTAAGTGTTTGTTTAATGGATGTGTGAGATTGTTTGCCCTAGTAACTGTGTCTCTGATATGTATGAGGCTCTGAATATTTTATAACAGTGATGGCTGTGTTCACTTAAAGGCAGCTGCTTGAAAAAAATTAAAATTCCAGAAAACACTTTGTCTTTCAACTCAGCATTATGTAATGTTTCAGGCTGGATATCCATTTTCTTTGAAGGCTTTTCCCACTGATAGCATCAGAAGTATCACCCAGGAAAGATGTTTCATCAGAAAAAAAAAAAGGTTGTTGGGTCTTAAAGGTTTTGTTTTGTTTTCTTTTTTTATTCCACTGACAGATAATGAGTGTTAATGCTTCATCTGAAACAAAAAAAATGATAGCTGAATTGGAAGAGTGCTAGAGAGGAGGGCACTGGGGAACACATTTGTGAGCCATCACACAAATTCTCTGAGAAGCCCAGGCAGAAATTCAGAACATCACATCTTAACAGAACATAATGTACTCCAGAAAGAGTAGAGATAATGTATCCTAATGTATTCAGTATTTGCCTTTGATGTAAGCTTAAGTATTATTCCATATGTTTTACTCCATCACTATATTAATTTTGGTTGGAAACCATCACACATTAATTATCAAATATGACTAAGCTCCAGCTCACTGGTTTTCCTAGGTTAATTGATATCTGCCGTGAGACAGTTACACTGCAGAATTTTGTTTATAATAGCTGTGGCTAACACGTTAACAGTGACTCTGCCAGATTTGCCAACCATCAGGCACAAATACAGCTCAGCTGTCCAGGGAGGAGGCTGTATAGGAAGGGAAAGACCTGAGCCTCAGCAAAGATTTTGCAAATGCATGCACGGGGTCTTCTTTGAAACAAAATAGAATAAACTAAAATCCATTTTTACAGGGAAAGAATCAACTCATTTGGGTCAAACATTTTATATGTTGCATGGCAATTATCTCAAGCAAATGCTTGAATAAAGAAGGCAGAAATTTATTTAAATTTTTCCCCCAGTATTACAGACCACTCCCTGACCTAATGCTTTACTTTGTTTTGAACAGCTTTTATGTGAATTTTCAAGAACATTTTAAATAATAGATGTGCCATAATTACAGCCTGTGTTTCTTATGAGAGGGGGTTTTACTATTCAGATCTTGTCATTTTAAGATCAAAAGATTTCTATTTCAGAACTCTCTTCCTTGCTGAGCTCTAGACAGACAGAATAGTTCGTGAGTTGCCAGATCTTTAGCTCTTGTAAGCTCTATTGCCATTAAACTAAAGAAATGTTCCTGAAAAATCCTTTGTTACACAAGCAGCTTATTGCAGTATTGCCCACGCTTCTTTAATGGAGAAGCCCACATTCCCTTTGGAATAATCTAGGGACCATCTTGTGTAAGTGGAACCAGAGTGTTTTTCATCTAAAGAAAACTGTAAAAAATTTTGAGCTAACAGTAGAATTTCATGGTTTTTTCTGTTTGCTTACTTAATCATGGATGTGTGCAGTTTTTTGCAATGTTTCATCATGTTCTGTTGATCACCAGAGATCCCTGAGATACATGGTAAGAATATTTCTCTATAGTCAAGGCAACAAAGGGAAAAATGATACTGAAGATTTTCTGAAGTTGTTCTTTGCTAATTCATCATCATAAACTAACATATAACCTTCTATCACAAGCTAAAGGTTCATAAATCTAGACTCTGTTGTACAAAAAACAACTCATCCAGTGTGTTCCATTGGCCAGATGCCCCTACCTACAGGTGGGGAAGGCAGTACTTAGGTAAGTGAGGAGGGAGTATACACAGCTTGTATTTGGCTGTTCAAATTCAAGGCTAAATGACAAAAGCAGTCTGAGTAAAATAATGGTAAAAATCACACAAACTGTGAAAGCTTCCACCCAAATATTTTCAAGGGCAAAAATCTCTCAAGAATGATGGGCTATTTCCTACTATGTGTCACTTCAAATGTTGTTAAGAAAATAGATTGGTTTTAGGTTTAGGCTCTGACAAAAGAGACAGTTTGGGTTAGAATGGAGATGTATTTGTTCTACTTATGACCTGTCTCTAGTGATGTGCCAACCTTGAACATTTGCCTATTCCTATTACAACTGCTTCTAGCTTCACTTGAGGCTTTAATGGGACATTTATTTAAGCGGATACTGTTGCATGAAAAAGTAGCCTGTAAGTCTCTTTTTCCTGCAGCCACATCCTTTGCCATCCCGTCAGCTCAGCTAGCAGCATCAGTAGTGCAGCTGAGTGACAGTTCAAGCTGAAAGATGATTTCTCCCAAAAGGATTATTTCCCAGCTGCTCTGGTTCCCTGACCTAGTGCATCACAATCCCTCAGCTTGTGCTACACAGCTAACACAGTGTACAAGGTAGAGGACAGGGACTAGTTTGGGGAAAGCAAGCCATGATCTTGGTGATCTGGGGCCTTTTATTGTAAAAATCATTACCTCAACAAACAGGAAAACTCATTACAGTTACTTTCACATTGAGCTAAACTCTTCAGGCTTTAATCACTTTTTACCAAAACTTCTGCAGTCAGTGGAATCTCACCAAAACACAGGGAAAGCTTGAACCAGTGAAATATGAAACTTTAGAAGAAGGGTAAATGGCAAGAAAGGGGGAAAGATATGAGAATGGCGTAGATACATTAATTAGCTTTTAGAAAATGTTGAAAAATAAATCTGACCAAAATATTATGTAATGAACATCAGAATCTATTCTTGTAAGACGATGTTTGGAATTAACTCCTGCTTTTTTTAATTGTCCTACTGGCCATCTGTTAGCGTTATTCCGCTTTCCATTTAAAAAGCCGTCTCATCTTTAGCAGATGTTCAGTTTGTCTACATGTATGTTTTCTAATTCCTCTCAACTCTACTAATGGGCTTTGTACTCTCAGAACTACAAGTTTTCTTATATTGCCTCCACAGTGACTGCAACATCCTCCTAAAATTTGAATAGAAAGCTTCTATTAACATCTCCCTTCTTTGAGGCAATAGTGTTCAAACATCTTCACAAAATAGCCTTTGCAGTTATCTCTAGTGGGCAGTAGCTGTAAACTCTGAAGTTCCTATTCATTCTGAAATATAAAATTGAAAGCCTTAACTATCTCTACTCTAGCTCTAAGTTGTCACAAAAAGAAATGGGTTGTATGTTCACAAGGTAGGGAAAATTTCAGCATGGAATATCTGTCTGATACCACTTGCACTTGGACTGAAATAGAGTTTTCCCACTATTTCGCATCCCATATAGAAGTCAGCGTGTGTGGTTAATAGTAAAACAGGTAAGGGAAATATCACACAAGGCCATTTTGTGTCCTTCCAGCCAGATGAACATGAAGGATGTGTGCCTCCTGTTTGGTAGGCAGAGGTACAAAAGGTCAAACATTTGTATGGCATATATTGCAGTGCCACTTCCTGACATTCATGAGTTTTATATGTTCTAAAAGAGTCATGTACCTTTAATGGTCTCCTTTAATATATTTGTTAGCATTTTCTCTTCTCCATTTCTAAATTCTCTCTTATTTTATGAAATAGTTGTACAGTTAGGCTTTGTACCCATGACTGGTAGAAGAAATCCGGGTAGAAGCAGCTGAGGAAGGAAGAAAGTGATGTTTGCAGTGGGTGAGGGATGTGGATTAAATGATGACCTCAGTAAGATGAAAATTCTTAGCCGGGCAGCGGGTGAAAGTGAAAGATGATGAGACTAGGGACACTGAAGACTCAATAACATACTAAAAGGAAAGGTGTGCAAAGGTTGCTATTTCATACCAAGCTGCCTGGCCAGAGACACTGTTTAATAGAACAGCTAGATGAGTAGCAGTCAATTATTAGGTGGTGCTGCAGATTTCTGCAGAATACCGCCACCTTGGAAGGAATATTGCAAGGATAAATTTGAACCCAGCCCCAGAAGCATTGCATTCTTCCATCATTGCTGACTAACAATTAAGTTTTCTTTAAAACAGCTTGTTTCCAGCCATCTGCAGCTCTTAGCTTCCTTATCTTTGCTTTGTGCTTCTGCTTTCCAAAACAGACTTTGTTTTGATGGTCTCAGTAGCTGAAATAGCACAGCCTAAAACATAGTTGGCATATACAAGCTCTTTCTGCCCCCTTACTTGCTAGAGGGTTTCAGCCTTCCCATTTATTTCTGGATCTGTTTTTGTCTCTGCTGTCACTTCCAGCAGGGGCATGAGGGAGGTGTGCAACCTGTGCAGAGCTGGGCTAACACTATAAGAGAAGTGATGAGGAGAGGAATTTTAGCCATGAATATCCTAATGAAGCTCCTGTGCTGACCTTACACACTTCTGATTAAGCAAATATGCAAATGAAAAGCAGTTCAGAACTGGATTAGCATTCAAAGATTTTTAAAAAGCTACTGTGGCTACATGCAGAGTGACCTTTAGGCCTGCTCAAATCTGCTAGAATGCAGATGAGGAAAAAGAAAGACATTATAAATACAGTAGAACTTGCAGTCACCATAAAATGTGCCACAGGAGGAAAATAATATCCAGATCAAGGTTTTACAGCTGATCTGATTACGGGGCAAGAGATTATTCTGCATCATACTTGGGGATGTTTCTTCCAGTACCTTCCAAAACCAAAGTTAGCTTAACAGTTGGTTTGATCATAATCCTGCAGGTTTTTGTACTTCAAAAAAAAAAAGGAAAGTTGATAGATAAGGAACCAAATCTGTGTCTCAACAGTGCTATAAAGATTCAGGGAGGAACAGGAAATCCAGGGCAACTAGGAGACATATCTCAAGGTCACAAGAGGGCCAACACACAGGGATCTGCTGTTTCCACCAGCTGGTGATCAGGAGGTGAGCATTAGTGGTGCTATGGTGGATACATCACAATTCAAAACCAGAACCTGGGCTGTGGTTTTAAGATTGGGTATCCAGATCCACAGATGACTGAAGGTTGTTCTAAGCTTGTACTTCTAAGAGGAGGGAAAACTACTGGAAAGAAGTGGTTAAGAAATACTGGTCATTTACAGTGAACTGTTCCCTCTACAAATACACACCTTATTTCTAGGGACACAGCAGTGAAAGAGACCTCCTGAGTTCTCAAAACTCTCTGATTGCAAGGACCATGTTATATTCTTCATAAATTAGGGATTTAGTTGCTGCTGTTCTGACTAAATCCACCAAAAATCTCTTCCAGAATGAGCTTCCCTTATAACTGAGAACTCCCTTCTGATTTTTCAGGCTAAATGTATCTGTAGCTACCTTTCACCCACGCAGAAAACTGACTTTATTTAATTACTTCCTAAGGCTTGTGTATAAATATCTTTATTTTCTTTCCCTTGGAATGCTGCTTGAAAAAATATTTTAACAGTGAAACAGGAGGACACTATAAACCATATGAGATCCTCTACTGGTATAAACTGGTTTAACTTTCATGCTAATGTGTATTGACTAGGAATTTAAAAGAAACTTTTCATGTGGGTTTCTTTCAAGTTAGACAAGGTAGCAAATATCCGTGCTAAGATGCTATGAATACATCCATAGCAACCACACTTTCAGGTCATATATCTGTCATTTTTTTTCTAAGAATTCTTTTATAAGAAAAACTGAACTCTGAAAGAAACAAACAAGCAAAATGTTTTCCTATTGTGATTTCTTGATTACATTATACCCCCATATCTTAATGTAGCATGTCTATTTCTGTTTATTTTTGCATCAATCAACTTCTTGATTTGGAAGATATTGTCAAATATATTTGTTTACCCAATGCATACTTGAGGTTCCAGAATGTCTTTATGCAGATGGCAGCAAAACATTATAATACATCGCTTTATTTCCTTTTGGAGATAAACAATAAAGATCAAAATTTACCACAGCTCAAAATACTACAAAATGTTCACAATAATTTGTTTGAGTTACAGCTGAAGGATATAAACTTGTTTTATATCTTAGAAACAATCACTTAGAGTTTTTGAATCTACTGATCCTTTGCCTGAGATGATCATTTTGGAAAGGTTCAAGAACTTGTTTTTCAATAGTTTTCTAAATTGACAGAAAACACAAATTTTGATAAAGATAACAAGAAACCTTAAAACCAATATCATGAAGCTATAAGGGAAAGTATCAACAATTCTGTTTCTAATGATGAATGAACACATTTTTCCTGTGATTTAAACCTCATCAAGTTGTATTTAGCACTCAAATAATAAAAAAGCTCCATATTTTATGCCGGTTTAAAATGACAGGCTTCATATGGGCTCTGAGGCAAACTCTAAAATAGCTCAGGCTGGTTCAAAATCAGATCTGCATCCCCTGAGAAAGCTGGCTGTTCCGTGCTTATCACAAAATGTGAAACTGAATTTTGTACCTTTATGTGTAATAACTCTTCATACAGTAAATATCCTGGTTTATTTCTGCCCAATATGAGGAATAAAGGATAAATATGGCTGATTCTCCTGTGAGCCCTTCTGCTTATGCAGTCTGCAAACCAGAATCAAACATTCCTTTATGAAAACAGCCTACACTTTAAGAAAGGAAAAAAAAAATCAACAAAGCTTTATGAGACATAATTGGGATCAGTAGAAATTACTGTAATTCTGAGATATATTCTACAAGTTTTTAAACCATCCTTTAGTATTCTGTACTAAAGGCATGATTATACATTAAATTATAGCAGATGGCATCATGTAGAGGTATCATCTGTTAATATATTCTGCTGGGCTTACCCATCAAGGTAGTACAAATTGGCATAAATTACACTTTCTTTTGGCTTTTTGGCATGTTGATTGCATTGCGTTACGTTCTTTCACAGCTCTATTCTTACCGTCTGAACTATGGCTAAAAAGTCATCTTGCATAAACTAAATACAGGAAGAGCGAAATCTTGAGTGTCAAAACTACAAACCCCAATGGCTGGCACTAATCTTACAGGAAAGTCCAGTCAGCTCATTTTCCTTCTCAACTAGACAGTCACCCTGAAAAGGGTAGGTTGCCAAGAAGACAGACAGAAGAAGACAGGGGATAGATTTAAGAGAAAAGATGAAAGCTAGAAGTGGAACTAGACCCAAACAGATCGTATCCATCCAAGTAAAGAAAGATGCAGGGAAATCAGCGTTAGGACCAGCTTCTTATGTGGGTTCAGGGCTGAGCTGATGGTAAGAAGGACTCTGTGCAGCGTCACTGCCATGCATTATGGAGGCAATCATGCCTTGCTTTGTTCTTAGAGCCTTGCAGAGGAGTCAGAGATATCTCTCAGATGTGATGTTTTCTAGCGGGAGGGCAGCCAGGAAAACACTATAACTGGTGGTTAGAGCAAGCAAACCTGTGAATCGGGACAGCAACCTGATTTTGCTTTTGTCACCTCCAGTGAGCCTGGGGTAGGTGAAGCTGTGTGAAGCTGTATGAAGCTGTAGCGCTGCACTGTTCCAGCAGAGAGCAGTATCCGTATATGGAAAAACGCTGCTCTCCTTCAGTTAGCGCATCCTGCTCCGTCTCTTACAGAGCGAGCCTGGGACTATCACCCTTTTTCCGTCTCCGCAGTTCATAGGTAAATGAACTTATCATCGAACCTAACACTTAACGTTTTTAGTATCATACCGTTCCATGTTTTATTAAGTCAAGATTAAAGTTTACATTTTAAAAATGAAGATTATCAGCAATGAAATAATTCAGATTCTGGAAGCAAAGTTGAAATCTCTATATATTTTGCATTCGGCATATTTCACAACACAGTATTATTACATTGATTACTGTGATTATTAAGGATAGATAGTTTAGGAATGCGTAAATCAATCAATCCCAATCAGGGAGTAGAACCTCAGTTCAGAAGACGTTGAATGCAGAATCACAGAATATTCTGATTTGGAAGGGACTGCCGAGGATCATTGAGTGCAGCTCTATAGTGAATGGGCCATACAAGGATCAGACCCGTGACTTTGGTATTTTTAGCACCGTGGTCTGACCAACTGAGCTAATCCCAGTGTCTGTGTGCCTGGGTGCAATTAAAATCCACAAGTTCCAGCAGACACACATCTGAGCAGCTTTGTTAAGCACTTCTAGGCTCTTGACTTTTAAAATGTGGGGTGAAAAAACAGTCTACCCATGTGAAAGCAGCTAAACTAGTGGTTCTTGGAGCCTAATATTTTACACTTTTTTATCGTTGCAGTTTCATTCTCTCAATAAACTAATTTAGTTGCATTAATGTAAGGTACTGGAGGAAATTTGCCCATGTTGTGAGGCTGAGCCACACTGGGGCTGCTCTGCTTATCTGTGCTATTCCTTCCTTCTAGCTGTCCCTTTGTCTGAATTTATGTCTTTACAACATGATACTGTTTAGCTTCATGAGCAGGGTGGTGTGATTCACTATAAAGATGCTGAAAGACCAGCAAGTAGTTTGGATGTTCCAGTCACAATTCAGAGATAATTAATCTACAAGGCTGCTATCCTTTCCAAAAAGATGACAACTGTGATTAGGAGAACAAGAGTGAGCTTGGGAAGTGATGCTACATAAACAGAAGTTCAAGAGATTGCTGGAAGCAACAACCATGTTTTAAGATGCTGAATTAACCTCTGAATTTATAGAGTGCACCAGTGACTGTGGGAGACACACCTGCTCTTCATAGATGTAATTCATGGTAATGTGTAGAAAATGGCTGAGCAGAGGACAAATTTATGAATTTTGTGTATGGTTTGTGTGACACTGACTATCAGACTGACCTTGTGGATTTTGCCATGCTGAGAAATGATAAACCATGTAACATGTGAAAATGAGAATATGGCTTAAGACATATTTCTGCTCTGTGTTTTTTGACAAAAAGGATATTGACATGAAAAACCCTCAAAAATTTAATTACCTGTGTAGTCAACCCTTCAGCTTTCAGAAAAATGAAGATCTACACACTTCTAGTTCATTTACAAATTTTTCTCTGAGATGAGAGAAAAAACCCACACCAACCAAACATAAGCAAGCAAACAAACAGAAAAACCCAAACCCCAAAACACAACCCCACAAAAAGAACTCCAAAAAAACCCCCCAAGCCTCCACAAAACCAAATTCAACTCCCTGCAAATCAAAACAACAGCACTACCCCCCATTAATTCTGTTGAAAAAAAAGGGTTTAATAATAAATCAGTGATACTTTCTTCATAGTCCCGCAACACTGAGTTCACGTGATAAAAATACAGTTGATTTTAATATGAACAGTTTTCTACAAGCTTTGAAAAGTCAAGGTCCGAGGATGTATAGAAAAGGGAAAATTAGAAGTTAATTGAAAAGAAAGCAGATGCTATAGAAAGATGGGCAACAAAAACCTGCAGAAAAAAAATTGAAAGAATAAAGCAAAGTACTAAAAAGTGGAGAGAAAAAAAGGATGGAATAAAAGACAAATATTGACTTCATATATTGTGAAATGTAGACATTCATCATAAATACTTATATCTATCTACGTAACTCAAATAATCACATCCATTTCATTGCATTTTTCAGTTGAAAATGGTTATGGTTTAAGTGTGTAGTATCTGCAATCTAATGTTCTAAGTAATTTTAAATCCCTCAGGAATGATAAAAGTAAAATGCTGCCTATTTGGGTTTTTTTGTACTTCAGTGCTCCCTCCTTGTACCTTACCTTTCCTTGTACAAAACTCCAGTTAAAAAAACAGAAAAATTGTCATGCTCAAATGTCAGATTTCCTGCACCCCCAAGTGCTCATCTGACTTGATCTATTCAAAATTATAATTGAAATAGGCTACACCAAAATACCATACTGTGTGATACTGTGTGATCCAACATGACTTTCCTTTTTCCTCCTTCTGCATTTCAAAGTCTCTTATACTTTCCCCAGACCTTCCAGCTGCCCTAGTGACTCCATCCCTCACTGACACCTGTCTTCCCTCTCATCTACTCTCAGCCTGGGTAAGACTGGCCATACATCCCAACTGCAGAAAACTCTACAGATGTTTGATAACCTCGCTGTGTGGAAGACATATACAAATTTTTGCTAGGTAGGGGATACTTTTGAAGGATCAACTCCTTTAAAAGAGGCAGAAATAATAAAGGGAAAAACAAATTTGAGACACTTCAGCATACATGCAGAAAATTCTACACCAGCAGAAAAGGAAAGAAAAAGAAATAAACTCTTCTGATAAACTTACTTGTCATTCCTAGCAGAATACTTTGCAAGAAATACCAGATGTGCTGCCCACAGAGGCTCCATACCCTATGAAGGACATGGTCTTATTGATATCTTGTTTTAACTTTCAACTCAGTAATGGCAGAGATTGTGTCAAAAAGTTTTAAAAGCAAAATAGAGGTTAGATGCATTTTTGATACTCTAAATTAAAAGAATAAATGAATCACCCAACTGTAGTTAATGGGCAATTAACATAATTCTGGTCCGGTGTAGCTGAAAGATAATGAAAAAGCTGATTGCAAATGAACCAGCAGTAATGTGGGAGGTCATAATAGTCCCATAACTCTGAATGAGAAACCAATTTCTCCTCTAATGCTTGGTGCTTTGATTGGTGAAGGGCTTTATCATACTATGAAATTTAACCGTGATAGTATGAGACATAAAAAAAAAAGGTTCTGCTGTGTAAATGGTGGATGGCTGACAGAACAGGTACCCTGAGCTGCTGCGTGAGCCTGTAGTAGCTATCATAAACTAGAGGGTAATTAGAAGTGCAGTGGTGAATAGAGAGAAGAGGAGCATATATCTGAGTAATGAGCTCACAACTGTACTACAGCAGGGCAACAACCCACCAGGGGAAATGCAGCAGGGCATCAGACTCTGTTCCAGCCTGGAGACTGGATGTGCTGATGCCCTCTAACTCGGCCCACCTCCTGGATACAGCGTAATACCTTCTTTGTGCTCAATTTGTTCTTAAAAAAGGGGTAATGGGGTGGGATGAATTCCACCCACAATGCTTCTCTCCACTTACCATCTATGTCCTGATCCTATTAAAACTTAAGATCTTGTTCAGCAAACTGTCATCAGATAAAGTAAATTACATTTAATGCTAGTGGTAATGCTCTCAAAATCAAGAGAACAATTGAGTCTAGGCCAAGGACCGTCTCTTTTCCTAGAATTTTAAGTAAATCTATATTTAGCCCCTTTGTGGCTTTTGAGGGGGGGAAAAAGGTAATCATGTTAGAACACTGTAATGGTAAATGAATCTACGTCCTAGCAGCAGATGGCACATTAATAGAGTACAGACACATACACACAAAAAAGAACTAACCTTTAAAAACGTATTTTTTTCCTCGGTATTTTTCATCACTGTTTCCTATGCCTTTTCTACCAGGCTGAATAAAATGATGGTATATTTAACAGAGAGGATTTATTCTTAGTGCTATATTTATATCATGACAAATCAATAGGTTATTGCTGCATTATGCAAAATAGAAAAAGTAAATAGATAAAGTAACAGTGCTTAACACTCATAAATATTTAACATAACACTTTAGGTGCGTGGATTACAAACAACCTTTTTGGGTTGATTTTTACACCACCTTTCTCACTACTGTCCTATCACTAACATGAGTAACAGAAGTCACTAAGGCATTTGAGATGACTGGATCTTCTTGCTGTGTAGAGGTGCATGCAACTCTGACACAGGAGCACCAATGCAGATGCCTCCAAGCAGTGAGTACTGCAGCAGATACCTGTAGTTCCTTCACATTGAGTAGAACACCCATCTTTGTGGTGTCCATCGGGATAGCAGAGTAGTGGGTTCAACATGGAAAAAGCATATAAACCAGGGAAAGTATTACTAATCCTCCTGCCCAGCCATCCAAAAAACCACTTCCCTGATAGTGTTCCAAGAAATACTTGTGGAGCAACTCTGAAGATATCATATTTGTCACCTTACAAAATTATTAATAGCCTAAGAAAGAGCAGGTAATAACTTTGACCAACTTGGGAAAGTCAACATGGCTTTTATAATGGACAGTCTTGCCTTCCAAATTTACTAGAGTTCTCTAAAGAGATCAATGCGTGTGGATGGTGTTAATTCAGTTGACATAATTTACTTGGATTTCCAAAGGTCTCCAAAAAAATCCTTCATAAAAAGTTTATAAGAAAGCTGAGGAGTGATGGGATTAAGGGAAAGGTCCCTGCATGTATAAGAAACTGTTTAATGGAGAGGAAGCAGAGGAAAAGTGAATGAATAATTTTTGCAATAGAGTGTATTTCATCCTTGGAGTTCCAGTGGGATCTGAGCTGGCAACTGGGATAGACACTGTATTCCTAAGTGATTTGGGAAAGTGGGTGAATAGGGAATTCAGGAAATTTGATGAAGACACAGAGCTGTTCAAGATAGCAAAGGCAAGCAGAGACAAAATAAACCTACAGAGGAACCTTATGAGTCTGAGTGACTGGGCAATTAAATGACAAATGAAATTCACTGTAGATAAATGGAAAGCAGTGCACATGGGAAAACCAATTCTAACTCCACATATTAATATGATGGAGTTGATCATTACTACTTAGGAGATAGATCTGGGGTTATGACAGATAGTCCTACGAAAATGTCAACCTGATGCTTAATAGCAGTCAAGAAGGCAAGTCAAATGTTAGAAAACATTAGGAAATAAATGAAGAACAAAACAGAGAACATCACTGTGCTGATACAGAAAACCATCACTCAACCCCACATTGAATAGTGTGTGCTGAATACTGTCAGGTCCCCTTTTTTCAAAAATGATACAGGTAAAACAGAAAATTTCAGAGGAAAGCAACAAAAATGATCAAAGCGGTAAAGCAGCCATCATATTAAGGAAAGCCACTCAGCAACTACAACAGGAGATGCTAGCACACTTTATCCTGAAAAGAAGGATGACCTGTAAGAATATGACAGAAATCTGAGAAATCATGAACACAAAGAGAAGGATGGATCTTGATCCTTCACTCATGAAAACTAGGGAATATCAAATGAAGATATTAAGAACCATATTTAAAACAAACACAGTTGTAGATGTGTAAAAATAATTTCCTGATACTCTGGATGCATAGACTAAAAGGGGAAACTAAACAAGTAGATTGGTCATGCGCTGAGAGTTATGAAAATGCAGTGACCACATCTATTCAGGATGAACATAGCTGAGGTCTGGAGAGCAGCAAGAGCAAGGATCATGCAGAAATAGGTGCTGAGCTAATGGGCCTCCGGCCTTACCAGTAATGGCTCTTAATATGATCTTACATTCTTCTAAAACATCGCTGCACCTGGGATATTCAAAATGCGGTTGATTAATTAAAATGAGTAACACACATGCTGTACAATTCAGACAAATGGCAGGTATCTTGAATTTTCTGTCAGTACAGATTAAGGATAACTAGAGATGGCAGAAGGCAACACACACGTTTACAGAGGTAGGCCCTTTAAGAAAATTATATAGTTTCAGATATTTCTTCTTAACTCACATGAATCAATTTATTTTCTTTGATTACTTTAACAGGACATTTCTTATACCAGAGGGACAGACTTTTCCTCCTTCTACTCTCAAATGAATTATGACAGAGATCACCTTATTTAGTGATCTGGGACAATTTGCCAGGATCTCCAATAATCTTCCAGTGCAGTCGCTACCTTAAAGAAATATCTATACTTTGTTCACGATAATGAAATCTGAATTTTTTCAGATAATGATGCCAACTGGGAAAGAAGAAAAGGATCTAAATTTGAAAGAAGGCTGGGAAGGCAGGGGGGTTATATAGAAGAGACTTAAATAAATTGCTATAAAGACAGCATCAGCAGATGGAGCTGTTACTTGCACTCTTCTAAATTCTTCTCCTTTGCATGCAAGGACCCCCTCAGTTTTAAGATCTTATATATTGCATAATTTTGTGAAATAATTTCTGTGTTCCAGACTACAGCGAGTAGCAGGGGAGTTTGCTCTCTGTCCTACTGCCTCTACCAGAGCTGCTATTCTGGGACCTCTTTGGTGCTTTCTTGAGGCTTCTGAATGAAGACATCACCTGAACCCTTACTGCTCTTTATTCAGAGACTATTACATGACGGTGAAAATAAAGTATCCTGCACAAGGACTACACCCTGATTTCGCCCTGCAATGGTAAGCACTTGCAGGCCTCTGACACTGAAGGCTGCTTTGGCAGAAAGACAAGCAGTTACAGCTGATCCACACATAACCTTATCGATTGTATCTCTCCTCTCCCAGGCTTTCCAGAACTGTGCTTGAGATGGGAGCCTCGCTGCCATTTTTCTTGCTGTAGATCTGCTTATTCTTTCTGTTATCAGTGCTCCCAATATGCATTATCTCTGTACATTATCACCCACAACAAAGCCAAAAGAAGAAAAGCTTTCCCTGTAAAATATTTCACTTAAAACCCCAGTTATCTAATCAAAAGCTTTAGCTCTGTCCCAGGGAAGAGAGCAACCTTCAGTTTATTGCCCATAGAGGAGTCTATTCTTATTAATCAAGGCACCTCAGCACCATATTCAGTGAAAAACCATGCTGGGTGAAACTGGCCTGATTGCTGCCTCTGTGGGTTGGTGCGAGGGAGACTGTATTTAGAGAGGCTATCACAACCTTGGCAAAAACTGTCTCCTCCTTGTTAAATTCTTGCCTGTACCAGACGCTATCACAGGGCTTTAAATTCCACTTTGGAATTCTATTTTTAGAGCTCAAGTGGGATTTATATGGTGCTCCGACCTAACATGAGCTTGCTGCACAAGGCTGAATTTAGCCTTGCATGCACTTGCTGCTGAAACTGCTGACTATAATAAACTGAGAAGGGCTTGCTCTACATATGTCTAGTAGTCTCCTATGTACCTGAAATGTAGGACTACCATGATGGCTTTAATTTCACCAAATGCTTGTAACAATAAAGATGACAATTTATGTTTCTAAGTTCACCTTTCCTTATCAGCAGTGTCTGTACTTCTTTACTGACTGTTATAAAAAAATACCAGACCCTTGTTTTAAGAATAAATGAAATAAGATTCCCAGATTTTTTACAGCTAAGGAAAACATTCCTTTTTCAGCCTAGTCTATGATCATGCTATGGTCAGCCCTGACTCCCTTCACTTGCATAAATTTTGAACTGTTGGCCAACTTAAACAAATAGAAGAGCACAGGGGAACAGGTCTTATGGATACTAAACTCCTTTGGGCTTCGTCAGGTAGGTGAGAAAGAGTACTAATACCCCAGTGACAGAAATATGCCGAACCCATATTAGACAGCACAGAAGGCAGACAGGAGCAGATGAAGACATAAATATGATAGAAAATTAGATGCTGTCGATTTGGTTGTTCATGGATAACATGTTACTGTGAGGGAACAGATACACGGGAGATCAAGACCTATGTGCTCACAGTGTTGTTAATGTTGTGTGTTTTGATGTTATTTGCTTCAGCTTCAGGTGCAAACGGCAGCCACAAATGGAGCCCTTTAATATAAAAATATGGATTGAAAAATCAGTCCTGAGTGTCCTGCCCAAAGTCAGCCAGTAATGGGAACAATTATATATGTTGTTTCAAACTGTCTGGCCCTGATAAATTTCTGTTCAAAGACTGGGCTGGGGTAATGAAAAATATTCCCAGGATGGTCTCAATTTCATAACTACACATTAGCTATAAGCAAAAAAAAACCCCAAAACAAAACACCAAATGAAGCCAAACAACTCACTGTAGTAGAATAAAGCAATGAAGAATGACAAAACAGATGAAGAAATCCACAATGTGTTCGCCTGTGCCTCACAGTAATTAATGCTTTTTGAGATATTAGATAAACTTTTCTTTGTTGTAATAGAAACAGATTTCCCAGATCTCCTATTTCAGCTCTCAAGCTCCACCTTTTCTCAGCTTTGTCTGAAATTAGCCACATTTTCTACCACTTTAATAAACGTGGAATACAATTTGGAAATTATCTGTTTGCATCAGCACTGGCAATGAACAATAGCTCAAATTTTGAGAGTCAAGGCTTCAATAATAAGGCCTGATTTTCTTAGCAATCAGATGCATACACACGCGTACACACACACACGCACGCACGCACACCACATGTCTTTGTGAATAGGGCCCAAAACAGCTGCAACCTTCCAGAAATTAATTGGATTCTGGATCATTTGCATTTTTATATAGTTTACCAACAAAAGATGGAGATAGCAAGTTTATTAATGTGAAAAAAAAGAAACAAAGAGAGAGAGGGAGGGAAAGTGAACGTTTTGGTTGAGCCACTAATCCAAATTTTAATACACAGAGTGCCTATTCACCTTATAATACTGCAGCAGATCCTCCAAGGTGGAAATTGATATGCAGGTCTAAACTGCAGGCAGCTGTTAAGGACTCCTCCTGATGCCTAGGGCCTTTACAGTTCCTCATCTGGGTAGACATTATGATTTGATAATGGCCATATTCAGACAACACCCAAGGCAATTCTAGGATTTGCTGTCACAATAGACACACTGAAAATAAAGTCAGTGTAAATAGATTAAGAAATTGACAGAATAACAAGGCAGAAAGAATTAGAATGAGTACACAAATGGCAGATGACAACTCAATGTATTGTGATGCAGAGATGGGATAAGGAAAGTGGAGCTGGAAGATTTATCTGCTGCCAGTATGCCTTCAACCTGCTTCCTGCCTTCGTGGATGCCTAGTTCACTGAGAAGTGAAATCTTTATTAGAAGATTTCTTATCTCCCTTTGCTGCTCACTGAAAAACTTCCTTTCTGTTCAATTGAAAGTGAAAGCTCCTGAAAGCTCCTGAAAGCTCCTGATCCATAGGTGTCCAAGACATCCTTGTTTCCCTAGGGAATAGGAAGAAAATACTGTCTTGATATTCAGAGGAGAGAGTGTCCCTCAACTCCCATGGGAGTTGATGTGAACACTGGGTGACAAGGTAGTAACCAGAACATTTTTCTATGTGTTTAATTTACAAATTTCTTAGAATTGTGCTGAGGTGTATGTGAGGTTTAATGTCTGAATTGTTCCGTGGAATCCCTTATTAGATGCTTTTTTGGGTGGCAATATATTGATGGAATTTCATTTATTCACTTTGATCATGATTCAATTTTAACTTTATCTCTGCCAAAACAGCTCCTAGCTCTGCTCAGCCCAGCCTGAAAAACCAAATCATACCAGAGTAAAGAAGTTATCAGACCAATTCCTGAAACATGTGCAGAATAACTGGATAATGACTGGTTCATTGGGTTGGTCTCTGTACAATAGACCCAGAGCACGTGCAGAGATAGAATATCAGCAGTGACATCTCCAGTAGGTTGGTGGGTGAAGAATGGACTAAAGCTGCTGTAACACTGAAAATGAAACTCAGTTCTGTGTTAGTACTCAGCTGGATAAGGATCCTATGAACTTCACAATTCTGTGTTAGTACAGTAAGTGCTTCCTGGGTCTGTCAGACCTCGTACACAGCTTTTCTGTGGAACAAAACCTGGATGGGAGCACACAGGAAGGCAAGGCAGCAGCACTGCGCAGGGCTGGCTGTAGCAGCAGGAGGCTGGAGATGCCATATAGCAGTAAAATGCCATGTGCTTGGGCTTGGACTGTGTCAGAGCTTTGGGCAACAAGATTGGACACCAAGGAGACACTGCAGTAAAAGGTGCTGCTGGGAGGAAGAAGGAAAGAGTAACTTTGCCCCCCTGGGGTTACATCAGCAGGAAGTTGTACCCTTGACTATCCAGCCCAGCTCCACCTTTTCCTTCAAGCCCTTTCCCATTTACTTATTTTGCTAAAATCACTGAGAAGCCATGAGATAGCTCTTGTGTTTGAACAACACAAATCCCAAACTCTCAGTGCAGAGTATTCAACCAATACATCCAGAGTAATCTGGAGGGAGCTTAGACTCATTTTAGTAAAATAGTTTGCTTGACTTCATGGGAATTATCCCAGTGCTTGAGTGCTATGTTGGATCAGGGACAAAATTATATGTGTCTTGCCTAGAAAATAATTAAATATTTTGTGATTTTATACATGCCTATTACCTCATATGGATCTTTTGGATGTAACAGTTCAATCAAAATCTGAAACACAATGCAATGGAACAACTTTGAACTTTTATTTCCTTACCTCATTTTCTTTCCTCCTGCCACATTTCTTTGGCCCAATCAGAGGTCTCCATGATTTTCCTACATTTTCTGTTGTTTGTTTTCCTTCTGCCTGCATAAAGTTTGACCAAGTCTTCTATATAAGATTTGATCACAGTCCCTACCTTTTTGGTTTTTTGCTTGTTTGTTTGTTTTTCTCTTTGCTTTATTCCTTTAGGTGTTATTTTTATTCTTGTTCCTTTGGGTGTTCTCAACCACTTTCGTTTAATACTCTCTCAGTCTTCTCTTTCTATAACTAATTTACGCTGAGCATCTACTGCTTCTGTTCCTCTCCCATAATCTGTCCTTCAGGGTTAGAGAAAGAGATAAGATGATGGCCAGAGGAACGAGAAATCAGGCATCAAGACTGAAAAGTGCTGAATGTCACAGAGCCTTCACGTATGAGGACAAACAAGGTAGAATAAAAAATATAAAAAGTGGAGGGGTGAAGAGAAAGTTTGCATAAAGAACATGGGAAAAGGATTGAAAATAAAGGTAGTGAAGGAAAAACTGCAGGGCTACTACTTTTATTCACAAGTTCAATGTTCCCTGATTTTTCAAGGATCCAGATCTGCAAGGAGTAGAGAGCTCCATTTAGCCTTAAATCAATCCTGTTAAAAGGAATACCTTGATTACAGTTAGCTTGCCAGCATTTAGAAATGAGACAGGAACATGGCCAACATTCTTCTGGCCGAATACACAGATAGAGCAAGACACATTATGGAATGATAAAGTATCTAAGTGCACCAAGCTCTTATTTATCTAACTTTTGTTAACCTTTGCAAAAAGCCTGCCAAAGTACTCTGGTAGGACTGAAAAGCCAAGCAGGCAACAGTCTTATAACCTGGCTACTTTTGTATGGCACAAAAAACTGTATTTGTGCTGCCTAGGGACTTTGTAATTTCCTGCTTTTGAGACAGTAGAGAAATGTGAGAATTTTAAGATTGAAATCCTAGCCTTGCTGAAGTCAAAGGCAATATATCCACTTAAATTCTAGTAGTGCAGCCACTTTCCAACTAAAAGGGTGCTTATGGAATGTTGCCTGTGTGAATGTACATAATTTAGGTGGTTTAAGAAAGCACCAGAGGAGAAAACGCAGAAAGCTGATGAGTATTAGGGCAGGAGTGATAGAGAAACTTCAGGAAGAGCAAGATCATGAAAGGACTCAGGCTGAAAGGGTGGAGGAGAGAGCATGTCCATAAAGGACTGTAAAAGGAACAGATGAGGATCAAAATTGTCAGGGACTGCAAATGAAGGGGAAAGGAGGACACAGACAATGAGAACTCAGAGCCATTCTAGGCAAAGCAGAAGCTGTTGCTACCAAGTGGGCTGAACTTCCTGCATGAGGCTTGGGAAGTGTTTATGGAAAGAGAGAACTATCCTGTGGTTATGCTTGGGAACCCGGCACAATACACCTTAGCTTTGCATCTGTTTATTTTGTAGCTATGAAATATATTTTGTTTGAAGAAAGTACCAAACACATATACTTTTTAAATACTCAGGATTTATAACACTCCTCTTCTGTATTTCAAGGGTGCCACACCCTGAACTCTGCCTGGAGACTGCCTTCTTCAGCTCTTCCGTGTGAAAAGCTATATTTCACCTGTTAAAAATCTTTCAATACTTCTCCAAGCAGAAATACAAATATTTGCCTGCTACTTCACTAGGCAATAGAAATTAATTTTTTTCCTCTTTGTGGTGAGAAAACACTAATGAACCACTTATTTTATTCCCTGAGAGGAAGCAAGAGGGAGACGCTGTTACATCACCAAAACCAAATCCTGATAACAGAGAACAGTTATACATTTGATATTAATTTTCTATTGTCTTGTCAAAACTCATTTAAATTCCCAATGGATAGGTCTTCTGCTACTCCTTTTGGGATTGTACTTCATTATTACTAAAGGAGTTTTCTTGATTTTGTCTTTGCTTTGCAATAAGTTAGTTTTCCTTTCTCCTTAGCATTCATACCCTATAAAAATTTAAAACTTGTTATATTTCATCCCATTTACTCTTTCACTAAGTTGCCTGTACTTGACTGATGGGGTTTTTTTTTAATGTGAGTTCATCTTCCTGTTCCCATTCTCTGGATTTTCTTTAGTTTATCAGCTACATTCTAGTGACATGATAAATCAAAAACATACCTAGTATTCTATCCAGGCTACAACAGAACTACACAGACAGGGCTGTTAAGTCAGGGCTCAGTAGTGCACAGCTTTTGTACAGGCAGCCTGAAATTTTGCTACGCTTCATTGCAACTGTGTCATGTTACATATGCATGCTTAATTTTCTGTTCACTATTACCCCTTTTAGAATATGTAAGACAGTGGCATAAGGCTATTCAGCTGGTTTACTCTTTCTGAGCACTGCTCGAATGCTAGTAATGATGTCATAAAAAAAAATCTGAAATCTGAATTGGGCTCCTGTTGACTTTACCCAGAAATTACAATTTTATTTTATTTTCATTTTAAGCTGTTATATTATGAGAGGTCAGATGTTTGGCAAAATATTCGCCTGTTGCAGATAACAGTTTCACTTAATGAAAACAGGTTTTTGCTTTGCAAAATTTGAAGAAAGCCCACTCAGAACTTTACTTACCCAAAAAAAACATTTTGTTAATCAGGAAACAATTCTAATGCTCCAATGGACATGGCTAATTCAAAGAGTACTTGAAGTTAAAGACTAAAACCAGAATAGTACATAGGCTTGATAAGGAGTTTATACTGCACCCTCCTGGGACATCAGCAGTAGTACATTATTGCTTGCAGAAGTGAAACTTGTGATACTAAATGACCACATAAAATCTTCAGAAATGCAATTTATCAGGAGAAAATACTCTGTAAATAAATAAGTATAAATTATTTCAAATAGAGTACTGTTGTTCCTTTACACAGTAGGATCTGCCTGGAACAATTTGAAGATGGGAAACCTTCGCTGTAGTGTAGTATTAGTGTTTCATTAGCAATGGTAAATCATTCTGGGGTAAAAGATGAGAAGGAGATGAGAAGGAGTATTTTTTCTTTCAGCACCCCTGTGCTGTTTCTCTGCAAAATAGGGGATGCTCTAGCAGCATGGTTGATTGCCTTGAGAAGATGAGACAGCAGCGAGGGTAAGTGTACCTATATTACTGCTAAATTAATTTCCCTCAACAGTGTGGAAAGCATGAGCTACTCAGGTTTGCCTGGGACCTACGGCCTATAGTCTGATGGATGGTTTACATGGAAGTCTAATTCACATGCCACTGCATTTCCCTGCTGTTTTTAAAGTTATGGGTGTTCAAGAGGCAATTAGTCCTTCTTGTTGCAATATGGGCACTGCAAGGAGTCGAAAGCAAAACACAACGCTTGATCAGCCAGTCCCTCCTCGATTCCTGTCACACCTTCTCCTACACTGACTTTGTACCTTGAACACTAAAGCAGGAGTGATGCCTTCCAGGTGTGCATTCTCTCCTTTCAGATAAAGAAGATAGGATCAGCTTGAGACACTGCAGATCAGAAACCTACAGTATGATGTCAGCTAATTCCATAGTGTTTATAAATAAGTTTCAGATAATGGATACCATGGAATTCAGATTCTTCTTAGTTCTTTACTCTGGCTTGAAATTGATAAAACTAACACATTTTCACAATCCAAGCCATACTTCCCACAGATTAAGAAACTGGGTTTGTACATAAACTAAGCTTAAACCAAGTTTGACCATATATTGGCAGCTCAACCCACATTTAAATCAAAACTGCATGGAGTAGTAAGTTTTTATGCCAAAGTAATAAAAACTATAACGAGACACATACATACACACATCCCTGTCACAACATATATACACTGTGTCCTAGGCATACTTTTAATCTGTATCTAACTTTTTTAGTAGTGACAAAGCGCCTTCCAGTCATTACTAGAACCATTAATTTAAGTATCAGCATTGTCTGGATGTACTGTTCTCCTACAGTGCCTAGGATGTCCACACAACCATTGATTTAGGAGACGATATCACTTGCTTCCAAGTTTATGAGGCAATAAACAGCTCCCGCATATTGATGAATGCGGAGGTGTTTGCTCAGCACATTTGCAGGGGACGTTTATTACCCAAGTGCTGTGCTTTAAAAGCAAATGAAATTGTAACTATTCTCACTTTCTTTTGTTGGGGGGAAGGGAGAAAAATACTGTTGTTTTTAATTTGTTCCTGCACTTTCCCTCCTCCTGTGACTCATTAAAATGACTGACACAGCCACGGACGCTTCTCTCATCTGTGCAGTTGACGACTACAGTCATTTTTTTCTTGGGTGGCTTTACATGAGACTGCTTTAGAACAGGGTGCAATTGTCAGAATACCAGAGAGACATGACTAAGATTATTCCTTCGTGCTTTATTACCCTATTATCCCCTTCCAAAGGATTAAGTTAGCTCATCAGCATAGCCACTTAGAGTTACTAACTCTACAATAATATTCATTGCTCTGCCCATACAATAAAAGAATGAAATAATTTTTAATTTGCAGAATTGGATAATGCAAATGTAAGGGATTAAAAGATGAGTCTTTGGCTTGTACACCTGGCAAAACACTGCTTGGAATCTAAACTCCTTTGACGTATATTATACTGGGAAGGAAAAGAGAGTGGAGGAAAGAGATGAGATTGCAAAGCTGCATGCCAACTGAGTTGTTATAAGGATGCCAGACAGAGAGAGCAACCCGTGAAAAATGTATTAAATTATCAAACCCACAAAGCTGATTTATAGCTGCTGTAATTTCTCTTTTGCTTTTTGTTCCCATACGAAGAATGTCAGGGGCAATATTTACTTACAAAAAAGAAAATGTTTCTAGCTGTTAATAAAAGAAAAAGAAATGTTTCTAGCTGTTAATAAAATATATACAAACATATTTTAATTATTTTATTTATCTAGGTTGGGAACGAAAACAGAATGACAATTTAAAGAAAAGTTGGAATACAAAATGTAAGAAGTAAACAAATATTTTCCAAAATTCTTGAGATGAATGAATCATTGAATCTTCTGGCTCGTGTGAAAAGTCTTTAATCTAAATAGCAGCCTATTTGTTGTTTTAACAAAATGATGTTTGAAATTTCTAGCAGATCAGATGATTCCTTTCTTACAATTATTATGTGAGATAAGGGAAAAAAATATTAACTTGAAATATTTCACAATGCTCATTAACTTGCCTCATTGCTTGTCTCTTTTCTAATTTAAGACTCAGATATGCAAACTTGCATTCATTTATATAAACCTGTTCATCTGAGTAGTGGCATTAAAATCGATGGGACACATTCTTAGGACAAGCCAGTCCTTAGCAATGTTATGCCAGTAGGTTGCAAAAGGTCATTCTTTTCCTTCATGTTTGAAAAATGCCTTCAGTCCACCTAGAGGTGTAAAAATTATAGCAGTAAGAATTAATCCCTATATTTAATAGTAGGAAAACTTTAATTGGTTGTACTTAACTAGCTCTTAATACTTTACACTCTTAGAAAGGAATTTTCTACCACACCTGCTTTAATCCATATACTTGGAATTTTCCATTATAGTCCTTTTCTTCCTAATACTCTTTCTGATCCTTTCATTTGTCCTGAACTTTCATTTTGCCTTGATTTTTGTCTTTCATTCTTATTTGATAGAGTGAATTTTTAATGGGGAATTGAAGGGAGCTAATGGGAATACCAGATTATGGTGACATCCATTCAGCCTTCGTGTCCTGTGCTGGTTCACTGCAAACAGCCAGACTCCAGTTTGCTCTTACTGTCCTTTGCCTTCCGGTGAAAGGGAGTTAGTCCATGGGAACAAGTTGGACAATAGCAGCATCTGTTTAACTTACAATCCAGTTGGCAAGTTTTAGTTGGCATTTTTATCTTGCTAATATTAGGTTACTGCAGATTTTGAATTATGTAAATTAGAAGGAACAAGACTTCTGACAGGTTTTGACAACCTCACCGACTGCTACTTGGGGAATTTATTTGGGGCAGCATACGGGTGGCTGGTTAAAATCACATATTTAAATTTTGCTTTAATGTATCTGAATTCACTACAAGAACAGTATTCCAGAAAGTCAAGAAACTGAAATTAATGTTTTTCCATGCTTATAATTTTAAACAATGGAAGTGTGGAATTTTGAAATTGGAATTACTTTAAAAAAAATCGTGGCAATAATGGATGGAGACTGGGCTTCAGTCTGGGAACTGAAGTGAAAATGTGTGTCATCATAAAATGGTTTAAGTTAGATCTAGTTACCTCAAGTGTGAAACAAAGTAATGAAAAAGAATGTTTGCTATATAGAGGTTTTTATGTATCCTGTTCTATAACAATTGGACTATTGAGAATAAATATAGGAAGAAGGTTCAGTTAACTACATATTTTGCTCCACTGTTATTAATTTCATCTGAATGTCCATAGTAGCCTTGACTAAGGTCCATGCATGACCCCATTCTTTGGAGGTGTGGATATGGCAACAATCTGCTAAGAAAGAAAGTAGGAAGATATAGTGGCATAACTAAAAATGAGGCATTTTGCTGATTTAACGGACCTCAGGAGCAAAAATAAACAGCAATATCTAATAGCACAGGGCTACCTTGGCTATTAAAGAACTTTTAAGCTAAAAATAGAAAATAATTCCCAATTAATGTAGTAAGAAAGAATCAAACCTGATGGTACGTACAGCTGATAAAATGTGTTATTTATCAAAGACATAGGATTAAACTAGAGTATGTGATTTTTTAAAGAAAATATTTTTTCAAAAGTTATTTCTTTTATTCCTTATTTAGGCTGTCACTGAGAAAGAAAACAGGGTATAATTTTACTGTTCTAGTTTTGGGGTTTCACCTTTTAAAGTTTTTCTATACAGAAAAGCTCAAGAAGAACTACTTTCTTTTCAAAAAATGTTTTCAAAATGGGTAGTGCATCCTGTTTTTCTTTCTGACACCCTATTTGATTTTTTTTTTTGCAAAACAATGGGAACAAAGTAAGGTTACCTCCAGGAAAAATAACAGAAGCTTTTGACATGTGTCTGAGAGAAGAGTCAACAAAAAGCAAATGGGGGCAGTGACTAGTCTTTGTTAGTAAGGACTGTTATCCACATCCAATGGAGGGAAGTGGATGATGACTACTTTGGAAAAGACATTCTGAATGTTAGGGCAGGTGTCTCAGTCCCATAGAAAAGCTAAGACATGGCAATGATTTTGAGAGAGGATCCATTTTTGTAATGGATATGATGTTCCAGCTTCTGCAGGAGGAAATCTCAGAAGTGTACACCAAGAAATAAGACAGTTTTCCTTCCATATTTTCTCTGCGAAGGGTCTCAGATATGAGCAATACTTACTGTACTCAGTAAACTTTAATTGCATGGAAAGTGTTGAAAGCCTATTATACTTTGTGTGAAGATTATTAGGGGTTCCCCAAAAATCTCATGTTGAGTGACTAATTGCTAGCAGCAGACATATTTCTAATTAATCATAACACAAATTATTCAGATACTCTCTTTCATTGTCTGAAAATTCATAAGTAAGCTCTGCCATTTGCATATGCTCTTTGGCCCAAGGGACATGTTAGTGTTGGCAGTGAAAGGAAACCAAAAAAGCACTTTTGTTAAAAGGAGAAAGAAATGGTGCAGTCAGGTCTGTTCTCTGATGCAGTTTCACTGAGTTACTCAAAACACAGCAATCCTGTATCTCCAAACACAGAACAAACCTATGTGATATTCACATTCACAATTGCTAAGGTTGCCTTCCCAGTCTGCTCTGTGCCCCAGGGTCTTTTCCTTTCTTCTGTTCCCTATTAAAGCCAAACAAGGACCCTGTATCTCTACCTGTAGCTGGTGAACTCGGACTTTTAATCATTCCCTTACATGAAGCCTTTTGCTAGTGAAGGGAACTCCTAATCTTTCCAGCTGTTTCATTTGTACAAAGGGCCTTAATCAAGCCTTCCCTTTAGCCAGATTTAGGGGTGTTTAGCACCCCTAGCTAGAGCTGTAATGGCCTGGAGATCACAGGCTTACTTGACAGTAGCCTCTAACACTTTCCAGCACAGCAATATCATATCCAGGTACAATACCAGGTATGATTTAATTTCAAATCCCTTTTGTTCCTGCAGGGGTCCCATCAAGCAAAGCATACACTCAAAGTATAAATTCATAGAAAACACTGGCTCCCTATGTGGATAAGAGATACAAGTTAAAGGGGAAAAATAAAAAGGAATTATGTCTGGGCTGCTGCTTCTGTGTGATTTTCATATTTATTAGCATAATCAGATTTATCATTATTCTTATGTATCTCTTGAGAAGCACAGTTGCCAATTATTTAATTTTTTAGTAGTAAAGAAAAGCACATCTCTTTAGCACTGGGTGACAAGGACAGGAGAACCTTTGTCTGAGAAGCACATGTGGATGAGCCAGTATCCACAAAATTATGTATCTGCTGGAGTACATAGCACTCCCTGAATGGAGAGCAATCCTTTCCTTAAAGAATTAGTAGAAGCAAGCTTTACATGCTGGATTTATTTACTCCCTCCTCCCCATAAGAAAAACACCACCACACACCTACTGAAAATAGCTGCATTTTTAATGTTTTCTTAATCCCATTTGTTATTTCCTGGGCAAAACTGAACTGTGGCTCACCCTCCAAAAAAACCCCAGCAGACATAGACCTATAAAAACTATCTTGCTATAAAGGACTCTATAAAACAGTATGTTTTAATTGCTTCCTGGTTTCAGCAAACTGTTTTATATTCAAAGTTAACATTAGGTTGACACTTAACTTCCTTGGGCTTTTTATTATTTTAAAGCATAAATTATCAGAAGCTATTTATTTTAGCACTTGCTTTCATGAATGGAGGTAGCATTTGTGTGACTGATTAAGCACTTAAAAAAGCAGCACAACCCACCGCAGATTTAATTAGTTGCACAAATTATCACTGAGCACCGTAAATTTAATGTCATCTCTTTTACAATTACAAAAAATACTGAGCAGGTAATAACACATTTGTATGGAACAATTGAGTATCCCGTGGGTAGGTTACTATTATACTCATTTGGGGTACAGGAAGATGGGACTGAAGGAGTTGTCCAGGGTGATGCTCTCAACTGATGGTTTGGGTTCTGAAACAGGAAGACTGACAGTTCAGGAAATAAGGATGTTTGGATTTGTGCAGAGATGACCAGAGCTACCCTGCCACCCACCTACAGAATAGGTTAGGAATCACAAATACAATCAGCTGAGCAATTACTACCTTTATTGGAAAAAAATACACAAAGCATTCTCTGTTTGCATTGTACGTGTCTAACAACGTTTTGGTGCTCAGCCAGGTAAGTCTTCCCTTAATAACCTGTCTTCTCGCAGATGCTGAGCCTGTAATACAGCTACTAAAATGTATTTAAAAGGTTTATTAACTTCAAGACTCTTCAGAAATCTGTCTCACAACAAACTGATATCATTCTGGAGAGAAAGATACAGTACCTTCTGTAGTGAGACTCTAGCACTGTTTATCTCCCAAATGAGATATCAGCTCATGAGGTCAAGAATCAACCAAGTGAATTTTTACATTATAGACTCTCACAAGAATCAGATGAAAACTGGTGACGTGCAAGAGAACTGAAAGCACACCTGCTGCTTAAAGTACAATCTAGTCATTAATAACCTACTCCCAGGTATTGTGTGGTGTCATGGTTGATCTGTAAGGACAAATGGGTCACTGGATAGTTCAAAAACACCCATTTTTTCAAAAAAGCCATTCCCCATTCTTCCCTGTGGAGGATAGGAATGCACAAAACAAAGCAGTATATTACTTAAAGGTAAGTCAGCATCCTATGAGAAACAACAAAAATGAGACTGCACAATCTGAAGTCTTAGCCCTCTTCCTGGAGCAGTGAAAACTTTCTAAGCCACAGCAGAAACAACAGAGAAACCCTGCATCAGTAATAATCTTTTTCTATGACAAGCGCTCTTCCAAGGTCATGCATTTAAGGGAGCCGACAGATGAAATCTGACAAACCTAGCTGCAGCAATCTGGGATGTTATTTCCCAGTGTTGTCTGGATTCATCTCTCTGCCATGGATTACCACAGATCACAACGCATGCAGCTGCTTCAGCCCATCTCAACTTTGTTACTGGAGGTGTGTGCTGCAGAGGCAAGCTATGAATGGAGCTGGCTGAGGTGCAGCCCAGCCAGGCCTGCTGTTGTGCTGTCCCTGCTGCAGGGGCTGCAGCCTCTGGCACAGGAGCAGGACAGCCTTGCTCTCCCTGGCTTGCTCTGCCTCAGCCTGCCTGTTGAATTCACTGGGGTGCACTGCAATTAGGAAGCTTTACTGCAACCCCTGCAGATAAGAGCTTTCAGCTGCCAAATATTATGCAGGATCCCTGATGGGCTCCTCAGCCTATGTCAAACCCTGTGAGGTTGTAGTTGCCATCAAGCTGCAATCATTGATCTGAACTGCGGGCTACAATTGCACCTTGAGAGGAGCAGCACTGAGAGAACATAGCAGAAATCTGTCTAGCATGCAATGCTATCTCTTAACAGCAGATGCCTGGAGCTCAATATAAGAACATAGGTACTTTTAAAGCCAGGGTTTGCATCCCGAACTTCTCGTGTAGAAATCCAGCTAATTGCTTTTGGAGCTCATATAAACTTCTGACTTCTACATGAGGAGATCCAAATTACAACATTTCCTTAAATAGCATTTCTTCTTGCTGCTTTCAACCAGCCATTTCCTAGTTCCAGCAGCAGTACCTATTTCTTGGGTTGAAAGATAATTCCTTTTTCACTTCCCCATGTATCTCACAGGTTCCTAGATTTGAATTGTCAACAACTTTGGTCACTGCTTCCCCAGAAAGAACCATGCTAGTGTAGTTGTTTCTCATCTGAAGTCATTCCCTAACTTCTCTCGCTCTTGTCATTTTTTTCCATCATTCTTACTCTGCTAGCTAGGTGCGGGTAGCACACTGTCACCTTTGTGCCACAGGAGTCAGAGTGGCAGACATGAAGAACAGCCTAAATCAGAGTAAACTGCCCAGCATGGGGGATGGCCACCAGCCAAGCACCCCCAAGGATAATGTGCACATCCACCTGTGATGTGCACCTCCATGCTTCCCATTGCGATCACATGCTCCAGACTATGGGTTCATGGAAGATTTTCTACTCCTCTCAGGCCTCTCCACCTCTTAACTTTTTGTAAAGAGATGAAGACTCTCAGTAAACAACACTCTCGAGCTAAACTGTAAATTTGTGCTGATATCCAATTTATCAATAGTTAGAAAAATTCTAAAATAAAACTGTAAGTACTCATTCTGCTCTTCTGCTGCTTGACCCATTCAGTTAAATTCACTAAATTACAAGATTATTTCCACTCAATTGAACTATCAAACAGCAAACAAACACAAACAAACAAGAAGAGCAAGCAAAAGAGCAAACAACAACCACAAAAACATCCAGAAGTAATAGGCTGGGGTTCCAAGAAACTAAGAAACTTCATTACAGATTATGAGGTTAAAAAAATCCTGAATAATCTGGGATAAATATTTTAGTAAAGTAGGGATTCTGTTTTCATGTTCTGCCAGCAATTGTAAGATGAAAATGTTACTTTTACAAAGAAAGCTGATGACACCATGATTCCAGCCAAGGTCCAAGCCACATGGGATTTCAGTTGGCTTAGCATTTTCAGTTTGTGCAGTTAAAATTCAAGATTCAGCTCTTTACAGTAAACTAGTGGAGCAAGGACAGTTGTTCCATGTATTTTATTAGCTCAGGTAACATATACTCAGGATTTTATATTCACCTTCAATATATTTCATGAGTCTTCTTTTCTATATCTCCTGACAAAAAAGGAGAAAATACTTTTTGAGACTGGCAACACTCATTCTGGGAATGACTGTGCCTTCACCTTCACAGCCTCAAGAGGAAACTGTAGCTGCTGGGGAATTTGTATCTAGTAAATTCTCTTTTCAGAAAAAGAAATGTGAATGGATTGCTGGGAAAAAAAAATACAAGACAATTTCACTAGTGAGAATAAAACAACAAAAAAATCTAACCAACCAACCAAAAACCAAACCAAACCAAAAATAAAAACAAAAAAACCCAACCAACCAGCTAGTCAGCCAGCCAGCCAACCAACCAACCAACCAAAAAAACTGCACAAGAAAGGGCATTTTAAGGAAATCAGGTCTCAAAGAATTTTAGCCAGCTGCAATTACAGTTAATACACTCAAGTTACACTTCTCCAAAAACATTATTTTAGCAGTTTTAGTAGTCATTATTGATCATTAATTAGCCATGTCTTATTGCTAAGATATTTTAGTGGGTATTCCTTGGCCATCACAGGTGAAAGCAGGTCCTTACTTGCCACTTCTGTAACATTTCTAAATTAATAGATATGCACAACCTGGAAGACAGGGTGTGATTTGTCACGAATATTCAAAATGGGTCACATCTTTTCTGTATTAGACAAGAGTATATTTGCTTTAAAATAAGAACTCAACATTACCCACAAATTTGTATGGGTATCTCCTCCATTATGAAACTGGAAAGAGCAGTGAATTGGCACTCTGTATGATTTACATAAGGTGAAGAAATAAGGTTTGCTTAATTCCTACCTTTGCCAATGCTGTAAAGAAATACAAATTGAGAAATCTCAACCTCCATTTTTCTCAAACTTCTCCAGACATTACAAAAGTCTATAAAATAATTATACAACAAATAATATTAACCATGGTACCAAACTGTATTATTGCCTTTAAATAGAATATTTATTCTTGTCCCCAGAAAACATATAATATTTTTCACTGGAACTGAGAGCAAACACTTAATGTATAAAATATTTCTGAGTTTGTTAATTACTGAGAGAGAAATGTAATTAGCAATAACAATTCTTGGGATCACTTTATAGTCAGTCTTTCTCAATTAAACTTGCAATCTATAGTTTTCCTGGAGGAGATGCTGAAATGTCTCAGATCTCAGCAGGCTAAGTTCTGTGTATGAAAAGCTCCATAAAAGGTCGTCACAGAGCAAAGCATGGGCTCTCTTTAAACTGAATAATAGTTATAGTAATAAATATAGTACTGTTGAGGTTTTGCAGGTTGCAGTAGAATAACTTTTCCTGGTATTCTTTTGCAAAGGTTCTCCTGCAGTCTCTGCCAGCAATAAACTAGACTTGAAGAGGGAGTGCAACAGGAATGTATTTTGACCCACACCCATCTCTACCCCTTGATCTCTGTGCTGGTGGGCACTTGTCTCTATGTGTAGTTGGCTTCCTGGACTGCTGATAGCCTACGCTGGAAGAATTCACTATTTATATATTGCCATCAGTTCTAAGAGGAAGAATTCCTTTTTACTGCAGGAAAAGCAACTTCACAGTGAATGAAAAAATAAAGTAAACCACACTGGACTATGGGCCATGCTATTCTACAAAAGCATAGAGGAGTTAAACCCTGTGCAGCTTTCATAAATGTGGAGGAGGTGTCTTTTAAGGTGTCTTTTAAGATTATCCTATCTTATCTGTAAGGTTTGTCCACCTAACCAAATCACAGCTACATTCAGGAACATATTCTAGAAATGCATTTTACCCAGAACCATATCTAATAATTTCATTTACAGATGGGGGCACTTTTAGAGCATTACAGATTAAATTACATGTCTGTTACTTGTGTTAGGTCAGCATCCTAAAGCATTGACCTGTGGAGCAGGAAGGCAACATTGTCCTCCGGATGACATGCAAGATATTTAATAATGTCCAGTTATTAAAACATGCATGTTTAATTGTGCAATATGGTCAAAGGCAGCTATAGATGGAGTCTGAATTGGGGTACTACAAAAGACACCATTTATAGATGACTTTTAAAGTATTTTAAGGTAAATATGCCTTGATTTCCTTTCGAAAATTTTACAGTAACTTCGCAATCATACAAAAAACATTGCTGCAATCACACATTGTTTGTGCCTGTTACCCTTGTTCTGTCACTGGGCTCTACTGGAAAGAGCCTGACCCCATCCTCTTGACATCCACACTTAAGATATTTGTGCGCATTGATAAGATCCCCTCTCATCTGTCTCTTCTCTAAGCTTAACGGGCCCAGCTCCCTCAGTCTTCCCTAAGAAGAGAGATATTCCAGACTCATAATCATCTTTGTAGCTCTCCACTTGGGAATCTCCAGGAGTTCTTTTTCCTTCATGAACTGAGGAGCCCGGAACTGGACACAGCACTCCAGATGAGGCCTCACCAGGGCTGAGCAGAGGGGCAGAATCACTGGCCTCAACCTGCTGGCAATGCTTTTCCTGTTGCCCCCCAGGATACCGTTTGCCTTCTTGGCCACATGGGCACTGCTGGCCCAAGGACAGCTTGGTGTCCACCAGCTCCTTCTCTGCAGAGCTGCTTCCCAGCAGGTCAGCCCTCAGCCTGTGCTGGTGCATGGGGTTATCGTTCCCAAGGGCAGGACCCTGCACTGGCCTTGCTGAATTTCAAAATTCACTCCAACCTGTTGAGACACTTCTGAATGGCCACAAAGTGCTCTGGGGTATTGGCCACCCCTCCCAGTGAGGAGGTGCTCTGTCCCTTCATCCAAGTCCTTGATGAACAATTAAACAATACTGGACACTAATCAGAATCTGTGTAGGCAATATATCTGTGTACAAACAGTACAAGGGAAATTTTACACCAAAGTGCCTCTTCTTTACTAGAATCTCAATTTTTGATCCCACATAATGTCATCCCCCTCCTTTGGCCTCTCATTTTGGGCATTTTACTTGGAAGAATGGATTATCCAAGAATATGGATTACTTGAAGATTTTTTTTTCCCCAAGGAACAATTTTTAAAATAGCAGTTACCATGTGGAAGAAAATATGAATGATTCACCCAATCCCTCTATCAGTGTGCTTGAAGCTGAGGAATCCAATACTAAGCTCTCTTGGTCAGGTGGTAATTTCAGATACTGCTGGGCAACTATCTGAGTCTCTTTGCATGTTTACGTGGCCTATCCCCACATGCTGACAGGTTCACACCTGTAAATCTGATTAGCAGACAATGTTTGACTTGATTAGTCAAGTGCAAAGCTCAATGCAGTCAGACATTTGAAACTCAAGATTTCCTGGAGCTGTGTTAATAGGTTTGAGACCTGAGCAGCGTGAAAATGAAGCTACAGGAGCCACACATTCTTACAGACAGTGTTTAATTTCTTCATTCTCAGGGGGTACTGAATCAGGAGCTGTTTGGAACTGATGTGTCCCTCCATTACTGAATGCCTTAAGACAGACAGTGGTTGCCATCAGAGCTTTTCTGGAGCTTCTTCAAATGGAAAATAGGAGGTTTGTGTAATATTAATCAGCAAATTCCAGTTTCCTACTGATTACTGTCTGTACATTTGATGATCTCTAAAGGTCTACAGGCTGCTTTCAGATTATTCCTTCACATGACAAAGAAGGACTATATTCTCCCTCCAGCCTTTCACAAGGGTTGTCTATTTGCACTCTCTCAGCTCAACCTCTTGTTTACTTATTGTTCTTCCATTTCCGTGAATCCAATTTCTCCTGAAATTTTTTGTCAATGCAAAGCTCCCTTTCTCTTCTGAGACTGTCTCAGTGAAGCATTTGTGGTACCACACATCACGGGTGCTCTGTGAAATCAGTTTCAGAGTAATGATTAATGATTATACCAGCTTAGAAAGGCACTTATGTTTCCAAATACCTCCTTGCATATTGTTAAGGTTTGAACAAAATGATGAGTCATTCTGCCACCATAAGGAGACCAGAGAAGAAACACACATGAGTATAGGCCCAGTCCAGTCCTAGTTAGTGTGGGGGAAAAAGTCATGGAAGTGTTGTCATCTATTTATACCTACCCACTATGAACATGGTATTTTATTATCCAGTAACAAGAGATGGACCCTTGCCCCTTGATCCTGTAGATCCTGGAATATAAGAGAAATTACACTGCACTGAAGTAATTGCAGTATTGCAAACCCTTGATACTGACAAAGTTTGTAAGCAGCAAAGTAAGATTTATTTTCATGTGGCGCACCCTGTAACACATTGCAATAAGTAGTCTCGGGAATGAGCTCTACTCTCTGGTACCACACCTTAATATCTCTATTGAGTCTCTCAGAATATTGTCCTAAAATAGGTCAAATCCAGTACAAGAATACAGGACATTATGACAGGGCAAAGTAATGGTGGAAGGAAAAAAATCAATAAATACAAAAAAAGGCTGAAAATTGCTTTGAGGTGAGTAGAGTTATTCCCACAGAAAGACTATCTGCATTGATTTAATTTCTGACATGCTTTGTTTTTAAGACTTGTAATGAACTGTACTATTACTGTTCTGAAGCATTATCAGAACAAAGTCATGAATAAACAAGAATGGAAATGAAAAATTTTAGTCTTCATGCCATCTGTGAAGGGCAGGAATCACCTACAGGCACTAAAACATGAGCTGGATAAACAAGGTGGGCAGGAGGCTGGAGGAGAACACAGATCATAGAGCAGCAACTGAGGTGAGAATGGGGGATTTGCTGGAAAATGGTAGACACAATGCTTTAGTAATCATTGACCTTGCACTAAACAGCCCAGGAAAAAGTCAGTGCTGCAGAGATTTAACACAGGACAAACTCAAGAGGACCAACATTCAACAGATTTCTCTCTTATGTGCACCTTATTTCCCTATCCATTTCTCCCTAGTCATATTAGCTGTGTCCTTTCTCCAGTGTCATAAGTTTACTCCTCTTCCCCCAGACAGCAGTTCTCTCTCCCCCAGCCACCAAAACTCAGAGGCCTCTAAAACCTGCAGGGTAACATTTTTACACAAACCAACATTTTCTTTGATACGACAGGACTACTTACTGATGAAAACTTGTGATTTTTCAGAAGACATTAAAAAAAAATAAATCCAAACACTAAAATTACAACACTATATTTAAACTGGGAAAATCCATGGAATAGCTGGCTTTCATTTGGTGCTTAAGTGAATGCACAAATGACTATCAGAAGACTTATCCCTGTACCATTTGCTTTATTGCAAAGCAGCCATTGGGAAAATTTGTGAAGATTTCAGCAAATTTGCATTAAGACCAATGTTGGTTACACTATCATTTTGCACAGCACAAGACACTTTGAGAATCTGTTTATTTCCAGAGCAAAGTGTTCCTTGCTCATGGACTCTTTCAAAATGATGCCCATATTTTTACCAAAAGGAAGTGTCAGTGATTGACTGCCCTCTGTCATTCACTTTCACATGTTCTGCCTCCTTTCTCACATCTTGCAAGACACATATGAAGGCACTGTGGTTTATAAAGGTGATGCATCTGATGCCTGCAGCCACACAACGGGAAAGCGAGTGGTGCACCAGTGCTGGAGAGCATGAACTTGCACAGTGCCACAATCTGTGTCCTTGTCTGTTACCCCAGACATTGCATAAGTCTGCTTGGTGGATCAAAGGAGCAACATTCTGAGGAAGCATGACTGCTGCATGGTGCTCCATAAATGCATGTGATGTGGTGGCATACTATAAGTCATGTTTCCTAGGAAGTGGACTCTCCTGTCTTAGATCAAAATACTGGTGCACCCCCACTGCTGCTTCCACTTCCCACCTTGACTGACCCAGTGTCCTTTTCATATTCATCTTTCATATTCATCTCTCTTGCAGAAACTTCTCTCACCCAGGGCTCCTCCCTCTCTGCTACCTGGACCCATGTGTCCCCTTCTGAAAAATCCTGCCTACCCTCCTGATGGCATGTGGCTGTGGGCTGTACAGTGTACACACTCACACACCCACACAAAACCTGTGGGAAGGCACGAGGCAACTGCTCTTACACCAGGTTCTCAGTAGGGCTGTAGCCCTGTGGCAACCACTAGCAAATGCCTAAAGGAATCATTAGGACAGTATTTAACTCAGTGTTGTCTTCACATCGAATGCACTCACTGGAAATAAAGAGGAGGGAGCAAATCACAACTGCTTCGCAAACAGGCTGTGCAGTCTCCAATTTTGAGAATTTCTGCCTCGGGAAGCAGGCACTGTGAATTGTATTTAAATGCTACAGGGGAGGGGAGGGGAGGGGAGGTGAGAGTGAATTTCTCTCTCATGTCACACCATGGTCACCAAAGCTGGCAGTGTGTGGTCAGCTGCCTGCTCTGGAAGGGTCATGGCTGTTCTGCTGCTGCTGCTGGAGTTTGTATGAGAGCTTGGGCCATCTGATTCAGGCAAAATCAGCCAAGGTGGTGTAACCCATTGAAACATGCAGTGAGTTTCCCTGGCTCATTTTGTTTGAAGAGCTCACACAAAACTGGCTGCCCAGCAGAGCTGCAGGAAAGGGGCAGCAACAGGCAATTGGGAGGCAGTGAAGGCTGGAGTCAGAGCTGTGTGAAACACGAACATCTGTGGTTCAGTCATTTATCAGTACAGTTGGTGTTTGTCAACGTGGTCAATGAGGTCATTTGTCAAAACAAAACTCTGCTGAGTTCCCAGATGCCTCGTTCTTTCACGTGAACTTCCCTAATATAAGTGCAGGAATAAAAAGAATGTGCTTGTCATTGCAAGAATAAATTCATTAAAGGTTAGAGCAAAATCCAAAACAATTATAAGGAAGCATTTACCTCTCCACAGACAACATCTCTCTGTTATTTTTGCCAGCAATTTGGAAAACTAATTAAAATAATGGATTATTGTAGTCACTGTTTTAAACTAATCAGTAATCCTAACATGCTATGCATTTGCTATTTCCTATAAACACTATTTTTAAAAGCCTTAATAAATTGAAACTTTTAAATAAAAATTAATTTCTTTTTCTTCTTAATTATATCTAATCCAATAAAAAATTAAGCTCATCTTGCTGGTATTTGCATGAGTGTGAGAAAGCACAGGTCATTGGGCATGGGTAGCTGAGGAGACCCTAGATCCCTGAGAAGGGAAGATTTTCATAAAGCTTTTTAGTTACAAAATACATAATGTTTTAAAGCCATTGACCTTCCAAAGGACTGAACACCTTTCATATGTCTCCAGGTGAACTTTCCAAAGCAGGAGCCCACTAACTTAACAGGCAGGCTTGAATACCTTGCCTCAGGGTGTTTTTCACAAACAATACAGACACATACACTCGGCTCATAGCATGTCTCTTCCACTTGCCTGAGAACTAAAAACCAAATAAGGGAAAGAAATCCTCAGTTGCGCTATGAAATATGAATAGTTCTTCTGTGAGTTGAACTTTGAAGCTTAAATAACAGAGCAGAAAAAGTCTGGGAAATGGAAAGATGTACATTTCTAATTTAGTGTTACCCCAAAAATTCAGTTAAAAGATTTAAACGTCTTTCTTTACTTTAACTAGAATCTTCAATGGACCAAAAGTGCCTCTGGGGAATCAGCAAAGCGTTCTGCAAGATCTGAAGAAGATTCAGGGGGAGGAGATCACGGGGGGAATTATCTGCACTTCAAAGAGTTTCCTTCAATATCACTATTTCACATGAAGATTTACAAAATGTTTGTTATTTATACATTTAGTTATTTAAACAAATGTAATGTATTATTCAGATGAGAACAAAAACAGTTTGAAAACTTAATTTTTATGCTGTAAAAAAAAACCTATTGGACTGAAGTTCGCTTTGACATTCATTTCTCTTTTTAAGGGGACTTTTTTCAAACCAAAGACAAAAAAAATGTCAAGTTCTCACCTCTCTGTTGAGGTTCAAAGGATTTTCCCCCCTTCATTTTAGTATTATTTTATATGGTAAGTATCCTATCAAATGAAGGCTCTGTTTGCTTGAATTTCAATGAAAAGTAAGATAGAAGAACCCAGCAGCAAGTATTCCACACTGAGTGCTGCTTTCTACACTTTTGAGACAGCTGCTCTGAAAAGTCTGCAGAAAGGGTAGAAACAACAAGCAAAAAAATGTACAAAACCCCCATTCTGACATTGCTGTTTCATTATGTTGCATTATTTAAAATGAGCTTCAGAAAATAGGAAAGTACTTTCTAAAGCTGAGGTATTTAGAGGCATTGAGTGGCCACGGCTGTTACCTGTGGGCAGGAGGATGGCACAAAAATGCTAGCCAATTTTTTGGTTTTTATTAAGTTTCTGTGAGATACAGAAGTCCTTTAAGGATTTGATGAACTCTAAAGATATGCTTAAGTTCAGCTTAATGTTACATCACTTTAGCATGTACTTGCACTGTCCTAAGGCGGCTTTTAAGTCAGCAACAACCTATCACAATGTAACTTTTATAATCTTCCATAATTTCCCCATTCTGTACCTCCAAATATTTTCTATTTATTTATTTAGCATCACACATTTTCTGAGGAAGAAGTTTCATTCAGGTTAGTCAGGCTAGCCTTTCAAAAAACCTGATCAAGCCAGGTGAAAGAGATTTTTAAAAAAAGTGTTAGCGAGCATCTCTCCCATGTCCCCTGGCCTTTGTGGGACAAGTCCTTTGAGGCAATAAGCAGTGCAGAAAAAGCATGTACACCATTGCCGTCACTGCATCTGTTTTCCATGGTCTCCTGTGCTGCCAGAGGTTCTGCCTGGGGCCTGACACCCCCAGGTCCTTCAGGAGCATTTCTTTCTGCTAATGGACACCTGCCTGCACCCAGTCTCACAGCTGTGCTGGGCCCTCTCTGCCGGCCAGGAGAGCATCCCCCAGCTGATGTGCAGTGCCCGAGGGGCTTTGCTGGTTTGCCCTCTTGTGCTTCACCTGCTGCAGGTGCTCAGGCTGTGGGGCAGCTGGATGTTGCCCCCCCACCTTACAGCCTTGGCGCAGCACTGGAAAAAGTCAGTTCTCCCAGCAGCTTCCAGCCAGCGTGGGCAGCAGAGAAACAAGGGCCTCTATGCAACTTTTGGCTGTGACTGTGAGTTCCTACAGACTACCTAAAAGACAGCAGTGAATCAGAAGCATTGTAATGGTATGTTGTGTATTTTAGCATAACTTCAGTCAAATCAGAGGCCATGGATTGATTTTTAAGGCTGTACGAATGTTGCCAGCTAGACTAAAATATATGGCAGACCAGAATTGAGTTAATGTGCTAGTAAGACAAAGAACTTTTGCCAGCAGGGAAACGTAAAGCTCTGAATTCCCTAAGGCTGTAACTAGGTGAAGCAAAGGTATGGCTGGTTACCCACTGCTATGCTACTGTGACTTGTACAGTTCACACAGCTCATGAGAAACTCCCAGAAAAATGTGGATGCCTTGGCTGTATTGTGCTTAGTTCTACTGAGAGCATTGTAAGGATTGTTCACCTTTTCTTTGCTTGAAGTAACATTTATCATTGTTTAGAGAGTACCAATGGCAGGGAGATTTGGCAAGCTTCTCTAGTATGCTGTCCTTCATCCCCTTCTGTTATTCCTATCCCTGCTGACAGCTAATCAACCCCCTTTTTTTTTTTTTTTGATTAAAAATTGTGTTTTCTTGATTCGGGACTGCACTTCCACTGCAATTGAGAAGTTTTGAAAAAAAAATTACTGCTTTCAAATGTATATTTATTATGGGAAACATTCAGAACAAACCACTTGAATTTACTGATTTTTTTGATGACGTCAAGCACCTTTGAAACATTTAGTTTTGACAAAAGATATAGGTTATTATTCTGATTAACTTCCCATCATTTAGGATTATATTAGATGGCAGTTAGTAATGTTATAGACAAGTTACTTATTCAGCACTGAAGCAATGTACTTTTACTTATCAGTGTAGTAAAATTACCTTGCAATTTGTGTCTTAATGAAACCCCCTCTTGTACCTTTACACGAAGTGTGCTTCAAAATTTGAAGTCAATCTCTAGACTAAGGAAACTAAAGTTAGAATCACAGAAATCTCCCTTCATGTTATTAAAATCTCAGTCATTGAAATTTCTGTGCTGAAAACTCAGTGCAGTTATTTCTGCATATTGTTGCTCTATGTTAGTTTGACTGATTGTCTTCTTTCGCTTCATGAGGAATTAATGACATACAGAAGTTCTCTTAATGTGAAGGAAACATTATCTGATTCAAAGTCCAAAGAACCCACAACTTGGATGGTGATGCCATTTGCAAAGATGGTTTGACACAAATCCATTCAACAATGGAAGTGGCCTTGTAAGGGCAAACACAGCTGTAGTTATTTGAAGCTGACAAGCCTCAGACCATTCGTGCCTCGCAGTCCTTTAAACTCTTCTCCATTCTCCCTCAGGTTAGGAGGAAAGGAAGAGCTAGGGAGGGGTTCATTCAGAGCGCTGCCAATCTTTCAGTGACTCATAAAAGACTTTAGCAGGCAGGCCAGTTCTTACAGAGCCGTGGGGTTGGAAGGAAACACATAAGCAGAATCTCAGTGAGAGGCATGAAGACAGACCCAAACTAGTTCATGACCTCTCACATAAGTTGTTGAGGAAGAAATCTGGATAGAAAGCAGCCAGTCTGCTTTTTCATCTAGTCTTAGATTTAAGTCTTACAGAGACCTGTGTTATTTTAGACAGTTTTTATCTGTTTACAGAGAATATTTCTATCATTTTACCTGTTATATGTTGCTATGATTATGTTGTTTTCTTCCTAATAAAAAAATAAAAATCAAGATGTCCTTGATATCTTAGTCTGCAGCCACCAGCTACCTTGAAAAGAAATACCAAAATACTGCAACACTTTGATTGTTGCTATATAGTTAATGGGAGAATGGGCTATTATTTATTCAATTATTTTCAAAACAGCGCAGAAATCGCAAAAGATTCTTCAAAAAATGTGAAGATATAATAATACCATGTGTTTTTAACTTTCACTTATCTACAGCTGATAATGCTGATACCAATGCTAGTAAGCACCACTGCCTACAAACTAATTAGAAAATGAAAATATATGCTTATATGATTGTTCTGCTTGCATTTTTCATAATTGGCTATAACAAAATCATTGTTTGATCTTGAGTATTGCATAGTAAATGGTGTCAGCTACTTTTTCTTTATCAGCCAATGAATTTTGGAACAGAAGACATATTTTCAACTTCTTTTTCTGTTAAAATGAAGAGGTATGTCTTTAATATATTACCATGCCACTGAAGGGTCTTAAAATACTGCATATTACTAGATACTTGTAAACACAAGGCAAGGATTGCATTTTTAAAATAGTTTAACAATGATGAAGTGGTTCTTTCAGTGAATGACTACCACTCATATTTCTTTCAATATGAGCTGAAGGACTTTTTTTTTTTTTTTTTAAATTAGAACAAGCTGATCTGTATGTGCTTAATTTTGATATAGTATGCTAATTGCTGAGTTACCAAAAACTGATGACAAAAGCTCTGGTCATAAATAGTGCTCTCATACAAACACATCCTAGTGAAATTGAAAAAAATATTTCATATATGTGTGTGTGCTTTTATACCCACTTCCCCACTCTACAAGGAACAGGGAGAGAGGCTTTTTACAAGAGCATGTAGTGACAGGAAGGGGGAATGGCTTCAAACTGAAAAAGGGCAGGTTTAGATATTTAGATATTAGGGAGAAAATCTTTACTGAGCTGGTGTTGAGGCACTGGAACAGGTTACCCAGAGAAGCTGTAGATGCCCCATTCGTGGAAGTGTTTTAGGCCAGGTTGCATGGGGCTTTGAACAACATGATCTAGTGGAAGGTGTCCCTGTCCCTGGCAGGGCATTTGGAATTAGACGACCTTTTAAGGTCCTTTCCAAACCAGACGATTTTGAGTGCATCAAACAAAAATAAAAAAATAAAGTCAGAATGACTTTTTGGGAACTCACCGATGGTGCTCAGCAGGCGACGCTGATTCCCGAAGGTGGCCAAGGGCGGCTCAGTACTTGCATGTGAGCGGACGCGGTGGCACCGGGCGGCGGGTGGGTGCCGGAGGCCCGCAGGAGCCGGCGGCCGCCTCGGGGGGCCACGGGGCAGCCCGCACGGGAGGAGGCCGCTCCTGCCTCACCCAGCGCCGCGCTCCCCTGTGTCAATAGACCGGCATGGATTGCAGGAACCTGCTAAATATTGATTCTGCTAAGGTTCGGAATTAAAGTTAATTTAAATAGTACGTGTAAAGAGTTTTATGAATTGATTTCAAATGACAAAGAAGTATTGAAAAAGCATTAAACCTAAGTGCAATTTTAAACAATAAATTTAAGCTCATGGTAATTGAATTACGTGTTTGCAGGTGGAAGGGCAGGCCGGGGCGAAACACACTCTGTGCTGCTGAAAACAGGGGAAGCATTCTGGAAGTAAAATTGCTGTCCTGAGTGCAGAGGGGCTGCGTGCGGGAGGGCAGCTCGCCCCGGGCTGTCCCACACAAACCTGCGAGGCCGCTGCCGCCGCCGAGGGGACGGGGGTGCTGAGGGGGCGGCCTTCAGGGAGCCCGGCGGGGCCAGGGCGTCCGGGCTGCCGGGGCCGGCTCTACCGAGCTGGGGGGCGTGGAGGAAGGAAAGCAGCGGGACACGAGAGGCAGCTGTGGCGCAGGAGGAGGGGCGGAGAGTGGCCAGCAAGTCGAGCGAGATGATCGTCTCTCTCCAACTCTGGTGAGACCCTGCCTGGCGTACTGCATCCAGCTCTGTGGTCCCCAGCACAGGAAAGGCGTGGGCCTGTTGGAGTGAGTTCAGAGGAGGGACACCAACATGATCAGAGGGCTGGAGCACCTCTCCTGTGAGGAAAAGTGGAGAGAGTTGGCGCTGTTCAGCCTGGAGAAGAAAAGGTCCTGGGGAGACCTTATAGAAGCCTGCCAGTACCTAAAGGGGACTGGAGACTGGAGAGCTGGAGAGAGACTTTTATGAGGGTGTTTAGTGATAGGACAGGGGGAAATGGCTTTAGGCTGAAAGAGAACAGGTTCAGATTGGATATAAGGAAGAAATTCTTTACTGTGACGGTGGTGAGGCACCAGAGCAGGTTGCCCAGAGAAGCTGAGGGTTCCCCGTGACTGAAAGGGTTTCCAGCCCAGGCTGGATGGGGCTTTGAGCAACCTGGTTTAATGGGAGGTGTCCCTGACTATGGCAGTGGGTTGGAACTAGCTGATATTTAAGGTCCCCTCCAACCCAAACCATCCTATGAGAGCAAGGCCAAAAGGATCTCAGTCCCACAGAGAATGAGTTTCAATGCATCAGACTGGGAGGAGCTCTAGGTGTTTTCCTCCATGTATCATCATTTCCCACCAAACTGACTACAAAATAATTAAAAATTGAAACAAAAACTGTTGGGAACAACCCTCTCTCCCACAACCACTTTCTGCTCCAAGGCAAATGAGTGCTGCTGGTGGAAATGTCAAATTCATATAAATGAGGGCTTTATTGGCTTCCTTACATGCCTGTTCAGTGATGGCACTGCTGCCCAGAACTGTATCCATGACCTTTGGGTGGTGCAACACCTTTGTGATGGATTGGTCGCCTGTTGGTTGTCCCCCTATCCAAACAGAAGGCAAATGAGAAGCCTTTCTTGTGTTCTTTTAGTAGAATGTATAGTTTCATAAATAGCAGCTCCAGACATTAAAAACTAAGCAAACAGTGCAGATCAGACTGCCTGTTAGAGGAATTTAAGAGCATTTAAGTGTCCTTGGATAATGATTTATCAGTATACTTTGTTGTTTCCTTTCAGCATGAGTTTATTACTCCAGGACTACATCCTCTGCCTGTACCTGGGGCAAGAAGCTGTGCTGCTTTTTGTGAGACCAGGCTGAAGGTCCAGTGCATGCCCACCCTCCCTTACACTAGATTTTTAGATGCTCTGGGAGGTATATCAAATCTACTGGCTCCTGGAGAGTTTGGAGCCAGCAACAAATCACTGTCTGTTGTATAATGGGTGAATAACTCTGTGAGTGTATGGTCACAGCAGCTGTCAAAATGTTCTGGGTGGAAAAACGAGCACACCAAACACCTGAATGCATTAAGTGCTTAATCTAGCCTTGGCTAGGTTAGAAACAGTACCCTAGAGCTGCTGTGTTTGCAGGGAGCTAATAACTTGTAGGAGGTGCAGGCCAGGAATGGTAACCTCCTCAGGTAAGGCCACAGCCTTGCATGTACACAGCTCCAGCTGAAGATAAAACAAGCTAATGAAATGAGGTCAAAAGTCTCCTGCTTAAAAGAAGGTGTTTAATGAATATGATCTGCACATACTGCTTTATTTTCTTCCTTATGCTTCCTTATGCTATACTAGTCAGTGTTTTGGTTCTGTGAGTAGCCTTTCTTAGACAAGATACACATGTCGTGGAAGGTTGGCATGTTCTAGGCTGATAAAAATGCATGAGCCACTTGAGGTACTGAATGAGCTGGTGTTACGGAGGCCATAATATTATTTTCACAGGGTACATTGGTCATACATCTAAGTGCTTTTGAACAGGCAGCTTTATTGATATTTAAAGCAAACTCTCCTTACTCAAAAGATCCTATGTAATAGAAAAGCTGAGGAAGTTATAGTAGCTGACTGGAAAGGTTGGTTATTAATGCTTACTGTAACTAACATGCCCGTCTTTTGAAGGTGTAGAATGTCAAATGTGTAACTCTTTTCTCTTCTTTACCTGTCCTTGGCAGATCTCGACCACCTCTGCCCTGTTAAGGTTGGGAGCCCATTGTAGTCACTTTTCTCTGCAGGGTAAGAACCTTTGGGAGATGCTATGTCTCAAGAACTGGTGACTCAATTTACACAATGAAGAAATCCCTCTGTATACTACAAGGTATCAATAACAGACAAACCCTAGGCTATTCAGTTATTTAAAAAAATCAGGACTCTGTATTTGGTACTAATGCATAGGGGAAAGGAAGGAAGCAATGTGAGAGGTTTAGGGACTAAATACTAGGAAAAAAAGAAGGAACAAAAAAGAACAACTTCTCCTTCACTGTGAGACATATGCCAGTGAAACATGCATGACTATACAAAATGGGTGGAAATACACTTTTATTTTTTAGGTGAGCTCATGATATTGGTAACAACTTGTTGTTACAAGTCTGTCTTCCCTAACTGCATCTAAAATACATAGTGGTAGTTCTGCAGATGAAGCCTTGTGCTTAAATCTCAGTATTTCTCAGTTATTGTGTTTCATTATGTACAGAGTTTCATCTTTCATATTAAAAAACTAAAAAAAGAATCTTCTAGAAGGAGTCCACTGTAAGCTTTAGCAGTAGTGATAAACCCAGTGGAACATTGTTTCTTTCCAAATTCTCTTAGAGCAAAAGAAGTTTAATAGTTGATTTTGCAATTTTGTGTTATAATTTGATGGTAAAACATGTACTAGATTTAGTTATTTTTCTTCTCAGTTGCAGATGCATATGTAGAACTGGTAGGCAAATTACCACATATAAAGTAGAATTGCATCATGGAGTACTCTAAGCTTTTTCTAGCATGTGTTTTTCATGTTAGGTAAATGTATGTTTATTTATATTATCATGCCTTCTTCTGGCATGATAATACATCAACTTGCATTTTAAAATTGCTCTATAATGGAGTAGAAGTCAGAATGTTTGTCCTTCAGGAGTCTCTTTGCAGACCTGAATAAACATTGTAGAGATTCCCGAGTCATTAGGGATTTGCTCTGCTGGCTAGGCAATTCCACTGCATCACCCTTTCAATGTAAATAACTATGCTTAATTAATGGAAATGCAATATATACTAAGTAATGACAGAACAAGTAAATTAACAAATGCAGGGAAAGATGTGCTCTGTTGAGGGCATCAGATGAGGATCTTGCTACTTCATTAGTTTAGGCCAGTTAAAACAAATATGAAGTATAAACCTACACTTTTTAATACTGTACAACAGCATTGCAATGAAATACATTTTAGCTTGTGTTAGTAATTAGAAGAACAAAATGAGTCGTTTAGGCATGTGACTGGCTGTATTTGGTATGCACTCCAGAACAGCTGTCTCCTGTATCCACAGCTACTGACACTCACAGAAAGGATGGCCAGACTTTGCAAACCCATTTCTGACAGTGCACAAATAAACAACTGGGGGTGGATTCAACAATGCAGACAGTTATTAATTCTTCCCCATTCCTGCTGTCTTGAGGATTTGAAAGGTAAATGCAATTAAGTAAAACTTGAATTTACCAGTCTACACTTGGAGGCTCATCTTTTCCTTCCCTTGCTCCCACTAAAAATATATTTTTGATTCCACTGTATTTATACCAGCCACCAATGAAATTACAAATTCCCCTAGCTTGGTTTAATTGTTTTTTTGTAATGACATAGAGTAAGGGACATAGGAAACTTTTCTTTCAGCTTTGTGTTCTGCTTCTCTTTTTCCAAATGACCATGCCTTTTCACCCTTAATTTTCCTCCCCTTTCTTCACGCTCAATAATCCTTAAAATATGGGGGACGGATGGAAAGGAATTTGCCATGGGGAACTGTAAGATTTCATGAGAAAACAACTGGGGAGAACCCTCAAATGTCACAAATTATCCTGAGGAAAATTAAAGTGGCATGAGGCCATGTTCTAGATCTCTGAATTCCACTTTGCTACAAGAGTGGTACCTGCCTTTTAGGTTTACTGCTGCTTTTTTTTCCATTTTCTCCTCTTTTTCCACCTGCAGTTACTTGTTCATGACTTGGAAAATAAACTCTTTGCAGCAGGGACTGCTTTGTGGTTCTGTCTGTGAGCATGGTTTTCACGTATTTGGTATTACTGGGTTGGAGGTGATAGAAGTCATCTTTCTCTGGAGTACTCTGACCCAGAATTTCAGACTGCTCCTAGTTGTAAGCCCAAAAAGCCTGACTTCTGTGGTAGTGTTATTGCAGTGTTTGGGTGACAGGTGTGTATTATTTCTTACGTACATCAGCACTACTGCCTGCAGAGTAAGGAACCTACTCACAGATTCCTGAAAGGTGAACTCACTGTGTGCCACCTCAGTTCAGTTTCAAGTTGGCTTGAGCCCCTGCACTGTATGAATGCTTACAATCCTCTCTGTTCTGTGGGGGAGAACAGTAGAGGTGATGGTAATTTTTTTTCTTTCAGTTACACCTCTTTATTACTAAGAAGTATTTCTGTATTATTCATAAAATAAGAAATGTAGCCTGCATTGCACTGTAAAAGTGTTGTATAGGAATCATTAACGTGTAACACATGTACGTGCTTTTCCTACAGTATTTCTTTAATGATGTACATGTTTCTTCTAGATGTATCCATGCCAACAAGACAATGGTCTCACGGTAGTGATGGCACAGATTGTGGTGTGAAACAACAAAAGAAGATGGAAGAGAAAGTGCCTAGGCTTTTGAACACAGATTTTTCTTTTCCATCTTTCATTTTTGGTAGTTGAAAACATGGAGTTTCTGAGCAGGATATTTTTGTATGTTGGTTTTTTGTGGGTTTTCTTAAAGAATAGTGTAGGAAGTTATGTTAACAAGAAACAAAACCATTTTTTCCTGTCAAAGGGGATAGGCATTTAATTCCTGAAGTGATTCTAAACGTCAGTAAAGATAAATTAACACTCTTTCGATCTGCAAGAAATTAATTGCTTGGGTCTGCCATAGAACCAGGTAGGTTTATATATACATATATATATATATATACACACAGTTAGTTAGTCAAATATTCGTGGCTGAGTAGTGCCTAAAATGCTAATTGGCTGCTTTCCCTTAAATAACTCAAATAGTCCATCCTGTTAGTACTACTCTGAGCTTCACTACAGTGATCACATCAGCATAAAAATGTAGAATTTGCTTCTGAAACTGAAAGCTAAAATACCTCTTATAAGAACAATACCAACAGCAGCTCAGGCGTGGTCAGGACTCAGTAAGAACATGCTAAGTGCACAAGTTCCATGAGCAGGTTGTCTCCAAAGGTTTAAGAGAACATTGTGGGAAAGATGGAATCATATGAAGACAAGAGAGGGAACTGGAGTTCTTATGTGTCACCTTACTTCTGATAAATGTGCTGCAATACTAACCAGTGATTTAGATTGTTTACTCTTACTGTAACAGAATAAAATCATGTTCAGGCAGAGTCTGTACTGTTCACACTGCTGTGTTTTCTCAGCTAGTTCTTGGCCCAGCTGGAAAACTGGCAGGAAATGCCACATACATATGGACATTATGTGGCTGGCTGGGTGTTTTTTTCCCCCATGTTGTTTAAGCAGGCTCGGAGCAGTCTTGAAGAGCATTAACGTGCTGCCTCTGACAGCTGAGAGTGTTTTGCCACAGGTGTAGTTTTCCCCAGAGGACTCTGGGTCTGAATGCTGAAGAGAGAAGAGAATAGATGTCCTTTGTTGTCCTTGATCAGAAAGGGGTGCGTAGCACTCAGGAGAGGGTTTATTTAACAGCTTCCTTGCTTGCATCCATGGGGTGGTATCAAGCAGTAAAACATTACTAAGAAATAAGTTTAGCAGGGCATTCTACTTCCACACTGCCCAGCAATAAGCTGTAAAAATCATCCCTGAAATATGCCTCCTTCTGTGATGAAGAGTTACAAGCAGGTTATAATTCACCAGACACTTCTAAAAGCAGTGATATGCAAGAGGAAGACAGACCACTGCAGCAGATGATGTAGGAGTAGAGAGATTATTGAGTAAGAGAAGCTAGAAGGAGAAATTACTTCTCATGACACTAGGGAAGCACGTTTCAAACTTGGCTTATAATTGTATGTACTTCACCTGTCTCTGAAATTCTCTTACATATATTAATGTTATAGCAATCTATATGAACAAAGTGGGCAGTATGCCAAAGGGGGCTGTAATTTTCAAGTACCTCCGTATTGTTATTGGAGAGGGGAGGAGGATATCCACTACCAGTGTAATTATGTGGCAATTCCAGGGAAATTGATTATTATTAGCTTTTTATGATCACACTAACAAAGTCAATGATCCAAGATAAAATAGCAAAAATTAGTGCTTGAACAATATTCAGCAACAAGGTATCACCAGGTGAGAGTGGACGTATCTGAAACCAGGTAATTCCTGAAAGGCAAATGGCCATCTCCCACCAATTATAACGATGGACGCGCTCTATTAAAGCCTGATCCACTTTATGGGGAACTCCCAGCATGAGAGGCCACGTAAGTATGCAATGACACATACAGTATCGAGAAGTGGGTGGGTGTTTATTCTAAATACCCACATCACTGGGGTATTTGCACCTTTAACCAACAGAGAGAATTACAGGTAGTGAATACAGATCAATTTCTTCCAGTTGGTTATTGCTTTAACAAAACCTTTTGTCACTTTTTCTAACATCTGTCTTCAGTCCCCCAAACACAGCACGGAGACTGGGTACCTGCATAGTCACAACTATCACTTGTTAGCCGTGTCTTCCCCTTTGAGGCTTCGTGGTTTTATATATAGTAATTAAAAACACTTCTCCAGGATGTGAGAAGGCTTTTCTAAAAGGAGAGCAAGTTGCTGCAATACAAGAGCATAATATTTTTGAAGGTCATAATAATAAAGTAAGGGAAAGAGAATAATCATTATTGCTCTTTCTTGTAATTAGTTTGCTTTCCGATATCCCACACTGTAACTAGAACATTATTCAAGAACACCCATCACAGTGCTTAACAAGATTTAATGTACATTTATTCTTAACATGTGGAACATATAAAGATTTTATACTGAATAAATGAAATTCATTAAGCCAGAGGAAAAGGAGGAATTTACATCAAGTTTTTTCTTTTTTAACTACATTATCTTGAAATACAAATGCAGATTCTTGTCACTGAAAAATCTTTGAAGCTGTGTTTCTTCCTTTTTTTTTTCCTGTATATATTTTTTGTCTGTAGACTGGTAACCATTTTCTTAAATCAATCCATACGTAACCATTTCCACACCTTGATTTATAAAGCAAATTGTGATCGGCTGCTCTCCCGAAATAGAGCATGACTTTATACATACAGAAACTTGTACATTACCCTCAGTTGTTGGTTTTCTGTGTTGGGTTTTTCCTTTTTTCTTTTTTTTTTTATTATTTTTTGGAGATATGGCCCAAATGAAAGAAAAAAATAATTCTACTATCACTTTGTAGATACCACATCATGAAAAAGAAACTAAAAACTTTGTACTAAAAAAAAAAAATAAAATGAGGGTATGTTTCATGTACAACTTCTATATACATCACGGCCCTTAGGCAATAAGAAAATATTTTAAAAAATGATTAAAGGAATTGTGAAGAACTGTCATTGTGGAAGGTCAAAAAAAAAAAACCCAGATGTAGACAAGACAGTTCTGGTGAGGAAGCAATTGATGTTTGACTTCAGGTTTTGTTTAAAAATCTTTTAACTTGACTTGTTTTGTTTTGCTCCTAGCCTAATGTAACCATTTCTCCTGAGGAGAAATCAGTATCATTTTGGATTCTGACTACTGACTGACACCCTCCTTGATCCCCTATACCTACATCACTAGAATCGTCTATTGCACAGAGCTTTTGGTGATGGTATACAAGTTTTTTTTTATTTTTTCCTTATCTGAAAAAATAAAACACACAGGAACTTGGTATGTTGGTTATTTTTCACCTTTTTGTTTCAAAGTGGTGAGGTTTTTCTTCCCCATCATACAATGGTTTGCCATAACATTTTTTTTAAAAAGTCACTAGTTCGCTTCCCAAAAAATATGCAATACAAACATGGAAAAGAACATTGAAAAGGATAATCTATGGAAAAAAAAAAGTGTGACCTTTGAATGTACTAGACAGCAACTTTGGTTAAAAAAAATAAAATAAAAAGATGTACTTATACACATAGACAGCAAATATTAATTTCATAACTGTTCAAATTAATAATTTCTTTAATTCCCAATTGGTAAATAGTGAATGGGGCAGAGGAGCAAAGATTCTTTTTTTTCCTTCTTCCTACGTTGGATAAACAAGAACAGAAAACAGCCAGTTATATGTGACCCTCTAATCTCCACTCACACATGCTTGGCTTCTCACTTATGTCATAACTGCCCAATCTGAAAAAGTACATCACAGATGACAGATGCAACCAGAGAGTTCAGGACAGCAGATATTGAGATATCCAGCAAACGACCCTCGTGCAAAAGGAACTCGGAGCGGTTCTCGTCCACTCTCGCCATGGCCAGCAAGGCCTTGGCTGCCCTGCACATCATGTCTACGCTAGGCGGCTCCAGAGGCGGAGGCTGCATGTGCATGAGGTTATGCTGGCTCTGCTGGTACTGGGCCATAGTGACCCCATCCTCCAGGAAGCTTATCAAGTTTCCGATGCTTCCCTTCTGCACAGCTATTGCCCTTGCTGCTAATGTGTCCCCCTGGGCAAGGTTCGATAGGAGCGCCATGGACATTTCTCGGCAGACCGGGTTTTTGCGGTCCCCAACGTACCTAACTAAAGTAGCGTAGAGTTTCTCCTGACGGCTGAATGGGGGGGTGGCCAAGATAAGGTCCACATTATTGTCCTGGATACTGAGCTTACACAGGGTCTCCAGCACAAGTCTCTGAGGCGAAAGAACTGAGTTGGGCCCCACGGTTGGAAAAGGATCCTGTGCCTCTGCAGACGGGCACACCATCCAGTGCAGCAAGCCATCCAAAATTGGCAAACAGATGCTTTCCGTGTAAGCAGACAAGTCTAGCTGCCCAGAAATGTTGGCTAATGTGACCAATGTATTATCCCTCAAGACCTCGAGGCAGTCCCACCACCACTCATCCTTGCTGCAGGCCACCCCTTTGTCCTCCTCTTCCTCTTTCTCGTAAGTCTGCGGCGCTCGCTTTCTTTCTGGATGCTCGTGGTGAAGAAGGATCAACTTTCCCAGGATCAGCACCAAGCCTGGATGTTTGGACATTTCGGTGTCATTGCCAGGCACAAAAGACAAGCTACGGACAATATTTGACACACAGATGCAGCGTTTGGCCAAGGAGTCTTGCCAGTGAGTTATGGTGCATAGAGGAGTCTCATCCCGGCTCCTTGGCTCATCCTCTAGCAGTTTAATATTCCGGTGGCTTTTGGCTTGATGGATCCCAAAGGGAAATTTACTGCTCTCTGTTTGGGAACCAGAGTTTGAGTCTTCAGGTAATGCTCCTGGCCGAGCTGAGAGGACATCATCAATGGTTGCTGTTATACTCTTTTCTTGTTGCTCCTCAGATTCACTTTTCCCCTCGAGGTCCTTCTTTTTGCTTGGAGAGTTCAAGGGAGGAGGGGCTTTCCTGCGTGGTGGAATCTCCATCTTGCTTTCAAAGTGAGTCTGGATATGCTCAGTTGTGTCACCACCACCAAGCTGCCAGTGGAGAAGTCCACTATCAAATTCCTGAACGCGTCCAAGTTTGTCAGATCGGTCAACAACAAATAGATTATTTTTCTTTACAATCTTTATTGGCAGCTTGTCAAATTTACTGGCTTGTTTTGGCCTCTCACTTGGATCAGCAATGGCACCAGGAGTGGAAAAAACAATGCTCTTTTCTTCTCCTTCTACCTTTTCATCCTCCCCCTCCTCCTCCTCTTCATCAAAATAGTCAATACATTCGTCATTCTCATCTTTTCCAGTATCCTCTGCCAAGGACTGACTATCATCTTTCTTGGCTACTTTGTGATCAAGTGCTTTGTGGCCTGGATCTCCCACTTCATATTCCATAAGGATTCCAAAAATGTCAATCAGGCATTTTCTAAAATATTCTACTAAAAGCTCAAGAAATCCAGACAACTGAGGGGAGAAGAAAGAAAGAACATAAAAATCACGTAAATATTTTTGTCTGCATGAGATTTTATTAGGAACACTGATGCATATATGTGTGAATATTTCCCTCATACTGCTGTGGACTTGTGGCTAGGTCCTGCATGGCAGAAGTTAATCAAAAGAAATTCTTCTAGAGTCTGTCCAAACAGTATATAATGTCAAACTATCACAGTTCCATTTGCTTCAACTGTAACAGCTATGAGAAGTACAGAACTTTATTAATATCTCCTTTAAGCCATAGCAGACATCTGGCTTAGCTGTTCTGTCCCCTTGGAAGTTCCTATTACTCTTCATTTTTTGTACAGAGTACTTAAGTTCCTAACTTGGCTGTTTTTTCTCATTTGTACTTTTATTAGATATCTAAAGTTTGCAATTCTTCCTTTCCTCCTTTGTCTCTGAAACCAACTGTCATGTAGGAACCTGCAGTTTAGGTGTCTAGAACTGATGTCCTAAATTAGTATGTCATCTCTGTTGGAATAGATCCATTTTTTGTCTGGCAATAGTTAAAAATTGTTATTGGAGCCTGGTGCTGTAAGTCACCCTTCAGAAACAGTTTTCATTTAGGTTTAATCTTCTTAATTAACTTGTAATCACTTTCTTATGGAAAGGCAGTAGTTGGACTTGGTATTAATTTACGCTCAGTGGCTTTATTATTAAAAATTCTTTGTTGTTATGATGCATTCAGCCCGATTGTCTGGATTTTAATGTGGTTTTTTTTCTTTTTGTGGGCTAATAGGTTTTCAGTGAAATGTAGCCTTTTGTCTGTTCTGTATTCTCATATGATTGCCAGCTCCTCAAAGAACTACGGACAAACTGATGCTTATCAGAACCGCAGGAGTTACCAGGCATCATATGGTCCTGGCTGCCACTGGAAACAGAGTCCAAGGCAAATGTAACAAAAGAATGTCTATATTTACAATATGCATGGTATTCTGTGCAATTTGCATAGGGTGCATTAACACAATTTCTGACAGAGTTCAGAGGAGGTTCACCTCATTTAACTTCAAACACCCACACTAGTCACACACCTAACCTAATTGTCTTGATTCCTTTTATAATCAATGGTCTTTTACAGGCCATTTCTAGGGTATGATTCATCTGACCTATTTTAGATCTCTTCTTCTGGGTGAGATAAATCATGCTATAGATATCCCTAATTCCAAAGTTAGGTGGGATGTAATGTACCATTTGTGTCTGAATTTAAAAAAAAAGAAGTCATTATATTTAAAAAATGATGAGTTACACTATTAGTAACCAAGGAATGAATGGAGGAGAGAAACTGAATATTTAATTTGTACAAATTTTAGATGATGTAAATTATCAGCATGCCATCTATTACTACCACCTAACAGCCAAATGATTAGAGCAGAGCTGAAAAATGCTGGGAGGCAGTGAGGCAAACCCACACTGTTAAATCCTGTGTTGCCTGCATCCTACAGATAGACAGTGGATTTTAGCCTTTAAATTGTCAATTTGGTATTCCTGGAAAAATGAAATTCCCTGGAAGAAGAAACCAAACAGAAAATAAGCAATTAAATAAAGTCCCACAGTCTTACATGGAAGTATGGAATAGGACAAATTGTCATCAAAAGACAGCCTTCAAATCAGTTTAACATAGTTTTGCAAAGTCTTTTATGGAAACACAGATTAAGAAAGATTACTAACATACTGCTGTTTTGAGGGATTATACTACCATGTGTGTGAATTTACACACTAGTTTTTTGGCAGTGCTAAAACTCTTATATTCCTACATGCTCCTTTCTACAAGAAACATCCTTCTTTCAGGCTTCTTAATTTCCTCTATGTGACCTATATCTGTCTCTCACAATCTCAATCACAAGTGCAAGTTTTGCAATATTAAAATTTCTGTTAATTAGAATAAATTGGAAAGGCCAGCAGCATTTTTGTAGGTGTCTTATTTCACTTTTCTTTCCCTGCAAAGTTGAGAAGTATACTGCTTTCCCACCTACCTGAGAGAGGTTGAAAGTAGCAACAGTGCTGTCATCATACAGAAGAATATTAATAGTGTCTAGCGCCCAGGTACTTTCAGCCAAAAGACCAGATTTAAGAGACATCATCACTCTCCAGGCCTCAGGAGTTACTGGAGAAAGAAAAAGGGAGAAGTAAAACAGAATTAGTGCATCCAGATTGTTAATGAGTTCTGAAAGAGTAAACTGTGACATTCTGAGGATGCAAATTTAAATTAAATAGTTACTGGTTAAGACCCTATTTTCACTGCTTAGTTCTGTTCAGTTTTCTGTAACTGCTGCTAAGCCTTAGTGCTGGAGAATATCCTAACAGGGACATTCTTCCTGACTCTGCTGAACCTGAAATAATTGTACAAACTTAAAGAACTTGACTAACCCAATTCATCAGTAAACCAAGGTAGAATACTCTGTCAGGACTGTGGAAATCAGAAATATGAGAACTTGAATGGATGAAATGTAACCAGAATTTAAGATAAGAAGATACTTGGGGATCTTAAGAAGCAGGGGAGAAACAAACAGGACAAATACTATGGAATGATTAAATGGACCATTCAAGGAAAGCAGAGACTGCAACTACACAGCAGAACAGCATGAGCTTCCACGGAACAAAAACATGGAAAGCTTTGCTAAGCTAAATGTTGTATTGGTAATTTAACAGACATTCTGAAGGACCTTTCAACACAGCTCATTTTGAAATCTAAGGCAAGCTTCATTTTTAATGCATTTGTGGAGACCTCAGGTCTCCATATAAAATATTGCTTTCATTTCATGTCAGATTGTCTGGGATGAGTTTTACCTATCATCCCCACTGATGCACATGTTATCACATTTTTATTGAAAACAATCACATTACAGTCACCAAAGTTCCCTATTTGTCAAGAGTGTCTTAAAATGTGAAAAAAAAAAAAAAATCAGACTCAAAGTGCCTTTCCTCACAATTTATATTGGTACTTAGGTTTTGGTTTGATGCTTACCAATATCTTTTGAGGTAATCTTTCGTCTTGGTTTTAAGACTGGTTGGGATGCTTCTACAGAGCCTGGGGGGAAGGTAATCTCTCGCCTAATCGGTGGTGGTTGGGGTGGAGGTCCTGTGACCTGTGACACTGGAACTGTGGGTATAACCTTTTGCATCTTCATGGAGGGTAGGAAAGGAGACTTGCTTGGAGACATACGGTTTTCCAAAGAGCGCTGGAAGGATGCTGGACTTGGAGCTCTAGAGATGTGGTTTGGCATAGAGGGTGGTGTCTGGTAGGATGACTGAGGAGGTCTAGTGATAGGCTGCATGGAGGCTGAGGATGACATATAAGAAGGCTGCCGTTGGTTGACATGAGAAGGCCACTGACTCTCGTGGTTTATCCTCTGGTCAGGTACCATCATATCATCAGTGCGATTCATCCCTGGATACGGAGGAGCCTGTGCAGGGCCTCCTGGACCTTGCCTGTTCTGGTAAGGGTAAGGCATATCATTTCGTGTTGGCCACATGTTCTGCTGAGGACCTTCACTGGAGGATGACGATTGCATAGGGCCACCAATCATCTGGGGAGGTATTCCATGCTGCTGCATTTGTCCTGGGCCCTGCATCCTCTCCCTGTTGTATGGATATGGATACTGTCCCTGCATGGGCCTCCTGTCAGGCCCTGTGTAAGCGTTGCTGTACTGGTTATACATTTCCTGCTGCTGGTTGCCATACTGCATGTTATACATATCCCCTTCATGGCGTTTGGCTGGAGGCCCATACATGCCATCCATGTGTCTCTTGTAGTTCTGAAAGAAAATTTTGGAAAGATGTGTCACTTTTACTCCATACACAATACAAATATACTGGATGAAAGCTCATTCAAAAAGCCAAAGGCACTTAGTTCTAGAGGGATCGTGCTGACTCTGGAGTCAGGCATACAGCATTATGGTTAGGCTTGATCCAGTGCTTTCTTTTTAAGCCTCTATTTTGCTGTGCTTATAACTGAATACTAAAAGGAAACTTATCCTTGGGCTAAATTTTCTTATGCTTGCTCTAATTTTCTCCCTTTCCCTTTCCTTCCCCATCTGTCAGATTAAATTCCACTGGTCATTTCAGACATGCATGAAAAGGCAACATTCCTCACCAACTAAAATATTTTCACTTCTTTTTTATGCTTAGTCTACTAGGAAGAAAAATCTTAAAAAAAATTCAAAACCACCCAGTGAATCTTTTCAAGAGACAAGCACTGAATAAACTCTTAAAGTAACAAGATATGCTGCAAGCATGCATGTCTAAAACACTGAATCTTACAATATGACACAGACTACACACAGTATATTTATTAATAGAAGAAAATATTCTGCTGCATTTGATACTCTGTGTAATTCCCAGGAATAGACTCCTCTTTGGGCAACCGTCCTCTTCCCAAATCATCCTAATCATATTTATTTTACTGCGAGATTATTACAGCAAATGGTCACATCCAAGTGTTCTGTTCTAGTTTATGCAGGGTCTTACCCTGCTGTTCAGTAATGAATTAAGCAATGTAACTAACAGCTGCCACCTATGGTTTATTCCCTCTTTGTTTCTCACCCTCTCAAGTGGGGAATGTTGTGTGAGGGAAGCTGTTTTACGTTGGGGAGAGCTGAGTGGTTTTTAAACCACACAAGGTTGTATGTATTTATGTTTAAGATGGCAGAACAAAAAAAAAGACATGTTGCTCTTCGAGGGGAAGGTGGTAAGGTTTGCAGCAGTCCTTAGTTCCTGTGGGAGTTTGTTCCACAGTTCAAACCACACTGAAAGCTCTGAAGCAAAAAATGTGAATTAAATGGGTGATTTTTGAATATATGATCTATGGCAAATTCAAAGTTACAGCTCCCCTGGAAACTCAGTAGCTCAATAGCATGGTACAATGTATACTAATGTACTAGAGTTAAGATCAGATAAAATTCTCTCTGTATTCAATATGGGAAAGTTAAAACAGCTCTGGGATTCATAAAGTCATCTTCCAACTTTGGTGCACATAAAACCACAACTACTGTATTGTATAAAAGTATTTTTTTTTAAACTTGCTATAGAGCTTTCTGGTTATCTGAGAAATACCTATTTCCAGCCTTACATGAACTATTTGCTGTACTAAATTCCACCCTTGGGGCCAATTTATACATTAAGAAATGACTTGGCAGTTGCCACACCTAAGAAGGTCGTGTTCATTTTGCCAGAGTGACTCAGTGCTTACAGCAGACACTTGGGAATGAAGCATGTGCCTTTTCAAAAGCACTCCAGCACCCTGGAACATGCAGTGCCAACATGCCCAGTGGTCCCCAGTGCAGAGGACAGTGATGCAGCTGAGCTCCTCCCTCCTGTGGACAGGCTCAGCAGGAGACTGAGACTGCACAACGTGTCTCTCTCTCCACTGAGATGTGGAATTCTGAGACCTCACAGAGGACAAAAAGCCACCAGCACAGGTCACCTGCTGTGTAATAGCTCTTGGGATGTAAGCATTCATACAGGAACTGAAAAACCTGGCTCCAAGTGTTTCATTAGCCCCAGGAGTTCATGCTCCAATCACCTTCTTTGCAGGTCATTCCCTAGTCTTCGGGTTGCAGATAAAGCTTTGAAAGGGTCATTTTTCACATTCCTTCTGTACCACTACAGAGTAAGATTTACGAAATTGTAAATAAGCTACTGGCAACAGAATCTCTAGCTAAATGAAGAAGTGGAATCCTCCGGGGATGGGAGGGAGAGGCCGAGGCCAGTCAGGATCCTTGTCCTTCATTCTCCACTGCTTTTCTGCATTAATGCATTTTGTATTCAAGAATCACTGTACAAAATACACAAACAGCACTAAGGACAGGGCTAAATACATTTTCACAAATTCTAGCTGTCTCCTTGCTTAAATGAACATGTAGTTAATATATTCCCTGCACATGTTAGCATGGAATATCATAAACTGTTCTGTTATGTATCTTTGCAATTTCCCCACTAAATCACCTGGACTGCTAGCATATGCTTGTCACAAAAAACAACAAAACACTTTTTCGATTATGCCACTTTTGAGATGTTACGAACCAAAGAGATAAACAAGAAATTCTGAAATTTAAATTTATATATGTTTTTAGTACAGTGCAATCTAAGATTTCTTTTGGTTTCTCCCCACAGCACTCCCAACCCCTGACCCCAATTTCCTAGTGAAACTCCTTCCCCAGCTGAAAAGAACTGTCTGAAATTGGCTCAAAACTAGTTTACATTTTAGTTCTCTTACAATAAGGAAATGCTTTCTATTCTGGAAGCTAACTTCGAGTATTGTATGACTAGAACTGAATTAGTAACATGCAGAATGAAACTGATCCTGTTGAAGTCAGTGGAGTTTTGCTATTGTCTTCTAAGGTGGGATTTTGCTCACAAGGTATTAATCATACATGTAACAAAAAATATCTTATTAATTAATATAATTTGTACTTTTGACTTATAAGAGCTGGGGAGACTGCAATGTAAAAATGCTTAAACTAGTTTTAACACCAATAACATTCTCTCTTCTCTCTTACGTATTTGTACCATATTATTACTAGAGGCATCATGTGGGAAGTGCTCTGATCTATATTAAAGATAGGTATCTCATATGACCCACCACAGCACGGAAGAGAATTGAGAGTGCTGCACATTTTATTTTGTTCAGTTCTCTGTTGGGTTCACTTGGCTGCATGACATTAAGTTAAGGCCCTTGAACCTGCCATCCAAGCCGCTTTTCTATTTGTTCCTGGAATTAAGGCAACATCACATCACTTGTCCATGCTTCATACTTTTCCAGTCTGCTGGTTATTAACTTGGGACAATCACTTGATGCACATCCAAAGCCACAGAACATCTGTTAGAATTTATATCTTCCAGTGTAATGAACACATTTTCCTACAGCTGCACATACACTGCTTATCCATACAGGCTGTGACTTTGACCAGAACTACAGTGCTCCTCTGTGCCAGAAGACATACACTGTATAAACAAATTTTTGAATGTATACAGAATTCTGGGGTGAATTTTATTAAACAAATGTTATGAACATAGCCATTTTCCCCTCTACTACCTGCTGCTGTGGATACATTCCAGGTTGATGCCCTCCATATGGTGGCTGTCCTGAGGGAGGTCCTTGTCCTGGATACTGCTGCCCATATGGTTCATGCCTAAAATAAAGCATTCAAATCAACACTTAGAGCTGCTGGAGTTTTTAAGCCACCAAGAAAAGTAAAGTCTTCATAAAATCTTGCACCTGAAGGTATCTGCCATCTGGAAACAAGGTGAAGGTACAGTCTGGTATGGTCCTGAGCCTGAGGTAGCAAGCTCTGCTGGAGCTTTTAGTGGGAGGAAGGAGGTAAAGTAGATAGGAGAAAGAAGGAGCAGTGAAGGTACAGCAGAGAGGTTTAGGGGGAGCAGTCAGGAATGGGAAGAGGGTATGGTCAGCAAAGAAGTTAGAAAGGCAGTTGCAGATGGGGAGCCCATCCTTGGTGGAAAAGTATCTGTTGTACAGATCAAAGGTTGCAAGTAAAAATTCTTGTGTTTTAGAATGCCAACCTAATAGCAAGCTACTTTCTGGATTATTTAAGAATGTATCAATTTAAAGTGAGTAAAAACAGTACTCATAATTTTGCTAATGTTCATGTAATTTTTAATTAAAGCTACATAATGAAGCATACACATAAGAGACAAAGTTGTGTTGCACTGGAAACTTACCTGTGGCCTTTAAGACCTCTGAGGAGCACTACAGTGTAACTGCAATATTTTTAGCACATCTGAATGAAATTTAGGTTGCTGAAATCAAGTACTTGGGAAGCATTAAGATTGATAAATAACACTGTACTGCAGGCTAATATGTCAGTAATTCCTCTCTGTACACTACCAGTGAGAACACATCAACAATTACAGGGTAATTATGGAAGTAATGTATCAGGGAGCGTCACAGAAACAGAGGACTGGGGAACCTGACATGTTAAAAGAACTAATGGGACCTCATTTTCCAAAAGCATAGAAAATGAACTTTTTTTTTTTTGAGAGATGACAAGAGAGAAAGCAAAAGCAATTCCCTATCTCCTAAAATTATGACATGGATGGAGAGAAATTATGCAATGCCAGTTAAAAGAACAATGTAAATGAGGGGAGTTGTCTGTAGCTGTCCAAGATTACATGCAGTAAGACAAAATTCAGCAAAAGTACACATATGTTATATGTAAGGGAAGACTTTCTAAATGTTCGGTTTGTTAGCCACAGGATAACCACAAGCCAGGTGAAGTTGTGGAAGCTTCAGAAGTGGTGTCATTTAATGCTGTTCTGGAGAACTTGGGCCTGTGAACTATGTTCTAGTCCAGTGCTGACCAGCAGATACACAAGGCAGGATGTACACTCCTTTTCTAACATCTCTGATTCTACTACTACACAAAGTCAACTGACTCACACAAGCCTCTGCTCCCCTACAAGAAACTGAACCAACGGTAAAGCCTGAACAAGAACAAGCAAAACAGAAGTAACACACCAAGAGGCCACATGCTCTGTCTATGTGCTCTCACAGAGGCTGCTAGCACTTGTTAGCTGGTTACTGTGGGTATTACAAACAGAGAAATCAGTGTTCACCTTTGCTGGCCAGGGTAACGATTAGGAGAGTACATGCTTGGGTCACTGTTTGAAGGCACCATGTTGCTTTGACCAGGTGGTGCCATACTGCCTTCAGGACCCAGCCCATGATCCGACCTAAAAAATGACAAAGGAAACCTCATTCTGTAAAAAGTACTTCTTTTCCAAAATTGTCAACAAAATAAAATAAATCATGCCCCTTCAAGAAAACACTCTCTTGACTTAACACCTTCCACTGGAGCTCTTACTCTCACCAACTCCCCAGCAATGTGACCGATTGAACAGCATGATTATATTCGTTTTACTTGACACATCTGCTGCTTAAAACTACTGACTGAAAACTACTCTGCCCTTACACCTTAAAGACCCACACTGCACCACTCTGTCTACCATCAGAAAACAAAAAGAGAAGCTAAGTACACAGCTTAATGAAAGTAAAAGCAGGAATATGGCCAGAGCAGCAAAACCTGCAAGAATACTTAATATAATCTAAACATTCCCAAAACATTCTGCTTGCTCTACCAATGCTTAGACATCAGTGATCTTACAGATTTTTTTTTTCCAAAGCCTTTCCCCAGATAAACAAAAGAGGACCAAATATATTTTGTGTACTTCACTGAAGGACAAACTTATGAGAATCCTGTTGGACACATAGCAAGACTGATGCTGCTACAGCTCTGACAACAGACTCCAGACTCTCCAAAGGCAATCGACTAACAGACCACAGATCAGACACATTTAGACTGTGCATTTTGTTTTTCATAAAAACCCAACCAGCAACTGTTTAGGTGAAAACATGGCCAGGAGACCAACTCAAGCACTACTTTATGCCATCACAGCCCAGTCCAGCTGCCAGCTGAAGGCAGCTGTCAAAGACACCCATGAGATGATCTGCTGAAACCTGAGTGACTTCTAAGGTGTGACAATTCCTCCTTATTAATTTCTGTGAACAGCTAGACTCAGTCATCACCAGTGGTTTGACTCCCAGTGATTTAGTTAAGATGTTGTAGGAAATGTAGGCTGCTATGTTCTCTGCAAAGTGCAATGAGAAAATGAGAAGGAAGAGAGAGGATCATTTTCACTAATGGGCTTTGCTTTTTCCTAAAGATTGACTCACCTCCTGTCATAGCCACTTCCATAAGAGAACTGCTGTCGCTGGCTCATGCTCATGTTGGACATTGCTCCAGACGGACTCTGGTTATACATATCTTGTATTCCACTGTTAGGCATTTGTCCAGGGGTCATGAAAGGCTCATTGCTTCCAGGCACTGCAACAGTCAGGGAAATTAAATTTATTATTCTGGGTGTTTCAGGATCTCTTTCTATTCAATGAAGTATTTTAGGAGAATGTTCAGATCCCTAACACTGCCAAGGAGAATTAGCTGGTGTCTGACAAACTCTCTGGGGTCTGATGGGAACACATGAAGCACCACCACTACCAAGATGATGGGTATAATATTAAGGAGCCGCAAGTGAGGAAAGAAATCTCCTCCTATGGAACTGAGATATCAGGTACCAGGCAGCTGCTTCCCTCTGGTCTTCACACCTGAACTTACTCTTGTTCTTTTCACCCCAAACAATGCTAAATATGAATGCAAACATAAGCCTTACAAAACAGATGAAAGCAAATCTGCTAGTTTGACCTACAAAGCTGTCATAATCAAACTTTTATTTCCCCCCATAAAACCCTCATACACAGATATACAATAATGTTGTTATGGACAGGATACTATATCCTAATGTAGCTTCTCAAGCAGGATGGGCATATTCTATGGGTCCAACAATAGGCACTATTATCAGATATAAATCACCAAGCAAATAGAAGAGACTCCAGCCTTTAGTCCCTCACAGTAGATACTGAACAGAGATATTTCTGTTTTGACAGGATGAAGTGAAATGTATGACAAAGTACAATACACCCACTTTATCTCACATGGATATAAAACCTAAAGTGAATCTAAAGGAGAGAGAGTTTTCCCTTCCTTCATCTGTGTTATATGTTAGTGTCCACAGTCCAGGCAAAAGGATTTAAAGGAAAGGCCTTAAGAAAAAATCACATCTGACTAACTATCTCTTTTAAAGCATCTCCCCACTTCATCACATCTCTCTCTTTCCTCAGTTTCTGAACCTCTTCTTGCCATATCTCCCTTTTGCTCTCTTTCAGTTTACACTTCATCTCCTCCACCTGCTCTTCTCTTTACAGCCATTGTAAGCCGTGCTTATGTTCTTTCCTCCCACTTTCCTATATACAAGGCATGCAAGATTGATTCATTTTAAGCTCATTTTACAATATCCACAAAACCAGCTGTAGGTTAAGTACCCAAAAGGACCAGAGTCAGTTTTGACATTAATTTTAAATTTTGCTTTCTAAAAATAAGCAAACTTTGAGTGTGTTTATTGCCTTTTGTCAGGGGCTGCCCAAGTAAAAAAAAAATTAGCTTTAGTATTCTGAAAAATATGTAAACTGAGACAGAGAGCATTAGGAGACTTGCTCAGTTTCACACGGTGAATTCCCAGATCAGTCTTACTACAGCCAGGCATGTTGCTTCACCACTTCACATTCTAACAGTGAAGTCCAGCACTTGATTTGCAGAGAGGCTAACCAACCTCAAGAAATATAAAATCTAACCCTATGATTAATGCCATTTCCCGAAATGCATTCCTACAAGCATTTTTAGGATTCTGTTAATTCCAAAATAAAGGGTGTGACTCTGAGCAGGGAAAATATGAACAGACCAGAGACACAACTGCACTGCACCTCTCTTTTTGCTACAAGGACATCAATGGCAGAATCATTAAAGTGAAAAAGCTCATTCTGACTACAACATCTTGTTTACCTAAGACACAGGGAAGAACACATAAGCTCCCACACAGAAAATACCTTTTCTCATTCCACCGAAAGGATCTTTATTCGGCTCATATGGCATCCTTCCCATCATATCTGGCATGTTTATTCCCTGCTGGTATGGTGCATTTGGCGTCATGGAGTTTCGCTTTGGGAATGCTGAATCACTTACATCAGAAAAGGGATCATGCACACTGACTGCGCTGTTTCTAGCAGATTAAGAAAAAAGAAACATTATCATCATCATGTATTCGTAAGAATTGTGAAAACAGCCTAGACTACAATACAACTAGCTCACCGTGCTGAGGCAGTGATCAGTGCAGGATATATCCAACGAAGATGCAAAAATGACTTTCACAATGGACAATCATTAAAAAGAATCTACCACTTTTTCCCCAAGCTTCTTTGTCTACTTACCTTCGAGATCAGGATTTTTCATCTAATTCTATTGTTTGTGCATTCCTGCTATTCATATAAAAGTCTAAACCTTCCTGAAATTTCACTAAGCTGTTTTGTTCTTTTTTACCTAGTGAAAGAAAACTCAATCTGAATTGAAGATGATTAAAAAAGGTTCTTGCTATCCTTTCTGCAGCATTACAGATGGATTAAAAAAGGACCTAAGTAAATTAAGTTTGGAGTGACTCTGTACCCAGTTCAGAACTCAGTTGTGTTCCTGCTGAAGTCATAAAGAACTGTTTTGCTGGACTCCAGTGGACTAAGGCTCCTTAACAAATGGTGAGAAGGCTTCACTTCAGATTAAGCCAGTCTGTGTGACTCAAAGAGCACAGAACTGAGAGGGATCTCAGTTGAATCCTCTGCTATCTCAACCACTGTTATTGTATACGCTTTTCATAATTTGAATTTAAGTAACACCTTAAAACCACGTCTCTCCTTCCTGAGCATGACTGGATCTGTTGACCAGAGGTGTACAGGATAAGCGAGGAAAGGAAGGTTGTGGTTTTAAGTTGGTGCTGTTGGGTTCCACCTTCCTCCCCACTACTGACATATTCGCATGCACCTCTTTGCACTGGTGCTTGTCTGATCCTTCTCTGGTGCTTACAAAGCTAATGGACCTCCTACTCCTTCCTCCCTTACCCTCTCTCTCCTCCAAAAATAAATAATTTTCTGCCACTTTTCAGCCTCTAACTGGTTCACCACAGAATTACATGAGTGCCTGTGCAGCTAGGAAAGACTGGATTAAACTGCTGCAGAACTAGAGCCCAATGAAAAATGAAGCAAAGCCTTTTTCATACCTGCCACCCTGCATAGGTGTCATCTGTCCATGAGGTGTGGATGCTGGTGTTGGGGGCTTCAGATCGCCTGGCACTTCTGTCATGGAATTACTACCAGTGGACTGTGGAGTCTGTGGGCCTTGCAACGAACCAGAATTAGCTGAGAAATTTAAAAAAAAGTAATTATTGAAAGGTAGCAGCCAAATTCCTGTGGAAATAATAATCATCAAGGAAAGGAAATGGTTCTTTCCTCCAGAAGCCTGGGTATACCTTAATCCATCTCAGTACTTTATAACTTCCCCAAAATCCTCTGAGATCAGGATATGCTGTGTAGTAATAGCCATCATCTTTCCTAGAACCATGAATTTAATCTGCTGCCTGAAGCAACATGAATAGCAATCATCCAGATGAAGGATCATTTAAATCAGAGGTCAGAGATACAAAGTTAATTGCCTGTAGTTTACAACAGAATAAACGAAGGTTGTTCTTTGGCATAGCTCCTTATAATCACTATCACAACACATATGCTTATAAGAAATATAAGAAATAAATAAGATGGTATTTAAGAAATATACAAGGCAATCTGGGATCAAGAAGAAAAAAACAACTGAAAGTAGAATTTGAACAGGAGGCTACAGCTAACACTCCTAAAAGAATTGTAAAAACAGAAATGGACATCTTAACAAAATGTTAGTTAGGGTCAGTCATGGTAAAGCATATGTAACAAGACCAGGTCAAATCTGCAAAGCATCAGTTTAATCTGCAAAAACTTATTTGTTGAGATCTCAGAAAGCAATAGAGTATCTACACTGGTGTCCTCCTTAATGGAGGTAAATAGCTTGATATTCTTGCTATGACAAACGTAGAAGAGCATTTTACTGTTGTGTTCTGAGCAGCAATAAGGGCATTAAATGAATACATCAGATAAGCTAATGGTAAAATACATCCAGACCAGTCTTCTAGAGTAGACACCAAAGCTATATTTTCATATGACTACTGAACAGAAACATGCCCTGAGCCCAAAACTCTGACATAGTAGTTTTATAATTTAGAAGGTGGTAAGTGAGGATTAGTAACAACATCTAAGCCTTGGATCTGACAGGTCTTGCAGCAGAAATTCTGTGGACGAAGAACTTGTAGGATTCAAGTCTTTAGATGCAACTGGGAAAAAAAATACCAACAGAAAAAATTCACAAATCCAACACACTGAGTAGGACATGGATTTGGCTTGAGAGGTCCTTCTTTTTTATGAACTGTCATGTAAGTATTTTATTTCACCTGCCTATCTACATTCAATAACCAATTAACAAAACTTTATAAATTACTGTTAGAGGGAAAGTTGGAACAAGCAGTATGGGTTTTTCTTCTGCGTATGAAAGAGAGTAGTTTATAATTGACTCAGAATCCTAGAACACTCATCATCCTGACAGGCAGAGCTTGTTTTTAACTGAAGAACACCTTTTTTATATGTGTTTCATTTATATCTGTAACACATGCTCCCCTATCTGGAAATCAGTCTCAGTAGCAAGTGCATATGTAAAATCCACATTGTGTGGACCACATTGTTCTTGTCCTCAGCTTTCTGAGGCATTTTTGAATTATGCTTACATAGTAATGAAGTGCAAAAAAAAGTTTAGGAAAAGCTCTCTGACTGCATTAGTACAGTAACAAGAACATTTGCAACAACTAATGCTACAGTTAACTGAAGGCTTTAATGCTATAATAAAACAAAAAATCATCATATTCACATAAAATGAGCTCTTTGTATATATGACCCCTGAGCAGGTCAAGATCATTCTTCTGCCCTTGAGCTTTAAACACAATTCTAGATTCTTCTAAAAAGCTTGAAAGCATTTCTGAGTTATGCCACAGATTGTCACATATCATCTTGCTATATTAGAAACGTGTAAGTAAACATCTTAGTGTACCCATATACTTACTGTAAATTCGGATATTGCCTAACCCTGCATATTTCTCTTATGGTGGGCTATTAAGCAGCAATTAAGCTTTTCCCTATCCTACCTGAGCAAGAGCTTAATTCATATCTCAAGCAAATCTAAAGGAAAAAAGTAAAAGATTTTTCAGTATTTATGGGCTGCAGGAGTGCAGAATTATTGATAACAATGTGTTTTATATCATATTATATAAAGAAATGTTTAAAAGAAAAAAGAAGACACCCAATGAGAAGCTACAAGTCCAATTTCTATCTTCTGGCTGGCAGTTATAAGGTTGGTTATTTTTCCTCAAGCCTGTTTCTAAATGACTGGTTATAAACAACGGAAAAAATGGAAGGCAAATGCTGTCATGAGAAGTGCAAAGTTTCTGGTACTGCTTTTTTAATACACTTTGCCCTTGACCTCCAAGTGTTTCAATCTCTGGATTAGGACACACACCATCTACCAAGAAGAGCTTGTATTTCCCATTTCACCTTAAATTTTACATTTGCTGGGCTGCACTCTGAAATTTTTACATCTATTTCGCAGGGATTTTATTATGTTAGATGTTTGATTGTGGACATCCTGAAATAGAAACAGTATCTTTTAGAGTGCTTCATAAGCTTCAGTATTAAAGCAAGTTCTAAGAAGGAAGACAAACAACAATGTTCTTTTAGGAAAAGTGATCTCTGCTTACATGATTCTGCAGCTATCTTGGGGATGTCCAGGAAAAAAACCTGTGGGTTCATAGCTACTGAATTCCTCACCTCCCATCCACATCTAAGCAACATTTGTCTTTCAAGCATTGTAACAGATTTGTAAGAATATGCTTTTCACAATAGAAAATACATCAAAACTTAAATACAACTGACATCTTTGTCAGTGAGAAGGTGAGGTTTTCCACAGTTTGCTGTGGAAGCATGTGTTTGTAACACATGATAGCATGCATTATTCTCTGCAGCATGGAACTATAGTACTGGCATGGCTTTTGCCTTGCAAAGCTGGCATGGCTTTCAGGAAAGACCCTTTATTTACCAGAGAAGAAATATGCAGCTAAAAAAAGATATAAAACCTTTCTCTTGCCAGCAATTTTTTTCCCTTTGGGGAAAAAAAAAAAGAAAGAAAAGGAAAGAAGAATGCAACCTCTTGAAACTCCATTAATGTGAGGCCTGACATGCTCTCTAGGATATCCCTACCTTTTGCCAGAAGCTACAAATGTATACTCTAAAGTAAACAATGGAAAGGTTACTGAAGGTTAAGTACATTCTCATACTTCAGAGTGAACAGCCAGCCACCACGCTGGGAAGATAATTTACACAGCACGAACCCAGCGCCCCAGTTAGGCTGGACTGGGGGCCGCTGGCTGCTGCAGGGCCCCCCGGGCAGGCATGGATGCAGGCACGGGGCACCTCCGCCTGTCCCCCCAGCCACCCCTCCCAAGCCCTGGCCCATCCATCTTCAGTGGGGATTCCCTGGCTGGCCTCATGACACGCTCCATGACATCACCTGCCTGCTAATAATAGCACTTCAGTGAGCCACCCGCCAGCAGAGAGACGGATGGGTTTGGTTACAGATGCACTCACTGAATGGCTGTGTCCTGCGGTGCTGTGTTGTGTCCCCCCCCCGCCATCCCCCCCCCCAAGTCTCCTTTCTCTGCTGCCAAGGAAACACACTCCTGGCACATTCTCGCTCTCTCTTTCCAGCACAAGCATATGATTTTTCCAGGTTTGCTTTAATGAAATCTCTGTTGACATCAGGGCCAGCTGCTGTTACTCACAAGAATCCTCAGCTGGACCACTTTGGCCATCCTGTTCATTCAACAGAGGATAAACTCTGAGCCTGTTATTTTGAGAGTTGTGCACACATAACTGCACAATGCAACTAAGAATTCAGAGTGCCAGAGGACAGCAATGGAAAATAACTCCTTCATGCTGATGCTCTCTTGGAATTTTTTCTCCAGCATCCATTAGTGCTTACTGTAATGGTGCCCAGAATTCTTCTCAGCTTAGAACTTCCCACATTATTTGTGAGCATTTTGGTCAAAACTATCAAACACATGACAGGAAAAGCATTTTCCCTCTGCACCCACTCCTGGAAAGCACTGGAGCACTAGAAGGAAGAGGTATGATGCCGCTCACTCTAAGGGAGTTTTTACACAGTTAAAGTCATCAGCAGTTGACATGGACCTTGGCACAGACCCAGTGATCAGGACAGAAGGCCAACAGGGGTCCCCCAATAGTTAGTCTGTCACTAGGCATTTGCGACTGATGGCATTACCTGACCCAGGCAGATTTAAGCTGATACAAAGGCCTAAGCCTACCACAAACACATCGTCAACTTGCACAGCCTCAGAGCAGTGCCAGGTACATTAAAACACTCAGGCCCCCAGCCCTCCCCAGGAGCATTATGAAACAGCAGAAGAGGCTCTGACAGTGATATGAAGTGAGAACTATTAAAATGAGCACCTAATCCTAACCCTAACACCTTGGCTACTGTGCAAATCTCTGCTGATCAAGGCCAACCAGTCTGTCACTTTGCTGCTCTACTCTCATTCCTTTTTTCAACTTCTTATAATTGCTGACACTATCATGAATTGCACTGTACATCACACTAAATTATTCACTCCTTTACATACCATTTACCTTATTAATGATGTTGTAAAAACCAGAAGTGGCGGAAAAATCCCAAGTATAGTGCTACAAGCAAATGGACAAACACATGCTCCCAGACCACCATCTTGCAGTCCCATAAATTTGACTTACACATCGCATCCTTTCCTTGACCGTGCTCTTCCATATGAATCTCCTTGCCATGGCTGTCGTATTGTGTTTCCCAGCCCTCCCTCTATGCCTGCATTCTAAAGGTCATCTGTGAGGCAGTCACATAACCACCCCTTGGATCTGAGACATCTGCAAGAACGGATTTGCTCTAAGCTGCACTTCAGCCTGCTCCCACCTTGCATAACCACCTACCTGGGAACTATGACAACATTGGAACCGAATCCTCCTCTGTACCATAAAGGCTGCCAGTCCTCATGTATTCTTATGAACAATTGAAATATTTAATTTTAAAAGTTTTATGAAGATCAGTTGACTTTTAAGATCTCAAGACTTGTTTTGTAGCATCAGCTTGTTAGCACTGGACAAAATACAACACCCTCCCCTCTGAGACAAGTCCCTCTCCTTTTCTATCAGATTAACTTCAGCCCTAATACTGTAACTAGTTCCCTGCAAATGGATTTGGCTTCTAAGTGGCTCTGCCTACACTGAGCTAACTGCACAAGAGAGGCTAATGGTTAAAGCAAGGACCTTTGGAGGCTACTGTTTCTTGTTGTATTGGGCTCCTGTTCCCTCTGAAAGCCAAACAGTGACAGATTATCTAAAGTATGTCTACAACTCTGCTTCTTTTGTGCAGCTAAAATGTTAATGTTGGTATATACTAAAGGAAAAGGAACAAGAAAAAAATCTGACTATTAAAGAGAACAAGCTTGTACTCTCTGAGGCATCTATACCTCAGCAGGATTTCATGTACTAAAGCTGATACACACTGGGAAAGCCTTTCTCCGTACAGAAGTGCAGTCCCATTCAGTGACACGAGCTCTTTTCTCTCCAACAAAACAAACCTTGAGATCTTTGCTTGCTTCCCCCTTTTCTAGTCTCTATGTCCTGCTGTGTTTTTATTTTACAAAAATGGTTTCAGTTCTCCTCAAAGACAGCTTGCTTGAATGTTATGATAAATTTAAACTTGGACTTTGCCATTTTCATTTGTAGCATCACGATGCAAAAGAACCCTGTAAAGTGGTACATCGGACAATTCCATTCCTTTGTTTCATGTTTACATATTTAAATAACAATTCTTCACTCAAAATTCAGCTGATACATGGTGATCATCCCCAATTCAACTGTTGAGAGCAGTGTTGGAGAAAGAAGGTAAGGGAGGAGAGAACAAAGCATAATACTCTTTCATTTTTAGAGACAGATTAATTTATTCTTCACTGTCCTTAACAAGTCTAACCATTTCAGCTTCCCTTACCAGTCTTCTCAGGAGGTGACGGGCACCTCCAACATGTATTTTTTGCAACTGTGCACATTCAGGACACTCTGTGCTTATTTCAGACAGATAAACATTTGGACTATGGGCTTTACTTCTAGCACCAAGTGTTTTTCTCTATCTCCTAAACTTATTGCAAGGTAACCTAATCTCCTCTTCATTAAACAATCACCACTGGGGTATCTGATAACCCTAAGTTTTAACAAGGTGGAGGAAATATTTAAGTTATTACATAGGGATGTACTTAGGAAGATTTTAACTAAACACTCCCTCAAATCCTTACACTGAATAAATCAGGCTGAGAAAGATTTAAGCCTTATCACTGTTATCTTTTTCTGTACTGACAAAGCACTATTGTAAGAGATAATCTTGGAAAGGCCAGAACTTTATTATATGATTATAAAGGTCTTTGCAATTTTCTAGTATCCACGATAGGGTACTGAAGTCATGTGATTGCAAACTGTCTGCAGGGCTTGCTGGCTATCTGACTCTCCACTTCCCATTTTCAGCCAGTGAACTGCACTAAGAAATGAATAAATTAATTTAATTAGTATTAAGTTAATTAATATTAACTTAATTAAGGAATTACGTTAATTAGTATTTTCCTAAACTTGTGTTCTAATGCAGGAAACTACTGTAAACATTCCAGAAACTATATTCTCTTGGCAGTAAGTGACAGTGGTCTGCCTCATAGTAATCGTGGCACTAATTCACAAATTTTGTCAAATTATTTGGTTGGTCAGAAAAACTAATAACAAAAGGAATAATCCAAAATAATTAAAGGACCTTTTTACTCTACCATGGGTAGTCCAGAAGTCAACATCTAGACTAATACTATGACTCTTCCTATGTACTTAAAATGTTTCTACTTAAGAATAGTCCTGTCTTGAGTATCAACTGTATCAAATCTTGAGAGACTTAAGCAGCATGAATTTAGAAAGAAAACAGTGGTTTCAAACATCACCCTGTAAATGCAAAAAAGAACAGCCAGAATAAAGCAATCCCAGTTCCAATTTTTCAGATGAGAAGATAAAAACAGTGATCCTAATGACTTCTCTGACACACAGGATTAGCAACAAAAGAACAGAGCGCGTGCCTCCGAACTAGGATGTCTGGCAGTGGGGATACACTCTACTCTCAGCTCTCCATCTGCCACACATTCAACACGAGCTGCATCAGAGCAACCATCTGAGACGCGCTGATCAGTCCAGCATCTGCCATCCTGCTCCAACTGAAGCCTTGCTGATCAACAGTTGGGCTGAAAATCAGCTTCAGTCACGGCAAGGAAAGTGCAGGTACCAGAGCCTGACCTTTAGACAAATGCATGCTCCTGTCTTACAGCAGAAGCACATCCGTGCAGGACTCCGTTCTTTTCCTTACGCCCATGTCACTGAATGTTAAGGGTACGCTGGCACAGACGTCTTTGTATGTTGGACAAACCAGATACACGACTGCGGGTGGCCCTGCAGACTTAACACTGATTTGACTGAGGAGCTGGCTCCAAGTTTGAGAACAAGATGTCAACAACAGATTTATCCTTGTTTTTTGTCCAGCATTGTCGAGACATGCTTATAAATATATAAGGTGCAACGACCTAGCATCCCTTGCACTCAGAAAATGGTTGTGTAAGAGGCTGCAGTTTATTTGACTTACCAGGAGATGGCGGCTGAATCTTAGGTTGTTTCTTGGTATCTCCAGTGCTGAAGACTTCTGGCGGGGGCTCCTCCCCTCGCTCAATCTTGCACTCGAAGGCAAACAGGTACTGAATGTATTGTTTTTTCAGGGAGCTGGCTGCGCTGCTCGAAGTGCCAACGTTCAAGGTGGTTGCCAGCTCACGCCATTTCTTGTTTTTATTAACCTAGCAAAGTAAACGGCAGAATCATTGGTTTGCAGCAAAGTGTTTTGTTTAAGTCAGGAAACAAAAAAGGAAAAAAAAATCCCACTTAATGTCTTGGTTTACTTTTTTTATTTTCCTCTTTTAACTAATGCTCATTACTCCCACATGCAGTAATGCACAGACAGCATTTACAGTTATAAAGCCATTAAGGAACCTGCTGATAGCTACATAAAAAGCTTTGCTTGTGGAGTCTTCTGCATGGTGCATCCTTTAAATGCCTTACGCCCTTCCAGGGCCTATGCTCTTCACTTAGCAATCCATCTCCAAGTAAATTCCTGCTCACTCTCTCCCTCCCTAACACCCACCCACACCCACCCCATTCTAATTAAAAAGCAGCTTCTAAAATATAATTTAGAAAGCAATAACAGTGTTATTCTGCAATTTGTTTGAACGTTGATATGAAAAATAAATTTTTCTCCCAAATAGCCACCAGCTGTCAAACAGTTCAGCTTGTAATTCCTGGTTCAATTCCTTTCACTTTAGTGCATCTTGCAGGGGCAGATCAATGATTCTCTGGCTAGATGAGAGGCAGAGTGAAGCCAGGCCCCTTAATTAATTAAGGCAGACTTCAAACACTCACGGCTAGTCCAGCAATACTCTGTATTACAATGCTGACTGCACCACTCCACTGCCAGTCTTGTTTGCAGCGTAAGGCTGAGAATATTGAAAGACTCTGCTCATGACTTCCTCAAACACAAGTGATCTGTAATAATAGCGAAGTTCATTTGTCATCCTGGATGATGCCACTGACTCATTCGGCTGTACCACTTGTAGCAGCCACTGCTTTTGCTGTAACACCTGATGCCCTTAAGTTCATTCAACCAGTTATGCCATTTCTAGGTATGATCCAAGGAGCAGGGTCAGCACCAAAATAAATGGGCTTTAAACATCTGAGAATATCAGCTTTTGTGGGTAGCAATTCTGATTCTATGATGTCTGCTCCTTGCCCTAAGGCCTGATATTTTAACGACTCCAACTTGTGTAGCTAGAAAGATTGTTAGCCATACTATTCCTTAGTCTGTGTGCCAGAAAAGAAAACATTTTCTTAAGTTTCTCTCTGTGTTTAATAACACTGTAACTGCTGCCAGTCAGCAAAGATCTTTTGAGGATGGCATTAACAGCAAGCAGGTTGGCATGGCTGCGCAAAGTGTTTTTATTTCTCTGGTGCATCCTGCAAGAACCCAGGAGTTAAAGGAGACCAGATTTTCATAAACTGCCCTTGTTGAGGCTTGAAATCCAGTTACACAGCTCTTTGAGCCTACTGGCTTACAGCTAAGTGGTGCGTAACAAACACATTGCATAATGCAAACTGAAACGTTCATGCCTAAATGCCCAGGATATTGGCATTTAAAAGAAGACTGCCAGCAGCTGGTCTGTTCATGTTGGGACCCCATCAGCTGCAACTCTTCAGACAGAGAATGTGCACCAGTGCTGCACAGCTCCACTCCCTGGCACTCTCTGGGCAGAGTCACAAGATGTGGAGTGCAGCACTTGGAGCAACGGCTTTTTAGGAGGGCATCACACAGACACATTTAAATAAAACTCAGCAAGCAAAGCTCTGCACCTCTGAGTTGCTCTAAACAGATAAACATAGTGAACATTCATGTGGACACACCAGCAAAACCAGAAGCCTTCATTTTAAGTGTAAATTTTCACCGGTACTGAAGCACACACATTTATAACTCAAGCTCTTTCAAAAATCAGTCTAAGTGAACAGCATCTATTCTTTGGCAAAACATAAAAGTCTGTCACTGAAAATCAACACAATGTCCCAAAACAAAATAAATTTCCATAATAAGCAAACATGAATGACTCTCTAGAATACCCCATCTGCCCCCCATCTTGTTCAATTTTGGATGCTAAGAGTCACACTGTGGGCACAATCATGCTGTATGAGGCAGAGCAGCTGCATGATACGATTTACCTGTAATAAAGTTTCTGAGCTAAAAGTAATCAAATCCATATGATGCTGAGGAGCATGAGCCGATCACTAAAAATGTCAGGATAACATCTCTTACCCATATACAGCATTTAGCAACAGATGACTGTAGTAGGTTTCTCTGCCTTCCTTTAATAAAAAGAATAGCTAAAATCCCTGGATTTGAAAGGCCAATGATCTAATTCAGTAGTCAAATCCTATGTTGTGAGGTGCTATTAAAAATAGCTTTGAAAGGGGTACTAATTGATGTTGGACATTCCTTTCTTGAAGTAACCACATAGATTATGAAAATATGTTCTCTTTTTGAGAATCTAATTTGTTTGCCATTTTTTTGAGTTCAGATTTTGTAATGAGTGTAGATTGTACCTGTTTTAATATTATATGTTTTATATAATATTACACATGCATATTTCTCTACATGTTAGCTATGTTTAAGACCTCATTTTGCAAGGCATTTAACAAATATCTTCAAAAACATAGAACTGATGGATCCTGGCACTTCCCAATAGTTTCTAGCATCTAGCCAGTGATCCCCCAGATGCAAGGGATGCTTTGTCATCAGGCAAAGACAGGCAACTTTGAATGCCAAATCTAAGCAAGTACTGACCGTTTTCTCCTGCTTTCCCTTTAGATGTTAAACAATGAAACATTTCATTTTGATCTGTGGTGAACAGCCTTATAGAACACATGAGTATTTTTCAAACATCCCTTTGCAAAACTTCCAGTTAGCTGGTGAGAACACAAACGAAAGCTTCTGTCTCCCATCTGAGACTTTTTTATTCTCAGCTCTTCCTGCTCTCATTTTTCTTCAACTCATTTAGGTAATTCACCTTTTCCTTGTAATCATTATGTTTGCAAGGCAACCCAAAATATCCTGTAAGCATTTTCCAAACACAGGGCAAAGCACAGTCTGTGTATAAGAAACAAATGCACCATATAGAGACACTCAGAATTAAAGGTTTGGGATGAAGGACTGTGTTTTAAGAACATGTCTGCAGTTTCTCTGGAGAGATGAACTGAATTGTCCTACAGGCTGTATCTCTATATGGGAAAGATGGACTTAAAAATTTCCTTTTCCTTTTAGCTCTATCATCTGCTTCTTACTCGTAACTTTGATCCAGTGGCCTTTTCCTCTTTTCTTCTCTCAGCAGCATTACTAGATTTCCCTGAAAAGGCAACAATTTCATCTGTCTACAGCAATGGTCAATCTTGATTCAAACTCCAAAGTTTTAGGGCCATTATAAAGCCCAAAATGAACTCCAGACAGATATCAAAGCATGAAATAAATTTTCTTCAACAATATTGCCAGTGCTGGAAACCTAATGATGTAACCAGCAGGAAATACTCTAGAAAAAAAAGGGCATTGGCTTTTTGAAGGTTCACTTTTAACCAGTTCTCACCTGTGCCAAACCTCCAATCTCTTTGACACAGACATAGAGCCTGAACAGGTCCAAGGGCTTCTTGCCCACAGCTGGCAGACTGGCCACAGGCGTGCCCCTCTCCTCCATGAACGTCAGGTACCGATCTACCCACATCTTGCGCTCCGGCTCATTTCCTAGCTCATAGACTTTAGTGATCTTCTCTCCAGTTGTGGTAGAGGAACTTGATTTCTAAATTGCAAGAAGAAAAGAAAGCGTTGGGGGAAGGGTGGGAGGGGAAGGGAGAAGAAAGTAAGAAACTCACAACACTGAAAAAGAGAAGATGTCAAACAAACTAAAGCTATCACACAACAGTCAGGAATGAAGGCTACTAGTTCAGGCACAAACAGTACATTCTGTCCATATGCAGAAAAGTCAACTTTATAAATAAAGGGCCCAAACTCCCCATTTTCCTATTTCTTTCACTGATCTGAACTTTGGATCCCAGAAGGCAAGTTTCTGATGTTGCCTCATGTCATTTTAAGAAGAGGTAGCTCTCACAGAGTGCTTCTTACCCACTTATTTCAAAGTGCTTTGCAAGCAAATATTTTGGTAAAATTAGAAACAAGCTTGTCCCACACAAGTTTAGAAAATCGTAAAACCAAACCAATCCTCTCCTCTTTGCCCTCAAAGATGGGCTAGAAAACCTGGAAGTGATCCTCCACAGCAGGAATTGCACAAAAATAGCCGAAAGTGTGAATCATGGCAAACTAGTACATGGAGAAGTAGTCCTCTCTTCAGAGTCATAAATGGTTACACTTTATTACCACTTCACACCACTGGTGGCCAAAAAGCAAGATAAGCAAGAGTGCCTGCAGTACAAGCAGATTGGTGGCAATACTCTTTGTGAACTGCCAATTAGCTCCCTGATCCAATAAGGCTTATAAGTAGCTACTACTCTCCTCCCTTGACAGAGTACAGAAGATATCCATCTCACTTGTCCTACCTTGCAAAAGGAATGTGTGTTATGACCTGGGGAAAACCAAGGAGGGACAGGAATCAGAGCTGAGCCACCAGGAAAAGCAGAAGAGGTGGCAAGAGCAGAATTCCATCTCTGTGGCAAAAAGGCAGGAGCGAACCTGCTTTCCTGCTGCTCTTTGGGCTTTACAGCTAATGAAAGCTCATATTATGTTTGATTCCCTTTTCTTCTCTTTTTTGTAAAATGTAGAGACAGCAGAAAGCACTGAGGCTGCTACATAAGCTATGAATTCTCACCCCACTTTTTCTGTGCAATATAACCCTGTGAGCTGGGCTCTGTGCCGTGTATGGACAGACCCTGTCACAGACCCTACCCGAGCTGCATCAGCTCTGACAGCAGAGAGGGGCTGCTGCTACAGCAGGAAGACCCTCCTACTTGCAGAAAGTGAACTGATTTGCTCAGCAGTGGAAGATGGGAGTGGTTCTGAATTAAACACAAGGGGAAAAGACTGACATAAAGCTTTGGGAAAGGAGCCAAATATGTGAAGGGAAACATATCCTTTACGTCTGTATAGTAAAAGCCTAAACTTTGTTGTTGATTGCAGCAGACACTTCTTAAAACTCATCTAGTCAATCACTCTTTCCCTCCTTTGCCTTTTCCTTACTTTGAACTGAAGACAGACTATTCTCATGTAAACAGAAACTCATTCCTAGTTGAACATCTCTAAAGAGGACCCTCACTGTACCTCACAGATGCTACAAAACCACCCACTTTGTCCATGTCCCCACATAGTGGTGAGGCCTGGCACTCGACACCATGGAAGAGGGATGCAGCAGAGCAGAAACCCACTGCCAATGATTTCACCATTCATCTTGCATGTTAGCCTGGAAAATATGACAGACTCTGTATCTCCTTCCAGCTATCAGCTGCAACTTGGCAACACCAGAAGAGAGTCAGGAGAACAGAAACATGAAGCCAAGGGGGGTGACCTAGTGGTTCCATGAGCCATTGCTGTTCTTTCCAGTGAATGGATATCCATTTTAATTAAATAAATACCCTCCTTTAAAGTTTTCTGCCTTGCTGACATTGTAACTTCTTCACAGCAATCCTTGCTACAGACAGATATGATTACCTTTCTTACAAATGAGGTGCATGCCTGAATTTACTTGAGCCAGACTCAGTAGCGTTACAACTCCTACTGAAGTGAGAGTCAGGGCTAAACTTGTTTTATTAATACTAAGTGGCTGGCAGGAAAGTACTTTGACATGAATCCTGCAGCTCATGCAAAGGAAGCACAAACTGATTCTGTAATAGCAACCAATTTACTCAAAGTATCACTTGCTGTGTATCTGGGTGTCCAAGATCAGTTTAACTCTTTGCAACAAATAACACTTTGTCAAAGTTTGGGAGGTTTTTTTGGGTGGGTGGAAAGGGGGAAGTAGGGAAGTCATGTTGCTACTAATTTGATATTGTAGTGAGCACTAGATACATGACCACACAGGCTTGAACAGTTTGATGAACTGGAGCTATCCCACTACCTTTTGCAGTAAGTACAAAGTTACTCTCTCTACTGGTCGCCAGCATCAATTTTAATCTGACACTTAAGATGCCCCAGAACTCTTAACAAAAATGAAGGTGGGAAATTCCAGCTTTTACCCAGCAAATTTTCTATGTGCTTATATTCTAACATACGAGGCAACAAAATAGTTTGTATTTCATGTTATGGTGAACCAGGATTAAGAAAGTTCAGCTTTACCAGTTTTAGGATTTCATTTTTATATGTTAAGATTCACTTTTTCAAATCAGATTCAGAGCAGAAGGAAAACTGTTAAGAATTTTTCATTCCGTATTTTTCTACTATACATCTCAAATGATGCTGCTTTTCAGCAGTGTGGCAGCAAGCTCTAAAATGACAGTATAATCTGAAAACTTTTCACAGCTTACAGAAGGTAAGAAGTGTTTCTTACTGTGTGAGCTTTCAGGTTGTCATGCTTTATAAAATGGGTGCAATTTTCTTCTAAAATGAAATGTTAACTTTAGAAGAATGCACTGCAGGGAAGAATGCTATTCCTCAAGAGTAAAGATCTTTTTCTCTTCTCTATTTTTATAAATGTAAACGTATAAAAATGACAGATTTGTGCAAGCTAGTCTACACACAAACAAACTTCAGTTTCACATGGGCAGGTTCAGCTGGAAGCCTAAATTCACCTATAAATATTAAATATTAACCCTTATAAAGCGATAGTTTATAAGAAAAAGACCCCATTGTTAATTAAAATGAGCACATCCCAGGCAATGCTGGAAGAACACTGATCATGACCTTTTCTTCTGTTAAGTATGTTGATAATTTTGGTGATAGAAGAATGCCAGTGCAAGCCTGTGGCACATATCTTTACTGATTTAGTTGTATCCTACTCTGCCCGCAATCCCCAGCACTCTTCCACGATATACTGGCAGTGTTGAAATGGGTGATTAAAAAAACTCCACCAAAGTATATGGATATCAAAGCCAATTCCCATATTAAATCTGTTGAACCCCACACTTTCTTTTCAATATACCTACCCACTATTAAAACTGTATTATACGCAGACCCTTGTATGGTGAGTCTGCAGAATCCTTCAGAGCAATACAAATTTCTGTAGGAGTTATTTTCACATGAAAGGCAGTGGGTAGTTGCTTCTGTACAAATCTTTAAGGATCTATATTTATAGAATTACCTACTGTTCACTTCCCCCACTTCAGTGAAGAATTTGCCAATATTACATGTATTACACAGACCTCTTTTACTACAGAACAGAGCGTGCATACACAGGCAGCAAAAACTGCCAAAGTCCAATCCGTGGCAGAGGCTTGTGCAGGACACAATCCTCTGTCAAGATTTTCTCCTGAAGGACTCTGGAGACCCCTCCCAGCTAGCACCATGGAGGTGCAGCACTGTTCAGGTGTATTCACTGTCATGTTCATGGGTACCTATGGACAGGGAACAGCAATTTACAAGGTTTTCGTAAGCTACTGTTTTACTCATGTTGCAGTGACCCTGCGTAGTTTACACCCACACTTGAAATGTTTCTTTTAAAGAATTTTAAAACTACCTCACCAGTGTCAGGGATGCACATTATATGCAAACTTGGCATAGCAGAAGTGTCCTTTTCCTGATATACCCAAAGAGGCCTCAAAACCTAATGTTCAGCAGTTCTTTCTCCCCATTTTCTCATGCCTCACTTCCGCACAAAGCAGCTGAAAGAGAGGATCCACTTAGTAGGATCACAGGAATACCTTGAAGTGAATCACAGACCATTCACCCCTGCTTTTATCCTCTACTGGAATGGACAAGTTGTAGCACATGAAGCAGCTTTGGGATTTAATGAACCAATTCGGGCTGTTTTCAAGTGTAACGAAATGCCTGCAATCAATCGTTCCAGGCTATGTCAGGCTGCTGTTAAAATCGATGAAGTTATCCAATCCACTGGCCTTCATAGGTAAAAAGGGATCAGCTCATTTGTAGCACTTATTTTGCTATCATTCCAAAGCACTGTATTTATCCATGTCTAACTGAAACTTTTGGAGAGAAGGACATCCAGAAGAAATTGAAAGCACAAACTTTCCTCACGTATTTTTTCCAATGTTATACTCTGGCAATAACCTATAGTTTATTTACATGAAAAAATCTCCACGTGTTCCTGATGACTCCAGGATTTGCTACACAGTTTATGCAATGAGCTCAGGAATGCATTATTGTTTGGTTGTAGAGGAAGCACTCAATGTGTTAGACAGCCTGTGCTATAACTCTCTTGCCTTCCTCCAGAAAACTGCCCAAAAGCAAGACCCCAAACATTACTACAAAGAAAACTAACAGAATTTTTGATATCACACTTTCACAAATGCTGTTAAGAAAAACATGAAACTTTGTGGGATCAAGTAACATCAGCTGCCTTCTGAGACTCAAAGTTGCTGTCAAATAAACATCCAAAGATTTAAGTGGTGCATTTCATGCCATGCTGCCCCCTTGCTCGGGGGATTCAGTAAATGTCTGTTTTTTTGGATGGTTAGATCTCTTACCCTCTGACTGGCCTTCCTCTGTTTGCCCTGAGACACACTCTTTAACATATCACTTTGTAAAAATTGTTATCAAAGAATTATTGCTAATTTAAGTGCACTTTAACATTAGGGAAAACCCCCTTTATATTCTGCACAAGAATATATTTCACTATTTTTCTACAGAGAAATTACCATCATTTCTGCTTTTGATAAAAAGGAATAAGAGAGGAACAACATATACATTCTTAATTATAAAAAAAAAAAACAAAGCAAAAATGACCAAGTGGACATTTGCTCCCCATAGACCGACCACATCATCTTATGTCTGCATTCTCTTTTCTATATATGTATATAGATTTTCTAGGTGTGCGCATATATAGAGATAGAAAGATAGATGATGAAATTTGGTTTTAGCTCCACACATCTCTCTCAGGTTTTTCTTTACAACCTGTATGAGAATGATTAAACATTACTCATCTAAAAAAATAGTTTTCTAAAAATGTACATGCATCAGGGTCTTTGCAGCTTATAATCTGGGTTATTTCAAAATAACCAAATGAAGCAAATTAGAAACAATTTTGGTTTAGACTGTGCCCTGACAGCCTAATGGCTGTATTTCCAAATACACAATTCGAAATTAAAAATCTTCCAAAAATATAAATGGCAGTTTTTCTGTGGTGCTGAGTCTGTAATTTAAGTTTTGATGGATATTAGCTTCAATAGGGGAGAATACTTCTCTTTTTTGTTTGTTTTTGTTTTTTTTTTTTTTTTTTTCCTAAATAATCCTAGTAAAGACAAGTGCAGCAACCAGAGTGAAGTCAGTTGTGTGAAGGAGTTTGGGCCCAGGAACAGAAATGGAATTGTCCTTAACAACACAGTAGGCATGCTTGGAAGCTGATGCATTACAGGAAGGATGTTTTCTCCACAACAACTGCTGTTTTACCAGACAGCACACTTGCATGATGCACACAATTTTACTCTTTCTTATTTCCAAGTACTGTTGGGACAAATTTTGCCCTTGGATAAGCATGCTCAGGCCCCACTGAAGCCAGGCAGTGGAACTTACAGTCATGTGTCCGAGAGCAGAATTTGTACCCAGTGTTATAAAGAAAGAAAACTGTTTAGTGGATAAATAATAAAGAAAAGGAATTTACAAAACAAACAAGCAAGCATTAAAATATAATTAATTACAAAAAATAAACGAAAACCAAAATAACCAGAGCCACTTACAGGGCTTGATGGAGTCTTTGGCCAGCCTGGGCTGCTAATGCTATCACTTTCATCTCCATGAAATGAGGAGATGCTAGCAGAGCTTGGGGACATTGGGGAAGGGACTGGCAGGTTGCCTGGGGTTGGGGGCTGAGAAATACCCTGAGAGCTGTAGCTATCCTGTGGTAGAGGAATAAAAAAAAAAATATGACAAAGGCAGGGCAAACTTTATTAAAAACAAAAAAAATACATCCAGTTTAACAGACTGACCAATTTTTATATATAAAATATATATAAACAGAGAGACACATACAGAAAACACACACATACAGAAATATATTTATATATATATAAAAGGTATTAAAACAACATTGTTAATTAGTATAATTTGGAAAGTTTGCTGGATGCTTGGCTAAAGTCACTAAGCCACCATGCTTACTTCAAGCTCACATGAAATGCTAAGCATGGGTTTCCCATTATGAAAGAAAGAAACAAAAACAAGCCGTTCACCTTATTTAATCAAATAAGGCAGGAAAGCAAAATATTAAGGTATGTTGCTGCTGCTGAGGTGGCCAAAACAGGAAGCTATAACTGAAGGCAGAGAAAAATGGCTGCAAGGATTGCAATCAGGCAAGACCCTTCTTTCCCACCCACCTGGCACAGCCAAATCCCCACGCAACTTTTGGCTTGGGATGCTTTGCCCCCACAAGTTAAAATGCCATAAGAACTAGTAACTTTCAGATCCACACAATGAAGGAAAAAAAGAAAAAAAAAAGAAACAAACAAAGAAATTGCACGTGAATGGAAAGGCATGCAGGAAAGAACAGAAGTGGGTAGGCCAAAACCAGGAGATGAAGGACAAGACAGCAGACTTCTGCGGGCAGAACCAACACCACGTGCGGAGGTGGTAAATACCTTTGACTTGCTCTCGGGTTGGGGGGCTCCTTCTTCTTTGCCATCTGCTTTGAGAGGAAGGGGTAGTTTGGACTCACCAGGTGTCATCATATCTGCAAGACCCATAGGTGCTAATCGAAAACAGGAGAAACAGTTAAGCATGACTATGTTTGGCTTTGTAGGAAAAAACACGCTTCCTGCTGCAAGGTTGTAGCGCCACGTGAAGGAGAGGTTTTCCCACCTCTGTCCTGTTATTCCAGCATCTGGAAACCTGGAAACCTCCTCAGCTGAATTGCAGAAACAAAGGAGAATGAACAAGAAGAGAATACAAGCACCATGCAACAACAACCACCACCACTTTACAGAGTAGAATTCATTCTTCCTGCTGCTCGTGCTCTTCAACTGTCTCTGCATTTGACCACAACATTTCAACAAAAGTCTATTTGAATTACTGCTCTCTCCCTTTAGCAGTAGACAAATGTAAGTGAAAACAATGTACATTTTGCTTGCTATGTTGAATCCAAGAAAAAGGCTGAATTTTCCGATTACATCTGTATTAAGGCTGGTGTCCAGCAGATAATTCCTACCTCTACTGACTTCAAAATGAATGGCTCAGCCACTGTGAGCCTTAACTACAGAATTACAAGCTGTAAACTGCGCTCTGTTGGAGAACCAGCACTCAGCTTCCTCCTCCTGCCAAAATGAGGTGGGACTATAACGAACACACAAATGTCTTTCTCTGATAATGGCATGCAGTTGCTTCCCAGGGGTGCAAGGAGTTTAAGGGGTTTTTTTATTTGAAGATGCAAGTGCCAAGTATAGTATTACTGCTGCAGAGCTGCTGGGTTCCTGCATTTCTAGAAAGATGCAAGAAGAAACATTCAGACAAATAGACAGAAAATACTGGGCAGAGCAGATGCTAGGAGGTGCCATGACATTGAATCAATGCAAATAACCAGAAAACAGCAGCACGACATCAGGTGATTCTTTGCCTGCTGAAAAGCATGTGCACAGCATTTGTGAAAGACTGGATTACCTTCCCTTTCTCTCTTTTTAATCCCCCTCATGCCCTTCTTTCAAAGGATATGAGTTAAGAAAAACATACAGAATAACCTAAAAGACAATAAAAAGGAAAAAAATATATATTGCAAATGTCAAAATGTAAGAATCAGCAAAGCATCATTGTCTTTACCAGAGTAGTGTGGCTCGCAAAATGACAGTGCTGGCTTGCACCAGGCAGCAGGCACACTGCACAGCGAGCCAAAGATAGGAGGGGGAAAAGAAGCTTTAAAAATACTTCACAGATTGCCCACTACAAAATGATTATTGCACATATTCATGTATTACTATGTTTTAGAAAATAATTAGTTTTAATTACAGCAGTGAGAGCATGAGCAGGACTCTAGCGAATACGCTGGCAAGCTTTGCAGTGCTAATTTGCTAATATCTTTAGCATCACTGCAGGTTGAGACTCTGGCTCTGCCAAAAAAACCTACCCAGCCATGTGCCATGTGAGTTTACAACTGTATGCTCAATATTCAGCTTTGAACTGCCGGTGTTTTTCATGGGCACATTTTCTTGTTTTTTCAAAGCACATTTGTAGCCCAATCAAGCCCTTAAAGTCATCACAACACATAAATCATAATTGAGATTAAAAAAAAAAATTACTTGCAATACTTCAGACTTCAAGAATTGGAACAAAAAGGCTTTTACAAGTGATGCAGCTGCAGAGAAAAATCTATTGGGATCAGCTAAAAATGCTGTTATTTTTATGTATGTGTGTGAAATCTCAACAAAACAGCCAGTCAATATGCTACTGGGAAGTCAGCATGCACTAAGCATTTGATTAGTATGCATTTTGCCCTTATATTCTGCTTGAGGAGCTGGGGCAGCTTGTGACCATTCTCAAGTTAAGGATGGCAGCCTAACATGTTCTAGTTTCGAATTCACAATTAAAAAAAAAATAATTTTTCTTTCAGAGATTTTAAAAAAGTTCTATGTTCAAAATGGTCAAATATATGCCACAGTGTGCTTTCAAACTGGGATGCAGAACTGTTATACAAAATCCATTTTAACAGTTAACACATTTCATGCTGTGAAAGTGCTAAAAAAGAAGTCTTGGGTATTAGTTTCAAAGCAAGCAAAGCTGACCCTTTCCCTATAAAGCAATTTTAGAGAGGTCGAACAAAGCAAAGTTAAAGATGACACTTCTTCACCAGAATTCTGCATAGCTAAATCCTCTGCTGATATCTCACTTTTATGTAGTTGGAACATCATACTTCTATTACAAAGAATTTAAAAATTGTGTCCACTTCTGGTAGTCCTGTTCCCATCAGAACTCCCTTATGAAATCTCTGTTCCAGAGGGGCTTAAGTTAACACCTCATATAAAGGGCTAGTAACTCCAGTCTGCAGATTATCACAAACATTCTGACTCTATTAATCATGCTTAGAAATGTAAAAATACAGGTTCATTTTGGTTTTTGACTATTTATTTTTGGCATATGCAAATGTAACTATCAGAAGTTGGAGACAATTATGAAAAAAATAATAAAGTTACCCAAATTCTGTTTCACTTTTTGTTCTAAATTATTTAGTTCATCTACATTCTTTCTTTCTACCTCTAAGAGAAGAAAACTGCAAGCACTTTACTGGCAAACTGCAAGGTTGTCTATTATCCCTATAGCTTTTACCCAAGATGTTTCCACAGCTATTTTTCTATCTGCTGTTGAAATGCTGTTTCATAACTTCTTGCTAACATACTCTCCAGCGATTTGTGAGAAGACATTCTTTCACTTTTTTTAGCTAAGCGGTACAGCAAGAACATTGTTTTGACCCTTTCTGAGCAGTGAAATACTGTTATTGTCACGAAACTGCTAAAATAAGACACAGTCTCTTTCTACACAGGTACTAATAATTCTGCCTGTGAAGTGCAGACCAAAGGATAAAACATTGTAGAGAGGAGGATAACAGGGAAAATCTTGACTCGAAAAGTGTTGTGGCGTACTGTGAATAGGTTTCAAGTACTAGCCTCTGGCTTATTATAAGAATGTAAGAGGTAGAATGATTTCAAAAAGCAAGTATAGGTCAAGGTCCTGAATTAACTATTCCACACTGAATTTAAGGTACTCAAAGGCAGATATTGACATGAGTAAAACTGCAGCAAAGAATTCTTTTTTGCTAAAGGCTGCTCTACCAGTCCCAGCAGACGATGAAATACTGTAGAAGCAGCAATATACAAACATTGTTTTTCTCTTTATTGCTAGTGCAATAACAAATCATGCTCTACAAAACAGAATACTCCCTCCTTTGTAGGACATTCCTTTCCCCCTTCCAACCCTAGCACTCTCCCTCTGCAAAAAAAAAGAGAAGAAAAAGCAAAAGCAGCGAATTAGTGACTGTGGAGTTGACGAGAGGATCTCCACTGCTTTGATGCCCACAGGAAAAACAGAATAGGGACAACAGTAGTGCCTGATGTCCTGCCATGAATGATCCTCCAGCTCTGGGGACAAGGGCACCCCAGGGTTTGATTTGATTCCTTTAGTGCAAAAAATTTTTCCTAGAATTTCACGTTTTATGTGAAGTATTATGATGTTAAAAATTAATTGGGAATAATAATACCCAGAAAAATAAAGGTTTCAGTAAGACAGAGGTACTGAAATAAGGAAAGTATCCTTGAGCAGTAAGGAGATTAATGCCTTTTTATTGGTTTGTCCATCTCCAGAGGTAGCAGAGATTGTGAATGCCAGTTTCTGTGCAAGAAAAATATGGAAACCTGTGAGATATAAACTTCATATTGCTTCTTTTTAAAGATAATTTTCGCTAGAATTAACAAAGCTCACAGCATGATCTATACTGGGGGTTGTAAGTTTCCTGTTTATTATATGCATTTTTAAACCTGGAACTTGAAAAATAGGGGGGAAAAGTCTGAAATATATATGGGTAATTTGAACTCATATAACAAAAGGACAGTGGAGGTTATACAGTTTTTCTGAATGGCAGTTTGTTCCATAATTGTGAAGGGATTCTGACACCTTTTTCCTGAAGCTTTTGTTATTGTTATGAATGGAATACTCTATTAGAAGGATCTGTCTTCTTTGATCTCGTAATTTCTGTGTTCCTAAACCACTCTGCATCAGCAGAAGCTGGTGATCTGCTGTTTGATCCACAATCACTGCTGAAGTACGAGGATGCATAACTGCATTTTCCTTTCAATTGTGACATTAATTAAAAAAAACTAAAGACAAAAGGATCAACTGGTAATGAGGAGTTATAAATACTACTAAAAATGGGTGACAAAACCAGTGTTAGACATAGCTGTACTGAGGCTCCAACACCATATGAAAACAATTCCATCAGTTATCAGCAATCTTCTTCTATTTTAGAGTAAAACCTAAAAGTGCATTTGATTGAAATGAAAGACCCACCTTCCTCCCTCATATCAGGCAACACAACTGCACCCTCCAAAACCCAGACAACCAAGAAACAAACTTCTCCTTATTACTTGCCTTGGGTTTTCATTGGCCTCTAACTGAAACCACAGTTGTTCATGCCCAGTGTATGTAAGCAAGTTAACCAGCGCCTTCACTCCAGCAGCAGCCACTCAGCTGCACTCTGTTTTGGCCCTCCATGTGGACTGAACGCTGGTTTATCTGACAGATGTATGATTTTACACTAATGGGGCAGGAAGGAAGGGGAAGCTAAGGAGCCATATAGCTGAACTGGTCTTCCTGCCACAGAAAATCCTGTTTTCAAGCCCCTAAATAGGTATCATGTGTAGGTTCTCCACCTCATCAAATGCAGGGCCAGAGCTGACCCTAAAGTGCACCCCCAGCTCAAGGAATTATCACTAAAAATATGGTATTTACACTTGGCTTAAGCTTTCATTTTTTTGACCAAATCAGAAGGATGAGTCATGATAGGGGGAAATTAAGCATTCCCACCGTATTTGCCCTCAGCAGTGTATCCACACCTAATTTTCTTTATTCGGTGTTGTGTGTGTCCATTTCCTCCCCAACATTGTCTCTTGGAGACCTGTAAAGCAATTCTAGATGCGTGTCTGCTCCCACGCGGACTGAAGGGGTGCACTGAACTCCTCTAGTTCATCTCATACTTACTTTCCATTGGGTAATCTCTGAATTAATAAAACTGGAACAAAAGAAAACCTCACAAATGCACTGGCAGAAAAAACCCTGATAAATGTTTAAATTATTAAAAATCCAATATTTCAGAATGCATAACACAATAAAAAGAGTATGACTACCCCATACAAAAGACTGCTAGGATAAATGGTCTTGCATTGAACAGATTTCCACTGTATGAAATAACGAATGGCTGAATTATCTGAACAAAAAAACCTCTGTGAATCTTCCTTTAAACTGGTTATTCCTTAGGAATACATAAATCTTCTTAGGCAGGGCACTCTGCCATCTGTTTGCTGTTGGTTATTTTTGCAGCTCTGGGGGCCAACGGAAAAGGGTGGAAAAATTACTTCTGCTAATAGCAAAACAGAATTTATAGCACAGTTTCAATGCTCAGAAGTAATTTTATTTCAGCAAGCCAGACAAAACACATAACTAGACAAACAAAACATAATATTACCTGGGACAGCTCTGGTGGGGAAAAAGCAAGCTATTATCTAATGCTCTTTTCAATAGCTTGTCCCTCTTCATCCAGATGGTGCAGTGTGCTGTCTGGGCTAGCCAACAGCTTCCAGGCCAGCACTGGAAAAAGCCTTTTTTTTTTTGTTAATTTCTCTCTCTTTTTTTTTTTTATATCTTACTGATTAGCAGCTTCCTTTCTGCTTCTTCAGCTAACCAAAATGGTAACATAATGTTCTTGAAATATAAGACACTGTTCAGTGTCTCAGCAGCTCCTATGCAGAGGAAAGAAACTCTCTGGACATACTAGACACTAGCATCTCACTGTGGCCATTTTCTTCCAAAGAAGCAGGAACATAATAGAATTTACAGGGAGAAAAGACGGAAAGATGCAAAGGATGAAGGAAATACACAGACTAAGAGGGGTAGAGAAAAAGATATCAAAGCCAAGGCTCTTGGTAAGACACAGTTTAGGTAGTAAAGCATTTCTACAGAAATAACAGAAGTAGAAACAAAAACAACTAAGAAACAACATCATATTACCTTAGCACAACCTATTCAGCTTTCTGAAAAAAACTTCAAAAACCCCAACATTTCTAAAAGGGATAATGTAATCAGTAAAGCATGCACGGAAACTCCATGACTGGAATAAGTATTTGGGAGGATCCGCTTCAGGGTCATTGAAACTCCATCCAAACACAGCCCAATCAAAGAATTGATCTTTGCTGAAGTATTATCTTGAAGGAGGTAATTGTTAGGAATTCAAGCTGAATATGGACCATGAAGCACATTTGCACAGAACTACATTCACCTGTCTTCAGAGACACACAGAAAGCTACAAGCAATTCTGAACTCATAAGTCATGATATGAAGGATAAATCCAGGAGCTACATTGAATATGCCCTTTTCCTTTTTTTCTTTTTTTTTTTTCCAAAAGGAAGTTATGAAAAAATTTCATAGACTGATACTTAAATAAGTAAATGAGGAAACCCTATATGAATTTTGGAAACAGTAAATATGGCCTATGTTTTTCAAACAGAATAATTATGTTAAGTGCTCAACTTACAGCATCTTCAAGTCAGAGCAAGTGCTCATCTCTTTTTTTAAATGACTACCACATTAAATATCTGAAATTGCAACCGTAGCAAGTAAGATGCTGAAAAACAAAAGCAACCTCTTAAAAGAAGTTATTCTCCTTCCCTTTCCTGCAGACACATACACACAAATATACATACTGGCTAGTCAACACCTATGTCAGGCTGAGTCTGAGTGACGCTGGACTCTGTGTGCATCAGCACTGTATGCATCTACGTGCTGTGCAGAAGGACTTAATGAAAAACGTATGAGTTACTGTACAAAAAAAAGGCGCATACCTTAGCCTAATTTCAAATCACTCCAAACTACCCAACAGGGGTGAATCAAATGAAGAAGGATGTTCCCCTGCCACCAGCCCTGGGCTGACACTGTTAAGCAGGTTTATGGAGGAAGGTCACTGCTGGAAGGCTACTCACCATTACCTGTTGAACTGTTCACCATGTTAGGTGCCATGCTGTAAGGAGGAGCTTGCGGGTTCATCAGGCCAGAGCTGTTGTTCATCGGCTGAGTGTAGGGGGAGCTGGATCCCATAATGCTGCTCTGATTCATGGCAGGAAAATTGCCTTGCCTAGGAGAGGAAAGCACACATACAATATCTCATTACATACCTCATTGCTGAAGATGCTGTGGTTTGTCACAGAGCACATCACCTATTGTTTGTAAGGAGAAAGCAGGCAATTAGTTCGTTTTACCTACGTGGGGAGTTTGAATTAGTCTTGAGCTAGTTACCATACGTGTGAAATAGAGTTGGACTGAAGACTAATTTCAAGAGAGGTATACAGAGTCTTTCTGTGTCACCACCAATTGAAAGAAAAATACAGCTCACATTATACCCTATGAGTAGACACCAATGTGATCAGGAGTCAAAATTAGAACCTAGCACTGGCATAAAAAAAAATCCAGCGCATTGCCATTCTCACCATTTTGACCATGTAACAGCAACCCTCACCTGCCTGAGCTTAATAAAAAGCAAAATGACCAAAAGAAAAATGGGTACCATAGACTCAGTTTCTGATTTTTGCATCTGTTGTTATTGCGTTGGACAGTGTTCATCCGTATGTGTCATCTATGTCCAATCTTTCAAAAAACTCCATACATATTCCACTTTGCTGAAACAAGAAACCTCAGCAGGACTATTTTGCTTTTGAAAATTTAATCCCGTATTTGTTTAACGCTTTTATAACTGAGACTTAAATGTGTCTCAAAAACGGCCCTAAATGAAACCCTTGTATAATTCTCCACACATTCAGATTCTCCACATACTCAGACCAAGTATTTTTAAAGACTAAAACTTATCTACTTTTAAGTTCTAAAAAGTATCTAAGTATGCTTGGTACCTGATTTGTGAAACTCTGTAGATTAACTGAGGCACAAGGAAGAAAATAATCCAATCGAAGTAAGCACAGTAACCCAATGTAATGCATGATTCACTTAAAAAGTGACCTTTTATTCTTTTAATCCATAAAACAATTACCTACCTTTTCTTAGTATAGTTGAAGACTGCATGTATTATCATATGTATATGAGTTAGACTTAAACATATAAAATCATATCTATAAATAAGAACACATGGAAAAAATACTTACTTTTATATTCATAGGAAAATACATAGGAAAATACAAAACTCAGACCTGTTTCTTCAGTGTGCCCCCTGTAAATTTATGCTGTTTTTCCAAATAAAAGAAACAAGAAAGCAACCACCCTTTTACACAGCTTTAGTACCTGTCAACTTTTATTTCCTTACAAAAACGAAGCACTTAATTTCATCCTACACAAAGGGAAAGCTGAATGTCTTGGTAGCAAGATGAGAGTTTTAGTAGAAATTCTGCTTTTAATTATTATACAGTATTCAAATGAAAAAAGACAATTCCAAAATTAAGAACCCTGAGTAACTTCAGTGGCTTCTTGTCTTCTCCAAACTCATGGCAGATTCTTAACACAATTGGCAGAAGCAGATTTCTTTTTTAGGAGGTATAGGAGGAAGACCATTAAAGCACTATTTGGCCTAATTTTTCTTGACACATTGTGAATTTCTTCAAAGGAAAAGAGAACGTGTTATCTAAATAAAGCATCTTTTTCCAAGTCAGTTTTGTCCTTTGCTCTCTGAAGACAAACTTTTCTTCACTCTTGCAAAGAGGCAAAGGCTTTCTTTTGATATGAAGGAGATAACTGCCATACAATGTCATTTCCCAGATGAAGCTTGCAAGGAGAAGTGGAGGGAAAAGATTTAAAATGCACAGTGGTGCAATGCTCCAAGGGAGAATTACAAAGGGAAAAGAGAAGAGCAGAACCATTTGGCAACAACTTTAAATTATTTCAGTCACACAATCAAGCTTTTCTTATGTAAATACTGTATCTTAAACATCCCCACCCTCCTTTTTTAGCTGAAAAAAACTATATTTCAACAAATGCAGTTAACCAAAAAATGCTTTCTACACTGGATAAGCAAGATCCTTTCTGTTACTGGGTAAAATTACTAGTGAAGATGAAAAAAACGTGCAAGTGTATTTTCACAGTTTAAAAAAGAAGTAATAGATTTTGAGAGGTTCTTTTATGGACTAAGGCTAGGATTCTGGAAAAGGCAAGTCTCTACAGGTATCTATCTCCTTAATGTGCTTCTTTTACTTTAAAAATACACAGGAGACACACACCTTGCAGGTAAGCTGAAATTGGTCCTTACCTACTAATATTTCAACACTATTACTTCCTATAGCATGTGTATCTTCTAAGCTGTGGGGCTGTTCATTGTCTCAAACTGAGGTACAACCTGTTTCATGTTACCCACTATGGACATCAATCTCAATTGCAGCTCATGCAAGCATATTGCTGTACAACAGCTTTAAATCAAAAAGTAGGAAACTATTTCCAGTTTAGACGGAAAGTGGAAATTAAATAAAAAAGAATATACTGGCTTTGGCCAGGGCAGCAAGAAAACAACTGAAGTCTAAAAAAATTGCTTCTGTACTCAGAAGAACCTGAATGGCAGAGCCTAATTCTGAAATTTCATCTGGCAAGGCAATACCTTTCCCTTTCATCCTCCTATGTAATGCTGCACTTGGAACGGACACAGCTCTCCATCTCTGGAAAGAGCCCAGCAAGTGAAAAGACTCAGCACCATCCCTGGCAGGACTTCGTCCTTTCCCGGCCCCCTGTCAAAGCCCTGACCCGCAGCACGCGTGAGCTAATTCAGTAATGCTGAAAGGACATCCTGCCAGAGTAAATGCTGTTTTATTCTGAGATTGGGTGCAGTGAGCAGTACAGAGCTCCTCCACATATTATTTTGCTCTATGATGGTTTGGAATGGAAAGTTTTCTTTAGGGAGAAATAATCAGGTATTACTTCAGCCTTTAATTCTCACTCCACAGTAGGCCTCCTTTGAGTAAAGACTGCCGACTGTGACAAATTGTGCTGCATCAGTGCTATAATATGAAGTGGAGTCCATTAAGAACTGAGCTGAGATCACCAAACTCATTTTGATTAACCTCCAGGTCACTAAACACTTATAAATATGTTACACAGCAGCTGCTAAACATATTTATATATGCTTAAGGTCACAGCATCATCTGTTGGTTGTTGGAGTTAAGTCAAAAATCTTATGTTTCCTTCTGTGCTGCTTTTAGTTAAGGCATATCCAACATACTACAGTACCAGACTCTCTCCTACATCTCCCAATTCCCTCCTCCATTTTTCTGGGGTGCTAAATAAAAATCAAGCCTTTTAAAAACAGTCTGCTGTGCATGTAGTGACATCTAATGGCAAAAATTCAACTGTCCAGCTATGAATTTTATAGCAGAACAAACCCAGCTAAGTAAACAATTTTACAGTATTTGCCACATAAACACCAAGGGCTGGGTTGTTTAGGGACAATGCAATTAGGAATAATAGGAAGAAATTAAGAAAAGAAACACTGAAGTTTAGTATAATGAAAAGATGTCTTCATGGTGAGATACAGTTACCCTCCAAGGGAATGAAGGAAACGTCAGTACCTGACATGTCTGCATGCAGGCAACATGTTAGAAAACATACTGGTCAGAGAAACCCTGCATTGTGTATGAGCTAGAGTATCTGCTCTTGCAATACCTTGATCCCAGATAATGTATTTTTCCCATTTAGAAGAAAAAGCAGCCAGGCCAATAGAAATTTGGGATTATCCTATCAATTTAAACTCAGTCTCTAAGCCTACAAGTTTTTTTTCCTGCTCTACTGCTACAAGTAGATCTTCAAGAATTCAGCAGTTGTAAGAGATTTAAAGTGGGAAGAGAGGATCTGCTTGCTTTCTATGGCTTATTTACTCTGTTGACAATTTAACAATGCATAATGCCAGAGCCAGTTGTTATGCTTGAGGAAAGGGCTGCCATCTCAGGGGACCTGGACAAGCTGGAGGAATGTGCTGACAGGAACCCTGTAAAAGTCAACAGGGACAAGCGCAAGGTCCTGCACCTGGGAAGGACAAGCCCCCTGCAGTGGTGCCAGCTGGGACTTGACTACAGGGAGCAGCTTTCCTGAAAAGTCCCTGGGCATCTTGGCAGATAGAGCTGAGTGTAAGCCAGCAGACTGTCCTGGCAGCAAAGAGGGCCAACAACATCCTGGGCTGTGTGATGAGGTGCAGAGTTGGGAGACGGAAGAAACTCTTGGAAGGGATGGAAGGGATCATCCCCTCCTTCCTCAGCACTTGCTGGACTCCATCTAGAGTATCAAGTTCAGTTTTGGATTCCCCAGAAAAGAAAAGAAAAGATGATAATAAACTAGAGTGAGCAGTGAACGAACCCCTTAGATGGCCAGGGCTTGAGCACTCACCCTGGAGGGGCTGAAGGATAAGGCCTCATTCAGCCTGGGGCAGACAACTGTCAAGAGGAACCTACAGCAGCTCCATAGCACCTAAAAGAAGGTCAGCAAGAAGAGGAAACTGGCCTTTTCACAGTGGGCATGGTGGGGGACAAGACACACTGGGCAAGAGTGAAAACACATTAAGTTCAGACTGGATGCAAGGAAACCATTTTCCCAGTGAACACAGTGAGAGACTAGATCTGGAGGCCCAAACGGACTGGGCAATCTCTATCTTTGGAGATTCTGAAGACTCAACAGGATAACGCCCTAAGCTCTAAGCTGAGCCTGATGAGGAGAAGGTTGGACTAAATGTTCCTCCTGAGGTTGCTTTCCAGCTTGAATGATCCTATGATTTTAGCTTGTCAGCTTCACTGTGCTGTTGACAGTCTCGTGTACTCCTGGGTCCATAGTACAACTGCTCAAATTCAAACCATTTCCTTTTAAGAGGTTCTTCTGATCTTTTGCTTTCCTTCATTTGCAATCTACCCAAAGCTTAATCTGCATTTAATCTCTTTTCTCTGCAAAACAAGCAGCATCAGATCTAATTGTGTCTTCTGAGCTAATGCAGAAGTCCATGTATTTAAGAGGAGGAGTTGACATGCAAGATCTGGTCATCGTTAAAAAGCAGAACAAAGAAATTGTTAGAAAGAGCAGCACTGACAATACACAGAAGCACAAGTGATCACAGCTGCTGAGCAGTCTCTTATACTGAAATGCCTTCCTTTAATTGGACCTGAAATCCTCACTAAGTTTTACATGTCTCCAACTGCTACACAGAAGTCACTCTACAGCCCTTGTGCTTAATACTTCCTGATATGTGATTTAGTACCTCCTCAGATTTGTCACCTTATGCTAGACTTATACTGTCATCTTCCTTCTTATTGAATTAGTATGAATTCACTACAAAATTGAGTTCAGACGTATATGTGGTAATTTAGCTATGGACGATGACAGAAATGGATTATGCTTCACAAGACAAGAAATGAAGACACAACTTTTCATATGGAAACATGTCAAAGCTCAGGTTGTTCCTGTGTACAGAGAGATCAAGTTCTAAAACTTTCTGTGGATTTCCTAAGAGGCATCTGATGCCTTGTATTCTTCTCTCAATCTGCAACACTGGAGCAAAGCCCTTTGTACAGCCAGAAAAAAATGATCCAGCTTCTCTATGAGCCTTGTGGCAGCCTGAGCACAGGAGGTGAGTCCAACATGGAAATGTCTAGGGAACAGAAGAAAGCTTCAGAGGTGGAGAGTTTAGAAGTGATGGAAGTGAGGAGATTCTGGGCCATAAGAAATGGAAATGAAGGAGACAGTAGAAGGAAATTAAGAAGGAAAAAGGATTGGGAGCATCCTCACTAGGTGCCAAAGATTTTTAGGGCCAGGAGGTTGGTAGGTACGCAGGAGAAAGCAGATAAAACAGAGATGCAGGAGAAGGAGCAGGGAGAGATGCACAGAATGCTGCTACTCCTAGGGCAAACACAGGTTACGGTCCCTCTAGCACAAGTGGAGCCTCTCAGCCAGATACACCTGAAGGAAGGAAGGGATTCACAGGGAAGCTTCCAAAGCAGGGTGCTACCAGACATGTGCCTTCCCTCAGCTCCTCAGCTCGTGCACCCTGCCCTGAGTTAGGCCAGGCTCTGATGTGGCCACATTGGCCAAACGCTGGGGGAGCCCCAGTCCAAATGTGGCACAATGGGGTGATGCTGAAGGAGCCGTGCAACAGGGACAAGAGCAGAGATGGGGCACACAGCTCAGGTAGGGAAGAGATGGCACTGAGTCACACTGCACAAATCCTGGTGGTCACAAACTCGTATCAGCTGTTAGTTAGGTACTTGGGCACTGTGCTTCCTGACACTTGCCACACAGTGCACCTAATGTAGGGATTTCGCCCAGTTATGTTGCCCTAGGTGTGAGACCTGAGAAATTATCCTGTTACTGTGACCTGGCCACCTGAGCAATTGGCTCATGAAAAAAAAATGGCCCACAAGTTTGCCATTTCTGCTCCAGATCTTTAACCTACATCAGTTTTGCAGTCAATGCACTGCAGCACCTCAAGGGAGTAATTTGTGTAAACATTTTAAAAGGAACATTTTTTCTTTTAATGCTGACACACTGCTAAGGTGGCTACTTGATTACAAACTGTGAAAATGACTGCGTTAGGCTGCACTCACAAATCACAGTGTACTGACCAAATTGCCCTGTGCTTATCTGTGCCAGGTCTGCAGCATGACAATATTTCCTCTCTCTTTTAAATGTCAAAGTATGATTTGGGGGGCTGTTATTTAAACACACTGACCTGCACAATAACCAGAAGTACTTTATTTAAATCTGTCTTGAGCTGGGACTAGCCTTAAGCGCTTATAATCTGTCACACTTTGACACCAAATGGGTTATTATAATGAGAGTAATTCAGGAGTGAGACCTGTGAATGCTTTCTCCCTGGAGAATTTACACATAAACATGTGCAGGCAGATACATATGCTTTTTTGTTATGGATTTTCCTTCTTGCTACATTATGGGCTTCCTTGGAGAAGTGAAACCATTTCTGTTGTCAGTGGATATGGGAGAACTGAAGGAGGGAGAAGAGAGCAAGGGAAAATAAACCCCAACATTGCTTACTTTGTTCTGCCTGGAGGTTCATAGTACTCTTAGCAAAGGCCAAGACAAATGAAGCCTGAATATTGGCTTGAGCAGCTACAAAATGGCATTGAAGGCAGTTCCCATGTGAACAAAACAAACAAATTTAACATCACTGTATCTGAAAACAAAGTATCATCTCTAGTTAGCTTCTACTAACTATACTGCAAGTATACTAGCCTGGACTTATATGTCCTCCTCTGTTCAGTGGGGAAGCTCAGCAACTGTAACAACAAAGTTTTAGAAAAACAACCACGAAAGCTGCTGATGTGACAGGTATTAGGGCTGCCACAAGACTTTTTGCCATTTTTCAAGTTAGAAGGAAAGCGAAAATTTTAGATTTGTGCATGTGTACTTGTGTGCAAATGGAAGGCCAAAGTTCTGAAATACACTGACAAAGCACTGGCACACACAAATGAAAAAGCATCCAGATTTGTACTGAGGGGTGTGTGTGTATGTGTGTCTGCTGACAGGAGGTACACAGAACTAACACAAAACTGTTCTTCTCAACAATCAGGCCTAAATGGCAACGCTAAAATGGGGGAATATTTTCAGCACTGTAATTATGTGATAGTGCAAATTGTCATCCGCTGCAGTCGGACTGCTTACACTGACTGTTTTCTTCGTCTGGCTGATCCAAAGATTATTGTGCAAGATACTTTTAAAAAGAGTAACAGAAATAGCCTTTCTAAATATATTATTTTTCTTCTGATTTACACAAATACTTGTGCCTTTAGCATCATCTCCATTGCTTAGATTTTACTACAGAACAATCAAGGAGGGGGGAGAAACTTAAAAATTAGTTGTTCCTACCACACTGATTCAATGCTGAGCTGCTTAGCAAAACAGTCACAAAAACTTATTGTTTGTTTACAAGCTGTTGTCATCACATTAACCATTTTTCCAGTGAAAACATCTGCCTGACAGGCTACCTACGTGGTAGCCATTTAAAGCCCAACAGAACAGGAGTGTCATACCACATCAAACTCTTGAAGAGCAACATAAGAGGCACAATGTAATTCACGAGTAATGATGTTAATAACAACACAACTACCCAACATTTGCACAGCTGAATGCATGCTGAGATCAGAATAAATCTCCCTATCCTGTTTTACAGATAATAAAAACTGAGGAGGAGATCCAAGATTAATAATGATCTAAAATAAGGCCAGAAGAATAATTAAGTAGTTGAATACAGTGAGGAAAACACAGCACAAGTCTATTAAAAATAAATCCTTAACTTCATTTGATCCTAATGACAGAAGGGTGTGTGACTGAAAAGCATTTAGTGATAGTGAAATATTGTAGGGTTTTGTTTGTTTGTTTGTTTGCAGGTTGCAGCTATTTGATTTTCTTTTTATAAAGTTCCATTTGTGTTAATTAAAGTGGTTTTGGTCTGAATTTCATGGTGACCACAGCATTTGGTCACCACTCCTCAAACCCACAGGGAACCCCTGAAATGCCTTTATTGCACAGCATTCTTGCAAGTGCAGCAACACTTCCATATTTGAATTTATTTGTGTAAGAACAAACTAAGCTCTTGGTATTCAGTGCAACCTGTACTGGATAAATAGAATATAATGCTGTGTGACAGAAAGCAGAGAATGACTGAAAAGTGGGCCAAGTCAAATGGCTTGTAAACTCATCAGAGCTCTGCTCTTGGTAACCTCTGCCAACCTTCCCTACACATGGATTTGTATAGCAGCTCTAACAGCAACTTGCTTGCACAACTGTCCCCATCAGATGTGATATCTGAACACTGAGGGGATACATTTCTTAGCCCAAGTGGAGTGCGTGATGCATAAAAGAGGGCTGCTTTAATCTGTCCAGCAAGCAGGAGCATGCATGAACGGGTTTATAGGGAAAAAAAGAAATTTGCCCTGTATGGCATGATGCTGTCAATCTGAACCAGAATGTCAAGAAGGGTGATTTAGTTTAGTGTGACTTGATATCAAAATGAGAATGACTCATACAACTCTCACTATGCATCTTCTATTTCTGTGCATGTTTATAAATAGCTGTATTAAAAAGTCGGAAGGCCCTATGAACTCTCTCCCAGAAAGATTACTTGAATGTGGCAAGAGTCTGTTCCCAGCACATAAACAGCCAGAAGGTCACCAAAGTGTGGTGCTAAAAAGCTACAGAAAATTATTCACTCACTCAGTTTCCTCTGGTGGGACACTGTCTTGAGAGAGGCTCAATCCCTGAGCTCCCTCATCTTTCACCCGGGGATGCTGTCTCCCACCACCATGTTCAGTCACATCCTCGCCCTGCTTTTGAGCACCTTGGACTGCACTGTGCTAGCAACCAACTGAAAATCTAATAAAATCCTCATCATTTCATGCCAGCTCTTCAGTGTATTTTTTCATAGTAAAATGTCATCTGGCTGACAGCAGGACGCTGAATGCAACTGTGCATGTGCAGCAGCATGGTGAGGAAGTTCTCCAGAGGGATTTCCCAGCAGACATGTTTTCACTCACCTATCTTTGCCCAATGGCCTGGAGCAGTTATATGTTTATCAATATTATTACCAGCACTGTTACCATCAGTCTCGGCTCTCTGGCACACCGGGCAGTTTCACAAGAGCAATGTAGTGCACATGACAGCATGATTTCAGTTGGCTCTCTTCTTCATCTTTGTCTCAATAGATGCCTGAAACCTACTGCAACCACTGCAACAGGTATTTAACGTGTTGGTAAGATTGACAGCCATCATTAAAAAAATCTCATGCTGTTAGGTTATTATTTAATATGATTCTTAAAAGGCTACTTATGTGTCCAGCTAGAACGGGTGCTCCCATCTGAGCTCATCAACAAAGTGAAGGGTTCTTCCCACTCATATTTCCCCAGGCAGCATTGCTAAAAAAAATTGTTTATTTTTCTCTCAAATATCACCACTGTAAAAGAACCTAAAACCTTAAACCCCCTTTAAAACTAGAAACCCTCCTACCATTTTTTATGTCTCTCCCTTTCTGTCACAAGAATCTTAGGCTGTTCAATCACAGTCTTGTACTTGCACAGTGTTATGTGCCAAATCACACAGTGCAGTCACAGAATTAGCTTTCTTCATGAGTCCCATTAAACAGATGGCTATTCTTCTATTTTGTTTTGGCTTTTTTTTTCCTAACCACTTCTGTGATTTAAACTAGTAGATCTTCTGACAGACTGTGTAAACTGTTTCCTCATCTGAAATAGTTTTTGTTGCCTAAGAAAGAGTACTCAATCTAAGATGCTCCCTTATTCTTTATACAGTATCAATTAATGAAGTACTGCATTCTTAATTTCCTGAAGATCATATTTTAAGGTACACAGTTTCTGTGTAACATCTGACCCTGAGGCGAGGCAGAATGTCAATAAACTACACGAAGTCCTACACTGCAATTCTGTTTCAAAATATTTACTCTTTCTACAGAGGGCAGTGAATCTCCTACGCAACCAAATCAAGCCAAAAATAATCTTGACACAATACTAATCGAATTAGAAGTGTCTCTGAGGTAAGTGAAAATTCTCATTCATGACTGAAAATCATGCTTCCTTCTCAACACACTCCTGCTTTTACAATTTAAGAACGGTTACTCTCTGAAGGAGGAAAAGAGTAGGACTCTTGAGGTCTGTGGTTAATCTCTAATGGCACGAACAGCATACAGCAGTCGACTTGATTGATGAGTCCAAAGAAGAAAAAAATGCTTCCCCAAATCACTGGTTGCCTGCAAGAGCTCTGCGGCATGGTGACAACCAGGGCTCCAAAATGATGGATTTACCTTTTAGTAAAACAAAATTCCAGATAAAAATGTATTTCTCTTAGTCTCCCACAAGAAATGGCTATGGTTAGCTCAGCATGTAAAGTTTCTTCCAATTCTTACATGATTTTATCAGCAATTTTGAGCTGATCCATAAAATGCATCTCCATTTAAATAAAATAATCACAGAAGATTTCTAGCTTTCCCTGTACAATAATAAATACATATAAGCTGAGCTGAACTTCCTCCTTCCTAATACATTATAGAAAAAAGTCACACATGATTCTGCTTTGAAAAGTAAAACACAAGGGAAAGAAAAAAAGAAATAATAAAAAAATCAGCTTGATACAAATGACTATTTCTCATGAAGAGGAAAGAAGCACGGATCCTTTAGAAGAGAAATATGTCAATACTGGTTAATAGCTTCCTTAGAAATTACAGTTACAGTAAGCATTAGTATTTGGACTTTTAACCCCTCAAATCACATGGAAGCTGAGCTTGGGGAGAAGATATTCCAGCTATTACTGAATCTCCTCCAGCCTCAGGTGGAGCCAGCACAGGAGTATTTGGGGTTTGCAGAGACAATACAGCCATTTAGGCCAAGAAGCAAAACCACTTCACCCTGCTGAAACTACAAGTGGGGCTCATTTCAAGGTGACCCATCAGGATCTCTAAGGAGCAGAGCGGAAATGACCAGACAGCTTGAGCCTGGAGAACTGTGAATGGCCTGAATTTGAACAGGAGCAACTCCTTCCGTGTGACTGAATGTTAAATAAAAGACCAGGCAGAAAGAGCCTTTCTTGCCAGGGGCTTATTTCAAAGGCAACAGATAACGAAGGCCCTGGCTCCAATTATGGCTACCAGTCCTATCTTAGCCTAGTTTACTTTGGGGATTTCACAGTTGGCAGCCTTTCATCTGGAAGTAGCCTGGTTTGAATAAGCAAAGAAACTTGAATGAGTACTTAACCTTCCTGCACTCCACTGAACTTCCCAGCAGAGAAGAACAGCACCTCCAAGCTTAAGGGGAAAAGGGAAAACAATGGAAAACATATACTCTCTCCAAGGATTAAAGACGGTAAGTTTTACTGGAGCACTTCAAGACTTCCTGCTACGAAACTGCAGCTTTCAAAATCACAATTAGAATTTTAAACCCAAGTCTGAAGATCAAAAGGGCCAGACTGGAAAATACTGCACAAAACTGACAGGCACTAGGATGTAAAACAACTAAAACAGTCCTGGGTTTTATTTATATTATTATTCTCTTTAAAAAATTTATTCCCCATTTCCGCCTCCTTCTTTTGCCTTTTGACGTTTTAATGCACCATGTCCATTACTGTATTTCCTCACCGGTACCTTCTAGTCCATCAGCAGTGCTGCATTACCCTGCTGTTGGAGAAAATAATACAGAAAAAGTGCTTTGCTGGCACCAGCAACATGGATTATGAATTATACATACATAGCAGGAGAGAAATAGCTGATGGAAGGTTAGTGTGACTGTGTGTGTGCAAGTGTGCATGTGCATGTATACACATGCACAGACTAAGAAGAAGACATCTAGAATGCACTTTTTAAACTAATTTATGCTAATTGTGTTTCTCTGTACAACAGAAATTCTCTAATATCAGTGCAGCTTTTCTAGATCAGTATTATGACTGATTAAAAACTTACTAAATTCTTCTCACCACACTACAATGAGGCTGTGGTATCTAACCAGTTGCTAAGTAATTTAGAACCAGAACCACATTCTAGAATGCCTAAAAGTATATCAAAGCAATGCCACATCATACATTATTTTAGAGACTGAACACCACTTCTCACGCATGGGGATCAGCGGGAGATAATGTAAATATCCACCACAATTTAGCAACCCAATGGCCAGGATTTAAAGTGACCAGAGGCTGCAAATAGCAAAGCTGGTTTCCAATTCCTCAGTTTAATAAACTACTGTCTGAATCGTCACCTCTAAAATCAATGGCACTGAATTCTAAATTCACTCAATCTATAAAAAAAAATTGCTTTAATTTACAAAATTGCAACATGCAATCCTGAGAATCATATTAAGGTACATTGAGGTCAAAGGGGTGCCTTCAAAGATAGGATTGCTCCTCATGTAGGCACATCAAAACTCATTTTGTTGTAATTAGTTCAGGTATTGATAACTGTAGATGCACCAGCAAAAGGCTCATTTTAACATCCAGTTGGATGCACATTTTACAGCCACCTAGCACTGAATTACATCTTCTAAGGCCACAATTCTAACAGCATGCAAGCCAGCTGTTTTACAACTATGTTTTTACCTTTCCATATACTACAGTCACACTTTCAACTACTAAGAAGACATGCTCAGAATGACGCTAGAATGAGAGATGCTGAAAGTGATGGTGAAAAGCATCTAGCTCTAAAGATGTCTTTTGACTTCAGGTGCCAACCTGATAATCAGTTTTAAACTAGGAACTTGCTGTAGGAAGCAAAAGCTCAGAGACAGTGCACACATACTCCTGCAAAGATTCAAGCTGGGCATCTACGAACTGAGGAGATCAAAATTGGCTGGTACTAGAAGATATTGGCTAAATTTGCTGCCTTTCACATAAACAGGGAAAACACAATCTCATATGCTTAAAACTGTTTGTTTTTACTGAAGGCTTACTGTGTTGCAGTTTTGTGCACACAGGAGTATTTATCTATCACTATAATAGATACATGTATGGTTCTAAGAAGAGCCACAGTGTGATAAAAGACTTGATCTTTTGGAGCCACCTGGTCCTTGAAGGTCTCCTCTGGGTTCCAGTCTCCAGCAGCAGAACCAGCCCTTGGGGTTTCAGTCAATGTCAACCTAAGTTATGAAGAGTCTTTTCTTACATGGATATATTAGGTCTTTAACATAGAGTCCTCACCAGTCGATGCTTATGCTGAGACCAGGACAAGACAAATATAAAAAGGAAAACACTGTTTCGTAGTTCCTTCATACTCTCCTCCTGAAAATGAAGGGAATTACTACACAGGGTACTAGAGAGTTATTTAACATTGCCTGCTGTGAACTTTCACTCAGAGCAAGCTTGAACACCCTGGGCAGTGTGAAACAATGAAGAGGTTCAATGAAGAGGTCTTAAAAACACCTTTCTTTTCTCTAGCCTGACATGCTAGTTATCATTTGGGAAACACTGGCCTGCATGCAGAGGACAGACTAGCACATTGTAAGATTTTAGGTTACAGGGAAGGTATTATGTAACTGTAGAAATTAATCTAAGCTTAACATAAAGCAGATCTCAAGATGAGGTCAAAGGCTAATTCAAATGGTGTAAACCTAGTATCTTCCACAGCCACCACTTTCATTTATGTGATTTTTATCTTTTCTAATGAAAAGGGTGGTAGTCTGCTCGGAGGATGACACCTAGGTATAACTGGCTGACACTCAGATCTTGATCATCCTGCCCTGGTTAATGAACATCAATTTTAGGCCCCAGTGGAAGAGATTTTTTTCTGATGCATGCCATTTAAATTCATTTTATACAGCTGCTTAGTGTGGCTTGGCAAGGCAGAGGCAAACCAGTGTTCTAAGTCTAAATGAGACTCCTGAGCTGGTGAAGGACAGATCCTGTCTGTGGATTAACAGCTGAAGATAAATTTCTCTCCCCTATTGATACTTGGCTACTGAGTCAACAAGTTGACCTTGAAGTCGATCACGACCAACTTGTACAGAAATACTGCTGTGTAACCATGACTATGACACAACCTTTTAATTTTAATCTGAATTCTACACAGAGGAGGGTGTTTTATAGTAATAAAAATCCAACAGTTTTTGAGGTCCACAGCCGAATCTTATAAACTCAACACATTCAAAGAAAAAGGCTGGGCACTGCTCATGCTTGTTGGCATACAGTAGTGGATGTCTTTCCAGTCAGGCAAAGTAGTATGGTGGGAGTGCTCTCCCATTTCACTAAGTTTTGTTTTTTGAACAGGATAACCAGTAGACTTGTGTTCTAATTTTTTAGTTTTCTTTCTGCTTTTTCTATGCATATATATGAACAATGTTACTAAGGAAAAAACCAAACTAGCAGCTACAGAAAACTGGTAATTAAAACTTGTTAATTGCTGTGACAGCAGCAATAATTTGGGTATTACAGATTTCCTACAGAGGCAACAACTGAATTAACATGATGGCAGGGAAGTCCTTAAAGGTTAAATCTCAAATGAAGATGGACCTGTTTGCGAGGAAGCAACAGGCTGGGAGCCAACACAGATACTTTCTCCCAGTTCTGTAATTTATGATATGGTTACAGAAAACAGTGTGAAGGACTCTGGTGAGAAAACAGTACCTGTGCTTCAGGCAAATGTTTTGCAAAGGATACTTAGTGCTCCTAAAAATCTTCTAGAGACTAGTTTTTCAAATACATGCACACTCAATTACAGGGTACTACAACTTCCTTGAAAATCCCATTAGGAAATGCTGTAATCACTCCCGCAGTACATCATCTCTCAGAAAGAGATCATACTTTGGGGGCTGCAGTTCTCTGCCTAGGCAGCAGCGACAATACCACCAAGTCCAGAAAATTTGGCAGCACCGCTGCAGACAAGAACACCAACAATGAAGAGAGAAAGATGGTGCCTGGGTCAGGGGAAGGAGACATCTCATCAGCCATGATGAGGTTCTTCATTTCCCTTTTAGTCACAAGGAAATGGAGCTGTGCCAAAAGCCATGCAGGTGTGTGAGTGAGCGACATGCAGATTTTCGTTGTACTGTCACAGTGATGTTAGTAAAAAGAAAACAAAAAACTAAAATCCCCTCTACAATGCAAGTATTTCTGTTTATTTCATGTGATTTTTATACTCCTTCAGCAGCCAGATGGCATGATCATAAACATTTTTAAAGAATGCTAAGGTCCCACAGCAAGTCCAGTTTACACTGCTACCTACCTGTACTGGTCAGGCTGGTGCACTGAGGAGCCTGAGTGTTGCCATAGTTTGGGTGCTGTGAAGAAAACAGCCCCAGACTGGATGGGATAAGTGGGTGACCTAATGTGTGGTGGCCTAAAGCAGAATGAAAGAACAGCCTCTCTGGATTTGATCTGTATCACAAATCCGAGTCACTGTCAAGTACATGTCAAGTCATTCCTTCCATATGCGAGTCTGGAGGACTTGCAGGAATAGCCAAAAGCCATTATGCTTTCTCCCCTACAGTTGACTTGAGACCAAAGAGGAAAACAGTGTGCTTGCAATCTCCTGGCATGAGAGCAGTGTGACAAGTTCCTCCCAATTTGCAGTTTATAAACAACCCTTTTGTCAGTATTTGTGACAGAAATTCAGTGACTGCTCTTCCATAGGTGCTGGATCACTGGAATGGGCAGTATGCGATAGGAAGGCTCCGAAATGCTGCAGTTTTGTCCAGTCAGAGCTAGAAAGAAAAAGCAGTTCTACGAAACTGACTTGGGAGGAAGGTGTGAGATAGAAATGGTAATCATTTAACCGAGTTTTTGATCAAACACCACACACTATGCCCAACGTATAAGTTGAATCACAACCAAATGCTTTCCACTTAATACAAAGTCTTTTCTTGCTGTCAAGACCAACAAATGTGAGCTTTTCCTTTCATTCTGTGATTATAAAGAAATCCTGTTCCTGCAGCTGCAGTGATGGCCTATTTATTCCTTTGTGCCTGACCTATCAGCTTATAGCCTAAACCAGACAGACAGAAGCAGACTTCCATAAATCCTACTAGACAGGTCTGTTAAAACAAGCAACAGAAGAAAGGGACTGCTGGTTCACAGATATCTGCTGGAGTATGGTCTATTTTAAGGGAACCTGTTTCTATTTTACTAAGGAAGAACATGAAGCACACTAAATTTACTGTTATTGTTTTAAAAGTTTGCTGCTGCTTATCATTAGTAGCCACCTGCCTTTCAAGTTCTCAAAACAAGAAAGCAACAAATACAGGGACACATTAGCTTCCTATTTCTTGTTTAACATTGCATCTTGGAATAAGAGCAACTCTAGTGTCCACAAACACTGGTCTTGACTGATAAATACCTGGATGAATGTATGGGCATCTGTGTACGCATATGTGTAAGTGCAGTGAGCAACACACACACATAAAAACATGTTCACCAGAAGAGTGCAACTAGATTTCTGTAATTCTCAAACATTATGGACCTTCTTGCAACAGAAAAAGGTAATAAATATGCCAGGAATTATTTGAGTCCAGGGAAATGTGGATGTTACTTAATCTGAAATACTTCACTAAAAAAAAAAAGGTTTAATTCCAAATATTTAGGCACCTTAAGAATGACATGAACAGAAAACTGCCTTTTACCAAAACCCATATACAAATGGCAACATGTAGCTATGCTGGCCAAAAGGGAGACAAGAAGACATATGATGGCTCCAAACTCTGCAGTTCTGTTTGCAGGTTCTCTGTTATGGATGCACAATGGCAGGAATCAACTCCAGATTACTACAGATTGGTTTTATGTCCCCTTCTGCCTCTCCCCTCCAGCTGTTCCCCTCAGCCTGCCCTCCTCTCCCCTCTGCAGGCCTGCTCAGGAACAAGAACATCCCGCAGAAGAGAACTGCCATCAGCACTGCTGCTCAAAATATGGGCAGTAGATGCAAGAGTTGATGGGCAGCTTCATAGGCTTCCTTACTCCCTGGCAGGGGCAAGCTGCTGAGGACATATTAGCTCTCTCTTTACTGGAGATAAAAAAAGTATAATCAGCTGATCAGTTTAAAGTTCCAGAGGGCTTGTCAAATGTCACTGCAATCCTGTGGGTTTTCCTAAAGCCTATAGTGCCAAGAACCAAACTAGAAGTGGCCATCATCTCCATTGTCACAACTGCTTTTTGAGAGGATAATTCAAACAGGCAACAGCATGCTTTCTCCTTAAGAAAAGGAGATGATTAAGAATAAGTATTCTTCGGACACACCATCTCCTCCCAGAGATAAGGGCACAGCTAGAACATCTATAAATGCACATTCACACACCTCTACAGTGCTGTTACTTCAGAAATTACAAGGAAAACATTCCTACTTATTTAAATTTCTTTCACCTGAGCGCATACCTGCTCTGAGCGGAGTTTGCAGCAGCCTGCATCACTGCAGCAGCCGCCTCCTGTGCCTTACGGTTCACAGTTGGCATGGGTGGGCCCATCCCAGGGCCTCCCTGCTGAGACATGCCAGGAGAATTGGGGGTCATACTGCTCATGTTTCCAGGAAATGGTCTGCTCTGCATCCCAGCTGATGGCATCCGTCCCAGGGGCATGGTACCACAAGGCTGGCTTGGCCCTTGTCCATGCATCTGACTGTTGGCATTTATACCCATGCCAGGTCCTGGGCCACTGTAACTTGTGTTGGGCACACCGCTGTATGTCGGTGGTCTGGAGTAGTTTCCTGAACAAAATGATAAAAAGCACAAAGAAAAACATTAAAACTTTTGAGCACATACTTCTATTTAGGAAGTTAGCAGCTGCAGAACTTACACATGTGAACTGAAGTGACCTACGCTGGCCTCAAAGTCAGGACGTTTTTACATATGAGGACAGAGAAGCAGCAGAACAAATTGCCCAAGGAGGTTTTGTAGACTCCCTGCATCCAAAATCCAGTTGGATAAAGCCAAGAGTAACCTGGTCTGATCCTTTATCTGACCCTGATATGAGTACAAGGTCAGTTAAGAACAGCTCTTGAGCACTCTTCCAACCTGAATGATCCTATGAACCTGATTTTCATGTACCCTCAAACATTTTCTGTCTAATATATGTTATGAGGCATCATGAAATAAAGAAAAGCACAGCCTCCAGAGGGTTATCAGCACAGCACACAGTACACGACTGTCTTATGCAGTAAAGAGAGATGTGGCACGTAAAAAGCCCATTACGTAAGATCAAGGAAGACTCTTATTTTTGTAATTTCATGTTCTCATTCCTTTGTCTTTCTGCAGTTTCAGCAACAGGCTTCTTGCTCCTAACTGTTCTGCCCATTTGAGTCAGAGATGATTTGGAGTAGACTGGTGAGGATAACTGCTGGGGTCTGAGAAAGATTCCTGCTGCCTCCTGCCCCACCCCTGCTTTCCTAGTAAGTTCAGTTTGGCTATGCCAGCAGAAGGGGTGGTAGCTTACAGTACACCTCCTCTGAGAAAACTAGTCTTACACAAGTAAGCAGCAATAGTACAAAGATGCTAATGTAAGCAGGTGCCTTACGAAGGATGGCTGAACCCAATCTATGTTGTCACTGGAGTAAAGTGCTCTGCTTGCAGCAGCTTAACTCATTTGAGTGCTGATTTTCCTGTCACGTTGAAATCTCAAGAAAAAGCAAGTATACAGCATGCAGTGTTACAGAAACAAACCCAAGCAGCATGAGAAAGAGGGAAAAAAAAAAAAAGCAAGCTAAAGATATGATAGAATACTATTTTAGGAAACGTATCACATTGCACTACTTCAGTCATCAGTTTTGACTTGTCTTCATTTCCATCTCATCCAGATTAGTGGAAACATGACCCATTCCCTCCCTGTGGGATGCCACACAGCAGAGTTTCCTGATTACTCTCAGATATTCCCACGCTTATTCGAAGGCAGAAGCCCTTGGACTCTTGCTCTGAATGTGGAGATCAGCCATGCCTCTCCTCAGGCCTCAGCTACCAGGCAGAGGAGTTGGTGGCATCCAATCCCCGTTTGTATTTAAAATAAACATATTCATCCATCATTTGAATGCACACATAATTAACTCATATGCTCCTTCTGCTGTGCTTTCACTAATCTTCTCCTCTCCACCCTGTAACTGACTCACTCTACTACAAGATCTCCTCGGCGAGAACGTGTGAGACCTACACTTCCCATGGAAATGAAGCAACCATTCTCTCCTGTTTTAAAATCCAAGTTTCTGCCTGGGGGTCCTCATGGAAGTATGTGGTTCAGCAGAGATGAAAGGCTCCAGATTCAGCTTTATGCTGGCTTAAGACTGCCCTGTCACTTCTCCTCCTCCTCTAGGCTTGGCTGCTGGCAGCTGACTGTTCTCTGTTCAGTGAGCCATTGCCCCCAGCCGGAGTTTTGGTTGCTGAGACCTGCTCAAGCCACGCATCTGATCCAGCATATGTGACTACAAACTGAAGGGCTGACTAGTTTCACACTGCTCTGCTATGTGTTACAGGCAACAGCACACAACTTGGATGTTGCTCTGGGTTTCCAGCTGCTTTGTGCAAGAAAAATGTAATACAGCAAGATAGTGTATATGTGCACTCAAAGATTATGCACAGCAGTTAGCACATCTTATGTACATGCTATTAGTAACACTACTTCCCAAAGTGAAGCAAATTCCCTCCCTAGACTAGCAGACCTGATATCCATGATCACTGGCAGCTACTGTCAGTCCAATTTACATAAAGCCAATTTGTTTTGTCATTTAGGGTCTACGAAGCACATTCAGCAGCACGCGTGGAGGAGCAAACACCAATGCTAAAACATTACCGCTGTTTTGATGCTATTTTGAATTGGGACAAAAAACGTAATCTTTTGTGCTTTGGCTTTTCCAGCATATGCACAACACAGAAAAAAACGTGGAATCTTCTCCATAAAAATATGTGGCTCAGTTAAAATAGGTTCTAATCGTTCATCTCCAGGGATACACATCCAAGAGCACCGGGAAGTTGTATCTTTTTAGTAAGGAAAACAAGTTTCAATGGTTTTTTCCATTTTTTTTTTTCCCCTAAGCATTTCCTCAATACCTCAAGTACTAGCTATTCTTATACCTTTCCCAGACCATAAAAAAAAAGGCAAAATAAAAGCCAAACAAAATACAAGAGGAATTGCCAGGAATGAGGAGTGCAATCTTATTTCCATGTTTCTCTAATAGATTAGTAATTTGTTGGCAGTGGCTTTGACAGAAAACAGATGGATGCAGCATTAAACACAATGAATGCAGCAGATGCTAGGCCAGCCCACATCAGCTGGACGTGTCAGGCAGCCAAGTTCAAGAGCCCACACTTTTCAAGTGGGTACAAGCCTGGCAACAGCGGCTGCACAATACTACTGAACAACTCCTCCCCTCCATATCTGAGGGATTTTTGATTCCAACTCCCCCTTGGCAGACTAGAATTGTACCCAGAGAGACTACATCTCTAATGCATGAGAAAAAACAATGCTGTAACAGGAATCAGGAGGAAAAAAAAAAAGTGTAATGAAGATAAAGTATAAAAAAGCTGACTAACAACCTGCCAAAGACAGATGTTCATACTTACTGCTGAAACCCTGGTCCACTTTGTTCAGGTTTGCTGAACAAAGTGCTCTGAGATCTTGCCATTTCTAGGCAAACAGAAAAGAGGGAAATTTGAGAACTACCTGTTAGCTTTGCTCTCTGCTTTAGAGACATAGATCAGATGCATCGTATTAAAAATAGCATCTTAGGATAGTTCTAGAATTTTTTACATGTGCACTTAACCATCAAGCTTTTCTTCCACAGACAATTTAAATGTGTTGTTCTGAATTCCTCTAAACTATTTTACCCAGGGGACTTCAGTAAGACACAGCTGATATTTAAGTCTTAGCTCCACAGGCTCTCGCATACATGGGTCTGGATTCAGAGGTCCAGACTCTCAAGATACTCAGGGCATCTCATCCTTAAGATGCTACCAATTTTAATTAAAATCGAGGATTAAAATCAGTGGGAGCTAGACAGCAAAGTGCTTTTGTGAAATGAGTCCAACATTAAAGGTTACAAGGCACAAATACTCAATTCATACTACTTTATCATGAGCAAAAGGGGGTTTAACTTATAGTGACGCTCTGGGGAAACATATTCAGTAGTGATTTCCCTCTTTGTTATATCCCCACAGAACAGCTTTACTGCTGAATTGAGTAGGAAAAGTTAGGAAGAGACAGGATGTATTTCTGAGACATTTTACTGATCCACAGGAAGCTTTTCCCTGCCCCGGTCTTAAAAGATCCAACTGACTACGGCATCCGACTGCTCTCCAGAGTGCATTTAATGGACATTTTGCTGTGACAGCAGTCTGATGCTCGGGTCATAGACCAGGGCTTCATTAGCCCCCAAGCTAGATGTTGTCCAAATACAAATCAAAGAGATTCTTTCAGTAACAACTTCCATCCTTGCTCTGCTTTTCTTTCTTTTTTTTTTTTAATTTATTCTTGGGGACAGGAAAATGCTGGGATTTAATAAAAAATTAAAATTAATGTTCTGTACTGCATGCTCCTGTGTTGTATCCCAGACACACACAGAAGTGTAGAGCCAAAGCCATTTATTATTTTTGTAGGAAATGGTTTCAGAGAATTGGACTAGGACCCAGTACAGAGCTGCTTCCTGGGAAAATACATTCTGCTCTTATTATAGATCTAAGTGTCATGCAAACACACAAAAATCAAATAAATCAACCATAGGCATGAAATGGATCATTCTGCTCTTATGAACTGGGGGCTAATACTTCCAATCCAAACTTAATGGTGTAGTCTTTACAATGGTGAGCAATTCCACTGCACACAGGACACTAGCCTTAAGCAATGGTTTTCAGGACAGCACATAGTGAAATCCAGTATTCAAAGCTGGATCAAAAGCTTAGTGTCCAGACTGCTTTGATGCATATATGAAAATACAAGTAGTCCTGTCAAATCCAGCCTAAGCTTAACAATATTCTGGAAGAAGGCCTATGTGAACAAAACATGGAAAACAAATCAGATCTGTGAGAATTACTTTAGTTTAATAAATTAAGAACTTGGTTTCAACCCAGGTAATTTTTAGTATATTTCCTATTTTGGCAGGAAAAGGCATATGGGATAACATTATTATATATTCATCATTGCTGGCATATGATTATGCTTTGTAATAGGGTATGTTAAGAGTTGCAATTACAGATTACTTTTATTTAAAATGAAAAAACGCTATTAAAACCTTAAATCCAGGTAAACACATAACTTGGAATATATCACTATCGTCATACCTGGATTTTATTAATGGTTAGATTAGCCTAGTTAAAATGTAGTATTCTTCTGGTCTAATTGTTACCTATAGAGCTGACAGTCTGCAAGGCCCTAATTTTATGATGATCAGCGCACAGAACCACTGGTACCTTCCAAACACTGGCAGAAGAACATGGTTTTCATCCATCACACTATTCACCAAACCCTTCTGAAGCGGCCTGTTAATGACAATGATGCTCATTTTCTTCCTGTCCCTCAAGTTCACTTTTTAATAGCAGTTTCTTCCTGACCATGACCCATAAAATCATTACATAGGCACTTTCATCTACAGAGGGAGGAAAAGAACTGCTGAACTCAAGCAAAAAAAGAAAGTAGTATTTGGCGTGTTACTTAAATGCATTGATTTAGTACAAAAACCTTTCCATTCAATCAGTGTGGATGGCTAATGTTTTACTGCACTTGACACCCACTATTCCCATGGTTCGGAATCTCAGCAGCAGCAGTACAGCTGGAAGTCAGGATAGCACATCATAAATCCACTGGATTTTTTACCAGTTAAGCTAGTTGCTCACTGTGCAGATAAAAATAAGCACTTGGACAGCATTTTATGGCCACAAAATGCTTTCCAAATAAAAGGAAAGCACCAGTCAACTGGAGTTAGGTAATTAATCTTCGCACATGGCTATAAGGCATTACTAGCCCCATTTTATAGTTAAGGAAGGCAAAGCAGAGAAATGAATCTACTTGCCTAAGTTGAAAGATGATGTAAAAGGCAGAGCCAGAATTAGAAACTGGGAAATCTTGGCTTGTAGCCCTGTGCTCAGAACACTAAACCAAACGCTACCCAGGGATGAAACAGAAAGGAGCATTGCATAGGGCAGCAACGCTCTTTGCAAACAAACATCAGAACTAGTTCTCAGAAACTGTGGAGACTAAAATAACCATCCTTACTAGCATAGGCCAGTCATTGAGCCCTACAGAAATTCCCATTGCTGGCTCAAGTCCTTTTTGAGGCTTTTAAGTAAGAAAGCAATAGTAGGAAGTGCTGAAATAGAAAAGCTTCTTTATGTACCTCTAAAGAAAATACTGACCCTTATATATTCTGTGGCTTGACTTCAACTTCATTAAACCCCTAAACAGATGCATACTTTATAAAGGTTATCCATTAAAGGCAAAACAATAGACAAGTTCAAGGTTGTCCAGGGGCAGAAATTGTGTATTCTATTTTTGTTTTACTCCCCCACCAATTTTGTCAAACAAGCAAAATAAAAAGAACTGTCTCTTTCAGTCTAAAGGGTTAGTTAAGATTCACAAACCATATGCATTAGAGCTCAATATTCTATTTCCACAGTAGCCACTGTATTATTATGCTTGTTAGAAGACTTTACCCTCGAAGTCACCACGCAATTTCAGGTTGGCCTTGGGATTTCATCCAAGAAAAAAAGACTTATTTTGGGATTGGTGTTGTGACCCTTATTCCATGCTCGCTCAAATGCAGCCTCATCACAGAGATGACATGCTTGGGCTCCTAAACAATAGACCTGGCAATGCCACAGATTCATCATTTCCTTGCCTAATTTAGGTCACTATTTTTACACAGAGAAAGGTGCTAATAACAGAAACAGCTTCTTCCACAAGGTGCAGCTCCACCTTGGATAACAGCTTTATTTGTTTAGCCTTTTTTTTTTTTTTTTAGGGAGTGTTGTGTGTGTGCTTCTGTTGTTTTTAACACACCAACCCACATATATGATACACATATATATAGAAAAAAAAAATTACTGTATCTATTACCAGGAAGCATTTTACCTTGTGGTCCATACTGGCTCATCTGAGGCCCATAAGTACCACTTGAATTACTCTGCTGAAAGCTACCAATTCCAGGATGCACTTGACCTCCAGGTGATGGGTGTGGTGACATGGAAGGTCCAGTTTGTTGAGGTCCATACTGTGACATTTGGGGGTTCCTCTGTATGCCTGCCATGAAACCTGAAGGGAGAAAAGTGACAAAGCAAAAATTAATATTCAGGTAACGGTTCTTTGTTTTTAAAAAATCTTTGGCATTAAAGTAAACCAACCCTCTTTAGTTATCTCAGACTAAGAATACCCAGAAAACTGCTGTTGTTCATACAAACAAAACCAAACACATCTCCAAGTCAGCAAAGATGTCTCAACCACCAAAACCTACACATAAGGTTTGAAATCCTTTACTTGTAAAATAAAGACAGGGCAGTACTGCTTAGTTACAAATGGGTGTTAATTTTAAAATTAAAACAACTTTTAGGAAAAAAAATTAAAGGCAATTATATGCATTACCTAATTAGCAGTACTAGGGAATTTGCCTGATGACTTACGGTAGAGTATCACGTCTTCCAAAATTATATGTTGCTACCAAAATGCCTCACTTCAGCATATAGAAACCTACTGTAAATACTCCTCTGTTGCCAACAAACTCACCAGAGCTAAAATTTACCTCTGTGTGAAGACTAGTCTTACCAGCCAGAAATAACAGTTGTTTTGTTATGTATTTGTGCTCTAGGTCCTTCTTCTACTCTTTCCCCAGCACATTCTATGGCATTCTCTCCTTTTTCTTTTTTGCAAATGTATTAATGAATCCCAATTTAATTTAAGGTTCAAAAGCTACAGCAAGAGGCCTAGTGAAACGGTATAAAATTTAGAGGCTTCACATAAAGGAACAGAACTTATCCTATTAAATGAAGGAAGAAGAGGGTTTTGTGGTGGGGTTTTTGAAGTTTTCATGAACTGGGAAAAATGCTGCAATCCTGCCTGTGAAATGTCCGTGTAGGGGTGCTGGTTTTCTAATGTTTTATACCTTGAATGGTTTTAGTGCTGCTTCCAATGTTGAAGAGGATGTGCTGGAAAAGTTTAGGGATTTTTTTTTTTTTATTTCTGGAGGAAATCCGCTTTCTTTCCTGTTCTGCTTGCATATTAAATTTCATCTTTCCATTTCCCTGCGGGGCAAAACCCATGCGTACCACAGGCCAGTGCTGGCTGTGCTGCCATCGTGCCAAGTGAGGAGGGAGCCCCGGTGTGTGGCTGCCCAGTGGGATCAGGGCCCTGGCACTGCTGCATTCCGGCCCATCCAGCTGCCAGCCCAGGATCCCGTGCTCTGGGGCCACAGAGAGCTGAAGCCTTACGTATCAAAGTTGCCCCTTTCCAATCTGCCCCGTTCCTTTTAGTGGCATGTGTGTGGGGAGGTGTGAACTTGAAAGCCAAGAGACACCTTGCCTGGCAGCACTAGTTACACCTTTCCCTACATGAGGGAGGGAATAATAGAAAGGTAGAACAACCAGAAGCTGCTGATGGGAGGATCAGAAAAAGAAGGGAAAAGGGGAGAGAGAGGCAAAGGCAAGTTGTGAGGACAGACAGACATGGGTGACCAGGAGGAGGCAGAGGAGACAAAAGGATGACTCTCCCACAGGACCGGGGTGTCCTCCCACTGGTTAGCACCAAACATCACCACCCCCCTCCCCCAAACACTCAATGCCTGATTAATGAAAAGAGGTAATTTTTTCTGAGCCATAATTAAATGTGTGATCAAACTCGTAACTGAAAACACTGAGGTGCAGGTCATAAGGAGAAAAACCAGGAGATGAGATGACTCTGCACCCCTTGTGCCCAGTTCTTTCGTGCAACAAACAGCTCAACCTCTATTGTGCTAGAACTCCAACTGCAAGATTTGGCAGAATATGCATCAAGTTCTCCTGATCTTTGTGCAAGCCCCAAGACAAGGAACTTGATCACACCTGAACTGCTAAGTCAGAGCCTGGCACTTTCTCTGGAGGTAGAGCAGACATTGACACACGGCACAGAAAAAACTGAGTGCAAAATGGCAGCTTGGAAACTGGTCTGTACTGGTTGGAAAACTCCACACTTCTGCAAAGGAAAACTTGCATGACCTTCTCCATTTAGCTGTATTTTGGAATAGACCCTTTGATTTTTAAAACAGTTCTACCCTCGGTACAACTCTTATTACAAAGCCTATGCCTTCTGCTGACAGTGTTGGTAAGTAATTTAGAAACCTAATACAATCGTATGGCTGTATGAAATAAATGCCCATGTTCCTGACAGACATACACCATATATATCACACTTGTGGGATCCATTTGAATGAAAAAATTTGTACTGGTCACACTAAGATTTTTATTATAAAGACAGTGAAGTTACTCCTGTGTCTAGTACAAAAGTGAGGGGGGGGGGTTTTCTGTTCACCTTTAAATCTATATGAGGCAACTTTCCAAACACTGTGCTAGTGATTAAGGTTTTTCAGCCCCATTATTATTGCAAGTAGTACTTTTCTTAACACCACAAGGAAGGGTGATACACTGAAAAGCTACTGGTACAGTAATTTCCAGTAGTGACGCAGAAGGACTGCTGGTTGTTGAAGCTAATGGAGAACATGGACTAATGTCTAATGAAAAACATGGAGATTATCATTTTTAACCAGCTCTACTGGTTGTCAAAAGGGCTTCTCAAGGCACCAGAGTAATAAGTAAAATAAGTGTTTCTACTCAAATGACCTCTTCTTCAGTAACCTCCTTCTCATTCATTTCAGATGCTGTGGAATGGACTGGGCAGCTATGTGTACAGTCATAAATAAAACATGCCAGGAAGAGAGTGGGGCCACTTGTGTCCATCCAGATAAACCTTCCCACTCAATCCTGGTAATCTTATCTGTATGACTTTTGTGCATAGTCCCTTGTCCTGCCTTATCCATGCTCTGGGCTGTGGCTCAGGGAGTGCTAATGGGCATTGGCCAAAACTAAGCTGAGGGCATGCCAGTAACTCAAGAGCACAGATAACTGTGTGATACTACTCAAACTCATGCTCTAGCCTTAGTTTAATAAAGACGTTGATTAACACAACAAAAAAGGAACACACTCCTAAACTGCTTCTGACGTGAGGCATTGGTTTCATCATCTCAGACGGTGTAAGATTCCTCTCAAATCAAGGCTGGCTTTGCTATCTTTCCTTGAAAGAAGATGAAGCATTAAGACAGGTAAAGAATTAAGGAAAAGGAATCCTGAAATTCAGGAAGAGTATCTATGCTATACTGTGTTCTGTTACTGTCTGTACGGTACATGGAAGCATGGCGTCAAAACAAGACATGCTCTAATTTCCTTCCAGCGAGCAGAGGAGTCCTTTCAGCTACAGATATGATGTAGAGAAGCTAAGAACAGTTCTTACTGTGATCTGGATTCCATTACAACATAGAGGAGTCTATCCTCATCAACCTCCATGAGAGCCCAGTCAACATTCAGAGATCAGTGCATGAGTTTGAAGTATTTCAAATATTTGCAGACAGCTCAGATGTCTTAGAGAGAAAAGGGTTCCTGGTCAATACATTAACATGCATGCATCATAAAGAAAAAACAACATCAATTCTAAAAATCTTATCAGAAATGAAAGGGAGCAGCTGGCATACATTCATTTTTCCTTATTTACACACATTTTCCCTAGTGTTCAACTTCATTTTATAGCCGATACAAAAACAAATAAATTTTCTTCCACAAAATTAGATCTAAGATAAAAGTTTTCTTCTGTAAAGAAAGGAAGTAGAATTACATTAGAGGTGCACTGGAGTAATGGCAGTGGAGTGATTCAACAGCCAGACTGCATCTGACACGTCAACCCCTGTGACAACAAGGTGAGTTGTTCTGTCTTTTAAACTGCTAGGAAACAGCTATGAGTTAAGCCTTTAGAAACTGCAGTGACAACATACTCATCAGTGAACAAATCTACTCCCTTCCCTTAATATTAGTGATAAAAAGAGATAGAGGTGATGCTTTACATGCCATCACAACAAAACATTACTTATTGAAAAAACACTTGAGTGGGTTTTGGCAAACTAAGCTATTTCAGAAGTAGCTGAATAAAGTGACCCTGTCAGAAGCATTCTCCTCGTTTAGTTAGCTGTTATACTACATTTACATACGTGAAGAATGACTGTATTAAAAACAGTTTAACAATGCAGAATCATCTTGGCAATTTTTTTTGTTCTCAGTGGAAGAGTAGCATACTATTAACAATTATCACACCATAGCAACAATAAAATATGTTTGCATGTTCAAATAGAACATACATACAGGGTTTAAAAATGGTCAGGAAGCATTTTATTTTTCTTCTTTCTTTTTAGCAAAATATAGAGAAAAAATATAAACTGAGCAATGCTTATGATAAAAGAGTTTCTGCTCCTTTGATGATGGAAAATACAAAAACGAAGCCTCTGTTGTCCTAAACAGCACTAACACCTGGTAATACACTATATATATATAGCCACATATATAATATAGCTAGTACCACTTATGATGCCTTTTTAAAAACATTCAGAAACTTGTCTTTCCCTCAGGCATATATATACACAAAACAGATACACAACAGTAAATTACTAAAGCTTCATGAAATTATGCACTAAGGTTGTCTTAATTACATTTGTACGTTGACCAAGACAAAACCATCTGTTTCTTGAATACTATCTCCTTAGCACTACCCATGAAAAACACCTACTGAACGTGCTGGGTGCTGCTGTAAAATCTCAGACGGATTCTTCCGACATTTAAAAATCTTGGCTTGAATATGAAAAAACCTTACAGAAAAGTAGAAGCTCAAACAAAAAGGAAGTGACTACAAAGGAACAGGTTATTGCATATCAGTTGACAGACAGCAACTGTCCACTGGCACACACTTAACCCATGGTCAATGAGAGGTCTTTTGATTTAGCCAGGAGTAGTGCATTGATTTTCATGAATGAATTAAACCTGAAAACATGTGGAACACTTACTCATTTTAAGCTCACAAAAACGTTGGAGTTTACAGCGATAGCAGATCACCATTAACTTACACATCTGATAAATAAAAAATTAGGAAAGGTACGATGTGCAACAGTATATTGTAAAAATGAACTTACCTAAGTAAAAAATACACAGGGCTATGGCTCTTTCTAGAGGGGCATGCTTAGTGACACAACTTGGGACGAAAACAACTGAGGAACCTTTCCGAATAAGGAATAAGGAAGTTCCCCTTGTTCAAGGGCAGAGGCTGAAGAAAGGGCTAGACAGGCTTATTACTCTGAAAATCATGGAATAAGAAAAGTAAAAACAGATTGGATGCATACAGTGTTCATCAACTAATTAGAGAAAAATAACATAAAATCTTGTACTTATGAATCAGCTCAAAAAAATTAAGTACGTGAAGAGATATTTTCCACTACCTCTAAAGGAAAAACTTGTGTGTGGGGAGAATCACAGAAATTTCCAATGCTTGGTATTTAAGCAAGGCACTGGTCAGTACCCTTGAGAAAAAAGAGCAAATGTTTGCACACCCATGACACAAGTTTTTGGCAGACCTTCCTTCCTCAGATAGCAGTTTGGGTTCTATCCACTCTCTCAGGATTTTCAACAGAGAATACAACAGAACTGCAATGGATCTAAAGCAGTGACTCCCATATCTAGCTCATCTGTGGACAAACAACACTGAGATAGATGTGTCAGGGTAAAACTAAACAAATGAAAAGCATTATTCTGTGATTTGGCACCCTGTTAGCATGGCAGGATGCTGAGGAACATCACAGTCAGACTGAAACACTGCCTAGCCCACCCATTTCAGATGGCAAGGACAGCTCAGGAAGGCTTTGGACTGATGAACCATGTCTGGGTTTTTGCCCAGCTAAACATGTCCACAGTCAGCACCTCAGAGCACTGCAAGGAAACATCCAACAGAACACAACACACACATTAATTGTTTTAGTAATTGAAAGAGTTGGTTATTCTCACATAAGCCGGTGATACCAGAACCCTAAATATGCAACCAGATTGTCTGCAGACTGTTGATGGTACTTGAATGAACATCTTCAAATGGTGTGGTCAAACCTGGAGATGTGTGGCTTACAGACAGCAGGAGCTAAGAAAATACTATTGTGCCATTGCTTATGGGAGGCCAGCTCTACCTGGCCATAAACTACTTACTGTCACAGGCAAAGAATGGCGTGGTACCTACCCCTAAGGTGCTACTTAAAATAAACACTGAGAAGGACACAGTGAGGGAGATTTAGGTACTGGAAAAAACCTAAGCAGACAAAAATGTTATACAGGTCTAAACAAATAACAGCAATTAAGAAACTGGTGAAGGTTTGACCCATGTATCAGAATACAAACCAAGTAAATCAAGTGAAATCATGTGGGTGGCATAAAAAAACCTGGTATCTAGAGCAAGCAGGCACAAGGTTTCTTTACATTTGAGATACCCCATCTTACTTTCATTTTCCAGAAAGCAACCTTAATAACATATGCCCAGCTAGCCCTATGTTTGACACACACGAAGCATCTGACTTAGCAATATGCACCACAGGGTGATGGGTTGGTGAGCATGAGTGGCTGAGCCTGCAGTGTCAATCTCATTTAGACACTGCAAATACTAATTCTCAATATTCCTGTCCAGTTAATAGGCAGGTAAAAGAAATAAGAAATCAAATAAATAAAACACCTGCACTACACCAATGCAATATCTTCACATATAATATTTTATAAAAGCTAAAAAAAAAATACTTAAAATTTCTTCTTTCTTCTCCAATCACATTCTATTTTTAACAAAAAGTCCCAAAATGTTTTTAGGAGAAAGTTCTTTGAGAAAAAAGAGCAAATGTTTGCAAACCCATGATACAGTTTTTGGCAGACTTTCCTTCCTCAGACATTCTCTCTCTCAGTTCTTCTGAGAACTGTTCTTCTTCTAATGAACTGCTCTTCTTCTAATTAGAGGTTCTTCTAATTTTTCTCCATTAACCGTGAAAAAACATAATCAAGTTTCTACACTGAGCTCTTTTTTCAGCCCACATAAAATCCCACATAAACCATGTCATCTTCTCCAAGTCCATCAGAGCACCACTAAAACCATGCTGAAGTTCTCTAGGCTGGAGTAACAGTGACATGATTTCCCTCTGGTATCTGGACAATTTATTTTCACAATGGCATCTGCTAATATCTGCAGTACAACCACCACATTTCTTCACATCCATTCAACAAAGAATGTTTCTTTGCTTATGTGAAACAGCAATGGAAAACATCACCATAGCAAAATTAGTTCTTCCTGCAAAGATCACTGCAGTATTTCTCGTTTCCACAGAAAGACCAATGTTCTGTTTAAGAGAAAGTGCTGGACTGGTTTTCTTTTTCTTTGAAATTATTTTCTTATTATGCTTTAATATCTATCTTACAGTCTCCTCACTGTTTATTTGTCTGACTGCTTCTCTTCACAATGTGAATAGCTTTGGGGAAGATGGAAACTAATGACCTAGCTAAGGTTTTAACTCAGACCCCCTCGTGTTTTACCAGCTGTGCTATTAGGTTAACTGGCTGAATCTCCTCTGCTTCTCTCTCTGATATTACAAAACCTCAGTCTATGTATAGCATGCAATAATGTTTAAATTTTTCCCACCCCTAAACCTCCCTCTGCTACTGCCTAGCCTTGAAATTCATATAATCTATCATTGATAAATTAGAATCTGGGGAAGGATCAGACAGATTACCCAGATGGTAGCCAGGGAAGAAATACCCAACCTTTCCTAATGCAAACCTTGCATAACGCTCTCTGATGCAAATTTTAAGTGCTATACTGAGGACAAAGAAGGAAAGACATCTGTGGAGACGTTCATGCACAGACTAAACAAAAACCACATTGCTCAAGCCCCATTTTTCACATAATTTGTTACTGTAATCTACCTTACACAAGATGCTTTTACTATGGTGCTTGAAAAATCAGGGTCACAGTGACTTGCAGTACAAAAGCGCCCACCCTGCCCTCCCAATTGCCCCCGAAGGGAATCCTGAATTTCAGTAGGTAGCTTGGGCTGCTAGAATTAATCTCAGCAGCAACATGAAAAATCTGAGGAGTCCGTCTGCTTTGCACAATCGACATTTGCTTAAGTTTTGCTAGTAACATGCACACTTAGGAAAATCACGGAGGAGAGCAAAGAAGGAACAGCATTTTATAATGTGTAATGTGCAAAGCCTGCAGGCTTAATGGTCTAAATCTCAGGTTTGAAAAATTAACCCTCCCCAGATACTGCTGTTCAAAGGTTCCTTGGATCAACTCAGATCTTCCTTTTCATGAAGTAAATATATTGAAGACCACTATATATATATTTTGTGGACAAAACTAAAATATATGTGATGTGTCTTTTCTGTTGCACACATGTAAAATAAATCATAATGTTTCTTTCAAAAACACAAAATGAGTGTGTTGTCCCCAGTCCCAAAATGCCTTTGCCTCAGTCTTATTTTTACCATGATTTATGATTTGACTGATTTTTCCCTTCCTTGATTTGCAGCTGTTCCCTGATGAGTGTTTATTCTTTTGGGATCCTTTGGGATGGTAGGAATTATCCAGTGATAGCTATAAATATATACATTATATAGATTTCAACTCAGTGTCCTGTATATTAATTTAAAAAGACATAAAGGGTCTTAGATCAGAGGTTGTTTATCGTTACAGAAGCTTTATAAAAAGGTTAAGTTAGGTACTGAGGAAGTAGAGTGTCCTGACAACCATGGTGCTGCTGAACAGGAAGACCACAGGCAGCTCCCAGTTTATAGGCCACGATGGGAAGCTCTCCCAGGGACAGGGATCATACCCAGTAACTTTACATCAAGCGTGTGACACCAACATTGACTGTCACTCTGTCAAGTTCTTCATCAGTAACTGCTGTAGCTTATCGTGCTCCCTGAGCCCAGAGGCAGGGAATTTGATGGCTGCCTAATGAAGTCACAGGAAACTTTTCTATTGAGAAGTCTCTCTGCTGGCAACTGTATAAACTCTCTCAGAATAAGTGAATTCTGCTCCCTAATTTCAGAAAGAGAATCCCCAATTTAGTTTAAAAAATGAAATAAAGATTTATCTCCAAGTATAATGAGATTTAACATCAGCAAAAAGAGTGCAATGACCAGCTGCTAGTATACAAAATTTATTTGAGACCTCACTCTGGGTTTTGATTGTACAGATATTATTACCTACTTCACATTCTACTTCTGCAGTCTTGCTGTCTCCCAGCATGGCTTATCATATGTAAATCATACTCTTTTGTCCTCTGATTCTTCTTGCAGATGGCCTGCTGTATATTTAGTGTAGGCCACAACTAATCAGATCAACCTAAAGCTGAGACTGGCTACTGTATGTCTTAAATCCAAGTATAGTCTGAAACCAGTATCCTCAAATGGCGATTGACTTCTTTAAGAATTAACCTGTTTTGGCAGAGTTAACGTAATTTCTAATACTTTTGGCCAAGAAAACCAGGTCTTCCTGAAACACTTGAGAGACAAACAGACACAAAACTATGCACTCCACAGCTCAGGGAGAAAAGCAGTAACTTTTCATCCCAGTGATGTTGATTACTAATCAAAGTAGACATATTGTAAGCTTTTTTGCTGTGCATTGCTAATCAAAATAGCAAAGAAAAATAGCATGTACACATTTAAAAAAACTGCTCATCACACTGACACTGTATTTCAGTGCACTTCCACTTTTACAGTCAAATTAAAAATACAGAGGTAAAAACGAATGATGGCCCGATCTTTTTTAAAGACTGTCGCTAAATTCAGCACTCACTAAGTTGAGAAACTAATGTAGCTTTTTGAGTCACCGAAGAAGCTTAGTGCCTGGCTCTACTGCATGGCTCTGCCTTCACACACAGACCCTGCTCCGTGTACTCCTATGCATCATGTTCCTACTTCATCAAGTGACTTGAGATAAAAAAAGGATGTTTTACAGAGTTAGTGTGACAGTTTTAACTAAAACCTGCTTTTCCTCCTTATGCGATGCACTTTTTCTGCTTATTGAGGGCACAATTCCTCTAACCCCAGTTTTCCAGGCATGAAGATTTCCTCCCAGTCTGGCAATGTTCCTGCATACCAGACAGAGCTCAGCTCCCCTGCACTGACCCACTTGGAGAACGCTGTGTGCAGAAGAGGCACTCAAACATACCTGTGGCTTTGCACTCTATGCATGTCTCAAGCATCTTTCTTTAAGAGCCTGAAACACTTCAGTCTACATCAAGTAAACTTATTACCAAGTCTGATTTAACCTTAAGTGGTGTCATCGTTAACATGGCAAGCAGAAGAATGTTAATGACAAGAATCGTTTTATTCTCTAGCTCCTCAGTGCTCTGAATAGATCCCAAATCCCCAAATGAGAGCAAAAAACGTATTCTCAGGGAAAAAGTCTTTTTAAGATATAAAAGCAAACTACAGTATCTTTTTTGTTGCAGTAAGAATTCTTTGATCTATTTTCTTCCTTCTGGTTTCTCTTTTTAAGAAGAAAATAGATTTCAGGGGAAAGAATCTCTACCATCAAATGTCAGTATTAAGCCATAAATCTGATCAGGAATTGTAGGTGCAAAACACCTGATTGGTATTCTGTGTCTTCCACACAAGCAAAAACATTTATATTTTGTTAGAAGAAAATGCATGACAGCGGAATTTATGTGATGACTGTGTATAAATAAGTATGCCCAGAAAACAGTTAAAGGGGAGAAAAATACCTGTATGAAATCTAATGGGTAAATTAGGAAATTTTAGTTACATGAATTCAGTTGCTACTACTTAGTGTTTGTAGGGAAGCACAAAGAGAACATCAAAATGCCTGATCACATCCCATCTGTTACAACCTCTTACTGGATAACATCTTGACTGCCAAAAAAGCTATTTAAATTTACTACATTGCAGCTACTGATAAATATCACTTCTGTGAAGATCTAATACTAAATAAGGACAAGATCTGAGGATAAACCTTACAAGCAGTAGTGTCAGAAAGATCCAAACTTTGCTTAGTCTAACACCTGTACTATTAAGAGCGTGCAGTTTCTTACTCCTTGTCCCTGTCTGTGACATGTTTTTAATAGAGCACACAACTGTACAACACTCCTCAAAAGCTGGATGTCAACATGGAATGAAATAAAGGTACAACAGAAAGAATGACATAAAAAAGAAAAAAATGAAACGGTACTAGGAGAAGGTGATGGAGAAGGCAGCAACTTCTATTCAACAATTTCGGAGGTGCTTACTCCAGGCACTGTCCACATAGATCTGACAGGCACAGAATGCTGCCATGAAACTGCCTCCAGCAATGGAATACATTTTCCAGCACATCACAGCAGCTGCAACGGCATCAATTCTGCTTGCAATCCATGTCCAAAAAGAAAAGTTCTCAGTGGTCCTATTTCAGCATATCTCAAGGACTAATTAAATCCTCATTACTATCTTCTAATTATTCCAGTGCTCTGGGATTTCACTCAGCAAGTCCCCAATGGTGCATTAGATGAAAAGGGTTAAATAACCTGTGTTGATTTTGAGACTCCAGATCTATTTCAGACCTTTAGCATATCATCAGCATTATCATGAATATTTAACTATGTACTGCTGTGAAAATTATAAGGGGAAAACAATTAAAGATTTTTTAAAAATTAATTCTGACCCATATACATTTGCACTAATAAATAAGGTTTCTTTAAGTATCCCCATTATGAGAGTGCTTGCTAGAGTAATAATGTGAAGTCATTAACTGTTTTCATTAAATTCAATGGTTTTCAGGAGCTCCCAATTCATTATTTTAATATAAGACTGAAACCTGACATCTACATACCCAACTGCTTAAGCATGAAAATACTATTTAAAAGCAAGTAAGTTTTCTAAGCTTTTTCAAAATTACATAAGGAACCATTCATTCCTGCAGGGGTAAAAGTGCCTATTTCAACATCATTGTGACACATATTCTCCTAATAGTGCTTGCAGAGGTGAGTGTTCATAGAAGCAAACAGAAATCTTCATTAGTTTACAAAAGTAAGAATGGGAGTATAAGCTAACGGCCAGGACGAAGGTTTCTTTTTCAGGCTGCAGCTTCAGGAAACTAAATTAGGGGGTCAATTGGGATGTGCCGGGCTTCTATTTGATCCCTAGAAATAACTTCTAACTCACTATTCTGGCTACTAAGTACATCCTCAAAGTACAGCTTCCAAAACCCAAACAAATAAGTAGATACAGCTGAACACAGGGAACCCAAGCGGCTGTGTACCTCAAGTATTTGCCAAATGATTATGACAGCTGAGGTATTACTGCCGCCCTACCTCTGGGGCTGATGCCACAAAAGTCTATAAAGAGCTTTGACTTCAATAAACACAAAATATCAAACCCCTACTTTTGATCATATAAATGAAAGTCTGGCGTAAGTCTATCAGAAACGGAGAGCAAAACGTGCACCCTCCCCCCAAAAACACAGCAACTTTCGATGACTACCTCAATTAGTCATGACTACACTGTCATTATGGTAGCCCCAAGTAATGGTAATTGTTGGGATTCAACAGTGGCTAAACACACTCTCGCTTCTCCAAAAGACTTCTGACACCAGTCTGTCTCCGCAGCTGGCCGGCTCCAACAGTGCTTTAAGATGTATGGGACTTACTTCAAGTCCCAGTGCTTTCAAAGTCATGTGAGCTAAGAAATAGGTTATGTACATAAATAAATGCAATTTCTTGTTTCCTAGGTAGACAATGTGTGTTGGTAGAACTAAAACTACTTCACTGATTGGGCATCAAACAACAGTGGCCAGTTATCAGTTGTGGGACAAGAATAAAAGTGCCTAGAATAGCAGGCTACATTTACACTGAGCAGGTTCAAATGTTCTACAGCTTGAGCAGGACACGAAAAAATTAAAAATTATTTTTAAAAAGTAAGCATTTTAATGCTCATTACAGAAAGTATGAAATAAGCTGTATAAAAAGAAGGCTGAGGAGAACAAAAAAAAATTCAATCCCCCAAGAAATTCCTATTACTGTGTATATGCACTACATTACTACTCCCCTACTTTCACACACAGAATGTACATCTAAAAACGTGGTCATTGCTTCATGCTGCATGGTATGACTGGTGATGCACAGTCTTAGGCAGGCAAACATAAAGATTCCAAATGGGTGTTGAGTAACCATGGAAAGCAGGTAAAATATAATCAAACACTTTGACAATAAAACAACTGTAACCTTAATGGTTCAAGGTAGTGGTTTAGCATGCAAAAGTGCTGCAGCTCAGACCCCACCCATCGGTCAATCTTCATGATAGCTGGTAAATAACATTTTTTTCAAGTATTGAGAGCAGAAGATTCTGCTCAAGCAATGACTAGCAGTCTTTTGTCCACCCAATTTTCTCTCTAAACAAGGAAAGAAATGCTATACTAAGTGTGAAAACAAACAACTTTACCTTATCCTATGGAGTGTCTCTGGGTGTTTTGTTTTCATTTTCCTTTTTTTTCTCTTTTTTTTTTTGGAGAAAGTGTATCAGTAAGCTGAGAGTTTAAATTACTGTAACAGATGCCCAAGGATCAGGTGTCCTTAGCAGCAACGATTTTCTGCTCAGGTTTTTATCAGTAAATGACAAGCACCTTCCCTTTGAGTCCCCATCATTCCCCCTCCTTCCTTTCTTCAAGTTCTGTTGAAACCAGTTCAAGCAAGCAAAGGAACCAACTAATGTAACAGCCTTTTTAAAAGGTGAAGTTTTCCATTTCAAAGGAGCCTCTAATCAATGGCAGGGCACAAAAGGGAATGCACGCATGTTTATGCGTACAGCACAGACTTTAGAGAAGCTTTGGGGAACGTGTTCTGCAAAATCAATATGACCTAGCTAGTTACAAATTTTGAATCTCCTGCATGAAACAAATGGACTTCTTGTACAAGCTGGGTCACAAGGATCATGCATATTACACCAGATTTTGTATATGAAGTGTGCAAAACCTGTAACATTCCTGAACACATTTTCTCTAAGAATATACCCACAATTCTCACTGCAAAGAGGAAAAAACAAACTAAATCAATCTGTAAATTTTATTTCTCTCACTGTTACTTACTTACTTGTTTGACTTCCCAATTATGGCAGCTGTCTTCTGTTTTACTTCTGAATAGGTATTCAGGTGTCCACCTCTCCTGACCATACAATGAACCCCAGTTTTGCTCTGAAGCAGAACAGGTTCGACCTTTCCAGCTCTGTCAGGCCTAACTTGTCCCCCAAAGCCAGGTGAGGAACACACACTGCAGAAAAAATTATTACTGGGCAGTGTAACATTTTATGCCAAGACCCAGTTGTGTTAGGAAATGCACACATCTTTCTGAGATGTTTGAGTCTTCAAAGCCTCCATCCGATCCATTCTTGCTGCCTTGTGACATTTCTATCCCAGAAAGCATCATATATTTGTATTGGGTACTGAGAGCATTCTTTTTTCCCCAAACATGTACATTATTCTGATTTTTTTTAATGGGAAAATAAGACCCTGCACTAACAACTGAGTATAAAGAATGACTGAAAAGGAAACAAAACAAATGAGCATGGAATTCTGTATTTCATGTTCTCATTAATCAGCATTCCTGGACGAGGGGACATTCAACCCAGAAAAA